>NC_072418.2:40860000-42177083 GCF_028858775.2 Pan troglodytes
GAAACGGATAGGATGGGAAGCTTAGAGCAGGAATTCCCTTAAGACGGTGTGATAGACTCTTTTAAAGAAAAAATATTCAGTCTTTAACACTCGTTAAAGCATGCAAAGGAAGACTTTATTCAGGATCATCGTGATAGGTATTGGAAGCACAGCAGTGAGATTTTGCAATGGGTACAAGAGATTGGGTTCAACTCCAAATTCAGCATGAACGAGTAGGAATTTATAGTCAAGGAGCAGGTTAGGGATCACTGGATGACAAAATACTAAGAGGAAATGTCTGGGATAAGTAGGATTCTGGCTAAACGCACCTGTTGGGATTCTTTTTGAAGAGAGAGACCTGGGTGATAAGACATCATCGCCTGGGGGATGGTGGAGGATGAAGATAGGGGGGCAGAGGGTTCTTGCTAAACTGACTTAGAAGGGGCCTTTGTTATTGTTGGATTTTATAATGAAGTGTACAGATGGGCCCAGGAGAAGGTGTAAGAGCCTGAGTAAAGTTTGGTCACGCAGGGTTTGTGTAGGATTCCTTCCTGGAAGGGTTGTACACTCCGCCCCCATCTCCCGGTTCTTGGAGTTTCATTTACGTGTTTAAGAATCATGTGGATGGTGAACCCTGATTCTGAAGTCGGTGTCTGCTGTGTTCACGGCAGGATTCGGTTAGGAGGAACAGCACAGCATGCTGGGCTCTGGATTTAAAGCTGAGCACTTAAGAGTGAATTTGAGATTAGTCATAAATCGCCTTGAACTATTGGAGAAAAAAAAAAAAACAAAAACAGAACTGGCCCAGAAAGCAAGGAAGGAGATTGCTGACTATCTGGCTGCTGGGAAAGATGAACGAGCTCGGATCCGTGTGGAGCACATTATCCGGGAAGACTACCTCGTGGAGGCCATGGAGATCCTGGAGCTGTACTGTGATCTGCTGCTGGCTCGGTTTGGCCTTATCCAGTCTATGAAGGAACTAGATTCTGGTCTGGCTGAATCTGTGTCTACATTGATCTGGGCTGCTCCTCGACTCGTCAGAAGTGGCTGAGTTGAAAATAGTTGCTGATCAGCTCTGTGCCAAGTATAGCAAGTAATATGGCAAGCTATGTAGGACCAACCAGATTGGAACTGTGAATGACAGGCTAATGCACAATCTGAGTGTGGAAGCCCCATCCAAAATCCTGGTGGAGAGATACCTGATTGAAATTGCGAAGAATTACAATGTACCCTATGAACCTGACTCTGTGGTCATGGCAGAAGCTCCTTCTGGGGTAGAGACAGATCTTATTGATGTTGGATTCACAGATGATGTGATGAAAGGAGGCCCTGGAAGAGGAGGGGGTGGTGGGTTCACAGCACCAGTTGGTGGACCTGATGGAATGGTGCCAATGCCCATGCCCATGCCTATGCCCATGCCATCTGCAAATACTCCTTTCTCATATCCACTGGCAAAGGGACCATCAGATTTCAATGGACTGCCAATGGGGACTTATCAGGCCTTTCCCAATATTTATCCATCTCAGATACCAGCAACTCCCCCATCATATGAATCTGTAGATGACATTAATGCTGATAAGAATATCTCTTCTGCACAGATTGTTGGTCCTGGACCCAAGCCAGAAGCCTCTGCAAAGCTTCCTTCCTGACCTGCGGATAACTATGACAACTTTGTCCTACCAGAGTTGCCATCTGTGCCAGACACACTACCAACTGCATTTGCTGGTGCCAGCACCTCAGCATCTGAAGACATTGACTTTGATGATCTTTCCCAGAGGTCTGAAGAGCTGAAAAAGAAAATATAGGTCTCTTAAACCAGGCAACTTTCATGTTCTGGGAGTTGAGACTGAGCAATTTCTCCTTGTAACAAAGAATCTCCATGAAATTCCTTTTCATCTGTTAACCGTCACTGAGCACAACACTCCTCCTCTGGGCTCTCTGCCTGCTCCTCCAGATTCTGCTGCTTTCCAGTTCTCTGTTGATCCTGAGACTAACAACCGGAGACTGAGGCTGGAGCAACTGGCTCCTGGCAGCTGTGCTTGTCCCTTTTCTGTCAGAGTGATCCCAGGTTTCCTCCTGGCCCGTCCCATGGTCCCTCCACAGGAACATAAGAGGATGGGAAAGCACTATGGGGAGACCACCAAAGATGGCTGGACAGTGGGAGAGAGCACGTCGTGAAGCATCCCAGCCTCGTGTTGAGGTTCCAGACTTAGAAACAAACCCCTCTGTACAGGGGGATTGTGATGAGTGAGAATCAAGGCCACGGTGTGTGTTTTCGCACTCGAATGCAAGTGGGAGAGAGAAAATGACTCAGGACGCCATTGTAACGGTTCCTGGAAGCTGGGCCCTCTCATTGGCATATACACTACTCCTCGCCGCAGGGCACTGTCCCACCGGGATCCAGTTGCAAAGTTTGTCTCGACAGTTTAAGGCCTCGCTTAGTTGTACTGGATTCTCAGGGAGTCCTCTGTGGCCTTTTGCTCTGAGTGCTGTTTCCCTTGTACCAGAGGGCAGCACCGTGGAAATTCTGTTTTTCCTGTAGCATATTGTGTTGGATTGCCTTACTGGCAGAGAAAGGACAAGTTGCCATTGAAGTCTAGGGTGGGCTTCCAGCTGCCTTAATAGAAGTACTCAAGTCTTTTGGGTAGTGAGCTGGAAAGCCTACAGGAAAAAAGGGGTACCTGTTTTCATTTGAAAACTTTGATTCATGGAAACTTTAAAACTAATCTCAGATAAATTTTTGGTGCAAATGTGGCTGTAGTTGTCCACTGCTTTCCTGGATGGATGGGACTCTTATGTCATAACTTTTATACTCCTTTGGCCCATAGCTAAGGTCATCCTTCCCCACAGGGGTGGCTTTGGGATTGGATGATACAGCTTTTGCTTCTGTGTAGTATACCTGTACATACTTGTTTCAGGAAGGCTTTCTTTAATGTTTTCAGTTGGTTTGTATTCTGTAGCTCAGTAGCTGCTAATAAAGTTAAAGATCCTGGAAAAAAAAAAAAAAGAATCATGGCCTTCTTGAATTCTGACTCTAAGAACCTGCAGTGAAGGATGACTGGAGATTTCACCTACCATACTTCCTTCTGGTTATGTGTATGAAATTATGCACCTGTAGCCTTGGAGGGGGAAACAGAAACACTATTTCAAGGAGTTTTTGGATCGTTCCATTTTGGATTTCTGTAGATCAAAAGCAATAGGAATATGAACTCAGTTGTGATGTGTTCGTGCAAATGAAGGAAGTGAGCCGGAAATTAAAGTGTCCCAAAATACGAATTCTTAGTCATTGGGTCCATTGTCTGTTTTTACGGGCATACAGGGCACCACAATCCCCCTGAAACTTTATATACATGTTTGTTAATTTGCATTTTTCCAGGGTTCCATCTTCCAAATTATTTAGACTTGAGCTTTAGACCTGGAATCAGAGTGTTATACCTTTGAATAGTTTGGCAGAAAACTAATGATCAAGATTATGAGAATGGTTAAGAAAATCATACAACATCCATGGGATTGGACATTATACTGATAATAAAATTTATGTTTATAAAGAATTTGTGAATAGCTGCATACCAGATATCAGGAAAACAAAAAATAATAAGAATTTGTCATTAACGGAAAAATGACTATGATCTAACCTTAAACAGTATTCACAGTTGTAGATCGCAGTTCTCAAAAACTGTATATGCAATCCCATTTTTTAAAAATGGGAGTTTCCAAAACCTTTTGCAAGGATTGTATCTAATATGACCATTCAATTGGTTTTTCAGAGAAGAATAGAAGGGGAGAGGCCACATTTATTGAACATCTAATGTGTACCCAAATCATGTGGTCTGTTTTCTGTATCTTTTCTCATTTAACGCGCAAAGACCATTTCCCTGTTCATTAAGGGAAGAATCTTAATAGTGAAATGTTTCTAATTATGTAGAAGTGGCACAGCTAAAGGCTATTCAAGAGGACACATGTTACATGACACGTTGATACTTTTTAATTCTAGTCCTAGTACTTAGGTTTCTTTTCATGACAAAAATGTACCCTCTTCTAAAAAGTTTAATGCTTTGGAATGTATTGATGTTCTATTTGTAATGATGGAATTAAGGCAGGCTCATTGCAAAAATTTCATTACCTAAGGAAGTTATGAAGAAGAAAGAATAACCCCAAATCCCCCCTGCCCAGAGAAAATCACTTTACATATTTTGGTGTATGTGTTTCTAATTTTCATGTATGAACATTTGTGTGTAGTTTTGTCATTGCAGAAGATAATTAATAGAGACACAAAGACTCCAACTGTTAGTTCAAAAATGGAATCTACCTCAATTGTTGCTGTTAAACCAAAATTATGGTATGGTATTGCTTTGGACTGAGCTTCTGCACTAGGCTCCAACAGACCACACCAAACCAAAATGAAGTCACTCATGCTAAATGCCACATTATCAAACTGAAACTTTAAGGGAGCAGATAAATCTCAAAAAAAACCTGTTTTTCCTGAAAACAAGAGATTCCAGTCTAAATAATTGATGTTCACCACTCCTTTCTTATTTTTAATTTAAAAAACTTTTTTTTAAAGACAGGGTCTCACTCTGTCACCCAGGTTAGAATGCAGTGGAGTGATTATGGCTCACTGCAGCTTCAAACTCCCGGGCTCAAGCGTTCCTCCCGCCTCAGCCTCCCAAGTAGCTGGGACTACAGACGTCCGTCACCAGGCCTCAGTTCTTTTTTCTCTAGTTCTGTTATTTGTTCCCACCTTACACAAAACCCACTGCATTGGGCAAGGGCTCTCATTCTATTTTATACAATGGAGGCTACCCCGTTTGTGAATCCCAAATAAAAGCCCATGAGATCTAAAGTCAATTTATTGTAACTTTGTCTTTTGACGTGGGTTTCCATATATCTGTGTATCTTAGGAGGATAGGGAAGTACCAGGGACCACCTGAGGTGAAAAACAACTACATATTTACACCTTTTAGGTACTAAAAACATCATTTAACACTCAAGATGTCACAAATTATGAAGTAAGATATCCTCTCAGAATTAATAATTTATGCTGGGCTCATGTCTGTAAAATCCCAGCACTTTGGGAGGCTGAGGTGGGTAGATCGCTTGAGCCCAGGAGTTTGAGACCAGCCTGAGCAACATGGCGAAACCCTGTCTCTACGAAAAATACAAAAATTAGCTGGGCTTGGGAGCGCTTGCCTATAGAACCCATATAGGCTGCGGGGTTCCGCTCTCCAGGAGAACGACTCTCGGGTGAGAGAGCAGCCCACAGGCACACAGGCAGACCTGTCCTCGAGGTCACGGAGGGCATGACTTTTGGGGAGACTCACCCGAACACCATCCGGGCAGGCCTGAGGCTGGGATGCCACGCTGCTTCTCCCGGATTCTGCCTGTGGTTTCATCATCCTGGTCGGAACTCCGCCACTCATGGCATCTGGAGACCATCCCATCAACACCCTGGAGAGGTCAAGCCAGAGCCTCAGGGTCCTCACACCCAAGCACCGGAACGGAGGGCTCCTGCATTGCCAAGCCTCAGGGACTAGTTTCTCAGGCAACTGTGGGACTGTACTCACTTGAGCCCAGGAGTCTCAGGCTGCAGTGAGCTGCGACAGCACCACTGCACTCAAGCCTGGGCAACAGAGTGAGCCCGTCTCAGAAAAAAAAGTTAAAAATGTTCAAAAGGTACTGAGTGGCCAGAAAAACAGAATAAATGCCTCCTATCTTGTATCTTTTTGTTTTGTTTTTTGAGATAGAGTCTTGCTCTGTCGCCCATTCTGGAGTTCCATGGCATGATCTCGGCTCACTGCAACTTCTGCCTCCCAGGTTCAAGCGATTCTCCTGCCTCAGCCTCTCGAGCAGCTTGGATTACAGGTGTGCTCCACCACGCCCAGCTAATCATTGTATCTGTAGTGGAGACGGGGTTTCACCATGTTGGTCAGGCTGGTCTCGAACTCCTGAACTCATGATCCGCCCGCCTCGGCCTCCCAAAGTGCTGGGATTACAGGCATGAGCCATTGCGCCCGGCCCTTATCTTGTATCTTTTGACATCTCATCATTAACATACACCTTTCTTCCACAATTAAATTTAGCATCATCATCTACAACAAAATGTTCCTGCCCCATATACTGCCACTACTCCACTAACATAAATGCAAAGTTCTTCCAAGTGTCATAAGTTCCTGTGACCATTTTCAAAGCCACGATTTATGGGGAATATCAGTTATTGCTCTTTGTATAAATAAACAAAGGCCAACCAAATAAGAACAAAGAGGCTGGGCATGGTGGCTCATGCCTGTAATCCCAGCACTTTGGGAGGCCGAGGCGGGTGGATCACCTGAGGTCAGGAGTTCAAGATCAGCTTGGCCAACATAGTGAAACCCTATCTGTACTAAAAATACAAAAATTAGCCGTGCATGAAGGTGCACGCCTATAATCCCTACTACTTGGAAGGCTAGGGCAGAAGGAGAATCATTTGAACCTGGGAGATGGAGGTTGCAGTGAGCCTAGATCGTGCCACTGTGCTGTAGCCTGGGCCACAGATTGAGACTCTGTCTCAAAAAAAAAAAAAAAAAAAAAAAAAAAGAATAAAGACAGGCTTATGCATATAGAACTTGCTACGTAGTAAGAGTTCTGTTTACATTTAAGTTCCATTTGTTTATGTTCTCTGTAGATTGTGGATATTAGGCCTTTGTTGGATACATAGTTCGTGAGTATCTTCTCCCATTCTGTAGGTTGTCTGTTTGCTCTGTTGGTAGTTTGTCTTGTTGTGTTAAAGCTTTTAGTTTAACTAGGTATCACTTGTCTATTTTTGTCTTTGCTGCTTTTTTGGAAACTCAGCCAAAAATTCCTTGCCAAGGCCCATGTTGAGAAGAGTATTTCCTAGGTTGTCTTCCAGGATTTTTATAGTTTGATGTCTTGTATTTAAATCTTTAATCCATTTTGAGTTAATTTTTGTATACGGTGAAAGGTAAGGGGCCCAGCCTGAATCTTCTGCATATGGCTAGCCAGTTATCCCAGCACCATTTATTGAATAGGGAGTCCTTTCCCCATTGCTCATTTTTGTTGACTTTGTCGAAGATCAGATGGTTGTAGGTGTGTGGCTTTATTTCTGGGTTCTCTAACCTGTTCCTTTGGTCTATGTGTCTGTTTTTGTACTAGTACCATGCTGTTTTGGTTACTGTAGCCTTGTAGTATAGTTTGAAGCTGCATATGTGATGCCTATCAGCAGTGGACTGAATAAAGAAAATGTGGTACATATACACCACGGAATACTACACAGGCATAAAAAAAATAAACCATGTCCTTTGCAGCAACATGAATGCAGCTGGAGGCCATTATCCTAAACGAATTAATGCAGCATCAGGAAACCAAATACCCTATTTTCTCACTTATAAGTGGGAGCTAAACATTGAGTACACATGGACACAGAGATGGGAACAACAGACACTGAGGCCTGCTTGAGTGGGGAGGGTGGCATGAGGCTATGGATCAAAAAACTATTGGGTACTGTGGTCACTACCTGGGTGATGATATCATTTGTACACCAAACCCCAGTGATGTGCAATTTACCCATGTAACAAGCCTGCCCATGTATCCGTTAAACCTAAAAATAGAAAAAATTAAAAATAAATAAATAAATGAGGTATAAGTCTAATTGCTGAACGTTGTGAAATGTAACCAACAGAGCCATTGAAAATAGAGTGGCCAGGCATGGTGGTTAATGAATGTAATCCCAGCACTTTGGGAGGCCGAGGTGGGTGGATCACGAGGCCAGGAGTTCAAGACCAGCCCGGCCAAGATGGTGAAACCCCATCTCTACTAAAAATACAAAAATTAGCGGGCATGGTGGCAGGCACCCGTAATCCCAGCTACTCGGGAGGCTGAGGCAGGAGAATCACTTGAACCCGGGAGGTGGAGGTTGCAGTGAGCCAAGATCGCACTCTAGCCTCGGTGACAGAGCAAGATTCCGTCGAAAGGAAGAAAGAGAGAGAGAGAGAAAGAAAAAGAAAGGAAAGGAAAGGAAAGGAAGAAGGAAAGGAAGGAAAGAAAGAAAAAAAAGAGTGAGAGTACCGTATTTGGAAAGTGGTCCAGGCACTGGGGTGAGTGTCAGCCAAGTCATCACCTGTGAGAACAGGAAGTCATCAGGTAATATATCAAGTTGATATATTGAGAAGGAGCAGGATCTACCTATTATATAACACAGAGATAATCACTCAGATATATAGATTAGAAATAGTTTAGAAAATTTAAACATTTGATTATTCAGGGAGTAGACCTGGGAGCACTGGAGAAATAAGGTGGGGGAGTAGACTGCATGGAAAGCTCTTTCTTAGTGTGTGATTTTTCAATTATGCACATAGGTTTCTTACATAACATGTAAAATTCAATTAAAGAAGAAACAAAGTTGTGTTCTGGGGTCCCAAAGGTTCAGTGATTAATTAGAAGAACTCACAAAACTGAGTCAAGCTGTTATACTCATGGTTATAGTTTATTACAACAAAAAGGTACAGATTAAAATCAGCAGCAGAAAAAGGTGCATAGGGCAGAGTTGAGGAGAGACCAAGCGCAAGCTTCCAGTTGTCCTCTCCCAGCGGCATCATGTGGACAGTGCTTAATTCACCCAGCGATACGTGGCAGAAAGTACAGAAAATACTCCCCAACAAAAAGCTTACCTGAGCCTTGGTGTTGAGGGTTTTACTGGAGGTTGGTCACATGGACAAGAGCACCCATTTGGATGACCTTAGTTTCTCTGTCTCCACCCTTCCCAAGGTCAAGCTGACACTGCATGGTCCAGGGTCCCCACAATAAATCACATTGTTAACATGGACTATATAGGCAGGATATTCCAAGGAGTTAGAGGTTATTTTCCAGGAGCTGGGCTAGAGTCAAACCTTTCTTTGGAGTGTGCGGGGTTTGGACAATTCAGGCCTACTAAGTTTCCTTGACTGCACACAAGTGATAGTGAGTATGTAAGAAATGAGTAGTCTCATATATTGCTGGTGAAAGTATAGTGTTATATAAACCTCCGGAAAGAAATCAAGTGTGTAGTGCATAGACATTTTATTTGGTTTGTTTTTGTTTTTGTCTGAGACAGAGTCTCACTCTGTCACCTGAGCTGGAGTGCACTGGCGTGATCACAACTCACTGCAGCCTTGACCTCCCAGGCTCCAGCTATCCCCCCACCTCAGTATCCTGAGTAGCTGGGTCCACAGGCACGTGCCACCACACCCAGCTAATTTTTGTGTTTTTTGTACAGAGGGGGTTTCATCGTGTTGCCCAGGCTGGTCTCAAACTCCTGGGTTCAAGGAATCCCCCACCTCAGCTCCCCAAAGTGCTACGAATACAGGAGTGAGCCACTGCGCCCAACCTGTTATTTTTTTTGTATAAATTAAATTGTATATGTTAGGCTCGGCACGGTGGCTCACGCCTGTAATTCTAGCACTTTTGGAGGCCAAGGTGGGTGAATCACTTGAGGTCAGGAGTTCGCGACCAGCCTGGCCAACATGGTGAAAACCCATCTCCACTAAAAAGACAAAGTTAGCTGGACACGGTGGCAGATGCCTGTAATCCCAGCTACTCGGGAGGCTGAGGCAGGAGAATCGCATGAACCCGAGAGGCGGGGGTTGCAGTGAGCTGAGATAGCGCCACTGCACTTCAGCCTGGGAGACAGAGCGAAACTCCATCTCAAAAAACAACAACAAAAAATTGTATAGGTTATTGTATGTATGTGTATATATTAAATTGTATATACACATATTAAATATATACATATATATTACATTATATACGCATACGTTTGTTTCCTCGTGCAATCTGTTTCAGCAGAAGTAAAATCTCATAAAGATAGAAGTAAAAGAATATTTACAGAAGCATTATTTTTGGTTGCAAAAGTACTTTAATATCTTAAATGCTTACATAATGGAAGATAACTCTTAACAAAGAATGAGTTAACTTTTTATCTACTATAAAGGTATCTTAATATCTTTATACCTGAAGTGATATTTGTGGCAAATTGTTATATTTCAAAAGAAGAATGCTTTATAATTAAAGAAAAAAGAAAGAAACGTTATATAGTAGGCCTCCCTTATCTGCAGGAGACATGCTCTAAGACCCTGTACCCAGAGGCTGCAGCTCCAGCCGCCCTGTCAAGCCAGCCTGCCAAGCTGCTCCTGCTCCAAACCAGCCATGTCCCCACCAATGCTGTGTGGCCCAAAGTTTTTTTATGAGAAATCTACTGATCATCTTATTGAGGATCCCTTGAATGTGATGAGTTGGTTTCTTCTCTCTTGCTGCTTTCAGGAATCTCTCTGCCTTGGCTTTCAACAGTTTGATGTGTCTTGGAATGGATGTCTTTGAGTTCATCTTAATTGGAGTTCATTAAGCATCTTGGATGTTTACATTCATATCTTTCATCAAATTTGGGAAGTTTTAGGCATTAATTTTTGAAATAATCTCTCTGGTCCTTTCTCTTTTCCTACTGAAATTTCTACAGAGCATATGCTGGTCTGCTTGATGGTGTCCCTTCCTCAGGGACACTTTCTGTTTTTGTACTTTGAATGAGCCTTTCTTATTTATTTGTGTGCCTTGTGATTGTTGTTGTTGTTGAAAGCTAGATATTTGACTCCAATAATATAGTAACTCTGGAAATCGGGTTCTTCCTTTTTTGGTGTTTGTGAATTTTTTTGTTTTTTGATCATTGTAGGCTCCCTGTGTCATGGATTACCCAGAGATGTAAGCTTAAAGTCTTCTCAGATCTTCTTGAAGCCTGCATCCTTTTCTGGGCATGCACCGTGACTCTCTAAATTCCCTGGTGTGTCTGGTTTTTAATAAAATCTCCTAGATCAGTAGTCCCCAGTCTTTTTGGCACCAGGGACTGGTTTTTGGAAGATAGTTTTTCCATGGGCCCGGGGAGGGGGTGGGGTGATATCAGGATGAGTCAAGTGTGTCACATTTATTGTGTACTTTATTTGTATTATTATTACATAGTAATATATAATGAAATAATTATTAAACTCACCATAATGTAGAATCAGTGGGCACCCTGAGCTTGTTTTCCCATAACTAGATGGTCCCATCTGGGGGTGATGGGAAACAGTGACAGATCATCAGGCATTAGATTCTCATAAGGAGTGCATAACCTAGACCCCCCACATGCACAGTTCACAGTAGGGTTCATGCTCCTATGAGAATCTAATGCCACCACTGATCAGACAGGAAGCAGAGCTCAGGCGGTCATGTGAACAATGGAGAGCAGCTGGAAATACAGATGAAGCTTCACTTGCTCGCCCACTGCTCACCTCCTGCTGTGTGATCCAGTTCCCAACAGGCCACAGACCAGTACTATGGGTTGGGGACCCCATCCTAGAGTTTGAATGTCTGGCCCCCAGAAGGGAAAAAAGAGAAAAACAAAGAGGAAAGAAGGGAATTGGACCTTTAAATCACCTGGAAGTAGCTTCAGCTGGAGCAAGAGGGGCTTGGCATACTGGAGCAGAAGGGTGCAGCAATGGCAGACTGCTAATCTGTCTGCACTGCCAAGATCAGAAATAGCAATGAGAAATCAGATACCCAAGTTTTGGAGGACAGGTTCCTTGCTGCCCACCCTGGCTCCCTTAAGCTGCAAGATATGCATGGCTGCTTGCCCCATGGCTGGGGGATGAGTTGCTGCCTGGAGCTGAAATTAGCAGAAATTAACCACAGTTTGCCATCCATGCCTTTCCCTGGAAGTTACAAGCTTTGAATATATTCAGGTTCCAAAATGGTCACATAAGGTAGATTCTGCCAGTACAATTGTTGTCTAGGTGGGATGACACATTCCTAGTGCTTCCTGCTCTGCCATCTTCTAGAACCCTCTGTCCATATAACTGTATTTTAGAGTTCTTTATATCATATCTAATAGATGAGATTATCAATTTTCTCTTAATTCTACCATACAACATTTACTTTTTCTGGTCAAGGAAACAAAGTGTTTTTCTTATTTCTTTTAGATTTGGATTCGAGGTATGAAATAATCAACTACGGGAACATGTACATTTATAGAAAACATTCATTTCTTACTCTCCATCAGAGAATTCTATATGGAGAGGAACCCTATGAATGTAAGGAATGTGGAAAGGCCTTTGGTCGTCATACAGACCTTAGAGTACATCAAGTAATTCACACTGGTGAGAAACCCTGTGATTGCCAGGAATGTGGGAAGGCCTGTGATTGCCAGGAATATGGGAAGTCATCATACAGACCTTAGAATCCACAAAAGAATTCACACTGGTGAGAAACCCTATCAATGTGAAGACTGTGGGACAACCTTTAGTCGTCTTACAGACCTTAGAGTACATCAGAGAATTCATACTGGTGAGAAACCCTATGAATGTGAAGAATGTGGGAAGGCCTTCAGTCGTGCCACAAACCTTGCTCAACATGGAAGAGTTCATACCGGTGAGAAATCCTATGTGTGTCATGAATGTGGGAAGGCCTTTAGTGAAGTTGGAAGACTTAGGAAACATCAGAGAATTCATACTGGTTAGAAACCCTATGAATGTAAGGAATGTGGGAAGGCCTTCAGTCAAGCCTCAAACCTGGCACAACATGACAGAATTCATACTGGTGAAAAACCCTACAAATGTAAAGAATGTGGGAAGGCCTTTAGTCACACGTCACATCTTGTTAGACGTGAAGGAATTCATACTGGTGAGAAACCCCGTGAATGTAAAGAGTGTGGGAAAGCTTTTAGGAGTAACCATCAACTTACTATACATCATAGATTTCATACTGGTGAGAAACCCTATGAATGTAAGGAGTGTGGGAAGGCTTTTAGTGTGTATGGACGACTGAGTCAGCATGAGAGTATTCACAGTGGTGAGAGACCCTTTCAATATAACAAATGTGGGAAGTCCTTTAGGCTCAGTTCAAGTCTCAAAGTACATCAGAGCATGCATACTGGTGAGAAACCCTTTGAATGTGACAAATGTGGGAAGTCCTTTAGGCTTAGTTCAATCCTTAAAGTATATCAGAGAATTCATACCAGTGAAATACTTTATGGCATATACATATAATAGACAATGTACAGTATATGAATGAATTATACCACTGAGAAACAGTTGAAGGAAGAAAATGTGAGAAGGCTTTTATGCATGGATCAGTTTTTACAGGACATAAAATAATCTATACTGGTATGAACTCTTTTGGAATATAAATGTTTGAAGTTTTTAATTTATGACTCAAGTGTTCAGAGTATTTATGTTGTATTTTATAAAATAAAGTATTTTATGGCATTCCTCTATGTTTCACTGTTCACTGTGTGGCCAGACTGTGCAGCCAAGGTTAAAAAGGCAGGTAAGTGCCACCCAGGGAAGAGACTGGTACATGGTTTGAGGTTGTGGAAGACAGACTACAAGCACACCAGGCTCAAGTGGTTCAGCATTTACTTAAAGCTAGAGAGGAGAAAGAGTGCATAAGATCGTGTCGCTTGCAATGTGTCAGTCCCCCTAGCCGGCAGTTCCACTGTGCAGCTGATATGGAAGACACTAGCAACTGCACACACCCCACTTTGTGCTGCAGTGACAGGACTTCATCCCTTCCCCCCCTGGGGTCTGAAATACATAATGCTGGGAATGTGCTTCAAGGCCACTGACAGATGTGCTTAAGCAGAACAAAAGAGTATACAATAAGTCCAAAACAGGGAAATACAGTCCCACACAAGTCAATAATCCCAGCACAGGCTATGAGGGCTTTTGAATCTCATAGTAGGGAAGTGTTCCAGGCCCAAGGCTCAGTCTTATGTGGCCATGTGAGGGCTGAAAGACTGCATGACGGCCTTTCCCAACACTATTTATGGATTCTCAGAATATTTATACTAAAGGAATATTAAGAGAACACACAAAACCTTGTTTATTTGTTTTATGTATAAAAGCTTTCCAGCACAAATCATTATTAAACTTGAGTAAATTCATATCACAGAAAACCTCTGCTAATGTAACAGACAGACGTAGGAAAGCGTTTAGCCTTTGTACGATCTTAACCATTCTAATTGTCTTTCCACTCCTTGTTTTTTCTCATTCGTATATGGCAATACTAATAATATCTACATTATAGTGGCTGTTAGAACTAAATCAGTTCATTTATGTGGAAAACATGGGAAAGTTTTTGACATAATAGTTCATGTTCGATAAACATTAGCGACTGTTTCTAATACCATTTATGTTTTGAAATGAAACTCTTATGGGTCTAATGAATTTAGGAACATTTCATGTAACTGCTTACCCCTTTTTTAATGTGAATTTTTTCTTTCTGAACTACTCTAATAGAATGTAAAAAACCTGAGAGCATCTTCATTCTGAGGTCTTAAGGTGAATCAAACACTTAATCCTTGAATGAAATTTATATTTATACTTTTAGAAAGTGTAAAAAAATGTTAAATTAGCCAATGATTTACATTCCACTTCCACATTTCAAAATTGATTAGAAATTAGCCAAAGGATATCTATTTTGCCATTTCTCCCAAATTTATGAAAAATTAGAAACATAAAGAAAAGCTGAAAAACAGTACAGCAAATATATGTTAATATTATGTCATATGACCTTTCTGTTTT
The DNA here is from genome assembly GCF_028858775.2 of Pan troglodytes. Taxonomy (NCBI): domain Eukaryota; kingdom Metazoa; phylum Chordata; class Mammalia; order Primates; family Hominidae; genus Pan; species Pan troglodytes. Next base: position 40,874,556 of record NC_072418.2, read on the forward strand.
GTATATTTTGCTGCATCATTGGACAGTTGTAAACATCATGATGCTTCACTTTTAAATATATCAAAATGAATCCCCCAAAGAGACAGATTTCTTTTTTTTGTTTTTTTTTTTAGGCAGAGTTTTGCTCTTGTTGCCCAGGCTGGAGTGCAATGGCACGATCTCGGCTCACGGCAACCTCCGCCTCCCGGGTTCAAGCGATTCTCCTGCCTCAGCCTCCTGAGTAGCTGAGATTACAGGCATGAGCCACCATGCCTGGCTAAATTTGTATTTTTAGTAGAGACGGGGTTTTGCCATGTTGGTCAGGCTGGTCTTGAACTCCCGACTTTAGGTGATCCACCTGCCTCGGCCTCCCAAAGTGCTGGGATTACAGGTATGAGCCACCGTGCCCGGCCAAGAGACAGATTTCTAATTACATAAGAAAAATAATAATTTTGGCCGGGTGCGGTGGCTCAAGCCTGTAATCCCAGCACTTTGGGATGCCAAGGCGGGCAGATCACGAGGTCAGGAGATAGAGACCATCCTGGCTAACACGGTGAAACCCCGTCTCTACTAAAAATACAAAAAATTAGCTGGGCATGGCGGCGGGCGCCTGTAGTCCCAGCTACTTGGGAGGCTGAGGCAGGAGAATGGCGTGAACCCGGGAGGCGTAGCTCCCAGCAAGCCGAGATCGCGCCACTGCACTCCAGCCTGGGCAACAGAGCGAGACTCTGTCTCAAAAATAATAATAATAATAATTTCATATTCTAATGCCTAACCTGTATTCAAATTTTGAAAATTTATCCAAGTTATATCTTTTTGGTCATTTTCAAACTGGTATTTGCTCTAGTTTATGCCTTTATGATAAAGCGTTACTCACTTTTAATTTAGAATAGTGGCTGGAAAACTATGGCCTACAGGCTAATTGCAACCTGCCAGTGGATTTTGTAGTTTTATTGCAACACTACCACATTCACTTGTTTACATGTTTTCTTCTTACTACCATGTCAGAGATGTCATTGCAATGAGACCATTTGCAATGGTCACAAAACCTACTGTATATAATATCATGACCTTTCTAGAGAACATTTGCCAACTCATTTAGAACAATATCGCTACTGTTTTTTTTTTTTTCATGAGTTTGGCTTTTTGAAGACCACAGGAAAGTTGTCTAATAGAATGCTGAACATTCTGGGTTGTTTTGTGTGTGTGTGGTTTTGTTTTTTCGTTTGAGACAGGGTCTCGCTCTGTCACCCAGGATGGAGCGCCATGGTGCAATCACAGCTAACTGCAGCCTTGACCTCCTGGACTTAAGCAATCCTCCCACCTCAGCCTCCCAAATAACTGGGACCACAGGTGTGTGCCACTATACCTGGTTAACTTTATTTTTTTGTGGAGACAGGGTCTCTCTATGTTGCCCATGCTGGTCTGGAACTACTGGGCTCAGGGGATCTTCCCACCTCAGCCTCCCAAAGTGGATTACAGGCATGAGCCATCACACCCAACTGTGGATTTTAAAAATTGTTTCATTGTGAAGTCTTATTTTTCTTTATCTTAGTCCTCATAGTTCTAGTATATTTAAAGTTAAACCAAGAGGTTTACTAGGTTATGATTAAGAATTTTCAGCAAGAATATGTCACAGATGATGTGCACACTAAAAAGCCTATAATGTTTGATTTTTTCCAGGACTAAGGATGCTAAGCGTCATCACTTGGTTATAGTGGTGATTGCTTGATCTCTCCAGAATACAGCCCCATTATAAAGAGCCATTTTACAGTTATTAATCTCAGGGATATTGTGTCACATCCTTTTAGAAATCTATAATCTTGTGTAAATCCTTAATTAAATATGGAATTAAAAATGGAAATCAGGGCCTCTTCAGAAAGTAATAATAATTAAAGGCCTGTATATTAGAACATGGGGATACTGCCAGACCTTTTTGGGAATTTAATACCCTTCAATGCACACAGGAAACGAAGAGTAAAGGCCAGAATTTGTGTTCACCACTCTATCCCCAGAACTCATTCAATACCTGTTAATGAGCTGGCATTGATAAACTTGATAAAACAATGAATAAGCATTCAATACACAAAGTTATAAAGATAGCAAAATAAACCCTAAGCCAATACAAAGCAACAGTTAATACAACAGAAGAATTAGAGCCTAGTGATTAGTAAACAAAATAGTACCGTTTCAAACAGTTTTGTTCCCACCAGTTGAAAGCAATGAATGCGTCTACAAGTACATTTTTATTGATTGAGAAGTGAACCATTATCTTGAACAAAGGTGTGCCACTGGTCTCCAGGACCACTCAGGCTCAATGATTTGCTGGAAGGACTCCTGGGATCCAGAAGAGCTGCCATACTCAAACTCAAGGCGAAGGATGCAGGCAACAATGAACAATGGGAGAAGGCACTGGACAAAGTCCAGGAGAGACGAGGCACAAGCTTCCAGTTTTCCCCTTCCATTAGAATTGCATGGCAACAGCACTTAATTCTTCCCACCATGGTGTGTGCCAGCATGTGCAAAGTAGTGCCAAACAGGGAATCTCGTCTGAATGTTGGTGTCCATGGTGCCTGGGTGACTGAACTTAACTCCTAAATTTACTCAGTCTCCAGCCTTCCAGAAGTCAAGCTTATATAGCATGGGCCTTGGGCATACAAAATAGCCATTCATCATAAGTCACATTTTTTGCATAAACTTTGTGGTGACAGTGATACAGCATAGGAAGCACGATAGTCCAAGTACTCAGAGATTATCTCCCAGGGGCCAGTGAAGGGCCAGTCCTCCTGAACACAGGCTTTTCATTGGAATGTATAAGGGTTGAACACCACAGGCCTGCTGAGGTAACCCTTTCCTGCACAGTCAGGCAGTTTTGGGCATTCTTATTCCAGAGAACCTGATTACTAAAGTACCCATGTAATAAATGATAGATAGGGAAAAATCTTGAGGATATAAAAAATATTTCAGAAATATTATTTTTGAAAAAAATCAGGTTACAAGCCACATGTAGAACATGATATTATTTGTAAAACATACACATATTTCAATATAGGATTCAGGCCATTATATATAACTAGACTGAAAAAGTCTAGAATATCATACACCCGTATATTAACAGTGTTTATCTTTTTGTTTTGATCTTGGGGTATTTTGGTTAAATATATCATAATTTTTGGTCAGTTGCCATGCCTTACTTGAAATATATGTATGTAAACTTTTGTGTGTGTGTTTTAACCGGAAACCTACACTCTCAAAAGCAGAACGTTCACTTTTTAAAACCATCTTGGCTGGGCGTGGTGGCTCACGCCTGTAATCCCAGCACTTTGGGAGGCCGAGGCGGGCGGATCACGAGGTCAGGAGATCGAGACCATCCTGGCTAACACGGTGAAACCCCGTCTCCACTAAAAATACAAAAAATTAGCCGGGTGAGGTGGCAGGCGCCTGTAGTCACAGCTACTCGGGAGGCTGAGGCAGGAAAATGGCGTGAACCCTGGGGAGCGGAGCTTGCTGTGAGCCGAGATTGCGTCACTGCACTCCAGCCTGGGCAACAGAGCGAGACTCCATCTCAAAAAAAATAAAATAAAATAAAAATAAAAAAATAAAAAATAAAAAATAAAACCATCTCTACCTGATCTTACAGAAAAACAATAAATTTGGATTGTTTTTGCTGAATTACTTGTGTTTCCTTCAGTTTCCTCATAGCTGAACCTCCTCTAAGATTTCTGTCACATCACCTGAATCTGGATAGTGGTCCTTAATACATTGATTCCTAGTCAGAGTTTATTTTACTAGAATATAAGACACCTTAGCAACTATGTCATTTTAGTCTACCACCTCAAATGCTATGATTGCAAGGTCTGTTACACTATAAGCACTTATACCTGTAGGCAAATTATACTTCTAGGAATTCGCTTAAGGAAATGCAATTACGCCTCACTTAGCAACAGGGATACACTCTGAGAAATGCGTGGTTAGGCAATTTTGTCACTGTGCAGACATCACAGAATGTACTTAAACCTTTGGTATAGCCGATTACACACACATCCAGGCTACATGGTATAGCCTATTGCTCCTAGGCTACAAACCCATACGGCATGTTACTGTAGTGAATACTGTAGCCAACTGTAACACAATGGTATTTGTGTATCTAAACATATCTAAACAGAGAAAAGGATCAGTAGAAATATAGTATATAGCCGAGTGTGCTGGTGCACACCTGCAATCCCAGCCACTCTGGAGGATTGCTTGAGCCAGGAGTTCAAGTTCAGGCTGGGCAACGTAATGAGATCCCATCTCAAGAAACAAAACAGAAAAACACAGCCTGGGTGTGGTGGCTCATGCCTGTAATCCCAGTACTTTGGGAAGCTGAGGCAGGGGGGTTGCTTGAGTGCGGGAGTTCAGGACCAGCCTAGGTGACATGGCAAAACCCCATTTCTACAAAAAAACAGAAAAATTAACCAGGCCTGGTGGCAGGCGCCCATGGTCCCAGCTACTCAGGAGGCTGAGGTGGGAGGGTCACTTGAGCCCGGGAGGCAGAGGCTGCAGTGGGCCGAGATCGTGCCCCTGCACTCCAGCCTGGGCAACAGAGTGAGACTCTGTCTCAAGAGAAAAAAAAAAAAAGATAGTATAAAAGATAAAAAATGGTACACCTATGTAGGGCACTTATCATGAATGAAGCTTACAGGACTGGAAGTTGCTCTAAGTGAGCCATTCAGTGGTGAGTGAACGTGAAGACCTAAAATATTTCTATACACTACTGCAGACTTCATGTAAACACTGTACACTTGGGCTACACTAAATTTATACAATAATGTTTTTCTCCAATAACAATCTTAGCCTACTATAACTTGCAACTTAATTTTTACTTTTTGACTTTTGTAATAAGACAGCTTAAAACACACATTATACAGCTGTATAAAAATATTTTCTTTTAAGTCCTTATTCATATACCTTTTTCTATTTTTAAATCTTTTTTTGCTTTTTGAACTTTTTTGGTAAAAGCTGAGACACAAACACACAGCTTATCCTAGGACTGTGTCAGGATCATCGATATCACTGACTTCCAGCTCCACATCGCGTCCCATGGAAGGTCTTCAGTGGCAATAACACACACAGAGCTGTCATCGTCTATAACAATGCCTCTGGAATCCCCTCCTGAAGGACATGCCTGAGGCTATTTTACACTTAACTTTTTCTTGTCAATTGCAGGACTACACTCTAAAATAATGATAAAGAGTATAGTAAACACATAAGCCAGTAACATAGTTATTTATTATCAAAGTATTATATATGTACAGTACATATCATCAAAGTAACTATATACTTTTATAGAACTGGCAGCACAGTATGTTTTACACCAGCATCACCACAAATGTGATGAACGCATTGTGCTACGATGTTATAACAGCTACCACATCACTAGGCAACAGGAATTTTTCAGGTCCATTATAATCTTATGGGACCACTGCCATATATGTGATCTGTTGTTCATTGAAACATTATAGCCTATGACTGCATTAGTAAAAATACATAAAATGCATGTACAATGATGTTCAAAATGTATTTTTGATAACCAAACATTTAAAACAAAAATCTAACAGCAACACATTAATTACTTCGGCTCTGCTATATGACAACAAATACAATATTTTTTTGTTTTGTTTTGTTTTTTGTTTTTTTTAGATGGAATCTCACTCTGTAGCCCAAGCTGGAGTGCAGTGGCATGATTTCGGCTCACTGCAACCTGTGCCTCTGGGGCTCAAGTGATTCTCCTGCCTTAGCCTCCCAAGTAGCTGGGACTACAGGTGCATGCCACCATACCCGGTTAATTTTTTTGTATTTTTAGTAGAGACGGGGTTTTACCATGTTGCCCTGGGTGGTCTTGAACTCCTGAGCTCCAGTGATCCATCTGCCTTGGCCTCCCAAAGTGCTGGGATTACAGGCATGAGCCACTGTGTCTGTATCAACATTGTTAATCATATTGATTTTAACCTAGACTAACAAAGAAACATATGCAAGAAGAATCACCGAGGAAGGCAGGTTTAAAATAATAAATTTCCAGCTGGGCAGGGTGACTGACATCTGTAATCCTGCCACTTTGTGAGGCCAAGGTGGGAGGACTGCTTGAGCTCAGGGGTTCAATACCAGCCGAGGCAATGTAGTGAGACCCTGTCTCTACAAAAAATGAAAAAATTAGCCAGATGTGGTGGTGCATGCTTATGATCCCAGCTACTCAGGAGGCTGAGGTGGGAGGACTGATTGAGCCCAGGAGATAGAGACTGCAGTGAGCCGTGACCGTGCCACTGAACTCCATCCAGCCTGAGTGACCAAGCAAGACCTTGTCTCAGAAAAATAAAAATAGAAATAATGACAAAATATATTTCCATAATTTGAAAATTTTATGCCGTTCAAATTCAGAATAATCGGGTTGATTGTCACAGAGCTCATAGAGTTCATGACATCTGTTCTGTCCTAAGCAGGGCTGGAGTCACCCCAAAAGTGGCAGCAGGGAAGTTCTCAGAAGGAATTCCATCCCAAGATGGAGCCAGCTGGGATCCTAAAGACAGAAGCACTGAAAGTCCGGGCAATCAGTGCAAAGTGTTTACTAGGGGAATTTAAATATACAGGGCCGTGGCCTGAGAGGGATAACGAGAAGAGAGATGTGCCACCCATGTAATGTCCTTAATGAAGGGATTGGGTCATGGAGTTTACATGACAGTTAAAATATTTGGCCCAGGATCTAGTATATGTGTTTAGCAACATGGTTAATCTTTCAGTGCATCAAACAACAACCTAAAACTAAATCAGTTCTTAGGAATGTGCAAGGCCCTGGTTTGGGTTTAGGCTCGAGCTGAAAACATGCAGCTGGTCAGGTCATAGTGGTCAAAGCATTCTGTTTCTTGGTCAGAACAAAGAAAGTGGGGGCAGCCGGAGACTCCTACTTTTTTTTTTTTTTTTTGAGACGGAGTCTTGCTCTATCACCCAGGCTGGAGTGCAGTGGCGCCATCTCGGCTCACTGCAACCTCTGCCTCCCAAGTTCAAGCGATTCTCCTGCCTCAGCCTCCCAAGTAGCTGGGACTACAGGCGCCTCCCACCACACCCAGCTAACTTTTTTGTATTTTTAGTAGAGATGGGGTTTCACTGTGTTAGCCAGGATGGTCTCCATCTCCTGACCTCGTGATCCACCACCTCGGCCACCCAAAGTGCTGGGAATACAGGCATGAGCCACCACGCCCGTGATGCCACCTGGCACTTTTTCTGTTGTTGTTTTTTTGAGACGGAGTTTCACTCTTGTTGCCCATTCCCAGGCTGGAGTGCAATGGCGCAATCTCGGCTCACCGCAACCTCTGCCTCCCGGGTTCAAGTTGTTCTCCTGCCTCAGCCTTCTGAGTAGCTGGGACTACAGGCACCTACCACCACGTCCAGCTAATTTTTGTATTTTTAGTAGAGACAGGGTTTTGCCATGTTGGCCAGGCTGGTCTTGAACTCCTGACCTCAAGTGATCCACCTGCCTCAGCCTCCCAAAGTGCTGGGATTATAGGTGTGAGCCACCACACCCAGCCAAAATATTCACATTGGTTTTTACTGTACAAAGGTATTATGGATGATGTCTCTCCTTTATGTTTATTTCCAATTTTTCTCAGATATTATTAATTTTTATAAGGAAATTACTAAAGAACAAGGATTTCTTGTCAGGTCCTGGTTTTCTCTTATATTGTAAGACCTAAAATTTCATCTGTTATCTTAACGCCTTTGAGCCTCACCGGGTCCCAAAGGCCTAACCATGAGTTTCCCTGCTCTCATCAGATATGCCCCCTACCCAGCAAGAAAGGCTCCCAGCCAGTTAGTTCCTTCGAAGGCCAGACCAGCTATATCCCACCTGGTCCTCAAGCTAATGGAGTTCACCTCCCTGCCAGCCCATGAAACCAATGAAGCAAGATAATCTCATTCTCCCATGGAAACCAGGGGGCACCTCATCCTCTTACTATTATACCTGCCTCTCACAGCCCCTGCTGAGGTAGTCTACTTCCAAGTGCAATCTTCCTGCAGATGTGGTAACTTTCTTTCTTTGGGATATGCATTTTTATGTGATTAATAAGCTGCTGTCAATCTCATCTGTCCAGTTTTCAGGTGTCATGTGTCAGACACCTCCAGAACCATAGGGCAAGACTCTGTCACCACAAGGGAAAAGAGGTGGGCAAAACACTTTCCAACTCTTTTTTTTTTTTGAGATGGAGTTTCACTCTGTTGCCCAGGCTGGAGTGCCACTCTGTTACCCAGGCTGGAGTGCAGTGGCACGATCTTGGCTCACTGCAACCTCTGCCTCCTGGGTTCAAGTGATTCTCCCGACTCAGCCTCCCAAGTATCTAGGATTACAGGTGCTTGCCACCACGCCCGGCTAATTTTTGTATTTTTAGTAGTTGGGGTTTCACCATGTTGGCCAGGCTGGTCTTGAACTCCTGACCTCAACTGATCCACCCACCTCGGCCTCCCAAAATGCTGGGATTACAGGCATGAGCCACCACGCCTGGCTCCAACTCATTTTTACTTCCATTTCAGAGCTTTCAGTATCCATCATGCATGGTTTTATAAAACTCAAACTTCAAATAAGGCACTAAATCATGTTCTCAGTCTAGTTTAATGCATGGTCTGAAGTTGAGCTACTCAAAATAATTTTGGAAAAGTGTCTGTGGCTGAAATTTCATTTTGCTAAGCATACAAACCTAAAATGAATATTATTTTAGTGTTGTCCTATTTGTAAGGGAGATCAGGCAAAAAAATTAAAGGTGTGGAATCTCTATTGAGCCTTGATTTACAGGGAAAAGGACTGTTTGAGATGACTTTTCAGGTTAAGAGAAAATGGACTATTAGAGTAAAAAGAATTGGGTCAAAATGAATTTTGTTGGTTCAGGAAACAGATACACACTGGTGTGAAAATGTAAAATGGTACAATCATGCTGAGAAATTTGTCAATGTCACAAGTTAAAATGCACATAGCAAATCTACTTTTGAGAATTGATATAAAAACGTACAAATATGTAAACTAATGTTTACGCAAGTATATTGTTTGGAGCATTGCTTTTAAGAAAACATAGGGGCTAGGTGCAGTGGCTCCTGCCTATAATCCCAGCACTTTGAGAGGCCAAGATGGGCAGATCACTTGAGGTCAGGAATTTGAGACCAGCCTGGCCAACATGGTGAAACCCCGTCTCTACTAAAAAATACAAAAAAATCAGCGAAGTGTGGTGGTGCATGCCTGTAATCCCAGCTACTAGGGGGGCTGAGTCAGGAGAATAGCTTGAACCCAGGAGGCAGAGGTTGCAGTGAGCTGGGATTGCAACAGTGCCAGCCTAGGAGACAGAGCAAGACTCTCTTTCAAAAAGAAAGAAAGAAAGGAAACATAGGAAATTCCTTAATATACAGTAGGAGAAGGCATGTTTCTTAAACTAGGATGCAGCCATACTGGGGTCTTTGGCATTGTTGAAAATGACATTCCTTACGTACTGATTTGGAACTATGTTTACATGAAGAAAACGAAATATGTACTTATATATGTGTTGTGGAAAGTCTGGGACCCTGAACGGAGGGACCGGCTGAAGCCACAGCAGAAGAACATAAATTGTGAAGATTTCATGGACATTTATCAGTTCCCAAAATTAATACTTTTATAATTTCTTACGCCTGTCTTTACTGCAATCTCTGAACATAAATTGTGAAGATTTCATGGACATTTATTAGTTCCCCAAATTAATACTTTTATAATTTCTTATGCCATCTTACTTTAATCTCTTAATCCCGTCCTCTTTGTAAGCTGAGGATGTATGACACCTCAGGACCCTGTGACGATTGTGTTAACTGTACAAATTGTAAAACGTGTGTTTCAACAATATGAAATCTGATTGTAAAACATGGGTGTTTGAACAATATGAAATCAGTGCACCCTGAAAAAGAACAGAATAACAGCGATTTTCAGGGAACAAGGGAGATAACCATAAGGTCTGACTGCCTGCAGGGTCAGACAGAATAGAGCCATATTTTTCTTCTTGCAGGGAGCCTATAAATGGACGTTTGAGTAGGAGAAATATCGCTGAATTCTTTTCCCAGCAGGGAATATTAATAATTGATACCCTGGGGAAGGAATGCATTCCCGGGGGTAGGTCTATAGACGGCCGCTCTGGGAATGTCTGTCTTATGTGGTTGAGATAAGGACTGAAATATTCCCTGGTCTCCTGCAGTACCCGAAGGCTTACTAGGATTGGGAAATTCCAGCCTAGTAAATTCTAGTCAGACTGGTTGTCTGCTCTCGAACCCTGTTTCCTGTTAAGATGTTTATCAAGACAATGCATGCATAGTGGGACACGTACCCTCATCAGTAATTCTAATTTTGTCCTTGCCTTGTGATCTTTTATTGCCCTTTGAAGCATGTGATCTTTGTGACTTACTCCCTGTTCGTACATCCGCTCCCCTTCCAGAATCCCTAATAAAAACTTGCTGGTTTTGTGGCTCAGGGGCATCACGGAAACTGCTGATATGTGATGTCACCCCTAGAGGCCTAGCTGTAAAATTTCTCTCTTTGTACACTTTCTCTTTATTTCTCACACCGGCCAACACTTAGGGAAAATGGAAAAGAACCTACGTTGAAATATTGGGGGCTGGTTCCCCCGAAATATATGCATGTTACATATATGTATATTTGGAATTATACATGGATATAAATACATTTGTATGTGTGTGTATATGTGCATATTTTTATATAAAAATACCTTCTCTGGAAGGATATATACCAAAATAAAAATGTTGACTCTAAGGTTAGCTACTGTATGACTGGAATATGTGGAAGGAAAGGCTGCTTATCTTTTTACTTAAACCTTTTCATACCTATTGAACTGTTATTCTATGTATGCATTACATATTTAAAATACGTAATAATGCTGATGACTAAAACATAGGCATCCTTTGATGAGTACGTTTCCCATTTGCTCAATGTCCTCATGAACATAAATACATATAAACACAACCTTGGTTCCTTTTTTTTTTTAAGACAAGGTCTCCCTCTGTCACCAAGGTTAGAGTGGCACTGCAGCCTCGACTTCCCAGGCTCAAGCCGTCCTCCCACCTCAGCCTCCTGAGTAGCTGGGACCACAGGTTCGAACCTTTTTATTTTTTGCAGAGTCAGGGTCTTGCTATGTTGCCCATGCTGGTGGCGAACTCCCAGGCTCAAGCAATCCTCCCACCTCCGCCTCCCAAAGTGCTGGCATTACAGGCATGAGCCACCACGCCTGGCTCAATTCTTCTGACAGCACCTTCTACCCAGATTTTGGGCGTTTGGCCACAATTTATCTTCACTGTCTTGGGATCTCATGACCAGGCATTACCAATGAAAGATGTTTCTCCAGTCTATGGGCTTTAAAATGCAGCAAAGCCCATCCATGCAAAATACAAAAAGTATTACACAAGCGTACAGAATTGTACATTATAAACCTACCTTCAGGAGTTTATACCAACTCAAGCGCGCGTTGTTACTCGGGGTCACAGCACTGATTCTACAGGGCAGTCATCACACACGTCTGAGGCCTCAGAAGAGCGTCGAAATCACCTTTCAGCCTACCCCAGCCAGGTTCCACTCAGACTCGCCTCCTGGGGCCCTAAGAACACAGGAACACCGCCCTTGACCTAACGTCAGAAACGCTCCCTCAAGGGTTGGCCGCTCTGCGCATGCGCACTCCTAGCCCAGGCTGCAACTCCCAGAAGCCTCCGGGACTCGGCGGTGGGCGTGGCGGGCGGTCGCCGTGGTCACCACCGCTTTTCTCAGAGGTTTTAACGCCCCTAGACTTCATTTCCCGACAGGGACTGCGGGTCTGGATATTCCGTCGTGGACTACGTTTCCCACTGACGACGGAGAAAACTTGGACCTTTGGCTCCGCGCTGCGAGTGACCTGCAGTCACCTGAGCAAGAAGGCGGCGTGGGTCGCTGCGGGAGCCCCTACAGCCCCAGCCCGCAGCCCACGTGGCACCCTACATGGCTGTGAGAGTGGGGCTGCTGGAGGCGTTCAGAGCGCGGAGGCCCCGGGCGCGGGCCGGGCTCTCTCCCGCCTCCTCAGGCCCGGGGGTGCTGGAGCTGCCGAGGTGGGGGATCATCTTTGGGAGACAGGTGGGGAGTGTGAGAGACCGCGCAGCGGCGACAGGGCCGGGCGTGCCTGTGTGACGTGGGTGCAGCTGTGGGACTGTGAGGGGGGCGTGGTCGACCTTGTGTAACCTGGGTGTGCAGTGCGTGTCCTTTGCAAAGCGTGCGTTGCTGTGGCTCCGTGGCGTCAGCAACCCTTCCCTGCTGTTTCCTTTGTCCTACTCTCAGTCAAGTATGACTGCCACAGAGAAATGGTCCCATCCAGGAAATCAGATATTGAGTCCTACCTGAGTTTCCAGCAAGAAGGTACGGACTTGCTGTTAGGATGGGAATTATGGATCAGGAATTGCCCTGAGATGGGGTCCTGGTAACAAATAGACTCTAGGATAGGATTCCCTCCTGGGGATTGCGGCAGGGTGTACTTGCAAGTGGAGCCTTGAAGGGTAAGATCATAAATGTTCTACATTGTGGTGACTCTGGAATTTGCAGTATTTGGGACAATACAGTTACTAAAAAGACATGATTGCGTCCTTTAAAATGTTTATTATCTGTCAGTGAAGGTAATATCTGAATAGGATTAATATGTGTTAGGCAGTGTGTGATCCTACCTCGTGAATTCGCTGGAAATACACTTCAGTCTGTCTATCACAACAGGATATGAACAAATTATACCAATCCTGTTGAATCTATGGCAATAAATAGATTTTGTGCTCTTTCGTGGCTCAGTTTCCTTCTAATTAGGTTAGATGCAAAATGAAAGTATTATAAATAGAATAAAGTAATTCGGCCGGGCGTGGTGGCTCACACCTGTAATCCCAGGACTTTGGGAGGCGGAGGCGGGCGGATCACGAGGTCAAGAGATCGAGCCCATCCTGGCCAACATGGTGAAACCCCATCTCTACTAAAGATACAAAAATTAGCTGGGCGTGGTGGCGTGCGCCCAGTCCGAGTAGCTGGGACTACTCGGGAGGCTGAGGCAGGAGAATCTCTTGAACCCAGGAGGTGGAGTTTGCAGTGAGCCGAGATCCGGCTACTGCACTCCAGCCTGGCGACAGATCGAGACTCCATCTCAAAAATAAAAATAAAACAAAATAATAATAATTCAGAAGCTGTCTGAGGGGACATGACTTATCTGACAGGCTTAGAAACAAAATAAACCTTTTTGTCCAGAAGATCTGAAATAAAGCTGTGTGGTGACGGCCATCAGTTTATTCAAAAGATTACTCAGGGACTACTCCCCATTTTTTCAAGACAGAATTCTGTCATACCTGAGAAGAAATGATCAAGTAAGTTCAGATAATAGGATCCAAAGGAAACAAAAGATAAGACATTTAGTATAACAACGTAAATGTAGAGAACAAAGACATTGTCTCAAGTCCCTTTCTTTTGGGGGAACATCTTCCTGTTAACAACAACAACAACAAAAACTAAAAAAGCCCACATGTATTTCAAGTTAACCTATTGTTATTATTGGAATAATTATGAACAAGGCTTTAAAAATTAAAATCAAGGTCAAACAAAAAGAAAAATAGTGTTAATAGGTGGCCATATAACCTTCCAAATTTTTGTTTACTGATTTCAGTAATCGTCTGCTTCTCTGTATTGATAGTCATATGTTTTATAATAATGATTATATTGGCCAACCTGATTTTTCTATTGACAATATATCTGAAATATTTCCTGTGTCCTTAAGTATTTTTCACAGCTTCCCATTTTACATGTACGATGGTCTGCCATATGTAGTAAGCTTTGTCAGATCCAAAATACTAAATGCTGCCTTTCTGTCTCCAGTGTCTTTGCTCAATTCAAAAGCCACAGAAGAAGTTCTGGACGATGTGGGCCTTCAATCTTGTAAGATGGGAATAGAAAGAAGAGGATCTACTCAGACCAGGACCCTGCTGCCCAATCTCAGGTCTACATCTGCCTCACCAAAATAATACAGTGGCCAGAAACCTCCCTGCTAACATCATAGTTTGTCTGTGATGCAGAAATGCCTCTGTTTTGTTGTTGTTTTGTTTTTGTAGAGACAGGGTCTTGCTCTGTCACCTAGGTTGGAGTGCACTGGCACAATCATAGTTCACTGCAGCCTTGAACTCCTGGACTCAAGCGATCCTACCGCCTCAGCCTCCCAAGTAGCTGGGATTATAGGCATGCGCCATCATGCCCAGCTGATTTTTATTTTGTAGAGACTGGGTCTCACTATGTTGCCCAGGCTGGCCTTGAACTCTTGACCTCAAGCGATCTTCCTGCCTCAGCCTCCCCAGTTGCTGGGATTACAGGCGTGAGCCATCATGCCTGGCCCCAGAAATGCTTCTCTTCTATGACTTTGTTCAGTGGAGACCTCTGTGATTTGGGGGAGGAAATAGATTTATCCAGAACCCCAATTTGCCCGAATTATGTATGATGGGAAATAGTTTGAGACCTGGAATGGAAGAGCATCACAGCAATATTAAGTAACTTAAGGTCTGTCAGGAACACTAATGCAAAACTGGTCTCAAGGTCTTTCTTCTTCCTCCAGCTCTGGCTTTCTGGATCTGTGCTTCTCTGGTAGAGGAACCCTGAGGACTGATCTACTCTTGCAGTTCTAAAACCATGGCCCATGTAAGTTCACGTTTTTCTCCTTGTTGAAATATGTGTGTGTTGGCCAGGCACGGTGGCTCAGGCCTGTCATCCCAACACTTTGGGAGGCCAAGGCGGGTGGATCACCTGAGGTCAGGAGTTTGACACCAGCCTGGCCAACATGGTGAAACCCTGTCTCTACTAAAAATACAAAAACAGCCCAGCATGATGGCAGAAGCCTATAATCCCAGCTACTCAGGAGGCTGAGGCAGGAGAATCGTTTGAACCTGGGAGGCAGAGGTTGTAGTGAGCCAAGATTGTGCCACTACCCTCCAGCCTGGACAAGAGCGAAACTTGGTCTCAAAAAAAAAAAAAAAAAAAAAGAAATATGTGTGTGTTTTTAGGTCATGAAGGTATTTTTATTAATTTTCCTGAAATTTCCTACCAGGAGAGGCTCATCAAATAACATGCTTCCAGCTCTTATTCTTCCAGTTCCCAGCATCCACCCAATATGTCCCATTATAAACCTCCTTTGTTCATGTAATTACTGAGCAAATTATTCAGCATATCTTAAGAGCCCTCTATCAAGGGCAGTGGTGGAGTTAAGTCCTTTTAAGTAAAGATTTGTGCTTTTTGGGTCAAGTCTAGTTTGGTAAGATAGAGTCAATGGTTGTATTTGACCATCCGTAACAAAACTTAAATTATCACCGACTGGAGATTTCCAGGAAGTGAAGATGGAAATTTGGTATTGAATGATCAAACTCAGTCATTCATTGGGTGAAATCTCATGCTTTGTGTGGTTCAGTAAATGACTGGGGACTTGCAAACTTGGAGGTTATGGATTTTGGCAAGAAACCCCTCAGGAATAAATATCAGGACTATTCTGATGTTGGATGGAACCTACTAAATTTAGATGACATGTATATAATTCATTATCCTTCCTTAGTATTCTTTAACTCAATGCATTTGTTATCTATTATTACATAACAAATTAGACCAAAACTTAATGGCTTAAGACAGCAAACATTTATCTCACAGTTTCTTTGGATCAGAAATCCAGACATGGCTTAGCTTGCCTCTCTGGCTCTTGATCTCTTACAAGGAGATCCAGGTTTTGGTCAGGACTGCAGTCATCTTAAGGCTTAACTTGGGGTGGATCTTTTTCTAAGCTCACTCAACTAGTTGTTAACAGGATCCAGTTTCTCACAGGCTTCAGACTGACAGTCTTAGTTCCTCATTCGCTGTTGCCTAGAAGCTGCTCTTGGTTTATTGTCATGTGGGTCTGTCCATAGAATAGCTTAAAACATGGTAGCTGTGTTTTAATCAGTGAGCAAATGAGACATCAAGAGAGGGAGAGAAATACAGAAAAAGTGCTGAAGTAACATTTCAGCACTGTAGCTATTCTGCTTATTAAGAGCAAGTCACTTGGTTCAGCCCACGTGCAAGGGAAGGAGATTACACAAGCATGTAATACTAGGGGATGGGGATCTTTGGTAACCTATATAGCAAGCCAGGTGCTCAGTGAGAGATGGTAGAGAGCCACAAAAGAGAATGTCATTATAAGTAGCAAGTGAACACAGAATCCTAGAACTGGGGAAGACCTTAAAAATGTTGTGTATCCTAACTGCATTGTAAACAACTAAGTCTGATATTGCCCTAAGATATAATTCTCGTGTGCCCCCAAAATACATGGATTTGTCAAAACAAGAGAAAAATGCTTATGGTGAGATCCAATGTAATGAAGTATTTAATGCTTGAGAGAATTCTTAATTTTATGTAAACCCTATTTTCTAAAATCAAGGCCAGGTGCTGTAATCCCTGTAATCCCAGGTGTTCACACCTGTAATCTCACCACTTAGGAAGGCTGATATGGGAGCATTGCTTGAGACCAGGAGTTCAAGACCAGCCTGGCCAACACAGCAAGACCCTGTCTCTATTAAAAATAATAATAATCAAATGAGACTTTATACTTCATTTGGGGAAAATATCTGATTAAATTTTTTGCTCCTCTTAAAAGCAAAAATTTTCCCCAGCAACTCATATGTATTTAAAAATTTATATGGCAGATACCAATCAGACATTATGCTTATATTCACTGTTTACTTTCATAGGCAAACATTATTATTTTATTTATTCCCAAATGGTGCAAGTATTTTAGAGTATGCCACATAGTTTTCTATATGCCAGCAGTCTTTTTAAAAAATATGTATACATTCCACTTCAGTCCCCCTCATACTGTAAATTTGTAGACAACATGCTTGTTACATTGCTCTCTTCCTGCAATATAGTCCTTATTTCCCCTCCATCCATCTTGAAAGTATTCCTTTAATTTCTCCAGTAACACTATGGGTTTGCCGTTTCGGGCATCAATGACATTCAGGGATGTGGCCATAGACTTCTCGCAGCAGGAGTGGGAATGTCTCGACCATGTTCAGAAGACCTTGTATTGGGATGTGATGATGGAGAACTGTAGTAACTTGGTATGTTTTCTGCCTCAGACAATTTAGGATAACTTTGAATCTGCTCTCTAGGATGATTTTTCACTGTGATTTTTAGGGCTGTCTTTCAAGAGACTAGTTAAATTTCTTTTCCCTTTTCCCATAAGAAGTGGTTTGGGCTTTGTTGGGTAGGAAGTGACAGCTTCACTAGACATACTCATCTTCCCTGTCCCTCAGTGATGTTCAAACTTTTCTCTGGTCATAGTTACAGTTGTCTTTCTTCTTTTATAAGGAAGGGCTAGATTAGGATTCAGCAGCCTATATTATATAACCATTGTAAAAGGATCCAGGTTTCCTATTTATTTATGCTCTGAATTACTGTGGATACTCCATTATAGCATCTGATCCACTTGCAGATTACCTTGACATAGGATCCTGAATTGCTCTAATTATCAAAAGAACCTTTATAATGTATATAGCTTTGGATTAGATAAATTGAATTCATTTAAAACTGAAGCAAACACATTCTATTTCCTAAGCAAATTTTAACCTATTCGTGGTTGAAAGTTGTGGTTTAAAGTTGTCATCTATAAACATTACATTTTAAATGGAATGAATATCCTATAAATATTTTTTCTTGTATACTCTTAATAAAACAACAATATCAATAATAACCTTAGTAGTGAACACTGTGTCTATTAAAGGTAGTGTTCTAAGCATTTCACATATATGTCTCAACCAATTTAATCCTTATTAAATTCGACAATCTTATTATATCCTCATTTTCCAGTTGAGAATATTAAAGCCCAGTGGATTTAAATGACTTGCTGAAGGTCATGCACAGCTGGGAAGTGGTAAAGGCAGGAACTGATACCAGACTCTAGAGTCTGTATTTTCAACCATGGTATTATGTGTACTCTCAGGAAAAAAAAAAAAAAAAAGATATGGGTGTGTAGGTTATATTTAAAATCCTTACCCAACCTAACTGATTTCTTGTTCTTTAATTTCCTCATCCTCTCAAAAACCTTATTCAGTTTCATTTTGATCCTTGATTTATTACAATTGTAATTTTGACAGCAAAGTATGTTTCTATATCAAGTGGCCTTTTTTTCTTTGTAAGCAGGACGTGACTTTTCTAAGCCAGATGTAATTACATCATTGGAGCAAGGAAAAGAGCCCTGGATGATTGTAAGGGAAGAAAAAGGAAGATGGTGTACAGGTAAAAATAAGTCTGACTGTGGGAAGCCATCTGTGTAAATAACAACCTGTGTGGTCAGGGAAGAGACATACACTTGGGATGTTAGTTGGAAATCTCCATTCACAGCAGAGAAAAGGCGTGTGATTTATAAGGAAGATAAATACTCTGCATAAGCTACCCAGTGAGCTTCACCTTCACCTTAGTTAACCACTCACTTTTTTTTTTTTTTAATTATCCTTTAAGTTCTAGGGTACATGTGCACAACGTGTAGGTTTGTTACATATGTATACATGTGCCATGTTGGTGTGCCGCACCTGTTAACTTGTCATTTACATTAGACATATCTCCTAATGCTACCCCTACCCCTACCCCCACTCCATGACAGGCCCTGGTGTGTGATGTTCCCCACTCTGTGTCCAAGTGTTCTCATTGTTCAGTTCCCACCTGTGAGTGAGAACATGCAGTGTTTGGTTTTCTGTCGTTGCAATAGTTTGCTCAGAATGATGGTTTCTAGCTTCATCCATGTCCCTACAAAGGACATGAAGTCATCCTTTTTTATGACTGCATAGTATTCCATGGTATATATGTGCCACATTTTCTTAATCCAGTCTATCATTGTTGGACATTTGGGTTGGTTCCAAGTCCTTGCTATTGTGAATAGTGCCGCAGTAAACATATGTGGGCATGTGTCTTTATAGCAGCATGATTTATAATCCTTTGGGTATATGCCCAGTAATGGGATGGCTGGGTGAAATGGTATTTCTTGTTCTAGATCCTTGAGGAATTGCCACAGTCTTCCACAATGGTTGAACTAGTTTACAGTCCCACCAACAGTGTAAAAGCATTCCTATTTTTCCACATCCTCTCCAGGACCTGTTGTTTCCTGACTTTTTAATGATCACCATTCTAACTGGTGTGAGATAGTATCTCTTTGTTAACCACTCACTTTTTATTCTTCTCATATTTCCTCCCAATTTCAGTGATGGGAATGATCCCTCCTGGTGGATCATTTTACCTGTATTTTGGACCCTACTGATTTCCAGATCTTCTTGTTCACTTGTATTTATATATGTGGCTCCATTGCCTTAAAATATACTCATTCCTGTATCCAGCAAATAAAATGGAAGTTAATAGTATACTAGATAAGATATAAAATAAACATGTAAACAAATAGATAAATAATATCACGTAGTCAAATATACTGTGAAGGAAACTAACCAATAACAGGGCAAATTTAGGTGTAAAGTCAAGAACTGTTTTTCTGAGGAGGCATTTGATCAGAGAGGTGAATTGTAAGGGCTTAGGCCATTTGAGTATACAGTTGACCCTTGAACAACACAGATTTGAACGGTGTGGGTTCACTTATTTGTGGATTTTCTTTCGCCTCTGCCACCCCGAGACAGCAAAAACAACCTCTCACCTTCCTCCTCTTTCTCAGCCTACTCAACATGAAGATGATGAGGATGAAGACCTTTGTGATGAACTACTTCCACTTAATGAATAATAAATATATTTTCTCTGATTTTTTTTTCTTTTTTTAGTAGAAGTACGGTCTCACTATGTTGCCCAGACTAATTTCAAACTCCGAGATCAAACTCTGAGCTCAAGTGATCCTCCCACCTCGGACTTCCAAAGTGCTGGGATTACAGGCATGAACCACTGTGCACAGCCTCTGACAGTTTCCTTACTAACGTTCTAACGTTTTCTCTCCCTTACTTTATTGTAAAAGTAGAGTGTAAATTACATGTAACATATAAAATATGTGTTAATTGACTGCTTATGTCATCAGTAAGGCTTCTGGTCAGCAGTAGCCTATTAGTAGTTAGGTTTTATGGAACTTAAAAGCTATAAATGAGGCTGAGTACAGTGGCTTGTGCCTGTTATTCCAACACTTTGGGAGGCTGAGGCAGACAGATCACTTGAGGCCAGGATTTCAAGACCAGCCTGGCCAACTTGGCAAAACCTCATCTCTACTGAAAAAAAAACAAAAATTAGCTGGGCGTGCTGGTGCATGCTTGTAATCCCAGCTACTTGGGAGGCTGAGGCACAAGAATGGCTTGAACCTGGGAGGTGGAGGTTGCAGTGAGCCCAGATTGTGCCACTGCACTCCAGCCTAGGTAACAAAGCAACACTCTGTCTCAAAAAAAAAAAAAAAAAAAAAAAAAGGCTAAAAATGGATTTTTGACTGCACAGGGCGTTGGCACCCCTAACCTGTATTGTTTGAGGGTCAACTTGTATGAGGAAGAGCATAGCAAGAAGAATAAACAGCACATGCAAAGGCCCTGAAGGGGTTGTGAGTGTTGTGTGTTTCAAGAGCAGCAGGTAGGTCACAAGATATGAAGTCAGTATGTTATGAGGAATCTGATCACATAAGGTGCCATTCATTAAGAACTACAATTGTATTCTAAGATTAATTAGGATCCGTGATCTGATTTAACTTTGTCTGTTTTTAATTTTGTGAAAGTTAAAACTTTTGATTAATTATAAGACTTTTTTTGAGGCAGGGTCTCACTCCGTCATCCAGGAGGGTGTGCAGTGGTGCGATCACAGCTCCTAGACCCAAGCAATTCTCTTGCTTCAGTCTCCCAAGTAGCTAGGGCCACAGGTTTGTGCCACCATACCCGGATAATTTTTTTATTTTTGTAGAGACATGGTCTCCCCATTTTGCCCAAGCTGGTCAGCCTCCCAAAGTGCTGAGATTACAGGCTTGAGCCATTGCACCCAGCCAATTATAAGACTTACATAAAACTCTAAATAATAATAAACATAGGTTTGGTGAGTTATTTATTTTCTCCCAGATACTTGTCATATATTTATTCATTTTCATTTAAAACATTTTTTGTCCAATATGAGTGTGTTGGATTTGTTTTCTTGTTTTTTTAGGTTAATATTCTGAAATTACTTCTTTTATCTCTCCCATATTTCTGAGTTCTGTCACTTCCTTTTTGAGTTTTTCTAATTCTGATGTATGTTGTTCTTTCATTTCTTATAGTATTTTTTTTTAAATCTTTTGATTTTAAATAGTATATAGTTTTCCTGTTTTGGTAATGGAAGATTTGTTTGTTTTCATTGGCTATATGACTATTAAGGTGGTATTAATCTAATCTAGATTGGTACAAATTTAGGTGTTAAGTTTAATCCTCAAGAAAACCATTAGGAAAGTAACTCAAGAAGTATATAGTTAAAAAAACAAGGAAATTAAATTGGGGACTGGGCACAGTGGCTTATGCCTGTAATCCCAGCACTTTTGGAGGCCGAGGTGGGCAGATCATTTGAGGTCAGGAGTTGGAGACCAGCCTGGCCAAGATGGTGAAACCCTGTCTCTAATAAAAATACAAAAAAATTAGCTGGGTATGGTGGCGCATGCCTGTAGTCCCAGCTACTTGGGAGGCTGAGCCAGGAGAATCACTTGTACCCAGGAGGCAGAAGTTGCAGTGAGCCGAGATCGCGCCATTGCACTCCAGCCTAGGTGACAGAGCGAGACTCCATCTCAAAAAAAAAAAAAAAAGAAAAGAAAAAGAAAAAGAAATTAAATTGGGTACACTAGGAAATATGTATTTAAATGCAAATAAAAGCAAGAATGGAAGCATAGAGGTGAAAAAAGGACATATAGAAAAATGAACAGAAAAATGTCAGAGGCCAGGTATGGTAGCTCATACCTACAATATCAGCACTTTGGGAGGCCAAGGCTGGAGGATCACTTGATCCACTTGGTCCAGTTTGAGACCAGCCTGGGCAACATAGTGAGACTCTGTCTATAAAACAAAAAGTGGCTGGGTGTGGTGGCTCACACCTGTAATCTCAGCACTTTGGGAGGCCAAGGTGGACGGATCACTTGAGGTCAGGAGTTCGAGACCAGCCTGGCCAACATGGTGAAACCCTGTCTCTACTAAAAATACAAAAATTAGCCAGGCATGGTGGCGCACACCTGTAATCCCAGCTACTTGGGAGGCTGGGGCACAAGAATCCCTTGAACCTTGGAAGGGGAGGTTGCAGTGATCCAAGATCATGACACTGCATTCCAGCCTGGGCAATAGAGGAGACTCTGTCTCCAAAAAAAGAAAAAGAAAAAAAAAGGTGAGATGTAAATCTTATTTTTATAGTAACTTCCAGGCCAGGCACAGTGGCTTACACCTGTAATCCCAACACTTTGGGAGGCCAACGCAGTTGGATCACTTGAGTCCAGGAGTTTGAGGCCAGCTTGGGCAATGTGACAAAACCCCATCTCTACAAAAATATACAAAAATTTAGCCGGGCATGGTGGAACATACCTGTGATCCCAACTACTTGAGAGGCTGAGTAGAATTGCTTGGGCCTGAGAGGTCGAGGCTTTAGTGAGCTGTGATTGCACCACTGTGCTCCAGCCTGGGAGACAGAGTGAGACCTTGTCTCAAAAAAAGAAATAAAAAAGTAACTTCCAGACAAAAGCTGTTATTAGAGAAAAGAAGTACATTTTATAACAATAAATGATTAGCATGGGCCCAATGGCTCATGCCTGTAATCTCACCATTTTGGGAGGCTGAGGCAGGAAGATCACTTGAGGCCAAGAGTTTGAGACCAGCCTGGCAACATAGTGAGACCCTATCTATACAAAAAATTTTTACAGTCAGCCAGGTGTGGTGATGCATTCTTGTAGTCCCAGCTATTTGGGAGGCTGAGGCAGGAGCCTAGGAATTCGAAGTTATAATGAACTATGATCGTGCCATTGTATTTCAGCCTGGGTGACAGAGCAAACCCTATCTCTAAAATAAATTAATTAAAAAAAAAAAGCTGTGCGCGGTGGCTCACTCCTATAATCCTAGCACTTTGGGAGTCTGAGGTGGGTGGATTGCCTGAGCTCAGGAGTTCGAGACT
The DNA here is from genome assembly GCF_028858775.2 of Pan troglodytes. Lineage (NCBI taxonomy): Eukaryota > Metazoa > Chordata > Mammalia > Primates > Hominidae > Pan > Pan troglodytes. Next base: position 40,897,708 of record NC_072418.2, read on the forward strand.
AGCCTGGGCAACATGGCAAAACCCTGAGTCTATTAAATTACAACAAAAATTAGCTGGGCATAGTGGCACATGCCTGTAGTCCCAGCTACTTGGAAGGCTGAGGCAGAAGAATTGCTTGAACCCAGGAGGCAGAGGTTACAGTGAGCCCAGATCGGGCCACTGCACTCCAGCCTGGGCACCAGAGTGAGACTCTGTCTCAAAAAATAAAATGAAAAAAAAAAAATGATCTATCCATTAAGAAGATATAACAATTAAGAACATATATCATCACGCCTGTAATCCCAGCACTTTGGGAGGCTGAGGCGGGCGGATCACAAGGTCAAGAGGTGGAGACCATCCTGGCCAACACGGTGAAACCCTGTCTCTACTAAAAATACAAAACTTAGCTGGGCGTGGTAGTGCACACCTGTGTAGTCCCAGCTACTCTGGAGGCTGAGGCAGGAGAATTGCTTGAATCAGGAGGCGGAGGTTTCAGTGAGCCAAGATTGCGCCACTGCACTCCAGCCTGGGTGATGGAGCAACACTCCGTCTCAAAATAACAACAAAACATATATATCTATATATATCTATATCATCTGTTAGTAGAGACCCAGATATATGAAGCAAAACCTGACAATTGAAGAGATAGACAATTTAACAGTAACTTAACCTTTTTCATATGGATAAAGCTACTATGCAAAAAATGAAAAAGAAAATAGAAATTATGACTAACACTCTCAAGTGTAGACCTATGGAGTATTCCACTCTGCAGTAGCAGAATATACACTTATCTCACTTGCACAGGTGATATTCCCCAGGATAGATCATATGTTAGGCCATAAAACAAGTCTTAATGAATGTAAAAGGATTGAAATCATACAAAGTATACTTTCCAGCCACAATGGAATGAAATGAGAAAGGAGAATTCACAAATATTTGATAAACAACATACTTCTAAATATCAGTTGGTCAAAACACAAATCCCAAGAGAAATTAGAAAATACATTCAGAGGAGGCTGGGCATGGTGGCTCATGCCTGTAATCCCAGCACTTTGGGAGGCCAAGGCGAGTGGATCACCTGAGGTCAGGAGTTTGAGACCAGCCTGACCAATATGGTGAAACCCCGTCCCTCCTAAAAATGCAAAACTTAGCTGGGCATGGTGGTGGTGTGCCTGTAATCCCAGCTACTCGGGAGGCTGAGACAGGAGAATCCCTTGAATCCTGGAGGCGGCGGTTGCAGTGACCTGAGATTGCGCCACTGCACTCCAGCCTGGGCGACAGAGCGACAGAGCGAGACTTGTCTCAAAAAAAAAAAAAAAAAGAAAAAGAAAAAGAAAATACATTCAGAGGAATGAGAATGAGAACACAGCATACCAAAATTTATGGGATGCAGCTGAAGCTGTGCTAAGAGGGAAATTTACAGATGCAAATATGTATTAAAAATGAAGAAAGACCTCAAATCAGTAACCTAACATTCCACATTAAGAAGCAAGAAAAAGAAGAGCAAACAACTCAAACCATGCATGAGGAAAGAAATAATAAAGATTAGTACAGAAATAAACAGATGATGGAAGAACAATAGAGTAAATGGAGAAAACCAACAGTTGCTTTAAAAAAAAATCAACAAAATTAAACTTTTTGCTAGACTGGCCAAGAAAAAAGAGAGAACACTCAAGTTACTAACATTCAGAGTGCAAACAAACCAGATGTGGTGGTGCATGCCTGAAATACCAGCTACTTGGGACTCAGGAGGCTGAAGCAGGAGGATCGCTTGAGCCCAGGAGTTTGGGGCCAGCCTGTGCGGCATAGTGAGACCTATCTCTAAAGAAAAACAACACAGCCGTAAAAAAGAATGAAATCACGTCCTTTTACAGCAACATGGATGCAGCTGAAGACCATTATCCTAGGCAGATTAACACAGAAAAAGAAAACCAAACACTGCATGTTCTCACTTATAAGTGGGAGCTAAACATTAGATACTCAGGACACAAGAAGGGAAGAACAGACACTGGGGATTCCAAAAGCAGGGAGGAAGGCAGTGCAGCAAGGGGTTAAAAACTACCAATCGGATACTATCTTCACTGTTTGGGCAACAGGATCATTAGAAGCCCAGACCTCATCATTACACAATATACTCATGTAACAAACATGCACATGTCCCCCTGAATCTAAAATTAAAAAATGACATAAGGCTGGGGGCAGTGATTCATTCCTTTAATCCCAATGCTTTAGGAGGCTGAGGCAGGAGGATCACTTGGGCTCAGGAGGTCAAGATCAGCCTGGGAAACGTAGCAAGACCTTGTCTCTACTAAAAATACGAATTTAAAAATTGGCTGGGCATGATGACCTGCGCCTGTAGTCCCAGCTACTCAGGAGGTTGAGGTGGGAGGATGGCTTGAGCCTAAGAGATCAGGCTGCTGTGAGCTAGGATTATGCTACTGCCGCACTCCAGCCTGGGTGACAAGACCCTGTCTCAAAAAACAAATTTAAAAAGTTAGCTGGGCATGATGTTGTATGCCTATAGTCCCAGCTACCTGGGAGGCTGAGGCAGAAGGATCACTTGAGCCAAGGAGTTTGAGATTACAGTGAACTATGATTGCCCCACTGCATTCTAGCCTGGGTAACAGAGTGAGACCCTGTCTCAAAAACAAACAAACAAACAAACAAAAACAACAACAAAAAAACTATAAAAAAATTAAAAGAATGAGAAAGTCATTATTATTGACCTTACAGAAATGAGGATAATTAAGGAATATTGTGAATTAAATGCCAACAAATTTGCCTAGATGAGATAAGGCAATTCCTAGGAAGACATGAACTACCCACTGTGAATCAAGAAGAAATAGAAAATCTGAGTAGATCTTTTAAAAAGTAAGAGATTGTATTAGTGGTAAAAAAAATTATAAAGAAAAACCAAAGTCCAAATGGCTTCACTGGTAAATTCTACCAAATGTTAAAAGAACATCAGTTCTTTACAAACTCTTCCACAAATATGAGAAAGGATCACTCCCAACTCAATCTGTGAGGCCCATATTCTGATACCAAAACCAAACAAAAACATCACAATGAGTGAAAACTACAGGCCAATATTTCTCATGAGTATATATGCAAAAATCCTCAACAAAATATTAGCAGATCAAATGCAGCAACATATAAAGTAGAATATATACCATAACCAAGTGGGATTTATCACAGGAATGCAAGATCGGTTCAACATATGAAAATCAATTAATGTAACACATCTTAAGGCTAGAACAGAGGACACAAATCACATGATCTTCTCAATAGATACAGAAAAAGCATTTTATTAAATCCAACAACTCCTCATGATAACACTCAACAACAAACAGGGAAAAGAAGGAACTTCCTCAACCTGGCAAAGGATATCTTTGAAAGAAACATAGTTAATATCATCATTAATGCCGAAAGACTGAAAGCTTTTCAGCTAAGATCAGGAATAAGACAAGGATGTCCACTCTCACCACTTGTATTCAACATCTTGCTACAGGCCCTGGCCTGAAGTTTGTAGCTATAAATGCTTACATTATAAAGGAAGATAGATCTCAAATCAACAACTTAACTTTGTGCCTCAAGGAACTGAATTACAAGGAGGAAGTCAACCATTTCTGTTGCAGATGACATAATTTTGCATATAGGAGAAACTAAGAAATCCACATACAAAAAATCAGAGCTAATAAACAACTTTATCAGGTGGCAGGGTATCAGATCAATATACAAAAATTGGTTCTATATGTATTTGCAGTGAAAAATATGAAAAAAATTAAGAAAATTCTATTTACGGTAACATCAAAAAGAATAAAATAGGAATAACTTTATTTATTTATTTATTTATTTATTTGGAGACCAAGTCTCTCTCTCTGTCACCCAGGCTGGAGTGCAGTGGTGCAATTTCGGCTTACTGCAACCTCTGCCTCCTGGGTTCAAGTGATTCTCCTGCCTCAGCCTCCCAAATAGCTGGGATTACAGGCGCCTGCCACCACGCTCAGCAAATTTTTGTATTTTTAGTAGAAATGGGGTTTCACCATGTTGGCCAGGCTGGTCTCAAACTCCTGACCTCAAATGATCCACGCACCTCTGCCTCCCAAAGTGTTGGAATTACAGACATGAGCCAACGCATCTGGCCTAGGAATACATTTAATAAGAAAATACAAGGGCCAGGCGTGGTGGGTCATGTCTGTAATCCTAGCACTTTGGGAGGCCAAGGCAGGTGGATTGCTTCAGCCCAGGAGTTCAAGACTAGCCTGGGCAACATGGTGAAACCCCTTCTCTACAAAAAATACACAAATCAACTGGGCGGGGTGACACCCACTTGTGGTCCAAGCTACTCAGGAGGCTGAGGTGGGAGGATCACTTGAGCCCAGGAATTCAGGGTTATAGTGAGCTATGATCATGTCACTGCATTCTAGCCTGGGAGACAGGGTGAGGTCCTGTCTCAAAAAAAGAAACAAGAAAGGCAAGGCTTACACACTGAAAGTCATCGTAAAAGAGGTCAGACATGGTGGCTTACACCTGTAATCCCAGCACTTTGGGAGGCAGAGGAGGGAGGAACTCTTGAGCCCTGGAGTTTGAGAACAGCCTAGGCAACATAGGAAGACCCTGTCTCTACAAAAACAAATTTTTTAAACAATAATTTGCCGAGCATAGCGAGCACCTGTAGTCCCAGCTGCTTGGGATGCTAAGGTGGGAGGATCACTTGAGCCCAGTAGGTTGAGACTGCAGTGAGCTCTGATTGCACTACTGTACTCCAGCCTGGGCAACAGACCCAGACCCTGTCTCAAAAAAAATGATGAAATTTTTTCATGTATTTTGATAATGAAATTATGAAAGAAATTAAAGCAGATCTAAATAAATTGAAAGATCACAGATACATGTATCAGAAAAATGGATATTGTTACAATGGCAGTACCACGCAGAATCTCACTGGCTTGTTTACAAAAACTGATGTCCTGATCATGAAATCCATATGGAAATATGAGATACAGAATAGCTTTTTAAAAATCTTCAGGAAAGTAATACTTAAATATTCTAATTTTAACACTTGTTACAAACCAAGACTTAATGGGATGCAGCAAAAGGAATGCTGAGGGAAGTTTATAGCTATAAATGCTTACATTATAAAGCAAAATAGATTTCAAACCAACAACTTTGTACCTCAAGGAACTGAATTTAAGAGGGGAATAAATGTTCTTACTTTTCAGGTAGACATTTACCTTTTCTGATGTTTTTTATTCTTGAAGAGAATAACTTCCTTAAGTATTTATTTCTGAACAGTTTCACTGATAACAAATCATCTTAATTTTCCTTTATCTGAAAATGTCTTTATTTCACCTTCGTTCCCAAATGACATTTTCAGTGAAGATGAAATTCAAGTTTGACTGTCTTTTTTTTTCTTTTTAGCCCTCTAAATGTCTTGTTCACTTTATTCTGGCCTCCACAGTTTCTGCTGAGCAATATGTAATCATTTCAATCACTGTTCTTCTGAATATAATATGTCATTTTTCTTTTTCTTTCTTTTTTTTTGAGACAGGCTCTCACTCCGTCACCAGGCTGGAGTACAGGGGTGTGAACATGGCTCACTACAGCTCCACCTCCTGGGCTCAAGCATTCCTTCTGTCTCAGTCTCTTGAGTATCTGGGACTACAGGCACACACCACCACGCCTGGCTAACTTTTTGTAGAGACACGGTTTCTCCATGTTGCCCCAGCTGGTCTCAGGCTCCTGGCCTCAAGCAATCTGCCCACCTCGGCCTCCTAAAATGTTGGGATTATAGGAATGAGCCACCGCATCTGGTCATGTTTCATTTTTCTCTGCTATCAAGAGTGTTGCATGTTTATTTTTCAGTAACTTGATTATGTTTCTAGGCATCGTTTTCCTTTCATCTATCTTATTTGACATTCACGGGGCTTCTTTAAAATATACCAGATTATGTCTTTCACCAAATTTGGGGTGCTTTCAGCATTATTTCCTTAGGTGTTTTTATGCTTCCGTTTCTCATTTTCTTTTCAGATTCCAGTCATATATTTTAATGTATTTCACACAGGGTCCCTGAAGCTGTCTTTCATTAAATTTTTTAACCTCTATTATCTGTCAATTTCAGCTTAAATAATAGATGTAGATTTCTGAAGTTAACTGACTCTGTCCTCTGTCATTTTCATTCTGCTATAAGCTCAGCCAGCAATTTTAGAAATTGTATTCTTCACTTTTACAACTGTCATTTTGTTCTTTATGTGGTTTCTTTTTCTCCGATTATATTTCCTATGGGATATTTAGATTTTAATTTCATAGACTATAGTTAAAACAGCTTTGAAGTTGATATCTAACAATTTCAATGTCTCAGTAATCTTGGAGTTAACATCTATAGTCTGTCTTTACCCTCAAGAGTAAGCCACAGTTGGTCGGGTGTGGTTCCCCACACCTGTAATCCCACCACTTTGGGAGGCCAAGGTGGACGAATCACTTGAGGCCAGGAGTTCGAGACCAGCCTGGCCAACATGGTGAAACCCCATCTCTACTAAAAATACAAAAATTAGCTAGGTTTGGTGGCGCACGCCTATAATCCCAGCTGCTCAGAAGGCTGAGGCATGAGAATCACTTGAACCGGGGAGGCAGAGGTTGCAGTGAGCCGTGATGGTGCCACTGCATTCCAGCCTCGGTGACAGAGCAAGACCATCTCAAAAAAACAAAAACAAAAACAGAATAAGTCACAGTTTTTTGTTTTTCTATGCTGAATAATTTTGAAATGTGTCTTGCACATTATGAGTACTATGTTGTGTCAATTTTGAGTTCTGTTCATTTCTCTGGAGAATGTTGATCTGTTTTTTTTTTTTGCCTATACTTTTGAATTTTTTTAGTTTTATTCTTTTCAAAATCATTTCCTATGTTGATCTGTCATATGTTGGTATTTTTTATTTCAGCAAGTAATCAAAGCAATAAAATTGAGAGTGTAATGCTGTTTGTGTGCAGTGTTTAACTCTCTGTTTTGTTCTCTAAGGCTTTGCTACACTGGCTTGTGTCCTTATGCATGTGTGATTTAGCATTAGGCTAAGACTTCTACTAGTTCGTACCAAAAATTACGAAATCTATTGCACATTTCTCCTCCATAACGCCTCCTCACTTTCCAATTTAGTAGTGATCCTTACCTTAATTTCTGTAGCGTAAAATATTTTGGGATTTCCATTGCCCATCCTTGCTACACTGTGATTGGCGCCCACCCTTGCAACAAGGCCACAAGTGATACACAAAATAGCAGGAGACTCAGACCAATGCAGGTCACTTTTTGATAGTCTGTGTTGTTTTTTGAGATGGAGTATTGCTCTGTCGCCCAGGCTGTAGTGAAATAGCCTGCTCTCAGCTCACTGCAACCTCCGCCTCCCGGGTTCAAGCGATTGTCCTGCCTCAGCCTCCCGAGTAGCTGGGATTACAGGCGCCTGCCACCACAACCGGCTTATTTTTGTGTTTTTAGTAGAGACGCGGTTTCACCATGTTGGCCAGGCTTGTCTCAAACTCCTGACCTCAGGTGATCCACCCACCTTGGCTTCCCAAAGCACAGGGAATGCAGGCATGAGCCAAAGCACCTGGCACTTTTTTTTAAAGATCTAACTCCACAACCCCTGTTTTGTTTAGTCTTACTCACTGACTTTGGGTACTTGATTTTAGCATTTTGTTAAGGATTTTTAGTTGACATCAGTCAGAGGAAGATACACTATATGCCCCTGCAGCTGCCGGGTCCTGCTCTCCGCGACTAGGAGCCACCGGTGACAGAGCAGCCCACGGGCACACAGGCAGACCTGTCCTCGACATCACAAGGGCGCCACTTTTGGGGAGACTCACCCGCGCACCGTCCGCGCACGCCTGAGGCTGGGATCCCGCGCTGCCTCCCGGGCGATCTGTCTGAGGTTTCTTCCTCCTGGGGTTTCTTCCTGCTGGTGGACCCTCGGCGAATCCCGGCCTCCGGAGACCGTGCTGGTAACTGCCCTGGCTAGGACTGGTCTGGGCCCCGACACTGACGCACGATCACAGAGGGCTCCCACTTCCCCAAGTCTCAAGGACCCATCCCCTGGCAACGGTGGCGGTCACTGTGACCAAAGCGGCGGCTCGGGCCTCGCGCACGCGCACTGGCGAGGCCGACTCTCCCGCCCCACCCCGCTTACTGGGCAGAGTCAGGCTGCGGACCCTTTAAAACATGGCGGCGACTGGGCGGCTGCGGGGCCAGGGGAGCCGGTGCTGGAGGTGGCGGCAGCGGCGGCTGCGGCGCAGCCCGAGGCGGCGGGTGGGAAGAGGACTGCCAGAGGGGCCTGCGGGAGACCCAGGGTCGGACCCATAGGAGTCCTGTCGTCAGGACCTCCTTGATCGCTCTTCTGCTTCGGTTCCCGGTGAAGGAGGAGCTTCGGGGTGCCGGCTGGGCTGCGCGGACTCCTCTTGGGGTCCAATGATGGATCACACCGGGTCATCGGGAATGGGGTTACAATGCAGTGAGACGGAAAGGGTCTCGCCGGGGCACGGAAAGATCCCCAGGGCCGCAAGGCGTGCTGTCGGCTGCAAAGGCACCGACCCATGAGCCCATTGCCTCCCTCCTTCCTGGGTGGAGCAGGGGCCTGCCTTCATCTCCAAGGCCCGGGGGCTCCGGCATCCCGACGCGGCTTCCGGTGACAAGGGGCAAAGAGAGACAGAGGCGAGTCCGAGCTGCAGCCAGTGTGACCACCCGTGGCACTGACGTCCACCAAGAGCACATGTAGTGAGCGTGTGTCCTTGAGGCCGTAGGCGGCGACGACGATATGGACAGTGATGTCCGCGCGTGCGCCCGGGGGCCACTGGAGACCTGCCCCACAAAGCGGAGGAAAAGCCAAGCGCACCTGAAAACCTGCGAGACAGGGCCTGTGCGCGAGTCCAGGCCGCATTCAGGGAGGCCCGCCAGAGGAGCCCAGAGGTTTGGACAAAGTAAACCCCACCCCCAGCCCGCCACCGGCTCGGCACCCCTGACGCAACCTGCCCTGCACACAGCCAAAACCCAGTCCCGTTGGCTCCCTGACATCCGTGGCAGCCAAAAGATTCAGTGCTACAAGGCACTTTCCCCAGGAGCGGAGGAAGCGGTTGGCCCTCAACAATCAGACAGGAAGTGCAGCTGGGATGCAACACCCCCTTTCTTAGAAGGCCAATGTCAGGACCGCTGGGCTTCCCTCCCCCTCTTCCTGGACCCAGCGTGCAGCCATCACTTGGGCCGTGGAGACCAAGAGAGCTTCCCTATCCCACACAGGTACGGAAGCCCAGAGCTCCAGGATCGCCACCCCTCCCCACTCATGCAGAAAGCGGTGTGGAGAGGGAAAAAATCATGACACGGACCCCCACGAGGTTTCTCCCTGATGGACTGGGAAGTCTTCTTTGTTGAACACATTGAGCCAGACTAAGAAGCCGCCAGGCTTCTCAGAGACGGGGCAGACACAGCAAGAGGGAGGTCAGAGCAGAGGCCAGAGCCCAGGCAGGATACGGGGCCATGCCAGCACCACACGGGCATCCGGGGAGGAGTGTCAAACGGGTGACTCGGCCAGGAAGGCCAGCCTTTGAGTGACAGAGATGCTTGCCCCATCCCCTTGCCGGCTTCCTTCTCCGTCCCTGCGTCGAGCTGTGGCTACATTTCTCCATGAGGGCAGAGGGCAAGAGGCGTGAGAACCATCTTCGTGAAGGTCTGCGGGCACCCTCCTGCGGGTGGACAATGAGCGCCTGGGAGGCCGTTGTCCTTGGTTGGGGAGCGGTCGTCTGGATCTAGCCTAGCAAAGAGGCTGCTCCGGATGGGGAGGGGATGAAAACCCCTGCGGGTCCGACGCAGATGCCCACGTTGCCCAGGCCTTCACAGACCCCCAACTGGAACCGCCGGGAAAACCACTGCCAACCGGCCACGCGACCCAGGCAGAGACGCGGGGAGAGGCTGACCACAAGAAAGGCCGACGTGCAAGAAACCCACCCTCCGGCGCACAGGGCACATGTGTCCCAAGGCATACGCACACACACACGGACAGAGACAGAACGAGAGGGCGACGGAAAGAGGGAGAAGGGAGAGAGAGAGAGCGAGAGACGTAAGAGAGAGACACAAGTGGGCACACAGACGCGCACGCGCGCAAGCACATACACAGACACAAACACACACACACACAGATACACACACACACACACACAGACACACACACACCCATAACGCACACAGACATACAGCGGGTAACACCCACCCCCAGGCAGCCCCTGCAGCTGCCGGGTCCTGCTCTCCGCGACTACGAGCCACCGGTGAGAGAGCAGCCCACGGGCACACAGGCAGACCTGTCCTCGACATCACAAGGGCGCCACTTTTGGGGAGACTCCCCCGCGCACCCTCCGCGCACGCCTGAGGGTGGGATCCCGCGCTGCCTCCCCGGCGATCTGTCTGAGGTTTCTTCCTCCTGGGGTTTCTTCCTGCTGGTGGACCCTCGGCGAATCCCGGCCTCCGGAGACCGTGCTGGTAACTGCCCTGGCTAGGACTGGTCTCGGCCCCGACTCTGACGCACGATCACACAGGGCTCCCACTTCCCCAAGTCTCAAGGACCCATCCCCGGGCAACGGTGGCGGTCACTGTGACCAAAGCGGCGGTTCGGGCCCCGCGCATGCGCACTGGCGAGGCCGCCTCTCCCAACCCACCCCGCTTACTGGGCAGAGTCAGGCTGCGGACCCTTTAAAACAGGGCGGCGACGCGGCGGCTGCGGGGCCTGGGGCGTCGGTGCTGGAGGTGGTGGCGGCGGCGGCTGCGGCGCAGCCCGAGGCGGAGGGTGGGAAGAGGACTGCCAGAGGGGCCTGCGGGAGACCCAGGGTCGGACCCATAGGAGTCCTGTCGTCAGGACCTCCTTGATCGCTCTTCTGCTTCGGTTCCCGGTGAAGGAGGAGCTTCGGGGTGCCGGCTGGGCTGCGCGGACTCCTCTTGGGGTCCGATGATGGATCACACCGGGTGATCGGGAATGGGGTTACAATACAGTGAGGGGGAAAGGGTCTCACCGGGGCACGGAAAGATCCCCAGGGCCGCAAGGCGTGCTGTCGGCTGCAAAGGCACCGACCCATGAGCCCATTGCCTCCCTCCTTCCTGGGAGGAGCAGGAGCCTGCCTTCATCTCCAAGGCCCGGGGGCTCCGGCATCCCGACGCGGCTTCCGGTGGCAAGGGGCAAAGAGAGACAGAGGTGAGTCCGAGCTGCAGCCAGTGTGACCACCCATGGCACTGACGTCCCCCAAGAGCACATGCAGTGAGCGTGTGTCCTTGAGGCCGTAGGGGGCGACGAGGAGACGGACAGTGATGTCCGTGCGTGCGCCCGGGGGCCACTGGAAACGTGCCCCACACAGCGTAGGCAAAGCCAAGAGCACCTGAAAACCTGCGAGACAGGGCCTGTGCGCGAGTCCAGGCCGCATTCAGGGAGGCCCGCCAGAGGAGCCCAGAGCTTTGGACAAAGTAAACCCCACCCCCAGCCCGCCACCGGCTCGGTACCCATGACGCAACCTGCCCTGCACCCAGCCAAAACCCAGTGCCGTTGGCTCCCTGACATCCGTGGCAGCCAAAAGATTCAGTGCTACAAGGCACTTTCCCCAGGAGCGGAGGAAGCGGTTGGCCCTCAACAATCAGACAGGAAGTGCAGCTGGGATGCAACGCCGCCTTTCCTAGAAGGCCAATGTCAGCACCGCTGGGCTTCCCTCCCCCTCTTCCTGGACCGAGCGTGCAGCCATCACTTGGGCCGTGGAGACCAAGAGAGCTTCCCTATCCCACACAGGTATGGAAGCCCAGAGCTCCAGGATCGCCACCCCTGCCCAATCATGCAGAAAGCGGTGTGGAGAGGGAAACAATCATGACACGGACCCCCACGAGGTTTCTCCCCGATGGACTGGGAAGTCTTCTTTGTTGAACACATTGAGCCAGACTAAGAAGCCGCCAGGCTTCTCAGAGACGGGGCAGACACAGCAAGAGGGAGGTCAGAGCAGAGGCCAGAGCCCAGGCAGGATACGGGGCCATGCCAGCACCACGCGGGCATCCGGGGAGGAGTGTCAAACGGGTGACTCGGCCAGGAAGGCCAGCCTTTGAGTGACAGAGATGCTTGCCCCATCCCCTTGCCGGCTTCCTTCTCCGTCCCTGCGTCGAGCTGTGGCTACATTTCTCCATGAGGGCAGAGGGCAAGAGGCGTGAGAACCATCTTCGTGAAGGTCTGCGGGCACCCTCCTGCGGGTGGACAATGAGCGCCTGGGAGGCCGTTGTCCTTGGTTGGGGAGCGGTCGTCTGGATCTAGCCTAGCAAAGAGGCTGCTCCGGATGGGGAGGGGATGAAAACCCCTGCGGGTCCGACGCAGATGCCCACGTTGCCCAGGCCTTCACAGACCCCCAACTGGAACCGCCGGGAAAACCACTGCCAACCGGCCACGCGACCCAGGCAGAGACGCGGGGAGAGGCTGACCACAAGAAAGGCCGACGTGCAAGAAACCCACCCTCCGGCGCACAGGGCACATGTGTCCCAAGGCATACGCACACACACACGGACAGAGACAGAACGAGGGGGCGACGGAAAGAGGGAGAAGGGAGAGAGAGAGAGCGAGAGACGTAAGAGAGAGACACAAGTGGGCACACAGACGCGCACGCGCGCAAGCACATACACAGACACAAACACACACACACACAGATACACACACACACACACACACACAGACACACACACACCCATAACGCACACAGACATACAGCGGGTAACACCCACCCCCAGGCAGCCCCTGCAGCTGCCGGGTCCTGCTCTCCGCGACTACGAGCCACCGGTGAGAGAGCAGCCCACGGGCACACAGGCAGACCTGTCCTCGACATCACAAGGGCGCCACTTTTGGGGAGACTCACCCGCGCACCGTCCGCGCACGCGCACGCCTGAGGCTGGGATCGCGCGCTGCCTCCCCGGCGATCTGTCTGAGGTTTCTTCCTCCTGGGGTTTCTTCCTGCTGGTGGACCCTCGGCGAATCCCGGCCTCCGGAGACCGTGCTGGTAACTGCCCTGGCTAGGACTGGTCGCGGCCCCGACTCTGACGCACGATCACACAGGGCTCCCACTTCCCCAAGTCTCAGGGACCCATCCCCGGGCAACGGTGGCGGTCACTGTGACCAAAGCGGCGGCTCGCGCCTCGCGCATGCGCACTGGCGAGGCCGACTCTCCCGACCCACCCCGCTTAGTGGGCACAGTCAGGCTGCGGACCCTTTAAAACATGGCGGCGACTCGGCGGCTGCGGGGCCTGGGGCGCCGGTGCTGGAGGTGGCGGCGGCGGCGGCTGCGGCGCAGCCCGAGGCGGAGGGTGGGAAGAGGACTGCCAGAGGGGCCTGCGGGAGACCCAGGGTCGGACCCATAGGAGTCCTGTCGTCAGGACCTCCTTGATCGCTCTTCTGCTTCGGTTCCCGGTGAAGGAGGAGCTTCGGGGTGCCGGCTGGGCTGCGCGGACTCCTCTTGGGGTCCGATGATGGATCACACCGGGTCATCGGGAATGGGGTTACAATGCAGTGAGGGGGAAAGGGTCTCACCGGGGCACGGAAAGATCCCCAGGGCCGCAAGGCGTGCTGTCGGCTGCAAAGGCACCGACCCATGAGCCCATTGCCTCCCTCCTTCCTGGGAGGAGCAGGGGCCTGCCTTCATCTCCAAGGCCCGGGGGCTCCGGCATCCCGACGCGGCTTCCGGTGACAAGGGGCAAAGAGAGACAGAGGCGAGTCCGAGCTGCAGCCAGTGTGACCACCCGTGGCACTGACGTCCACCAAGAGCACATGTAGTGAGCGTGTGTCCTTGAGGCCGTAGGCGGCGACGACGAGACGGACAGTGATGTCCGTGCGTGCGCCCGGGGGCCACTGGAGACCTGCCCCACAAAGCGGAGGAAAACCCAAGCGCACCTGAAAACCTGCGAGACAGGGCCTGTGCGCGAGTCCAGGCCGCATTCAGGGAGGCCCGCCAGAGGAGCCCAGAGGTTTGGACAAAGTAACCCCCACCCCCAGCCCGCCACCGGCTCGGTACCCATGACGCAACCTGCCCTGCACCCAGCCAAAACCCAGTGCCGTTGGCTCCCTGACATCCGTGGCAGCCAAAAGATTCAGTGCTACAAGGCACTTTCCCCAGGAGCGGAGGAAGCGGTTGGCCCTCAACAATCAGACAGGAAGTGCAGGTGGGATGCAACGCCGCCTTTCCTAGAAGGCCAATGTCAGGACCGCTGGGCTTCCCTCCCCCTCTTCCTGGACCGAGCGTGCAGCCATCACTTGGGCCGTGGAGACCAAGAGAGCTTCCCTATCCCACACAGGTACGGAAGCCCAGAGCTCCAGGATCGCCACCCCTCCCCACTCATGCAGAAAGCAGTGTGCAGAGGGAAACAATCATGACACGGACCCCCACGAGGTTTCTCCCCGATGGACTGGGAAGTCTTCTTTGTTGAAGACATTGAGCCAGACTAAGAAGCCGCCAGGCTTCTCAGAGACGGGGCAGACACAGCAAGAGGGAGGTCAGAGCAGAGGCCAGAGCCCAGGCAGGATACGGGGCCATGCCAGCACCACGCGGGCGTCAGGGGAGGAGTGTCAAACGGGTGACTCGGCCAGGAAGGCCAGCCTTTCAGTGACAGAGATGCTTGCCCCATCCCCTTGCCGGCTTCCTTCTCCGTCCCTGCGTCGAGCTGTGGCTACATTTCTCCATGAGGGCAGAGGGCGAGAGGCGTGAGAACCATCTTCGTGAAGGTCTGCGGGCACCCTCCTGCGGGTGGACAATGAGCGCCTGGGAGGCCGTTGTCCTTGGTTGGGGAGCGGTCGTCTGGATCTAGCCTAGCAAAGAGGCTGCTCCGGATGGGGAGGGGATGAAAACCCCTTCGGGTCCGACGCAGATGCCCACGTTGCCCAGGCCTTCACAGACCCCCAACTGGAACCGCCGGGAAAACCACTGCCAACCGGCCACGCGACCCAGGCAGAGACGCGGGGAGAGGCTGACCACAGGAAAGGCCGACGTGCAAGAAACCCACCCTCCGGCGCACAGGGCACATGTGTCCCAAGGCACACGCACACACACACGGACAGAGACAGAACGAGAGGGCAACGGAAAGAGGGAGAAGGGAGAGAGAGAGAGCGAGAGACGTAAGAGAGAGACACAAGTCGGCACACAGACGCGCACGCGCGCAAGCACATACACAGACACAAACACACACACACACACACACACACACAGACACACACACACCCATAACGCACACAGACATACAGCGGGTAACACCCACCCCCAGGCAGCCCCTGCAGCTGCCGGGTCCTGCTCTCCGCGACTACGAGCCACCGGTGAGAGAGCAGCCCACGGGCACACAGGCAGACCTGTCCTCGACATCACAAGGGCGCCACTTTTGGGGAGACTCACCCGCGCACCGTCCGCGCACGCGCACGCCTGAGGCTGGGATCGCGCGCTGCCTCCCCGGCGATCTGTCTGAGGTTTCTTCCTCCTGGGGTTTCTTCCTGCTGGTGGACCCTCGGCGAATCCCGGCCTCCGGAGACCGTGCTGGTAACTGCCCTGGCTAGGACTGGTCGCGGCCCCGACTCTGACGCACGATCACACAGGGCTCCCACTTCCCCAAGTCTCAGGGACCCATCCCCGGGCAACGGTGGCGGTCACTGTGACCAAAGCGGCGGCTCGCGCCTCGCGCATGCGCACTGGCGAGGCCGACTCTCCCGACCCACCCCGCTTAGTGGGCACAGTCAGGCTGCGGACCCTTTAAAACATGGCGGCGACTCGGCGGCTGCGGGGCCTGGGGCGCCGGTGCTGGAGGTGGCGGCGGCGGCGGCTGCGGCGCAGCCCGAGGCGGAGGGTGGGAAGAGGACTGCCAGAGGGGCCTGCGGGAGACCCAGGGTCGGACCCATAGGAGTCCTGTCGTCAGGACCTCCTTGATCGCTCTTCTGCTTCGGTTCCCGGTGAAGGAGGAGCTTCGGGGTGCCGGCTGGGCTGCGCGGACTCCTCTTGGGGTCCGATGATGGATCACACCGGGTCATCGGGAATGGGGTTACAATGCAGTGAGGGGGAAAGGGTCTCACCGGGGCACGGAAAGATCCCCAGGGCCGCAAGGCGTGCTGTCGGCTGCAAAGGCACCGACCCATGAGCCCATTGCCTCCCTCCTTCCTGGGAGGAGCAGGGGCCTGCCTTCATCTCCAAGGCCCGGGGGCTCCGGCATCCCGACGCGGCTTCCGGTGACAAGGGGCAAAGAGAGACAGAGGCGAGTCCGAGCTGCAGCCAGTGTGACCACCCGTGGCACTGACGTCCACCAAGAGCACATGTAGTGAGCGTGTGTCCTTGAGGCCGTAGGCGGCGACGACGAGACGGACAGTGATGTCCGTGCGTGCGCCCGGGGGCCACTGGAGACCTGCCCCACAAAGCGGAGGAAAAGCCAAGCGCACCTGAAAACCTGCGAGACAGGGCCTGTGCGCGAGTCCAGGCCGCATTCAGGGAGGCCCGCCAGAGGAGCCCAGAGGTTTGGACAAAGTAACCCCCACCCCCAGCCCGCCACCGGCTCGGTACCCATGACGCAACCTGCCCTGCACCCAGCCAAAACCCAGTGCCGTTGGCTCCCTGACATCCGTGGCAGCCAAAAGATTCAGTGCTACAAGGCACTTTCCCCAGGAGCGGAGGAAGCGGTTGGCCCTCAACAATCAGACAGGAAGTGCAGGTGGGATGCAACGCCGCCTTTCCTAGAAGGCCAATGTCAGGACCGCTGGGCTTCCCTCCCCCTCTTCCTGGACCGAGCGTGCAGCCATCACTTGGGCCGTGGAGACCAAGAGAGCTTCCCTATCCCACACAGGTACGGAAGCCCAGAGCTCCAGGATCGCCACCCCTCCCCACTCATGCAGAAAGCAGTGTGCAGAGGGAAACAATCATGACACGGACCCCCACGAGGTTTCTCCCCGATGGACTGGGAAGTCTTCTTTGTTGAAGACATTGAGCCAGACTAAGAAGCCGCCAGGCTTCTCAGAGACGGGGCAGACACAGCAAGAGGGAGGTCAGAGCAGAGGCCAGAGCCCAGGCAGGATACGGGGCCATGCCAGCACCACGCGGGCGTCAGGGGAGGAGTGTCAAACGGGTGACTCGGCCAGGAAGGCCAGCCTTTCAGTGACAGAGATGCTTGCCCCATCCCCTTGCCGGCTTCCTTCTCCGTCCCTGCGTCGAGCTGTGGCTACATTTCTCCATGAGGGCAGAGGGCGAGAGGCGTGAGAACCATCTTCGTGAAGGTCTGCGGGCACCCTCCTGCGGGTGGACAATGAGCGCCTGGGAGGCCGTTGTCCTTGGTTGGGGAGCGGTCGTCTGGATCTAGCCTAGCAAAGAGGCTGCTCCGGATGGGGAGGGGATGAAAACCCCTTCGGGTCCGACGCAGATGCCCACGTTGCCCAGGCCTTCACAGACCCCCAACTGGAACCGCCGGGAAAACCACTGCCAACCGGCCACGCGACCCAGGCAGAGACGCGGGGAGAGGCTGACCACAGGAAAGGCCGACGTGCAAGAAACCCACCCTCCGGCGCACAGGGCACATGTGTCCCAAGGCACACGCACACACACACGGACAGAGACAGAACGAGAGGGCAACGGAAAGAGGGAGAAGGGAGAGAGAGAGAGCGAGAGACGTAAGAGAGAGACACAAGTCGGCACACAGACGCGCACGCGCGCAAGCACATACACAGACACAAACACACACACACACACACACACACACAGACACACACACACCCATAACGCACACAGACATACAGCGGGTAACACCCACCCCCAGGCAGCCCCTGCAGCTGCCGGGTCCTGCTCTCCGCGACTACGAGCCACCGGTGAGAGAGCAGCCCACGGGCACACAGGCAGACCTGTCCTCGACATCACAAGGGCGCCACTTTTGGGGAGACTCACCCGCGCACCGTCCGCGCACGCGCACGCCTGAGGCTGGGATCGCGCGCTGCCTCCCCGGCGATCTGTCTGAGGTTTCTTCCTCCTGGGGTTTCTTCCTGCTGGTGGACCCTCGGCGAATCCCGGCCTCCGGAGACCGTGCTGGTAACTGCCCTGGCTAGGACTGGTCGCGGCCCCGACTCTGACGCACGATCACACAGGGCTCCCACTTCCCCAAGTCTCAGGGACCCATCCCCGGGCAACGGTGGCGGTCACTGTGACCAAAGCGGCGGCTCGCGCCTCGCGCATGCGCACTGGCGAGGCCGACTCTCCCGACCCACCCCGCTTAGTGGGCACAGTCAGGCTGCGGACCCTTTAAAACATGGCGGCGACTCGGCGGCTGCGGGGCCTGGGGCGCCGGTGCTGGAGGTGGCGGCGGCGGCGGCTGCGGCGCAGCCCGAGGCGGAGGGTGGGAAGAGGACTGCCAGAGGGGCCTGCGGGAGACCCAGGGTCGGACCCATAGGAGTCCTGTCGTCAGGACCTCCTTGATCGCTCTTCTGCTTCGGTTCCCGGTGAAGGAGGAGCTTCGGGGTGCCGGCTGGGCTGCGCGGACTCCTCTTGGGGTCCGATGATGGATCACACCGGGTCATCGGGAATGGGGTTACAATGCAGTGAGGGGGAAAGGGTCTCACCGGGGCACGGAAAGATCCCCAGGGCCGCAAGGCGTGCTGTCGGCTGCAAAGGCACCGACCCATGAGCCCATTGCCTCCCTCCTTCCTGGGAGGAGCAGGGGCCTGCCTTCATCTCCAAGGCCCGGGGGCTCCGGCATCCCGACGCGGCTTCCGGTGACAAGGGGCAAAGAGAGACAGAGGCGAGTCCGAGCTGCAGCCAGTGTGACCACCCGTGGCACTGACGTCCACCAAGAGCACATGTAGTGAGCGTGTGTCCTTGAGGCCGTAGGCGGCGACGACGAGACGGACAGTGATGTCCGTGCGTGCGCCCGGGGGCCACTGGAGACCTGCCCCACAAAGCGGAGGAAAAGCCAAGCGCACCTGAAAACCTGCGAGACAGGGCCTGTGCGCGAGTCCAGGCCGCATTCAGGGAGGCCCGCCAGAGGAGCCCAGAGGTTTGGACAAAGTAACCCCCACCCCCAGCCCGCCACCGGCTCGGTACCCATGACGCAACCTGCCCTGCACCCAGCCAAAACCCAGTGCCGTTGGCTCCCTGACATCCGTGGCAGCCAAAAGATTCAGTGCTAGAAGGCACGTTCCCCAGGAGCGGAGGAAGCGGTTGGCCCTCAACAATCAGACAGGAAGTGCAGCTGGGATGCAACGCCGCCTTTCCTAGAAGGCCAATGTCAGGACCGCTGGGCTTCCCTCCCCCTCTTCCTGGACCGAGCGTGCAGCCATCACTTGGGCCGTGGAGACCAAGAGAGCTTCCCTATCCCACACAGGTACGGAAGCCCAGAGCTCCAGGATCGCCACCCCTCCCCACTCATGCAGAAAGCAGTGTGCAGAGGGAAACAATCATGACACGGACCCCCACGAGGTTTCTCCCCGATGGACTGGGAAGTCTTCTTTGTTGAAGACATTGAGCCAGACTAAGAAGCCGCCAGGCTTCTCAGAGACGGGGCAGACATAGCAAGAGGGAGGTCAGAGCAGAGGCCAGAGCCCAGGCAGGATACAGGGCCATGCCAGCACCACGCGGGCGTCAGGGGAGGAGTGTCAAACGGGTGACTCGGCCAGGAAGGCCAGCCTTTCAGTGACAGAGATGCTTGCCCCATCCCCTTGCCGGCTTCCTTCTCCGTCCCTGCGTCGAGCTGTGGCTACATTTCTCCATGAGGGCAGAGGGCGAGAGGCGTGAGAACCATCTTCGTGAAGGTCTGCGGGCACCCTCCTGCGGGTGGACAATGAGCGCCTGGGAGGCCGTTGTCCTTGGTTGGGGAGCGGTCGTCTGGATCTAGCCTAGCAAAGAGGCTGCTCCGGATGGGGAGGGGATGAAAACCCCTTCGGGTCCGACGCAGATGCCCACGTTGCCCAGGCCTTCACAGACCCCCAACTGGAACCGCCGGGAAAACCACTGCCAACCGGCCACGCGACCCAGGCAGAGACGCGGGGAGAGGCTGACCACAGGAAAGGCCGACGTGCAAGAAACCCACCCTCCGGCGCACAGGGCACATGTGTCCCAAGGCACACGCACACACACACGGACAGAGACAGAACGAGAGGGCAACGGAAAGAGGGAGAAGGGAGAGAGAGAGAGCGAGAGACGTAAGAGAGAGACACAAGTCGGCACACAGACGCGCACGCGCGCAAGCACATACACAGACACAAACACACACACACACAGATACACACACACACACACACACACACACACACACCCATAACGCACACAGACATACAGCGGGTAACACCCACCCCCAGGCAGCCCCTGCAGCTGCCGGGTCCTGCTCTCCGCGACTACGAGCCACCGGTGAGAGAGCAGCCCACGGGCACACAGGCAGACCTGTCCTCGACATCACAAGGGCGCCACTTTTGGGGAGACTCACCCGCGCACCGTCCGCGCACGCGCACGCCTGAGGCTGGGATCGCGCGCTGCCTCCCCGGCGATCTGTCTGAGGTTTCTTCCTCCTGGGGTTTCTTCCTGCTGGTGGACCCTCGGCGAATCCCGGCCTCCGGAGACCGTGCTGGTAACTGCCCTGGCTAGGACTGGTCGCGGCCCCGACTCTGACGCACGATCACACAGGGCTCCCACTTCCCCAAGTCTCAGGGACCCATCCCCGGGCAACGGTGGCGGTCACTGTGACCAAAGCGGCGGCTCGCGCCTCGCGCATGCGCACTGGCGAGGCCGACTCTCCCGACCCACCCCGCTTAGTGGGCACAGTCAGGCTGCGGACCCTTTAAAACATGGCGGCGACTCGGCGGCTGCGGGGCCTGGGGCGCCGGTGCTGGAGGTGGCGGCGGCGGCGGCTGCGGCGCAGCCCGAGGCGGAGGGTGGGAAGAGGACTGCCAGAGGGGCCTGCGGGAGACCCAGGGTCGGACCCATAGGAGTCCTGTCGTCAGGACCTCCTTGATCGCTCTTCTGCTTCGGTTCCCGGTGAAGGAGGAGCTTCGGGGTGCCGGCTGGGCTGCGCGGACTCCTCTTGGGGTCCGATGATGGATCACACCGGGTCATCGGGAATGGGGTTACAATGCAGTGAGGGGGAAAGGGTCTCACCGGGGCACGGAAAGATCCCCAGGGCCGCAAGGCGTGCTGTCGGCTGCAAAGGCACCGACCCATGAGCCCATTGCCTCCCTCCTTCCTGGGAGGAGCAGGGGCCTGCCTTCATCTCCAAGGCCCGGGGGCTCCGGCATCCCGACGCGGCTTCCGGTGACAAGGGGCAAAGAGAGACAGAGGCGAGTCCGAGCTGCAGCCAGTGTGACCACCCGTGGCACTGACGTCCACCAAGAGCACATGTAGTGAGCGTGTGTCCTTGAGGCCGTAGGCGGCGACGACGAGACGGACAGTGATGTCCGTGCGTGCGCCCGGGGGCCACTGGAGACCTGCCCCACAAAGCGGAGGAAAAGCCAAGCGCACCTGAAAACCTGCGAGACAGGGCCTGTGCGCGAGTCCAGGCCGCATTCAGGGAGGCCCGCCAGAGGAGCCCAGAGGTTTGGACAAAGTAACCCCCACCCCCAGCCCGCCACCGGCTCGGTACCCATGACGCAACCTGCCCTGCACCCAGCCAAAACCCAGTGCCGTTGGCTCCCTGACATCCGTGGCAGCCAAAAGATTCAGTGCTACAAGGCACTTTCCCCAGGAGCGGAGGAAGCGGTTGGCCCTCAACAATCAGACAGGAAGTGCAGGTGGGATGCAACGCCGCCTTTCCTAGAAGGCCAATGTCAGGACCGCTGGGCTTCCCTCCCCCTCTTCCTGGACCGAGCGTGCAGCCATCACTTGGGCCGTGGAGACCAAGAGAGCTTCCCTATCCCACACAGGTACGGAAGCCCAGAGCTCCAGGATCGCCACCCCTCCCCACTCATGCAGAAAGCAGTGTGCAGAGGGAAACAATCATGACACGGACCCCCACGAGGTTTCTCCCCGATGGACTGGGAAGTCTTCTTTGTTGAAGACATTGAGCCAGACTAAGAAGCCGCCAGGCTTCTCAGAGACGGGGCAGACACAGCAAGAGGGAGGTCAGAGCAGAGGCCAGAGCCCAGGCAGGATACGGGGCCATGCCAGCACCACGCGGGCGTCAGGGGAGGAGTGTCAAACGGGTGACTCGGCCAGGAAGGCCAGCCTTTCAGTGACAGAGATGCTTGCCCCATCCCCTTGCCGGCTTCCTTCTCCGTCCCTGCGTCGAGCTGTGGCTACATTTCTCCATGAGGGCAGAGGGCGAGAGGCGTGAGAACCATCTTCGTGAAGGTCTGCGGGCACCCTCCTGCGGGTGGACAATGAGCGCCTGGGAGGCCGTTGTCCTTGGTTGGGGAGCGGTCGTCTGGATCTAGCCTAGCAAAGAGGCTGCTCCGGATGGGGAGGGGATGAAAACCCCTTCGGGTCCGACGCAGATGCCCACGTTGCCCAGGCCTTCACAGACCCCCAACTGGAACCGCCGGGAAAACCACTGCCAACCGGCCACGCGACCCAGGCAGAGACGCGGGGAGAGGCTGACCACAGGAAAGGCCGACGTGCAAGAAACCCACCCTCCGGCGCACAGGGCACATGTGTCCCAAGGCACACGCACACACACACGGACAGAGACAGAACGAGAGGGCAACGGAAAGAGGGAGAAGGGAGAGAGAGAGAGCGAGAGACGTAAGAGAGAGACACAAGTCGGCACACAGACGCGCACGCGCGCAAGCACATACACAGACACAAACACACACACACACACACACACACACAGACACACACACACCCATAACGCACACAGACATACAGCGGGTAACACCCACCCCCAGGCAGCCCCTGCAGCTGCCGGGTCCTGCTCTCCGCGACTACGAGCCACCGGTGAGAGAGCAGCCCACGGGCACACAGGCAGACCTGTCCTCGACATCACAAGGGCGCCACTTTTGGGGAGACTCACCCGCGCACCGTCCGCGCACGCGCACGCCTGAGGCTGGGATCGCGCGCTGCCTCCCCGGCGATCTGTCTGAGGTTTCTTCCTCCTGGGGTTTCTTCCTGCTGGTGGACCCTCGGCGAATCCCGGCCTCCGGAGACCGTGCTGGTAACTGCCCTGGCTAGGACTGGTCGCGGCCCCGACTCTGACGCACGATCACACAGGGCTCCCACTTCCCCAAGTCTCAGGGACCCATCCCCGGGCAACGGTGGCGGTCACTGTGACCAAAGCGGCGGCTCGCGCCTCGCGCATGCGCACTGGCGAGGCCGACTCTCCCGACCCACCCCGCTTAGTGGGCACAGTCAGGCTGCGGACCCTTTAAAACATGGCGGCGACTCGGCGGCTGCGGGGCCTGGGGCGCCGGTGCTGGAGGTGGCGGCGGCGGCGGCTGCGGCGCAGCCCGAGGCGGAGGGTGGGAAGAGGACTGCCAGAGGGGCCTGCGGGAGACCCAGGGTCGGACCCATAGGAGTCCTGTCGTCAGGACCTCCTTGATCGCTCTTCTGCTTCGGTTCCCGGTGAAGGAGGAGCTTCGGGGTGCCGGCTGGGCTGCGCGGACTCCTCTTGGGGTCCGATGATGGATCACACCGGGTCATCGGGAATGGGGTTACAATGCAGTGAGGGGGAAAGGGTCTCACCGGGGCACGGAAAGATCCCCAGGGCCGCAAGGCGTGCTGTCGGCTGCAAAGGCACCGACCCATGAGCCCATTGCCTCCCTCCTTCCTGGGAGGAGCAGGGGCCTGCCTTCATCTCCAAGGCCCGGGGGCTCCGGCATCCCGACGCGGCTTCCGGTGACAAGGGGCAAAGAGAGACAGAGGCGAGTCCGAGCTGCAGCCAGTGTGACCACCCGTGGCACTGACGTCCACCAAGAGCACATGTAGTGAGCGTGTGTCCTTGAGGCCGTAGGCGGCGACGACGAGACGGACAGTGATGTCCGTGCGTGCGCCCGGGGGCCACTGGAGACCTGCCCCACAAAGCGGAGGAAAAGCCAAGCGCACCTGAAAACCTGCGAGACAGGGCCTGTGCGCGAGTCCAGGCCGCATTCAGGGAGGCCCGCCAGAGGAGCCCAGAGGTTTGGACAAAGTAACCCCCACCCCCAGCCCGCCACCGGCTCGGTACCCATGACGCAACCTGCCCTGCACCCAGCCAAAACCCAGTGCCGTTGGCTCCCTGACATCCGTGGCAGCCAAAAGATTCAGTGCTAGAAGGCACGTTCCCCAGGAGCGGAGGAAGCGGTTGGCCCTCAACAATCAGACAGGAAGTGCAGCTGGGATGCAACGCCGCCTTTCCTAGAAGGCCAATGTCAGGACCGCTGGGCTTCCCTCCCCCTCTTCCTGGACCGAGCGTGCAGCCATCACTTGGGCCGTGGAGACCAAGAGAGCTTCCCTATCCCACACAGGTACGGAAGCCCAGAGCTCCAGGATCGCCACCCCTCCCCACTCATGCAGAAAGCAGTGTGCAGAGGGAAACAATCATGACACGGACCCCCACGAGGTTTCTCCCCGATGGACTGGGAAGTCTTCTTTGTTGAAGACATTGAGCCAGACTAAGAAGCCGCCAGGCTTCTCAGAGACGGGGCAGACATAGCAAGAGGGAGGTCAGAGCAGAGGCCAGAGCCCAGGCAGGATACAGGGCCATGCCAGCACCACGCGGGCGTCAGGGGAGGAGTGTCAAACGGGTGACTCGGCCAGGAAGGCCAGCCTTTCAGTGACAGAGATGCTTGCCCCATCCCCTTGCCGGCTTCCTTCTCCGTCCCTGCGTCGAGCTGTGGCTACATTTCTCCATGAGGGCAGAGGGCGAGAGGCGTGAGAACCATCTTCGTGAAGGTCTGCGGGCACCCTCCTGCGGGTGGACAATGAGCGCCTGGGAGGCCGTTGTCCTTGGTTGGGGAGCGGTCGTCTGGATCTAGCCTAGCAAAGAGGCTGCTCCGGATGGGGAGGGGATGAAAACCCCTTCGGGTCCGACGCAGATGCCCACGTTGCCCAGGCCTTCACAGACCCCCAACTGGAACCGCCGGGAAAACCACTGCCAACCGGCCACGCGACCCAGGCAGAGACGCGGGGAGAGGCTGACCACAGGAAAGGCCGACGTGCAAGAAACCCACCCTCCGGCGCACAGGGCACATGTGTCCCAAGGCACACGCACACACACACGGACAGAGACAGAACGAGAGGGCAACGGAAAGAGGGAGAAGGGAGAGAGAGAGAGCGAGAGACGTAAGAGAGAGACACAAGTCGGCACACAGACGCGCACGCGCGCAAGCACATACACAGACACAAACACACACACACACAGATACACACACACACACACACACACACACACACACCCATAACGCACACAGACATACAGCGGGTAACACCCACCCCCAGGCAGCCCCTGCAGCTGCCGGGTCCTGCTCTCCGCGACTACGAGCCACCGGTGAGAGAGCAGCCCACGGGCACACAGGCAGACCTGTCCTCGACATCACAAGGGCGCCACTTTTGGGGAGACTCACCCGCGCACCGTCCGCGCACGCGCACGCCTGAGGCTGGGATCGCGCGCTGCCTCCCCGGCGATCTGTCTGAGGTTTCTTCCTCCTGGGGTTTCTTCCTGCTGGTGGACCCTCGGCGAATCCCGGCCTCCGGAGACCGTGCTGGTAACTGCCCTGGCTAGGACTGGTCGCGGCCCCGACTCTGACGCACGATCACACAGGGCTCCCACTTCCCCAAGTCTCAGGGACCCATCCCCGGGCAACGGTGGCGGTCACTGTGACCAAAGCGGCGGCTCGCGCCTCGCGCATGCGCACTGGCGAGGCCGACTCTCCCGACCCACCCCGCTTAGTGGGCACAGTCAGGCTGCGGACCCTTTAAAACATGGCGGCGACTCGGCGGCTGCGGGGCCTGGGGCGCCGGTGCTGGAGGTGGCGGCGGCGGCGGCTGCGGCGCAGCCCGAGGCGGAGGGTGGGAAGAGGACTGCCAGAGGGGCCTGCGGGAGACCCAGGGTCGGACCCATAGGAGTCCTGTCGTCAGGACCTCCTTGATCGCTCTTCTGCTTCGGTTCCCGGTGAAGGAGGAGCTTCGGGGTGCCGGCTGGGCTGCGCGGACTCCTCTTGGGGTCCGATGATGGATCACACCGGGTCATCGGGAATGGGGTTACAATGCAGTGAGGGGGAAAGGGTCTCACCGGGGCACGGAAAGATCCCCAGGGCCGCAAGGCGTGCTGTCGGCTGCAAAGGCACCGACCCATGAGCCCATTGCCTCCCTCCTTCCTGGGAGGAGCAGGGGCCTGCCTTCATCTCCAAGGCCCGGGGGCTCCGGCATCCCGACGCGGCTTCCGGTGACAAGGGGCAAAGAGAGACAGAGGCGAGTCCGAGCTGCAGCCAGTGTGACCACCCGTGGCACTGACGTCCACCAAGAGCACATGTAGTGAGCGTGTGTCCTTGAGGCCGTAGGCGGCGACGACGAGACGGACAGTGATGTCCGTGCGTGCGCCCGGGGGCCACTGGAGACCTGCCCCACAAAGCGGAGGAAAAGCCAAGCGCACCTGAAAACCTGCGAGACAGGGCCTGTGCGCGAGTCCAGGCCGCATTCAGGGAGGCCCGCCAGAGGAGCCCAGAGGTTTGGACAAAGTAACCCCCACCCCCAGCCCGCCACCGGCTCGGTACCCATGACGCAACCTGCCCTGCACCCAGCCAAAACCCAGTGCCGTTGGCTCCCTGACATCCGTGGCAGCCAAAAGATTCAGTGCTAGAAGGCACGTTCCCCAGGAGCGGAGGAAGCGGTTGGCCCTCAACAATCAGACAGGAAGTGCAGCTGGGATGCAACGCCGCCTTTCCTAGAAGGCCAATGTCAGGACCG
Source organism: Pan troglodytes (assembly GCF_028858775.2). Taxonomy (NCBI): domain Eukaryota; kingdom Metazoa; phylum Chordata; class Mammalia; order Primates; family Hominidae; genus Pan; species Pan troglodytes. The sequence continues at coordinate 40,924,531 of NC_072418.2, forward strand.
CTGGGCTTCCCTCCCCCTCTTCCTGGACCGAGCGTGCAGCCATCACTTGGGCCGTGGAGACCAAGAGAGCTTCCCTATCCCACACAGGTACGGAAGCCCAGAGCTCCAGGATCGCCACCCCTCCCCACTCATGCAGAAAGCAGTGTGCAGAGGGAAACAATCATGACACGGACCCCCACGAGGTTTCTCCCCGATGGACTGGGAAGTCTTCTTTGTTGAAGACATTGAGCCAGACTAAGAAGCCGCCAGGCTTCTCAGAGACGGGGCAGACATAGCAAGAGGGAGGTCAGAGCAGAGGCCAGAGCCCAGGCAGGATACAGGGCCATGCCAGCACCACGCGGGCGTCAGGGGAGGAGTGTCAAACGGGTGACTCGGCCAGGAAGGCCAGCCTTTCAGTGACAGAGATGCTTGCCCCATCCCCTTGCCGGCTTCCTTCTCCGTCCCTGCGTCGAGCTGTGGCTACATTTCTCCATGAGGGCAGAGGGCGAGAGGCGTGAGAACCATCTTCGTGAAGGTCTGCGGGCACCCTCCTGCGGGTGGACAATGAGCGCCTGGGAGGCCGTTGTCCTTGGTTGGGGAGCGGTCGTCTGGATCTAGCCTAGCAAAGAGGCTGCTCCGGATGGGGAGGGGATGAAAACCCCTTCGGGTCCGACGCAGATGCCCACGTTGCCCAGGCCTTCACAGACCCCCAACTGGAACCGCCGGGAAAACCACTGCCAACCGGCCACGCGACCCAGGCAGAGACGCGGGGAGAGGCTGACCACAGGAAAGGCCGACGTGCAAGAAACCCACCCTCCGGCGCACAGGGCACATGTGTCCCAAGGCACACGCACACACACACGGACAGAGACAGAACGAGAGGGCAACGGAAAGAGGGAGAAGGGAGAGAGAGAGAGCGAGAGACGTAAGAGAGAGACACAAGTCGGCACACAGACGCGCACGCGCGCAAGCACATACACAGACACAAACACACACACACACAGATACACACACACACACACACACACACACACACACCCATAACGCACACAGACATACAGCGGGTAACACCCACCCCCAGGCAGCCCCTGCAGCTGCCGGGTCCTGCTCTCCGCGACTACGAGCCACCGGTGAGAGAGCAGCCCACGGGCACACAGGCAGACCTGTCCTCGACATCACAAGGGCGCCACTTTTGGGGAGACTCACCCGCGCACCGTCCGCGCACGCGCACGCCTGAGGCTGGGATCGCGCGCTGCCTCCCCGGCGATCTGTCTGAGGTTTCTTCCTCCTGGGGTTTCTTCCTGCTGGTGGACCCTCGGCGAATCCCGGCCTCCGGAGACCGTGCTGGTAACTGCCCTGGCTAGGACTGGTCGCGGCCCCGACTCTGACGCACGATCACACAGGGCTCCCACTTCCCCAAGTCTCAGGGACCCATCCCCGGGCAACGGTGGCGGTCACTGTGACCAAAGCGGCGGCTCGCGCCTCGCGCATGCGCACTGGCGAGGCCGACTCTCCCGACCCACCCCGCTTAGTGGGCACAGTCAGGCTGCGGACCCTTTAAAACATGGCGGCGACTCGGCGGCTGCGGGGCCTGGGGCGCCGGTGCTGGAGGTGGCGGCGGCGGCGGCTGCGGCGCAGCCCGAGGCGGAGGGTGGGAAGAGGACTGCCAGAGGGGCCTGCGGGAGACCCAGGGTCGGACCCATAGGAGTCCTGTCGTCAGGACCTCCTTGATCGCTCTTCTGCTTCGGTTCCCGGTGAAGGAGGAGCTTCGGGGTGCCGGCTGGGCTGCGCGGACTCCTCTTGGGGTCCGATGATGGATCACACCGGGTCATCGGGAATGGGGTTACAATGCAGTGAGGGGGAAAGGGTCTCACCGGGGCACGGAAAGATCCCCAGGGCCGCAAGGCGTGCTGTCGGCTGCAAAGGCACCGACCCATGAGCCCATTGCCTCCCTCCTTCCTGGGAGGAGCAGGGGCCTGCCTTCATCTCCAAGGCCCGGGGGCTCCGGCATCCCGACGCGGCTTCCGGTGACAAGGGGCAAAGAGAGACAGAGGCGAGTCCGAGCTGCAGCCAGTGTGACCACCCGTGGCACTGACGTCCACCAAGAGCACATGTAGTGAGCGTGTGTCCTTGAGGCCGTAGGCGGCGACGACGAGACGGACAGTGATGTCCGTGCGTGCGCCCGGGGGCCACTGGAGACCTGCCCCACAAAGCGGAGGAAAAGCCAAGCGCACCTGAAAACCTGCGAGACAGGGCCTGTGCGCGAGTCCAGGCCGCATTCAGGGAGGCCCGCCAGAGGAGCCCAGAGGTTTGGACAAAGTAACCCCCACCCCCAGCCCGCCACCGGCTCGGTACCCATGACGCAACCTGCCCTGCACCCAGCCAAAACCCAGTGCCGTTGGCTCCCTGACATCCGTGGCAGCCAAAAGATTCAGTGCTACAAGGCACTTTCCCCAGGAGCGGAGGAAGCGGTTGGCCCTCAACAATCAGACAGGAAGTGCAGGTGGGATGCAACGCCGCCTTTCCTAGAAGGCCAATGTCAGGACCGCTGGGCTTCCCTCCCCCTCTTCCTGGACCGAGCGTGCAGCCATCACTTGGGCCGTGGAGACCAAGAGAGCTTCCCTATCCCACACAGGTACGGAAGCCCAGAGCTCCAGGATCGCCACCCCTGCCCAATCATGCAGAAAGCGGTGTGGAGAGGGAAACAATCATGACACGGACCCCCACGAGGTTTCTCCCCGATGGACTGGGAAGTCTTCTTTGTTGAAGACATTGAGCCAGACTAAGAAGCCGCCAGGCTTCTCAGAGACGGGGCAGACACAGCAAGAGGGAGGTCAGAGCAGAGGCCAGAGCCCAGGCAGGATACGGGGCCATGCCAGCACCACGCGGGCGTCAGGGGAGGAGTGTCAAACGGGTGACTCGGCCAGGAAGGCCAGCCTTTCAGTGACAGAGATGCTTGCCCCATCCCCTTGCCGGCTTCCTTCTCCGTCCCTGCGTCGAGCTGTGGCTACATTTCTCCATGAGGGCAGAGGGCGAGAGGCGTGAGAACCATCTTCGTGAAGGTCTGCGGGCACCCTCCTGCGGGTGGACAATGAGCGCCTGGGAGGCCGTTGTCCTTGGTTGGGGAGCGGTCGTCTGGATCTAGCCTAGCAAAGAGGCTGCTCCGGATGGGGACGGGATGAAAACCCCTTCGGGTCCGACGCAGATGCCCACGTTGCCCAGGCCTTCACAGACCCCCAACTGGAACCGCCGGGAAAACCACTGCCAACCGGCCACGCGACCCAGGCAGAGACGCGGGGAGAGGCTGACCACAAGAAAGGCCGACGTGCAAGAAACCCACCCTCCGGCGCACAGGGCACATGTGTCCCAAGGCATACGCACACACACACGGACAGAGACAGAACGAGGGGGCGACGGAAAGAGGGAGAAGGGAGAGAGAGAGAGCGAGAGACGTAAGAGAGAGACACAAGTCGGCACACAGACGCGCACGCGCGCAAGCACATACACAGACACAAACACACACACACAGATACACACACACACACACACACAGACACACACACACCCATAACGCACACAGACATACAGCGGGTAACACCCACCCCCAGGCAGCCCCTGCAGCTGCCGGGTCCTGCTCTCCGCGACTACGAGCCACCGGTGAGAGAGCAGCCCACGGGCACACAGGCAGACCTGTCCTCGACATCACAAGGGCGCCACTTTTGGGGAGACTCACACGCGCACCGTCCGCGCACGCCTGAGGCTGGGATCGCGCGCTGCCTCCCCGGCGATCTGTCTGAGGTTTCTTCCTCCTGGGGTTTCTTCCTGCTGGTGGACCCTCGGCGAATCCCGGCCTCCGGAGACCGTGCTGGTAACTGCCCTGGCTAGGACTGGTCGCGGCCCCGACTCTGACGCACGATCACACAGGGCTCCCACTTCCCCAAGTCTCAGGGACCCATCCCCGGGCAACGGTGGCGGTCACTGTGACCAAAGCGGCGGCTCGCGCCTCGCGCATGCGCACTGGCGAGGCCGACTCTCCCGACCCACCCCGCTTAGTGGGCACAGTCAGGCTGCGGACCCTTTAAAACATGGCGGCGACTCGGCGGCTGCGGGGCCTGGGGCGCCGGTGCTGGAGGTGGCGGCGGCGGCGGCTGCGGCGCAGCCCGAGGCGGAGGGTGGGAAGAGGACTGCCAGAGGGGCCTGCGGGAGACCCAGGGTCGGACCCATAGGAGTCCTGTCGTCAGGACCTCCTTGATCGCTCTTCTGCTTCGGTTCCCGGTGAAGGAGGAGCTTCGGGGTGCCGGCTGGGCTGCGCGGACTCCTCTTGGGGTCCGATGATGGATCACACCGGGTCATCGGGAATGGGGTTACAATGCAGTGAGGGGGAAAGGGTCTCACCGGGGCACGGAAAGATCCCCAGGGCCGCAAGGCGTGCTGTCGGCTGCAAAGGCACCGACCCATGAGCCCATTGCCTCCCTCCTTCCTGGGAGGAGCAGGGGCCTGCCTTCATCTCCAAGGCCCGGGGGCTCCGGCATCCCGACGCGGCTTCCGGTGACAAGGGGCAAAGAGAGACAGAGGCGAGTCCGAGCTGCAGCCAGTGTGACCACCCGTGGCACTGACGTCCACCAAGAGCACATGTAGTGAGCGTGTGTCCTTGAGGCCGTAGGCGGCGACGACGAGACGGACAGTGATGTCCGTGCGTGCGCCCGGGGGCCACTGGAGACCTGCCCCACAAAGCGGAGGAAAAGCCAAGCGCACCTGAAAACCTGCGAGACAGGGCCTGTGCGCGAGTCCAGGCCGCATTCAGGGAGGCCCGCCAGAGGAGCCCAGAGGTTTGGACAAAGTAACCCCCACCCCCAGCCCGCCACCGGCTCGGTACCCATGACGCAACCTGCCCTGCACCCAGCCAAAACCCAGTGCCGTTGGCTCCCTGACATCCGTGGCAGCCAAAAGATTCAGTGCTACAAGGCACTTTCCCCAGGAGCGGAGGAAGCGGTTGGCCCTCAACAATCAGACAGGAAGTGCAGCTGGGATGCAACGCCGCCTTTCCTAGAAGGCCAATGTCAGGACCGCTGGGCTTCCCTCCCCCTCTTCCTGGACCGAGCGTGCAGCCATCACTTGGGCCGTGGAGACCAAGAGAGCTTCCCTATCCCACACAGGTACGGAAGCCCAGAGCTCCAGGATCGCCACCCCTCCCCACTCATGCAGAAAGCAGTGTGCAGAGGGAAACAATCATGACACGGACCCCCACGAGGTTTCTCCCCGATGGACTGGGAAGTCTTCTTTGTTGAAGACATTGAGCCAGACTAAGAAGCCGCCAGGCTTCTCAGAGACGGGGCAGACACAGCAAGAGGGAGGTCAGAGCAGAGGCCAGAGCCCAGGCAGGATACGGGGCCATGCCAGCACCACGCGGGCGTCAGGGGAGGAGTGTCAAACGGGTGACTCGGCCAGGAAGGCCAGCCTTTCAGTGACAGAGATGCTTGCCCCATCCCCTTGCCGGCTTCCTTCTCCGTCCCTGTGTCGAGCTGTGGCTACATTTCTCCATGAGGGCAGAGGGCGAGAGGCGTGAGAACCATCTTCGTGAAGGTCTGCGGGCACCCTCCTGCGGGTGGACAATGAGCGCCTGGGAGGCCGTTGTCCTTGGTTGGGGAGCGGTCGTCTGGATCTAGCCTAGCAAAGAGGCTGCTCCGGATGGGGAGGGGATGAAAACCCCTTCGGGTCCGACGCAGATGCCCACGTTGCCCAGGCCTTCACAGACCCCCAACTGGAACCGCCGGGAAAACCACTGCCAACCGGCCACGCGACCCAGGCAGAGACGCGGGGAGAGGCTGACCACAGGAAAGGCCGACGTGCAAGAAACCCACCCTCCGGCGCACAGGGCACATGTGTCCCAAGGCACACGCACACACACACGGACAGAGACAGAACGAGAGGGCAACGGAAAGAGGGAGAAGGGAGAGAGAGAGAGCGAGAGACGTAAGAGAGAGACACAAGTCGGCACACAGACGCGCACGCGCGCAAGCACATACACAGACACAAACACACACACACACACACACACACACAGACACACACACACCCATAACGCACACAGACATACAGCGGGTAACACCCACCCCCAGGCAGCCCCTGCAGCTGCCGGGTCCTGCTCTCCGCGACTACGAGCCACCGGTGAGAGAGCAGCCCACGGGCACACAGGCAGACCTGTCCTCGACATCACAAGGGCGCCACTTTTGGGGAGACTCACCCGCGCACCGTCCGCGCACGCGCACGCCTGAGGCTGGGATCGCGCGCTGCCTCCCCGGCGATCTGTCTGAGGTTTCTTCCTCCTGGGGTTTCTTCCTGCTGGTGGACCCTCGGCGAATCCCGGCCTCCGGAGACCGTGCTGGTAACTGCCCTGGCTAGGACTGGTCGCGGCCCCGACTCTGACGCACGATCACACAGGGCTCCCACTTCCCCAAGTCTCAGGGACCCATCCCCGGGCAACGGTGGCGGTCACTGTGACCAAAGCGGCGGCTCGCGCCTCGCGCATGCGCACTGGCGAGGCCGACTCTCCCGACCCACCCCGCTTAGTGGGCACAGTCAGGCTGCGGACCCTTTAAAACATGGCGGCGACTCGGCGGCTGCGGGGCCTGGGGCGCCGGTGCTGGAGGTGGCGGCGGCGGCGGCTGCGGCGCAGCCCGAGGCGGAGGGTGGGAAGAGGACTGCCAGAGGGGCCTGCGGGAGACCCAGGGTCGGACCCATAGGAGTCCTGTCGTCAGGACCTCCTTGATCGCTCTTCTGCTTCGGTTCCCGGTGAAGGAGGAGCTTCGGGGTGCCGGCTGGGCTGCGCGGACTCCTCTTGGGGTCCGATGATGGATCACACCGGGTCATCGGGAATGGGGTTACAATGCAGTGAGGGGGAAAGGGTCTCACCGGGGCACGGAAAGATCCCCAGGGCCGCAAGGCGTGCTGTCGGCTGCAAAGGCACCGACCCATGAGCCCATTGCCTCCCTCCTTCCTGGGAGGAGCAGGGGCCTGCCTTCATCTCCAAGGCCCGGGGGCTCCGGCATCCCGACGCGGCTTCCGGTGACAAGGGGCAAAGAGAGACAGAGGCGAGTCCGAGCTGCAGCCAGTGTGACCACCCGTGGCACTGACGTCCACCAAGAGCACATGTAGTGAGCGTGTGTCCTTGAGGCCGTAGGCGGCGACGACGAGACGGACAGTGATGTCCGTGCGTGCGCCCGGGGGCCACTGGAGACCTGCCCCACAAAGCGGAGGAAAAGCCAAGCGCACCTGAAAACCTGCGAGACAGGGCCTGTGCGCGAGTCCAGGCCGCATTCAGGGAGGCCCGCCAGAGGAGCCCAGAGGTTTGGACAAAGTAACCCCCACCCCCAGCCCGCCACCGGCTCGGTACCCATGACGCAACCTGCCCTGCACCCAGCCAAAACCCAGTGCCGTTGGCTCCCTGACATCCGTGGCAGCCAAAAGATTCAGTGCTACAAGGCACTTTCCCCAGGAGCGGAGGAAGCGGTTGGCCCTCAACAATCAGACAGGAAGTGCAGGTGGGATGCAACGCCGCCTTTCCTAGAAGGCCAATGTCAGGACCGCTGGGCTTCCCTCCCCCTCTTCCTGGACCGAGCGTGCAGCCATCACTTGGGCCGTGGAGACCAAGAGAGCTTCCCTATCCCACACAGGTACGGAAGCCCAGAGCTCCAGGATCGCCACCCCTCCCCACTCATGCAGAAAGCAGTGTGCAGAGGGAAACAATCATGACACGGACCCCCACGAGGTTTCTCCCCGATGGACTGGGAAGTCTTCTTTGTTGAAGACATTGAGCCAGACTAAGAAGCCGCCAGGCTTCTCAGAGACGGGGCAGACACAGCAAGAGGGAGGTCAGAGCAGAGGCCAGAGCCCAGGCAGGATACGGGGCCATGCCAGCACCACGCGGGCGTCAGGGGAGGAGTGTCAAACGGGTGACTCGGCCAGGAAGGCCAGCCTTTCAGTGACAGAGATGCTTGCCCCATCCCCTTGCCGGCTTCCTTCTCCGTCCCTGCGTCGAGCTGTGGCTACATTTCTCCATGAGGGCAGAGGGCGAGAGGCGTGAGAACCATCTTCGTGAAGGTCTGCGGGCACCCTCCTGCGGGTGGACAATGAGCGCCTGGGAGGCCGTTGTCCTTGGTTGGGGAGCGGTCGTCTGGATCTAGCCTAGCAAAGAGGCTGCTCCGGATGGGGAGGGGATGAAAACCCCTTCGGGTCCGACGCAGATGCCCACGTTGCCCAGGCCTTCACAGACCCCCAACTGGAACCGCCGGGAAAACCACTGCCAACCGGCCACGCGACCCAGGCAGAGACGCGGGGAGAGGCTGACCACAGGAAAGGCCGACGTGCAAGAAACCCACCCTCCGGCGCACAGGGCACATGTGTCCCAAGGCACACGCACACACACACGGACAGAGACAGAACGAGAGGGCAACGGAAAGAGGGAGAAGGGAGAGAGAGAGAGCGAGAGACGTAAGAGAGAGACACAAGTCGGCACACAGACGCGCACGCGCGCAAGCACATACACAGACACAAACACACACACACAGATACACACACACACACACACACAGACACACACACACCCATAACGCACACAGACATACAGCGGGTAACACCCACCCCCAGGCAGCCCCTGCAGCTGCCGGGTCCTGCTCTCCGCGACTACGAGCCACCGGTGAGAGAGCAGCCCACGGGCACACAGGCAGACCTGTCCTCGACATCACAAGGGCGCCACTTTTGGGGAGACTCACCCGCGCACCGTCCGCGCACGCGCACGCCTGAGGCTGGGATCGCGCGCTGCCTCCCCGGCGATCTGTCTGAGGTTTCTTCCTCCTGGGGTTTCTTCCTGCTGGTGGACCCTCGGCGAATCCCGGCCTCCGGAGACCGTGCTGGTAACTGCCCTGGCTAGGACTGGTCGCGGCCCCGACTCTGACGCACGATCACACAGGGCTCCCACTTCCCCAAGTCTCAGGGACCCATCCCCGGGCAACGGTGGCGGTCACTGTGACCAAAGCGGCGGCTCGCGCCTCGCGCATGCGCACTGGCGAGGCCGACTCTCCCGACCCACCCCGCTTAGTGGGCACAGTCAGGCTGCGGACCCTTTAAAACATGGCGGCGACTCGGCGGCTGCGGGGCCTGGGGCGCCGGTGCTGGAGGTGGCGGCGGCGGCGGCTGCGGCGCAGCCCGAGGCGGAGGGTGGGAAGAGGACTGCCAGAGGGGCCTGCGGGAGACCCAGGGTCGGACCCATAGGAGTCCTGTCGTCAGGACCTCCTTGATCGCTCTTCTGCTTCGGTTCCCGGTGAAGGAGGAGCTTCGGGGTGCCGGCTGGGCTGCGCGGACTCCTCTTGGGGTCCGATGATGGATCACACCGGGTCATCGGGAATGGGGTTACAATGCAGTGAGGGGGAAAGGGTCTCACCGGGGCACGGAAAGATCCCCAGGGCCGCAAGGCGTGCTGTCGGCTGCAAAGGCACCGACCCATGAGCCCATTGCCTCCCTCCTTCCTGGGAGGAGCAGGGGCCTGCCTTCATCTCCAAGGCCCGGGGGCTCCGGCATCCCGACGCGGCTTCCGGTGGCAAGGGGCAAAGAGAGACAGAGGTGAGTCCGAGCTGCAGCCAGTGTGACCACCCGTGGCACTGACGTCCACCAAGAGCACATGCAGTGAGCGTGTGTCCTTGAGGCCGTAGGCGGCGACGACGAGACGGACAGTGATGTCCGTGCGTGCGCCCGGGGGCCACTGGAGACCTGCCCCACAAAGCGGAGGAAAAGCCAAGCGCACCTGAAAACCTGCGAGACAGGGCCTGTGCGCGAGTCCAGGCCGCATTCAGGGAGGCCCGCCAGAGGAGCCCAGAGGTTTGGACAAAGTAAACCCCACCCCCAGCCCGCCACCGGCTCGGTACCCATGACGCAACCTGCCCTGCACACAGCGAAAACCCAGTGCCGTTGGCTCCCTGACATCCGTGGCAGCCAAAAGATTCAGTGCTACAAGGCACTTTCCCCAGGAGCGGAGGAAGCGGTTGGCCCTCAACAATCAGACAGGAAGTGCAGCTGGGATGCAACGCCGCCTTTCCTAGAAGGCCAATGTCAGGACCGCTGGGCTTCCCTCCCCCTCTTCCTGGACCGAGCGTGCAGCCATCACTTGGGCCGTGGAGACCAAGAGAGCTTCCCTATCCCACACAGGTACGGAAGCCCAGAGCTCCAGGATCGCCACCCCTGCCCAATCATGCAGAAAGCGGTGTGGAGAGGGAAACAATCATGACACGGACCCCCACGAGGTTTCTCCCCGATGGACTGGGAAGTCTTCTTTGTTGAAGACATTGAGCCAGACTAAGAAGCCGCCAGGCTTCTCAGAGACGGGGCAGACGCCGGAGCCCAGGCAGGATACGGGGCCATGCCAGCACCACGCGGGCATCCGGGGAGGAGTGTCAAACGGGTGACTCGGCCAGGAAGGCCAGCCTTTGAGTGACAGAGATGCTTGCCCCATCCCCTTGCCGGCTTCCTTCTCCGTCCCTGCGTCGAGCTGTGGCTACATTTCTCCATGAGGGCAGAGGGCGAGAGGCGTGAGAACCATCTTGAAGGTCTGCGGGCACCCTCCTGCGGGTGGACAATGAGCGCCTGGGAGGCCGTTGTCCTTGGTTGGGGAGCGGTCGTCTGGATCTAGCCTAGCAAAGAGGCTGCTCCGGATGGGGAGGGGATGAAAACCCCCGCGGGTCCGACGCAGATGCCCACGTTGCCCAGGCCTTCACAGACCCCCAACTGGAACCGCCGTGAAAACGACTGCCAACCGGCCACGCGACCCAGGCAGAGACGCGGGGAGAGGCTGACCACAAGAAAGGCCGACGTGCAAGAAACCCACCCTCCGGCGCACAGAGCCCATGTGTCACATGGCACACGCACACACACACGGACAGAGACAGAACGAGAGGGCGACGGAAAGAGGGAAAAGGGAGAAAGAGAGAGAGACACCTAAGAGAGAGGCAGAAGACATGCACGCACGGAAACCCACAGACAGACAGACAGACAGACACACACACACACACACACACATACACCCATAAGGCAAACAGCATACAGCAGGTAACACCCACCCCCCTTGGGTGAGTGTAAGATCGCTTATGCCATCAAGATGCAAGTATAACTTCATCAATTAAGGTGTTATTTAATGACTTTAGAGTTTCTTTTCTCTTGTATCATTGTTAGTTCTTTTTTAAATTATAGTATGTGTATATAATCATAATCATTTTTATGTGGTTACTACTTTCATAATTTTGTCCAGTGACACCTCTGTACGTCTTTAAAATCTTCATTCATTTTTGGCATAAAATTTCTCTCACTTTTGTCTCTCTCACTTTTTTTGTTGTCCCTTTGTCTATGCAGCTTAGATCCATATCATGGAGATTGATATTTAGAAATTACATAATGGTCATTTATTTTATTTAAGAAAAATTTTTTTTGAGACGGAGTCTTGCTTTGTCACCCAGGCTGATGTGCAGTGGGATGATCTTGGCTCACTGCAACCTCTGCCTCCCAGGTTCAAGGAATTCTCCTGCCTCAGCCTCCTGAGTAGCTGGGATTACAGGCTTGTGTCACCAGTCCTGGCTAATTTTTGTAGTGTTAGTAAAGACGTGGTTTTACCATGTTGGTCAGGCTGGTGTCGAACTCCTGACCTAATGATCCCCCTGCCTTGGCCTCCGAAAGTGGTGGGATTACAGGTGTGAGCCGCTGCGCCCAGCCACACTGGTCATGTAAAAGTGCTCATTACAACTGTCTCTTCTGACAACTTTTTCTGTTTTTTCTATGGCTTTCCTTAGGCTTTCTCTTCTGTGGTAAAGTTTGATAATTTTTATTTGAGAAAATTGCGTATTCCACTTATACTTTCTTTTTTTTTTTTTTTTTTTGAGACGGAGTCTCGCTCTGTCACCCAGGCTGGAGTGCAGTGGCTCTATCTCAGCTCACTGCCAGCTCTGCCTCCCGGGTTCACGCCATTCTCCCACTTCAGCCTCCCTAGTAGCTGGGGACTACAGGCGCCCGCTACCACGCCTGGCTATTTTTTTTTTTTTTTTTTTTTTTTTTGTATTTTTAGTAGAGACGGAGTTTCACCGTGTTAGCCAGGATGGTCTCAATCTCCTGACCTCATGATCCGCCCACCTCGGCCTCCCAAAGGCGGGATTACAGGCATGAGCCACCGTGCCCGGCCATCCACTTATACTTTTAAAAGTATTCATATTGTATTCAAACGCCCTCATAAAGAAATTTATTTTTATCTCACATTTAACATTTGTTATATCATTTATCGTTTATTATTTGTTATTTTTGCTCCTGTTTGATTTGGCTGTTTTACTTACTGATTTTTTAAGCACTAGCTATTTATTAATTGTACTGTTTTCTAACTCATTACATTTTGCTCTCGTGGTAGTTTTTCTGTTTTCCTTTATTTTATATAAAGTTTGGGATTGAGTCCTTAACTCATTTGTTTCTTCCATTTTTATTGAGGTAATCAAATTTAAGTCTTTGAATTGTCTGAATCTTGAGATTGAATGCCCAAAATTCTAGTATTTTTTTATTTTCTCTATTGTGATTTACTATAATTCTTTCTTCTTGGTTTTTATTTTCATATTGGCCCAGCAGTTACTCTGAAGAGGACATTTTTACTTCCATATGGAAGGTGTTTTGGTTTTCCAATATTGTTATTAATTTTTATTATTTTATTTTATTTTATTTTATTTTTTTGAGACGGAGTCTTGCTCTTGTCGCCCAGGATAGAGTAATGGCACGATCTTGGCTCACTGCGAGCTCTGCTTCCCGGGTTCAAGCGATTCTCCTGCCTCAGCCTCCTGGGTAGCTGGGATTACAGATGCCTGCCACCACACCTGGCTAATTTTTGTATTTTTAGTAGAGACAGGGTTCGCCGTGTTGGCCAGGCTGCTGTCGAACTCCTGACCTCATGATCTGCCTGCCTCAGCCTCCCCAAGTGCTGGGATTACAGGCATGAGCCACTGTGCCTGGCCTCTATTGTTATATATTTTGGAAGAGACTGTTGTATTATTTCTGCATTTGGACGCATATCATCCCATACTCACAAGAGGATATTTCTTGTCCCCAAGTTACATCCTCCTCATTCAGCACTTTCAAATTTGCTCAAGCTATTCATATAGGTTGTTATCCTCCATGCTAAGGCGTTCAGTACTTTTTATTATACTTCCTGACACACTTCCTCTATACTCCTTCACTCTATGGTTCAGTTGCCCTTCTTTTCTCCAAAGTACCCAAATTCTCAGAATTCCATAAGACTTTTAGCTGGGTGTAAACCTAGTGTGAGTCTGAAAACTCATTGGCATACCCTTCTGAGAATTACCAGAATGATCAATCTTAGTTAAAAGTGTGGGGAAAAGCAAGAGAGATCAGATTGTCACTGTGTCTGTGTAGAAAGAAGTAGACATGGGAGACTCTATTTTGTTATGTACTAAGAAAAATTCTTCTGCCTTGAGATTCTGTGACCTTACCCCCAACCCTGTGCTCTCTGAAACATGTGCTATGTCAAACTCAGGGTTAAATGGATTAAGGGCGGTGCAAGATGTGCTTTGTTAAACAGATGCTTGAAGGCAGCATGCTCCTTAAGAGTCATCACCACTCCCTAATCTCAAGTACCCAGGGACACAAAAACTGCGGAAGCCCGCAGGGACCTCTGCCTAGGAAAGCCAGGTATTGTCCAAGGTTTCTCCCCATGTGATAGTCTGAAATATGGTCTCGTGGGAAGGGAAAGACCTGACCGTCCCCCAGCCGGACACCCGTAAAGGGTCTGTGCTGAGGAGGATTAGTAAAAGAGGAAGGAATGCCTCTTGCAGTTGAGACAAGAGGAAGGCATCTGTCTCCTGCCCGTCCCTGGGCAATGGAATGTCTCGGTATAAAACCCGATTGTACGTTCCATCTACTGAGATAGGGAAAAACCGCCTTAGGGCTGGAGGTAGGACATGCGGGCAGCAATACTGCTTTGTAAAGCATTGAGATGTTTATGTGTATGCATATCTAAAAGCACAGCACTTAATCCTTTACCTAGTCTATGATGCAAAGACCTTTGTTCATGTGTTTGTCTGCTGACCCTCTCCCCACAATTGTCTTGTGACCCTGACACATCCCCCTCTCGGAGAAACACCCACGAATGATGAATAAATACTAAGGGAACTCAGAGGCTGGCGGGATCCTCCATATGCTGAACGCTGGTTCCCCGGGTCCCCTTATTTCTTTCTCTATACTTTGTCTCTGTGTCTTTTTTTTTCCTAAGTCTCTCGTTCCACCTTACGAGAAACACCCACAGGTGTGGAGGGGCAACCCACCCCTACAAAAAGGAAAAGTGAGAGAGAATCTTAAAAAAGTTAGGAAGGAATAAAACAGATGGAACATTTGTAGAATACATAATTAATAAGAAAAATTTCAGGAAAGGTATTAAAAACTCTCAGCAATTTACTTGATATGGGGAACAACAAAAAGTACACCTGGCTGTGCATAGCAGGGAGTGAACTGCAGTGTCTATATTTTAAGGCAGAAATATCACTGGGGGAAGATCAAGTATAAATAGTTGCTTTTAATCTATTAGTTTGTATCTTATATGGAAACCAATACAGGAAAGAGTACATTTAATCAATGTAGTAAAGTGTGATAAATGAGCTATGGAAACATCGACAGTAACTTTTGCAAATTGTATTGCTGATTTTAGAGTTATTTAAAGTATTCATCTCTAGTGGGTGATATTTTTAATTAAAAAAATGATAGAACATTTATCTTTTTGGGTCTAGGAAAATAATTTTTTAAAATTTGTTTTAGGTTTGGAGCCAGGGTGTGGAATTATCAGCTATGAAAATGTACACATTTATAGAAAATGTTATCTCTTACTCTACCTCAGAGAATACATAACAGAGAAAAACTCTGTGAATGTGACAAATGTGGCAAGACCTTTAGTCGTCATGCAGGACCTACAGTGTAGCAGAACGAGCCGCAGATAAAACCTCTCAGACACGGAGTTGTACTAGGAAGGGCTTTGTTCAGCTGGGAGCATCGGCAAGCTACTGCCTTAAAATCTGAGCTCCCCGAGTGCACAATTTCTGTCCCTTTTAAGGGCTTACAACACTAAAGATTTCACATGAAAGGGTCATGATTGATTTGAGCAAGCAAGCGGTACGTGACGGGCTGCATGCACTGGTGGTCAGAGAGAAACAGAACAGGGCAGGGAGTTTCACAGTGTTCTACACAATGTCTGGAATCTATGAATAAGATCCATTTCTAAGTTATGAGTTGATTTTTAACTACTGGGTTTAGGCCAGGCAGGCCCATGCCTGGCTTCTGGCCTGGCACCGGGCTGCCTGTCTTTGGTTTTACTTCCTTGTTGTTTTTTTCTTAAAACAGGTACTGAGTAGAAAACAATATAAAACAATATGAGAGGGTCTCTCTCTTCTCTCATTTCCCCCCTTTTGAGACTCTCACTTTTTATTAGTGGGAGTTCTTACTCTTATTTTTGCTACTTATGTCTTTTTGTGCAATAGATTGATAGT
The DNA here is from genome assembly GCF_028858775.2 of Pan troglodytes. Lineage (NCBI taxonomy): Eukaryota > Metazoa > Chordata > Mammalia > Primates > Hominidae > Pan > Pan troglodytes. Next base: position 40,940,076 of record NC_072418.2, read on the forward strand.
GATTTATATAGTAGGCTTGTGCTGAAGCATTTTGTGAACTAAGGTAGTGACAAGTTTTTTTATCATTTGGAGAAATACAGGTATCAGACAAGGGAGCAGTAAGTAGGTTCCTATTACCATTATTACTCTAATTATAAGAGTTTTAAATCCTCCTATTGCTGGGAACTAATTTCCAAGCATGGCTCCCGGACTGAGTCTGTGCCACACTTGCATGGGTACATGTGCCAGTTTTGTTATATCTTTAACTATATCCTCAACTACTTGCCCCTGATCATCTATGTGTAGACAACAATTAGTAAGGTTAAATTTTTCACAAACTCCTCCTTCAGCTGCTAGCAAGTAGTCAAGAGCTAGTCTATTTTGATAGATAGCATTTCTCGTCAGAGTCTCTTGCTGGGCAAGAACAGTCAAGGCTTGACTGGTTTTATTAGTAATAATTTCTAAAACAGCTTGTAACCGTATGATTCGGTTGAGCATGTAGATGGGGGTTCGATATCCCCATGAGCCATCTTGTGCCCAAGTGGCAGGTCCATAGTATTGTATGATTTTTTTCAGGGGGCCATTCATCATCTTTCCAATCACCTATGGCTATGCTTCGTTTTTCGTGGGAAGCATAGACTGGGAATCCCAGAAGTTTACCTGTTTTTATGGGCAGTAAGAAGAAAGATGGCTTAATGGTGTCAGTTACACAGCTACCTGTCCACTGATGAGGCAGCTTAGCATAAGCTCTGTGTCCACATATCCAGTATAACCCAGTGGGGGCTGTCCAGTCTCGGTGGAATTCTGGGTGGGCCCAAACAGTCTGCAACTTTGGAAATTTACTGAATGGATTCCTTTCTGTGTAATTGGAACTCCACCATGTAACTGTTTTTGTGGTACCATTATACAGCTTTCGCCCAAGACAACTAAGCCACCCTACAGGATGAGTGAATCCATTTCCTTCTCTAGCTATGCAATACTGTCCAATAATTGAGACTTTTAGAACACAAAAATTGTCAGGGTGGTTCTTTTGGGCTGGGAATTAATCAGGAACTGGGTCTTAGGAATTAATTCTCGGGCTTCCCATGGCCATTGATCTCCTGTTACGGTTCCTCCACAATCATAACATGGGGTGACTTGTAGAGACTGGGCTACATGTTTGGCTAATTGCAAAAGCAAATTTTTAGTTTTTCCTGGAATTTCAGGTACTGGCACATTTAGTTCATCATAGAAAGTCTGAAATACTGGTTCTGGAGAACGTTTTTGAACCTCTCCTTTTATTAGGATGCTGACACTAGGTTCTAGTCCTTTTCCATCAATGTCTAATGTTACATATTTTTCTTTATTCCACTTTGGGTCTGAGGGGTTTGTGATTATCAATTCTAAAAGGTTGCAGCTCCCACTTGTGCAGGAGGGGCTGACTTTTCCTTTTTGGAGCCAAACAGGGTCTTTTTTATCTTCTTTCCAAGTAGCCCAAATGACACAAGACTAGTATTGACACATCTCACATAAATATGATTCTTGACAGATGTACTTATTTTCTGCTGTGTAACTTTTTTTCCAACCTAGAGAACTGCATCCTATCCCATGCTGTTTACTATTAATAGTGGCACAGGCATCAAATTTTAAGGTTACATTTTTGGGGACCCCTCTTTCTTCTGTCCTAGCTATTACTTTACTTGTGTCACCTACAAAAGGACCAGTCCTTAATTTCATTTTAAAAACTGTGATCACGGGAGGCTTAAAATGGGTCATAACACGCATCAGGTTGGTTATTTCCTGGGCTGCATACTTTGGATAGAATAGCATTATACAAACAAATTTCTTTTAGAGTCCTGGTACACTTGTAATAACCATAAAATAATAGGACTGTAGCAATCTTTTGTCCTACCTCAGTGACTTGATGTATATACTGGAAACAGTTCTCAGTCTGAGGAAGGTCAGTTGAAGTCCTTACTGTACAAGTCCAAATTTTAAGGAAAACGAGTCTCGCAATGAGTTTCCTCATGCTTCGGCCGTGCGTGGACCAGTCAGCTTCCGGGTGTGACTGGAGCAGGGCTTGTCGTCTTCTTCAGAGTCACTTTGCAGGGGTTGGCGAAGCTGCTCCCATCCACGTACAGCTCCCAGTCTACTGATGTTTGAGGGTGGTCTCGGTGGTTGGGCCTACTAGAATAAACTGAGTCCAATACTTCTACACAGTTATGTTTAACTGGGCTCTCTGATATCAGGAGCAAGGTGGTGGGGTTCAGGGTGTTGCAAACTTCAATGGTTATGCGGGGATTTTCACAGAGCAAGCTTTGGTATCTAGTTAGTCTAGCATTCATTAGCTAATGGTGTCCTTTGGTATTTATTAAAATCACCACAGCATGGGGGGACTTTAGGTTTTGCCTAAGAGTTAGCTTATCTGCTTCTTGTGCTAACAGGGCCGTTGCTACCAGGGACCTTGGACATGGGGGCCAGTCTTTGGAAACCCCATCTAGTTGTTTTGAGAGATAGGCCACTGGCCTTGGCCAGGGCCCTACAGTCTGGGTTAAATCTCCAACTGCCATTTTTTTTTCTTTCTGACACATAGAGCGTAAAGAGTTTTGTCAGGTCAGGTAGCCTCAGGGCTGGGGCCGACATGGGTTTTTCTCTTTAACTCATGAAAACTCACTGCTGTTGGTTGTAATAGATGTAGTTTACCTAATCTACATTTTTATTGGTGGTCATCTACCAAAATATTGACTTATATCCTGTAACTATTTGATTTCAAGCTTTAAATTGATCTGGTGTTCCTTGTGGGGCTCCAATTGCATCTAAATAGATGTGAGAGTTGAAAGACCTATAAGGGGCTTCTCTCGCTTTACGATGTCTTATTATTATTATTTTTTTCTTCTGGTTGATGAAATGCCAGGGTGAAAGGGATAGCCAAATGGACTAAAGCACAAGTGCCACTCTAGTTTTTCAGCAGAGTGCCCAGTAAAGGTCCACCACAATACCACCACACATCCACTCGGGGATGAACAAGGGCTGACTGATTGGTAAGCTCTTGAAAATTCTTAAGCTCACTGCATCCCTTCAGGTCTCCAAGGAATGCTAAGTCTCCTCCCTGCTGTGCGAGACACGAAGTGAACTTAGTGCTGGGAGACGGAAGCTGGATGGCCCTCAGGGGCTGACCCGTAGGGACTTCAGGATATAGCAGAGAGAGCTTGGCATGACTTATTACTCCAGGCTGTAGAATCCTGGAAAAGAGCTACCCTGCAGCCCACACCTGGTAGACTGGAGGACCACCTTAGTGGAAGGGGGACAATTAGGGCCTCTGGCCTGCCATGTGCACAAGCATAATGATTGCTTTTGTTTAACGTGCAGATGGAATATTTGATCCATTTCAACCAGGCATTTGCATCTTGGTATGCTGTCTTAATTGCCAAAGTTTGTTTTAAGTCTTTAACTTTCATTATCCTCTAGTAAAATGAATGTTTCCTTTAGCACCAATTTTTATTAGTTTTTAGACCAAAGAAAGCTAAACACCATTTTATATTTAATAATGCTTCTTGTATGATTTTTATACCAGATAAGCTAAATTTTACCTTTATATTAGTGTGTTATTAATGTTAAACTTAATTTTAATAAAACCTTGTAGACATATTTATCCAATTTTTCGTGTTTGACCATAAGGTAAGATTTTACAGACTCTTTTTAACCTTTTATAATTTTTGTTAAAAAGCAGGTTGATGCTTTAGGAAAAAACCTGTTGCATATTTACTTTAATGTCCAGTTCACAGAAAAACTGGATGATACCTTTTTAACTTTAGCTAATATGTTTACACACAGAATTTTCTTTATAATTAACGTTTTAAAACTTGCTTAAACTTTTAAAACAATAATTTTTTAACCTTTTAATGTAGGTAAAAATCCACATTTTTATGCCCCTTTATAATTATTTTTTTACCAAAGGTATATTTTACTTTTCTTATACACCTTGCACATAAACTGTTTTTTTAAATAGTACTCAGGAGGACTTATTACTTTTAAATTATACAACATTTTTTGTATAAATTTTTTATAACATTTTTTCTTTTATGACTTTTGCCAACAATTCTTCAATATGTCTCAACCTTCTGACTTATTACAAACTTTTTTTTTTCTTCAAACAACCAGTTAATTTATTTCAGGACAAGAATTTACCATATAACACTCTTTTTACATAAATTCTGCCTCCCCCCTCCCTTTTTTTTTTTAAGTGAACTTTCTTTATGTCTTTAGACTAGACTCTCTAAGGCCACAAGATTAGAAGTTACCATAATACATGTTACACTGTTAACTTTTAGCAAACTTCACTTTTGTTGAAAACCTTGTAAGTTTGGGATTTCAATTATCCTTTGCTATTAATAAGACCTTGTTCAGTCTAAATTAACTTAGAATTGGTATAGATGGCCTCTTTTTCTCTCTGCTGTTCTTTCCTTGCCTCTGCCAGCCACTTATGCTGCTGTTCTCTTAACTACTGTGGGGGGAAGGGGGTCTAAAACCAGCTGTAACTGTCTATGTATGGAAACTGGTCTGGGTGCCTTGGCTTACAGGTTACCTTATGTCATACCTTTGAAACGAGGGACCTGCCCAGGCTTCCTTCTGATGGCCAACCCACATCTAATGCTGGCCAGTCTATTTCACACAAAGTTCTAAGTTTTCCTGGTGTCACAGTAACACCGTAATCTCCCTTAAATTCTTTCTTGAAATTTTTTTTTTCCGAGACAAAATACCACACTCACACCACACACACTCACACCACACACACTCACCACAAGACAAAGAATGGGTAAAGAGGGTACACACACACTTTTACTGTTTATACCAAACCAAAATCAAAACCAAAATCAGAGTATCCAGAAATCCAAGCCAGGTCAAAACCAAAACCAAAGTATCACGCGATCTAAGTCAAGTCAAAACCAGAACAAAAGTGCCAATGCAGGCACGCCGTGGGTGATCAGGCCACGCTTCCACTCAGATGGAGTGGGGCAAGTTCCAAAGACTTAGTCTTACCAAGCTTCAGATGTCTGGACTCCAAGTGCCAGTTCCTTCCCAGTGTTCAGCCACTGTGTTAATCCTCCGTGGGGGCCTGCTACGTACTGCTCTGGCGAGGCGTTCCGCCAGGGCAATTTCCTACCCGGGAGTGCTCTTTGGATCACCACTCAGGCTGGCTGGAGTCCCCTGCGGGGATGCTCCACAGGGCAGGCCTAAGCCACCTAAAGGGCTGCCTCGACGGTCCACCAGTTACCTCGTTTCCCTGTCAGGGAACCAAGAAATGTAGCAGGATGAGCCGCAGACAAAACCTCTCAGACACCGAGTTGTAGAAGGAAGGGCTTTATTCAGCTGGGAGCATTGGCAAGCTACTGCCTTAAAATCCAAGCTCCCTGAGTGCACAATTTCTCTCCCTTTTAAGGGCTCACAACACTAAAGATTTCACATGAAAGGGTCATGATTGATTTGAGCAAGCAAGCGGTACGTGACGGGCTGCATGCACTGGTGGTCAGAGAGAAACAGAACAGGGCAGGGAGTTTCACAGTGTTCTTCTATACAATGTCTGGAATCTATGAATAAGATTGGTTTCTAAGTTATGAGTTGATTTTTAACTACTGGGTTTAGGCCAGGCAGGCCCAGGCCTGGTTTTGGGCCTGGCACCAGGCTGCCTGTCTTTGGTTTAACTTCCTTGTTGTTTTTTCTTAAAATAGATACTGAGTATAAAACAATATGAGAGGGTCTCTCTCTTCCCTCAACAGTACATCAGAGAATACATACTGGTGAGAAACCCTATGAATGTAAGGAATGTGGGAAAACCTTCAGTTGTCCCTCAAACCTTCTTAGGCATGAAAGAATTCACACTGGTGAGAAACCCTATGAATGTAAGGAATGTGGGAAGGCCTTTAGTCATTTGCAAAGCCTTAGAATACATGAGAGAATTCATACTGGTGAGAAACCTTATGAATGTAAAGAATGTGGGAAGACCTTTAGTGTATATACACGACTTACTCAACATCAGAGTATTCACAGTGGTGAGAGATCTTTTGACTGTAACAAATGTTGGAAATCCTTTTGGCATAGTTTAATTCTTAAAGCACATCAGAGAATTCATAATGGAGGAAACCTTATAAAAATGAGGACTGTGGAAAGGCCTATATATGCAGCAGAGAATGTACAGCACATCAGGATATTTATAACTCTGAGAAAGAATTTGAATGAAAGGAGTGTGGGAGTAATTTTAGATATGGTTCACTTCTTGTAAGGCATTAAAGAGATTATACTGGTGAGAACTCCTCAGAATATAAATGTTATTTCAAGTTTTTAAGTTGTAAATTCCAACTTTTTAAGTTGACCCAAATGTCGTTAAAATCTAGAGAATGTGTGATGTATTTTTACATAAGAGCACCTTTATTGGTGTTTCTCTATGGATTGTTTAATAGTCACATTAAAGGAAAATTCAGAGAATGTTGAAATGCCCTTGTTTATATGCATTATTTATAAAAGCATTTCAGCCCCAATCACTAATTGTTAGACTTGAGAAAACATACCACAGAAAACCCCTGTTGATCTAACAAATGAGTGGGAAAGCCATTATGATTGCCATTCCATTTCTTATAACCTGTATGACATTGAACAAGGTATTTATCCTTCTGGGAGTCCTTCATAAATGATGATAATAGTACCTATGTTATAGTGCTGTTAATTGGAATACAGAAAACTTGGAAAGCTATCTTGTACATGATCTCTGTTCATTGAGCATTAGATACTATTTTTAATATTATTTATGTTACTGTTAGTGAAATACTATGAGTCCATATGGGTGTAATGAACTTAGAAAACTTTCATTAATTACTTATGCCTTTTTAAGTTTTAAGTAATCCCTTCTGATTAAAATCTAGTAGAATGTGCCAGGCAGTGGTTCACACTTGTAATCCCAGCATTTTGGGAGGCCAAGGCAGGTGGATCACCTGAGGTCAGGAGTTCAAGACCAGCCTGGCCAACATGGTGAAACCCCATCTCTACTAAAAATACAAAAATTAGCTGGGTGTGGTTGTGGGCGCCTGGAATCCCAGCTACTCGGGAGGCTGAGACAGGAGAATCACTTGAAGCCAGGAGGTGGAGATTGCATTGAGCCAAGATCGCACCATTGCACTCCAGCCTGGTGACAAGAGCAAGACTGTGTCTTAAAACAACAACAACAACAACAACAACAACAACAAACTAGTAGAATGTAAAAAACATGAGAAGATTTAAAACACGAGTTTTAGTGAAGCTCTGCCATGTTCACTTGTTTACATATTGTATGTCTGCTTTCACGCTGCCCTAGCAGAGTTGAGTAGTTACAACAGAGACCATATGGCCCGCAAAGCCTGAAATTTTACTGTCTGGTTTTAAAAGAAAAGGCCAGGTGCAGTGGCTCACACCTGTAATCCCAGCAATTTGGGAGGTCGAGGTGGGCAGATCACAAGGTCAGGAGTTCGAGACCAGCTTGGCCAACATGGAGAAACCCCATCTCTACTAAAAAATTAGCCAGGCCTCAGCGACAGAGAGAGACTCCGCCTAAACAAACAAACAAAAATGCCAACTCCTAGTGTAGAAAAACTTCCCCACAATTTTTTCATAACTTCGGATTTTTGAAGAGTATAGAATATTTGTCTTATTGAATGTCTCACATTCTGGATTTTTGAAATTATTTCCTTGTGGATCATTTATTTATTGGAACTAATAGTTCCGGTAATCTGAAGCTGAACAAAGAGGTTTAATTGAATAGATGTTATGTTCATTAAAAAACACATAATGTTGAGTTTTAAGGATGCTAGGTGTTACCAGTTGGTTACAGACGTGACTACTAGATTTCTCCGTTATAGAAATTTATTTTATGGCTATTAATTGGCATGGTAATATTTTGTTACCTCCTTTTTGAAATTTATAATCTCATGTATAAGTCTTAAATAGGAAATTAATATTGAAATTAGGACCTGTACAGAAAGGACTAACAAAATGCCTAAATATCAGATCTTTGGGATGTTAGTCCTCTATTCTTTGGAAATTTAATACTCTTCAATGCATGCAGGAAACCAAAATGAAAGCCATAACTTTATTTCTCTTTACCACTCTATCCCCAGAAGCTATTCAATGCCTGTTGCTTAGTAGGCATTGATAAAATTGATAAAGCAATAAACATTAGACATGCAAAACTAGAAAATTAAAGTAAACCCTAAGCCCACATAGGAAAGCAATTAATATGACTAAAATTATTAGAGTGTATTGATTTGTACCTGAAATAGTACTCAAAAGTTTTTGTTTTCTGGAAAACGCTATGAATACATATAGAAGTATAGTACTGTGATTTCAAAATAACATAGTAATCGTCAACTAATTTTTTTTTAAATTTTTCCTGTTAAAAGTATATTAACAGGAATATACTTTTCATTCTAATCCCAGCACTTTGGGAGACCAAAGTGGGAGGATCACTTGAGGCTAGGAGTTTAAGATCAGCCTGGGCAAACCTACCGAGAGCCCTGTCTATAGAAAAATAGTAATTAGCTGGGTCTGATGGTGCTTGCATATAGTCCTAGCTACACAACAGGCAGCGGTGGGAGGATCGCTTGAGCCCAGGAATTCAAGGTTACAGTGAGCTATAATTGTGCCAGTATACTCCAGCCTGGGTGACATAGCTAAAGACCCTGTTTCAAAAAAGAAAAAGGTATTTTAACATCAAATAGACATTGCTAAATCTGGTCAAGAAAAAAGTAAGGCCGAGCGCAGTGGCTCATGCCTGTAAGCACTTTGGGCAGCCTGAGGTCAGGAGTTTGAGACCAGCCTGGCCAACATGGCAAAACCCCATCTCTACTAAAAATACAAAAAAAAAAAATTAGCTGGGCGTGGTGGTGGCCGCCTGTAATCCCAGCTGCTCAGGAGGCTGAGGCAGGAAAATCACTTGAACCTGGGAGGTGGAGGTTGTGGTGAGTGAGATTGCACCACTGCACTCCAGCCTGGGTGACAGGGTGAGACTGTCTCAAAAGAAAAAAGAAAAAAGTAAGAATGATTACATTATAGCATCATTAATAAGAAAGGGGATATATCTATAAATATGGAGAAAAAATTTTAATTATAAAGTAATACTTAAGTTTCTTCCTGTATATTTAGAAATCTAGAGAGACTAGATTATTTTCCTAAAAGAATGTAATTTATCAAAATTGACTTAAGATGATATTGGAGATTTTTTAAACTAAAAAATATATATTTATTTAATCAAAGGAAAGGAACCTCTTCATTTTAAAAGCAGCACTTGGCCGGGCACGGTGGTTCACACCTGTAATCTCTGCTTTGGGAGCCTGAGGCAGTTGAATCACTTGAGGCCAGAGTTTGAGACTACCCTGGCCAATATGGAGAAACCCCATCCCTACCAAAAATACAAAAAAAAAAATTAGCCAGGTGTGGTGGCTACTGGGGAAGCTGAGGTGGGAGGATCACTTCAATCTGGGAGAGGGGAGGTGGAGGTTGCAGTGAGCCAGGATCGCCCCACTGTACTCCAGCCTAGGTGACAGAGCAAGACTCTCAAAAAAAATAAAAAGCAATACTTATACTATGGTACATCCTCAGGTAAGACTTAAAGAAGGAAATTATTTCTAATGAAAATTTTCCAGCTCATTGCAGCATGGATTAGATGAGTATAACAAGTCTCTATAAGAACAGCTCCTAAAAATCAAAAGCTAAATTAGTTTCCCTTGAGAAACTAATCATAGAAAATATATATACATTATCTACCAACTGAACTAAGGATCTACCCACGGAACTAAGAAATTAAAAGTTATTTATCTAGAACAGCTATCCTCAACCGTTTTGGCACCAGGGACCGGTTTGGTGGAAGACAGTTTTTCCATGGGCTGGGGGAGGGGGTGAGATGATTCAAGCACGTTACGTTTATCATTAGATTCTCATAAAGAGTGAGCAGCCTAGATCCCCTGCATGGTCCATTCACAGTAGGGCTCACGGCAAGAATCTCATGCTACCACTGATCTGACAGTGAGGAGGAGCTCAGCTTCCTTCATTGGCCTCCTGCTCAGTGCAGCTGGGTTCCTAACCAGGTTCCAATACCAGTCAGTGGCCTGGGGGTTGGGGACCCCTGATATAGAATATCCAGGATTTAACTATTCTGATTTAATTATAAATCTTGATAAGTACAAAATTATTGATCCAACTCTGGTAGTTTCAAGATTAGCAGTCAGCAATCAATTGCGCATGGACCAACCACTGGTTTTGTAAATGAAATTTTATTGGGACACAGCTATACCCATTTATTTACTCATTTCTTTCCCACATCAGTAGCACATTTGAGTAGTTATAAAATATGACCCAAAGCCTAAATTAGTTACTGTTTAGCCCTTTACTGTTGGCCCTTTAAGAAAGAGTATGCCAACTTGTGGTCTAGATTTATTACTTCTTCTAATATTTATTTGATTTTATGAAGAGTTGTTTCACACATAATTGATTTCTTCAATACTGAAAAACACCTTTTTCCCCACATTTTACCATTTTCTAAATCAGGATGCTACTTACAGTTGATAACTACTTTCAAGCACTTCCAGCTAGATGACCACTCTAAAATAATCATTTGATATACCTTCCACTGTATTTTCTGGCAATCTCAAGGAAGTGCCAGCATCAAAGAATATTAGTTTGAATGAAATCTGTGCATTTTTGCACAATTAGAATTCAACCCAATGAAAGAATCAATACCTTTTAAATAAGAATGATTGAAGAAAATCACAAGTTACACATTGTCAAGCCACCATCCATGATGTCAGTGTGATTATCCATTATAATTTACATTTCTTTGTCCATTTCTTTTTTTTTAACTTTTATTTTAAGCTCGGGGTACATGTGAGGTTTGTTACACAGGTAAACTTGTGTCATGGGGGTTGTACAGATTATTTCATCACCCAGGTATTAAGCCTAGTACCCATTAATTATTTTTCCTGATCCTCTCCCTCCTCCCACCCTCCAACTTCAATAGGCCCCAGTGTCCGTTGTTCCTCTCTATCCGTCCATGTGTTCTCATCAATTAGGCCCCACTTATAAGTGAGAACATGTGGTATTTGGTTTTCTGTTCCTGCATTAGTTTGCTAAGGATAATGGCCTCCAGCTCCATCCATGCCCCTGCAAAGGACATGAGCTTGTTCTTTTTTATGGCTGCAACTATGTCCATTTCTTGCATGTAGGGAATCCAATATCCTATTCATTTATTCTCAGTTTTATAGTTAACACTATTTTCCCATACAAGGTTAAGTTTTACAATAAAATCTAACACAAGACAGAATAATGAATTCTGTAGTAAAATAAGCCATTGCAATAGGTTGTTATTCCTCCAGGTAACTATATATGCATGTTAAATGTAGGGACATACCTTTGCCCAACATTTTTGAAATTATGCTACCAGGAACACCATTAGTACTTGATGGTACTTTTATTAAGGCTTCTTTGCTTAAACAAGTTTATGAAGTACTGAATATTAAATCTCTACCTTGGAACAATGAAAAGCTCATTATCAGTCAAACAAAGGAATAATGAGCCGTGGCATAAAGAACATTTTAAAATGTTGCCATGGAAACCGCATTCCTAATACCTGTAAACATCTTTGGGAAAAGTTGCCAGATCCAAAGCGAGTGACTCTAGGGTTGGAATTTTCAGACATTTCCTGTGATTAGCCATGAGTCGATGACAGTGCACATCATGACCTGTAATTAGCTTCTTTTTTCTGAATGTAGAGCTGCTATTTTTCTACAAAATGAAAACTCTTTCAGCCTAATCTTTCTATAAATATACTTCAGTGTATTTAAATCTTTTTTGCTTTTGCAATTGACAATTATGCAGTTGCTCACATTTTCACTATTATAAAAAGACTAACGAGCTTTGCTTCTGTTTTCTAGTGTACATGTGAACAGTAGTCTCTACTTGCTGAGGCATAGGCTGTAAACATTTTCAGCATGGGTGCATATAGCCAACTTCTTCAGTTTTGAAATATCTGACAGCTCAGTCAAAATTGCAATGGGTGCTATACTTCTCCTGTTATGTGTTTTAGTTTTTATTTTTCTAATCGCTGGTGAGTTGAGTGTTTTTCACAGATTTTTACTTGACAGTATTAATTATGATTTTTCCTAGTTGTGCTTTTTGCCTGTTTATTCATTTGTTTTCCTACTGATAAATGAGTGTTTTAAAAAATCATATTCGGGATCCAAATTATTTGTTTGTTTTATATGATGTCCTCATTTTTTCCAAACTTATGATTTATGCTGTTTTATTGTGTTCAGTACCCCCATGCCAACATTTTAAATGTCAATTTAGTAAGTTTTCACTCTTATCAAATATTCTTATTATTTTCATAATTTTATTGCACTCTGGTTTTCTAAATATCAAATTATCTGCAAGTTAAAATGAAAATGCCTTTTCTAATATTTATATAGATTTCTTTACTTTAATTGAAATAGCTTTAATTATCTCATATAATGGGAGTGATACCAGGCTTTCAGTCTTCTCCTTCAATGTAATGGAAATTACATCAACAGTTCACATTAATCTAACGTTTCTTTTTGGTTGTGGGTGAATCATCTGTGTTGTATTTAAATAGCTTCCTATGTTAGAAATGCCTCATTTTTTCTTTTTTTTTTCTTTTTTTTACTACCTACTCATCTATTACTTTTTTTAAAATGCCATTTTATTATCTGTTGCTATAGTCATATACTATTCCTCTTTAATTTATTGATATATTAATTGGTATAAATATATTTCTTGATTTTTAAACATCCCTGGAATAAACCCTGGTTGGCCAAGGTATATTATTATTTTGATACCTACTCAGTTTCATTAGTTAATATTTACTTATAATGTTTGTTTGCATCTACGGCCAGGCGCAGTGGCTCATGCCTGTAATCCCAGCACTTTGGGAGGCCGAGGAGGGTGGACCACAAGGTCAGGAGTTCAAGACTAGCCTGGCCAACATGGTGAAACCCTATCTCTACTAAAAATACAAAAATTAGCTGGGCATGGTGGCGGGTGCCTGTAATCCCAGCTACTCAGGAGGCTGAGGCAGGAGAATCATTGGAATCCAGGAGGCGGAGGCTGCAGTAAGCCGAGATCACATCACTGCATTCCAGCTTGGGTGACAGAGCAAGATACCACTTCAAAAAAAGAAGAAGAAGAAGAAGAAAGACTGAGGGATGGCAAGGAATGTAGTGCCACATAACTCATTCAATGGGGCCATCAAACCCATAAGTGTGAGGAACTGAACTCCGCCAACAAGCACAAGAGCTTGGAAGAAAACCCTAAACTCCACAAAGGAACACAGTCTGGCTGATATCCTCATTGCAGTCTTGTGAGATCCTGAGCAGAGAACCCTTCCTCAGCCAAGTACAGACTCTAACCCATGAGAACTATGACATCGTTAATGTATGTTTTTTTAACCTCCTCCATTTGTGGTCATTTATTATGCAGCAATACCTAATAACAAAAAGAGTTTACGTTTAAACAGATGGGTTATGAACCTTAAGAATGAGTGATTCAAAGAATTGGAATTAAGACTCCTGCATAATACTAGGTACTAAAATGGAAATAATTTCTTCCTTCCATATTTGTAAATTATGAGCCTTACTTCACTTGGGTTTGAGGTATGAACTTATTTTAGCTGCAAGGTACAGAAATATCAAACCAGGAATAAACAGAACTTCCCAACGAGTGAAAATCATGGGGTACAAGGTGGGGAGGGGAGAGGAAGGGAGAAGCATCACTTCAATTCCACTGAAACTTTCCACACAGGAAACTTCAGTTATCATGAGCTCACAGTCCAAAGTTAGGAAACATTCCAGAAAACAATCCACTATGAGTAGACTGCAATGGACAGAGCTAAATTTACACTTCTTCCTCTATCAGAAAATATTAATACTGCTTGGGGGTTATATTACAGCCATTGTTAAAATATTAGTGGACAACAGATATAGAAAACATGAGGAAAGAAAATGCTATTAAAAGCACCAGACAGGTTTGAAAAAGACAGGTTAGACCTTAAAGCACTTAACAGTTTTGGCACAGCTAAAGAAAATGAGTAATCTGATAAGCAGGTCAGAGGAAATTAAAAAGACAAGTTGGATGGATAGAGAAAACATGGCCGGGTGCGGTGGCTCGCCTGTAATCCCAGCGCTTTGGGAGGCCGAGGCGGGCGGTTTATAAAGTTAGGAGATCAAGACCATCCTGGCTAACACGGTGAATCCCCGTCTCTACTAAAAATACAAAAAATTAGGCGGGCGTGGTGGCAGGCGCCTGTAGTCCCAGCTACTCGGGAGGCTGAGGCAGGAGAATGGCGTGAACCCAGGAGGTGGAGCTTGCAGTGAGCCGATATCGCGCCACTGCACTCCAGCCTGGGTGACAGAGAGAGACTCCGTCTCATAAAAAAAAAAAAAAAAAAAAAAGGGAAAACATGAGAGGCCAAGAAGCAACGTTGTTGAATGAGCAGTGGCAACCCAGTTGTATTGTAATCGGATGCTAGAAGGAAATTATAGATGGAATGATGGAGAAGAAGTAAGCAAAACATTAGCATTTGAGAATTTTCTTCTTCTTCTTTTTTTTTTTTTTTTTTAAGAGACGGAGTCTCACTCTGTTGCCCAGGCTGGAGTGCAGTGGCGCGATCTCGGCTCACTGCAACCTCCGCCTTCCGGGTTCAAGCAATTCTCTTGCCTCCTGAGTAGCTGGGAATACAGGCGCACGCCGCCAGGCCTGGCTAATTTTTTTTTGTATTTTAGTAGAGATGGGGTTTTACCGTGTTGTCCAGGCTGGTTTCGAACTCCTTGGCTCTGGCAATCCACCCGCTTCAGCCTCCAAAGTGCTAGGATTACAGGCATGAGCCACCGCGCCCGTTCGAGAATTTTCTAGTATTGAAGAAAGGCATGACTCCCTAGGTGGCACAATAAAAACCAATTATATTCTGGACTGACTTCTGGAATGGTTAAGTGAGGAGTTTATGAAATCCTCTCCCCTAAAAGCAATGATAAAAGTGTAGAAAATTGTCAAAAACCACTATTCAAAAACGCTGGAAGCTGATCAAGAGCATGGACATAATTAAGAAGCATTTGTTGAAAGCAAGTCTACTGACTCTTGGAAAGAATAGTGGGATCTATGGTATTTTAGCCAGGTGCTGTTCCCATCTTGCCCGCCCCTCCCCTCAAGTCTACCTTCAGGACTGGCAGTTCGACGGTACTATCAGAGGGGGCAGAATGGAGTTAGTAGCAGACATGAAAAAAATGCATGCCCTGAGTACTGCTGAAAACAATGGAGAGCTGAGTGACAAACAATCAGGGAATTCTAATAATAGCCTCAGCTCCATACCGGTTAGGGTAATTAACAAAATGGCAGACCAGACAGTTACAGGAAGAACCAGACAGCTACAGGAATGAGACAGCAATAGAGGGCCTTGCTAAGATCCCACAGGTTCCTAGAGGTCTGGAAGGCCGTGCACATGCACACAGCTGTGGCTGCTCAGGAGAAAACCAAAAGAGGCCTGGTGTGGTGGCTCACACCTGTAATTCTAGCACTTTGGGAGGCCGAGGCAGGAGGATTGTTTGAGCCCAGGAGTTCCAGATCAGCCTGCACAACATGGTGAAACCCTCTCTCTACAAAAAATTAATTAGCCAGGCATGGTGGTGTCTGCTTGTAGTTCCAGCTACTCAGGAGGCTGAGGTGGGAGGATCGCTTGAGCCTGGGAGGTCGAGGCTGCAGTGAGCTGTGATTGCACCACTGCACTCCAACCTGGATGACAGAGTGAGACCCTGTCTCAAAAAAGTCCCCAAAACAAAAATTAACAAACAGAAAACACGGGATATTTAACTTTTACTTAGGGGCTCATATAAAAATACTTATATACATATACATATAATCACCTTTAAGGTGATTAAAAATCTAACATGAACAAAACAAATGAACAGATATAAAAAGCTCCATACGTTTTCAAAGACAAGTTCTATCTTTTTTTAAGGAACTGATATGACATATCAAATATGGAAAATATAATACAGAAGGAAATTAGAATATAATCTCATATATAAATATGGATGCAAACTTTTTTTTTTTGAGAAGGAGTCTTGCTCTGTTGCCCAGGCTGGAGTGCAGTGGCACGATCTGGGCTCACTGTTATCACCGCCTCCTGGGTTCAAGCGATTCTCTTGCCTCTCAAGTAGCTGGGACTAGAGGAGCCCGCCATGACGCCCAGCTAATTTTTATATTTTTAGTAGAGACAGGGTTTCGCCATGTTGACCAGGCTGGTCTTGAACTCCTAACCTCAGGTAATCTGCCTGCCTCAGCCTCCCAAAGTGCTGGGATTACATAGGCATGAGCCACCGTGCCCAGCCAGATGCCTCTAAGACCTTCTAAGGAAAGGAATAGTAGCCAAAGAGAAAGAGTGCCAGGGCAGACTTTTCTATGAAAAAGTGATCAGATACTGGCCCTTGCCCTCTAAAGGATATACTGCACTCATCGAAAAAGTGTCCCCTTTAGGACAAAGGGCATCTGTTTTCTCTGGCCACTTTCCAAGGGATTCTAGGCTTGAGGAAGAAGAGAAGCTAGAATATTTGTTACAGCTGAGAAATGTCACTCTATTCAGTACACAGTAGCAGGTTTCTGGAGCTGAATGAAGACGAGTCTTCATCTACCCCCACCTCAAAGTGGGGAACAAGTAAAGAGGCTTAAAATCTGTGGCCTAGGCTCATTTTCCCATAGGATCCCAAAGTCCTAATATTAAGCCCAATCATAGTAAGAGTAGGAATACTGGGCAGCCTCTCAATACGGTGAGGACTGAGTTGTGGTAGGCTTTTCCAGGCAAGTTCTAGGAAGCCATACTGGGCAATGCCCTCAGGTTGGATAGTATGGACTTTGTTCTGCCCAGGGAGGGGTACTACATCCTGGAACTTGAGGGGACCCGCAGGGTCACGGGAATGACCACAAAACAGGTGGTAGAACAAGCGCTCACCATGTGCCAGCTCCTTGGTCTTCAGGGCATTTTTGTAGATGGTCTCTTGGGGTTGAAGTTCCTCTCTCTGCAGTAACTCTAGTAGAAGCCTCTGGATTCTGGGGGACTTAAGTTGGTACAAGTCCATGAGCTGATAGAACTATTCCATCCAAGCAGCACTGTCTTTTGCATATCGCTTCTGCAGCATCCGCAAAACATGGTACAGTGCCACAAACGTCTCCCACAAAGGCATCTCTTCCTTCTTTTTAGAAATTGGTTGTGCCTTCTTCTCCAATTTGGGTAATTTGGGTGGCCTGTCCTTACCCTTAAAAGCCCCGAGATCCTTCTGGAACATTAGTGCTAGAGTTTGTTTGTCCACAGAGGCATGGGCACCTGTGAAAATGTCTCCTGTGGCAGGATAAAAATGTTGCATCTCCATCTCTTTGAGGGCATCAGATAACCGTTGTACCCGCGTGCTCCTGTGAGGCTCTCCCAAAAGATGCCAGTTTATAGCTTTGGGGACTTGAATCCTCGTGGTAGTTGATGGTATCACTGGAGCAGGGATGGGCAGTGCTACCTTCTTTGCCGTTGGAAATTTGGAGCTCTCACCCTTCCTCATCAAGGCTGGGAAGTCCTTCTCAAATACCAAGGCTAGAGATTTCTTATCCACAGAGGGACAAACAGCTGTAGGAACATCCCTTGTGACTGGATAAAGGTGCTTTATCTCCTTGAGAGCAGTGGATAACTGTTTTGCCTGTTTCTTCCTGTAGGACTCAGCTAAGAGATGCCAGCTGAGAGCCTGTGGGGTCTGAGTCCTCTTGATGGCTGATGGTAATACTGGTTTGGGCATAGAGGATGGCCCCAACCACTTCTGTGTTTCTTTTCTTCTAACTGGAGGGATCTCTTTTAAGGGCACTGGACTCAAAACCTCCTTGCAAGTTTGTAATATATCAGTGTGACTTAACTCTAGGTTCTGCCTGAGATGTTTAGCAATGACCTTAAGATTGGACATACGCATCCATTTCAAGTATCTCTTTGAAGTAAAGTCTCTGAGGATCTGACTCAGTCGATGAAAACTATCCCTGGAAAGTTGCTTTCCTGCTTCCAGCCTTTTTAAGGCATTGTTAATCCAATCCTCGTCTGAGAATCTTGCTTCTGAGAAGGGCGGCCTTCGATATCTCCTATCTGGCATTTCAGGTGAAAAGGCTGGGGCTGGAGCTGGAGCCTGACCCTCAGTTTCCCCCATCAGAGAATCCTGATACCCCAAGAACCACTTCCATCTTTCACCTTTGGGTCCGTGTTTAGGTTTCTGTGGTTCCATGAAAGTATCAGGTAATTGAAACTCTGGCCTATGGAGACCTTCTGGGACCTGGGTCTCTAAGCCTGTTTCCATGGCTTGTAAAAACATGCCCCTGGCTTTCTCCAAGAGTTCATTCTCTTCTCTTCCCAATGAACTTGTCACGGGGTGTACTCCAAGAAGTTGATTGCCCTCTCTGTCTTCAAAATCCAAGTGATCCTCTAACACTTTCAGGGGCGTTGCCTCTTTTTCCTCCAGGGTTACCTGGAATGGTATTTTGGAGGGGCTCTTCAGAACTGTTGGCCACATAGCCTTGTCCATAAGTCTGGAGTATCTCCTTACTTACATCAAGCAAGCCCTCTTTCTTAAAATGCATTTCTCCTTTAGCTGTACCCTCCCTTTCCTCAGCAAGATCCTCACCTTCAGTTACCAGCCTAGATAATCTCACTTCTTCCTTTGAGAACTTTGTTTTCAATACTCTCTCCTCTTCTGAGAACACTGCCTCCATAAGCCTGCTCTCCTTTTCCTTCTCTTCACTCAGGCTTTCCACATCCTTCTGCCTTTCCTCCTCCTCCTTCTCTTTTTCCTCCATTTCCTCTTCCTCCTCCTCTTCACTCAAGCTGTCTTCTTCCTCACTCAAGCTCTCCTCCTCCTCCTCACTCAGGCTCTCCTCCTCCTCCTCACTCAGGCTCTCCTCCTCCTCCTCACTCAGGCTCTCCTCCTCCTCCTCACTCAGGCTCTCCTCCTCCTCCTCACTCAGGCTCTCCTCCTCCTCCTCACTCAGGCTCTCCTCCTCCTCCTCACTCAGGCTCTCCTCCTCCTCCTCACTCAGGCTCTCCTCCTCCTCCTCCCTCAGGCTCTCCTCCTCCTCCTCCCTCAGGCTCTCCTCCTCCTCCTCCCTCAGGCTCTCCTCCTCCTCCTCCCTCAGGCTCTCCTCCTCCTCCTCCCTCAGGCTCTCCTCCTCCTCCCTCAGGCTCTCCTCCTCCTCACTCAGGCTCTCCTCCTCCTCACTCAGGCTCTCCTCCTCCTCACTCAAGCTCTCCTCCTCCTCCTCACTCAGGCTTTCCTCCTCCTCCTCACTCAGGCTCTCCTCTTCCTCCTTCTCATTCCAGCACCCCCACTCCTCTTCGCTAAGGCTCTTCTCTTCCTCTTGTAGGCCCTCTTTTTTCTTACTCAGCCTCTCTTTCTCCTTAGTCAACCTCGTTTCCATTTTCCTTTTTTGAGTCAAACACTTTTCCTTTAGCTTCTTAGCCAAGTTATCCTCCAATTCGTCTTCACTTGTACTTGCTTTCTTCTTCTTAATCAGACGTTTCCTTTTCTCTTTCTTGGGCAGAATCTCCTCCTCTTTCCCCTTCTTAATTAGACCTCCCTCTGTTTCCTTCTCCGTCAAGCTCTTATGTAAGTCCTCAAATAGTATACCTCTGAGATTATCTAATAACCACTTCATCTGAGTCTTCTCTAGTTTATGCTCCTCAACTCTCTTCAGAAGCTCCTCTACCTGCCTTTTTTCTAACAAATTTGTCCTCTGAAACTCCTTTAACGTAGTCTGTACCTGGATTTTATTGAATAGTATCTTTTCCTGGACCTCCTCTAATAACTTTCCATCCTCCTCCGAGCTCTCTTTATCAGTTACCATTCTCTCTTTGGTGGCCAGTCTATCTTCTAGTTTCCTATCTTTCTGAGCCTGTTCCTTCTCTTCTTCAATTATTTCCTCCTGTTCCTTAAAAAATTCCCACCTGCGGTCATCAATTTCACTCTTTTCTATAATGGATGATGTCTCTCCCTCAGTTATTTTTCTTTCTTCTGAAGGAACTGTAATCAATTCTCTAACTATTCCTGCCAGGATCCCAAACAGTTGATTCTCTTTCATTCTTATATTTTCTTCCCTGGAGCGAGTCTCTTTCTCTTCAGAACCAATCCCTTTTTCCATATCCAGTTTTCTCATTGCCTGTTTTCTTTCCTCTTTGGTTTTCTTTTTTTTCTTGGCAACATCCCTCTCCTTGGTCGTAATGTCATAGGCCAGTTGCCTGTCTTCCTGGGACAATTTGCCCTCTTCTTTCATAATTTCTTTCTCTTCTTGGGTTATTTTTTTCTTTTTCTCAGTTACGCCAATTCCTTCCCTGGCCGTTGCCTTTTCTTTCTCAGCAATATGACTCTTTTTCTTGGCCAGTTTACTGTCTTTTGGGGCCTGTCTCTTTGCCAATGCCCTTTTCTCTATTTCCTTGGCCTCTTTCTCTTTTTCCTGGAACTGTTCCTCCATTTCACCAGCCTGTTCCTCCTCTTCTAGGGACAATTTCTCTTTTTTCCAGACTCGTTGTTTTTTTTGGCTCTACCTCTTTCTCCTCTTTCCAGGACCGTTTCTTGTCTTTCTGACTCCATACTCTCTCTTCGTGGGACAGTTTCTCCTTTTGTAAGGCTAGTTTTTCCTGAATCCATTGTTCTTCCTCAATTGCTTTCTCATCTTTCTCAATCTGTTTCTTCTTTTTCTCAGCTTTTTTCTCTTTTCCTATGGTCTGTTCCTCTTCTTTTGGGGACCCTTTCTCGATTTCCTCTGTGATTTTTTCCTCTTCAGAGACCTGTTTTATTTTTTCTCTGGCCCATTGTTTTCTTTTCTCAGCTTCTTGCTCCATTTTTTGAGCTAATTTCTCTTCTTCTTTTGACAATTTCTCCAGTTCTCCAAACTTTTCATTGTCTTCTAGGTACAGTTTCTTTCTTTCCCAGGCTAACTGTTTGCTCTCCTCTTTTTGAGCCTGCCTCTCTGTCTGGTCTTGTTCTTCCTATTCCCCATAAAGGGCCTCTTTGCCAAACCATTTCTCTTTTTGGATTAATTTACTCTCTTGCTCTGCCAACCTCTCCATTTCTAATGTCTGTTCTCTCTTTCCCAGACAGTCCTTCCTCTTCTCTAAACCAATGATCCTGAACCAGTTTCCCCAGTTCCCAGGCCTCTTTCTCCTCTTCCTCAACATGTTTCTCCTTTTCCCAGATGTGTTTCTTCCTTTCTCCAACTTGTTTCTCTATGTCTAGGATTAGTGCTTCCTTTTCCTCAGCCACTTCCTCCTCTTCTTCAGCCAGTTCCTCCTCTTCCCAACCCAGTTCCTTCTCTTCCCAGGCCAGCTCCTCCTCTTCCCAGGTCAGCTCCTCCTCTTCCCAGGCCAGCTCCTCCTCTTCCTTAGCCACCTCCTCCTCTTCCCTAGCCAGCTCCTCCTCTTCCCCAGCCAGCTCCTCCTCTTCCCCAGCCAGCTCCTCCTCTTCCTCAGCCTGCTCCTCCTCTTCCTCAGCCAGCTCCTCCTCTTCCTCAGCCAGCTCCTCGTCTTCCTCAGCCAGCTCCTCCTCTTCCTCAGCCAGCTCCTCCTCTTCCTCAGCCAGCTCCTCCTCTTCCCCAGCCAGCTCCTCCTCTTCCTCAGCCAGTTCTTTCTCTTCCTGGGTCCTCATGCTTTCTTCCTGGGCCTGCATCTTTTCCCATTCCAACCTTTCCCTTTTCAGGATTGGCTTCTTCTTTTTCCTGATCACTTCCTTTCCTTTCCCTAGTAGTCGTCCCTTTTTCCAGTTAGTCTTTTTTCTTCTAGGACTAACTTCTGATCTTCCATAATTAATTCCTTTTGTGGGGAAGCAGGTATTTCTTCTTCCTGGGCCATTTTTTCTTCTGGATGGGTCAGTTTCTTTTTATCTTTGGTTGGTTTCTCCTTTCTCTGCATTTTATCCTCTGGCTCTGTCAGTTTCCTTTCTTCCTTAGCTATTTTCCCTTCTTGCTTGGCCAGTTTCCTCATTTTTCTTTTAAATTTCCTTTTCTCTAAGACTAAGCGATCTGCTGGGAAAACAGCTTTCTTTTTCTTTCCTTCTTGAGAAAATTCCTCATCTTCCTTTAACACTTTTTTATCCTTTCGTTCTGTCAATACTGCTGTCCTTTTGTCCTTGACAGCCTCTTTAATGACTTTTTTTTTTATGGTGGGTGTTTCTTCCAATACTCTGTCATCTAATTCTAATGAGACTGAGCTTGAATCCTTTAAAAGGGTGCATATCTCTTGGAAGAGAGTCCAGCTGGGCTGTCGGTCAGCAAGTGTCACCCTAGCCAGGCCTACCAATTCTTTGCCCAGATCCCTTAACATTCCTGGATGGGAACTTGCTATCCTTGAAGTGACAAGAGAACAAATGCCATCCCTCCAAGATCTGGTGTCTGGTCTACCTGCACGTCCAGGAGTCCCAGCCAAACCCTGGCTCTTCTTTTCACTTTTCTTCCTTTTACCTTCTTCTTGCTCATCAATTTTTATGATGTCTTCCTTAGGTTCTTCTGTAGTCACCTCTGAAATATCCTTCAAATCTTTTTTCTGTTTCCACAGCACATCTGCTATTCTGCCTTTTCTCATTGCCTTTTTCCAAAGCCTTTTAATGTGTTCTTTTCTTTCCAGCTTAGAGATCACGTCTCCATAATCTTTCATGCTACCTTGATCTATGGCTTCCATGGCGTCTGTGGCCTCCAGGGCTTCTGTGGCCTCCATGGCCTCTATAGCTTGTAAAATGACCTCCTGCTCTGTTTCAGCATAATCCTGGGATTTGACTGTGCTTAGAGAACTCAGTGGTAGCTCTGGCTCTAAGGTAACATGTTGGGTTTCAACTTGCTCTGATTTCCCGGCCTCTCTTTGTTCACCTGCATCTTCTGAAGGCATCAACACAGAACTAGACTTTTCCAATTTTGTCTTTCTGTGCTTCCTGGCAACTCTCAGGTCCTTTTTAACTGCAGAGATATTGGGAGAAAAACAGTTAACAGAAACACAGAGGTCTTGAGTAAGATCCTTTGTAAAATCTAATTCATTGAGCTACCATAAGAGATACAAAGCAGGGGGACTAAGGCTTTATGATATGGAAATGCTCGGTTTCATCCCACCACCCATATTCTAACAAAATAAGAGCTTGGTATTTGCTGTGGGGTAGATCTTTCTCAGGAATGTCACTTTCTGTGAATAAGATTCTCCCACTGAACTCCATTCTCACTAGTATCCTTTCATATACCTTGGCCTTACCCACCCTGCCTTTTGGGGCCCTGAGGTTGGCCCCAAACATGCCCCATATATCACCCTATACATACTAAGCTTTCTGCTCCTTGCTTGAAAATGTCTCTTTCTTTTCTTTGGTTTGGTGATCTTTACAGGTTCTGACAAAGGTATGAACATGTCTTCAGAAAAGACCTTAAGTTCTTCAGACCATGGTATATCAAAAGAAAAAGTAAATGACTTTTCTCTTTGTAACAAGGTCAAGTTTTCATTTAGCTGCTGCTCCACATGAATAAGCAGGGACTGTATATCTTCAGCTTGAATATTCAGCAGTTGGCCCAGAGTGATTTCTCTGATAATTTCTTGCCTATATAAGTCAAGGGAAAAGAAGTACAGTACTAAGCTAGTGATAGAACAAAATTCAAAAAAGAAAAAGTTACAATGGAAGAGAGGGATAAAGTAGTAATTTAGAACAGGCTGAAGTAAAGTCTGGTTAAAGAAGAAAGAATGTGGCTGGATGCAGTGGCTAACGCCTGTAATCCCAACGCTTTGGGAGGCCAAGGTGGGTGGATGACTTGAGGTCAAGGGTTCAAGACCAGCCTGGCCAATATGGCGAAACCTTGTCTCTATTAAAAATACAAAAATTAGCTGGGCATGGTGGTGGGTGCCTGTAATCCCAGCTACTCGGGAGGCAGAGGCAGGAGAATCACTGGAACCTGGGAGGCAGAGGCTGCAGTGAGCCAAGATAACATCACTGCACTCCAGCCTGGGCGACAGAACGAGATTCTGTCTCAAAAAAGAAAAAAGAAAGACTGAGGGATGGCAAGGAATGTAGTGCCACATAACTCGTTCTATTGTGCGTTGCTTTATTATGCTTCACAGACACTGTGTTTTTTACAAATGGAAGGTCTGTGGCAACCCTGCCTACAGCAAGCCTCTCAGCGTCATTTTTCCAACAACGTGTGCTTGCTTCTTGTCTCTGTCACATTTTGCTAATTTTGATAGTATTTCAAACTTTTTCATCATTATTATTGTATCCATTTTGGTGATATGTTATCAGTGATCTTCAAAGTGACTATTGTAATTGTTTCAAGGCACCGTGAGCTGCACCCATGTAAGATGGTGAACTTAATCAATAAATGTTGTGTGTATTCTGACTGCTGTATTAACCAGCCATTCCCCCATCTTTTCTCCTCAGGCCTCGCTATTCCCTGGGACACAAGAATGTTGAACGTAGGCCAGTTAATAGCCCTACAATCTCCTCTAAGTGTTTGAGTGAAAGGAAGAGTCACGTGTCTCACTTTAAACCAAAAGCTAGAAATGATTAAACTTAGTGAGGAAAGCATGTTGAAAGTCCAGACAGGCTGGAAGTGAGGTCTCCTGTGCCAAACAGCAGGCCAAGTTGCAAATGCAAAGGAAATGTTCTCGAAGCAAATTAAAAGTATTACTCCAGTGAACACACAATGACAAGAAAGCGCAACAGTTTTATTGCTGATGTGGAGAAAGTTTTAGTGGTCTGGATAGAAGATCAAACCAGCCACAACGTTCTGTTAAGCCTAAACCTAATCCAGAGCAAGGCCCTAACGCTCTTCAATTCTACGGAGGCTGAGAGTTGAGGAAGCTGTGGAAGAAAAGTTTGAAGCTAGCAGAGAATAATTCATGAGGTTGAAGGAAAGAAGCTGTCTCCAGAACATAAAAGTGCAAGGTGAAGCAGCAAGTGCTGATGGAGAACCTCCAGCATGTGATCCAGAAGACCTAGCTGAAATAACTGATGAGGGTGACTGCATTAAATAACAAATTTTCATTGTAGACAAAACAGCCTTCTATTCAAAGAAGATGCTATCTAGGACTTTCATGGCTAGAGAGGAGTCAATGGCCGGCTTCAAAGCTTCAAAGGACATGCCATGTCTCCTGTTAGGGGCTAATGCACCTGGTGACTTTCAGTCAAAGCTCATGTGTATTTACCGTAATGAAAGTCCTAGGATCCTAAAGAATGGTGCTAAATCTACTCTGCTTGTGCTCTATAAGTAGAAGAACAAAGCCTAGATGACAGCACATCTCTTTATAGCATAGTTTACTGAAGATTTTAAGCCCAATATTGAGACCCACTGCCAAGAAAGATAGATAATTTTCAAAATATTATGGCTCACTGACAATGTGCCTCATCACCCAAGAGATGTGATGGAGATGTATAAGGAGATTAATGTGGTTTTCATGCCTATTAACACAACATCCATTCTTCAGCCAATGAATCAAGGATTAATTTTGACTTTCAAGTCTTATTTAAGAAACACATTTTGTATGGCAATAGCTGCCATAGATAGCAGTTCTTCTCATGGATCTAGGGAAAGTAAACTGAAAACCTTGTGGAAAAGATTCAGCATTCTAGATGCAATTAAGAATACCTGTGATTCATGGGAAGAAGTCAGGTATCAACATGAACAGAAGTTTGGAAGAAGTTAATTCCAACCCTCATGGATGACTTTCAGAGGTTCAAGACTTCAGTGGAGGAAGTACTGCTGCAGTTACTTGTGGTGGAAATAACAAAAGAAATAGAATTAGAAGTGGAGCTTGATGATGTGACTGAATTGCTGCAACCTCGTGATCAAACTTGAATGGATTAAGAATCTACTCCTGGTGAAGATGCTTTGAACATTGCTGAAAAGACAAGGATATTAAAATATTACATTAATTTAGTTGATACAGCAGTGGCAGGGTTTGAGAAGACTGACTCTAGTTTTGAAAGAAGTTCTATTTGAGTAAAATGCTATCAAACAGCACCACGTGCTACAGAGACATCTTTCATGAAAGGGAGAGTCAACTGATGCAGCAAACTTCTTTGTCTTATTTTAATAAAATGTTATACCCACCTCAACCTTTAGCACCCACCAGTCAGCAGCTATCAATATCAAGGCAAGATCATTCACCAACAACAAAAAAAATGACAACTCGCTGAAGGCTCAGATGATCATTAGCAATTTTCAGCAATAAAGTGTTTTTAATTAAGGTATCTGCATTGATTTTTTTTTAAGATGAAATTTTGCTCTTGTCACCCAGGCTGGAGTGCAGTGCTGCAATCTCAGCTCACTGCAGCCTCCGCCTCCCGGGTTCAAGTGATTCTTCTGCCTCAGCCTCCTTAGTGGCTGGGATTACAGGTGCCTAGCACCACGCCCAGCTAATTTTTATATTTTTGGTAGAGACGGGGTTTCACCATGTTGGCCAGGCTGGTCTTGAACTCCTGACCTCAGGTGATATGCCCGCCTCGGCCTCCCAAAGTGCTGGGATTACAAGTGTGAGCCACCACGCCCAGCCTGTGCATTGATTTTTTAGATATAATGCTACTGCACACTTAATAGACTACAGTCGAGGGTAAATATAACTTTTATATGCACTGGGAAACTAAAAAATCCATGTAACTTGCTTTACTGCAGTATTCACTTTATTGCAGTGGTCTGGAGCCAAACCCACAATATCTCCAAAATATGCCTGTAGTCAGTGGGACACATGATGCTTCTTTGGTTGGGAGATTTGTGGACATGAGTCTTGAGGAATCTTGAGAAACTGAAGAAATGATGGAAAGACAGGCTAGTCAGTGGTCAGAAGGAAAGGGGTAGGTGCTGGGTAAAACAGCAAATTGAAACAAAGAACAAAGGGGGAGGAAGAGAATTTATTTTTTTTTATTTTTATTTTTTTGAGACTGAGTCTCACTCTGTTGCCCAGGTTAGAGTGCAGTGGCACCATCTCAGCTTGCCGCAACATCCACCTCCCGGGTTCAAGCGATTCTTGTGCCTCAGCCTCCCGAGTAGCTGGGACTACAGGCATGCACCACCACACCCGGCTAATTTTTGTATTTTTAATAAAGACAGGGTTTCACTATGTTGGCCAGGCTGGTCTCGAACTCCTGACCTCGGGTGATCTGCCCGCCTTGGCCTCCCAAAGTGCTGGGATTACAGGCATGAGCCACTGTGCCTGGAAGGAATAGAATTTAAAAAGCGTTTTTGAAATGGGAAGAAACAGTCAGATTTTGGAGGATAGGAGATGGAAGGAACCAGAAGAGGAGAAGGTCACCATCCAACTTACTGCATTTTCTGGAGAGTTTCGTGTTTCTTCAGCAGGTGTACCAGCCTGGTCTTGGTTTGGATGCCTGTGACTCTTACCATAAGGTACAAGGCCTTAGCCCGCACATTCTCATCACTGTCCATCAATCCCATAGCCAGTGGAATAGCAAAATGATGGTTCATGAGGCCTAGCCTATCCAGCGCCTCCCAGGCTAGTTCACGGATACATGGATTGGAATGGGTTGTGTCTTGTAGGAGGCGATGGGCAGTCTTAGAAACCAACTCTGAAGATACCTGGCAAGTGGCAAAAATACGTTTAAGTACCCTAAAATATCTCTTGTATTCCTCTACAGAGCAGTAAATTGTGAGGTTGAGGATGGCCTCTATTAAATCATCCACAAGCCTTCCACTATATTTTCTTCTCATCCAATTTTGGTTTGCCATGCTTTCAAGAATATCAAGGGAAGTTCCTTTTCGCACCTTGGATTTATCCTTTTGTTGACTCCTTGAAATTTTCTCTTCTACTAGAGTCATAGATGACAAGTCCCAGTCCTTAACTTGGTAGGATGAATACAGATCACAGCATAGGAAGACTGGGGTACCCTCAGGCCAAAGGCGAGCACGGATCACTGAGTTGGGGATGGCCATCAGGAGCAAAGGGCCATTGCCGCCCTTGACCAAAGAAGCACTGTGGCATTTGGTAGGCATTGAATCCATCCCAGCCAGCCAGCTGCAACGGAGCAGGAACCTCATGTCGGGGACGATTATACTTGGAATCAAGAGTAGAGAAATCAATATCCTTATCCTCCAAAAGAGGAAATTTGGTCTTTTGAATCACAAGGGACATGCTTCTCTCTTCTTCTACAACATGAGGCACAGTATTGTCAAAAGCAATGAACCGTTTGTTGACAAGGGTCTCTAGCCCCTGTAATTCCTGCCGCCCTTTTCCAAGGTAGACAAATCTGGGTACAAATACTGTTTCAAACATAAAGAAGAAGCTAGGAAGGAAGGGTTTAGGGACTTCTTGTATTTCATCTGCATTTTTTAGGATACGCAGGTGAACCAGCTGAGCTGGAGGGAGCAGCTTTAAGCAAGATACTATGTAGATACTCTGGTTGAAAGTCAACAACAGGTCACCTCAATTATTGGCAAAGCAGAGTGGTCCAAAATGCAGGGCTGAGTCGAACTCTGTTACAAGTCTACCGTGGAAGTCCCAGATCCGGACTGAGCCATCAATGCCACCTGTGACAAAAAGTTTCAGGGGAAGGCAGACATCAAATGAAGTGATGTCACACTCATGCAGGCATTTTGTCTCTCTCCACACAAAGCTCTGTTTTGATTCTGAAGATGTCAGAAAGCCTTCATAGTGCCAGAGATGCCAGCAGTAGCTTTCAGTGATGGCACCCACAGAACCTGGCAAGAGTATCACATGTTTTAGGGGGCAGCCACAGAGGATTTTGCTGACAGGCTGAAGGACTACCTTGTTCACCTGAAGCACGGCCTCTGTCAAGTGTATGATGTTATCCATGCCATAGGAACAGAGCAAGGCGTTTTCCTGAGGGCCTTCCAGGGTAGACAATGCCAGTACTGCCCCAGAGTGAACAGTCTTCTCTATTCGGGCACAACTATAGTGGGAAAGGGTTCTCACAATGCCACTCTCATGCCCACAGAACATCAATCCTCCTAGGCCTTTTTGCAGATGGGACCTCCCATAGGCCAAGCATCTTACTGTATCCTTACGGTCTGCTGAAGTGCACACAAGATACTTGGCTGTACAAGGAGAGCGTGTTGCATCAAACACCAGCACCTCTGAACTGCCTATTGCCACAAAGAGTTCCTCTCTCTGAGTCATAGGCCCAAGCCAAAGCCTTATCCATAACAAGTAGAGGCCAAGTGATAACCAGGAGATCCCCTGTTACTGGAGACAAGAAGCGCAATAAACCATCCTCAGTGGCACACAGAATCCGAGTCCAGTTATGGCCGCAGCAGACCCGCTGCACCTGCTGGGGAGCAGAACCACAGACATTGAAGAGGCTATAAAAGTAGGGCAGGTGATGCGATGAAAAACTGTAGGTGGTCTGGCAGAAAAAAGTGGTATTATCAATAAACTGCAGTCTCTGAAGATCCTCGTCAATATTCAGCTGCCGCAGCAAGTTCCCATAAGTGAGATTCCATTCCCTCACTATGCCTTCACTGCCTGCTGTTAGTAAGGTGTGGATCTCTGGCCGGCTATGGATACATATCACTGATGAGGAATGGGCTTGAAAGCTGTGGAGGAAGTTATCTTGGTCTAAACCCCAAGCGTGGATCTTTCCAGCCCTGTTTCCAGCATAGAAATTGCCCTGAGAGACACAAGTAAAGGAGCAAGTGATGGAAGAGCCACTGGCGACAGGAGTGAACTTCTTCACTTCTTCCAGCTGGCCCTGACCCCAGTGAATGAAGACCCTCACTGTATCCTCACACAGAGCCAACAGGGATCCCTGGGGGCCATTCAGGGAAAATCCCTGTACAAGCTCATGATCAGCCATAGGTACTATTTGAGCCATCTCGATGCCCATGCCATTTGGTAAGATAAACCAGGTAACCACAGCCCCCAGGGTACCAGAGAGCAGCAACTCAGCTTCTGGATCATAGAAGAAGCAGCTGGTGGAGAAATGACAGGGCACTGTACCCAGAAATCTGAACGTTCGACGGTGATCTCCAAAAAGCCTCAGGCGCATGTCACCACAGTAAGCAATTAACATGTGGTAGGAACCTGTGTGGACCATTGCTTGAATGGGCGGCAGCTGATCCATCATGCGAAGCCTCATCTTCTCTACCATTCCTTTCATTTCTGTACCCTTTTTCTGTATCCAAAGTACTGCCTAGAAGAGGATGAGAGATGAAAGCCTGACTGTGGAGGTGGATCATTTTCCAAAGTGTGGGGTAGGGAAGGCTGAATATTCAGATCCCTGTTCCCTCTGGTGTGACTAAGGAAAGACTACACAGCTTGACTTTAGGAATCTCCTAGTACAGCAGCTCCCACTTACCCATGGTTTCCCTTTCTGTGGTTTCAACTACCTGTGTGGTCAACTGCAGTCCAAAAATATCAAATGAAAAATTCCAGAAATAAACAATTCATAAGTTTTAAATGGCATGCTGTTCTGAGTAGCAGGATGAAATCTCAGGCAGTCCCATCCCATCCTGCCTGGGACTTGAATTATCCCTCTGTCCAGCCTATCTAAACTACATACCCTATCTGCCTGTTACGTCACTTAGTAGCCATTGCAGTTATCAGATTAACTGTCGCAGTATCACTGTGCATGTGTTCAAGAAACCCTCATTTTATTTCATAATGGTCCCAAAGCACAAGAATAGTAATACTGGCAATTCAGATATGCCACAGAGATGCCACAAAATGCTCCCTTAAAGTGAAAAGGTGAAGGTTCTTAACTTAATAAGGAAAGCAATTGTATGCTGAGTTGCTACCATCTATAGTAAGAATGAATCTTCTCGGCCGGGTGCAGTGGCTCACGCCTGTAATCCCAGCACTTTGGGAGGCCAAGGCGGGCGGATCACGAGGTCAGGAGTTCGAGACCAGCCTGAATAACATGGTGAAACCCCGTCTCTACTAAAAATACAAAAATTAGCCGGGCATGGTGGTGCGTGCCTGTAATCCCAGCTACTCAGGAGGCTGAGGCAGGAGAATCACTGGAACCTGGGAGGCGGAGATTGCAGTGAGCCAAGATCATGCCACTGCACTCCAGCCTGGGCAGCAGAGTGAGACTCCGTCTCAAAAAAAAAAAAAAAAAAAAAAAAAGAATGAATCTTCTGTGAAATTGTGAAGGAGGAAAGAGAAATTCATGCTAGTTTTGCTGTTGCACCTCAAGTGCACGCATTATGGCCATAGTGCATGATAGCACTTAGTTATGATGGAAAAAGCATGAAATTTGTAGGTGAGCCACATGAACAGAAACATGTTCCAATTGATGGCAGTCAGGTTTGGTACTATCTGCAATTTCCGATGTCCACTGGGGGCTTGGAATGTATCCCCCATGAACTCGTGGGGACTATTATACTAGGAATTGGGTATGTGATAGAAGAACCATGTTCAAGGCCCTTTTCTTGGCCTTCAGTCTACTTGATGGAGAATATGAATTCTGAGGGCCTGATAACATGAGGTGAAGAAGGATCACTGCATCCAGTAAAACTGGGATATGGAGGTGGGTACTAAAATGAGCTAATTCACAGTCACTACCATCATTCTAAAATGAGGGCAGTTCGGGTGTGATGCATGTAAATTGAATTAAGAAGGAGAGGGGGAAAAATGAGGTGGCTTTACCTGCATTTTTCCACAGGGTTCCATCCAGTTTAAGGAGACAAAACAGTTGACCTTGATGGAGTAGTAGAAGCAGACAAAAGGCTTGTTCTGTGGATGGTGAGACTCCTGGTATAGAGTCTCAGGCCAGTCACTCAGTAGAACCACATCATTCTTTGGTTCTTCATCAATCTGACAGAGAAGAATGGCCTGAGTTAAGAGTTCTGAGTCCCCACTCATTCATTCATTTCAGAAATATTTACTGGCCAGGTGTGGTGGCTTGCACCTGTAATCTCAACACTTTGGGAGGCCAAGGCAAGCAGATAGCTTGAGCCTAGGAGTTTGAGACCAATCTGGGCAACACAGCAAAGCCCCATCTTTACAAAAAATACAAAAATTAGCTGGGCATGGGTGGTGCATGACTGTAGTCCCAGCTACTCGGAAGGCTAAGTAAGACAGGAGGATCGCTTGAGCCCAGGAGGTCAGGCCACAGTGAGCCATGATTGTACCACTGCACTCCAGCATGGGTGACACAGCGAGACCCTGTCTCAATAAGTTAAATAAATAAATAAATATTTACTGAGAGATGAGTGGTCATTTGTTGTTTTTGAGCTAACCAACATTTACCCTACTACTGGAAAGCAGCATTGGAGGAGTCATCCCTCCCTCACCCTCAGTTTGCAACAGAATACATCTGTATCAATTGGTCTCTTCTACACTTTCTCAACCAAGTTTCCATAAAAAAAAGTAAGCCCTCATGTCCTAAAGTATCCAATCTACATAATGAATTAATTTCTTTCCTAGTCATCTAGAATGCTACTAGTTATGAGGCATTGAGAGAAATGAGAAAGTAGCCCCTCAAATCATGTTCTGTGTTCCATGATTCAGATGAAGAGCCACAGTTGAGAAAGGCTGACAGGTTCTATGAAAGATTCTGAGGGTACAGTGCTGAGCAAAACAGACATGGCTCTGGCTCTTAAGAAGATGAGTCAGAGGGGAAACAGACGTTAAACAAATAACTAACAACTGAGTATACAAAACAAGTAAGTGCTTACAAAGAAAGGAATACACGGTGGCTCACCCCTGTAATCCCAGCACTTTGGGAGGCCGAGGCGGGAGGATCACAAGGTCAGGAGAACGAGACCATCCTGGCTAACAAGGTGAAACCCCGTCTCTACTAAAAATACAAAAAATTAGCTGGGTGTGGTGGCAGGCGCCTGTAGTCCCAGCTACTCGGGAGGCTGAGGCAGGAGAATGGCGTGAACCCCGGGAGGCAGAGCCTGCAGTGAGCTGAGATCGCACCACTGCACTCCAGCCTGGGCGACAGCGAGACTCCATCTCAAAAAAAAAAAAAAAAAAAAAAGAAAGAAAGAAAGGAATACAATTCTGTATGACAGAGGAACCCAACCATGGCAAATATGTATACCTGTCACAGTTGGAACAACTTTTTAAAGTTCCGGCCTACACCAAAAGGACCACTCTTGTTAGAATTGCACACACATGATACCCCGCCTTTGGGAAACTCATACTTCACAGTATGTAATAGAATGACCACCATGTGTGGCAGACCTTGTGGCATGCACCTCTGTCACTATTCTTTCTTTCTTTATTTATTTAGATGGAGTCTCGCTCTGTCGCCCAGGTTGGACTGCAGTGGCGCGATCTTGGCTTACTGCAACTTCTGCCTCCTGGGTTCAAGTGATTCTCCTGCCTCAGCCTCCTGAGTAGCTGGGATTACAGGCGCCCGCCACCATGCCCGGATAATTTTTGAATTTTTAGTAGAGACAGGGTTTTGCCATGTTTGTCAGGCTGGTCTCGAACTCCTGACCTCAAGTGATCTGCCCACCTCAGCCTCCCAGAGTGCTGGGATTACAGGCGTGAGCCACTGTGCTCTGCATTCTGTCACTATTCTTATGTGTACCCAAGGGGAATGTGTGCTATTTACAACATGGAGTTAGCTGTGTGTCAGCTCTTCTGGCCATGTGGGGTGTGTGTATATATATGTACCTATCAAGGGAGTTACATACCTTGTAATAGGTTACACAGTAGAACATATACAATACATGCCACCTTCCAGTGATGTAGCAGATGTCTGTAATGTATGTACATGAAGTCCTCATGCTGATCAGCCAAAACTGAGTTCATGAAGTTTACTTCTGGGGTCACCCTTCTCAGTAGCTACTTGAACTATACCCACCTCCTGAACAATGCCCCATGGATCTAACTCTCCAAGTTTCTCTGCATCAGAATTTGTGCTCTGACCAACTAAGTTGGAAGGTATAATACTAAATCAACTGAAGTATTAAAACAACTTTACTTATAATGTCCATCATACCTGCTTCCTGCATCCATAAAGGATTTGAGACTATACTGAGGCCAATATCTATCTACAACTTAGAATCTCTCTTCTTTCTGTATTTCTTTTTTCTTTCTCTCTCTCTTTTTCTTCTTTAGAGACAGAGTCTTGCTCTGTTGCTGTTGACCTGACTAGAGTGCCATGGTGTGATCATAGCTCACTGTAACATCAAAATGCTGGGCTCAAGCAATCTTTCCACCTTAGCCTCTTGAGTAGCTGGGACTATAGTCATGCACCACCACACTTGGATAATTTTTTTTATTTTTGTAGAGATGGGGTCTCGCTATGCTGCCCAGGCTACTCTTGAACTCCTGGGCTCAAGTGATCCTCCTGTCTTGGCCTCCCAAAGTCCTGGGATTACAGGCGTGAGCCACCATGCTCAGCCCTACCTGTATTTCTTATTTTCAGATCTCATGAGCTTACAGCACCATTGTCATTGCTGATTCAGTAGCAGTAGCAGAGTTGAGTGAAAGGACCCTGGTGTCTGAGCTCCCAACCCCTCATCTCTCTTAATCAGAAAGCTCATTTACATACCTCTTATTCCATTAGTTAATCATCATTCCTTTTCTCCTTTCCAGCCTTTATGTACAAACAATTCATTCACTCATTAAATGAGATCAACGCTTTGCTATGGAAAAAAACTAAGAATATCTTAACGCAATGTATCTGCCTGATATTACTGCTGCCTACTCTACATCTAATCCTTCTCCTTTCTCTTCCCCCTCCTTCTATCCGAATGAAATTCTGATTTGGTTTAGGGCGATCATGGACCCAGAAACTCCAGCAACATAGAGTACTACTATAGTACTCCAAGGCTGGCATGGCCCTGTGGCTCTCTGAGCTTCCCTCTTCTATCTTCTATCTACTTGCAATTTGAGGCTGATACCTGGAAGTGCAACGACTATCTTGTAAGCCTAGGATAATAAGCTAACATAATAGGAATGGTGGAAAAGAAAGAAAAAGAATGCAGGTCCTTGACAACACGTAAGACAAAGATGCCTCTTACTTGTTTAATCCATATAAATCCATTTTCTGTTATTGCAGCAGAAAGTGTTCTAACTTACCTAATGCAATCATCTTAATTTAGCAGGGGAAGTTATTGGGGGATGTGGAAGGGTCTTTCCTAAGTTGCCTATGTCTTGCCCATGCCACCGCCTGCCTTGGCAGGAATAATTAGTCCAGGGCCACCATGTGCACAGCTCTCATACACATCACCTTTATGTCCTTCAGGATCTTATTTATGAGAAACTTCAAGTTCTTCCACTCAGGAATAAGTCTGGATGAAGATGATTTCCTAGTGATATCCCAGCTCTTTATAGACATCTTGGATTACAGAACCTGTGGAAGGTAAAGGTCTCTTAATCAACAACATCTGATGTTAGACCGGAAATTAAGGGAATTGGGAAAGAGGGAAGGGCAGCAAGATAAATTAGAGAAGTACTCCTTTAGAGGCCAGGCGCGGTGGCCCATGCCTGTAATCCCAGCACTTTGGGAGGCCAAGGCAGGTGGATCACTTGAGCCCAGGAATTTGAGACCAGCCTGGCCAACATGGTGAAACCCCATCTCTACTAAAAACACAAAAATTAGCTTGGCATGGTGGCACATGCCTGTAATCCCAGCTACTCGGGAGGCTGAGGCAGAAGAATCGCTTGAACCTGGGAGGAGGAGGTTGCAGTGGGCCGAGATTGCGCCACTGCACTCCAGCCTTGGCGACAGAGCGAGACTCCATCTCAAAAAAAATAAAATAAAATAAGAAGTGCTCCCTTAGAAACAGGAGAAACTCCTTTGTTTTAAAAAAGATAGGAATGAAAATGAACTACTAGTATTTGCAACAACATAGATGAAACT
This sequence comes from Pan troglodytes, assembly GCF_028858775.2. NCBI lineage: Eukaryota > Metazoa > Chordata > Mammalia > Primates > Hominidae > Pan > Pan troglodytes. The sequence continues at coordinate 40,975,889 of NC_072418.2, forward strand.
CAAAAACTTAATACTGAGTACAAGAAGGCAGACACAAAACAGCACGTATTGTATGATTCCATCTATATGAAATTCTAGGAAAGAGTCATCTAGGCCGGGCGCAGTGGCTCATGTCTGTAATCCCAGCACTTTGTGGGGCCGAGGCGGGTGGATCACGAGGTCAGGAGTTGGAGACCATCCTGGCCAACATGGTGAAACCCCATCTCTACTAAAAATACAACAATTAGCCAGGCGTGATGGCGTGTGCCTGTGGTCCCAGCTACTCAGGAGGCTGAGGCAGGAGAATCGCTTGAACCTGGGAGGCGGAGGTTGCAGTGAGACAAAATCATGCCACTGCACTCCAGCCTGGGTGACACAGTGAGACTCCGTCTCAAAAAAAAAAAAAAAAAAAAGTAATCTAGCCAATGGGGCCAGAAAGTAGATCAGTGGTTACATGGGGCAAAGATTTAGGAGGACTGAGTGGGAAGGGATGAAAGGGAACTTTTTGTAGTCTTGTAATGTTCTGTATCTTGACTGTGGTAGTGGTTACATGGGTATAGAAATTGGTCAAAACTCATCAAAAAATATGGTATACTTTATTACATGAAAATTATACCTAAATAAATTTGATTTTATTTGTTTGTTTAGAAAGTCTTGCTCTGACACTCAGGCTGGAATGCACTGGAGTAATCAAAGTTCACTGTAACCTGCAACTCCTGGGCTCAAGGGATCCTTCTGCCTTAGCCTCCCAAGTAGCTTGGACTACAGGCACATGCCATCATGCTCAGCTAATGTTTTATTTTTTGTAGAGGTGGGGTCTTGCTATGTTGCCCAGGCTGGTCTCAAACTCCTGCCCTCAAGCAGTTCTCCTGCCTCAGCCTCCCAAAGTGCTGGGATTACAGGTGTGAGCCACGACACTCGGCCTTAATTTCATTTTTAAGAGGGAATAGAGTGACCTGGCACAATGGCTCATGCCTGTAATCCTAACACTTTGGGAGGCTGAAATGGAAGGATCACTTCAGCTCAGAAGTTTGAGACCAGCCTGGGCAACATAATGAGACCTTGTCTCTAAAAAAATTTTCAAAAATTAGCCGGGTGTGGTGGCAAGTACCTGTAGCCCCAGCTACTCGAGTACCTGAGGCGGGAGGAGTGCTTGAGCCTGGGAGGTCAAGGCTGCAGTGAGTTGTGATCATGGCACCGCACTCCAGCCTGGATGATAAAGCGAGACCCTGTCCTGAAAAAAGGAAAAAGCCAGGCGTGGTGGTTCATGCCTGTAATCCCAGCACTTTGGGAGGCCGAGGCGGGTGAATCACGAGGTCAGGAGTTAAAGACCAGCCTGGGCAAGATGGTGAAACCCCGTCTCTACTAAAAATACAAAAATTAGCCGGGTGTGGTGGTGCATGCCTGTAATCCCAGCTACTAGGGAGGCAGAGGCAGGAGAATCACTTGAACCTGGGAGGCGGAGGTTTCAGTGAGCCAAGATTGCGCGACTGCACTCCAGCCTGGGCAACAGAGCAAGACTCCATCTCAAAAAAAAAAAAAGAAAGAAAAAGAAAAAAAGGCCGGGTGCAGTGGCTCATGCCTGTAATCCCAGCACTTTGGGAGACCGAGGCAGGCGAATCATGAGGTCAGCGTCAAGAGATGGAGACCTCCTGGCCAACATGGTGAAACCCCGTCTCTACTAAAAATACAAAAAATTAGCTGGTCGTGGTGGTGCACGCCTGTAGTCCCAGCTACTAGGGAGGCTGAGGCAGGAGGATCGCTTGAACCTAGGAGGCAGAGGTTGCAGTGAGCCAAGATTGCACCACTGCACTCCAGCCTGGTGACAGAGCAAGACTCCATCTCAAAAAACAAACAAAAAAAAGAAAGAAAGAAAAAAGAAAAAGAATAGAGTGAAGTGGGTGCTTTATATAGTCTAGAAACAGAACAAAAAATACATTAAGTAAAGGTTTTAGGTGAGTTTAGGTGAGCCAGCTGTAGCTTAGCTGAAATAATGCAGGGGCCTAGCCCTCCCTTAGCTCTCTTTATTAGGAATCTAATATTTGTGGACATAATTATATTTATTAACCATCATCCTTCTTTCCTACTGAAGTCCTCATATATGTAAAAGTCACCCACTTTCCACAAATATTTCCTCACGGCTCATTATATGCCGACTGTGCTGAGAGCTAGAGATGAAGCAGGGAAGAAGAATGAGTATCTGCCTGGATGGGGTTTACTGTCTAGCATAGAAGGCAGGCACTGAACAAGTTCATATAGATATCCAATTATGACAAGACACCAGGCTAAAATAACCTGAAAGCCTCACACGACAAAATCCGAGAAATTCTGGGTAAAATAACAAGTACCTGAGCTTCAGGAACCGGAAACTAGGGAAGTAGAGGGTAACCCACTGCAACAAGTGCTGACTACTGCTGTGCTGGTCCTGAGAAGGTGTAGTTAGCAGAGCCCATAAAGACCACAAATATCAATGACCATAATGGCTAGTGGCTTGGATAGTATTGCCCTGGTAAAGAGAAGACCCAGGACTCGGGCCAATGATAGGGAGTTAGAATTAAAACCCTTCCATGAAGCACTGGAATGCTTGACAAAAACAAACCTCGGAGTGAGAGACTTCCACAGACAGAGCTGACTCATGACCAGCTTCCTGAAAGCTTACACTTCTTTAAACTTTTATCCAGGCATACCCCAAATTCACAGGGATACCTATCACGTTCTCCAAATGATTCTCTAACATGTCCCTCGCTTGGACTGACAAGGGAGAAAAGAAAGAGAGAAGGATAAACACCACAGAGCACATCAACAATTCTCTCTGGAGAAATCATCATTTTAATTTTTATACCCAAGAGGATAATAATTTGAGTCACAAAAAAAATCCTTCACAGTCTCTTAGCATGCTCTTCATATGTTATCAAACACCTACTGATCTCAAATAAAACTCCCAGAACATGGAAAGTCAGATTTAACATTCTGTTATATGTGTATATTAAAAATGTTAAGGAAACTACCATAAAGAAAAAAAACAAAAATAGAGGCCGGGCATGGTGGCTCATGCCTGTAATCCCAGCACTTTGGGAGGCCAAGATGGGCAGATCACCTGAGGTCAGGAGTTCAACACCAGCCTGGCCAACATGGCAAAACCCCATCTCTACTAAAAATATAAAACTTGGCCGGGCATGGTAGCATGCACCTGTAGTCCCAGCTACTCGGGAGGTTGAGTCAGGAGAATCACTTGAACCTGGGAGGTGGAGGTTGCAGTGAGCCGAGATCGCTCTAATGCACTCCAGCCTGGGTGACACAGCGAGACTCCATCTCAAAAAAAAAGAGAGAAAGAAAGAAACAAAGAAAAAAAAATAGAATGCATGATTTTACCAGTTGAGGAAAAGGGGTACGAAATAAAGAAAACATTAGAAAACGTTAACCAATCCAATATTAGAAACAAAATAAGAAGGAAAAAAGAGGTATGATATATAGAAATGAGGTGATAGAAACAAATCTTTCATTATCATAATAAATATAGATTAAACTAATCAGATAAAAGAGAGACCAAATTGAATATTTAAATGAATTAAGTACGTGCTGTTTATAAGAGAAAAATCTAAAATGTAAGACATAGAAACTTTACAGTATCATGGGCTTCTGTTCCTTAAAATGATCTGAAAGCAATAAGGAGAGTAAAAAAAATCTTTGCAAGCTCAACATTCAGCAAAACAAGGATAAGTATAATCTGTAGACAACAAATTACACGTAAAAGTTGGGAAAAGCAGCTCAAATGAGGAACAACTATAGGGAGGAAGTGGAGACAAGAAATCATGGAAAGAAATTTGAGCAGAAAGAAAGACAAACAGAAGCAGATATAAGAAAACACCTGTGGTGGCTCACGCCTGTAATCCCAGCACTTTGGGAGGCCGAGGCGGGTGGATCATGAGGTCAGAAGATCAAGAGCATCCTGGCCAACATGGTGAAACTTTGTCTCTACTAAAAATACAAAAATTAGCCGGGTGTGGAAGTGTGTGCCTGTAGTCCCAGCTATTCAAGAGGCTGAGGCAGGAAAATTGCTTGAACCCGGGAGATGGAGGTTGCAGTGAGCCGAGATCGTGCCACTGCACTCCAGCCTGGGCAACAAAGCGAGACTTCATCTCAACAAAGAAAAAAAAAAGAAAGAAAAAGAAAAAGCAAAGGAAAAGAAAACACCTGGGAAATTAAATTTCCCACAGGTGAGGAGTCCACCGTCAGGTAGGGATCTATACCTCTTGTTTGCAACTACACTGTAAGAAACTGGAAAGCAAAAACAGAGGAGACAGAGTTGATCAGTCTCCTACAAAAGCCATATGTGAGGCAGAAGGAACCTCTTAAAAGAAAAACTCATCCAGGAAAACCCAACTTAGGCAATGTTCTGCAAGAAAAAAGGGACTAGCTACATTAACCCAAAACTACAAAATGAACTCTGAAGGAAAGAGTAACAAAGTAAACTAACATATGAAGAGCTTTCACTGGAAAACTGCCTCAATGGATCAGATAAAAATTATAATTAGGCCAGGTGTGGTGGCTTTTGCTTGTAATCTCAGCACTTCAGGAGGCTGAGGTGAGAAGATTGCTTCAGCCCAGGAGTTCAAGACTAGCCTGGGCAACATAGCGAGACCCCGTCTCTACAAAAAATAAAAAACTAGCCAGGAGTGGTGGCACACTACTGTAGTCTCAGCTACTCAGGAGGTTGAGGTGGGAAGATTGCTTGAGCCCTGGAGGTTGAGGCTGCAGTGAACTATGATCTCACCACTGCACTCCAGCCTGGACAACAGAGTGAGACACTGTCTCAAAAACAAAAAAAAAAATTATAACCAAATATTTTGCCATGAATGAAAAAAAAAAAACTTGATGCAATTGCCTCTGTGATGGAAGACCACAAAGCAAAAATATAAAAATCCAGGGAGGAGATGCTGAAAGAACAGGGTAAGAACAAATAGAGAGCAGGCAGAAATCGAAGAAAAATCAAGTATCACAAGCATAAGGACAAAAGTTGAAAGAACACAAGGGAGAAAAACCCAGCGAAGAACCTAGAGGACAAAAAGGGGAAAAGCAGGCCGGGCATGGTGGCTCACACCTGTTATCCCAGCACTTTGGGAGGCCGAAGCGAGAGGATCACTTGAGGTCAGGAGTTTGAGACCAGCCTGGCAAGCATGGAGAAACCCCGTCTCTACTAAGAAATACAAAAATTAGCTGGGCATGGTGGTGTGTGCCTCTAATCTCAGCTACTTGGGAGGCTGAAGCAGGAGAATCGCTTGAACCCAGGAGGCCAACCTCCAGGGCTCAAGCAATCTTCCCACCTCAACCTCCTGAGTAGCTGAGACTACAGTAGTGTGCCACCACTCCTGGCTAGTTTTTTATTTTTTGTAGAGATGGGGTCTCGCTATGTTGCCCAGGCTAGTCTTGAACTCCTGGGCTGAAGCAATCTTCTCACCTCAGGTTGCAGTGAGCCGAGATGGGACCACTGCACTCCAACCTGGGCGACAGAACAAGATTCAGTCTCAAAATGAAAAAACTAACAAACAAACCAAAAAAACAAACAACAACAACAAAAAACCAGAAAGAATTACTTAGAAAATATGTAGTTTCAACAAATGTTGCTGGGACAACTGAATATCTACATGCAACATAATAAATTTGGACTTCTACCTCAAACCATTAAAAAAATTAGCACGAAATAGATCAAATACCTAAATATAAGAACTAAAACCAGGAATCTTTGTCACTTTGGACCAGGCAACCGTTTCGTAGACATGACAAACCATAAGCAACTAAAAAAAAAACTGGACTTCATCAAAATTAAAAACCTTTGTGCACTAGGGAAAGGACACTATTAAAAAAACTGAAAGATTTCACACAGGTCCAAGATTTGCTGAAAAAGGAAAAAAAAAAGAAAAAGTGAAAAGACAACCCACAGAATGAGAGAAAATATTTGTAAATCATGTATCTAATACGGGCCTAGTATCCTGAATATATAAAGAACTGTTACAACTGAACTACAAAAAGGCAAATAACCCAATTAAAAATTGGACAAAGGATGTGAATAGAAATTACTACAAATAAGATATATACAGGCTGGGTGAGGTGGCTCATGCCTGTAATTCCAGCACTTTAGGAGGCCAAGGCAGGCAGACCACCTGAGGTCAGGAGTTTGAGATCAGCCTGGTCAACACGGCGAAACCCTGTCTCTACTAAAAATACAAAAATGAGCCAGGCGTGGTGGCATGCACCTGTACTCCCCGCTATTTGGGAGGCTGAGGCAGGAGAATCCCTTGAACCTGGGAGGCGGAGGTTGCAGTGAGCCGAAATCGTGCCACTGCACTGTAGCCTGGGCGACGGAGCCAGACTTCATCTCCAAATACGTGTGTGTGTGTGTGTGTGTGTGTGTGTACAAATGGCTAAGAGCCACATGAAAAGATGCTCAACATCACTGGTTATTAGGGAAATGCAAATCAAAACCTCAATAAGATACTTCACATCTACCAAGATGGCTTTAATTTTTTTTAATGGAAAATAACAAGTGTTGGCAAGGAAATGGAGAAATGGGTACCCTCCGACATTGCTTGTGGGAATGTCAGATGGTGCAGTGGCTGTGGAAAACAGTATAGTCAATTGTTTTAATTTAATGTTGTCTTGGTATCAATTTTAAATACAAGTTTAACTTTCTCATACAAGAAACAGGAATCAGTCACCCTTGACACAGTTTTCAGTTCCATACCACACCTAAAGGACTCGGGATGGTGGCCAGAGATAAGAACTTAGAGGCATCTCTCCCACCTAGAAGACTGGGCTCCCTGCAGTTCCACAGCTTCCTTTAAAATAATTTGTCGGGTGGGAGCAATGACTCACACCTGTAATCTCAGCACGCTGGGAGGCCGAGGCGGGTGGATCATTTGAGGTCAGGAGTTCGAGACCAACCTGGCCAACATGGTGAAACCCTGTCTCTACTAAAAATACAAAAAATTAGCTGGACATGGTGGTGGGCACCTGTAATCCCAGCTACTTGGGAAGCTGAGGCAGGAGAATCTCTTGAACCTAGGAGGCAGAGGTTGCAGCGAGCCAAGATTGTGCCACTGCACTCCAGCCTGGGCGACAGAGTAAGACTCTGTCTCAAAAAAAAATAATATTTTTATTATATTAAATAAATAAATAAATAATAATAATAAATAATAAATAAAATAAAAGAATTTGCCTATGGGCCAGGCACGATGGCTCATGCCTGTAATCCCAGCACTTTGGGAGGCCAAGGTGGGTAGATCACTTGAGGTCAGGACTTCAAGACCAGCCTGGCCAACATGGCGAAACCCCAGCTCTACTAAAAATACAAAAATTAGCCAGGCATGTTGGTGCACGCCTGTAGTCTCAGCTACTTGGGAGGCTGAGGCAGGAGAATTGCTAGAATCCGGGAGACAGAGGTTGCAGTGAGCCGGGATCAGAAAGAACAAAACTCCATCTCTAAATAAATAAATAAGCCTGTGAACTTAAAGTGATCCACACCCTGTTCCCTTATATATACTGCCAGTTTCTTCTCTCTTTCTCTCTGGCCACCTGACTCTTCATTCCTGCCTTGCATGTTCCGGGGACATCTGGACTGCCTTCTAGACTCATTGTGCCTTCCCTGCCCAGGATCTGTAAGTAAAAAAATCTTTGAACCTGTTTTCTATTGTGGTGATGTGTTGGATTTGCACCTTCCATCTAAAAAACTAGGGGCTGCCTCAGGCCGGGTTTCCCCAAGGATGCGAGAGGAAACATAACGCTGGGCTCCCGGTGTCAGAGCTGGGGCATGGGTCAGACAAGAGCCACAAGGACATCTGCCAGTATAAACAAGTTTCCTGCACAAAGTTTCCCCTGGTCATGGATGGGACAACTGAGAGTCAGGATGTCTACCAGGTAAAAGAAATATTCTAGGCCAGGTGTGGTGGCTCACACTTGTAATCCCAGCACTTTGGGAGACCGAGGTGGGAGGATCTCACGAGTCTGGGAATTTGAGACCAGCCTAGGCAACATAGTGAGACATCATTCAAAAAAAAAAAAAAAAGAGTATTCTGTGAAAGTCACACTGTAAACACCCATATCCAGCTCCCCTTCATTTTCCATTAGGTTTAGGATTGCTAGCTGCTCTGGTACTGGAACCCAATTTTTTTTTTTTTTTTGAGATAGAGTCTTGCTCTGTTGCCCAGGCTGGAGTGCAGTGGCACTATCTCAGCTCACTGCAACCTCTGCCTCCCAGGTTCAAGTGATTCTCCTGGCTCAGCCTCCAGAGTAGCTGGGACTACAGGGGTGTGCCATCACATCCGGCTAATTTTTGAATTTTCAGTAGAGACGGGGTTTCACCATGTTGGCCAGGCTGGTCTCAAACTCCTGACCTCAAGTGATCCAACCACCTCAGCCTCACAAAATGCTGGGATTACAGGGGTGAGCCACCTTGATTTTTTTATTATTAAGTTCAACATACATTAGATTACTCTGTAAAACTGCTATAAAAGTTCCTAAATGCTTACTCTGAATTTCTGTACTTATCTTGTGGGGGAGAAGGACAAATAGCTCCCGGCTGACACCAGTGTGCTAATGGAGGACCTCCTTTGGGATTTCTATCCCTAGCTGAACAATTCCAGCCCTTTCTTTTCCACCTAGCAAGAGTCACTACCTCTTTTTCTTCTTTTATCTTACTAAATTTCTACCATAAGTAAAGCTTATTTATTTTATTATTATTTTTAGATGGATTCTCACTCTGTCACCCAGGCTGGAGTGCAGTGGTACAATCTCAGCTCACTGCAAACTCTGCCTCCTGGGTTCAAGCAATTTTCCTCCCTCGGCTTCCTGAGTAGCTGGGATTACAGGTATGCACCACCATGGCTGGCTAATTTTTGTATTTTTAGTAGAGACAGGGTTTCACCATGTTGGCCAGGCTGGTCTGGAACTCCTGACCTCAGGTGATCTGCCTGCCTCGGCTTCCCAAAGTGCTGGGATTACAGCCGTGAGCCATCACACTCAGCCTACCATAAGTAAAGTTTAAACTTTCCAAAATCCTGCATACAACTCTCAAGTACATGCAAGGGAAGACCAAGTGGCCCCTGCAAAGAAGGATTTTTTAAAATGAGAAGATTAAACATATTTAAAAGTCAAGGGGAAGAAGCCACTAAGAAGGGAGAGTGAAAGTACAGGAAAGAGAGAGTGGGCTGCTACAGCAAGCTGATGTGTGAAGAGAAATAAGAGTTAGATCCCACAATCTCAGAGCCTTCCCAAAGTTTCCTCTGGTGATTTACGACTAGGAGCTCTAACTGGGAAAATGGGGGTTTCCTGACACTTCTAAATCTTAGACTAAGACTTCCTTCCATTAAGTTTTTGGTGAGAGTCAGATATTTCACTTTAACCCTTCTTGACCTCAGAGAAATTCCCTTTTCTTTTTCCCTACTAAAGCATTTAGAAAAAGAGAGGCTGGGTGCAGTGGCTCATGCCTGTAATCCCAGCACTTTTGGAGGCCAAGGCGGATGGATCACCTGAGGTCAGGAGTTCATGACCAGCCTGGCCAACACGGCAAAACCCCATCTCTTCTAAAAGTACAAAAATTAGCATGCACCTGTAATCCCAGCTATTTGAGAGGCTAAGGCAGGAGAATCGCTTGAACCTTGGAGGCGGAGGTTGCTGTGAGCTGAGATCGCGCCACTGCACTCCAGCCTGGGCGACAGTGAGACTTTGTCTAAAAAAAAAGAAAAGAAAAAGACAGTGAGATAATGAAATAAAAATGCATTATAATTTTAAAATGCAGTATTAATGCAGGGTGCTATTAAGTATGAGAGAAGTGAGGGGCACACTGAAATCAAGGGAGAATAAGAGAGATGGAACAGAAACTTTAGAGTCAAATAGATTTACGTTTAAAAAGCTAGATTCTCCCCTTCGACTTTTTTTTTCCTTTGGACTTTTCAGATTGAACAAAGTTTTATCTCATCTATGGCAGACGTCTTAATGAGGTCAGTGGGACCAATGCCACTCAATATACATTCGCCCCATGGGGAAAACCTGTTACTAACATCATACAAATATCACAGGCTTCCCCTCTGAATCTCCATTGCCTCCTGGCTCACACACAGAGGATTACATGTCCCTAGTTCTAGAAGAGACAGACTCCAGCTACAATTTCCCCTAGAAAGAGTGTCACTGGCTTCAACATCATAATGCCTCGGACTCCCCCAGCCCCTCCCCCATATGTCCAGTGAAAGCAGCAACATGAAGAGCATGAAAATCCCCACATGAATGTGCCAAGCGCTGGGAGGCAGGGGAAATCTGGTAGTTTGTGATAGTGGAAAGGGGTCACTACATTGCGGTGGGATGGCGAGATTTAAACTGTCCTTTTATGACAGAATGACTTTCTCAGGTCTGGCCATTTGAGATCCTACAGCCGGATGAGTAGAGACACTAATATATTGTGAGGGAGGGCAGGGAGTGTGACCTTTTTATCTAAATAAACTTTATTGTGTGCTTACATGTGCCAGACACTGCTCTAGGAACTGTTCATGCCTTGTCTCCAAACAATGCCTTAAAGCAGGGCTGCCAGATAAAATACAGTTACATTTGAACTTGATGCCCGGTTACATTTGAATTTCAGTGAACAATATTTGGGAGATACATGCTAAAAAATTCTGTTTTCTTTCTTTCTTTTGTTTTGTTTTGTTTTTTGAGATGGAGTTTTGCTTTTGTTTCCCAGGCTGGAGTGCAATGGCGCAATGGCAGCTCACCGCAACCTCTGCCTTCCGGGTTCAAACGATTCTCCTGCCTCAGCCTCCGGAGTATCTGGGATTACAGGCGCCGGCCACTACGCCCAGCTAATTTTTGTATTTTTAGTAAAGACGGGGTTTCTCCATGTTGGTCAGGCTGGTCCCGAACTCCTGATCTCAGGTGATCGCCCGCCTCGGCCTCCCAAAGTGCTGGGATTACAGGCGGGAGCCACAGCGCCCGGCCCTTGTTTTCTTTTTTAACTGACATCCAAACTTAATTGGGTGTCCTCCATTTTAATTTGCTAAATAAAATAAATAAAATGTGGCAATACTACTTAAAGCTACTATCATTCCCCTTCCTCCAGGTGAGGAAATGCCCCACGACACAGCCAGAATGTGGCAGGGCCAAGAGTCAGACTCCAGACATGTGCTGAGCCATTATGCCATTGTCCCGCCTGGCCGTGCTGGGATGTGCGTGGGACGCTCTGGCCTTTGTGACAGAGGCCCTGCATCAGCGGTTTGCAAGCATGGCCGGCTCTTTATGGTTATACGGGGTCCCCATGCAGCCCTTCATAAAGGCAACGCTTGAGTTCCACCAGGCCGGAAGAAGCCATGAAACAAAAGCTATGAGAAGGCCTGGCGCGGTGGCTCACGCCTGTAATCCCAGCACTTTGGGAGGCCGAGGCGGGCGGATCACCTGAGGTCAGGAGTTCAAGACCAGCCTGGCCAACATGGCGAAACCCCTTCTCTACTACAAAAATTAGCCGGGCATGGTGGCGCGTGCCTGTCATCCAAGCTACAAAGTAGGCTGAGGCAGGAGAATCGCTTGAACCCGGGAGGCGGAGGCTGCAGTGAGCCGAGATCGCGCCACTGCACTCCAGCCTGGGCAACAGAGGCGACTCTGTCTCAAAAATAACACACACACACACACACACACACACACACACGCACGGAAAACACGGCCCTGGACTCCGTGTATAGAACCTGGTGTCTCAGGGCGTTGGGCAGAAGCAGAGGCAGGTGTCTAAGCCGGACCACTGGCTCCCTTCCGCGCCAGGCCGGTGCGCTACGAGAACCTTGTTGCCGCCTCGCTGAAGCTGGGAAAAGCAGCCGCCACACTTTGGCGAGAAAGCACGCGGAACCCACCGAACGCGCATGCGTGCAAGCCAGGGCGGGGCTAGGGCGCGCGCGCAAAGGAGGGGCTCTACCATCCGCGGAGCCACGTCCCCCGTCACATCTCACCTCCCCGCCCGGGAGCTTCCGCGAGGCTCGCCTGGCAGCTCCTGCTCCACAGCAGGCTTCCTACTTTGACGCCTCACGCGCTCTTCAGCTCTGTTTTTTCTCTGGGTCTCGCGGCTCTCCCCCTCTCCAATTACGAGTAGTGCCTTGAGCCGGGCGTTCGGAGACCGACACAGGAGGGACAGGATGGGGACAGCGGCATTAAAGGGTGGTGACTCAGGAGTTCAAGACCAGCCTGGCCAACATGACGAAACCCCGTCTCTACCAAAAATACAAAAATTAGCCAGGCATGATGGCGGACGCCTGTAATCCCACCCACTCGGGCGGCTGAGGCAGGAGAATCGCTTGAACCCGGGAGGCGGAGGTTGCAGTGAGTCGAGATAGCGCCACTGCACTCCAGCCTGGGCGACAGAGCGAGACTCCGTCTCAAAATAAAAATAAAAATAAAATAAAAATAAAGGGGGGTGGTGGTGGTGACAAGCCCCTATTACGGCCTTAGTGCGGGGTTCCCCTTGGGGCGGGAGACGTCGTCCTTCCGGGTGGGGGCGCGGACTGCAAGTCCTTTCGGGGACCGCGACACGAGACTGCATCCGCCAGCGTCCAGGGCGTAGCGCCCCCCAGGCGCTGCCTTAGTCCGTCTCTACGGGGAGTGGCGACCAGAGGACTGGGTTTTCCCCGTGCAGCTGTGCCCCGCGTTGGGGAAACTGACTTTTCAGGTAAGATCCCTTCCAAGTTCCATGGATTTCGCCTTTCCCTTTAACCTGTTCCCCAGCGTCCTCTGGTGATAGCAGATGAGGGTGATGACAGGAATACTAAAGTTCCCCATCTGCCTCGTGTTGGAAGTCTCCATGGTGTTCACCTCCCCAATGTTGCCTGCAAGTAGATAGGAGCAGAGATGGTACTTGGGGAGGTGACCGGAACTATGGCTCATAACATACAGGGCGTTGGGAACTACGGCTCCTAACATACAACTCTCAGTGTGCCCCGTCTGTAGCTCCCTGTATTTCGTCTCTCCCTCCCCCTCAAAGTTCCCAAAGAGAAAAGGTGGAGGCGACAGGTGGATTGCAGCTCTCAGGAGATCCTGTGGGAAGAGGGAGCCTTCCCAGCAGGCGCCAGGCGGTGGCTTCCGCTCCCCAAGTAGCCAAGCTGCACCCCGGCCCACATGTGGCTGGAGAAAAGTGCACTGCCACCCTGCTCCCGCTTTCAAGTTATAACCACGAACCTCAAGTAGTTCTTAGTGCTCCCCCGCAGACACGCTGTTTAGGGTTTTGTTGTGTTTTTAGTCCATTCACTGCCAAACACAACTTTTCAAACCAACCGCACACTCCCATTGCCTCCCTCTAGGCTAATAAGTGCTTCTTCACTGAGAAAATCAAAGCTATCAGATGAGATTCTCTACAGACTCCCAGCACCATGCCTACCTATCTGCATCTCTGCTCATATACACTGCCTCTCCTCTCTTGCCGCAAATGAACTAACCGTGTTCTTATCTAAAGTCCATTCAGCAATTAGGCACTAGATTCCACCCCCTTTTATCTGTCCAGTTTTTGTTTGTTTGTTTAGACGGAGTCTTGCTCTGTAGCCCAGGCTGGAGTGCAGTGGTGCGATCTCGGCTCACTGCAACCTCTGCTTCCCGGGTTCAAGTGATCCTCCCACCTCAGCCTCCAGAGTAGCTGGGACTACAGGCATGTGCCACCACACCCAGCTAACTTTTGTATTTTTAGTAGAAACGTGGTTTCACCATGTTGGCCAGGCTGGTCTCAAACTCCTGACCTCAAGTGGTCCACCTGCCTCGGCCTCCCAAAGTGCTGGGATTACAGGTGTGAGCCAGCATGCCCAGCCAAAAGCAGGAGTTCTGTCCAGTTCTTGACTCCAGCAATTCCCTCACCTTGAAAACAAACAACACACACACACACACACACACACACACACACACACACACACTTTAAAAAATTCCCCTACTCCCATCAACCACTGCTCCATTCCAGGCAGAACTCATAGAAAGTATTATCTATATTTCCTGCCTCTAATTTCTCTTTTCTTGTCCTCTATTGAACCCATTCCAATTACACTTCAGCATCTGTCACTACCAGAACTGTCCTTGTCAAGGTTACCAACAATCATCTTGCTAAATTTAATGATTTTCGATTGTTATTCTACCTGACCTGTTGGCAGCACTTAACACAAATAATCACCCCCTCCTCCTTAATACACTTTCTTCACTTAGTTTCCTTGACATCACGCATTCTTGGTTTTCTTTCTACCTCATTAGCCTCTCCTTCTCCATCTTCTGTACTGATTCTTCCACTTTTCTTTAACCTGTTAATATCGATGCTCCTCCGAACTCAATCGTTGTTCCTCTTCCTTATCCACACTCCCTTGGTCATCTCATCCAGTCTCATGGCTTTAGGTATCTTCTCATCTGGGGTTCATAATATGGCCTTGTTACTTTTTTTTTTTTTTTTGAGACACAGTCTTCACTCTGTCACCCAGGCTGGAGTGCAGTGGTGCAATCTCAGCTCAACGCAACCTCCTCCTCCCAGGTTCAAGCAATTCTGCCTCAGCCTCCCAAGTAGCTGAGATTACAAGCGCCCGCCACCACGCCTGGCTAATTTTTGTATTTTCAGTAGAGACGGGGTTTCACCATGTTGGCCACACGGGTCTCGAACCCCTGACCTTCAGTGATCCGCCCGCCTCGGCTTCCCAAAGTGCTGGGATTACAGGTGTTAGCCATCGCGCCCAGCCTACTTTCTGATCTCATTTTCTGTTACTCTCCTCTTCACTCAATTTGCTGCAGGTATACTGGCGTTTTTGCTGTTCTTCAAACCTGCCAGGCACCTCATTGGTATCAATGTTTGCCACATTTATAACTCTAGCTCATACCTTTCCCCTCAACTCCAGAGTCATATATCCAATTGCCTATTAGACAAAGTAAACATCTAATAGGCCTCTTAATCTCGATTTGTCCAAAACTGAATTTATGAGTTCCTAATCTTCCTTCCAGTATCCACTTCCTTGTTAATCTGCCCCAACTCGATTGTACCTCCAACCTTCCAACTGTTCAAGCCAAAAAACCCTGAAGTCATCATTAACTCTTCCTTTTCGCTCATACCCGCACCCAGTCTTATCAGTAAATCCTTATGGCTCATCCTCCAAATAGATCCAGATCTGCCCAATAGTCCTCTTTCCCCTAGATTACTGTAGCAGACTCTTCATTCATTCCGCTGCTTCCACTCCTCTTCCCTGCATTTCTGCCTACCTCACTGCAATCTATTCTCTACATAGCAATCAAAGTGCTTTTTAAAAATGTAAGACTGCAACACTCCTCAGCTCAAACTCTCCCATGGTTTCCATCTCATGCAGAGTAAAAGCCAAGACCTTAAAATGGTTCCAAAGTCCTAACATAATCTGGCCCCGTTACTCCAGGAACACTGGCCTTTTTGCTGTTTTCCAAACCTGCCAGGTACCTTATTGCCATTGTTTTGCCATTGTAGATAAGCGTATTTATTTATTTATTTTATATATATATTTTTTGAGACAGAGTTTCATTCTTGTTGCCCAGGCTGGAGTGTAATGGTGCAGTCTTGGCTCACTGCAACCTCTGCCTCCGGGGTTCAAGCGATTCTCCTGCCTCAGCCTCCCAAGTAGCTGGGATTCCAGGCATGCGCCACCACGCCCGGCTAATTTTGTATTTTTAGTAGAGACGAGGTTTCTCCATGTTGGTCAAGCTGGTCTCAAACTCCCAACCTCATGTGATCTGCCCGCCTTGGCCTCCCAAAGTGCTGGGATTACAGGCATGAGCCACAGCGCCCAGCCATAATAAGCTTTTGATTTGCTTGTAACCAATAAAAAATGTTTTTAAAAAAATCAGCCAGGCACAATGGCATACACCTGTAATCCCAGCATTGAACCCAGGAGGTTGAGGTGGCAGTGAGCATGATTGACTGTGCCACTGCACTCCAGCACGGATGACAGACCAAAACCCTGTCTCAAAACAAACAAACAAAAAAATCTAATCTGTAAGGAGCAGGAGAAATAGGATTTTTTTTTTTTGAGACAGAGTCTCGCCCTGTTGTCCAGGTTGTAGTGCAATGGCGTGACCTCGGCTCACTGCAACCTCTACCTCCCGAGTTCAAGCGATTCTCCTGCCTCAGCCTCCTGAGTAGCTGGGATTACAGGTGCACCCCACCACACCTGGCTAATTTTTTGTATCTTTAGTAGAGACAGGGTTTCACCATGTTGGCCAGGCTGGGTTGGCCAGGCTGGTCTCGAACTCCTGACCTCGTGATCCACCCGCCTCAGCCTCCCAAAGTGCTGAGATTACAGGTGTGAGCCACTGTGCCCAGCTGAGAAATAGAATTTTTTAAATGTATGTGGTATATATTTATTGGTATTAAAGTTTTATAATTAGCCGAAAGTTGAAGCTATTGATATTAAAGGTTCAGTGGCTTTATATGCTATCTATTTATTGTATATGCCATTTATTGGAATTAAGGTTCTATAATTAGCTAAAGGTTGATAGTATTGTTTAGATCCTTGGAATCTTTTCTTTCTCTGATTAAATCTCTCAACCATTTATTTCTCTCTGCCTTTCTGTTAAAATATCCAAAAGCAGGTCAGGTGTGGTGGCTCACACCTGTAATCCCAGCACTTTGAGAGGCTGAGGCAAGTGGATCATTTGAGATCAGGAGTTTGAGACCAGCCTGGCCAACATGGTGAAACCCTGTCTCTACTGAAAATACAAAAATTAGATGGGTGTGGCTGGGCATGGTGGCTCACGCCTGTAATCCCAGCACTTTGAGAGGCTGAGGCAAGTGGATCATTTGAGGTCAGGAGTTTGAGACCAGCCTGGCCAACATGGTGAAACCCTGTCTCTACTGAAAATACAAAAATTAGATGGGTGTGGCTGGGCATGGTGGCTCACACCTGTAATCCCAGCTCTTTGGGAGGCCGAGGTGGGTGGATTATGAGGTTAGGAGTTCGAGACCAGCCTGGCCAACATAGTGAAACCCCATCTCTACTAAAAATACAAAAATTAGCCAGGCAGGATGGCAGGTGCCTGTAATCCCAGCTACTTGGGAGGCTGAGGCAGGAGAATCACTTGAACCTGCGAGGCAGAGATTGCCGTCAGCTAAGATCACGCCACTGCACCACTCCAGCCTGGATGACAGAGAAAGACTCCATCTTAGGAAAAAAAAAAAAAAAGTGTTACAATTTCTTATTGAGTATTCAAATTTCCAACAATCTGTTTCTCCTTATGGTTTTGTCACTTTGCTATATTTTAGGCAGGATTGTTAGCTGCCTGTTTAAGATTAACATTTTTCCTTCTGTTGTACTTTTTATTAGATTTTTCTTTGTCCTTTATTATTTTTTATATTTTTATACATATATCATAGTTGTACATATTTGGGGGGGTACATGTGCTATTTCGATACCTGTAAACAATGTGGAACTATCAAGTCAGGGTAATTGGGATACCCATCACATCAACCATCTGTCATTTCTTTTCTTTTCTTTCTTTTTCTTTTCTTTCTTTTTGAGACAGAGTCTCACTCTGTTGCCCACGCTGGAGTGCAGTGGTGCAATCTCGGCTCACTGCAACCTCTACCTCCAGGGTTCAAGCAATTCTGCATCCACCTCCACCTAGTACCTGGGATTACAGGCGCATGCGCCACCATGCCCGGCTTATTTTTGTATTTTTAGTAGAGAGGGGGTTTCACCATGTTGGCCAGGCTGGTCTTGAACTCCTGACCTCAGGTGATCCACCCACCTCAGCCTCCCAAAGTGCTGGGATTACAGGCGTGAGCCACCTTGCCAGGCCGATTTGTCTTTTCTTTGTGTTGAAAACATTACAGTTCTTCTCTGCTATTTTGAAATATATAATAATTGTTCACTATAATTTCCCTACTGTACTATCGAATATTAGATTATTCCTTCTATATAACTGTAGTTTTGTACACATTAACCAACCAACTTCTCTTTATGTACCCTCTCTCCCCTTCCCTTCCCAGTCTTTGGTAACCACCATTTTACTCTGTTTTATCTTGACTTTAAATTTTGTTTTGTGAGCTAGTAGGACTGCTACTTTAGGTGTCTTTTAATTCATATTTATGTAGCATATAATTTTACTTCCTTTTATTTTCAAGCTTTCTTTTTATTTTAAATGTATTCTTCCTTGACAACCTACTATTGGACCTTGATTTTTTTAATCCAGTCTGAAAGTCTCTGCCTTTTAAAGGGTAAGTTTGGCTGGACGTGGTGGCTCATGGTGGCTAGCCAACATGGTGAAACCCCGTCTCTACCAAAAATATACAAAAATTAGCCAGGTGTGGTGGTGCATGCCTGAAGTCCCAGCTACTCGGGAGACTGAGGTGGGAGAATCCCTTGAACCTGGAAGGCAGAAGTTGCAGTGAGCTAAGATCATGCCACTGCACTCCAGGCTGGGTGATGCCCAGCCCCCTATTTATATCTTAAATTTATCACTATTTGTACCTTCTGTGTCAGTCTCGATCCACTTAAGAAATATAAAACACACAGTGGGCTAAACAAAAGAAATTTAATATAAAAAGTTTTTAAATTCTGATCAAATAATGATTACAGGCCAGGCGCGGTGGCTTACAGCGTAATCCCAGCACTTTGGGAGGCTGAGGCGGGCAGATCACCTGAGGTCAGGAGTTCGAGACCAGCCTGGCCAACATGGTGAAACCCCGTCTCTACTAAAAATACAAAAATTAATTGGGCTTGGTGGCAGACACCTGTAATCCCAGTTTCTCGGGAGACTGAGGCAGGAGAATCACTTGAACCCGGGAGGCGGAGGTTGCAGTGAGCCGAGATGGTGCCATTGCACTCCAGCCCGGGTGACAGAGCAAGTCTCAAAAAAAAAAAAAAAATTACAAGCTATAAGGAAACTCCATATGGCAACCTAGGACTAAGGGAGAATACTCAAAGAAGGACAAACTTGGAAAAGGGCTCCCTCCCCAAAGCTGGAGTTCAGACGTAACTGGAGAAGACAAAGCCCATTAGCCAAGCACCGTGGCTCATGCCTGCAGTTCCAGGTACTCAGGAGGCTGAGGCTGCAGTGAGCCATGATCATGCCACTATACTCCAGCCTGGACAACAGAGCAAGACCATGTCTCCCCCCCAGAAAAAAATAATAAGGAAGAAGAAGAAAAAGAAGAAGGAGGAGGAGGAGGAAGGGGGGGGGGGAGGGAGGAAGGAGGAGAAGAAGGAGGAAAAAAGAAGAAGAAAAGAAGAGGAAGAAGAAGGAGGAGAAAAGAAAAGAAGAAGGAGGAGGAGGAGAAGGAGGAGGAAAGAAGAAGAAAGAAAGAAGAAGGAGGAGGAGGAGAAGGAGAAGAAGGAGGAAGAGGAGGAGGGGTGGGGAAAGGAGGAAGAGGGAAGCAGAAGGAAGCAGGAAAAGTTTGCCAGTTTTCCCAGGCTGGAGCTGGTCTGCAGTTTCTGAGCAAACAGAAAGCAACCATCCAGAGTGCAGGCAAAGCACAGACAATCAGCGACCTGTGGCATGGGTGTGCGGAAGAAGCAGAGACGTCTGGGGCACTGGTTTTCCATATTAATGCAGGAAGGTAATTGTAAGGCCACACCAAAGCTGCAAGGTCACCGAGACACCAGACATTCTGAGAACATGGCTGTGGCAGAGCTCTATTGGATGTTCTCTCCCTAACACCCACCATGCAGCAGCCAGGAACAGCAGGAGAGCCCCTTCTTCTGTAGCGTCCTTCCAGAGCCCCCAGTGACTCTCACAAGGATCTCACATTGTGCTCACTGTAGAGATGCTTAAAGGAATTCTGTCCATTATGGCAGAGCATATGTTAAAGGGTGAATTTGGAGCTGAGAGACAATAATTTTTTTTTATTTTATGTATTTCTTTATTTTTATTTTTTGGAGACAAGAGTTTTACATTGTTACCCAGGCTGGAGTGCAGTGGTGTGATCTCAGCTCACTGCAACCTCTGCTTCCCAGGTCCAAGTGATTCTCCTGCCTCAGCCTCCTGAGTAGCTGGGATTACACGTGCCCACCACCCACCTGGCTAACTTTTGTATTTTTAGTAGAGATGGGGTTTCACCATGTTGGCCAGGCTGGTCTCAAACTCCTGACCTCAAGTGATCCACCCACCTCAACCTCCAAAACTGCTGGGATTACAGGTGTGAGCCACCGTGCCGGGTCTGAGAG
This sequence comes from Pan troglodytes, assembly GCF_028858775.2. Lineage (NCBI taxonomy): Eukaryota > Metazoa > Chordata > Mammalia > Primates > Hominidae > Pan > Pan troglodytes. The sequence continues at coordinate 40,996,033 of NC_072418.2, forward strand.
GCAGTAAATTGACAACATCATCTCTAACAGGACAAGTACTTTACCATGATCCTCATGTCCCTCTGATCTTCTCCCATCCTTGTCCCCTGCATTCATATTGATATTGTCCAGAATTTTATTTTAGAGTTATGAATGTTCTCTTTATTTCATTAGATCCTAGCCTTATTAGTATAGCAATAACAAGGAACAGTTACCAAAATAAATCACCCTTTCTTTCCATTTTTTGTTTTTTTGTTGTTACTGTTGTTGACACGGAGTCTCACTCTGTCACCCAGGCTGGATTGCAGTGGTGTGATCTAGGCTCACTGCAACCTCAGCCTCCCAGGTTCAAGTGATTCTCATGCCTCAGCCTCCCGAGTAGCTGGGATTACATGTGCTCATCACCACGCCCATCTAATTTTTGTCTTTTTAGTAGAGACAGGGTTTCACCATGTTAGCCAAGCTGGTCTCGAACTCCTGACCTCAAGAAATCAGCCTGCCTTGGCCTCCCAAAGTGCTGGGATTACAGGCATGAGTCACCGCGTCTGGCCTCTTTCCATTTTTCTTGCAGCATCTGTAGGATTTCTCTTTCTCTCTGTCTCTCTCTCTCTTTTTTTTTTTTTTTTTTTTGGCCCTTCCTCCAAAACTTTTTCCAAATGGGCCTCTATGTGGCAATCTTTGTGAGGCCTCGTGAGCTTGAAGTTATTTTTTTTCAGGTTTTAAAAATAACTTTTATTGGCTGGGCGCGGTGGCTCATGCCTGTAATCCCAGCACTTTGGGAGGGCTGAGGCAGGTGGATCACGAGGTCAGGAGTTCGAGACCAGCCTGGTCAACATGGTGAAACCCCGTCTCTACTAAATATACAAAAAATTAGCTGGAGGTGGTGGCTGGCGCCTGTAGTCCGAGCTACTCAGGAGGCTGAGGCAAAAGAATCGCTTGAACCCGGGAGGCGGAGGTTGCAGTGAGCCAAGATCATGCCACTGTACTCCGGCCTGGGCGACAGATCTAGCTAGACTTTGTCTCAAAATAAATAAATAAATAAATAAATAAATAAAACTTTTATTTTTTTAAAGTTAATGTGTGCATTATAGGAAACCGAAAAACACAAGAAGCAAAGAACAAAATCATCCACAATCACAAGCACTTTACAGTTTGACGTGTCCTTCTAGGCCCTATGTGTGTATAGACACATTTAATTTTATGGGATTGAGATCGTTCAGTGTGTATCATGCTTTTTCACACATCATGAATATTTATCAATTCAAAATCCCCAAGCTATTTGAGTATTTTGATAACCAAGAATACACTACACCAGCTCAATCTGTTAGAAAAAATGTAATCCTGTCTTTCTTGGGACAAAAATTTCATAGAAGACAAAAATGGCAACAAGCCTGTAGATGAAAGCATTGGCAGAGTTCGATTAAAATACTGCATTCCCTTAACGCTCAATTTAAATGAAGTTATTTTTTGTAAAGTCTTCATTGATTGACAATTCAGTTGTAAATTTCTTGGTTCACAATTCTTCCCCTTCAATATTTTACTTCCTGGTCTATTTGCATCCAGGGTTGCTACAAAGAAATTTGATGTCAGTTTGAACCTTGTTCCTTTGCAGATAATCTGATCTTTCTCTGTAGAAGCCTCTCTCTTTCATTCCCTCTCCTTCCCTTTCTATATATCTATATATCCATGTATCAGCTTTCTCAGCCTATTTGCATGCACGTGGGCCAAATATGGCTATTCCAGCCCAATATTACAGTTCCTCAGTTCAAGCAGCCAGCAGGGTTTGACCAGATGCTCTCAGTTTTAGTTCCAAATTCCTTGAAAGGAGAAGCTGATTGACTTAGCTTGGATCTGGTATACACTCTGGGTCTAATTAACCATGACCAAAAGGAGGGTCATGGCTGCTAGGCTCACTCCTCTGGGGGAAGGGACAAATCTTATAGAAGAGAGAATGGTGTGGTGTTGATGATTCTCTCCCTTGTTCAGAGGCCAGATTTATACCTGGCTCCTGTGCTTCCTGTCCAGCTACTGGTATGCAGTTGTACTGAGTGATGGCCCCTCTGAACATGGGTTTCTGTTCCCTGGACTCACTAACTCTCACAACTTTCACTTTTACTCCACATCAGCCACCCACACCCTGGAATGTATTACTCAGAATGATTTCCCTCTGAAAATGTATGTATGTATGTATGTATGTATGTATGTATGTATGTATGTATTTACTTACTTATTTATTTATTTATTTATTGAGGCAAGATCTCACTCTGTCACTCAGGCTGGAGTGCAGTGGCATGATCACAGTTCACTGCAGCCTCCAACTCCTGGGCTCAGGTGATCCTCCCACCCCAGCCTCCTGAGTAGCCGGGACCACAAACATGTACCGCCACGCCAAGCTAGTTTTTGTATTTTTTTTTTTTATAGAGATGGGTTTTGCCATGTTGCCCAGGCTGGTCTTGAACTCTTGGACTCAAGCAATCCACCTGCCTCAGCCTCCCAAAGTGCTGGGATTAGAGGTGTGAACCACTGCACCCAGGCCCCTCTGAAATTTTAAATTCAAGCTTCCCACTTCAAAAAATTTTTTTGAAACACTTTGTTTCCCAGGCTGGAGTACGGTGGCACAATCACTGCTCACTGCAGCCTGGACCTCCAGGCTCAGGCAGTCTTGCCTCAGCTTCCCAAATAGCTGGGACTACAGGCACGTGCCACCACGCCCCGCTAATGTTTGTATTTTTGGTAGAGATGGAGCTTTGCTGTTGCCCAAGCTGATACTGAACGCCTGGGCTCAAGCAATCTGCCTGCCCCGGCCTCCCAAAGTGCTGCAAGCTTCCAATTTTTTGACCATAACCACAAGCGACCCTTCTGTCACAGCCTCCCAAGTAGATGAGACTACAGGCACATGCTACCACACCTTTCTAACTGAGGTCTCTCCTTATCCAAGTCTAAACTTGTTTTGAATTGACAACATTCACTGCTCTTGCACTTTGCAGGCTTCCTACACTCCTGGAGAATATTGTACTCCTTGGAGATCATTGCCCTACAAAAATCAAGTTTCTTCTTATTCCCTTCACACTCCCAGATAGTAACTTTTTACTTCACTCTAAAAATAGAATGTGGGTCAGATCCAGTGGCTCACACCTGTAATCACCAGCACTTTGGGTGGCTGAGGCAGGAGGATTGCTTGAGGCCAGGGGTTTGAGACCAGCCTGGTAAACATGGCGAGACCCTGTCTCTGTAAAAATAGAAAAACATAGCCGAGCATGGTGGTGCACGCTTGTAGTCCCAGCTACTCGAGAAGCTGACGTGGAAGGATCACAGGAGTTCAAGGGTGTAGTGAGCTATGATCACGGCACTGCACTCCAGTCTGGGTGATAGAGCAAGACCCTGACAAGAAACAAAAGAAAAGAAAAGAAGAAAGAAAAGAAAGAGGAAAGAAAGAAGGAAGGGAGGGAGGGAGGGAGGGAAAGGGAGAAGGGAGAAGGGAGGAAGGAAGGAAGGAAAGAAGGAAGGAAGGAAAGAGAGAGAGACAAAGAAAAGAAAGAAAGAAAAAGAAAAAAGAAAGAAAAAGGAAAGAAAAAGAAAGAAAGAAGGGGTGGCTTGGGAAAAAATAGAATGTATTAGTTGGGAACTTGCTTAACTTGTGACAACTAAAATGAGTGATTGAGGCATAAGTTTGGAGAATCTCCAAAGAGCCTACGAAGAGGTTCTCAGGAGGTTTAGTGTTTATACGTTTTCCTTAAAGGCGGAGGCGGGGGAGGCCCACAGTAAGACAAATGATTACATAATTGTGAGACTTTAGTTAGTGCCCAGTAAATCTACATTTTACATAAGACAAGGTGTACATTTGAAGAAAAGGGGAATAGGAAGCATGTCTCAGGAAGGGGTGAAGGAAGCATGTCTCAGGAAGGGGTGAAGAAATCAAAAAGGATTACTCTTGTCTTTGTTCTGTACCAGGTGAGATAAGCCAGTAGTCTTTTGAAAGGGCTGGTTTAGGGCCAGATGCAGTGGCTCATGCCTGTAATCCCAAAAATTTGGGAGGGCAACGTGGGCAGATCACTTGAGCCCAAGAGTCCAAGACCAGCCTGGGCAACATGGCGAAACCCTGTCTCTACTAAAGATACAAAGAAACTAGCCAGGAGGCTGAGGTGGGAAGATCACCTGAGCCAGGGAGGTCAAGGCCACAGTGAGCCATGATTGTGCCACTGCCCTTCAACCTGAGCAACAGAGGGAGACCCTGTCTCAAAAAATGGGGGAAGCAGGGAGTTCTGTTTAGCCCTTAGGGAAGAAAGGCTAATGACTGGTAGTGAAGGAGGGGGTATAACAAGGCCTCTCTGATCTCCCATCTTATTATGGCCATTAACTCAGCTTCCAAGGTTTCTGTGGGGTTCCCTTGGCCAAGATGGGGTCCATTCAGTCCATTGGAGACTAGAATTTTATTTTTATTTCTCATTTGTCACAGCTACAAACTTTCCTATCTTTTCTTATTCCCCCATGAACCCTGAAAATTTGGGACAGGTCTCAGTTAATTTAGAAAGTTTATGTTGCCAAGGTTGAGGACACGTGCCCGTGACATAGCCTCAGGAATTCCTGACGACATGTGCCCAAGGTGTCGAGGCACAGATTGGTTTTATATGTTTTAGGGAGATGAAACATCAATCAATATATGTAAGAAGTACATTGGTTCTGGCTGAGCGCGGTGGCTCATGCCTGTAATCCCAGCACTTTGGGAGGCTAAGGCGGGTGGATCACCTGAGGTCAGGAGTTCAAGACCAGCCTGGCCAAGATGGTGAAACCCCGTCTCTACTAAAAATACAAAAATTAGCCAGGTGTGGTGGCGGGCGTCTGTAATCTACTCAGGAGGCTAAGGCAGAGAATCGCTTGAACCTGGGAGGTGGAGGTTGCAGTGAGCCAAGATGGCACCACGGCACTCCAGCCTGGGTGACAGAGTGAGACCCCGTCTCAAAAAAAAAAAAAAAAAAAAAAAGTACATTGGTTCCCTCCAGAAAGATGGGAACAACTCAAGCAGGGAGGGGACTTCCAGGTCACAGGTAGGTGAGAGACAAATGGTGGCATTCTTTTGAGTTTCTGATAAGCCTTTTCAAAGGAGGCAATCAGAATATGCATCTATCTCAGTAAGCAAAGGGATGACTTTGAATAGAATGGGAGGCAGGTTTGCCCTGAGGAGTTCCCAGCTTGAATTTTCCCTTTAGCTTAGTGATTTTGGGGGCCCAAGATTTTTTCCTTTCACACCCCTCACTATGCTGGAAAGGTACATCCCTGTCCCCTTGTCCAAAGCTAATTCTTCCACCTGGAGTCTGGACCCTATTCTCTCTTGGTTTATCAGGGACCTGGCTTATCCCAGTATTCCCCTGTTCATCCTACGCCTTCAAGCTTACCATCTCCATGATTTGGCCATGTCAGCATGACAAACATGACAGAGCAGGAGTATCACCACCTTGGACAAGCACTGTTGTTTTAAGTTCACCTTGATTAAAAACTGCCTAAATCCAAAGGGCATCAGCCTAATGGCTAAGGTCAGCATGACCATAAACCACAAATAACATCTCCGACCAGACACATTCCAGACTCCTCCCTGACCAGAGACATGCCAGCCCCGAGATAACCTCCCTGCCAGCTGGAGAGATGTCAGCCCCAAGATAACCTCCCCTCCAACTAGAGACATTCCAACCCCACCATAAACTTCTCCCTGACACAGAAACATTCCAAGCTCTCTCACCAATAAACACTTAGTCTGTAATAGAGCACGCTCCTGACTGAAATCAGCCAGAAGCCCCTCTCAGGTTTATTGCTCCAAAATAAACCTGTCTTGACTGTTGAGCGCTTTTCATGTTTCTTCCCTCTCTAACTCTTTGTAGAGTTAAGGAAAGTGCTTTAACTTTCTTTGCTTAAGTGCTTAAGTATCTCCTGTTGACAAAAAGAGTCAAATTCTGTAAAATATTTGCAGAGATTTATTCTGAGCCAGATACAGTGACCATGGCCAGTGTTACATCCTCAGGAGGTCCTGACAACATGCACCCAAGGTGCCCGGGCTGCAGCTTGATTTTATACATTTTAGGGAGACATAAGGCATCAATCAATACATACAAGATGTAGATTGGTTTGATCTGGGAAGACTGGACAACTGGAAGTGGGGTGTGTCCAGGTCATAGGTGGATTCAAAATTTTCTAAATGGCAGTTGGTTGACTTTATCTAGGCCGGGCATGGTGGCTCATGCCTGTAATCCCAGCACTTTGGAAGGCCGAGGTGGGTGAATCACCTGAGGTCAGGAGTTCGAGACCAGCCTGACCAGTATGGTGAAACCCCGTCTCTACTAAAAATACAAACATTAGCTGGGTGTGGTGGTAAGCACCTATAACCCCAGCTACTTGGGAGGCTGAGGCTAGAGAATTGCTTGAACCTGGGAGGTGGAGGTTGTAGTGAGCCGAGATTGTGCCACTGCACTCCAGCCTGGGTGATAGAGGGAGACTCTATCTCAAAAAAAAAAAAGACCTGGAATCAATAGAAGGAGTGTCTGGGTTAAGATAAGGGGTTGTGGAGACCAAGGTTCTTACTATGCAGATGAAGTGTCCAGGTAGCAGGTTTCAGAGATAATAGACTATACATGTTTATTATGAGACTTAGAAAGGTGCCAGACTCTTAATTAATTCTCTCATTCTCTCCTGGATCAGGAAAAAGACCTGGAAAGGGAAGGGGATTCTCTACAAATGTTGATTTTCCCCACAAGAGTCAGCTTTGCAGGGCCATTTCAAAATGTGTCAAAGAAATATATTTTGGAACAAAATACTTCCATTTCTTTCAGGGCCTCCTATCTGTCATGTTGGTATCTTATTGCTACAAAAAGTATGTTTTCTCAGTCTTAAGGTCTCTGTTTCACTGTTCATGCTGGTCAGCTGTGCCTGAATTCCAAAGGGAAGAAGGTATAATGAGACATGTCCAACCACCCAGTCCCATCATTGCCGGAACTAGTGTTTCAGGTTTACCTTAGAATGCCCTTGGCCAAGAAGAGGGGTCCATTCAGTTGTCTGGGGGGCTTAGAGTTTTATTTTTGGTTTCCACTCCCATATTGAAATCTTCTCACCTGGCCGGGCATGGTGGCTCACACCTATAATTCCAACACTTTGGGAGGCTGAGGTGGGCAGATCAGCTGAGGTCAGGAGTTTGAGACTGGTCTGACCAACATGGTAAAATCCCGTCTCTACTAAAAATACAAAAATTAGCCTGGCATGGTGGTGCATGCCTGTAATCCCAGTTACTTGGTAGGCTGAGGCAGGAGAATTGCTTGAACCTGGGAGGTGGAGGTTGCAGTGAGCCAAGATCACACCACTGGACTCCAGCCTGGATGACAGAGTGAGAGTCCGTCTCAAAAAAAAAAAAAAAAATTCTCCCCACCTGACCTTATGGGCTGCTGCTTTCTCTCCTCCTCCCACTTCCTGGTCAATCAAGTTTACATTGTCTTTTCTTCTTACCATCCATGGTGAGAAGGTGTGTTAGTGAAGCAGCCTTGTAGTCTGGAGTAACACCCAAGGTTCCTTGTCTCACAGCCACAGGAACAAGGATGCAGACACACAAAGAGTGAAGTTGAGAGTGGAAGTTTACTAAGCGAAAGAAAGAAAATAGCTCTCTGATGCAGAGAGGGGTCCTGGAAAAATGGGTTGCCAGATCCATAGTGAAACGCAGGGGTTTTATAGGTGATCTGGTGAGAAGACGGTGTCTGATTTACATAGGGCATGAAAAACTGATTGGATCAGGTGTGCCATTGGCATAGGCGTGAATCTTTGGTAACCCCAGCCTGATCTTTTATCATGCAGGTGGGTTCTCTGCCTGGCCTGTGCTATGTTGCCCATTTCTTTATTGCTGTACAGGTGGTAACAAAAAAAGGGAAGATGGAGCCTCCATGTTGGACATGCCTGGCCCCAGATAGCCCTTTTCTGTTGGCACTGCTGCTGGCATTCCCCCATGCAAGCTTCTAGCTTCCTTATTTATGTTTGCAGCTCGATTTTTCAAGCTGCTCTTTGTTTAGAAAAGAAATGATTTGGGGGCTGCTTTTTGTTAGAAAAGAAATTCTGCCGAGGACTCTTTTGCCCTCACTACCTCCCTAAATAATTTCTTTCTACCTCCGGTATCATTAGGACTTGGGGAATGTATCTGAGTCATGGGGTACTCTTCCACCCATTACAGTCTAGCTTCAACCCTCATTACTCACTGAATTGGCTTTGGTCAAGGTCGTCACAATCTCCTTGTTGCTAAATCCAGTGAAGCCCCATCAGTCCTTTTCTCTGCAGTAGCTGACCCTACTGGCCACTCTCTCCTTGAAGCACTCCTCTCCCTTTGGCTTCTCTGGTCCTACACTTTCTCATTGTTCTTCAGCCTCTCTAGCCTTTCCCTCAAAGTCTCTGTCAATGCTCTGTGATTATTTTTGTGTTTCTGCTGGTTTGGTTTCCTGAGCACAGGAGAACTTGCTTAGATGTGCTAGAAAATGTTTCCTTTTCTCCAGACCCGTTTGATCGTCACATGCCAATGGTGTTAAACTTGGAGCCGTCTGCTCCCATTCAAAGGATAATAAAACTGGCCAGGCGCAGTGGCTCACGTCTGTAATTCCAACACTTTGGGAGGCCGAGGCAGGTGGATCATTGGGTCAGGAGATCGAGACCATCCTGGCTAACACGGTGAAACCCCATCTCTACTAAAAAAATACAAAAAAATTAGCCGGGTGCGGTGGTGGGTGCCTGTAGTCCCAGCTACTCGGGAGGCTGAGGCAGGAGAATGGTGTGAACCTGGGAGGTGGAGCTTGCAGTGAGCAGATTGTACCACTGCACTCCAGCCTGGGCGAGAGAGCAAGGATAATAAAACTTATCTTGGCTGAGTGTGGTAGCTCTTGCCTGTAATCTCGGCACTTTGGGAGGCCAAGGCAGTCAGACTGCTTGAGTCCAGGAGTTCAAGAGCAGACTGGGCAACATGCTGAAAACCCATCTCTACAAAAAAATGCAAAAATTAGCCAGGCATGATGGTGCATGCCTGTAGTCCCAGCTACTTGGGAGGCTGAAGTAGGTGTGGTTAGCACTTTAGGGAATGTATCTGAGACACACAGCAACAAAATATGTTAGTGGTGGTGAATCCATAGGGTCTGTAGCAACCTCAATTCTTGCCTCCTCAGAAGAATTCGACCGAGGGGCATAAGGCAGGGTGAGAGACTGAGGCACATTGTAAAGGAGAAGTGAAAATTAATTAAAAAGCTTTAAAGGCTGGGTGCGGTGGCTCACACCTGTAATCCCAGCACTTTGGGAGGCTGAGGAGGGCAGATCACGAGATCAAGAGATTGAGACCAGCCTGGCCAACATGGTGAAACCCTGTCTCTACTAAAAATAAAAAAATTAGCCAGGCGTGGTGGCACGTGCCTGTAGTCCCAGCTACTCAGGAGGCTGAGGCAGCAGAATCACTTGAACTCGGGAGGCGGAGGTTGCAGTGAGCCAAGATCGTGCCACTGCACTCCAGCCTGGGCAACAGAGTGAGACTCCGTCTCAAAAAAAAAAAAAAAAAAAGCTTTAGAGCTGGAAAGAAAGGAAATAAAATACACTTGGAGGAGGTCCAAGCAGGTGGAGATCAGGTGTGTGGTTTAACCCTGGACTTGGGATTTTATACGGACTTGGAGATTTATCCATTGATATGCTTCTGGGGGGTGGCATTCCTTCCCTGATTCTTTCCTTGGGGTGGGCTGTCCACTTGTGGCCAGCACTTGGGAGGGGGTGCATGCGCAGTGTGTTTACCGAAGATGTACACATGCCCACTTGAAGCATTTTTCCCTTACTAGTCAAGTGTTCTTAGAAGAAGGTCATATACCAGTTAAACACTGCCATTTTGCCTCTTAGTGCACATGCTGGAGCCCACTTGCCCAAGTCCTAAGATCTTATAGGGAAGCTGCTGATCAGCAGTTCCAGGAGTTTTCTATCTATTGGGATACTGCCTTTCCCTGGTGCCGACTGTGACCAATTATTATTTTAGAGAGATTTTTGGGGCAGGGCACAGGGGACACGGACTAGCTACCTACTATAACAGGTGGATCCCTTGAGCCCAGGGAGGTTGAGGTTGCAGTGAGCTGTGAGTGCACCACTGAAATCCAGCCTAGGTGACAGAGTGAGACCCTGTGTCAAAAGACAATAACAACAGGCCGGGCGTGGTGGCTCACACCTGTAATCCCAGCACTTTGGGAGGCCGAAGTGGGTGGATCACAAGGTCAAGAGATTGAGACCATCCTGGTCAACATGGTGAAACCCCGTCTCTACTAAAAATACAAAAATTAGCTGGGCGTGGTGGCACGCGCCTGTAGTCCTAGCTACTCAGGAGGCTGAGGCAGGAGAATCGCTTCAACTCGGGAGGAGGAGGTTTCAGTGAGCCGAGATCACGCCACTGCACTCCAGCCTAGCAACAGAGTGAGACTCCCTCTTAAAAAACAACAACAACAAACAAACAAAAACTTATTTCAGGGAGAAATGCTTGCATTCCAAGGTAGGGACTCTCCGTTCTCTTCCTGAGAGAATTTATTCACATTCCAAAGCACTTGTTTACACTAGGGAGATCAGTTTTCTCTCCCTCTCTCAGGAGGGCTGCGAAGCACGTGGGCAGCACGTAGTCTACATAAACTGTCAGGTTTACACTTTCAGGGTTTGTCCCCTGTGAGGCAAGAAACTCTGTTGTATGGTCATGGTCCATCTGGCTCCTGCCATGTCACCTGTAGGGTACTGGACATGGGAAACTGATGCAGTTCCTGCTGTGTGTAATAATATTGTCTGATTTCTGAGCTAGAAACCCCATGTTTGTTTTGTAACAGGAAAAAATTTAATTGGGAGGTCATTGGGCTGAGACAGATCCAGTGATTTGGGTTCCTACATAAGCAACCTGAAGCCCAATGTAAACAGTAAAACAAAACTAGAGACTTAACCAGTCAGAAACTGCTAACTGTAAACCAAAAATTAAAACCTAAGCTCCCCCACCAACCAACTGAAAGGAACTTCTCCAGGCCAAGGAGACCCCAGAGAAACCTGAAAACCTGAATTCCTGGCCATGACAGGAAGGGAGATCGGACACGCCTGATCCTATGCCCCGCCCCCACATTTTTGGAGTTTAGGCACAATTGACCAGAATTAAGATTAAAATAGAGATCCTAAGACTGAAAAATACAGACTTTGTGACAATAAGATACAAAATTTCAACCTAACTCTGGTATAGCATCACATGACAGCCGACCCTGAAGGAAATAAAAATATTTTACCCCAAAATATATTTCTTTTATATATTTTAAATGGTCCTGGCCAGGTGCAGTGGCTCACGCCTGTAATCCCAACACTTTGGGAGGCCGAGGCAGGTGGATCACCTAAGTTCAGGAGTTTGAGACCAGTCTGGCTAACATGTGAAACCCGGTCTCTACTAAAAATACAAAAATTAGCGGGGCGTGGTGGCGTGTGCCTGTAATCCCAGCTACTTGGAGGCTGAGGCAAGAGAATCACCTGAACCCAGGAGGTGGAGGTTGTGGTAAGCCCAGATAGCACCACTGCACTCCAGCCTGGGTGACAGAGCGAGACTCTTGTCTCAAAAAAAACAAAAAACAAACAACCCCCCTCCCAAAAAAAAAAAAAACTGATTTTCTTCATAGAGTTGACATTCTGGTGGGGAGAGAAGAGCATTAAATAAATATATGTCAATTGCTAAGTACTACAGAGAAAAATAGAGCCAAGTAAGGAGAATGGAGAATGCCAGCGGGGGAAGGGAAGGCCTCTCTGATGAAGCAGTATTTCAGTAGCGATCTGGAGGAAGTGAAGAGTGAACCATATGTTTATTTTGGGGAAGAACATTCCAGGAAAAGGAACAGCAAGTGCTAAGGCCCTGAGGGGGGATTGCACTTGACATATTTGAGCATGGTTGCTGGAGCTGGGTGAGAGGAAAAGTGATAAGACATGTACTCAGAGAGGTGAGGGGGAGGGGCTCAGCTGCAAATCATCTCAGCCTTTTAGGCCATTGTAAGGACTTTGGCCTTTCCTCTTAGTGAAGAGCCACTGGAGGATTTTGAACAAAGGGAATGGCATGATCCAAAGTTTGTTTTTTATTTTTTTAATTTTCATTTTTTACAAACAGGGTCTCAGTCTGTTGCCCAGGCTGGAGTGCAGTGGTTTAATCATAGGTCACTGCAGTGTTCACCTCCTGGGCTCAAGCGATCCTCCCATCTCAGCCTCCCAAGTAGCTGGGACCACAGGCGGTGCCATCATACCCAACTAATCTTTTTCTTTTTTTGTAGAGACAGGGTCTCACTATGTTGCCCAGGCTGGTCTCAAACTCCTGGCCTCAAGCAATCTTCCCACCTCAGCCTCTCAAAGTCTGGGATTACAGCTGTGAGCAGGGAAAGTGCTGGGATTATAGGTGTGAGCCACTGCGCCCAGCCTGATGTTTGTTTTCAAAGGATCCTTCTGGTTGTTGCATGGAGAATAGAATATGAGAGGTCTAGGGCAGGAGCAGTGAGATGAATGAGTTCATTATAATAATCCAAATAAGAGATGGTAGCTTGGCCGGTAAAGCCAGATAGGACCTCCTGTGGGGTATAAGTGAAAGGAAGGAATCAAGAATGATTTCAAGTGGCTTGAGTAAATGGAAGAACATAAATTGCCATTTGTTGAGAATGGGAAGAACTGGAGGAGTAATAGTTGTGGAAAGATGAAATTAGGATGTTACTGGACACAGTGGCCCACGCATGTAATCCTAGAACTTTGGGAGGCCAAGGTGGGATGATCACTTGAGTGCAAGAATTTGAGACCAGCCTGAGCTACATAGAGAGACCCTGTCTCTAAAAAAATGTTTAAAGCTTAGCCAGGTGTGAAGGCCTGTGCCTGTAGTCCCAGCTACTTGGGAGGCTGAGGCAGGAGAATTGATTGAACCTGGGAGGCGGAGGTGGCAGTAAGCTGAGATTACGTCATTGCATCCAGCCTGGGCGACAGAGTGAGACTCCCTCTCAAAAAAAAAAAAAAGTTACTGTTGTCAATTTTATGTTTTATATATTTTACCACAATTTAAAATGGCAATATTATACAAGGCAAATAAAGGTTGTAGAAATGTTCCAGATTAAAGGACATAAAATAGACATGATAACTAAATGCAATCAATATCTGACTCTAGATTGGTTCTTTGTTTGGTTAGAGATGGGGTCTCATTATGTTGACCAGGCTGGTTTTGAACTCCTGGCCTCAAGCAATCCTCTTGTCTCAGTATCACAAAGTACTAGGATTACAGGCATAAGCCACTGTGCCCAGCCTAGGTTTGCTCTTACAATGGAAGGGAAGGAATGCTTTAGACTGGGCATGGTGGCTCACGCCTGTAATCCCAGCACTTTGGGAGGCCAAAGTGGGTGGATCACCTGAGGTCAGGAGTTCGAGACCAGCCTGGCCAACATGGTGAAACCCCGTCTCTATTAAAAATACAAAAATTAGCTGGGTGTGGTGGTGGGCACCTGTAATCCCAGCTACTTGGGAGGCTGAGGCAGGAAAATTGCTTGAACCCGGGAGGCAGAGGTTACAGTCAGTTGAGATCGCGTCACTGCACTCCAGCCTGGACGACAAGAGCGAAACTCCATCTCAAAAAAAAAAAAGAATGATTTAAAGGACATTATTAGGACAACTGACAGAATGGGATTATGGATGTAAAGTATTGCAAATGTATGAAGTTGATAACTGTACAACAATTATATAAGAGAATATCCCTATCCTTAGGAAGTACATACTGAAGTGTTCTATGTAACTTACCCTCAAATATTCCAGATAAATATTAAATTATTTATGTGTATGTGTGTGGAGAGACAGAATAAGCAAATGAGGTAATATTTTAACAATAATTTAATCTGAATAAAGGGCATAGAGTTTTATTGCATTGTTTTATTTTTTCGATTTTTTGGGAATTTGAAATAATTTCTAAATAATGTTCTAAAGTTCAAGCTGGGCATGGTGGCACACACCTGTAGCCCCAGCTACTCAGGAGGCTGAAATGGGAGGATCACCTGAGCAGAGGAGGTTGAGGCTGCAGTGGGCCATGATCATGCCACTACACTTCAGCCAGGGAGAGAGAGAGACTCTGTCTCAAAATAAAATGAGTTCAAAAACAAACAAAAACCCCAGTGAGCCTGTTCCTTTTGTTCCATTCTCTTTTTTTCTTTTGAGACGGAGTCTTGCTCTGTCATCAGACTAGAGTGCTGTGGCATGATCTCCACTCACTGCAACCTCCAACTCCCTGGTTCAAGTGATTCTCCTGCCTCAGCCTCCCAAGTAGCTGGGATTGCAGGCACGTGCCACCATGCCCAGATAATTTTTGTATTTTTAGTACAGATGGGGTTTCACCATGTTGGCCAGGATAGTCTCGATCTCCTGACCTCATGATCCGCCCGCCTCGGCCTCCCAAAGTGCTGGGATTACAGGCATGAGCCACCACGCCCGGCCCCATTCTCTCTTAAACCCACTCTAATCAAACCACCTATCCCACAACTCCACTGAAATGCATTTGTCAAGGTTACCAAATATACCCATTTGCCAACTCCAATGGTGACTTCTCTCACTCTTTCTCTTACTTGACCCATCAGCAGTATTTGACATAGTTTATCACTCCCTCCTTCTTGAAATGTGTGCATCTTTTCACTTCTGAACACCACTTTTTTGGTTTTTCTCTTACATTCCTGGCCGCTCCTTCTAAATATCCTTGACAGTTCCCCTTCCAAACACTGGAGTGCCCAGGGCTCAGTCCTCAGAGCCAACCCATCTAGGAGTTTCTGTACACCCTCAGGGTCATTTCCCAATCTCAATCTAGTGTCTCTTTTTTTTTTTTTGAGGTGGAGTCTTGCTCTGTCGCCCAGGCTGGAGTGCAGTGGCGCGATCTTGGCTCACTGCAAGCTCCGCCTCCCGGGGTCATGCCATTCTCATGCCTCAGCCTCCCAAGTAGCTGGGACTACAGGTGCCCGCCACGACACCCGGCTAATTTTTTGTATTTTTAGTAGAGACGGGGTTTCACCATGTTAGCCAGGATGGTCTCAATCTCCTGACCTTGTGATCCACCTGCCTTGGCCTCCCAAATTGCTGGGATTACAGGCGTGAGCCACCGTGCCTGGCCTCAATCTAGTGTCTTTATTCACTCACCTTAGTCTGTGCAAATCATATTCTTCCAGAAATGTAAGATCCTCCTCCCATTGAGGTCTTACTCAAGGCCAAACTCCCTGTCACCTAAACCCTGGTTCAAAGCAGTTGGCGCCTGTACATGGTAGGAAAAGTTTCTCATACTATCCTGAGCACGCATGCTGGGAGAAAGATGGGAGGCTGGAAGCCCCTTCTAATATGCTGGAGAGATCTGAAGTGCAATTCTCCCTTCAAAAATCAGAAAACTAGGGCCCAGTAAGGCCATTACTTGTTGAAGGTCATTTAACTGCTTATTGGCAATGTCTGAGCTAAAGCCCTATGCTGTCTCCTTAAGTGTTGATTTCATGTATTTGTGTCAGGAGCCTCCTTAAGAATCTGATAAAAGCTGCAGACTTTTTCTCAGCAGAAAAAAGTACTTAACACATGCCAACAACTTTTTTTTTCATTTAATTTGAAGAGTTTCATGGACTCTCAAAGTACATCTAGACCTCAGATTATAGAAACCCTGCTCTATCAGAACAATCCAAAGCATGGAGAAGTCTACAGCACTACTGATTTAGTACCCTCAACAAATCAATGGTGTGAAAAAGCTGGGGACAAGACTGTAAATGTTCAAGATTAAAAGAGTCTTAGGAAGCATAACAATCAAATGCAGTATATAGGCCTTATTTAATTTTTTTTCTTTCGGCTCATTACAACCTCCACCTCCCAGGTTCAAGTGATTTTCCTGCCTCAGCCTCCCAAGTAGCTGGAACTACAGGCATGTGCCACCACGCCCGGCTAATTTTTGTATTTTTTCTAGAGACAGGGCTTCACCATATTGGTCAGGCTGATCTTGAACTCCTGACCTCGTGATCCACCCACCTCCGCCTCCCAAAGTGCTGGGATTACAGGTGTGAGCCACCACTCCCAGACTCAATTTTTTGTTTTTTTAGAGACAAAGTCTTGCTATCACTTAGGCTGGAGTGCAGTGACACAATCATAGCTCACTATAGCCTTGAACTCCTGGGCTCAAGTAATCCTCCCACCACAGCCACCTGAGTAGCTGGGACTACAGGCGCACACCACCACACATGGCTAATTTTTGTTTGTTTGTTTGTTTGTTTGTTTTGAGGTGGAGTCTTGCTCATTCTATCTCCCAGGCTGGAGTGCAGTGGTGCAATCTTGGCTCACTGCAACCTCTGCCTCTCAGGTTAAAGAGATTCTCCTGCCTCACTTTCCCAAGTAGCTGGAATTATAGGTATGCATCACCACTCCTGGCTGATTTTTGTATTTTTTAGTAGAGAGGAGGTTTCACTACGTTGGCCAGGCTGGTCTCAAACTCCTGAGCTCAAGTGATCTGCCCATCTCCGCATCCCAAAGTGCTGGTATTACAGGCATGTGCCTGGCTATATATATATATATATATATATATATATATATAGAGAGAGAGAGAGAGAGAGAGAGAGAGAGAGAGAGAGAGATAGGGATAGGGTCACACTCTTATTTGAATTCTGATTCAAACAAACTAAGTATAAAAGGACATTTAGGGAGCCACGCATGGCGGCATGCACCAATGATCCCAGCTACTCTGGAGGCTGAGGTGGGAGGATCCCTTGAGTCCAGGAGTTCAAGGTCAGCCTGAGAAATATAGCAAGAACCCATCTCTAAAAAATGAAAAAAAAAAAAAAAAAGACATTTTGGGGAGGGGAACAACCACAGAAATTTGCATAGACTGAGTATTGGATGATATTAAGGAATTATTTTGTTAGGTATGAAAATCATTATATAGAAAAATGTTATTTTTTAGAGCTGAAATATCAAAGTATTTAGGGTTGAAATATGATGTCTAGGATTTACTTTAAAATACTTCAACAAAGAAAAAAATAGATGAAGCAATTTTGGCAAAATGTTAACAATTAATTATAGGCAATAGGGAGCTGGGAGTTCATTATAATACTCTTCTACTTTTGTGATTGAAATTTTTCATAAAAACACAAACAACTGTTCTTTGACATTCTGGCAAAGACAAGAAGATATCTGGGTTGTCACAGCCAGTACCCAAATTCTGAGTGTCCCTGAAGAGTCATTCATAGACTTTCTGACTCTAGCACCACAGACTATCTGCTGGGTTTTGTTTCTTTTTACCAGAGGACTCACTAATATCCTGACTCTAGACTAGCTCCTACAATGAAAGAGAAAGATCTACTATAAAGGACATTATTAAGTCAACTGACAAAATTGGAATATGGATGGTAGATTTATAAATGAATCAGATAGGTATTGTTATTCTCTTTCTGGATCTTTCAAGGAATTTATCCATTTCATCTGCGTTGTCAAATGTATGGACATAGAGTTGTTCATAGTAGTCTATTATCTTTGTAAATGTCTGTAGGATCTATAGTGATGGCTCCTCTTTCATGCCTCATATTTGTGATTTGTGCACTATCCTTTTTTTGACACAGACAAACAGAGGCCAAAAGGAGAAATGACTCAGGTCAAGACTGCAGAGCCAGCTGGGCTATCCTTAACTCCTGCTGCCTTGCCTGGCTGTCAGGTGAATCATCCTTTTTGAGTCTTCCTGCTCCCAGCCCACAGCTCTCACATATCCTTTTTTTAATTTTTATTTTATTATTATTATTTTTTGGAGATGGAGTCTTGCTCTGTCGCCCAGGCTGGATGGAGTGCAGTGGCATGATCTTGGCTCACTGCAACCTCTGCCTCCTAGGTTCAAGCACTTCTCCTGCCTCAGCCTCCCAAGTAGCTGAGACTATAGGCACATGCCACCACACCTGGCTATTTTTTTTTTCTGTATTTTAGTAGAGATGGAGTTTCACCATGTTGCTCAGGCTGGTCTCGAACCCCTGAGCTTAGGCATTCCGCCTGCCTTGGCCTCCCAAAGTGCTAGGATTACAGGCGTGAGCCACCATGCCTGGTCAGCTCTCACCTATTCTGCGTGGCCTGACGTGTAGTCTGCCATGGAAGAGCCCAACTGTAGAGCAAGGACACTCATTGCCCTTGGCCTCTGAGGTGAATCTAACTTCTCAGAATGTTCTCTTGCCCTCTATCCTCTGCTTCCCCTCAAAAGAAAAAAGAGGTAGAGGAGGTAAGATAATAAAAGAGAGATTGGGGTGGGGAGTGGCAAATGGTAAAGATGGGCTACTTTTTAGAAGCAGCAGTAAGCCTCAGCGTGCCTGGAAAGAGGCAGTTCTGCCGTGGCAGGGAGAGGAGATCAGGGAAAAACAGTGACAACTTTACTGCCCCCCCTTTTTTTTAAAGATGAAGTCTCGCTCTGTCACCCAGGCTGGAGTGCAGTGGCATGATCTTGGCTCACCGCAACCTCTGCCTCCTGGGTTCAAGCAATTCCTCTGCCTCAGCCTCCTGAGTAGCTGGGATTACAGACACACCACCATGCCCAACTAAGTTTTTTGTATTTTTGTAAGAGACAAGTTTTCACCATGATGGTCAGGCTGGTCCTGAACTCCTGGCCTCAAGTGATCCACTTCAACGTCCCAAAGTGCTGGGATTACAGGTGTGAGCCACCACACCCAGCCTACTCCTTTTGCTTTAACTCTTGTCTCCTTAATTGCTAGAAGGAAGGTTCATTAAGTCCCTAAGTAACTGGGGGGGCCTAATTGAGCCTACACCTAGTTTTCCAAATTCTTATTCTATCACCCTACCCAAATTCCATGTCTAGATGGTAGTAGAGGGAATGAAAGACATAGGGACATCAGCTTAGCTCCTTTTTGTTTGTTTGTTTGTTTGTTTGTTTGAGACAGGGCCTTGTTCTTGCCCAGGCTGGAGTGCAGTGGCACAACCATGGCTCACTGCAGTTTCAACCTCCCAGGCTCAAGTGATCTTCCCACTTCAGCCTCCTGAGTAGCTGAGACTACAGCAGGCACACATCACTGCACCTAGCTAATTAAAAAACAGGCCGGGCACAGTGGCTCATGCCTGTAATCCTGGCACCTTGGGAGGCTGAGGCGGGTAGATCACAAAGTCAGGAGTTAGAGACCAGCCTGACCAACATGGTGAAACCCCTGTCTCTACTAAAAACACAAAAATTAGCCGGGCATGGTGGCACGTGCCTGTAATCCCAGCTACTCAGGAGGCTGAGGCAGGAGAATTGCTTGAACTGAGAGACGGAGGTTGCAGTGAGCCAAGATTGTGCTCCCCTGCACTCCAGCCTGGGTGACAGAGTGAGACTCCAACCCCCAAAAAAAAAAAAAAAAATTTGTAGAGATGGGGTTTCACCATGTTGCCCAGGCTGGTCTCAAACTCCTGGGCTCAAACAATCCTCCCACCTTGGCCTCCCAAAGTGCTGCGATTACAGGCGTCAGTCACCATGCCTAGCCTAAACTCTTTTTTTTTTTTTTTTTTTTGCTTTAACTTCAGATGGCCTCACCCCTTAGTGCCATCCAGTGATGAAGTCACCAGGTGGAGGTGGTACTGGCTAAAACTCGAAGATTATTCCTTTACTCTGAGAATCTCCTCAACATCCACCATTCCTGCTATCTGGAACTCAAGTCATCAGCATACAGAACTACAATCAGAAAAAGAGTCAGCCCCACTGTAGGCCCCCAAATACTAAGGGAGAAAATGTTGCATCTTCTGATTCTAAAGCCCATTCTCTTTCCACTATATCAATACCCCTCAAATTCATGCCAAATGTACATTAGTTTTTGTGTCTGGTACTTTCCTTCTTAGAGTGCTTGGGGAGGATGGTGGGAAGGAATGAAGAGGACAAGGACAGACTCGTCTGCCTCAATACATCCACATAGTGGACACCACTGTCTTTTGGGAAGCTTCCCCCTCTCTCAGGAGTACGTGAGTAAGTTGTTTCCCTGGCTACCTTCCTGGGGAACCAAAGTTTGTGGGGAAAGAACACATCAAAGTGCTTGTTGCAAACAAGAACCTCCTCTTTATTCCACATATAGAAGCTGTGTTTCCAGAGCTGGGAAAGGGCTTCGACCTGGCCCTACCTCTGTGTGGGCCTAGAGATGAAGGTCTAGGGCCGGGCGTGGTGGCTCACACCTGTAATCCCAGCTACTTGGGAGGCTGAGGCATGAGATTTGCTTGAACCTGGGAGGCGGAGGTTGCGGTGAGCTGAGATCGTGTCATTGCACTCCAGCCTGGGCAATAAGAGTGAAACACCGTCTCAAAAAAAAAAAAAAAAAGAGAGAGAGAGATGAAGGTCTAGATCCTGGTAATTAGGCCTTTCTCCAGTTGGCAATGAAAAGTCCCAGCCTCCAGTCAGTCCCAAATTAGAGAGTGGGAGCAACGGTGTGTGTCAGTGCCTTAGTGAGATGAAGATCAGCTTCAGGCAGGCTCTTCCAGGCAAGTTCTAAGATCCCATACCGGGCAATGCCCACGGGAAGGATGGTGCGCACACAGTTCTGCCATGGGAGGGGTATCGCACCCTGGAACTCCTGAGGACTTCTAGGAGTATGAGAACTGCCACAAAACAGGCAGCAGAACAGCCGTTCCCCGGGAACTAGCTCTGTGGCTTTTAGGGCCTCTTCGTAGATGATCTCTTGGGGTTGAGGTTCCTCTCTCATTAGCAGCTCCTGAAGCAGCTTCTGGATTCTGGGGGACTTAAGTTGGTACAGGTCCATGAGCTGGTAGAACTGTTCCATCCAAGCAGTGCTGTCTTTTGGATATCGCTGCTGCAGCATCCGCAAAACATGGTACAGTGCCACAAATGTCTCCCACAAAGGCAACTCTTCCTTTTTTTTAGAAATGGGCTGTGTCTTCTTCTCTAACTTGGGCAGTTTAGGAAACCTGCGTTTATCCTTAAAATCCCAGAAGTCCTTTTGAAACATCAGTGCCAGGGTTTGTTTTTCCACAGAGGCATGGGCACTTGGAAAAATGTCTCTGGCGGCAGGATAAAAGTATTGCATTTCCATCTCCTTGTGAGCAATGGATATCTGCTGTGCCCTCTCACTTCTGTAAGGTTCTCCTAGAAGATGCCAATTTTTAGCCCTTGGGTCTGGAATCCTCTTGGTAGCTAATGGGGACTTTTGTGTGGGGACAGCCAAAGGTTTTGGCCAGCTCTCCTTTTCCTTTGCTTTTATAGGAGGAATCACTTTCAGGTATTTTGGACTCATGGACTGTCTACTTGAGATCCTTGTGTCTTGTGACTCCAGGGCCTGTCTGTGACGGTACACAATGGCTTCAAGTTTGGCCAGATGCAGCCATTCTAAGTTTCCCTTTGAGGCGAGGTCTTTGAGCAGCTGGCACAGTCTATGGAAACCATCCCTGGAAAGCTGTTCTCCCGCTTCCATTCGTTCTAGGACATGGCGGATCCACTCTACATCAGAGAGGCTTACGTCTGCATGTTGTTCCTTAGCTGGGATTTGGGAGAGAGGTAACTGTACCTCAGTCTGTCCCATCAGAGGTGGATGCTGCAAAAACCACTTCCACCAGGCACCTAGTGGTTTGTGTTGGAGTTCCTCAGCTTCCACGGTCCTCCTTAATATGTGGGACATAAATGGGGTCTTTAAGTCCTGTGCTTGGGACTCCAAAACTGTACCCAAAACATGTGGAGGTATGGGTTCATATTTTCCCATCACTTCTCTTTCTTTATCCATTGTCCGTAAGAATTTCCTGGGTATTTCAACTACTGTGGCCTTTTTATCTTCCCAGGATATTTGTTTCTCCGGCACTGGCACTGGTGTTTTCTCTTTCATCTCCAGAGCTGTTGACATCAGTTTCTTCAAAGGGCTTTTTAGAACTCCTAGTCTTATAGCCCTGCCTTTGCCATGAGGAACTCCTCTTAAAATGGAAAGGACTCTTTCCCTTCCTCTTAGGCTCTTTCTTCTTTGTTCTTGTAACTTAAATTGTTTTTCTTTTTTTAAGATCTCTGTTTCCCTGTCCACCTCTTCTTCCAATGAGCAGCTCTCCTCTTCCTCTTCCTCGTCACTCAAACTTTCTGTCTCTTCCTCACTCATAATTTCTTCTTTCTCCTCAAACACTTCTTCCTTCTCCTGAACCTCCTCCTTCTTCTTTTCCTTTTTCTTCTTCTTCTCCTCCTCCTCTAATTTCTCCACCTGCTTCTCCTCCCCTTCCTCCTCCTCCCTTTCCTCCTCCTCCTCCCTTTCCTCTTCTTCCTCCCTTTCCTCCTCCTCCTCAGAAGACAAACTCTCTTGCTTTTCTAGTTCATCTAACAGGCTTTCCATTTCTTCAGAAAAATGCTCTTCACTTTCCACTTCATCCACTTGACTGGAAAACTTTTCCTTTGGTTTGTCAACTCTCTTGGCCTCTTTCCTCTTTCTCCACCTTCGTTTAAGGAATGGGATTACCTCTTCTTCTTCTATTCCTCCTTCCTCTTCATCATCCAATATGACTTCTGAATGCTTTCTGGCCAATTTGCCCTCTTCCTCAGTCATTTTTTCTTCTTTGTTTATCATTCTTCTCATTTCGTTGGCCAGTTTTCTCTGCTTCCGAGCCAGTTTCTTCTCATCTTTAGTCAGTTCTGATCGTTTTTCAGAAAAATCCCACTCTTTGATATCCAGCTTACTCTGTTCTATACTCAGCCTGTGCTCCTTAACAAAGAGTGCCCTCCTCATCTTTGTCATTTTTATTTCTTCCTGTGTTAGTTTCCTTTCATCCCTGGTTAGTTTTTGAAGTGCCTTTAAGATTTTGTTCAGTTTTGCTGGTTCCTTGGAAAGGCTCTCCCTTTTTTTAATCAACTTCCTTGAAGCCTTGGCTAACTTTCTTTGCCCCTGGACAAATATTCTCTGTCCTCTAGTAAATTCCAGTTTTCCTTTGGCAATTTCGCTTTCCTCCATGGCCAATATCCTGTCTTCATGTAGCAGTATCTTCTCCTCTAGTGACAATTTTCTCTCAAACAGTTCTTGTTCAACTTGAGTCATTTTCCTTTGTCTAGAAGTTTCTGGAGTCTCTCCCTTAGACAGTGTTTCTTTTCCCTCAACCAGTCTCATCTTCTCCTCAGCCAGTCTTTTCATTTCCAGGTTCAATGCCTTTTCTTCCTTAGCAATATCCAACTCTCCTCTGAGCCGTTTCTTTCCTTGGACCATTGCCTTCTCCAGAGCTAATTTCATTTTTTCCTGGGCCAATTTCTCCTGTTTTTTGGCCAAACTATCCTCTACTTGGACCAATTTTTTCTCTGTTTCAGCCAGTTTCTCCTTCTTCTTGATCACGGTCTCCTTTTCCTGTGTCAGCTTCTCCTCTACCTGAGCCAGTATCTTCTTGAACATTCCCAATTTGTTCTTTACTTGCACTAATTGCTTTTTGCTGTGGGTGAGTCTTTCTTTATTATAGAGTAGGTTCTCTTTCCTCTGAGCCAATTTTTCCTTCTCCTGGGCCAGATTCTTCTTTTCCTGAGCCAGATTCTTCTTCTGGTACAGTATCATCTTGTTCTTTGTGAGTTCTTCCAAGCTGTTGATCCATCTTTCCCTTTTCTGGGCCAGTTTCATCTTCTTCTCAATCAATTGCTCCCTTTTCCGTCCCAGTCTTTCCTCTTCCTCAGGCATTTTTTCCTTGTGCTGGGCCAGTTTCTCCTTTTCCTGGATCAGCAACTCTTCTTCCTGGGCCAGTTTTGTCTCTTCTTCAGACAGTTTCTCCGTTTGCCAGGCCAATGCCTCCTCTTCCTCAGCCAGTTTCTTCTTTTCCTCAACCAGTTTCCCCTCTTCCTGATTCAGTTCCTCTTCTTTCCAAGACAGTTCTTCCATGTCCCATTCCAGTTCCTCCAATTCCTGGGCCAGCTCCTTTTCTTGCCAGTCCAGATTTTGTTCCCTCTGGGGCAGTTCTTCCACTTTCTGGGCCAATATGTTTTTCACCTCAGCCAGTTTCCCTCCTTTCTTTGCTAGTTTCTCTTCTTCTCTAGCCACTTTCTCCCATTTCTTGGCCAGTTTCTTCCTTTTCTGGGCCAATTTCTCCGCCTCCTGGCTTAGCTTCTCCCCTCTTTGGGCCAGTGTTTCCTCTTTCTGGGCAATCTTACCCTCTGCCTGGGCCATTTCCCTGTCATCCTGGGTTATTTTCATGTATGCCTGGGCCAGTTTTCTCTCTTCCTGGGCCAACTGTCTCTCTTCTTGTGCAAGTTTCTCTTCTTCTTGTGCTAATTTCCTCTCTTCTTGGGCTCGTTTTTTTTCAGCTCGGGCTCGTTTCCTGTGTATTCTGGCCCGTTTGTGTTCTTCTTGGATCTGTCTCTGCTCTTCTGTGACCTGCTGTTCTTTTTCTTCCCCCTCCCGAGACACTTCTTCCTCCAAAGTCACTTCTTCCTCATCCTTGTACTGTTGCTCCTTGGACTTAGATGATAACATATTTTCCCAGACTTGTTTCCACTCCTCCCATTTCAGCTTCTTGTCCTCCTGAAGCATTTCCTCCTCCGGGGATAGCTTTGCTCCAGCCTGATGTAGTTTCTCCTCTTCCTGAAGAAGCCTCTTCTCCCATTCTTCCTTCCATGCCTTCCAGGATTTCCTTGTCTCACCATGGACCTGTTTCCACTCATCCCAGGCCTTTTTCCAGTCCTGCCAAGATGGTGTCCTCTCAATCATAACCAGTTTTCCTTCTTGTTTGACCACTTTCTCCTCTAGTGTGGCCATTTCCTCCACTTCCTCACTCATATCCCTCTCTTCTTTGGTCATTTCCCTCTTTATTTTTCCTACTTTTCTTTCCTTCTGGACAGCTTTCCTCCCTTGCTTAGGTGACTTCTGAAAGGTTTTCTTCTCTTCTTTCTTTGATATTTCTTTTCCCATGGTTACATTACCTGGTTCTAAAAAAATAACTTTCTTGCCCTTTTTCAAAATCACTTGGGTTTCCTCCAAGCCCAGCATGTCTCTTGCTTTCTTTTGTGCTTGTTCTTCTTCCCTTGGCATCACTTCCTTGTGTCTGATCACCTCTTGGGTCACACCTTGTATCATGTCCTCTCTAATTGCTCCTTCCTGGATAAAAATTGGTTTCTTCTCTGGCGGGACTACATCCCAATCAAGGTCCTCAAGCAGAACCTTACTTTCTTTCTTCAATAGGGGGCAGATCTCCTGAAAGAGTTCCCAGCTGGGGTGCCTATCTACCAGCGTCTCCTGAGCAAATGTCACTAGCTCAGCGTTTAGATTTTCTGACATTTTTGTTTGGGAACCAGATATCCTCAGGGTCATAAGACGACATAGATCGTCCCTCCATGATGAGCCATCTCCAGCGGTTGATCTGCGGCCAGATATTCCAGAGGCTCCCCGCCCTTGGATTTTAACCTTTTTAGTAACTGGCTGTTCCATTACAGGAGGTGTAGTTTCCTCATTTATAACTTTGGCTTCTTTTCCCTTCTTTTTGTGCTTCTTTTTGAGTTTCTGAGCTGCTGCTTTCTTGTCTCTTTTGTCACGTATTTTCTGCGGCCTCTTCAGGGTCAATGCAATGTGATCCTTCGAGATATCTTTCTCTTGAGAATCAACATCTTTTGAGAGCTTTATTACACTGGTGCGTGAAGACCATTTGGAATAGACGGATGTTTCCTCCATCTCAATTGGTGCGGCCTCAGTCCCACTTTTATCCTCTAAGAGGCCTGGCTCTGTGCTCATCTGTTTAGAGTCTCTCTCTTTCGTCTTCTTGAGACCCCGCAACCATTTTTGGCCTGCAGTAAAAATCGAGAGATGGAGGTAAGCAAAGTATGGGAAGCTACATGAAACCCTTCCCAATATTAGGTGTGAGCTAAGAAGAACTGTCATATAAGAAGTAGCAACAGAGAGAACTGAGGCCTTAAAAAAAAAAAAAGCATTCCTTTGCTTTATTCCTAGCCCCCTACTCCTGCCAAATCCTAGAGAGCTAGGCCTTAGAGTCTTCCTGAGTTTGAGTGGATCCTTCCTTAGAAAGTCTTTTTTTTTCATTGCTTTCATAAAAATCAATTTTACTGAGGTATAATTTAAACAGGATATACCCATTTTAAGCAAACAGTTTGATGAGTTTGAAAAATGTATACACTTTTGTAATTACTGCAATCACAATCAGGATATAAGGCATTTCTATTATCCCCCTAAATTCCCTCCTATATAGTGTCCCAGTCAACATCTATCTACCCTTAACCTCTGGCCCTAGGCAACCACTGATCTGCTTTCTGTGACTGTAGATTCATTTGCCTTTTTTAGGATTCCAAATAAATAGAATCATTAAAAAATGTGCTCTTTTGTGTCTGCTTTCTTTCAATAGTTTTTGAGATTCTTCCATGTTGTTGCATGTATCACTCTTTTTTTATCACAGTAGTATTTCAGTTTATGAATACACTATAATTTCCTTATCTATACACTTTTTTAAAAAATTATACTTTAAGTTCTGGGATACATGTGCAAAACGTGCAGGTTTGTTACATAGGTATACAGGTGCCATGGTGGTTTGCTGCACCCATCAACCCATCATCATCTACATTAGGTATTTCTCCTAATGCTAGCCCTCCCTTAGTCCCTCACCCGAGAGTGTCTTTTCTATGATGAGATCTTTCCACTTATCTCTCTTCCCACCTGGTATCTCTCTTTTTTTTTTTTTTTTTGAGATGGAGTTTCGCTCTGTCACCCAGGCTGGAGTGCAGTGGCACCATCTCTGCTCATTGCAACCTCCACCTCCTGGGTTCAAGTGATTCTCCCACCTCAGCCTCCCAAATAGCTGGGATTACAGGCACCCACCATCATGCCTGGCTAATTTTTGTATTTTTAGTAGAGACGGGGTTTCACCATGTTGGCCGGGCTGGTCTCGAGCTCCTGACCTCAAGTGATCTGCCCACCTCAGCATCCCAGTGCTGGAATTACAGGCATGAGCCATCATGTCCCGCCAGCCCACCTAGTATCTCTTGATCCACTTTAACCCTAACTACCCTGCCTCTTGGGGACCCTGAGGCACAGACCAGATTACCCCTTACATACTATGCTTTTTGACCCCTGCTCGGCCTCGTCTTTGGCCTTTGCTGGGCTTGATGGCCACTTCAGATTCTTCAGAAACTGTAGGAGGTTTCAGGGAGGATTTAAGTTCAGAAGGCATTGAGACATCTAAAGAAAAAGCCGGCTTTTCATCTCTATGTGACAGGGTCAGGTTTTCATTCAATCTCTGCTCCACTTGAGTGGAAAGGATTTGGAGATCTGTGGCCCGCATCCCCAGCAGATGGTCCAGGGGTTCCTCCCCGATCATCTGCTGCCTATGAAAGTCAAAGGAGAAGAAGGACTATGCTGAGTCAGGAACAAAAGGGAAAATGGGAAGCAAAAAACGGTTGTGGAACAGGCAGGAGGCTTGGCAAAGTGGCCAAGAGAGATGGCATATGCAGAGGAAAATAATGGCTGAGACAAAAGAAACTATCTAGGAAGCCAAGATGGCAATGAATGGAGTGATCTGTATTGGAGGCTGTAGAAGCAGGAGAAAAGGATGAAAATGGAACTTGAAGAAGTAGCGGACACATAGGAAAAGCAATGGAGAAAGGGGTGAGCAGGCCAGGTATGGTAGCTCATGCCTGTACTCCTAGCACTTTGGGAAGCCAAGGTGGCAGGAAGATTTCTTGAGCCCAGGAGTTCGAGACCAGCCTGGGCAATATAGTGAGACTCTGTCTCTACAAACAATTAGCCAGTGTGGTGGTGCATGCTTGTAGCCCCAGCTACTCAGAAGGCTATGGCAGGAGGATTGCTTGAGCCTGGGAAGCAGAGGTTGTAGTGAGCCAAGATCGTGCCACTACACTCCAGCCTGGGCAACAGAGTAAGACCCTGTCTCAAAAAAAGAAGGAAGAGGAGGAGGAAGAGGAGTGAACAGTCAGGGGATTGTCAAGGATAGTCATCTAGGAGTGAGCAAAGGCTATGAGAAAGAAGAAACATCAGGGAGAATTAATGAACAGGGATGAAGAAATAGCAAAGGAAAGGAGGGGGAAAATGGCGAATGGGGTGAAGAATTGAGGGAAGCACAAACTTACTGCATCTCCCGAAAAGTCTCTTGTTTTTGGGTCAGCTGTAAGAGTGAGGTCCTAGAGTGGATTCCAATCTCAGCCATGAGGCTTAGGGTCTTGATCCTCACTCTTTCATCCTTGTCCATTAATCCTTGAGCCAGAGGCATGGCAAAAAGATGAGTAATCATTCCTAGACGCTTCAGCCCTTCCCAAGCTAGTTCTCGGATCAGCGGGTTGGAATTGGTTGTATCATCCAGTAGCCGACGGGCTGTCTCAGAGCGTAGGGCTGGGGACACCTGGTAAGAGGCAAAGATTTGCCCTAGTGCACCAACACAGCACTGGTACTTCAGCAAGGAAGCATGGACCATAATATTGAGCATTGTCTCAATCATGCTATTAATGGTTATTTCAGTCATCTTTCTTCCCAGCCAACTTCGGTTTGCTCCATCTGTAAGGACACTGTAGGTTACATCCTTGGAAAGTCTCATTTCTAGGAAGTGTTCATCCTCCTCCTTCTTCTTTGGATATTCTGTATTACTTATAGCTCTTACCCTGCTGTGCCAGAAAAAGAATTCTTGAGACCTGTCCCATTCCAGCTCCCGCTGGGGTGCATGCAGGTTGCACTGTAGGTATATTGGGGTGCCCTCTGGCCAAAGACGGGCACGAATCACTGAATTGGGGATATAGCAGTCAGGGGCAAAAAGCCATTCCCGCCCACGACCAAAGTAGTATCGCAATATCTGATAGGGGTTGAGTCCATCCCAGCTAGTCAGTTGTAGCTGGGGAGGAAGCACATAATGGCATTGGTAATGTTTGCTCACCTGCATCCAATCTTCCATGTCCTGCAAAGAATAATGCATGGAGGAACGCAGTAACACTGGGCTCCCTTCCTCATCTTCTTCTATCACATGTGGCACAGAATGGTCAAAGGCAATGGCCCGGTTGTTGACAAGTTTCTCCAGACCCACTAATTTCTGTTGCGCTTGTCCAGGGTAGATGTACTTGGGCACAAACATGGTCTCAAAGGAGAAGAAGAAGCTTGGTATGAAAGGCTTAGGGACTTCCAGTACTTCATCTGATATGCTCATAAAGGAAAGGTGAGTCAGCAGGGCTGGGGGAAGCAATTTTAAACAGGACACTAGGTAAAGACTCTGGTTAAAAGTCACAAGCAGGTCACCCCGGTCATTTGCAAAACAGACTGGGCCAAAGTGCAGTGATGAGTCCAGAATGGCTATGAGTCTGCCATGGAAGTCCCAGATCCGAACAGAGCCATCGGCAGAACCTGTGACAAAAAGACTCAAGGAGAGGCAGACATCAAAGGATGTGATGGCACACAGGTGCAGAGGCAGTGTTTCTATGAATTTCAAGCCATTCTGTGACCCAGAGGACAGAAAATCATGGAACTTCCAGAGACGCAGGCAGTTTGTCTCTGTGATGGCACCCACAGACTTGGGCAAGAGTATCAGATGTGTTAGGTGACAGCTGCTGAGAATGCTGGCGAGAGGCCGCAGTTGTACTTTGACCCCATCAAGCACAGCTTCTGACAGGTGCACATAGTCATCCATTCCATAGGAACAGAGCAGAGAGTTTCCTTGGCCACCAAAAATCCCTCCAGACAGCGTGGAGAGTGCCAGTACAGCGCCAAAGTGCATGAATTTTTCTAATCGAGCACAGCTGTGCTGGGAGAGCACTCTTATCACACCACTCTGGTGCCCAGAGAATATCAGTCCCTCTAGACCCCGCCCCAAGTTGAAATGCCCATAAGCCAGGCATTGTACAAAGTCCTGAGAATTTGGTGAGGTGCCTAAGAGATACTTGGCTGGGCAAGGGCAGCGGGTTGTGTCAAATACCAGAACCTCTGAGCTGCCTGTTGCTACAAAGAGCTCCTCTTTACCTGGGTCGTAGGCCCAATCCACAGCCCGGTCCAGGATTGAGAAGGGCCAGGTGATAACCAGAAGGTCCCCTGTTACTGGGGACACAAAGCGCAACAAGCCATCCTCGGTGGTACACAGGATCCGGAACCAGTTATTTCCACAGTAGACCCGACGCAACTGCTGGGGAGCAGAGCCACAGACATTGAAGAGGCTGTAGAAGCAGGGCAGGCGGTGCAAGGAAAAACTATGGGCAGTTTGGCAGAAGAAAGTAATGCTGTCAATAAACTGGAGCCGGTTCAGCTCCTCGCCAAGCTCTAGCCGCCGAAGCAGGCTCCCTGAAGTCAGGTTCCACTCCTTGATTAGGCTGTCACTACCAGCTGTTAGCAGGGTGTGGGCCTCTGGTCGGCTGCGGATACAGATCACTCCTGATTGATGGGCCTGGAAACTGTGGAGTGGATGGCCCTGCTGGAGGCTCCAAACTTGGATTTCCCCGGCTTGGTTTCCAGCATAGAGAAAGCCCTGATCAAAACAGGTGAAGCAGCAGGTGATGGAGGAGCCGCTGCTGGTGGACGTGAACCTCTTTACCTCTCCCAGCTGGCCCTTGCCCTGGTGCATAAGGACCCTCACCACCGTCTCACACAGGGCCAGGAGGGAGCCACTGGGACCATTCAGCATGATGTCCTGGACAAGCTCATCACCTGGCATGGAGACCATGTGGGCTATTTGGAGGCCCGTGCCACCTCGCTCAATGACCCAGGTCACCACTGCCCCCAGGATGCCAGACAGAAGCATCTTCATTTCCGGGTCATAGCAGAGGCAGCTGATGTTGAAGCGGCAGGGCACTTTACCCAGGGGTTTGAATGCCCGAAAGTGGTCCCCAAAGAGTCGCAGGATCAGGTCACCACAGTAGACCACGAGGATATGAAAGGAGCCTGCATGGACCATGGACTGGATGGGTGGCAATCGTTCAGTCATGGAGAATGTTCTTTTCTCAACCATGTCCTCAGTTTTGCTCTTCATCCATGCTACAGCCTAGAAGAGAATAAGAAGGAAACTGCCTAGGCTGGGTGAGGTGGTTCATGCCTGTAATCCCAGCACTTTGGGAGGCCGAGGCGGGTGGATCACCTGAGGTCAGAAGTTCGAGAGCAGCCTGGCCAACATGGTGAAACCCCATCTCTACTAAAAATACAAAAATTAGCTGGGTGTGGTGTCGGTGCCTGTAATCCCAGCTACTCGAGAGGCTGAGGCAGGAGAATCGCTTGAATTCGGGAGGCAAAGGCTGCAGTGAGCCAAGATTGCGCCACTGCACTCCAGCCTGCGTGACAGAGCGAGACTCCGTCTCAAAAAAAAAAAAAAAAGATGAAACTGCCTAGAGCTGATGGTAGGGCAGAATATTCCCTTATTTCCCCATGTTTTGTGTTAAGGAGGAATTGGAGGACTCAAGTGATTTTATCCCTTGGTGATGGGAATTGGAAATATGGTAGAGGCAGGAATCCTAGGACCCTTTTCCTAACCTTGGTTTACTTCGGGGGAACCATACAACCTACTCAACATGGGGACTATAATTGGAGAAAGGATGAGGAGAGATTTCTGGTTCCAGACCACATTCATCCATGGGGAATATCCTCCGTTGTCAATCTGGGCTAACAGTTATATGGGCATGGCTCTTGGAGAATGGGCCAAGAAGGGTAAGAAAGGCAGTCTTACTTGTATTTCTTTTGTGTTTGATGTCACCCAAGAGAGGGAGGCGAAGAAGTGGGCATCACTGAAGTAATAGCATACACACGGCATATTTTGAGGATAGCGAGACTCTTTGAACAGTACCTGGGACCGGTCACTCAGCACAACTAGGCAGTTCTTTGGGTCTTCCGAAGGTTGCTGGAGAGAGGCGTGGCATAAACTAAGAGGCCAGGGCACAGAGGCACTAAATATATTCTCGCACAAGTCACAGTTGGAGCAGTTCCCAAAGTCATGCCTCCCACCCGAAGGACCTACTCCTGTTACACTCACACGTGCATAACTTATCACCTGTGGCACAGCTATACTTCACAAGCATGTAACAAATCCCCCAATGCATGAGGGAACACAACCCTGCAGAGTCTCTGTGTGCAAATTTTATAGTGTGAACACGGGGAAAAATGATGTTCTTTTCAACATGAAATTAGCCATGCCTGCCCTCTAACATTCTTTTTTTTGTTTTGTTTTTTAGATGGAGTCTCTTTCTGTTGCCCAGGCTGGAATGCAGTAGCGTGATCTAGCTCACTGCAACCTCTACCTCCCAGGTTCAACCGATTGTCCTGCTTCAGCCTCTCAAGTAGCTGGGACTACAGGCACATGCCACCAGGCCCTGCTAATTTTTTGTATTTTTAGTGGAGATGGAGTTTCATCATGTTGGCCACGCTGGTCTTGAACTCCAGACCTCAGGTAATCCGCCCGCCTCGGCCTCCCAAAGTGCTGGGATTACAGGCATGAGCTACTGAGTCCAGCCCCCTCTAACATTCTCGCTTGTGTGTAGAAGGTACATGTACCATAAAAGACACAATATTTAACAGAATAGTCAGGCAAGTACATCACCTTACGCACACATGGAATATAGCGGAGTCTCCCAAAGTCAGTGCAGCTCTAAGTTACTGAAGCTTAAAGCTGCACTAAGTGAGACTCTTGGGACACCCTATCTGGCCTTTAAATTTGACAGAGGACAAGCATTTATACAATATATATATTATCCCATGGTGATAGAGCATGTGCTATGAAACATGCATCTGGGATCCTGTTTTTTTTTTTTTTTTTTTTTTTTTTGAGACAAGATCTTGCTCTGTGGCCCCATGCTGCAGTGCAGTGGCCTGATTTCGGCTCATTGCAACCTTTGCCTCCTGGGTTCCAAGTGATTCTCCTGCCTCAGCCTCCCGAGTAGCTGAAACTACAGGCATGGGCTACCATACCCGGCTAATACTTTGTATTTTTAGTAGAGATGGGATTTCACCATGTTGCCCAGTGTGGTCTTGAACTCCCGAGCTCAGGTGATCTGCCTACCTCGCCCTGGCAAAGTGCTGACATTACAGGCATAAGCCACCACGCCTGGCCCTGGGATCCTTGTATGCAGAGCCAACCATAGCAAAACTGAGCTTGGCAACTGTTTTCTCTGGTGCCTCCTCCCCTGTTTTAAAAAATCTCTCAGCCAGGCGCGGTGGCTCATGCCTGTGATCCCAGCACTTTGGGAGGCCGAGGCGGGCAGATTACTTGAGCTCAGGAGTTCACGACCAGCTTGGGCAACATGGTGAAACCCCGTCTCTACTAAAAATACAAAAAATTAGCTGGGCGTGGTGGCGTGCGCCTGTAGTTTCAGCTACTTGGGAGGCAGCTGAGGCAGGAGAATTGCTTGAACCTGGGAGGCTGAGGTTGCAGTGAGCCGAGATCATGCCACTGCACTCCAGCCTGGGCGACAGAACGAGACCGTGTCTCAAAATAAATAAAATAAAATAATAGAAAAACTCTCTTTCCAGAAGGTCAGTTCCTCTTACAATCCTCCAGAGTGTCCACTTTCCACTATCAAAATGTCCTTGCGAGAAGTCTGTGACTCATGGAAATTGATGGCCTACCTCCTGCTAAGGTGGTGACTATAGTATACCCTGTTTGCTTCCTGTTCTCAAGGACAATCTGTGGCTCTTCTGAAATGCTCATGACTGTAAGACAGGTAGCAGCCAACCTATAATATGTTTATGTCCTACATATACATTACCTTGCTTTTATTTATGGTGTCATTTAGGAGGAGTTTTAAATCTTTCCACAGGGGAATGAGCCTGGGGGAAGACATCACCATCAGACTCCCTTGGCCCTCCTGAGGACTGTTGCTTAAAAACCTGTGGGAATCCAAAAGAGCCCAGCTTAGTCACTGCCATTTTCCGAGAAGCTAGGAATCAGAAAGCAAGAACAATGAACTCATGTTTATTGAACACCTTCTGAAAGTCAGGAACTGTGCACAAGACATACCTTCTCATTTCATCCACTCTACAGCCCAGTAAGGTAGGCATTATCTCATTTTATAGATGAGAAAACTGAGGCTTGGAGAGAGCAAATTGGGAGTGAATCTTAGCATGTTCCTATCGTAACCCAGTAACATATATGGGTGAGAGAACCAGAGAAACCGAGAGAGGGGCTGGGAAAGAATACCCTCACAGGCAAATAATAGTCCTTCACATTTTGTGGTGTGTCCGGAGAGCATTTTGTGAAGACTGTGGGTTCTCAAAGTATGGTCCCTGGACCTCATGAACCAGGACAGACACTTACGACTGCTGTTTGTAGGCTGGCCTAGTTCTCAGACAGGTGACCACTCTATTTCCTTCCAACTCATACTTCATGCTTTTCAGCTGCTCTGGAAACATGACAGTTAAATTTATAGTCTGGCCAGCAGAGGGCAACGGAGGCCAACCTTTCCTGCCAGATGTAGAAGAACTTCATCCGTTTAGAGAAATGGTGGGAACTTGTTAAAAATGCAAATTATTGGGCCCCACCCCAGACCTACTCAATTGGAAATTCTGAGATTAAGGCCCATCAATGAATAATTGTTGTTGCTGCCCATCAATCTGAGATTAAGGCCCATCAATCTGAGATTAAGGCCCATCAATGAGTTGTTGTTGTTGTTTTGTTTTGTTTTGTTTTGTTTTGTTTTTAAGAGATAGGGTTTTGGCTGGGCACCGTGGCTGATGCCTGCAATCACAGCACTTTGGGAGGCGGAGGAGGATAGATCACCTGAGGTCCAGAGTTCGAGACTAGCCTGGCTAATATGGTGAAACCCCGTCTCTACTAAAAATACAAAAATTAGCTGGGCGTTGTGGCAGGTGCCTGTAATCCCAGCTACTCTGGAGGCTGAGGCAGGAGAATCACTTGAACCCAGGAGGCAGAGGCTGCAGTAAACCGAGATTATACCACTACACTCCAGCCTGGGAAAGAGTGAGACTCAGTCTCAAAAAAAAAAAAAAAAAAAAAGGAAAAAAAAAGAAAAAAAGAGACAAGGCTTTGCTCTGTTGCCCAGGCTGTAGTGCAGTGGTACCATCATAGCTCACTGCAGCTTTGAACTCCAGAGCTCAAGTGATCCTCCCACTTCAGCCTCCCACATGCTAGGACTACAGGCATATGCCACCACACCTGGCTAATTTTTGTTTCTTTGTTTTGTTTTTGTAGAGACAGGGTCTCACTATGTTGCCCAGGCTGGCCTTGAGCTCCTGGTCACAAGTGATCCTCCTACCTTGGCCTCCCAAAATGCTGGGATTTCGGGCATGAGCCACCACACCTGGCCTATTTTGTTTTTTTGTTTCAATTTTTGTAGAGATGGGAGTGGGGGTGGGGTAGGGATGAGGGGGTGTCACTATGCTGTCCAGGCTGGTCTCTAACTCCTGGCCTCAAGCTTTGGCTTCCCAAAGACTTGGCTTCCCAAAGTGCTGGCATTACAGGCATGAACCGTTGCACCTTGCTTCAACAATAACCAAAATGTGAAAAACACTGGTTTAGAGAACTGTTGGAGTCCCAATTCATTTGGCCTGGGCTTCCTGAAGCAAGGTCAGCAAAACACACCTTCTGGTATGCCACAGAGACTTGCTCACTGGATTTGGGATGGGGGGAAGCAGCAGGCAAAACTTACCATCATCATCTCACATGCACACAGTGGGTGAGAGCCCACAGAAAAGCTTTCAACATCAATCATTTCATTAGTTCTTGAAAGAATCCTGAGAGGCAGATATCATCATCTCCATTGTACAAAAGAGGAACATTAACTCAAAGAGGAAAAGGGATGTGTTTGAGTCTACAAAGGGCAGATCAAGACTAAGATCCACCAGGTGCAGTGGCTCATGCCTGTAATCCCAGCACTTTAAGAGGCCGAGGTGGGTGGATCACGAGGTCAGGAGTTCAAGAACCAGCCTGGCCAACATGGTGAAACCCTGTCTCTACTAAAAATACAAAAATTAGCCGGGCACGGTGGTGGGCGCCTGTAACTCCAGCTACTCGGGAGGCTGAGGCAGGAGAATCGCTTCAACACGGGAGACAGAGGTTGCAGCAAGCCGAGATCACGCCACTGCACTCTAGCCTCAGTGACAGAGCAAGACTCCGTCTCAAAAACAAAAAAACAAAAAAACAAAAAAAGACTAAGATCCAATCCACAGTTCAGGATTCTTCTACTATATCAGAGGAGGAAGAGGTTTTGCTGGCTGATGCTCAGAAGGCTCTCCGATCCACAAATCCACTCACAATGGGAACTTGGGACTGGCTGGCAGCACACACCATCCTGTCTCTTTCCACACTCCCCAGACTGCATGCTGCCCTCCTGCGATAGCTGTCTCCATTCTGTTCCACTCAACCCTGCACTTGCTGCTCATTCTGAATGCCTTTCAGGCTCTAGTTGATCTGCTTCAGATCCTGCACAGCAGTGGAGGCCCCTGTGGGAGTTACCCCAGGCCAAAGTGGGAGGCTCACTCGCTTTCAGCCAGAAGTTCAAGGCCAGCCTGGGCAACATAGTGGGACCCTGTCTCTACAAAAAAAAAAAAAAAAAAAAAATTAGCCAGGCGTGGTGGCATGTGCCTGTGGTCCTAGCTATTTGGGAGGCTGAGATGGGAGGATCACTTGAGCTCAGGAGGTTGAGGCTGCAGTCAGCTATGATGGCCCCACTGCATGCCAGCCTGGGTGACAGAGCAAAATCCTGTCTTAAAAAAAAAAAAAGGCCAGGTGCGGTGGCTCACGCCTGTAATCCCAGCACTTTGGGAGGCTGAGGTGGGTGGATCATGAGGTCAGGAGTTCAAAACCAGCTTGGCCAACATGGTAAAACCCTGTCTCTACTAAAAATACAAAAATTAGCCAGGCATGGTGGCGGGCGCCTGTAATCCCAGCTACTCAGGAGCCTGAGGCAGAGAACTGCTTTGAACCCAGGAGGCGGAAGTTGCAGTGAGCCGAGATTGCAGCACTGCATTCCAGCCTGGGCGATAGGGCGAGACTCCATCTCAAAAACAAAACAAAAAACACCAAAAAACCCAAACAACAACCACAACTCAGAGTTACCCCACTGGCCCCTTCTTGCGGCCCTGGAGCTGCTGAGAGAGTAGTCGTTTGTAACAAATTTGCAGTCACTGCCATCACTTCCCATATTCCAAATAGCTCCACTGGGTCCCACTTCTCTTGACCGGCCTACAGAGAGCAAGTGGTTGGGACTATTTGGGGGAATATTTCTAGGTGATGAGTGAGAAGGAGGACTTTCAAACCCCAAATCTCTATGTTTATTTAATTTTATGTGGTTTTTTTTTTTTTTTTGAGACAGGGTCTTGCTCTGTTGCCCAGGCTGGAGTGCAGTGGTAGAGTCACAGTTCACTGCAGCCTCAAACCCCTGGGCTCAAGCAATCCTCCTGCCTCAGCCTACCGAGTAACTGGGACCACAGGCACACACCCCCATGCCTGGCTAATTTTTTAAAAACTTTTTGTAGATACAGGGTCTCCCTATGTTGCTTAGGTGGTCTCGAACTCCTGGGCTCAAGCGATCCACCTGCCTCAGCCTCCCAAAGTGCTGGGATTACCGGTATGAGACACTGCACCTGGCCCTCTATGTTTATTTATTTATTTATTTATTTGCCACTCTTCCCCACACCATAGACCAGTTTCCTTGGGTTAGCCTCAGAGGATGACATTCGACTCCCTAATCCCAGTACCTGTCCTTAAAAGCAAGTTTGTAGTGAGCTCCAGATGCTTTAATCCCAACAGTCTTGTTTAATATCTTTTATTTCTTTTTC
The DNA here is from genome assembly GCF_028858775.2 of Pan troglodytes. Taxonomy (NCBI): domain Eukaryota; kingdom Metazoa; phylum Chordata; class Mammalia; order Primates; family Hominidae; genus Pan; species Pan troglodytes. Next base: position 41,033,676 of record NC_072418.2, read on the forward strand.
CTTTTTTATTTTTTTTGAGACAGAGTCTCACTCTGTCACCCAGGCTGGAGTGCCGTGGCACTATCTTGGCTCACTGCAACCCCCGCCTCTGGAGTTCAAGTGATTCTCCTGCCTCAGCCTCCTGAGTAGCTGGGATTACAGGCATGCACCACCATGCCCAGCTAATTTTGTATTTTTTTTTTAGTAGAGATGGGGTTTTACCATGTTGGCCAGGCTGGTCTCGAACTTCTGACCTCAGGTCATCTGCCCGCCTCAGCCTCCCAAAGTGCTGGGATTACAAGCGTGAGCCACCATGCCCGGCTGATTGTTTAATATCTTAACACAAAGATAATCTAATGGGAGAATTCAAGCTCTGTGGCCAATTTAGCGTGAAGGGTATTTGGGACCAATGCATGTTATTCCTGCTGACTGTGGAGACAAACCAGGTCCATGACTGGGTGTTGACACTGGAACTATATTCCTTTTCTTAGCACCAGTCCACTGTAAGGTACAGCATTAGTTGGTGGCCTGAGGAAAGGCAAACCTCCCACGAGCTTTGCCTTGTTAAAGAGAGTTGACTCTAGGGGGCACTGCACTCCACGACACGGTCAGGCCCCTGGGCTCCCTTTGGCTCACTTGTTGGCTCCAATGTGCTCTGTTACAGGTGAGTGTGAGGGGATCCAGGCAGGTTTCTTGCTCCCTAGAGCTTACAGTCATCAAAGAAGAGATATAAAATGGATTACAGTGGGAAATTCTAGGTGATGGGTTATATTATCCTTTAGAACTTTTCTGCAACTTTTAATTTCCTCAAACTAAATTGCAAATTAAATTCAGTTTTAAGAAGGAAAAGTATGAAGTGCTTTGAGTACATATAATGAGGAGACCTGGCCACCCAAAAGGAAGGTGATGAGTGCGCCACACTGTGAGACAGGGCCCTGCATGGATTATATAACCTTGCAGGTGGTCTCACATTTGGGCACAGGGGTGCAGAAAGTCCAGCTGATATCAGAAGGGCCTAATTAGTTGACTGTAAAGTCAGAGGGGCAAACCTAGGCTTACTTGGTTCTTTGAATGACATTACTGATAAGGAGCCCAAGTTTGTCCCCAGGGCCTGGGAGTGCTACTCTGGCCTTCAGGTGGCTGCATAGCTAGGGCTGGGGGTGGAATGCATTTAACTTTCTTAATGGGAAGAAATAGTTTTCCAGGCTGACAAACATACATTAACAGGGTGGGCTAGTTTCTGTTGGATGGAAGAGTTACCCTGGATCCCTGAGAAGTAACGACAGTATCCAGGATTAATTAGGTTGTAAAGTAGTAACCAGGCGTTTTACATATCTTTTAATTCTTATTTATTTATTTTGAGACAGGGCCTCACTCTCACCCAGGCTGGAGTGCAGTGGCACGATCATGGCTCACTGCAGCCTCAACCACTCCGGCTCCAGTGATCCTCCTGCCTTAGCCTCCTGAGTAGTTGGGACTACAGGCTAGTGCTACCACACCTGGCTAATTTTTGTACTTTTTGTAGAGATGGGGTTTCACCATGTTGCCCAGGCTGGTCTCAAACTCCTAGCCTCAAAGAATCCACTTGCCTCAGCCTCCCAAAGTGTTGGGATTACTACAGGTGTCAGCCACCGCACCCAACCAATTTGGTTTAATTCTTACAATTATTCTAACGACTTAGCTATTATCCTCCCTGTAATTAAACAACTTTTTTTGTTTTTTGTTTTGTTTTGTTTTGAGTCGGAGTCTCACTCTGTCGCCCAGGCTAGAGTGCAGTGGCGCCATCTCCGCTCACTACAAGCTCCGCCTCCCAGGTTCACGCCATTTTCCTGCCTCAGCCTCCCGAGTAGCTACAGGCGCCCGCCACCATGCCTGGCTAATTTTTTGTATTTTTAATAGAGACGGGGTTTCACCATGTTAGCCGGGATGGTCTCAATCTCGTGACCTCGTGATCCACCCGCCTCGGCCTCCCAAAGTGGTGGGATTACAGGCATGAGCCACTGCGCCTGGCCATTAAACAACTTTTAAAAACGGACATGGTAAAATATGGAAAATGTACTAAGGAGCAGGTAAGGGAAAAAAAGTCACCTTTTCACACCTGACCAGCTGTCCTTCTGTTTCCCCTTCCCAGAAGTAACTCTGGTTGTGTCTTTCTTTTGTGTGTGTGTGTGCTTTTTTTTTTTTTTTTTTTTTTTTTTGAGATGGAGTCTCTGTCTGTCGCCCAGGCTGGAGTGCAGTGGCGCGATCTTGGCTCACTGCAACTTCTGCCTCCTGAGTTCAAGTGATTCTTGAGCCTCAGCCTCCCTAGTAGCTGGGATTACAGGCGTGCGCCACCACACCCAGTGAATTTTTTGTATTTTTAGCAGAGATGTGGTTTCGCCATTTTGGCCAGGCTGGTCTCAAACTCCTGACCTCAAGTGATCCGCCCACCTCCCAAAGTGCTGGGATTACAGGCGTGAGCCACTGCGCCTGGCCCTTCTTGTGTGTTTCTAAAGGTGTTCTGTACATACACAAGCATATACATATAAATATTTTTCTTTTTTTATTTTTTTGAGACGGAGTCTTGCTCTGTTGCCCAGGCTGGAATGCAGTGGCGCCATCTTAGCTCACTGCACGCTCCGCCTCCCAGGTTCACGCCATTCTCCTGCCTCAGCCTCCCGAGTAGCTGGGACTACAGGTGCCTGCCACCATGCCCAGCTAATTTTTTCTATTTTTTAGTAGAGATGGGGTTTCACCATGTTAGCCAAAATGGTCTCCTGATCTCATGATCCACCCGCCTTTCCCTCCCAAAGTGCTGGGATTACAGGCGTGAGCCACTGTGCCCGGCCAAAAATATTTTTCTTATGCAAGTGATAGTATACTATATACACTGTTATTCACTTTTCTCTTAATACACCTTTAAGATTAATTCATATTAATACATGTAACTCATTTCCCAACAGTTACTAGCTGCAGGGTATTCCACCGTGTGGCTGAACTATCATTTATTTATCCAAATTTCTATTAATGGACATTCGGTAGTTTCCAACCTTTTGCTACTGCAGCTAATGCCGCAAATGAGTATCTTTGTTAGTGCCTCATAACATTTTAATTTTATTTGATTTTAATTAACTTAAATTGTAGAACTGAGGCCAGGCATGGTGGCTCACGCCTGTAATCCCAGCACTTTGGGAGGCCGAGGCTGGCAGATCACGTCAGGAGATCGAGACCATCCTGGCTAACATGGTGAAACCCAGTCTGTACTAAAAATACAAAAATTAGCTGGGTGTGATGGCGCCTGCCTGTAATCCCAGCTACTTGGGAGGCTGAGGTAGGAGAATCACTTGAACCAGGGAGTCAGAGGTTGCAGGGAGCCGAGGTGGCGCCACTGCACTCCAGCCTGGCGACAGAGTGGGACTCCATCTCCAAAAAAAAAAAAAAATGTAGAACTGAAGCAATGAAAACATTTTTCCATTAACCTAACTTGGAATAATATTTTGGATATATTTGGGTTAAATAAAATATTAAAATTAATTTCATAGCTGGGTGAGATGGCTCACGCCTATAATCCCAGCACTTTGCGAGGCTGAGGTAGGAACATGTCTTGAGGCCAGGAGTTCAATACCAGCCTGGGCAACATAGCAAGAAAAAAAAAGTAAGTAAATAATAATGATAAATAAAATGAATTTTACCTGTTTATGTCAAAATTAAAATTGCATATGTGGCTTGCATTACACATAAAAACACACACATATATAATTTTTTTTTTTTTTAAAGAGACAGGGTTCTGCTTTGTCGCCCAAGCTGGAGGGCAGTGATGCTATCATGGTTCACTGCAGTCTCAAACTCCTGGGCTTAAGCGATACTCAGCCTCTTGAATAGCTGGGACTATGGCCACATGCCACCACGCCTAGCTAGTTTTTTAGTTTTAGTAGAGATAGGGTCTTGCTATGTTACCCGGCCAGTCTCCAACTCCTGGCCTTAAGTGATCCTCCTGCCTCGGTGGCTCAAAGTGCAGGGTGTATTTCTCTTAGCTAGTATTGCTCTACATTGTTGTAGTCTGGTGGTGGCCTGATATCCCTACTGGACTGAAAACTCCCTGAAGGTAGGACTCCAGTCTGTCTGGATTTCTCTTGTGTCTCCATAATCACCCAACCTGACATGGAATAGGTGGTTAATCCATTTTTGTTGAATGAGTGGAAAAATGTGGTCTCCCAGGAAGAAACATATGCTTCCCAGCTTCAAGTGCTAGTGAACATCTTCCTAGAAGGCAGGCTGAGGCGGAAAGGGTATTGACTCCGGCTTCTCCACCAGAGGACCTTGCAATTCCAGTCAATTCCCTCGGTAACTCTTATGGAGGAGTGGCAATATACATTAAAAAAGGAGTGTGTGTTGCGGGGTATTCCGCTGCTTGGTTATGTCACCAGGTGGATTAAATTTGGACAAAATTTCCCAAGGTGTAGGTACTCTACAAACACTAGTTACCCTCAGGAATGTGCGATCAACAAAAGAATGCAAGATAACAAGGCCCCTAGGCAGCCCCCGGGTCTTGTGGCTCCCGTCGAAGGCAGAGCTCTGGAGCCGCCTACGCCGGGGAGAGGCGACTACACCTGGGGCCCCTCACCCTCGGGCCTCCTGCACGTGGCAGGGAAGGCAGGGCGTCTCTATCTCAAAGCATCGGCTGCGCCTGTTACCTGCGACAGGATTCCCGACAAGGGACGGGTACGGCGTGTGCACTCAGGAGCTCCTAGAGCTAGGGGCAGCAACTAAGAAGCTACCTGGCGGATGCTGCGAGAGGACTCCGCCCACAGAACGGTTGGCCCCCAACCCCGCAGCCGGCGGACTTCCCGAGGCCAGGGGTCTGAACGCGCGTGCGCATGGGCGCGCGCTCTCGAAAGAAAAAAAAAAATCCTCTCCGCGGGGGCCCGCGGCAATTTAGGCCGGGGTCTGCCGACGACCGCGCGTGCGCGGGCGTGCATCTACGCCCTCTTCCACCGCCCCCTCCGCTGGGGGTCTAGCGCACTGCTCCGCTTCCCCCGTTTCCCCCGGGCTAGCGTCCTAGGGGTGAGTGACTCGAGCCTGGCAGAGAGTGAGGGAGAGGTTCCGCCGAATGAAGGGAGGAGGTAGACGGGGCCAGAAGAAAGGAGAAACCGCCCCGGCGGGGCGAAGAGCGCGGCTCTCGAGCTGTAGTCTGCAGGAGACACACCTCCCTCCCTCACGCCCCTCGGGGCTGCGGAAGTGCTCTAGAGACTGGAGCTGCACGAAGGCGACCAGCGGACTACCGTTCCTAGGAGGCAGCGCGGCGGTGCGCCTACGGCTCCCGGCAGCCCCCGCGCGCTATTCTCTTTTGAGTTCGCGGCCGGCTAGGGCGAAACTACAGTTCCCAGGAGGACTCGCGCGAAGCGGCTTGGAAGTGGGCAGCCTGGAAGTCACTCGGGCCACCGGAGCTGGCGGCGTCTCCAGCGAGCGGCGCGGAGCTGGACGCCGCGATCGTGGGGCCCGCGAGGCGGGCAGCCGGGGCGTCCAGGTACGTGGCTCCGGGTGCAGGATCGGCCTCGCGCAAGGGTGGCGGGGAATCGGTGGCTGCCCGGACCCCGAGGGTCAGCGCGGGCGGACGGCCGGGTGTGGGTACTGGCCGTGGGGGGCGGCGGCGCCGGGACTCGCGCCCTCCGGACCCAGCCGGACTCGTGCCCGCATGGCTCAACTTTCCAGGCGTGCACCCCGGCGCTGTGGTGAAGAGCTTGGAGGCGGGGAGCGGTGGATTCGCGTCCCGGCTGTGCCACTCGGGAGCCGCGATCTGGGGAAACCGCGCCGAACCTCAATTTCCCCTGCAGTAAAACGGAGTAGGAGAGCATCTTGGCGGAGACTCTGTTGAGATAATATAATAAAACATTTGGCACATAGGAGGCACTTACTACGTATTTGGGTTATTGTTAGCTCTCCGAAAAATGAGGTGAAGATGTTATCGATTGCATAGGGTGAGGATTAGTTGAGCGTGTGCATGTAAAGAGGTGAGTCCTTAGTTAGCACCCAATGCAGGCTAGCTGCTGTTAACCGAGATTATTTTGTTAAGAGCGTTGGTTTGGAAGGCAGAGAGACCCCAGGTTCAAATTTGAACATTTACCAGTTGTGTGACTTTGGGCAACTGGCTTCACCTCTCTGTGCCTTGGTTTCCCTATCTATAAAATGGGGATTTAAATAGCAACCACTTCGTCGAGTTGTTTTCAGGATGCAGTGAGAATACCATGTGTAAAGTGCTTAGCTCAGCAGCTGGCATATAACGCTCAGTAAATGGTACCATTTATTCAGCGTTTTCCTAGTGGCCCAGAGACCCTCTGAGGGTGGGGCTCTGGCCGTAGTATTGGTCACCCCCGAGGGCCAGATTCAGAACTGGTCCAGTTGACTTCCCTTCCTACTACCTCCGGTTCCTCATTTACAAAATGGGATAATAACAAGATCACTCTCAAAGGGTTGTAAGGATTTGCTGAGATTGTATTTCTAGTCCAGCGCCATCTCTCACTAAGTAGCAGCTCTTATGTATTATAATTGTTCTTCAATATTCTCCATCTGGCCCAGAGACTGCCTGACTGTGGGCTGTGACATGACAGCCCTGAGCTCCCCCACACATTTGCTCCCATCCTCAGTGTCCCATCTGTGGAATGGTAGTCATAGGACTTTTGTGCCAGGATTGTTTGGATGGTTCCAGGAGATAATTCATGTTTAGTGCTTTGCACAAGGCCCGGCACACAGTAAGTGCTTATTAAATGATAAAATGTATCTTGCTGTTTTTTTTTTTAATAGCCCCTTTTTGCTTCTGTTTGTACCTACATGGCAGAGTGGGCACAAAGTTAGTGTTTTTTTATCTTCCCCCTCCCTCCCAAATTTTACTTACCAAAGATTAAATTATGGAACACACTATAGTAGAAAGGCCTAAGAAGAAATGGGTCTGACCTGCCATCAGCAGTCCCCTGCTCACACACCCCTCCCCATAGAGCCAGTATGTTCACTCCAGTGCTTTAATTGTTGTCCCGGTGCTGCCAGCTTTTGCCTTTGTGTCCCAAAGCCACTGAGTCCCCTGCACTCCAGCTCCAGATGTGGAGCCTGTGCTGCTTTGATGCTGTAGCTCAAAGAAGTGGCTGTTTCTTGGGCACCATAAACTCAGCATGTCCAACCTGAACTCCTTCTCCTCCTGGAACCAGTAGTCACCATCTTGGCAAATGTGCCAGCATTGACCTGGTTGCCTAAGCCAGAAACCTGGGAGTTGCTCTTCTTCCCCAGCCTTCCCATATCCAGTCAACTAGCAAGAAGGACGAAGCTGCCATTTCATAGAAACACCATTTCATTGGCCCATATTGGTCTCCCATCTGATGGGCACTGAAAGTTCCCCTCAGCTTGAGACGGAGTCTTGCTCCATAGCCCAGGCTGGAGTGCAGTGGCACAATCTCAGCTCACTGAAGCCTCCGTCTCCCGGGTTCAAGCAATTCTCCTGCCTCAGCCTCCTGAGTAGCTGGGATTACAGGTGCCCGCCACCACATGCGGTTAGTTTTTTTTTTTTTAGTAGAGATGGGGTTTTCACCATGTTGGCCAGGCTGGTCTCGAACTCCTGACCTCAGGTGATCTACCCATTTTGGCCTCCCAAAGTGCTGGGATTGTAGGGCATGAACCACCGCGCCTGGCTGTGACAAGGTTAAGTCAAGTCATTAGGGATTAACATACGTAAACCTATGTAACATATGTATTAATAAGGGCAAGAAGATGTTATAGACTTGGCTAGACAGCAGTGGCTGTGGATGTGGCATGAAAGCCTGGCTTTCAGGGGACCCAGTTCTGTGATTTTAGCCTGGTGAAGATCGGCTGAGTTGTTAATTTCTTTCAGAAAAGTTAGATGGTGTCAGCGGCTTAGAATATCCCGTGTGGGAGGGTGGCCATCCTGGGCATTTCAGGAGGCAGCACACATACCACACACCCAAGAAGAGGCTGGGAAGGGCATTTATTAGCGCTCCCCTTAGGTTGAGTTTATTGTCAGAAACCTGTCATTGTGATTTCATTTGATGATAGAAACCAGTGGCCTCAATCACATTTGTGATGGCCAGCAAATTTACCTAAGCATTTTGCTAACCTGAAGAAGTAAAGCAGTGGCTTAAAAAAAAATCTTGGTTGTTCTCCATGACTAGTGACAGCAGCACGTGGCTTTTTAGCAGTCAGTGTAGAATGAATGATCTAAGAGTTAAATGTGAGTCTGTGTTTCAGACATTGCAGTTGTTAGGTGGTAAATCAAAAGTGGAATTTAGAATGTGCAGTGATTGGTGCCTCATTTTTTTGCTGTAAAATATATTTTACTGATATATTTCAAACATAGTCTTAGTAACTTGTAAAATGTAAATTAAATGTATTTACATTTTAATAAAAGAATTCAATAATCATTTCCTTCAAAATAAAGTGTTTGTTTTTAGCTATTAGAATGAGAGGCTATTTGGCAGGGTGCAGTGGCTCATGCCTATAATCCCAGCACTTTGGAGGCTGAGGTGGGTGGATCACTTGAGCCCAGGAGTTTGAGAGCAGCCTGGGCAACATGGCGAAACCCCATCTCTACAAAAAATTAGTCAGGTGTGGTGGCACACATCTCTAGTCCCAGCTACCCGGGATGTTGAGGCTGTAGTGAGCTGTGATTGCAGCATTGCACTCCAGCCTGTGTGACAGAGTGAGACCCTGTCTCAGAAAAAAAAAAAAAAAAAAGAATGAGAGGCTGTTGTACCAGTTTGTGCATTTGTGTATTCTTCAAGACTGATATTGCTTCCTTTTTGTTGTTTTTAGACAGAGTCTTGCTCTGTGGCCCAGGCTGGAGTGCAGTGGCACGATCTCAGCTCACTGCAACTTCCACCTTCTAGGTTCAAGCGATTCTCCTGCCTCAGCCTCCTGAGTATCTGGGATTACAGGCACGTGCCACCATGCCCGGCTAATTTTTGTATTTTTAGTAGAGATGGGGTTTCGCCTTGTTGGCCTCGAACTCTTGACCTCAGGTGATCCACCCACCTTGGCCTCCCAAAGTGTTGGGATTACAGGCGTGAGCCACCGTGCCTGGCCTATTGCTTCCTTTTTTTAAGGACTATTTTGGTCATGACCTTTTGTGCGTGTGTGTATGTATGTGATTGGGTTGAATTTAGCTTAAAAAAAGTTATGCAAGAAATTCATGCTTGTTGTAACGTGTCAAACAATACAGAGGTGTAGGGAAAATACCTAGTGCCACCCTCCACTCCAAAACCCCATGTCCCCAGAGATAACCATTTATTCAGACAGTGAGTATCTATTAAGTATCTATTGCTAGGCTTTGGAGATAGCATAATGAACAAAATGGATGTGCTCTCTGCCCTTGTGATTTGGACAGATGCTTCAGTTATCTTTTTCTGTGTTTATATTGATTATGTTTGTATGTATGTGCGTGTGTGTGTGTGTGTGTGTATCGACTGTTTTCTTCCTCCTCCCATACCATTCCCCAAAAAAGGAGGGGGTGGGGATCAAGCTACACCTATTTGTAACCCAGTTTTTTCAATTAATGGCTGGGCATGTCCTTCCAAGTCATTACATATAGATCTGGCTTGTCCTTTTCAACAGCTGTACCCACATTCTTCAGTGCAGAGAGACCACGCTTTATTCCAGCATTCCCCTACTGCTGGTCCTTTAGGTTGTTCCTCTGAGATGTCTTTTTTTTTTTTTTTGAGACAGAGTCTTGCTCTATCGCCCAGGCTGGAGTGCAGTGGCGCAATCTCAGCTCACTGCAAGCTCCGCCTCCTGGGTTCACGCCGTTCTCCTGCCTCAGCCTCTCCGAGTAGCTGGGACAACAGGCGCCCGCCACCACGCCCGGCTAATTTTTTGTATTTTTAGTAGAGACGGGGTTTCACCGTGGTCTCGATCTCCTGACCTCGTGATCCGCCCACCTCAGCCTCCCAAAGTGCTGGGATTACAAGCGTGAGCCACCGCGCCTGGCCCCTCTGAGATTTCTTTACCTCAGCAAACACACATCTAATAAGTATCCTTGGTGGTAGCTCAGGAGATCGAGACCATCCTGGCTAACACAGTGAAACCCCGTCTCTACTAAAAAATACAAAAAAATTAGCCAGGCGTGGTGGCCGGTGCCTGTAGTCCCAGCTGCTCAGGAGGCTGAGGCAGGAGAATGGCATGAACCTGGGAGGCAGAGCTTGCAGTGAGCCGAGATTGTGCCACTGCACTCCAGCCTGGGCGACAGAGCGAGACTCCATCTATAAAAAAAAAGAAAAAATTAGCAGGGTGTGATGATGAGAGCCTGTAATCCCAGCTACTTGGGAGGCTGAGGCAGGAGAATTGCTTGAACCAGGGAGGTGGAGGGTGCAGTGAGCCGAGATTGTACCACTGCACTCTAGCCTGAGTGACAAGAGTGACACTCTGTCTCAAAAAAAAAAAAAGTATAAAAAGTATCCTTTCACATAGGCAGCATGGCCCAGTGGCTGAAGCACAAACTCTGGGGCCACATGGTCTGGGTTCACACTGTGACTCTATCCTATATTAGTTGTGATACCTTGGGCAAATCATGTGTCCTTCTGGGCCTTAGTGTCCTGATCTGAAAATGGGGATGATACCAGTGTCTTCCTTATAGGGTGGTTGTTGAGAGGTTCCATAAGATTATCTATGTCAAGCCTTCAGGGCAGGGCCAGCTGTGATCTTTTTTTTAGAGACAGGGTCACTCTGTTGCCCACGCTGGAGTGCAGTGGCGTCATCATAGCTCACTGTAACCTTGAACTCCTGGGCTCAAGTGATCCTCCCACCTCAGACTCCCTAGTAGCTGGGGCTACAGGTGTGCACCACCACACCCAGCTAATTTTTAAATTTTTGTAGAGATAGGGTCTCACACTATGTTGCCTAGACTGGTCTCGAAGTCCTGGCCTCAAATGATCCTCCCGCCTCAGCCTACATGTGTTCTTTCAAACCCAGAGAAATTCACAGGAAGAGCCAACCCAATCACTTGAAACACCAGGTAGAAATAAGAAAAAGTTATATTGCAGAGATCCCGCTTGGAGATGTTGGGGGCCTAAGGTAAGGGATCCAGCTGCCCCTGAAAGAAGGGAGGAGATTTGCCCAGGAAGATAGGAGCCAGTAAAGTGCCCTGACCACAGTGGGTGGTGGGGGTGAGGGGCTGGTGGTGGAGCATCAGTGGGAAATATCACTCCTCATATTTGCAAGAAGTGTGCCATGGTTGGAAGGTGGCTTAGGTGGCGGGCAGACCAAGTTCAAATCACAGTATAGCCACTAACTTGTAAGATGTGCACTGAACTTTTTTCTTCATTGGCAAAATGGTATGATAGTAGTCTTTATCTCGGGGGTCGCTGGAGACTGAATGAAATGTCTGCAAGACTTTCAGCACATTAGGCTGTCATTAGCCCTGTGCAGTTAGCTACTATTCTTATTTTATTGAGTTGACAGATGTGTTGAGACCCTGCTGTGAGCCAGGGTCCTATCCTAGGCACTGAGGATTCAGCAGTCAACAAGACAGACAAGATCCTTGCTGTCCTAGGGTTTACATTCTAGCCATTCTAGCCCGGGAAGACACACAATAAACAGGATCATTTCACTTTGTGTTTTTGAGATGGAGTCTCGCTGTCACCCAGGCTGGCACAATCTCAGCTCACTGCAACCACTGCCTCCCAAGTTCAAGCCCATCTCCTGCCTCAGGCTCCCGAGTAACTGGGATTACAGGCATGCGCCACTATGCCCTGCTGATTTTTGTATTTTTAGTAGAGGAGGGGTTTTGCCATGTTAGCCAGGCTGGTCTTGAACTCCTGACCTCAGGTGATCTGCCTACCTTGGCCTTGTGCAGTGCTGGGATTACAGGCGTGAGCCACTGTGCCCAGCCTTTTCTTTCTTTTTTTTTTTTTTTAATTAAAAAAATCCTGGCTGGGCACAGCGGCTCACGCCTGTGATCACAGCACTTTGGGAGGCCGAGGCGGGCAGATCACGAGGTCAGGAGATCGAGACCATCCTGGCTAACAAGGTGAAACTCCGTCTCTACTAAAAATACAAAAATTAGCCAGGTGTGGTGACAGGCGCCTGTAGTCCCACCTACTCGGGAGGCTGAGGCAGGAGAATGACGTGAACCTAGGAGGCAGGAGGAGGCGGAGTTTACAGTGAGCCTAGATTGCACCACTGCACTCCAGCCTGGGCGGCAGAGTGAGAGGCCGTCTCAAAAAAAAAAAAAAAAAAATCCTGATCCTGCCTCTTCAGATAGTTTTAACTGTGATGGAGAAAATTTAACAGGGTAAGTGGAGAGAAAATGGCTGATGGGGCAAGATGGCGGTGGTTACCTTAGCTTGGATGGTCAGGGAAGGCCTCCCAGGCCTCTTTGAGGAGTCATGTGAGCTGATACCTTAATGAGCAGTGGCACTGGCTATGCCGAAAGTTGAAGAAAGAACATTCTAGGTAGAGGGAACAGCAAGTGTTAAGGCCCGGAGGTGGGAGTGAGTTTGCTACAAAGAGTATCAGTGTGACTGGAGAAGAGTTTAATTCCTAGTTTTCAAGTTGATACTACTTTAATTTTTTTTTTTGTGGCAGGGTCTGCTCTGTCGCCCAGGCTGGAGTGCAGTGGCATGATCTCAGCTCATTGCAACCTCTGCTTCCTGGGCTCAAGTGATCCTCCTGCCTCAGCCTCCCAAGGAGCTGGGATTACAGGAATGTGCCACCACACCTGGCTAATTTTTTTTTTGGTACTTTTAATAGAGGAGACAGGTTTCACCATGTTGGCCAGGCTGGTCTCAAACGCCTGACCTCAGGTGATCTGCCTGCTTCAGCCTCCCAAAGTGCTGGGATTACAGGTGTGAGCCACCGCACCCGACCACATTTTTTCTATTTTTTGTAGAGACCTGTTTTGCCCAGGCTGATCTTGAACTTCTGGGCTCAGGTGATCCTCCACCCTCAGCCTTCCAAAGTGCTGAGATTACAGGCACGAGCCACCATACCTGGCCTACTTTTTTATAAAATAATAATAATGATAGCAGCTTACCTGGTGCTTACTCTGTGCTAGATGCTTTTCTAAGCATTTCACACATTCCTCAGTTAATCCTGACAGTAGTCCAGTGAAGTAATTAACTTGATCAAACTCATTTTACAGATGAGGAAACTGATTCCACCCTCCATGCTCTTCACCTGCATTCTAAACTCTTCCAGGGCCCTCCTTACCAGGCAGAGGCAAATTGAGGAAGTGGACACAGCATTTCCTTTCCTTGTTGTTTGACATGCAAAGCACTTTAGACTATATTTAGTACCTAATTGATGTGGCAGCAGGGGCCGCCTGGGATGTTGTGGCTTCATTTTTGCTCTCAATGAGACACGGTAGGGATGGTTTGGTGGTGGTTTCAAAACTAAAGACCCTCCAGCAGAGCCTGTCAAGTAAAACAAGGTTGACTGCTTGGTTGCCATACCAGGCACAGGTTAGCATGAAACAAAGTGTAGTGTCCAAGGAGAGGGAGCAGGGTGTCTCCTTTGGGTGAGCTTTGCAAGGGGACTTGGGACTTGGCTGGAAAAGGTGTTTTTGTTTGTTTGTTTGTTTTTGTTTTTGTTTTTTTTTTGAGTTGGAGGCTCGCTCTGTCGCCCACGCTGGAGTGCAGTGGTGTGATCTGGGCTCACTGCAACTTCCGCTTCCTGGGTTCAAGCGATTCTCCTGCCTCAGCCTCCTGAGTACCTGGAGTTACAGGCGCCCACCGCCTCTCCCAGCTAATTTTTGTATTTTTAGTAGAGATGGGGTTTCACCATCTTGGCCAGGCTGGTCTCCAACTCCTCACCTCAAGTGATCCGACGGCCTCAGCCTCCCAAAGTGTTGAGATTACAGATGTGAGCCACGCACCCAGCTGGAAATGGTGTTTTAAGCACACTAGCCATGTGGGCTGTTAAAGTATCATACTATAGCCCATCAACTAAGACAATGATTCTTGGACCTGTAAGGGCCCCAGGTCCCTGCTCCGGCATCATGACCTGTGTGCACTTTGATTTGCTGTGCCTGGGCGTATTTTGAATGAAGGGTAGCCCTGGTTAGATGTGAGGACAGTAGTGGGTGCTTTTAAGACTAAAAATATTGGGTGGGCATGGTGGCTCAGGCTTGTAATCCCAGCACTTTGGGAGGCCGAGGTGGGAGGATTACTTCAGGCCAGAAGTTCAAGACCAGTCTGGGCAACATAGACCCCAAATCTGCAAAAAAAAAAAAAGTTTTTGTTTTTGAGACAGTTCTCACTCTGTTGCCCAGGCTGGAGTATAGTGGTATGATCATAGCTCACTGCAACCTCTGCCTCCTGGGTTCAAATGACTGTCCTGCCTTAGCTTCCGCAGTAGCTCGGATTACAGGCGCCCACCACCACACCCAGCTAATTTTTATATTTTTAGTAGAGATGGGGTTTTACCATGTTGGCCAGGCTGGGATCAAACTCCTGACCTCAGGTGGTCTTCCCGCCTCAGCCTCCCAAAGTGCTGGGATTACAGACGTGAGCCACCGCATCTGACCTCATCTCTGCAAAAAATTTTTAAATTAGCCAGGCCTGGTGATGTGCACCTATAATCCCAGCTACTCAGGAGGCTGAGGTGAGAGGATCACTTGAGCCCAGGCACTACCACACCTTGAGCCCAGGAGATCAAGGATACAGTGAGCTATGATCACACCACTCTGTGTCTAAAAAAAAAAAAAAAAAAAAGACTGAAAGTATGGAGAGCATCTTTCATCTGTCCGTCTGTGAAACATTTCTTCACCTACCCTGTGTGTCAGGATCCATGCTTGACACTGACAGTATAAAGTTGAATAAGACACTGGTTCTCAAAAGCCCACAACAGTGCTGTCTGTTAGAAATATAATGTGGGGCCGAGCGCGGTGACTCATGCCTGTAATCCCAGCACTTTGGGAGGCTGACGCGGGTCGATCACTTGAGTTCAGGAGTTCGAGACCAGCCTAGCCAACATGGTGAAATCCCATCTCTACTTAAAATACAAAAATTAGCTGAGTCTGGTGGCATGTGCCTGTAATCCCAACTACTCAGGAGACGGAGGCAGAGAATCACTTGAACCCTGGAGGTGACAGTTGCAGTGAGCCAAGATTGCACCACTGCACTCCAGCCTGGGCAACAGAGTGAGACTCCTTCTCAAAAAAAAAAAAATGTGGGTCACTGATGAGGCTCATATAGGTAATTAAAAATTTTCTAGTAGCCATATTTTGAAAAGTAAAAGGAAGCAGGAAAGTAATTTTAATGATATATTTTATTTCATCTAAAACATCATTTCAACATGTAATCAATATAGAAATTATTAGTGAGCTATTTTACTTCCTTTTTTCCACATTAAGCGTTTGACATACAATATGTATTTTACACTTTCAGCGTATCTCAGTTGGTACCAGCCATGTTTCAAGTGCTCGGTGGCTACATGTGGCTAATGGCTACCACATCGGACAGCACTGGCCGAGGGTATGAGATTCACGTGTAAATCAAAGGTGGTAGTTCAGTGATAGATCTGACATGCCACTCCTGTTTTATCTTGGCGGAGAAGGGCAGATGTATGATGAAAAGCAGGTTTATCACAAGCAGTTATAGCTAACCAAAGAGCTACTGTCCATCAAACTTGCTGTATGTGCCTGGCACTGTGCTTGGTGTTGGTGGGTGTTGCCTGTGTTCGGAGGTGCCAGGGACTACGGTTATTCCCATTTCATAGATGAGGAAGCTGAGATAAGGCAATGAGAGGTCACTTGCTCAAAGTTGGGAAGTGGCAGAGGCAGCATTTGAGCTCAGGTGCAGAGTGTATACTTTTAAACCTGTTTTATATTTTGTATTGGAGGGTGTTTAAGGGGGATAGGGTCTGAGTTTTGAGCAATGAAAACCATAGGAGGGACTTGTTGCACAAAATCAATTCTGAGGCCGGTCGTAGAAGATCATGCCTGTAATCCTAACATTTTGGGAGGCCCAGGCAGGAGGATTGCTTAAGCCCAGGAGCTTGAGACCAGCCTGGAAAACAAAGCAAGACTCCATCTCTACAAAAATTTTAAAAATTAGCTGGGTATGGTGGCTTGTGCCTGTGGTCCCAGCTACATGGGTGGCTGAGGTGGGAGGATTGCTTTAGGCCAGGAGGTCAAGGCTGCAGTGAGCCGTGATTGTGCCACTGCACTCCAGCCTGGGTGACGGAGAAAGACCCTGTCTCAAAAAAAAAAGAAGTCCCAGTTTGTCAGCATTGATCTCTGGGTTTACATTGGTGTCGGTGTGCTGGTTTGAGACCTGAATGATTGAGAGGTCCACTCCTTAAATTGACCTCTAGGTTTGCTGGAACCTGGAACCTTACCTCCCAGGAAAGAGAGGGGTCTTTGGGGAGTTGGGAGGAGGGTGAGCAGGGGGACTAAGGAAGGCAAGGAAAGGTCTTGGCGTGTTTGAAAGCTCATTTCTTTGTTTTTTGTTTGTTTGATTGTTTGTTTGTTTTTGAGACAGGGTCTTGCTCTGTCACCAGGCTGGAGTGCAGTGGCGCGATCTTGGCTCACTACAACCTCCACCTCCTGGGTTCAAGTGACTCTCCTGCCTCAGCCTCCCGATTAGCTGGGACTACAGGTGCGCACCACCACACCTAGCTAATTTTTGTATTTTTAGTAGAGATAGGGTTTCACCATGTTGGCCAGGATGGTCTCAATCTCTTGACCTTGTGATCCGCCTGCCTCGGCCTCCCAAAGTGCTGGGATTATAGGCATGAGCCAGCATGCCCAGCCTGAAAGCTCATTTCTAAATTGCTGCTTTGGGGCCAGGCCTGGTGGCTTATGCCTGTAATCCCAGCACTTTGGGAGGATGAGGAGGGCGGATCACCTGAGGTCAGGAGTTCAAGACCAGACTGGTCAGCATGGTGAAATCCCATCTCTACTAAAAATAGAAAAAATTAGCCAGGCATGGTGGTGGGCACCTGTAATCCCAGCTACTTGGGAGGCTGAGGCAGGAGAATCAATCGAACCCAGGAGGCAGAGGTTGCAGTGAGCCAAGATCACACCACTGCACTCCAGCCTGGGCGACAGAGCGAGACTCGGTCTCAAAATAAATAAATAAATAAATAAATAAATAAATAAATAAACTGCTGCTTTGGACATGAAACCTGTTATGTCGCTGACTCTGGCCCTCATTGCTGTGTATTCTGGTGGGTGCTGTGGGCTCTGGTGGAAGCAACAGCAGAGCTTAGCTTGTGAATGTGTCTTACCCTTGGTGTGCTCCAAAGACATTGCCAGTGGATGGGGTGCGGGGAAGGGACATCACAGTGGTTTCCTCTGTCAACTCTATGAGAGTCGTGGTTCTAGACTTTTTGGAGGTGTCAGGTGCAGGTTGAATCCTGGCCTTCTACCTAAACAGGGCAGGTGCTGGAGATTCTCAGCTTGTTCCTGTCCCCAGATGGTGCTCACCACACTTATCTCCAACTGCTGGACAGTGCCTGGCATGTGAGAGATGCTCAGTAAGTATCTGTTGAATTAATGATACGAGCCAGCATTCACTGAGCTTTTACTATGTAGGAGGCACTGTTCTGAGTGCTTCTCAGCTAATATCTCATTGAATCCTTAGAACCACTCCTCGGGGTAGGTACTGTTGTTATTCCCATGTCTCGTAAGAGGAAACTGAGTTACAGAGAAGTTCAAGTCACAGAGCTGGTGAGTCTCAAATTCAGGATTCCTATGCAAGTCACTGGCTCCAGAGTCTAGGCTCTTAAACACTCACTGTGTGGTCTTTCGATGAACAGACAGACGAACAGATGGGGCAGACAAGCAGGACCATTCTCACTAGTTCCGGCCTTCTCACTCCACACGTGGTCTCCCCCTGTTTTGGGGGAGCCCCACAACAGATCCCAGGCCCCTTTGGGCCCTGAGGCTTTTTTTTTTTTTTTTTTTTGAGACAGAGTTTCACTCTTGTTGCCCAGGCTGGAGTGCAGTGGCGCGATCTCAGCTCACCGCAACCTCTGCCTCCCAGGTTCAAGCGATTCTCCTGCCTCGGCCTCCCAAGTAGCTGGGATTATAGGCATGCACCACCACGCCTGGCTAATTTTGTATTTTTAGTAGAGACGGGGATTCTCCATGTTGGTCAGGCTGGTCTCAAACTCCCGACCTCAGGTGATCTGCCCGCCTTGGCCTCCCAAAGTGCTGGGATTACAGGCATGAGCAGCTGTGCCTGGCTGGGCCCTGAGGCTTTAATACCCCTCTGGACAGTGCTTCTTGGTTTGTAATTTTTTTTATTTTTTATTTTTTGAGGTAGGGTCTCATTCTATCACCCAGGCTAGAATACAGTGGCATGATCAGCTCCCTGCAGCCTCTGCCTCCTGGGCTCAAGCGATCCCCCATCTCAGCCTTCTGAATAGTTGGGACTACAGGTGTGCACAACCATGCCCAGGTAATTTTTAATTTTTTTATAGAGATGGGATCTCTCTATGTTGCCCAGGCCGGTCTTGAACTCTTGGACTCAAGCGATCTTCCCTTTTTCCTCCCAAAGTGTTGAGATTACAGGCATGAGCCCACCATGCCCAACCTAAAAAGTCCTTATCTATAAGATGCTCATGCTGAAATATCTATGATTAAACGGTTAAGATATCTCGGATTTCCTTCAAAATAATATAGACAGGCAGAGAGTGCAGGGGCTCAAGTGTGCATGGGTGAATAAGAGATGAAATAAGATTGTCTGTGAGTGGAACTATTGAAGCCAGACAATGAGGGCTTATTATACTCTTTTTTTGCCTTGATGTTTTGAAATGTATCATCATGAGAAGTTACAAACAAGTACAACAAATTTCACCCAGCATTTGTGTATTTCAAGCTCAAGTGTACATACAGGGGAATTCCCTGCCTCTGCTCAGTCCACTTACA
Source organism: Pan troglodytes (assembly GCF_028858775.2). Taxonomy (NCBI): domain Eukaryota; kingdom Metazoa; phylum Chordata; class Mammalia; order Primates; family Hominidae; genus Pan; species Pan troglodytes. Next base: position 41,052,502 of record NC_072418.2, read on the forward strand.
TAATACAAATGTTTGCTTTTTTCTTTTTTTTGTCTCTATTATATGAGCCAATACTTGGCCCAAGGCTGTGGAAGCCCCTTTGATAAAGCCGTGTCTGGCAGCAGTGGGAACACCCGGCCAGGCCCCAGCAGCCCTGGCTTCTCTGAGCAGTGAACACCGTGGCACTGGCCTTCGAGTCAGTTTACTGAGGTCCCTTTTCCCTGAGATCTGTTTCCCTCTAGCACCTGCCTGTGGGGCCCCTCCCACATTTTTTCCAAGGACTTGTTTCAACAAAAAGCCTCAGACCCTCCCCTCAGGACAGATGTACACAGATCTTCTGACACCCGGCCTTCCTCTGGTGGGTCTTTGTTGAGGCCCCACACGAACCGGAATCCAGTCCTTGGTGTGCCCACAGCACCGCGGCAGGAGGCAGGAAACGTGCCCCTTTCCAGTTCTGACTCTGGACAAAAGAAGAGAAAGGGCAAGATGCAGCTTGTGACAGTGCCTGGGACCTGATGGTATTTCTAATCAAGCTAGCAGCTACAGCGCCTTTACGGCCGGCGTGTGCTCCCCGCTCCCATCACTGCATTTGTGCTTTGGGGGTCTGGAACAACAGCGCATGAGTATGTGGTAAAATTCTTATGCGGAAGTGGCAGGAAAAGAGGGGAACGTTTGGGGGCTTCTCCTGATGGTGTGCTGCCTGGTGGGTAGAGATGGTTGATGGGAACAGGAGTGCTGGTTGGTCAGATCCTGCCAGTGCTGGCGCCGTTTGTTGCATCTGATGGTGAGCTCTTTCCTCTGGTGCCCCGTTTTTCTATGCTGTGCTATTGGTTTGCAGGGAGGAAGGCAGGGAAGTCCTGCACCCCCTCAAGCTTCCATAAACTTCCACCCCCAGCACCATCTTCATCTCTGTCCTTTCTTTTTCTTTCTTTTTTTTATTTTTTTGAGACAAGGTCTTGCTCTTTCACCCAGCCTGGAGTGCAGTGGCATGATCACAACTCACTGCAACCTCGAACTCCTGGGCTCAAGTGATCCTCCCACCTCAGCCTCCCAAGTAGCTGGGACCACAGGCACATGCCACCACGCCTGGATAATTTTTTTTTTATTTTTGTGGAAACAGGTTCTTGCTATGTTGTCGTGGCTGGTCTCGAACTCCTGGCCTCAAGTAATCCTCTTGCCTCAGCCTCCCAAAGTGCTGGGATCAAAGGCATGAGCCACCATGCCTGGCCTGTTTTTCTTTCCAAGGCACCTTTTGCAGTTCTTTTAGTAGAGAGGCTTTCAGGTGAGTCTAGTGTGGAGGGAATGTCGTGAGCTCTGTCTTCAGTATAGGTAGGGCTTGATTTGTGTGTATTTCCTAGTGTGGAGGGAATGTCGTGAGCTCTGTCTTCAGTATAGGTAGGGCTTGATTTGTGTGTATTTCCCAGTGTGGACTGCACATTGGATCTGAGGGCAGCAAACCCCAAATGCTGATGGCGTGTCTGATTTTTTTTATTTTTTGAGATTGAGTTTCGCTGTTTCACCCAGGCTGGAGTGAACTGGTACAATCTCAGCTCACTGCAACCTCGGCCCCACCGGGTTCAAGCAATTCTCCTGCCTCAGCCTCCCTACTAGCTGTGATTATAATTGCCTGCCACCACACCCAGCTAATTTTTGTGTTTTTTTAGTACAGACAGGGTTTCGCCATGTTAACAAGGCTGGTCTTGAACTCCTGACCTCAGGTGATCCACCCACCTCAGCCTTCCAAAGTGCTAGGATTACAGGCGTGAGTCACTGAGCCCGGCCTTGATTTTTATTTTATTTTATTTTGAGACAGAGTCTCACTCTGTCGCCCAGGCTAGAGTGCAGTGGTGCGATCTTGGCTAACTGTAATCTCCATCTCCCGGGTTCCAGCGATTCTCCTGCCTCAGCCTCCTGAGTAGCTGGGACTACAGGTACCCGCCACCGCACCTGGCTAATTTTTTGTGTTTGTAGTAGAGACGGGGTTTCACTGTGTTAGCCAGGATGGTCTCGATCTCCTGACCTCTTGATCAGCCTGCCTCGGCCTCCCATAGCGCTGGGATTACAGGCGTGAGCCACTGAGCCCAGCCTTGATTTTTAAACTTATCAAGTCCTCAGTGAGGGGAGCACTGTCCTAGATACCAGGGTGCAGCCATGAGGAAAACAGACAAGGGTTCTCACCCTTCTGGGGCTCACCTTCAAGTGGAAGAGTCAATCAACAAACAAGATAAAGAAGTAAAACACGGCTGGGCACGGTGGCTCACGCCTGTAATCCCAGCACTTTGGGAGGCCAAGGTGGGAGGATCATGAGGTCAGGAGATCGAGACCATCCTGGCTAACACGGTGAAACCCTGTCTCTACTAAAAATACAAAAAAAAAAAAAAAAATTAGCTGGGCGTCGTGGCGGGCGCCTGTAGTCCCACCTACTCGGGAGGCTGAGACAGGAGAATGGCGTGAACCCGGGAGGTGGAGCTTACAGTGACCCGAGATCGCGCCACTGCACTCCAGCCTGGGTGACAGAGCGAGACTCCATCTCAAAAAAAAAAAAAAGAAAAAAAAGAAGAAGTACAACACGCACCATGTCAGTTGGTGATAAGTACGAGGGAGCAGAAATTAAACAGGCAAAGGGCCTAGGAAGCAGTCATGCATGGCTTCACAATGGGGCTGTGTTCTGAGAAATGTGTTGTTAGGCTATTTTGTTGTGTGAACCTCATGGAGTGTACTTGCTGCAAACCTAGATGGCACAGCCTCCTCCACACCTAGGCGCTATGGAGTAGGCTATTGCTTCTAGGCCACAAACCTACACACATGTGACTGCCCTGAATTCTGTGGGCAGTTGTAACACAATGGCAAGTATTTGTGTATCTAAACATAGAAAAGGTACAGTAAAAATATGGTATAAAAGATTTTTTAAAAGGCACACCTGTACAGGGCACTTACCGTGGATGGAGCTTGCAGGACCGGAAGTTGCTCCAGGTGAGTCAGTGAGTGAGTGGTGAGTGGATGGGAAAGCTAGGACAGTACTGTACACCACTGTAGACTTAACAGACACTGTACATTTAGGCTACACTAAATTTATTTTAAAAAATATTTCCTCAATAATACATTAACTGTAGCTTACTGCAACTTGTTTACTTTGTAAACTTCTAAATTTCTTAACTGTTTGGGTTTTTTTTTTTTTCTTTTTTTTGAGACAGAGTCTCGCTCTGTTACCCAGGCTGGAGTGCAGTGGCACGATCTCAGCTCACTGCAACCTCTGCCTCTCGGGTTCAAGCGATTCTTCTGCCTCAGTCTCCCCAGTAGCTGGGATTACAGGCACCTGCCAACTGTAATCTAGTTTGTTTGTTGTTGTTGTTTTTGTATTTTTAGTAGAGACAGGGTTTCACCATGTTGGCCAGGCTGGTCTCGAACTCCTACCCTCTGGTGATCTGCCTCCCTCGGCCTCCCAAGTGCTGGGATTATAGGCATGAGCCACTGCACCTGGCCTTGACTCTTTGGTAATACCACTTAGCTTAAAACACACCTTATTCAGTTGTACAAAAATATTTTCTTTATATCCTTATTCTGTAAGCTTTTTTTCTATTTTTAAATTTAAAATGTTCCGTTTTTATTTTTTTGCTTTCTGAGCTGCTTTTAGTAAAAACTAAGACACAAACACATGAGCCTAGGCCTCCACAGGATCATTAGTATCACTTTTCCTCCTCCACATCTTGTCCCACTGGAAGGTCTTCGGGGGCAGTAACACACGTGGAGCTGTCACTTCCTATGATAACAGTGCCTTCTTCTGGAATATCTCCTGAAGGACCTGCCTGAGGCTGTTTTACAGCTTTTTTTTTTGTATATAAGTAGAAGGAGCACACTCTAAAATAACAATAAAAAGTATATGTACAGCCTGGCCAACATGGCGAAACCCCATCTCTACTAAAAATACAAAAGTTAGCCAGGCATAGTGGCAGGCGCCTGTAATCCCAGCTGCTCGGGAGGCTGAGGCAGGAGAATCCCTTGAATCCAGAAGGCGGAGGTTGCAGTGAGCTGAGATTGCATCACTGCACTCCATCCAGCCTGGGTGACAGAGCAAGACTCTGTCTCAAAATAAAATAAATAAATAAAGTAGTGGGTAAAAACTGGAACCTTGGAGCTCCTCTGCTTGGGTTAGATCCCCACCCCAGCACTTTCTTCCTGTGTGACCTCCAGCCTATGACTTATTCGTTGAACTTCTCATCTGTAAAATAAGAATGCTGATAGTTCCTCCTTAGAGGGTCGCTGTGAGGGTTAGGAGAGAGAATTCATATGTAGCACTTAGAACAGCGCCTTGTGCAGTGAGCATTCCGGTTGTGGTTGTTATTATTAGCCAGCCAAAGCCGTTCGGTTGTGCTTCCAAAGCTGGCTGGAAGAGTCCAGCGACCGTGTTTAATCATTAAGCTGCATTGCCTCTGTGAGCTAGCACCTCCTCTGCACGGGCCAAGGAGCCCGCCTTTAGATTGTACGGTTCTGAATGAAGCATCCAGGCGCAAGCTCAGGGCAGGGGACGGTGTGGGCACAAGTCCAGCCCTGGCTCTGTCAGTGATCAGGTGGCCTGTGCCTGAATCCGAGGTAATAGGCGAGCCGCCTTTGTTACCTTTGAGCTTTCTTTCAAGCCCATTCAGACTCCTCAGACCACGTGTCTGATGAGTAAGGAGGCCTTTTCTTTCCCTCCCCCAAAGGGACTGTTGGCAAAACAGCTTTCTTTGGGAACGCGCCTGTTCACGACGACCAGCCATCTCCTGGGGAACTCCGGTGGCTGGCGTGTTCCTGCGGCTGTTGAATAAGTCGCTGTTAGGAGCTGGCACGGCAGGTTCCAGTTTCCGCATTCCAGGCACCCACAGCGGGCTGGGGGCGGGCACCACTGAGGTCGGCCTGGAGAACCAAGGCAGGTGGCCTCGCCCTGGGAGGAGCAGGGACAGGAGGAGCCCACCTGGGGCTCCCCTGACAGCCACCTGCCCACTTTGTGATCAGAGCCGTGTTCGGGGAGTCTTTCAGGTGAGCGATATTCATTAAATGTGGCAGTGACTTGCAGAGAAAGTTAATCATGTTTCTTCCTCTCCGGAGTTAGACAGTTAGCTTTTTTTGTTTTCTTTTTTTTTCCCCCCTCTTCTCCCTGAAATGTTTACCTGTCTGCTCCTAACTGTGAAGAAAGAGTGGGCCGGGTGTTGACGGACTGAGAAAAATGGAGGACATTTCTCCCAAGAGAAGGAATCGGTGACTGTTTTAGTGAGTTGAGCTCCTGCTGGATGCAGACTTCTGTGCCGGGGCTGGGGGCGATCCCAGCCTGGTGTAGATGAGCTCTGTGGTCTCGCCTGAGTCCGCTTTCCTCTCTGGGCCTCAGTTTCCTCTTCTTGTGAAATGGGAACTAGCAGCAGTGCCCAATGAGTCATCTATGTAAAGTGCTTCAAGCCTGGGCACTGAGCGGTGCTCAAGTCCCCCCTCCCCAACCCCAGGCCCCCATTTTCCCTGTGTGACCTCATCTGTGACCTCTCAGCTGCTTGCTTGCTGTACCCCAGCTGCACTGGTCTCCTGCTGTTCCTCCCTCAGAGACTTTGCCCTGGCTGTTCCCTCTGCCTGCAACACTTCCCCTAGAATCCCCAGCGCCGCCTCCCTCCCTCCCTCCCTCCCTCCCTCAAGTCTCTGTTCAGATGTCACCTTCTCCATGAGGCCTCTCTCCTTATTAAATTGCACCTTCTCCCTCACCCTCGCCCTTACTCTTTGCTTTATTTTTCTTCATAGCATTTACTTCCACTTGACATATTTTGTCTATGCTCTGCTTGCCAGCTCTAGGCTCCATAGAAGCACAGGCACTTTTGTGTCCATCCTTGTAGAACCGTTCCTGGCACGTGGTAGATGCGGGCTAAATTGTGATATGAATGAATTTATATCAGGTGCAACATGATCCAAGGATGGGTGGCCAGCCCCGTTTGGGGTTTGAGGAGGGTGTCAGCTTTTCCAGGAACCTGTGGCTGTGGGTGAGGCGGCATGTGCAGATGCCTCCCCCTGGTCACCCAGCGGCTCTCTGGCACCTGCCTGCAGCATCCAGCCCTCTGCCTTCCTGTCCCGCAACCCCTGCAGTCTGTGCAGCCCAGGCCTGGTAGTGACTCATCTGGGCAGCCTGGGTGCCTGTGGCATGGAACAGGAAAGCTTGGCCTAGTCAGTGGAGAGGATGTCAGGTTCATTTAGGTGGAGAAGGCTGTGTGGAAGACACCACCCATATACACACATCTCATATGTATCTCCAGCCCCTGCTTGCTGTTCCTGCAGGGGGAGGCCAGGGAATGCCTGGGAGGTAGCAATTAACCAGCCAGGCACAGTTGAGCCATCTCCCCTGCTTTAATGGGTAATAATTCTTGCTCTGGGGCTGAACAAGTTTTAATTAAATGGTGAGCGCGAAGAATCTGACCGTGTAATAGCTGACACGTCCTCATCTATTTTCTAGCTCCCGGTGTCAGCAATTGATTCTGTAAAAATATCCTGGGCAGGGCTTCCCTGAGCTCCGTGAGTGAGGTCAGTGGCCTTCTTGGATTTCTCCCAGCATGAGGCACCAGGGGACTGAGGTGCTGATGGACTTCGCACCGCTGTAGCATACATCATCGCACGTCAGGACCTGCTGCTATTTTAAGAATGTGCAGAGCAGGAGGGAAGCTCTTCTGCAACATTTAACACATATGTCCCTTGAGCTCCCAGTGCGGGAGTTTGGGGTTGAGTTGAGGACTCTCCTATTACACTTATTTCATGTAATGCCTGAGCCCCAACACTGTGGGCACAGTACTTCTCTGGGCCACAGGTTCCTTATCTGGAAAATGAGGATAATTAATAGATGATTAAACGAGAAGTCAAAGTGAGATCAGGTGACTCAGCGCTGTGTCTAGTGCATAGATAGCAAATTAGATTTAAAAAAGACAATTCTTTTTAAGAATTTTTTTCAAGCCCCTTTTTAATATTTTCGGTCTGTCCTTTTTTGTGCCCACCCCCGACCCTGGTTCCACCCCTGTGTCAGCATCCTCCCGCAATCCTTCACCCATGGTAACAATCAAGGACTGTATGTATCTTTCCACATTTTTCTCCATGGTTATATAATCCTATAGGAGATAATATTACACTTATTTTCTTGCATTTTGCTCTTCTCACATAGCAGTGCCATGTGGAATGCCTCTGAGTCCTTGCATAGCGCTCAGATTTGCTCTTTTTAGTGGCTGCGTAACACACAGTGGTGTGGATGCACCATAATTGATTTGGCCAAGACATCACTGATAGGCATTCCCTTTGCTCCTAGAGTTTTTTTTTCCCTCAAATTATTATTTTTATTGATAGCCTTCTTTAATTAGATTGCAGATGTCCAACCTGTTTGGCCACCTTGTTAAGCTCTAGGCCTTTGAGAATGAATATGAAGTAACAGTAGTGCAATGATGCCTCTCGTCCAGATAGAGGATGTATTTTTGGAGGGTTCTCACCAAGTCCAGCGCTGTGTTGAACCAAAAAGCATTTTTTAAATGCTTTTTCATTATTAGAATAATTAATAGATTCATCACACTTAGCCAGATTAGTTGTGTTTAATGTACTTATTATGAAATAAGAGTGAAAGGACAGTTCATGTTTTTTCATATTAACAATCTTGGTTGGAAATCAGAATGTGCAAGAGATTTTTGTTTGGATTTGTGATTGATTGTGTGTTTCTTTTTCAGGTGGCACTTTAGTTAGGGACTGTGCTTGTGTTCAGGAAACTTGTACAGCATTGTACCCAGATAGAGGTTTGTTCTAGTTGTCTGTTGCTGCACCACAAGCCACCCCCAAACTTAAGGCCTTAAAATGACAGCAGTTTCTTATTTCTTGTGAACCTGTGGTTGACTGGGGCTCAGCAGGATGGTTCTTCTGCTGGTCTTGCTTGGGGTTTGTTATGTGGCTGCAGTCAGAGGGTGGATGGGGTTGGAACATTCAACATGGCTTTACTGAAATGGCACCTTAGGAATGGCTGGGTCCATGTCTGTCCATAGTCTTGGGACCTCTCCTTTCATGTGGCCTGGCCAGCCTGTAGCTGGACTTATAACACGGCAGCCGAGGGCTTTTGTGAGCCTTCTTAAGGCATAGATTTAGAACTGGCCCCACATCACTTCTACTTCATTCTGTTAGTTAATGCGAGTTGAAGAGTCAGCCCAGATTCAGTATGGGAGGGATATCACAAAACAAGTTCCAGGAGGTGTGGTCCACTGTGGGCACCTTTCTATCCTGGCTACCATGGGGTTCATTTTCTCATGTAAGAAGTGCAGAGCTCAGCAGGCTAAGGTGATGCTCACCTTACCCTCTCTCTGCTGCTCCAGGTCACCATCCTTAGCCTCATATTCATAAAATGGTTGCTCCACTTCCAGCCTGATATCCTTGTGATGGGCAGGCAGAAGCAGGGCTCTAAGGAAAGAAGACAGCACCTGTATCAAGAAGCCAAAGCCTTCCCTGAAATCCTTAGCAGACGTCTGCTTGTGACTATTTGGCTAGAACTTTGTGACATGGCCACTCCTTGCTGCAAGGACATCTACAGTTTTTCAGCTGGGCCCATTGCCACCCTGAGCAAAGGGTCAATAAGGAAGAAGACGGAGAGTGGACATGTTGGGCATTCACCTGCCAGCACTCCATCCAGACAGCCACAGAAGTGGTGGGTAAACAGAGACAGCATACATTCACTTATCAACTGTTTAGTAAATTCCTGGCATGGGCAGGGCACTGGGCTTCTCCCAAAGACTGTAAGAGTGTGCAGGATTATTTGCAGACCTTGACCAGATCATTGCTGAGCTCACCTCTCTCATATCAGTGTTCGAAGTTAGTCTAATGATAAGAATAGTAGCCAGTCTCATTAAGGGCTTACCTTGTGTAGAGGAACTGTTATGAATACTTTTCATAAGCCAACTCAGTGAATCTTCACAGTGGCCCTATGAAATGGGCATTGTTATCACCCCTTCTTCTCAGAGGCAGAAACAGAGGCACAGAGAGGTTCAGTAACTTGCCATATTTCCTCTGACAAGGGCATGGTGGAGTTGAGATGCAGTCTCTCCTGGTCTGGCTCTGGAGGCGTGTACTGAACCATTTGGCTATACTGCTTTGGTTAATTACAGGAAACATTTCTTGTTGAAATGAATATGTAATTGACAGCAGAATAAAACATGAAACAAAAACCACTTACTACTCCATCCCCTCCACTCCTGCTTCCTGCCTCATTGGTCTCATCTGTCAGTAACCTAGTATATATTCTTCCTCACCTCTTTCTAAATGCATTAATTTTTAAAATCTTTTTAGAGTCTGGGTCTCACTGTGACACTTAGGCTGGAATAGAATGGTTGTTTGGCTCATTTTTTTCATTTGTTTGTAGAGATGGGATCTTGCTATGTTGCCCAGGCTGGTTTCAGACTCCTGGGCTCAAGTGATCCTCCTGCCTTGGCCTCCCAAAGCATTGGCATTACAGGCGTGAGCCACCATACCTGGCCTGTATTAACTTTTTAAGGATGGCCTTTGGACACACAGAATTGGATTAATCATAATGCGTGATGCATGATACACTGGCATTTTTGGTCCATGAAAAAAATATTCATCTATCATAATGAACAGCCGTTAGCCCACTGTTTGCCCAAGAACTTGAATATTACCAGTAACTTACATGTACCTATGTGGTACTTCCCATTCACTTTCCTGCCTGCTCTCTCAGAAGTGACCACCATCTTGAATTTTTTATTATTCTTTGCTTTAAAAGAATGATTTTTGAACTTTATCAAAATATGGCTGAGTGTGGTGGCTCATGCGTGTAATCCCAGCACTTTGGGAGGCTGAGGCAGCAGGATTTCTTTAGCCCAAGAGTTTGAGACCAGCCTGGGCAACATGGCAAGACCTCATCTCTACAAAAAAATTTTTAAAAATTAGCCAGGTGTGGTGGCATGCACTTGTGGTCCCAGCTACTTAGAAGGCTTAGGAGGAAGGATTGCTTGAGCTCAGGAGGTTGAGGCTGCAGTGAGCCTGGTTCGTGCCACTGCACTGTAGCCAGGGCGACAGAGTGAAACCCTGTCTCAAAAAAAAAAAAAAAAAAAGGCCAGGCACGGTGGCTCACACCTGTAATCCCAGCACTTTGGGAGGCTGAGGTGGGCGGATCATGAGCTTAAGAGATTGAGACCATCCTGGCCTACATGGTGAAACCCCATCTCTACTAAAAATACAAAAAAATTAGCTGGGTGTGGTGGTGCGCACCTGTAGTCCCAGCTACTGAGGAGGCTGAGGCAGGAGAATTGCTTGAACCCAGGAGGCGGAGGTTGCAGTGAGCTGAGATGGTGCCACTGCACTCCAGCCTGGGCGACAGAGCAAGACTCCACCTCAAAAAAAGAAAAAGAAAAAGATATACTGTACATAGTTTTCTGAGACTTGCATTTTTCACCTAATATTGTGATTCTAACATTGATTTAGACTGGTACCACTGGGACTCATGCATTTTTATTTACTGCCATGTGAGTATTCCACTGGCTGAATATACAATGTTTTTGTTTTAGGCATTTCCATGCCAATGGACATTTTGTTTTCAGATTTTTTGCTGTTCACAGGCTGCTGTGAATATTGTTACACTTACTTCCTGGTGCACATGGACAAGCATTTCTTTCAGGTATGTACTGGACATGAGATTTCTGGATTGTAGGTTGTGATCATCTTTAGCTTTGCCAGATATTACTGAGCTGCTCTTTAAACATCCCACCAAGGATGAGTTTCTTTTATTCTGTATCCTTGTCACATTTGGTTTTGTAAAACTTTTTTACTTTTGCCAGCCTAGTGGATAGGAAATGAAATCTCACTGTGGTTAATTTACCCCTGAAGACTAGTAAGGCAGAATATCTTTTCATTCATGTTTCTCCTTCTGGATATTGCTTGCTCATCACATCTGCTTCTTTTTCTTTTTTTCTTTTTTCTTTTTTCTTTTTTTTTAGGTGGAGTTTTACTCTTGTCACCCAGGCTGGAGTGCAGTGGTGTGATTTTGATTCACTGCAACTGCACCTGCTGGGTTCAAGCAATTCTCCTGCCTCAGCCTCAGGAGTAGTTGGGATTACGGGCACCTGCCACCACACCCAGCTAATTTTTGTATTTTTAGTAGAGACGGGATTTCATCATGTTGGCCAGGCTGGTCTCAAACTCCTGAGCTCAGGTGATCCGCCTGCCTCAGCCTTCCAAAGTTCTGGGATTACAGGTGTGAGCCACAGTGCCTGGCCACTTTTGCTTCTTTTTCCTATTGAATTGTAGGTGTTCTTTATATACTGTGGCTACTAATCCTGGGGTGGCAGCCTATTTAACCTAATAAAAGTTTATGATCCTCGGGTCATCCTTTCTGTAGTTGTTTTCTCTCCCCTGCTATTCTCCTCCCAATTCCATGATACCTTTTTGTGTACCTCCAGCTCACAGTGATCCACTCTTTGAAACAGTCCTCAACTTCTGGGCATTTGTGTATGTTAGTACAGATATATGACTGACTATACCTGTTCTACCCACTGTGCCGTTGCATTTTGGTATCAGATGTATCTGTTAGGATTAGTTTCAACTACAGGCTGGCCATGGTGGCACACACCTGTAATCCCAGCTACTCAAGAGGCTGAGGTAGGAGAATTGCTTGAATCCAGGAGGCAGAGGCTGCAGTGAGCCGAGATCGCACCATGCACTCCAGCCTGGGCGACAGAGTGAGACTCCATGTCAAAAAAAAAAAAAAAAAAAAAAAGGATTAGTTTCAACTGCATATAATTTAGTTTCAACAAAGTGACAGTGGCCTAAGCAAGATAGCTTATTTCTCTCTCACATAAAGGAGCCCCGTAATAGACAGGCAAGCCTGTGTTCTCATCAGGGACCCAGGCTGCTTCCACCTTCTGGCTCTGCCACCTGTATCCTGCCACCTCATGGTATGAGACGGCTGCCCAAGCTCCAGCCATTACGTCCCAGGAGGCAAGTAAGAAAAAAGGAGACTTAAGTTGTACACAGCAAGTCTCCTTACACCTTTGCCCAGAATTTAATCTCACTACTATATGTAGCTGCAGGGGAACCTGGGAAATGTAGTTTTATTTCCCATGGCCTTATTCTTAGCTAAAATTTAGATGTGATTGCTAAGTGAAAAGGGGAGACTCAATATTGGAGTAGGCAGCCGGTAATGTCACTAGTTCTGAGGTGTTCCCTAATAGTGGAGCTGAAAGGAGCCATCAGACACCAGAATGGTACCTGTAGATGATGCCCTCCCCACTTTTGGTTCTTTGATTAATTACACAGATACTTACGGAGCACCTGTTTTGTACAGACACTATTCTGGGAACTGGGAAGAGAGTAATGGAAAAGCAAACGAGGTCTCCACCCTTGCAGAGCTCGTATTTTAAAAGAGCAGCTAGATAATAAGCAAGTCAGTTACTTAGTGAGTCAGAGATAAGGGGTGTGAAGAAAAATAAAGGAGGGCTGGGCATAGAGGCTCTCAACTGTAATCCCAGCACTTTGGGAGGCTGAGGCAGGAGGATTGCTTGAGCCCAGGAGGTCAAGGCTGCAGTGAGCCGAGATTGCACCGCTGCGTTCCAGCCTGGGTGACAGGCTAAAAAAAAACCCTGCCTAAAAAAAAAAAAAAAAAAAAAAAGCTTTACCTCTTACTAACTCATGACCACTCTGTTTTCTTCTATATCCACCACCACCCACCCTCTACTGTATTATTTTAACGCTAAATAGTTGAGTATCTGCAAGATAAGGATTCTTTAAAGACATAATGACAAGACCATTTTAATCATGACAATAATTAACATTAATTGCTTACATCATCTGGTATCCGCACAGTGTTAACATCTCAGATCATCTCATAAATACCTTTCTAGAATTGGTTTGTTCCAATCAGGACCCAACAGGGTTCACCATTGGAGTTGGTTCATCTGCGTGTGAAGCCTCATTTAATCTATGGCTTCTCCCTCCCTCCAGCTCACTGCAACCTCTCTCTCCCGAGTTCAGGCGATTCTCCACCTCAGCCTCCTTAGTAGCTGGGATTATAGGCATGTACCACCACGCCCAGCTAATTTTTTTGTATTTTTAGTAGAGACAGGGTTTCACCATGTTGGCCAGGCTGGTCTCAAACTCCTGACCTCAAAGGATCCTCCCACTTCAGCTTCCTAGAGTGCTGGGATTGCAGGAGTGAGCCACCACACCTGGCTTGATTTTTCTTTGTTTTTCTCTTGCAGTTTATATGTTGAGAAAGGCCATGTCATTTGTCCTGTATATGATCAGGCCTGGATCTGACCGATCATATCCCTGTTGCAGTGTTTAACTTATTCGTCTATCTCTGTGTTTCCTATAAATGAATCATTGGATTTGCAGAGTAGGTGAGTTTCAGGTTTGAGATGTACACACACACACACACACACACACACACACACACACACAGTTTCTTTTTTGGCGGGCAGGGCTAGCCGTCCTCCTAGGTGTTGCTGTGTATCCGTTAGGGATGTAAAGCTGGGGGCCCCTTTCTGTATTGGTGTTAGTGGCCGTGGATGACCATTGCTCAGAGCCATTATTTCATTTGGGGTGTACAAAAATTGTGCTGTTGTAATTCTGTCCACCTCTTCATTTATTAGTGGGACTGTTCCTCTAGAGAGAACCTGCCCCTCATCTATTATTCAGTTATCCTGAGGGTACTGGCTCTTTTGAACTTTTGTTTGCCTTAGAAATGACTATTGAACAATTGGGCTGGTGGTTTCTAATCTGTTGTGTTTTTTTTTTTTTTTTTTTCCTGCAGAGATTCAAATCTTCCTTTTTTTTATGTTCATTCATTTGACATTTGCCGGTCTCCACCACTGCTCATACCCTGTCCTGAGCTTGCCAATAAACAGATGAACCAGTCCAGTCATCTCATTGTGTGGGCACGGCTGCTCCAGGCCTTACCTTTGACCGGGTGGGGCCTTGTGGGTGTTTGTCAAAGTAATGAGACTGTGGACATTCCCATCTTTCTCTTTCTTTCCCCTGTCGTGCATTGTCAGACCTTATAGTCTTTGGTGAGTTCCTGCTCTATGCCAAGGAATTAGTCCTTTATGCTTGGGGCAAGAGGTTTTTGAGTATTTGGATTTCTTCTGATCTGAAACTCCATTCCTAGACAAAAGAACAATAAAGGGCTCCATTGCAGAGGCAAGCCCTGGTAACCTGGCCAGGGGCGAGCCCTGACCCCAGCCACTGTTGTCTGGGTCATAAATTCTTGAGAGCAGTAGCACGCTTGAAATCATTTAGATGCTTTGGGATCAGTTATTCATTATATTGCACGATATCTAAGGGCCTCTTTGCTGCTAGAGATTACAACACATTCCTCCTGGGGGCAGAAGATTTATTGTGCAGTGATGTGCAAACTCATTCATTCATTCCATTGTTAACTTCTTCATTCAGCAAATATTTACTGAACATCACATATGCTTCCAGTGCCGGGGACGGAGCCCGATAAGGTCTGTCCTCTTGGAGTTCATTGTTTAGGTTGGGGGACACAGTCAAGGAAGAAGTAAACAGATTAATAAGATAATTCCAGATGGGGATGAATAATGCTGTGGAGTCAGGAAAGCAGAATGGCAAGAGAGACACGCCTGGAAGTAGAAGGGATTGTGGGAGGCTGGAAAACTGGGGTGGTTGGGGGAGAGCCTCCCCGGGGTGGTGACATGCCAGCCGAGAGTGGAGTGGTATGCAAAGGTGCCTTGTGAAAGATCAGGGAAGAGCTTTCCCAGCAGAGGGAACAGCAGGTGCAAAGGCGCTGAGGCTGGAATGAGTTTGACGTGTGAAGGAGTGTGGGGTGGGGGTGGGAAGGAGGGGGAGGGCGGGAGACGGGGGTGGCGGGGGAGCCTGGTGAGGGTGTGGGTTTGATTCAGTGTGTCCTCCCATGCCCTCTGGCTACGGCATGGAGCATAGATTGAAGGTGGGAGTGGAAGTAGGGCAGTGAGGGGCAGCCTGTACTGCAGTGAGGAGAGAAGTAGAGTCCTGGATGAGAGTGGTGACAATGGGGACAAGAAGTGGGTGGCCCAACAGAACTTGTTCAGGGATTGGTCATGCTGGGTGGTGAGTGGGTTGAAAGGTTTACCAGCGGGTTCAGGCTTTGGTCTGCAGGATTTTGTGGTAGTAAGCATAGCCCCAGTCCCCTTTAACATGGGCTGAGGTTTTCTTTCAATTTTTGTATTTTTAGTAGAGACAGGTTTTGCTATGTTGGACAGGCTGGTCTGGAATCCTGGCCTCAAGTGATCCTTCTGCCTCGGCCTCCCAAAGTGCTGGGATTAGATGCGTGAGCCACACCCAGCCTCTTTCTCTCTCTCTCTCTTTTTTTTTTTTTTGTAGAGACAGGGTCTTGCTGCATTGCCCAAGCTGGTATCAAACTTCTGGCCCCAGGTGATCCTCCTGCCTTGGCCTCCCAAAGTTGCTGGGATTCTAGGCGTGAGCCACTGTGCCTGGCCAAGAGCTGAGGTTTTCTACTACACACATCTTGTCTAGCCCTCATATGGTAGACCCTTAATGCCCATTTCAACCCCGAAGAAACTGAGGCCCAGAGAAGTGAAGTCCTTGATCGTTGTCACATAGGCTGTTGGGGCTGGATTGGAACGTGGGTAGCCCCACCCACAGTCCGACCATGCTCTCTTCTTCTCCCTCACTCCAACTACAGCTGTTAATTCATGATATTGACACAACCTGTGTTCAGGAGGAGCCAAATGTCAGTGTCATACATTTCTGAAGTCAGGAGGGAATCAAATCCACATCGGTGGCCTTTCCACCATTCCCACTAACCTGGATTCCAACACACCTTTTATGACAGTAATTATTACAGGGCAGAAAACGGGGACTTTCGATTGCTGACCACTTTACACGAGGCCCAGATAAGGTGTGCATCTAGGCCCTGGACTTTGAGCCCTGAGCCTGCTTAACTGATTGGGCTGAAAGTGTTCTCACCCATCAAATCCTCCTTATCACCTTCTCCAGAACTCCAGCTGTAAAGGGAGCTCACCACTCACAGGGTGTGTGTTGTATGTGACACCTCAGCCAGCCAAATGGCTTTACTTGGTGTCCTCTCAGAAGAGGTGTGACCTCCTTCTCTTAGCGTGGTCTCCTGTGGAAAGTCATGTTGAGTTTGGTGCTGCCTCTGCTTGCGTTTAGGCCTCTTGACAAGGATTGTATGTTGATCAATTTTTTAAAAGTGTTTTTAAAAAATCTTTACTGCTTTAAAATGTACAGAAGCCACACGCTGGCTGTAACCCGTTCCAACAGCAGAGCAGTATGTAGAGAAAGCATGGGCCGGAGACGCCTGTAATCCCAGCACTTTGGGAAGCCTAGGTGGGCGGATCACCTGAGGTCAGGAGTTCGAGACCAGCCTGGCCAACATGGTGAAACCGCATCTCTACTAAAAATAAAAAAAAATTAGCCAAGTGCAGAGGCATGCGCCTGTAATCCCAGCTACTTGGGAGGCTGAGACAGGAGAATCGCCTGAACCCAGGAGGTGGAGGTTGCAGTGAGCTAAGATCGCACCACTGCACTCCAGCCTGGGTGACAGAGTGAGACTCCGTCTCAAAAAAAAAAAAAAAAAAGCATGAAGATCTGCTTCATTGTCTTGACCTAGTGGCGTGGCTTTGCCCCCAGGTCCTGCCCAGATGCATATTAAGTGCACACTTCCAGGTCTTGGTCTGTGCAGTGGATTGTTTGTTAAGAGCCAGAGTGCCTGGGTTCAAGTCCTAGTATTGCTGTGTACTGACTGTGTGAACTTGGGCCTTTACTTAATCTCTCTGTGCCTTGATTTCTCCATCTTTAAAATGATGGTGATGATCCCAACCTCATAGGCTTTTAAAGGATTTACCCTGTTAATGTATTAATATGTAAAAGAATAGTGCCTAGCATGTTTGTTAAGTACAGGTGATCCTTGATGGGGTTATGTTCTGATGCACCTGTTATACGCTGAAATTACCCTTAAGTCAAAAGTGCATTCACACCTGTCATCCCAGCACTTTGGGAGGCTGAGGCGGGCAGATCACTTGAGGTCAGGAGTTCGAGACCAGCCTGGCCAACATGGTGAAACCCCATCTCTACTAAAAGTACTAAATTAGCCAGGCGTGGTGGCAGGTCCCTCTAATCCCAGCTACTCGGGAGGCTGAGCCAGGAGAATCACTTGAGCCCTGGAGGCGGAGGTTGGAGTAAGCCGAGATTGTTGCCACTGCACTCCAGCCTGGGTGATAGAGCGAGACTCCATCTCGTAAATAAATAAATAAATAAATAAATAAATGCATTCAATACACCTCACCTTCCAAACATCATAGCTTAGCCTAGCCTTCCTTAAATGTGCTCAGAACACCTGCATTAGCTTATAGTTGGGGAAAAATAATCTAACATAAAGCCTATTTTATAGTAAAGTGCTGAGTATCTCATGTACTGCTTATTGCTGGCCTGGAAAAAGTTCAAAATGCAGAGTATTAAAATTGCAGCCATTTGTGCCATGGTAAAGTCAAAAAATTGCAAGTCAGAGACTGTCTGTACTCATGTCTTAGGTTGGTTTTTTTTTTTTGAGACAGAGTCAAAACTCTGTCATCTAGGCTGGAGTGCAGTGGTGCGATCTCGGCTCACTGCAACCTCCGCCTCCCAGGTTCAAGTGATTCTCCTGCTTCAGCCTCCCGGTAGCTGGGACTACAGGCGTGTACCACCACAGCTGGCTGATATTTTTTTGTATTTTTTGTAGAGACGGGGTTTCACCATTTTGCCTAGACTGGTCTCGAATTCCTGAGCTCAGCAATCTGCCCGCTTCAGCCTTCCAAAGTGCTAGAATTACAGGTGTGAGCCACCGCGCCCGGCCAGCTATTTTTTTTTATTATACATCTATGTGAGTACTGCGGTTTGTTTTATAGACATACTCTAGGTATGCCATCCTGCAGATTACACTTGAGTAGTCTAGCTTAAGAGATCCCCCCATGTCTGTGGGTCAAGGTCTGTGGCATTCTTTTTAATGGCTACACAGCATTCCACTCTATTTGTTGCCTGTTGTTGAACATACTGGCTGTTCCCATCTTTCATTATTGGAACTCTGAACATCTCACACACAAAAATCATTTGTTTGCTTCTGAAGTTTTTCTTGGGACAAAGTCCTAGAGTTGCAATTCCTGAAACAAAGTGTCTATTTTTAAAGACTTGTGGCTGGGCGTGGTGGCTCACGCCTGTAATACCAGCACTTTGGGAGGCCAAGGCGGGAGGATCACCTGAGGTCAGGAGTTCAAGACCAGCCTGGCCAACATGGTGAAACCCCGTCTCTACTAAAGATACAAAAATTAGCCTGGTGTGGTGGCAAGCGCCTGTAATCCCAGCTACTCAGGAGGCTGAGGCAGGAGAATTGCTTGAACCCAGGAGGCAGAGGTTGCAGTGAGCCAAGATTGCGCCTCTGCACTCCAGCCTGGGCGACAGAGTGAGACTCCATATCAAAAAAAAAAAAAAAAAGTCCAACTCCCCCACCTCAATAGTCAATGAGTTGTCCCTATCCTACTGACTAAATAATCCGTTCTTTCCCACTAATATGAAACTCAAACTTACTGTGAGCCAGGCCCTGGTCTGTCAAGTTTACCTTTCTAGTCTCCTGCCGTAACTCAATGAAGCAGATTGATAATATTCCCATTCACAGCAAGAAAACCGAAGCACAAAGAGGTGTCGTTTCTTGAGTGACATTTCACAGCTTGGATGGGGCAGAGCCTGGCTGGAAATATTGCAGATTTATTTAATAACCAGCCCCCTTATTTGTAATATGTTTTCAGCAGTTTTTCCTGCAGTTTCTTGCCAAATCTCCCTTTTGTCCACCTGTAACGGCCTGCAGCATTTGCCCTATGCTGGAGTTCTATGTTTTAGGCCTGTTCTCTGCCTCTGCCCTGGCCGAGACTTCTGTGGCAATGTCAGATGCCAGTGAAGGCTGCTGGCAGGCGTGGACGTCTCAGATGTCTGATCCTTCAGGAGCCCCCTCCACGGGGCCCTGGCTAGGCAGTGACCAGGATGTTTCCGAATCCCCTTAAGTTAATGGTGGCCACTTAGGCAGCGGAAGTGTCATGAAAGACTCTTCTGTCCCCATGGCTGGGCCAAACCAGGGAAGACGCTGACATCAAGCACAATTGAGAACAAGCAGCAGTAGGCAATGTTCTGGGGCTATTAATTCATCCTGGCTGAAAAAAACCTCACAGTGGATTAAATTGGTTTATGTAAAGTGCTGAGAAGAGCCCAGCCTGGGCAACATGATGAAATCTTGTATCTACAAAAAATACAAAAATTGGCTGGGCATGGTGGCATGCACCTGTGGTCCCAGTTACTTGAGAGGCTGAGGTGGGAGGATCACCTGAGCCTGGGAAGGTCAAGGCTGCAGTGAGCCATGATTGTGCCACTGCACTCCAGCCTGGGCAGCAGAGTGAGACCCGGTCTTAAAAAAAAGAAAAAAAGAAAAAGAAGAGTGGTTGGCACATAGTAAACACTCACATACATATTAGTCATTGTTCCTCTGTTTCCAAAGATAGGAATAAAGTTCCCAGGAGGTGTGCTTAGAATGTGGGTGGGCAGATACCACTCGGGTATTTCCTGAGCACCTATGCCGTGGCACACAAGTGCTGGGGCCACAGTTAGGGCTCAGGACAGGCACGGCCCCCACGCTCTTGGAGCTGACGTTCTAGAAGGCAGGTGGATCCTAGATACAACAGATACGTGATGTAATGTTACGTAGTGAGAAGTGCTAGAGATTGAGGGAGGCTACTGTTTTATCAGAAGTGACCAAGGCAGGCCTCTAAAGAGGTTGCCTTTGAGTCAAGGCCTGAAAGATAAGGAGCCAGCCGTGGAAGGCACATTCCAGGCAGGACCACAGATGCAAACCCCAAGGCTGGAGCTTGCAGAGCTTGTTCCCAGCAATTCACAGACGCCACTGTGGCAGGAGGGCAGCGGGGGAGAATGGCAGGAGATGGCATCAGAGAGGGAGCCAGGTGGAGCCTAGGTTCTTTTGGTTGAAAATAACAGAAACCCACCTTAGACCCACCTAAGCCTCAAAGAATTGTGAGATGCCTCCTGAGGCCTAGGACTCGCACTGTCTCCTGGCATCAGGATCGATAGGCCTGAGGTCTAGGCGATTTTCTGTCTCCATCTCCCATCTCTGTCTCTTCTTTATCTCTGCTTTCTTCTCTCTTTGGGTTTCTCCAGGCATTTGGCCACCTCATTGCTCCTTCTTTTATGGGATTTCCAGGTCGCAACCACAGATGGTCACCTCTCATCCAGTGAGCTGTGGCTGGAGAATAAGCATGGCCATCCCACCCGTGCCTGTGTACATGCACAGTTTTCATTCAAAGGGGACTGTAAGGCCAGGCGCAGTGACTCACACCTGTAATTTCAGCACTTTGGGAGGCTGAGGTGGGCGGATCACCTGAGGTCAGGAGTTCAAGACCAGCCTGGCCAACATGGTGAAACCCCATCTCTACTAAAAATACAAAATTAGCCAGGTGTGGTGGCGCATGCCTGTAATCCCAGCTATTCGGGAGATTGAGGCAGGAGAATCGCTTGAACCTGGGAAGCGGAGGTTGCGGTGAGCTGAGATCCCGCCATTGCACTCCAGCCTGGGAGACGAGGGAAACTCTGTCTCAAAAAAAAAAAGTTGGAGAGGGGACTCTAGGAAGCCTGAAAGACCCACTCCCCTGCTGTCCTGGCCTAGGGTACATTCCCCTTTTCTCATATGAAGCAACATCATGTCATGGTTAAGAACATGGCCACATTGGCCGGGTGCAATGGCTCACGCCTGTAATCCCAGCACTTTGGGAGGCCAAGGCAGGCGGATCACAAGGTCAAGAGATTGAAACCACCCTGGCCAAAATGGTGAAACCCTGTCTCTACTAAAAATACAAAAATTACCTGGGCGTGGTGGTGCATGCCTGTAGTCCCAGCTACTCGGGAGGCTGAGGCAGGAGAATCGCTTGAACCCGGGAGGCCGAGGTTGCAGTGAGCCGAGATGGCGCCACTACACTCCAGCCTAGGCGATGGAGCCAGACTCTGTCTCAAAAAAAAAAAAAAAAAAAAAGAACGTGACCACAGTGTCTGGATTCAGAGCTCTGCTGCTTGCTAGCTGTGTGACCTTGGACTCATCACCTCACTCTTGGGGCTGCAGTTTTCTCACCTGTAAAATGAGGATGCTAAAGCCTTTTGCTTCAGGGTGTGGTTCAGAGCATTAGACAAACTTAGGTAAAGGACTCAGTCTGAGCCTGATACACAGTAAGCACTCAGAGTATTAGTTTTCATCATCATCGTTGTCATCCTTACTTTTCCTTCCTGAGGCTGGATAGTGCTCTACAGTTCAAGATAGGACTTGGGAATAAAGAGCCTAGGATTGATCTCAGCTCTACTACCAGCTAGCTCTGTGACCTTGGCCAAGTGAGTAACAGCTTTGGTTTCTTCATCTGCATCGTAAGGACAAGAAAGAGCTTAAGGGCTCGATCATTGGATATACGTTTGTCGTCTGAGATTTGGGGCAACTGGAAATTCAAGAGATCCCAAGTTCCCTGCTCAGTGCAGCCCCAGCTCCTGATCACACTTGAATGTGAGCTGATGGCGGGCTTGATGCTAGGGCCTGCCTCACCTCTGTCATGAAGGCTTGCGCAGGGCCCTTCTGTGCCGAGCCTGGCGCTTGCTCCCCATAAGCCCGTCTGCTGCTCCCTCCACTGCGAGCCCTCCCAGGTCTGATCCGCCTGTCCCCAGTACCCCGGCATGTGCCTGTCCCCAGTACCCCGGCATGCGGCACTTTTCCTTCTTCTCTTGTGAAAGGCAGATCTGGAAGAAGCTTCTGGGGAAATGCTGTGTTTGTGTCTGGTTATATCTATTCCCCAGACGGTGATTCTTAAACCTGGCTGTGAGTTGGCATCACCTGGGGAATCTTGGTAACAGTTGGGATTCTCTGGCTTCACTCCTGGAGCATCTGCTCCCGCAGGTGGAGAGGAAGATCATCTGCTGGTTTGGCCGCCCTACAACCATTCACCATTCTTTTGGGGTTTTCCTTTTGGGAACTGCTCTTCCTCCATCCCATCCGTTCACTTACTGAGACCGCTGTGTGCAATTTATTACTTACCCCAGGCACTGGGGATATGGCAGAGAATCTGGAATATGCCCTTGAAACTGGAATTGTGTCTGTCCGTTAGATCACAGTACCGTAAGGCTGTCACTTTCTGATTTTTATAATTGTACTGTGATCCAGAGATTCTTCTTAGGAAATACCCACATCTTTAGGGGTTACAAACAAGAGCAAATTAACTGGAAAAGGGAAGCAAACCAGTGTTGGCTGAACAAACATGAAAATGACTACAATGTTTATCTTCAGTTTTGGGAGAATTGTCATGAAGACTCAACCACAGTGTCATCCTTTGTACAGAATAGGATTCTAATCAGGAGACCAGTGCTCATGTGCACAGCTTTGAGTGTGAAGATCTAAAAATTTTAGTTGGTAGGATGATTATAGATTATTTTCATCTTCTTCTTTAAACTTTTGTATATTTTTCACATTTTCTAGACGGAAGTTTTAGAAACAGAAGTGGGGAAAAAAACAACTTAAAAAAAGCCCCGGGCCAGGCACAGTGGCTCACACCTGTAATCCCAGCACTTTGGGAGGCTAAGGTGGGCGGATCACGAGGTCAGGAAATTGAGACTATCCTGGCCAACATGGTGAAACCCCATCTCTACTAAAATGCAAAAAATTAGCCGGGTGTGGTGGCGGGTGCCTGTAGTCCCAGCTACTCGGGAGGCTGAGGCAGGGGAATCACTTGAACCCAGGAGGCGGAGGTTGCAGTGAGCCGAGATCACACCACTGCACTCCAGCCTGGCGACAGAGCAAGACTGTCTCAAAAAAAAAAAAAAAAAAAAAAAAGCCCCACTGTTGTGGAATGTCCTGGTCTACCTGGTTTGGACTTAGAAATGCCTTAGGAGTATCCTGGGCCATTCAGGTCATTCCTTATCTTCCTGCCATAGGGATTGGTTCAAGGAAGGGAGGAGGTGAGTCAGTCCAATCAGAATTAAGACAGGTCTTTCTCTGGAGCTCCCAGGAAAGAAGAGGAGCTTTCTTCCTACGGAGGTGCCAAGTTGTGGAGTGTAAGCTTAATGCTGCTGGGGGCCTGGGGACCATCTTTGCTCAGAGGGTCGAGTGGAAAGGAGATGGAAATAATTCATTACAGACAAATTCTTTGGGTAACTGAACTTCTCAGTAATGGGAGCCAAAACATTGGCCCTTTTTCCCCTCAAGTCAGTTTGAGTTGGGTCTCTGCCACTTGCAACCGAAAGAGTCCTAAGTAATACAGTAATTTTAGTGGGCCCTAGAATCTATATTTAAATTTAAAAAATTCTCTGCCGGGCGCAGTGGCTCATGCCTGTAATCCTAGCACTTTGGGATGCCGAGGTGGGTAGATCACTTGAGGCCAGGAGTTCAAAACCAGCCTGGCCAACATGGTGAAACCCTGTCTTTACTAAAAATGCAAAAACTAGCCAGGTGTGGTGGCAGGCACCTGTAATCCCAGCTACTCAGGGGGCTGAGGCAGGAGAATTCCTTGAACCCGGGTGGTGAAGGTTGCAGTGAGCCAAGATCGTGCCATTGTACTCCAGCCTGAGGAACAGAGTGAGACTCTGTCTCAAAAATAAAATAAAATATAAAAATAAATAAATAATTCTCCAGAAATGATTTGTATGAATCAGATATTTGGGAACCACTTTGCTAGACTTTCCTGAGTGGCAGTTCTTAGCTTTATGTGATCAACAGACTGGCCTGGGGAACTTAGTTAAAATACAGCAGCTCTGTTCCACATTGCTGGAGATTCTGGTTTGGGGCCTGGGGCCTGGGTATCTGCATTTTGAACACCATCCTGGGTGATTGCGTGCACATCAGAGTGTGTGTATGCACAGAGGATTCTTGGCCGGGCACGGTGGCTCACGCCTGTAATCCCAGCACTTTGGGAGGCCGAGGCGGGTGGATTACGAGGTCGGGAGATCCTGGCTAACATGGTGAAACTCCGTCTGTACTAAAAATACAAAAAAAATTAGCCAGATGTGGTGGCGGAGGCCTGTAGTCCCAGCTACTCAGGAGGCTGAGGCAGGAGAATGGCGTGAACCCGCATTCTCAGCTTACAATCCTATCCATAGAGGGGGCCCAGGATCCTTCTCAAATGAATGAAAGTAGAGTTTAAGTCTGGAGTTTTTTTCCTCTTTGGAAAAAAACATTCCTTTCTTGCCCATGACCCAGCCTTGCACACTGGCCGCTAAACCTGGCGTATCGCATCATGTTTCAGGAGGAATTTGGTCAGATCTGTGCACTTTATTAGGATAATGGTTGACCCAGTGTGTACCTCCCTAGGTAACTTTGGAAAGAGCTGGATAGAGTTCATGACCAATTCAGAACAAAGTCTGCTCTTAGGAGGAATTTTGCTAATAGTGGGAAATATTCAAGAGGGTAATCACTGACTTAGTTCAAGGTAATTTAAGGTGAATGCATTCCTCATGTGTGTGTATGTGTATGTGTGTGCGTGTGTGCCATACTTACTTGAGGTGAAGGAGGGGCGAAAGCCCTTTTACTCGAATGAAAGGAAATCTTTTGAATTGACCTATCGGTTCAGAAAATCCCTTTTCAAATCTTCCCTTGAGCAGCTTTGCTTTTGAGGCCCCTGAAAGCTGGGAAAGAAGGGGCTGTGAGGCCTGACTGACTCCTCGCTGCTGGCTGTACCCCCAGGCACGTGTGATTTTGCCATTGTCTGAAATCTTGCTTTCCCCAGAATTTGTGCCCCATGCTGAGTTCCTACAGCTCAGCCACCAGGAATTAGGGCATGGGTTAGCCAGGATTATTCAAATTTAATCTGATCATCGTTAAACATTTTTGCTTGCATCCTCCCCAAAAGAATTTTGATAAGCCCCTGTATACCTCCTTGTACACTGTAAAGCTAACATCTAAAATAAGCTTATGGTAACTTTAAATTTGTCTTATTTGTGGGAGAAGAAAATAGTACACATTTTGAAGGTCGAATGTAATTGAAATATTTTATGATGTGGTTAGATAAAAAAAAGTTTTTACTACCTTATTGAGTAAAGTACACAGAAGCTGAAAGCAATCATGTAAATTTTTCCCTGGGAATTTTTTCTTGGTGGATCTAGAAAAATTCGGTGGTCCTGAAAAATGTTCCCTTTGAACAAATCAGAGCCACTAACCTATACTGCTTTGACATTCATGATCCTACTATGGTTCAGAAAATCCTGTTTTTAAAGCCCAGTTTCATGTTTGGCAGAAAGATACTTAAGTCAGGGAAAGACAGGCAAGTCTGGGGGTTTAAGTAGCTTTTTATTGTTCACTAAAGGCTACTTCCCCAAAACCAATATTGATGTTGTGTGTTTGGAGTCCTGGAGGTTTACACACCTCTCCGTCGTGCTCCTTGGGAAAATGGGGGAGTGCACAACAGCGGATGGGCAGTAGGGAAGGAGACAGGCTGGTTTGCAGCCAGATCAGTTTTAGGAAGAGGAACTTGTGGATGTTGAGGATCTGAACATTGCTTCCCTTGAAAACACTGTTTTCAAGATACTCCTGTATCTGTTAAGTTTCTGTAAACCCCTAGTGATAAGCACATCCAAGAGTGAAGCCTCTCGGCTTTAAGAACCAGGCGGTTTCTTATGGAGCGGGAAGTCCAGAGGTGATTAGGTTACAGAAGTTGTCACCACCACCGCCTGTATGTGTGTATATATACACACGTGCCATAAAAGTCACCCATTCAGAATATGCAATTCAGGCTGGGCACAGTGGCTTATGCCTGTAATCCCAGTACTTTGGGAGGCCAAGGCAGGCAGATCTCTTGAGGCCAGGAGTTCGAGACCAGCAAGGACAACATGGTGAAACCCTGTCTCTACTAAAAATACAAAAATTAGCCAGGCATTGTGGTGCATGCCTGTAGTCCCAGGTACTTGGGTAGCTGAAGCACGAGGATTGCTTGAACACAGGAGGCGGGGGTTGCAGTGAGCCGGGATCACACTACTGCACTCCAGCCTGGGTGACAGAGTGAGATGCTGTCTCTCAAAAAAAAAAAAAAAAAAAAAAGGCCAGGCGTGGTGGCTCACGCCTGTAATCCTAGCACTTTGGCAGGCTGAGGTGGGTAGATCACCTGAGGTCGAGAGTTTGAGACCAGCCTGACCAACATGGAGAAACCCCGTCTCTACTAAAAATACAAAATTAGCCAGGTGTGTTGGCACATGCCTGTAATCCCCGCTACTCAGGAGGCTGAGGCAGGAGAATCGCTTGAACCTAGGAGGCGGAGGTTGCCGTGAGCCAAGATCGCAACATTGCATTCCAGCCTGGGCAACAAGAGCAAAACTCTGTCTCAAAAAAAAAAAAAAAAAGAGTATGCAATTCAGCTGTTTTTGGTAAATTTGTGAAGCTGTATAACTATCACCACAATCCAGTTTTAGAATATTACCACCACCCCAAAAGATATCCATCTTGTACCTCTCTGCAGGCAGTCCTTGCTTCCACGCCTAGGCCCAGGCTACCACTAACCTGCTCGTTGTCTCTGTAGATTTGCGTTTCCTGAACATTTCAAATACATGCAGTCATACAGTATGTAGTCTTTTCTGTACCAGGCTTCCGTCACTTAGCATAATGTTTCTGCGCTTCCTCCAGGTGATAGCTTATATCAGTCGTTCATTTGTTCTTATTGCTGAATAATATTCTATTGTATGGGTAAACCACATTTTGTTTATTCGTTAACCATGAATGGATAATTTCATTACCATTATTCGTTAATGGATACTTGGATTGTTTCCAGTTTGGGCTATTATGAGTAGTGCTGTTATAGACATTTATGTTCAGGTCTTTGTGTGGACATGTTTTCATTTCTGCTCAGGAGTGGAATTACTGGGTCATTTGGTAACTCTGTTTAACTTTTTAAGAAACTGCCAGATTGTTTTCCAAAGTGGCTGCGCCATTTTCATAGATAGGGTCTCATGATGTTGTCCGGGCTGGAGTACAATGGCTATTCACAGGCGTGATCATGGCGCACTACAGTATCAAACTCCTGGGCTCAAGCTGTTTTCCCGCTTCAGCCTCCTGAATAGTTGGAACCACAGGTGCATGCCACCGCCCCTGGCTGGGGTCCAGTATTTCTTTATCCTCACCAACGCTTATTGTTACAGCCATCCTGGTGGGTGTGCAGTGGTATCTCATTGTAGTTGTGATTTGCATGTCTCTGATGACTAATGTTGTTGATCATCTTTTTATGTGCTTATTGGCCATTCGTGTATCTTCTTTGGTGAAATATGTATTTGTATTGTTTGCCTATTTCTTAATCTTGTTATTTCATTGAGTTGTAAGAGTTCTTGATATGTTCTGGATAACACTCATCAGATATGTGGTTTGCAAATATTTTTTCCCAGAAAATATTTTTATTTTTTTAGTCATGCCTTTTGAAGTATAAAAGTTTTTTTTTTTTTTTTTTTTTTGAGACTGAGTCTCACTCTTGTCACCCAGGTTGGAGCAGTGGCACAATCTCGGCTCACTGCAGTCTCTGCCTCCTGGGTTCAAGCAATTCTCCTGCCTCAGCCTCCTGACTAGCCGGGATTGCATGCACATGCCACCATGCCCAGCTAATTTTTGTATTTTTAGTAGAGATGGGGTTTCTCCATGTTGGCCAGGCTGGTCTTGAACTCCTGACCTCAAGTGATCCGCCCACCTTGGCCTCCCAAAGTGTTGGGATTACAGGTGTGAGCCACCGCGCCCACCCTAATATAAAAGTTTTTAATTTTGGAAATTCTGTTTATCAATTAGTCTTTTATGGATTGTGCTTTTGGTATTATATTTAAGAACTCTTTGACCCAGTATCATAAAGTTCTTCTTTCATGTTTTCTCCTAGAAGTTGCATACTTTTAACTCTTGCCTTTGAATCTATCATTAATTTTGATATCATTTTTGTGTATTACGTAAGGGGCCTAAATTTATCTTTTTGCATATTAATATCCAATTGTCCCAGCTCCATTTGTTGAAAAAAAGACCATTTTCCTCCACTGAATTAGGTAGCACTATGGTAAAAGTCATTGGATTATTAATATAAGGGTTTGTTTCTTCTGATCTATTGGTTTAAATGTCTGTCCTACTGCTAGTGCCACAGTCTTCATTACTGTAGCTTTAAAGTTACTTTAGAAATCGGGAAGTGTTAAGTCCTCACCTTGTTTTGTTTTCCAAAATTGTTTTGGCTTGTGTGGGTCCTTTGCACACTGACAAGTTTTCAGATCACCTTGTCAATATCTGCACAAAAGCCTGCTGGGATTTGATAGACTGTGTGTTGACTCTACATGTCAATATGGTGAGAATTGCCATATTAATGTTTAGTCTTCCAGTTTGTGTACAAAGAATGCTTCTCTGTTTATTTAGATTGTCTTTAATTTCTTTCAGCTTTTCAGTGCTTGTAGCTTTCAGTGTACAAGTCTACACTTCTGTTAAATTTATTCTTATGTATTTTTTTTATGCTATTGTGAATGGAATTTCTTTTTCTTTTTTTTTTTGAGACAGGATCTCACTGTTACCCAGTCTGGAGTGCAGTGGCACAATCATGGCCTTTTGGGCTCAAGCAGCCCTCCCATCTCAACCTCCTGCGTAGCTAGGACTATAGGCACATGTCACCATGCCCAGCTAATTTTTAATTTAATTTTATTTATTTTTGAGACAGAGTCTTCTGTTGCCCAGGCTGGTGTACAGTGGCATAATCACAGCTCACTGCAGCCTCGACTTCTGAGCTCAAGTGATCCTCTCACCTTAGCTTCTGGAGTAGCTGTGACTATAGGCATGCATCACCATGCCTGGCTAATTTTTTTTTATTTTTGTGGAGGCAGGGTTTTGCCGTGTTGCCCAGGCTGGTCTTGAACTCCCAGGCCCAAACAATCCTCCTGCCTCAGCCTCCAGAAGTGCTGGGATTACAGGCATGAGCCACCATATCTGGCCTAAAAAGTATCTTGTGGAGATATTTGGAGATAGGATGCCACACTTTGTATGATTTCAGTCCTTTAAAGTTTTTTTTACCTTTTCTTTTGAAATAATTTCAGTCTCACAAGAAGTTGCAAAAATACTACAAATAGGCTGGGCATGGTGGCTCATGCCTGTAATCCCAGCCCTTTGGGAGGCCAGGGTAGTTGGATTGCTTCAGCCCAGGAGTTTGAGACCAGCCCAGGCAACATGGCAAAACCCTGCTCTATAAAAAATTAGCTGGGCATGGTGGTGTGCACCTGTAATTTGAGCTACCAGGGAGGCTGAGGTGGGAGGATCACCTGAGCCCAGGGGGATCAAGGCTGCAGTGAGCCATGATTGTGCCACCACACTCCAGCCTGGGCAACCGAGTGAGTCCCTGTCTGAAAACAAAAAACAAAAACTACAAATGTTTATCTACATGTGAAAGAATGAAGTTGGACCCTTACCTCACACCATATACAAAAATTAACTCAAAGTAGATCATAGACCTAAATGTAAGAGTTAAAATTATAAAATTCTTAGAAGAAAACATAAGATTATATATTTGTGACCTTGAGTTAGGCAATGGTTTCTTAGGTGAGAACAAAAGCACAAACAACAGAAGAAAGAACAAAAGCACAAACAACAGAAGAAAAAAATAGACACATTGGACTTCATGAAAATTTAAAACTTTCGTGATGCAAAGGATGCCATCAAGAACATAAAAAGACAAACCGTAGAATGGGAGAAGATAATTGCAAATCATGTCTATAAAGGACTTATGTGCTGAATATACAAAGAACTCTCACAACTTGACAATATAAAAACAACCCAATATAGAACATGGGCAAAGGATTTGAATGGCTCTTTCTCCAAAACATCCAAATGGCCTATAAGCACATGAAAATGGCTCAATATAATTATCATTAGGGTAATGCTAATCAAAACCACAAGATTCTATTTCACACCAACTAGGATGGCTAGAGCCAAAATGATGGGCAATAACAAGTGTTGGCCAGGATGTGGAGAAATTGGAACCCTCACACATGGCTGGTGGGATTGTAAAATGGTGTAGCCATTTTGGAAAACAATTTGGCAGTTACTCAAAAAAATATATACATAGAGTTACCATATAATCCAGCAATTCCACTCCTAGGTATATACTCAAATACTAACATATGTTCACATAATTACTTGTGCATACATGTTCAGAGTAGCGTTATTCGTAACCCCAGAAGTGAAAATGACCCGATGTCCATCAACTGATAATTGGCTAAACAGAATGCGATATAGACCCACAATGGTATATTACTCTGTCATAGAAAGGAATGAAGTACTGATACAGACTGCAACATGGATGAGCCCTGAAACACACATGAATGAAAGAAACCAGACCCAAAAGAGCACATAATGCTTCATCCCATTTATATGAAATGTTCAGAGTAAGCAAATCTACAGAGACAGAAAATAGATTAGTGTTTGCTGAGGGCTGGGGATGCTGTGAACAGGAAATGGAAAGTGATTGCTAGGAGTACAGAGTTTATTTTGGGGATGATAAAAATTTTCTAAGCTCAGGTTGTGGTGATGGTGAATTACACACTTTTAAAGGGTAAATTTCATTCACTGACGTTTGATGTGATTGTTGGTGTGTTTGGATTAACATCTGTCGTTTTTGCTGTTTTCTGTATGTCTCACATCTTTTTTCCTCCTTTTATTCTCCCTTTATTGCCGTCTTTCTGATAAGCAGATATTTTCTAGTGTTTCATTTTTATTTTGTTGGGTTTTAAAAAACTTTCTTGTTTTTTTTTTTAATTGGGTCTCTAGGGATCACAGCATGCATCTAAATTTATCACAGCCTACTTCAGATTAATATTAAAACTTAGTTCTAGTTAAATATAGAAATTTTGCTCTAATATAGTTTCATTTTCTTTTCCCTCTTTTATGTTATTATTGTCACATGTTACAAGCCCCACAGTATGGTTTTATAATTATTTTATGAAATCTTACATCTTTTAAATCCGTCGAGAAGAAAAGAAAAAATGTATTTATGCCATCTTTTATATTTGCCCATGTATTTACCTTTTCTCATGTTTTTTCTTTCTTATTGTAAATTGGAGTTATATGGCCTCTTTTCCTTTCAGCCTAAAGGATTTATGTAATATTTCTTACAGATCAAATCTTCTAGCAGTGAATTCTCTCAGTCTTTGTCTAGGAATGCCTTTATTTTGCCTTGATTGATTGATTTTGGTGCAGGGTCTTGCTCTGTAGCACAGGCTGGAGTGCACTGAACTGCAGCCTCAACCTACTGTGTTCAAGCGATCCTCCACCTCAGCCTTCTGAGTAGCTGGGACTATAGGTGCGCGCCACCACACTCAGCTAATTTTTTTTTTTTTTTTTTGAGACAGAGTCTGGCTCTGTTGCCCAGGCTGGAGTGCAGTGGCGTGATCTTGGCTCACTGCAAGCTCCGCCTGCTGGGTTCACGCCATTCTCCTGCCTCAGCCTCCCAAGTAGCTGGGACTACAGGTGCCCACCACCACGCCTGGCTAATTTTTTTTTTTTATTTTTAGTAGAGACGGGGTTTCACCTTGTTAGCCAGGATTGTCTCGATCTCCTGACCTTGCGATCCGCCCGCCTCGGCCTCCCAAAGTGCTGGGATTACAGGCGTGAGCCACCGCGCCCAGCCTCACACTCAGCTAATTTTTAAATTTTTTGTAGAGATGAGGTTTTGCCATGTTGCTCAGGCCGGTCTTGAACTCCTGGACCCTAGCAATCCTCCCACCTTGACCTCCCAAAGTGCTGGGATTACAGGCATGAGCCACTGCACCCAGCCAATTTAAAAAATATATATATTTTTTTGTTTTGAGACAGAGTCTTGCTCTGTCACCCAGGCTGGAGTGCAGTGGTGTGACCTTGGCTCACTGCAGCCTCCACCTCCTGGGTTCAAGTGATCCTCCCGCCTCATCCTCCTGAGTAGCTGGGCTTACAGGCACCCGCCACCACACTTGGCTAATTTTTGTATTTTTAGTAGAGATGGGGTTTCACCATCTTGGCCAGGGTGATCTTGAACTCCTGGCCTCAAGTGATCCACCCGCCTTGGCTTTCCAGAGTGCTGGAATTACAGGTGTGAGCCACCGTGCCCAACCCTTTTTTTTTTTAAATTTAAAATTTTTCTTTAGTGATGGGGATCTCGCTGTGTTGCCCAGGCTGGTCTCAAACTCCTGGCCTCAAGTTATCTTCGTACCTGGGCTTCTCAAAGTGCTGGGATTACAGGCATGAGTTACTGTGCCCTTCTCCACCTTGATTTTTGAAGGATAGTTTTGCTGGCTATAGAATTCTTATTTGACAGTTTTTTTTTCTTCAGCATTTTGAAAATGCTATCCTGATGTCTTCTGGCCTCCATTGTTTGTGGTGGGAAATGAGCTGTCATTTGTACTGATGCTCCCTGTGTGTAGACTTTTTCTTTTCCTACTTTGAAGCTTTTCTCCTTGTCTTTGTCTTTCAACAATTTGACTATGTTTAAAAACAAAACAACACGAAAACCAATTTGACTACGTTGTGTCCAGTGTGGCTCTCTTTCTATTTATTGTATATGGAGTTTCTTGGCCTTCTTGGATGTGTAAACTAATGTGTTCCATCAGATTTGGGATGTTTTGGGCTATTACTTGTTCAGACTTTTTTTTCTGGCACTTTCTCTCTCCTCTCATAGGACTCCCATTATGTCTGTCTTGATGCCTTTGATGATGTCCCTCATGTCTCTGAAGGCCTGTTTATTCGTATTCAATCTTTCTTACAGAATATTTAAATTCTGTACAGATTATATACTTTTTTTGATCTATCTTTAAGCCCACTGGTTCTTTTCAAATCTGCTGTTGAGCCCCTCTAGTGAATTTTTTATTTCAGTTATCAGAATTTCCATTGCTTTTTTTCTAATTTCTATTTATTATTTCTACTTTCCTTTAATTCTTTAAATGTTATTTTATTTATCTTTGAACATACTTATAATAGCTGTTTGAGATGTAACTTGTAAGCCGTCTAGAAGGCAATTTCTATTAACTGATTCTTTTCCTGAGTATGGGTCACATTTTACTGTTTGTGTGTCTCACAATTTTTCTTTTATTCTTTTTTTTTTTTTTTTTTGAGACAGAGTCTAACTCTGTTGCCCAGGCTGGAGTGCAGTGGCACGATTTTGGCTCACTGCAACCTCCGCCTCCGGAGTTCAAGCAATTCTCCTGCCTCAGCCTCCCGAGTAGCTGGGATTGCAGGCCTGCGCTACCACACCTGGCTGATTTTTGTATTTTTACTAGAGATGGGGTTTCCCCATGTTGGCCAGGCTGGTCTCAAACTCCTGACCTCAGGTGATCTGCCCGCCTCGGCCTCTGAAAGTGCTGGGGTTACAGGCGTGAGCCACCGTGCTTGGCCATGAGCCACTGCAGCCGGCCTTTTTTTTTTTTTTTTTTTTTGAGATAGTGTTCCACTCTGTTGCCCAGGCCAGAGTGCAGTGGCAGGATCATGGCTCTTCTCAGCCTTGACTTCCTGGGCTCAAATGATTCTCTTGCCTCAGCCTCCTGAGTTGCTGGGACTATAGGCATGCAACACCATGCCCAGCTTTGTGTGTTTGGCGGGGGTGTGCACACACATGCATACGTGTAGGGATGGGGTCTTCCTGTCTTGTCCAGGCTGGTCTCAAACTCCTGGGCTCAAGCGATCCTCCTGCCTTGGCTTTCCAGAGTGTTGGGATTACAAGCGTGAGCCACCTCACCCAGCCTCAATTTGTTTTGTTGTTGAACACTGAACATTTTAGATCATACACTGTAGCAGCTGTGGATTCTGATTTCTACCTTCCAGGCCATGGTTGCCGTTGCCATTTTTCTCCTTTTGTTTTGTTTACTGAGTATCCTGGGCTAATTCTTTGGAGTTTGTCCCCTTGTGGTATAGACTCTTTTCTTTTCTCTTTTAAAAAAATTGTTTTAATTTTAAGCATAACTTACTAGGGGTTGCCTTTGGTTCAGCATGGTTTAGTGGTCAGATTAAAGGTTGTGCTGAAACACCTTGAGCCAATAAAGCTTCCATCCTTTGCCAATGGATCTGTGTCTGTGGGTTGGGGAATATTTTCAAAGTTCAGTTTCTTCCTTTTTTTTTCCAAGCAGTTCCTGAGTCGGCCCCAGCCATTACTTTCTGCCTGGCCATCTGGTGTCTCCCTTGCACACTCTCAAGGCCTCATGTTGGGCCAGGGATGTGTGGACAGCAAGGGCCCCCTCTAGTCTCTCTGGAGCTTGTGTGCAACCTTGTATATATGCACATTGTTCCAGACCAGCAGGGCTGCATGGGACCTTACCAAGGCCTTGTGTGGCTATCTCATTCCCTGGATCTTCCTGCTAAATTTCTGGCTGGTCTACAGGCCTGCTGCTGGCTCCAGCCAGATCGTAACCACAGTCTAGCTGTGATGTTGGTCTTCCCCATTTGTTTGGCACTAGGCCCCACTCCAGCCACAAAGTTTTCATGGCTTGCTCTGCCTTGGTCAAACTGATGGAGCTGGTGCGTGTGATGGGAGGAACCCCAAATTAAACGCCACATGTTCCCACTGTTCTTACTTGAAGTTCAGCGTTTATTTATTGAGTTTTTGAGTAACTGCTTCTTGGGTAGTTATATGCCTTTGGTTGATTTCTAGAATCCTCAAATGGTTGTGTTTGGCAATTCTGTCTACTTTCATTGTTGATTTTGGTGGGAAATACTTTTCTGAGCTCCTCTCCACTTCCCCATTCCAGAAGTCTGGTTAGCAGCTTTGACTTTTGATTTTCTCTTTAATTTAAGACATGCCCAGAAGTCTTTCCAAATTTCCAAACTTTAAATATGTAGCTCTAGCTACATATTTCAGTCAATTTGGAAGCTTTTTGAGTTGTTGGGTTTGGTTTTTGTTTTTTAAGTTTACTTTTTAGTATGAACAATTGCAAACATATAAGAAGTGGAGTTTATATTATCCAGGTGTGACCAAGCTTATTTTGTTTATATTCTGACTTTGCCCACTCCTCAGCCCATTGTTTTGAGGCAAGTACCATATATCATATTTCCCTTCACCCATAAATATTTCAGTAAATAGTTCTAAAGGGAGAAGAGGCTGAATGCGGTAGTTCATACCTGTAATCTCAACACTTTGGGAGGTGGAGACAGGATGGAGTTTGAGACTAGCCTGGGTAACATGGCAAGACCCCATCTCTACAGAAAATTTTTAAAAAAATTAGGCATGGTGGTGCATGCCTGTGGTCTGAGGCTAAGGCAGGAGGATTGCTTGAGCCCAGGAGGTCAAGACTGCAGTGAGCCATGTTTGTGACACTGTACTCCAGCCTGGGTGGTAGAGCAAGATCCTGTCTCAAAAAAATAAAAGGAGAAAATTTCTCTTTAGAAACACAACGGTGATATAATTATCACAGCTAAAGCATTTAATAGTAATTTCTGTCTTTCTTTTTGTTTGTTTGTTTGTTTGTTTGTTTGTTTGTTTTGAGACAGAGTCTCACTCTGTCATCCAGGCTGGAGTGCAATGGCCCGATCTCAGCTCACTGCAACCTCTGCCTCCCAGGTTCAAGCGATTCTCCTGCCTCAGCCTCCCAAGTAGCTAGGATTACAGGCATGTGCCACCACCACACCTGGCTAATTTTTGTATTTTTAGTAGAGACAGATTTTCACCATGTTGGCCAGGCTGGTCTCGAACTCCTGACCTCAAGTGATCCACCCGCCTCAGCCTCCCAAAGTGCTGGGACTACAGTTGTGAGCTACCGCGCCCGGCCAGCATTTAATAGTAATTTCTTAATATCATAAAATAGACTCGGGGAACCTTGAAAAGTAAGATGCCCAGTCAAGTGAAATCAGATTCTCTGAGAGTGAGGCCTGGACATCAGCATATATTAGACTCCCTCGGTAATTGTGACATGCAGCTGAGGTTGAGAACCATTGAGTTAGATAGAATTCTCTTTACCCTTTTCCAGAATTGTTCATTTCTCATGTAAATGCATTAGCATGAAAGTATTGTGATAGAAAATTATCTGTTTTGGGGAATTCAAGAAAATTTCTTTCCTAATATGGGATCAATTTTTATGGCCATCCCATGGATAGTTTATAAAGAATTAATCTCATCTGTTTTCTGGCAAGGGGTTCTATATGAACTTTTAAAATCAAATTTGCTAGTTTGTATTATTCAGATTCTCTCTAGCCATAATTTTGGTCAATTTTATCTGTTACTCTCCTGAAAAGAAATATGTTTGCTTCCCACAGGGATTATGATTTTATCAGTTCTTTTTATATTTCTAGTTTTTTTTTTTTTTTTTTTTTTTTTCTTTTTGAGAAGGCGTCTCCCTCTGTCGGCAGGCTGGAGTGCAGTGGCGCAATCTTGGCTCACTGCGACCTCCGACTCCCTGCTTCAAGCGATTCTCCTGCCTCAGCCTCCTGAGTAGCTGGGATTACAGGCGCGTGCCACCATGCCCGGCTAATTTTTGTATTTTTAGTAAAGATGGGGTTTCACCATGTTGGTCAGGATGGTCTCAATCTCCTAACCTCGTGATCTGCCCGCGTCGTTCTCCCAAAGTGCTGGGATTACAGGCGTGAGCCACTGCGCCGGGCCTGGTTTTTGTTTTAAACTTCTAGATTCACATTTTCTTTGTAACTTTTTGTCATGAAATGTTGAGGAAAAGAACAGCAGACTGTCTTCTACCCACCTCCCCACCCCAACCCCTAGTCCCTGCATTCTAGATTCCTTAATTGTATCTGGAATTTTTCTGATGTTGGTATCATCAAATGGTTTTGGGTGACATTAAATTCCACGTCAACCCTCCTGAAACACGCCCCTGTCTCTCCAGGGTTCATGTCTGGGACCCAGCGTTCTGTGTTTGGGCATTGCCACCTCCTGCCCACCTCAGAAGCACCTGCCACCTTCCTGATCTTTGTGTGCGGTGGGCACTTGGGGGAAATGTGTATGTTAGAATTGGCAGTCTGTGATCTATCACATTATTTTGCACGGCCAAAGTGTGTGTCGGGCTCAGTTCTCCACCCACTCTGCTAGTACCATTTGGTTAGACACAGACAGAATCCCCCCGCTCCCCTGCCGTGTGATCCACGGCTGTTTTTTTCTGAAATAAGTGCTAATTGGTTTTTAATTCCACTTGGATTTTAATGCTGCCCACTGCAGCCTTGGTCCAGAAACACTGATCTGTTTGAAGAAATGTTCCTCAGGAGGAGGAATCGGCACTGCAGGGAGCTGGCAGGCTCCGTCCTTCCCAGCATGCCACAGTGGCCTCGGGCACCTGCCAGCCACACATGTCCCCTTGCCTCGGGCTCAGTGAGGGATGCTTTGCAGTGACTTGCTCATGATGGCAAGGACAGGTTTGGACAGAGCTCCCTTTCCTCCACGTGTGGAGAGCTACTGGGCC
Organism: Pan troglodytes; assembly: GCF_028858775.2. NCBI lineage: Eukaryota > Metazoa > Chordata > Mammalia > Primates > Hominidae > Pan > Pan troglodytes. The sequence goes on from NC_072418.2 coordinate 41,089,894, forward strand.
TCAGTTCATGGAAGCTGGAGGAATGTTATGAGACCAGCATGGAGCGGTGGGTCTCAGAGTCCTGATCTGGGATCCAGGAGCATTCCTGTGGCTTCTGGATGACTCCTGCCATGCCCACCTCCCTCTGCACCGTCCATCTGGGGCAGGCTCTGTTCTGTAGTCTGTTATGGGAGAGGCTGGATCCTGTCCTGCCAGCCATCTGGGATGGGGAGGTGATTTTGATCCGCCTCCACCCTCCTCCCCAGTGTTTTCTTCTGTTTAGAACACTGTTCAGAACTGTCCCACTCCAGGGCTGCCTCCAAAGGCCCACACTCATTCATGCCCACTAACTCTCAGCATCTGTCCAGGCACTGGGGGAGGGGAAAGGCAGATGTTAGTTCGGCAGGTGGAAAACAGGAGTGCGTGGAGGCGTGGGGGTGGAGCAGCTCCCGCGAGGGCAGAACAACAGTGGAGTGGTTGGGAACACAGACTTCTGGGGCGGACAGGCCCAGTTTCCACGGCTGGCTGGGGAATTCGGTGCAGGTGACCTCGCCCCTCTGGACCTCAGTTTTATTAGGGCTGCCATCACAAAGTACCACACCCCGGTAGCCTAAACAACAGAAATTTATTATCTCAGAGTTTAGGGGGCCAGAAGTCTGAGATCAAGGTCTGGGCTCGGGCTGGGTTGGTTCCTTCCGAGGTCTATCAAGAAGACTTTGTCCTGTACCCCTCCCTCAGCTGCTGGTGGTTTGTGGGCATTTTTGGCATTCCATGGCCTCTGCTGCAGCACCCTGATCTCTGCCCTCATCTTCATGTGGTGTTCTCCCTGTGTGTGTCCGTGTGGAAGTTCCCCCCCACCCTTTTTTTTTTTTTGAGATGGAGTCTTGCTCTGTCGCCCAGGCTGGAGTGCAGTGGTGTGATCTCGGTTCACTGCAACCTCCGCCTCCCTGGGTTCAAGCAGTTCTTCTGCCTCAGCCTCCCGAGTAGCTGGGATTACAGGCGCCCACCACCATGCCTGGTTAATTTTTGTATTTTTAGTAGAGACGGAGTTTCACCATGTTGGCCAGCCTGATCTTGAACTCCTGACCTCATGATCCACCTGCCTTGTGCTCCCAAAGTGCTGGGATTACAGGCGTGAGCCACCGCACCCGGCTGGAAATTTCCCCTTCTTATAAGGACAGTAGTCATACTGGATTAGGGGCTCACCCTACTTGATCCCAACTTTACTTCTGCAACAATCCTATCTCCGAATGAGGCCACATTCTGAAACACCAAAGGTTAGGACTTCAACACGTGAATTTTAGGGGGACACAGTTCAACTCATGATGGAAAAAAATAGGAATGATAATTACCCATGTACTAGGGTTGTTAAACTTAAAAAAGTTATTTATTTAGAGACTGGGTTATGCGACTGGCTAATTTTTGTATTTTTGGTAGAGATGGGGTTTTGCCATGTTGCCAAGGCTGGTCTCAAACTCCCGAGCTCAAGCGATCCACCCGCCTCAGCCTCACAAAGTGTTGGGATTACGGGAGTGAGCCCTGGCGCCCAGCCACTTACGTTATTGATTCATACAAGTAAAGCCTTTAGCTCAGTTCCTGTCACATAGTAAGTGCTCAGTAAATGTTAGTTTCATTAATGGGTTCTGATGGCCTCATCTCTTTCTTTCTTCCTTTCTTTTTTTGAGACAGTGTCTAGCTTTGTCTCTAGGCTAGAGTGCAGTGGCGCGATCTCAGCTCATGCAACCTCTGCCTCCCGGGTTCAAGCAATTCTCCTGCCTCAGCCTCCCGAGTAGCGGGGATTACAGGCACGCGCTGCCACGCCCAGCTGATTTTTGTATTTTTGGTAGAGACGGGGTTTCACCATATTGGCCAGGAGGGTCTCGATTTCCTGACCTCAGGTGATCTGCCCACCTCGGCCTCCAGAGTGCTGGGATTAGAGGCGTGAGCCACCGCGCCCGGCCGGCCTCATCTCTTAATGGGACAATTGCAGTCCTAATTAGCTCATTGCTTCTATTCTTGCCTCCTCTATTCCATTTCTGGTTTTCATTCCAAAGCCAGAAATGAAATCATGTGATATACCCCATGTATAAAGCCTTCAGTGGTTTCCCATTTCTAGCATTCAGGGTCTTTGAGTCTCAGGTAAAAGAAAACCAAACCCAAACTGTCCGAAGGAAATGGAGATAACATGATGGAAGTCCAGGGGTAACCTGCTTTAGGTGCAGCTTGAGCCAGAGCTCAAATAGTGTTATTACTAATGCTGGGTTTTTCTCCTTGATCTCCCAAGTTGGTTCCAGTCTCAAATTGGTTGTCCTCTGATAGTTATGATTGCGGCAACTCTAGTCTGACATCAGGTCTGGTGGAAAAAGAGAGAGTGAGTTCTTTTTTTCTTGTGGAAATTTCTGCAGAAATTCTGAAACTCACTGTGAGCTGGCTTGGGTCATGTGTCCAGCTGTTAACCATTGCTATGACCAGGGAGGGGAAGGTGGTCGATTGGCTTAGTTAGACCTGGGTCAGGTGTGGAACCCCATTGTCACATCATGTCCTGAAAGTGGGGATCATCTGGATTGCAAACGAAAATAGTGTTCTTTTTAGGAACAGAGACAATGGCTGCTAGTGGGGAACAAATCAGTTACTCTCTAATATGCTCCAGTGCTTAAAATAACTTTCAAAAATCCTGACCAGGAATGGTGGCACATGCCTGTAGTTTCAGCTACTAGGGAGGCTGTGGTGAGAGGATCACTTGAGCCTAGCTGTTCAAGGCTGCGGTGAGCCATGATCATGCCACTGCACTCCAGCCTGGGCAATAAAGAGAGACCCCATCTCTGTTAAAAAGAAAAAAAGAAAAGAAAAAAACCTTATAGGCCAGGTGTGGTGGCTCACGTCTGTAATCCCAGCACTTTGGGAGGCCAAGGCGGGCGGATCACCTGAGGTCAGGGATTTGAGACCAGCCTGACCAACGTGGTGAAACCCTGTCTCTACTAAAAATACAGAAATTAGCTGGGCATGGTGGCGGGTGCCTGTAATCCCAGCTACTTGGGAGGCTGAGGCATGAGAATTGCTTCAACCCGGGAGGTGGAGGTTGCAGTGAGCTGAGATTGTGCCACTGCACTCCAGCTTGGGCGACAGAGTTATACCGTGTCTAAAAAAAAAAAAATAACACAAATAAATAAAAAACAAAAACAAAAATCCTTATCATGGCTTATAAGGTCCCCCGTGATGCAGCCGTGCTGGCCTTGCTTACTGCACACCAGCCAGTCTTTCATATTCATTTCTCAAATATGCCACACTTTCCTCCGGCCTTTGTGTGTGCCCTTCCCTATGCCTGAAATGCTTTTCCTGACTGCTTGTCTTCTAGCCTTCTCATTCTTATCCCTCAGATCTTAGCCTAAATGTCAAGTCCTCAAAGAGGCCCTTCTGGACTGTCCTGAATGTAAACTAGGCCGCTTGTTATTCCTGCTTGGCAAAGCTTCATAGCAGTTATCATAATATTTAATTACACGTTATGTTTGTCTTTACATGTTTAATGCCCGTCTTCCTCACTGGGCTGGCTGTGAGTCCCAGGAGGTCAAGCCCAGACCTGTTATTTATTTATTTATTTTTGCTTTGCATTGCATCCCCAGTACATACTAGGTGTGCAAAACAAAACAAAAAACCTTTATTAAATGAATGTGGTTGAAATAGAATTGTTACTCATTTAAAATTTTGGTTAGTTTGTCATTGGACTAGAGCAGGGAACAAAGTCTGGCTGGAAGTTTTTAAAACCCTGGCAGTGAAATTTCAAAGTGAAAATGTTACTCGTAAGTTAAATGAATCCATACTGCAGCCATATTTTTTCAGGCTGGTTGGTATTAGTGATGCCCAAAGTGACTTTCCTTTTGGAGTCTTGGGGCCAGTGGAGATGGTATATCTCCCAACAATAAAAATTTCACCACGTTAAGTGGAGTACTACGATTAACACACATTTTTAATTAGCCTCTTAGTCATCTCCTATCTGAAGAGGCCAGGACAGGCATTTTAATACTTGGTGATTGGACTACCTCTAAGGAGCTCTCCCATGCTGCAGATACCGTTCTGAATCTCTGCAGTTTGTCAAGGTTCCTGCAGCCGGAAGCTGTTTTCCAGGCCGCTCTCTTCTCACTAAAGCCACAGTTCTTTCTTCGCACTAAAGCCATCTGTTCAGCCTCTGTGCAGAGGGAAGAGGTCCCTGAACTGGCATGACTGCAAAGGCGGTCGAACCCTCCTCTCCTGCAGGATGTGGAGGGCATGGAGGCTGTGCCGTGGATGGGTGGTGCATCTCAGAAGAGTTAGCTTCAGCAGTCATTGGGTAAAGCAAACATGCTAGAGAGTCACAACTACCTTCACGTTCTAAAGATGTCAGGTATTAGTGAGGTATAGGTTTGGCTGCTGTAACAGACCCAGGATAGTAGTGGCTTAAATGCGAGGGCAGTTTGTTTCCCTCCTGTGAAACAGTTTGAGAGTGAGCAGCCCAGGCCCCTGCCGTCTTGTTGCTCCCTGTTCCTGGGGTGTTGCTTTCATCTGCATGGTCCAGAATGATTCTCCATTATTGCCATGTGTGCAGCCTGGCCTGTGGTGGGGAGGATGTAAGAGGAGGGGTTATACCTCCTCTTTTTCAGGCAGTTGTGTTTTTTTTTGAGATATAATTCATGTGTGTTAAAATTTGCCCTTTTTAAAAAATTTATTCCTCCCCCACCTCCCTCGCTTTTTTGTTTGTTTGTTTGTTTTTTGGAGAATGGGGTCTCACTCTGTTGCCCAGGCAGGTCTCAAACTCCTGGGTTCAAGTGATCCTCCTGTCTCTGCCTCCCTAAGTGCTGGGAGTGCAGGTGTGAGCCACTGCACCTGGCATATTTGCCCTTTTAAAACATTTGATGGTTTTCAGTGTATTTTCCAGGCTCTTTAACCATCATAACAGCCTATTTGCAGAACATGTTCACCACCTCAAAAAGAAACCCTGAACCCATTCCCCCTTCCCTGATTCTGCCCTGTGATTTTCCCATCCCTTCAGCCCCTGGCACCACTAATCTTTCTGTCTCTATGGATTTGCCTGTTCTGGACATTTCATGTAATTGGAATAATGCAGTGTCCATTTCTGTCTGGCTTCTTCACTGAGTGTCATGTTTTTTGTTTTTTGGGGTTTTTTTTGCAGAGACAGAGTCTTGCTCTGTCACCCAGGCTGGAGTACAGTGGCGCGATCTCGGCTCACTGCAACTCCGCTTCCCAGGTTCAAGCAGTTCTCCTGCCTTAGCCTCCTGAGTACCTGGGATTACAGGCGTGTGCCACCATGCCCAGCTAATTCCTTTTGTATTTTATTAGAGACGGGGTTTCATTGTGTTGCCCAGGTTGGTCTCGAACTCCTGAGCTCAGGCAGTCCGCCCGCCTCAGCCTCCCAAAGTGCTGGGATTACAGATGTGAGCCATTACGCCCGGCCTGAGTGTCATGTTTTTAAGGTTCACCCATGTTGTGCATGAATCAGTACTTCATTCCTTTTTGGGTTGGGTAATATTCTGTTGTACAGATAGACCACATTTTGCTTATCCAGGCATCACCTGATGGACCTTTGGGTTGTTTCCACCTTTTAGCTATTATGAATAATGCTATAAACATTCATATATAAGTTTTTGTGTAAAGATATTTTTCAGTTCTCTTGGATATCTACATACTTAAGAGTGGAGTTACTAAGTCATGTGGTAACTATGTTTAGCTTTTTTAGGAATAAGGCAGAGATACCTAGTGTGTGTGTGTGTGTCATGGACCCTTTGACATCTTTTTCTCTCAGTTGTGTTTTTAAGTTCATAAAATGTAGGATGACAAAGGAAACTAATTGTCTTAAAATGTAGTTTTTGAAATACGAAGATAAATTTGTGATATAGTGTGGCAAAATCCATTGGCAGATCTAACTACCATAATTCCAAAGTAACAAAGGGCATAAGTGCTATTTCGAGACCTTTGTAAGAACTGTGGGCTGGGTGTGGTGGCCCATGCCTGTAATCCCTGTGCTTTGAGAGTCCAAGGTGGGAGGATCACTTGAGGCCAGGAATTTGAGACCAGCTTGGGCAGCATAGTGAAACCCCATCTCTACAAAAAATTTAAAAACTTAGCCGGGCATGGTGGTGTGCACCTATAGTCCCAGCTACTTGGGAGACTGAGGTGAGAGGATCCCTTGAGCCCAGGATTTTGAGGCTGCAGTGAGCTGTGATTGTGCCACTGCATTCCAGCCTGAGCAACATGGGGAGACCCTGCCTCAACAAAATAAACCAACAAAACTGCAATGTGATAATATACCTGTGGTTTCTGTTGGTGACAAATTTGTAAGCATGAAAACTATAGTTTGCCTATATTCCTAATTGAAGAAAATGCTGAATTTCTGTTAGAGATTAGTGAAAATAAAGAGGTAATTCTGCCCCCTTCCCCCCAAATTAGTGGAGCTCCTGAATTCTATCCTGCTTCAAAGAGCATGACCCAGAAGTTGCACACATTTCCTTCACTCCTTCCCTGTGATCCTGATTAGTTACATGGCGTCAGCTAGCTGCAAGGGAGGCTGGGAAATGTAGTCCTCATTCAAGTCAATCAGGTGCCTGGCTAAAATATAGGGGTTCCGTTATTAAAGGAAAGGGGGGAGGATAGGTATTGGGGGACAAGAAGTCAATACTGTACTGCAGTACACACTGTGCAACCACTTTCTCACCCAGGTCAGAACACGTGTTCTTCTAAGCACCTGCCAGAGGAGTTAGTTTGGCTTTGGGGACCATGGTGTATGAAAAAAAAGTGCATCTTTTTTTTTTTTTTTTTTTTTGAGATAGAGTATTGCTCTGTCACCCAGGCTGGAGTGCAGTGGCGCGATCTTGGCTCACTGCAACCTCCGCTTCCTGGGTTCAGGTGATTCTCCTGCCTCAGTCTCCCAAGTAGCTTGGGTTACAGGCATCTGCCACCATGCCCAGCTGATTTTTTATATTAGTAGAGACGGGGTTTCACCATATTGGCCAGGCTGGTCTCGAACTCCCGACCTCAGGTGATCCACCCACCTTGGTCTCCCAAAGTGCTGGGATTACAGGTGTGAGCCACTGTGCCTGGCCAAAAAAAAAAAAAAAAAAAAAAGGGGGGGGGGTGAGGCGCATCTTGAAGCACTAAAACGCCTCTCAGAGTGGCGAGCTGCTCGCATGACGAAGAACTGAGGCTGCCTGAGGGAGTAGCGTATGCCTGTCCCCCATCCCACACTCACACCAGAGCAAATGCTCAGGAAGTGGAATGCTGGGTATCTGTTCTGCTTAAATTATTTGTCCTTTAGTGAGGGGTAAGGGGATCCTAGTTGAATTTATGAGAGGTAAACATTTGATACAACCTCTCTGTGCCTTTTTACTGTGCAGTAAGATGTGTGGTTTGGCTTCTCAGATGACTGGATGGTGATGCTATATTGGAACTCTTGATTCTATGTGTCAGACTCCACCCTCGATCACCCAAGGCAGAAGAGGGATTGATGTGTTGGCCTGGACTCCCAGGAAGATCAGCAACAGAGAGTGGGCAGCTCAGGCCTCCGGCAGCAAATTAACAGGACATGGGCAGCCCAGAGGCAAAGTGACTTCCCCATTGTCCTGGTTGTAGAGGCTGAAGGGTCATGATGCTGATCTAACATTGGTAACAGCTGGACTTTATTGAGCACTTCCTGGGTGCCTGGCAGTATTCGTTTTCAACAACCTTATGAGATGGGTCCTGCCATACCCCACTTTCCTGATGTGTAGGGACTCATCGACCTCCTCAAGATCATATAGTTACTTATTTGTGGCTGGGCATGATGGCTCGCACCTGTAATCCCAACACTTTGGGAGGCCGAGGCAGGAGGATTGCTTGAGCCAGGAGTTCAAGGTCAGCCTAGGCAACATGGTGAGATCCCATCTCTACAAAAAAATTAGCCAGGTACAGTGGTACGTGCCTATAGTCCCAGCTACTCAGGAGGCTGAGGTGGGAGGATCACTTGAGCCTGGGAGGTTGAGGCTGCAACAGCAAGTCATGATTGTGCCACTACACTCCAGCCTGAACAAGAGTGAGACCGTGTCTCAAAAAAAAAAAAAAAGTATTGATTCATGGCAGAGGTGGGGTTTGAACAGAGAGTCTGGTTCTAGCCGGTACTGTCATGAGGGCAGAGGGTGAGATGTAGGAGCAGAAGGCTTGACAGCCTGGACAGAGGAGTTTGTGTTTTCCTTCATGCTTTCATTTCGTGAGTCTTTGTTACTGATGATGACTTTTGAGTTGACGTGATTGTGCCATCCCAGCCTCCCCTCCCTCTGTTCTAACACCCAGTGGTACATCCCCTTCCCCAACAGCACCATCAGACACACAGGTGGCTCTTGTGGAATCTCTCCATTCCCCATTATTCTAGGCCAGCCCTTCTCCCTTATCCTAATTTTAAACATGAATTTATAAAGGGTAGTTAATTTGTGGCCAGGTGTGGTGGCTCACGCCTTTAATCCCAGCACTTTGGGAGGCTGAGGCGGGCAGATCACGAGGTCAGGAGATCAAGACCATCCTGGCTAACATGGTGAAACCCCACCTCTACAAAAAATGCAAAAAAAAGTAGTTAATTTGTTACTCAGCAAATCTCTACGGTGCCTACCAGACTCCAGATCTGGGCTGCTGGACACAGGAACATCGTTAAGCAAATCCCTGCCATTGTGGAACTGACAGCCTGGAGGGGACGCAAGAGACTTGGGCATTCAACAGATAACTTCAGAGTCCCAACTGCAGCTGTGATACATACCAAACAGGAAACATAGAGAGAGCGAGGAGAGCATATTAATGTGCGGAACCCAGGGCCTGACCCGGGGACCAGGAAGGAGGATGGCAAGGAGGGCTTCCCGAGGAGGCACCGTGTAGGCCGAGCCTAGAGCTGAATGGTGGCAGAGAGGGAACAGAGCACTTCCAGGGGGAACTGGAAAGCCCTAGACCCGTCACCCCAGTCCTCACTCCCACTGAACTCTGAGGAGACGGCTGCAAGTCAAGGCTCCCCACCCACCAGCACGTCACAGTGTGTCCAGGCTCAGGGTCCCCATCTGTATCATGGGAGTGATATTGGTCATGGTGCCCATTTCATTGGTGGATGTCACTGGTGGATTAAATGAGTTACTATATGTAAAACTTTAGAACAGTTCCTGGCCTGTGGCAAGGGCTCTATAGGTTTAATTAGTCATTAAAATTTGTATGTTGTAGGTCTAAAGATGGCTAATAAAAAATCACCCCACCCAGGCCAGAATCCAAGTTAGAGGACTGCTTGACAGGGACTGCCAGACACAGAGACTTGGTTATGGGAGTCAGGGGTGCCGCCTCTGGCTACCACCCCCAGGAGGCATTCAGAAATGGGGGGTTGGCCGGGCGCAGTGGCTCACGCCTGTAATCCCAGCACTTTGGGTGGCCGAGGCGGGTAGATCACTTGAGGTCAGGAGTTCAAGACCAGCCTGGCCAACATGGTGAAACCCCATCTCTACTAAAAATATAAAAATTAGCCATGCGTGGTGGCAGGCGCCAGTAATCTCAGCTACTTGGGAGGCTGAGGCACGAGAATCACTCGAACCCAGGAGGTGGAAATTGCAGTGAGCTGAGATCGCACCAGTGCACTCCTGCCTGGGTGACAGAGCAAGGCTCTGTCTTAAAAAAAAAAAAAAAAGAAAAGAAATGGGGAGTTGGTCTCACAATGAGTGCTGGGGGCCAGGGATGCTGACTGACCTATGCACAGGAGTGTTCCACCAAACATGCCCGCGGCGCCCCAGGGGAGGGTTGTCCTGGAGGGGATTTCCTTGGGTCTTCGTCTTGTTGTACGTCTCTTATTGGGTTTCTCTCCCTGGGGTGGAAAGATGGCTGCTCTTGGAGATGCAGGCTGCCCCTGAATGCCCTGATCACTGACTCCAACTTGTAAAATATTTGTAAGATGCCCCCGCACTGCAGCACTGGGAAGCAGTGCCGGCCAGTCTGGCAGAAAGTGTGAAACCCAGTAAGTGATCTGCTTTATCAATCCGGGTTCTTGGGTTGCAAGCAACAGAAATCAACTCAGGCCACCTGAGGCCCTAAAAGGGTCGAGCAGCTCTGGGGTGTCTCTCAGTGGATATTCTTGGGCACTTTTTTAGGGCCCTGCATTGAAGAGCTTAGACACTGCAGCCGGCCTCCTGGGTGAGAATCCCAACCTCACTCCTTATTCATAAGCATCTCAAGCTTTCTGTGCATCAGTTTGTCTGCTATAAGATGGGAATGAGAACCGGAGGGTTGCTTTGAGGATTCAGTAAGTTGATATTTGAGACGTGTTTAGAACAGTGCGTAGTGTAGAGTATGTGGCTAGATATATACTAGCTGCTGCTATTTTTATTAAGTGCTGTGGTTATTACTATTAGTATTATTTTTTTGAGATGGGGTCTCACTCTGTCACCTAGGCTAGAGTTCAGTGGCACAAACACAGCTCACTGCAGCCTCAACCTCTTGGGTTCAGGTGATCCTCCCATCTCAGCCGCCTGAGTAGCTGGGACTATAGGCATGTGCCACCGTCCCCGGCTAATTTTTTGTATGTTTTTATAGAGACAGGGTCTTGCCATGTTACCCAGGCTGGTCTTGAACTCCTGGGCTCAAGCAGTCCACCCACCTGAGCCCTCCAAAATGCTGGGAGTACAGGCATGAGCCACCTCACCCACCTAGCCTACCATTATTATTTTTATTTTATTAAAAAAAAATTTTTTTTTTTAGATGGAGGCTTGCTCTGTCGCCCAGGCTGGAGTGCAGTGGTGTGGTCTTGGCACACTGCAACCTCCACCTCCTGGGTTCAGGTGATTCTTCTGCCTCAGCCTCCCAAGTAGCTGGGACTACAGGCACACACCACCATGCCCGGCTAATTTTTGTGGTTTTAGCAGAGATAGGGTTTTGCCATGTTAGCCAGGCTGGTCTTGAACTCCTGACCTCAGGTGATCCTGAGGTCCTGCCTTGGCCTCCCAAAGTGCTGGGATTACAGGCATGGGCCACTTCGCCCGGCCTCATTATTATTTTTATCGGCAGCTTGAAATTGAAATCCCTGAGCAAGAGGAAGCCATTGGCCCAGTTTGGATCAGGTGGGTGGGCAGGTCCCATGATTGGCAGTCCCCTCCACGCCCCCCCCCCCCCACAGAAGTAGGAGGAACGAGGGAGAAACAGTTGTCCCCAGGAAAAGTGGGCTGCTGTCACCAGAAGTTGGGGCAGAGACTCCAGGCTCCAGGCAGGTCTAGAGCGCCCATGTCCTCCATGCTCAGTAACTGGACTCAACAAATGTTGGTTACTTCCCTGCTTTGTGCTATGGCCTCTGCTGAGCACAGAAGACACAGAAGGGACAGTGATTTGCACGGTCTCCTCCTCACAGGTCCTGTAGTCCAGAAATTGAGGGTCCTGGTTAAAACTAAATGCCTAGAACAGTGCCTGGCCTTTAGGAGGTCCTTCGTAAATGTTTCCTCAATGAATAAACACACAGGGAAGTGCAAGAGTTTTATGGAACACACAACAAAAGCATCCCACTAGTTATTTTAAAGAAATCCATGTTTGTACCTTTAGTCTCCAGGATGAGGTTCAGAGGGGTGTCCATGCACACAGTAGGTGTTTAATAAATGGGGACTAAATTATCTAATAGGTGCATGGTCCTGCAGCCTGTCCAGTGTGACAGTTGAGGGCAGACCCAGAGTTGGGGAGCTGGCTGCCTTCTCTGTTGAACAGGATGTGCAGACGTGGCTCCGGGATGCATCTCTGTGGAATGCAGTCGCTAATACAAATGAGCTTCCTCACGTCACAAGGCATCTATTATGTGGACAGTTGGGCGATGGGCCGTGGGACTGGGTGGGCTCTCTAGGGGAGTTTCAGAGCCACAGTTATGTTTAGGGCCTTCCTTTGGAGAGGGACTTTTCCCCATGAATGACTCTTAATAACAAAGATAATAATAGCCACCACTTTCCAGGTGCCTGAACTGTGCAAAGGGATTAACCCATGGAATCCTCACAATGGCCCATGAAGCCAGTATATGATCCCCATTGTGCTGAGGCTCAGAGAGGGAAAATAACTTGCCTGTTGTGTGCACAGCAAGTGAGAAATTGAGGTGGGATTCTGGCCATGGTCTCTTGCTCCAAAGCTTGGGTTCGTCCTTCTATACCATGCACAAGCCTGTTTTCTCTCTCTAGTACTAAGTTTAAAACAATATTATTTTTATTAATTTGCACATAGTACAATATTTAAAAATAAAAAGGCCAGGCACGGTTGCTTACACCTATAATCCCAACACTTTGGGAGGCTGAGGCGGGAGGATCACTGGAGTCCAGGAGTTCCAGACTAGCCTGGACAACATAGTGAGACCCTGTCTCTACAAAAAATTTAAAAATTAGCTGGGTACGGTGGCTCAGGGCTATAGTCCCAGTCACTCGGGAGGCTGAGGTGGGAGGATCTGCTTGAGTCCAGGAGGTTGAGGCTGCAGTGAGCTGTGATCGCACCACCGCACTCCAGCCTGGGTGACAGCGACCCCGTCTCAAAAACAAAACCAGAAAAAAAGGCAGTTTCCCTTCCACACCCAAACCCTTCACAGAAGCAGCCACTGTGACCTGTTTCTCACATCTCCTTTCAGAAATCATGAGTACAGGCAAATCTATAAACATGGCAGCCGGGCTCAACATTAAGGGTGGCCACCTGTAGCCTGCGGGCGAGATCCAACTCACTGCCTGTTTTTGTATGGCCAGGGAGCTAAAAATGGGTTTTACGTTTTTAAAAGGTTAAAAAAAAAGTTAACACTATTTCATGCCACGTAAACCTATATGAAATTTAGGTTTCACCGGGCACAGTGGCTCACACCTGTAATCCCAGCACTTTGGGAGGCCGAGGCAGGTGGATTTCCTGAGGTCAGGAGTTTGAGACCAGCCTGGTCAACATGGTGAAACCCTATCTCTACTAAAAAAAAAATACAAAAATTAGCTGGGCGTGGTGGCACACGCCTGTAATCCCAGCTACTCAGGAGGCTGAGGCAGGAGAATTGCTTGAGCCTGGGAGGCGGAGGTTGCAGTGAGCCGAGATCGTGCCACTGCACTCCAGCCTGGGCAACAGAGCGAGACTCTGTCTCAAAAAAAAAAAAAAAAAATTTAGGTTTCACTGTCTATAAATATTTATTGGAACATGGCCCGCCCATTTGGTTGTGTATTGTCTGTGGCTGTTCTTACACTGTAATGGCAGAATTGAGCGGTTGCAACAGAGACAAGTGTGACCCACCCCCCAAACCTACAATATTTGCTCTTTGGCCCTTTACAGAAGAAGTTTGCTGATCCCTGCACTACACACTTTCCTTTAGTAATGCGTGTTAGAGACAGTTGGCTCTCAGCACTTTTCTTGCATGCTAACTGTGCTCCCCAAAAGCAGAGCCCAGCTGCAAGCCGTGGGCATGCCCAGGTTCGGCTGACGGTGGGTCTGTTGGTGCCTCCGCGTGCATACTCACTCTGAGCATTTCTTGGGCCCTGGCTGCATGGCAGGCCGCTGGCTGGGAGCCAGGGCAGGTCTAGGCCTGCCCTCAGGAATCCACAGGCCGGTGGGTGGGGAGAGTCAGACAGTATCGGGCAGTCCTGTGGAGGGATGTATTCAGGCCTGCTCTCACAGGCCTTCCTTGACCCTCTCCCCATCACTCCCACTTTGTTTTTATTTGTGGCACTTAAATAAAAAATAGGTCATGCATTTATGTCCTTCAAAATCAATTCTATGTGGATGTGTGAGCAGTCTCTGTCTTCCACTCCTCTCCCTGCCCACCTTGTTCCTTCTCCCCTTACGTAATGATTTGTATTTTCCCTTGGGTATCCGTCTAAGGTATCATTATATCAATACAAGCAAATATGAATATATATTTTTGTCTTCTCCTTCCTTCTTCGACAAAAGGTAGCCTACTCAGTACTCTGTTCTGCACTTTGCAAATGGTTACTGAACAGCATGCCCTGGAGATCCTCTTATTTTAGTGTTCTGGTGGAAACTGAAGGATGGGTAGGAGTTAATAAGGCAAAAAAGAAAGGTGTATCTTAGGGTGGGGGGAGCATGAGGAAGAGCATTCTAGGCAGAGGGAACAGTGTGAACAGCATGCTTCCAGGTTCTGGGGAGCATGGCTCCCTCCAGAGCAGGGGGAAGGCCTGGGAGGCTGAGGCCAGGGAGGAGGGGGCCGATCGAGGCATGAAGGTTCAGCAAGGCCTGATGGTCAATGGAGGAACCGTGCCTTTAATTCTGAGCTCACCCGGGTGTGGGGTTCTGCTCTGTTTCCTTCCATGCCCTGATTTCTCTGTGGCCAAGTACACTTGGCCATCATTCCATGTGACCAAGGAGAGGCCAAGAATGTCCTCGAGAGAGGGTTATTGGGGCTGGTTAATGATGGAAGAATTTCTCCTGTGAGCTGCACTCGAGAAGTGTGACCTGGTGTCTGGGAGGTTTCAGGCCTGTTCCTCCTGCCTCCTCAGTTCTTTCTAGTCATGAGACACGGGACACATCCCATCAGTTCTCATCTTTTCAGTAGACACAGTCGTAGTGCCCAATACAGGCATTGTTTGGAGGGTAATGCACACACCGTGCTCAGTTCCAAGTTGGCCACATAGTGAGTGCTCAAGATGCGATAGAGATGGCTTTGGTTCTTTTTATAGGGCTGGTTTGGGCTCGTACTTTGTTAGTATAGCTCATGATTAAAGGTTTGGGGATTCTGTGAAGTGCCTTATGCCTGTAATCCCAGCATTTTGGGAGGCTGAAGCGGAAGGATTGCTTGGGACCAGGAGTTCAAGACCAGCCTGGAGAATACAGCAAGACTCCCACCTCTACAAAAAATGAGCCAGGTGGTGGCACGTGACTGTAGTCTCAGCTACTCAGGAGGCTGAAGTGGGAGGATCACTTGAACCCAGGAGGTCGAGGCTGCAGTGAACTATGCTTGTGCCACTGTACTCCAGTCTGGCGACAGAGGGAGACCCTGTCTCAAAAAAAAAAAAAAAAAAAAAAAAAAGAGTTTTGGTTTGATCACCTGAGTTCTAATACCTGCTCTGCCACTTCTTGTCCGTGTTGAGCAGGTTACTTAACCTCTCTGTACTTGATTTTTGTCACTTGCAAATGAAAGTGATAATACTTGCCTCTTGGTCCCATAGATGCCGGCAATTATTATTATTCCTATTATTTCACAGCCTCTGCTGTACAGTATTGTCAGATGACTCAGTGCCGGTGGTAGCAGCGTCGCCATCATTTCAACAGCAGTGCCCTTCGTTAGCTGTAACACCTCACCTTTTCTGCAGGACACCTTCCCGCAAATCCTTTCCTGTCAAAGGGTTAGGGTAGAGTTGCTCCGTGAGTATTTAGGAAAGGAGGCCCTGGAGGAGAGGATTGTCTCTTTAGTCCCTTTATGAGTCATTGGCCATAGAAAGTTACATGACCACCCATAACTGCAGGGAAGGGTGAGAGATGGAGAATTTTCCTAATCGCCTCCCACACAGAATATAAATATCACCACCACAGCTGTGTGCAGTACGTATTTGTGAGCACATTAATCTATCTTGCCATCAGAGAGGCTGGCTCCAGCATCTTACGCATGTCCACGTTGTGGTCAGTTTGCAAGAAGTCACCCGTGATATGTGGCAAAACAGCCGGACTCCCGACATAAAGTGCTGGAAGGAAGACTGTGAGGGACACAGTTGTAAAGGTTCTCGAATTGTATCTGTCTGATCAGAGAAACAATTTAATGTCCCAGATCAAAGTCGAGAGGCAGGCTCTGGGAACTGGGCTGTGAGCAGCCAGAGAAAGGCGGCAGAACCGGTTTCTTCAGGGCAGGTCTCTTTTATCTGCTTGTCTGATTGCCTAGTGGACACTCCATTGGCTCCCAGAGGCCTTCCTGGTCATCTCCTCCCTCTGGCTGGGTCCTTGATCTTTGCAGATGGCTGCGTCCCCTGGGGCCAGGGAGCACCTACTGTGTGCCTAGTGCTGGCCAAGGTACTGGAGATAATCATAGGTAATGTTCTTCCAGCGTTCACCATGTGCTTGGTGTTGCGGTTACTTGAGTGAATTCATGTAATCCTCGCAGTAGCCCTATGAGGTGGGACAGTGTTAGGTCCATTACAGACATGGAGACAAGCCCAGGGCTGCTATGTCACTTCCCCAAGGTCACAAAGCTAGTTAGGGGCAGCCTCTACTGTCTGGATCAAAGCCCGCCATGTAAATGGCTCCAGCTTTTGCAGGCCACATGCATGTCTTCAGAGCTTTCTCCATAATGGACTCTTTCAGAAGACCCTGGCCTCCAAGGGCTGTATAGTGGCTTATGGCTCTCCCAGTTAATGGTGCTTATGAATGTGGCTGTGGAGGGAGAGAGGCTGGGGCTGGACAACCTGGGCTTTCCCGGTGTGACCTGTGGCAGCCAGAAAGAGGGACGGGGTCAAGCAGGGGCATCTTTGTCCACCCTTAGCTCCTCCTGGCTATTCAGGACCCACCTTACAGGTTCCTGTGGCCTCCCCGGGGTGTCTTCCTGGGGTCGAGGGTTCTCTGGCAGGCATACCATGGTGCCCTTGCCCCTCTACCCCGACATCCCAGCCAGGCCATGTTGAAATTGCCTTTTCATTTGTTAGTTGATCTATGCAAAATGTTGGGAGGGCAGGGGCCTTGCATCTACTTCCCTCGGCCCAATCCTGGCTGTGCAGTAGGTTTTAAAAACACGTCTGAACAAATGAATAAATAAATGACTCATGTGATGGAACTAACATCTAAACAGAACTTAACTTGCAGTATCTTCTGGGCAAATGCCACATCTGGGCTAGTGAGGCAGTGGAGGGTGGTGGTTGGAAGCCGACCCTGGAGCCACGTGCTGGGAGTTCAAATCCAGTTCTGTCGCTTACTTGCTGGGTGACCTCGGACAAGGGACTGCACCTCTCAGGACCTCAGTTTTCTCATCTGTTAAGTGGGATAATAGTAGGACCTGCCCCACGGAGCAGTTGTGAAGGTTACATGAGTTGAAATGTTAAAGCATCTGGCACAGGCACCGGCTTAAGAGTTAGCAGCTGCTCCTAGGCACCGTGCAGTAGCGTTGACCATGAAGAGTAACCGAGTCTTAGCCTCAGGTATGCGGAGAGACCAGCTCAGTTCCAGGGGAGATGTTGTTCACCTTGTGAACCTAAGAAACAGTGGTTTCATCCAAAAAAGATTGCTCAGACCTGGCATGGTGGCTCACACCTGTAATCCCAGCACTCTTGGGAGGCTGAAGTGGGTGGATTGCCTGAGCTTAGGAGTTCGAGACCATCCTGGGCAACATGGTGAAACCCCGTCTGTACAAAAAACACAAAAATTAGCTGGGCGTGGTGGCATGCATCTGAGGTCTCAGCTACTCAGGAGGCTGAGGTGGGAGGATAACTTGAACCTGGGAAGCAGAGGTTGCAGTGAGCCAAGATCATACCACTGCCCTCCAGCCTGGGTGACTGAGCGAGACCCCATCTCAAAAAAAAAAAAAAAAAAAAAAGATTGCTCAGTACTGATGAGGAATTGTAACTGTAACCCTGATCAGTAAGCTTGCTTCATACAGGCATGATTCGAGTGGGGATTTTTGGAGTTGCACGAAACTATGTGTTCTTTGTGGGAGAAGTTGGGAGAAAGACCCAGCCCGGCTGAATCTCCTGAGAACAATGAGGCACTTTTTGCAGATGCGCTGTCCTTCCAGTCTCAGGGAGCGCTGTGTGAGCCCTGCGCAGGGCGGGGCAGCGAGGCGGTTAAGGGCTGGATTCCATCCTTACTAATGTGTGACCTTGGGCAAGTAACACCAAGCACGGTCAAAGAGAAAATTAGTAAATGAAATTCACTCTGAGTATAGAATAGAGATAAAATACATAGAAGTAACAAAACAGGTGGAGTGAGAAGAAGCATACATCTAGTAGGATTTCCAGAAATAAAGCTAGAAGGAGTGGTGGGGAGGCAATATTAGAACTAATGCTAAAAATGTGCCATAATTGAAGACTTGAATCTCAATGCTGAAAGCTCACAATGAGTGCCAAGCAGAGACTGGATAAAAAGAAATCCCCTAGATAGATTATTGTGAGGCTGCGAAACATTAAGGATAAAGAGAAAACCTTGGAAACTAGCAGACTAGGCCAGGGCAGGTAACAAACCATCTCTAAGCCTCGGTATTCATTTCTGCAAAGTGAGGAAAAGAACTAGTTACTATGTGACCAGCTTACTAATGAGCTTGGAACTAGTAAAGATCTTTTTGCATAGGTCCTGACACATAGCAAGTGTGCATTAAATGTTAGCTGCGTTACTGTTGGTGTCATAAATGTTAATGACAACAGTAGTGATTGTTCTGTAGGCTGCTGTGGAATATGGCTGGTACTCCACAGATGCCTCTCATGCAGGCAACTCTGTAGCAAACTAGAGCATGTCCTTGTGGTGATCCCTGAAGAAGAGAATAGTCATTTCATGAACGTGACTGGAAGTCAAGATTTGTGGATTCCTTCAACACATATTTCTAGGGCCTCTTGTCTGTGCTAAACACTGTTTCAAGGCCCAGGTATGCAGCACACAAGACAGACCTAGTCCTTGCTGTCCTGGAGTACAAGGTCTGGTGGAGGAGACAGACTAGAAATAAACAGTATTTATCAGAAGTGATTGGTAGTGCTATTAAGACGTTCAATTATTGTAGCATTTTGGGGGGCCAAGGCAGGAGGATCAGTTGAGGCCAGTTTGAGACCAGCCTGGGCGACAGAGCAAGATTCTATCTCTTAAAAAAATTGTTTTTTTCTTTTCTTTTTTTTTTTTGAGTGTGGGTCTCTCTCTGGTTGCCCAGGCTGGAGTGCAGTGGTGCAATCTTGGCTCACTGCAGCCTCAACCTCTCTAGCTCAAGCAATCCTCCCACCTCAGCCTCCTGATTGAGACTAGAGTCATGTGCCACCATGCCCAGCCAATTTTACGAAGAAAATTGTTTTAGTCAAGTGTGATGGCACATGCCTCTAGTGCCAGCTACCAGGGAGGCTGAGACAGGAGGATCACTTGAAGCCAGGAGTTCAAAACCAGCCTAGACAATAGAGAGAGAGAAAGAAAAGAAAGGAAAGGAAAGAAAGAAACTAAACCAGGATAAGGTGAAGTGAGTGGTAGTGGTGGGAGGGGTGTCTTAGAGGGATGAGGAAGGGGTCTGTCCGAGGAGGTGACATTTAATCTGAGACTTGAAAGATGAAAAGGAGCCAGTCATGCACACAGGTGGGTGAACAAGGGTGAGAATGTGTTGGGAGGGATTTGTAGTTTGTTCCCCAAAGCCTCCATTTGCTTCCATCCTAGGGGTGTTTGGAGAGGATGGCTGTGGGGAGCTGACTTTGGCATCTAGGAAGAGAGGTGGTGGGCCCAGAGGCCGGGCCCCTCCCTGGCTCCTCCCAGCCTTCCCAGGGCCCTTACCCAGGGACGCGGGGCCACAGGGAAGAGACCCTTCGCCCCTTGGGTGGGCTCCCTGACTTCCCAGCCAAGAACGTGGTTGTCCTTTTTGTTCCAAAGGTGACCCAGCTGCGCCGTCATGCGAGCAAAGCGGTGGCGCTTTGTGCCTGAAGCCCACTTTCTCCTTCCCCAGAGTAGATCAGCTCAAAGCTGTCTGCCCTAGAGAAGCTCCAGAAAGCAGCCAAGCCAGACTGGGCATGCTGCTTGGGGCTGTGGGGGAATTAACCGTCTCTTTTCTTTGTGTCAAAGGTGGGGAAGGTATTAAAGCAACAGGGCTTCCTGGATAGAGCCACAGTTAGGAGCCCAGATTCAGGGCTTAAACTCCGGCTTCCCCACTTACACCTTGGGCAAATGCCTTCCATGTGCCTCACCTTAGCTTTCCCATCTATAGAATGGGACAGTAATTCCTGTGCTTAGAAAAGTGCACACAGGATGTGCTACATAAGTGTTATCACCTTCCAATTTTAACTCGAGGTGAGATGGCTTTCTCTTTCCTCTAGTTTCTTGTCAACAGTTAAGACACTTGCATTCGACTTCTGTTTCTCCACACCAGCCTGGTTCTTGCCCAGGAGCTTGGCGTCTGGCAGTCAGCCAGGCTTCAGGTGCCAAAAGCAGCCCCTTTGCTGGGGGGAAGCAGGTTATTTGATGCCAGGAAGCTGAGAATTGTCAGGATGTTTGTGGCCAGCGTTGGGGGCCTGTGTGG
This sequence comes from Pan troglodytes, assembly GCF_028858775.2. Classification (NCBI taxonomy): domain Eukaryota; kingdom Metazoa; phylum Chordata; class Mammalia; order Primates; family Hominidae; genus Pan; species Pan troglodytes. Next base: position 41,110,025 of record NC_072418.2, read on the forward strand.
TGCCTCCACAAAAGGGACTGCTCTTGCTTGCCAGGGAGAGAAGACTGCTTCCTCCAGGGCAGCTTCTTCTTTTCTTAACCCTGGCTGCACGAACCCTATTAGAATCAGGTGGGCACTGTTTACAACGTGCCCGTGCCTGCCTTCCCCTTTCCCCTCTTCCTGTGTAAAGGGCCTGAGGCCTGGGTGTGGAGACTTTTTTTTCTTAGCTGCCTGATGTGCCTTCAGGGACACTCTCTGAATTCAGGGGCATTCACAATCACTGAATGTAGCTGAGAACCACCTGGGGGTCGTGATAAAATGCAGGTTCTCATTCATCTGGTCTGAGGAGGAGCTGAGCGTTTTCTTTTTTCTTTTTTTGCTTTTTGAGATAGAGTCTCACTGTGTCACCTAGGCTGGAGTGCAGTGGTGCGATCTCGGCTCACTGCAACCTTTGCCTCCCAGGTTCAAGCAATTCTTGTGCCTCAGCCTCCCGAGTAGCTGGGATTACAGACTTGTGCCACCATGCCTGGCTAATTTTCGAATTTTTTGTAGAGATGGGGTTTCACCATGTTGGCCAGGCTGGTCTCAAACTCCCGACCTCAGGTGATGCACCCGCCTCAGCCTCCCAAAGCACTGGGATTATAGATGTGAGCCACCGCGCCCGGACACATCTGCTTTTTCAGTGAGCTCCCAGGTGATGTAGATGATGCTGTTTCCCGGACCTTAGGTGTCAGAATCAAGGGCCTAGAAGTCTGCTTTTCAGATGTGTAGAATGGGACACGCACTTTGAATCCTTAGCTGCATTTTTCCCAGACCCCTTCGTGATTGACTACCCATTAGGATTTGGGAGCCTAGACCAGGGTTTGTGAACCCTGACGCTGTTGACCTTTGGGGCTAGATCACTCTTTGATGTCAGAATTGTCCTGTGCATTATGGGATGTTTAGCAGCATCCCTGGCCTCTACCCACTAGATGCCAGCAACAGCACCCCCCAGCGGGGATCATCCAAAGTGTCTCCAAATGTCCCCTGGAATAGAGGTGGGGCAGTGTTGTCCCTAGTTGGTTACCAGCGGCCTCGCACCCTCAAATTTCACCATGCCTGGGACCCCCTAGGCCAGCTGGTCACTCACATTGATGCTCAGGTCCCACAGCAGCAGTCATGGCCACTTTAGTTTGGGGCAGGCCCCAGTGGGGATACAAGCTCTTGGTGCATCTCCCGTCTGCTGCACTTTGACAGCCACTGTCCCAGCGCCTTTCCTGCTCAGTAAATGGTGGGTGTGGCTGGACTAGCAAGTGGGGAAAGGATAATAAACGGAGCTTGGTATTTGTGTTGGGAGAGTGGGAATCAGAATGAAGTCACCATAAAGTCCCTTTTAATAACAGTAGAGAAGATTCTAGGCTTGGTGGTATTATCTCCTTTGGAAATTGTCCCAAATTCTCTCTCTATTCTCCCCTCCTCCTACAGTCCCCATGCTGGTCCTGTCTGTCCTTGGCTCCCACTGGCCTAAGGCAGCAGTCTCTCATTATCCTGCTGGCTCCTGCCCTACCCTGGTCTGTCCTCTGCACCCAGCCAGGTGGGGCCTGTGAACACCTGAGGTCACGGCCCTCCCCTGCTCAGAACCTCCCATGGGATCTGGAGTACCAGCATCTCACTCAAGAGAAAGTCAAGGCCAGGTGCAGTGGCTCACGCCTGTAATCCCAACACTTTGGGAGGCTTAGGTGGGAGGATTGCTGGAACCCAGGAGTTCGAGACCAGCCTGGGCAACATAGACCCTGTCTCTACAAAAAATTTTATAATTTTTAAAAAATTATTATTAAAAAGAGAAGCAGGGCGCAGTGGCTCATGCCTGTAATCCCAGCACTTTGGGAGGCCGAGGCGGGTGGATCACCTGAGGTCAGGAGTTTGAGACCAGCCTGGCCAACATGGTGAAACCCTGTCTCTAGTAAAAATACAGAAATGAGCCAGGCATGGTGGTGGGCACCTGTAATCCTAGCTACTCGGGAGGCTGAGGCAGGAGAATCGCTTGAACCCAGGAGACAGAGGTTGTAGTGAGCCGAGATCACACCACTGCACTCCAGCCTGGGTGACAGAGCGGGACTCCATCTCAAAAATAAATAAATAGTAATACATAAATAAGAATTAAAAAGAGGAAAGTCAATGTCTTTTGTGTGGCCCACTGGGCCCCCTTGATCTGGCCCTGTCACCTCTCTGCCTTGTCCTCTGCTTCCTGCCCCATTGCTCTTTGACCCTTTGCCTGCTCCTAGAACGCACCAGGCACGTTCGCTCTCCAGGATCTCTGCGCGGGCCGTCCTCCCTCCCACTCCACACAGTCCTCTGGCTGCTCCTGCAAAGCTTCCCTTAGGTTTCTCTGCTCAGAAGTCACCTTCCCAGTGAGGCCTTCTTTACAAGCCTGACCTCCAAACAAAAACAGATTCCTCTCCCCTTCTCATGGAATATAAGCCCTGTTAGAGCTGGGGCCTTGTCTGCTTTCCTGTGGTTTCCCCAGCACGGTGCCTGCCGTGTAGGAGGTGTTGGCTGTGTGATTGAGGAGGGAATGAGTGAACTGCTGCTTAAGTGCTTCTTTGTGCCTGGCCTTGTGCATCCTCCCACGGAACCCTCCTAACTCTGTGGGGCAGCTCCTGTTTTTTGTTTGTTTGTTTGCTTTTAAAGACAAGATATTGCTCTGTCACCCAGGCTGGAGTGCAGTGGCACAGTCATAGCTCGCTGCAACATCCATTTGCTGAACTCAAACCATCCTCCCACCTCAGCCTCCTGAGTAGCTGAGACTACAGGTGTGCGCCATCACTCCTGGCTAATTTTTAAAAAATATTTAGTAGAGACGGGGATCTCACTGTGTTGCCCAGGCTGGTCTTGAACTCCTGGCCTCAAGCAGTCCTCATGTCTTGGACTCCCAAAGCCCTGGGATTACAGGCATAATCTCAGTGTACCACTGCACTCAGCTATGCAGCACCTATCTTGAGCTCCATTTTACAAATGAAGACATGGAGGTTCTGATTAAGTCGCGCCCAAGGTCTCCCTCTGAATAGGGAAATCCTCAGAACACACATCAGGCCTCCCTGCTTAGGATGAATTCTTTTTTTTTTTTTTTTTGAGATGGAGTCTCACTCTGTCACCCAGGCTGGAGTGCAATGGCACGATCTCAGCTCACTGCAACCTCCGCCTCCTGGGTTCAAGCGATTCTCCTGCCTCAGCCTCCCCAGTAAGTAGCTGGGATTGCAGACGTGAGCCACCGTGCCTGGCTAGGATGAATTCTTTAACTCCCTACATCATTGCACTGCTTGTTGGATGGCACAGCCAGAATGAGCCTTGGCTTCCTGTGCACTCAGTCGGGGTGCTGGGGCCTGGCTGAGCCGGGCCATTGGAGAGTAGAGGATTTGGGGTTCCCTGCTGTGCTTGTTGACGTAGACCCCCTCACCTGGCCTTTTGTTTGGCCTGGTGCTCTCTGTTTGCCTGCGGGGCCCTCATGCATATTTAGGGTTTCACCTGGTGGAGTGGGGGAGGGGAGGCTCTTTCTCTGGTGTTTCCTCTGTGAAATTCTGGAGTGGGGTCAGCTCCTGTTTCTGCCCTACGGCCGCATGCCTCTTCTGGTTGCTCAACCACCCTGGAAGAATTCCCAGGTCATTTTATACCCACATCTTGATTTTTGTAACTGGGTGGACCAGATCACCAGCTACCTGGGGGTAGGGACAGAGGCATCTTTTTGGGTCTCTTTTAGTCCTGGCAAGGTGGTGGGTGTTCTCGTTAAAAGATCTAAAAACCTCCATTCATTCCTATGTATCTTTTTGGGGCCTCTTGCATGTTGGGCACTACCTTGAGCCTATGGGAGGAAAGCAGCCAGTGAGACAGGCGGGGTCGTGGGGTGAACACCTGTGGAACTTTGGCGGAAGCCAGGTCCGATGGGATCTGGAGTACCAGCTTTGACTTCAGAGCGCTCTCTTCTGGCTGGGCATGGAGACAAGGAATAGATACAGCAATAGCCACATAACTGCAGGTGGACGATGAGTACAGCTCTTGCTCAGCTAGTCAGCCCACAGTGAGAACCCCGCCCCAGTCTGGGCTAACGTGTCCTCTGCTGCCAGCAGCCCAGTAGGGTTCTTTGCTGGAGTCTGGTTTTTCCTTGACTTGTAGCTGGCAAGTGCTTACACGCTCTCAGAGGCCCAGCGGACATCTCTGTCCACTCAAGGGGCATGTGTGTGTTTAATTGGACCACTAGTACCAACAACAGCAGACATGCTCAGTGCCAGGCCCCATTCCGAGTGCTTTTTAATCCCCATGATGACTTAGTGGCATTGGTACTGTTGTTAGCCTTTTTTTCCAGATGGGGAAAGTGAGGCAAAGAGAGGGGAGGTAACTTGTCCACTGCCTGTTAATAGTAAGTGGCAGGGGCCAGGCACGGTGGCTCACGCTTGTAATCCCAACACTTTGGGAGGCTGGGGTGGGCAGATTGCTTGAGGCCAGGAATTCGAGACCAGCCTGGCCAAGATGGTGAAAACCTGCCTCTACTAAAAATACAAAATCAGCAGGGCGTAGTGGCACGTGTCTGTAATCCCAGCTACTTGGGAGGCTGAGGCATGAGAATCACTTGAACCTGAGAGGCAGAGGTTGCTGTGAGCCAAGATTGCGCCACTGCACTCCAGCCTGGGCAACAGAGCAAGACTCCGTCTCAAAAAAGAAAGAAAGAAAGTGCTTATTGGCCTTTTAAAAAAAATAGTCTCAAAGCTGGGATTTGAACCCAGGCCATCTGGCTTCCAATTCCATGCTCTTAAGCGCTCTGTGGACGTATCAGATGGCTGGACAGGGCCAAACCAGCTGATCTCTCTGGGGATGGGAGGAAGGCCCTGCCGGCATGGAAAGGAGCAGACATTCCCATTCCTGGTGCTCTGGGAAGAACTACCTCCCCACATCCCCAGAGCAAAGGCCATGGAGGAAAACCTGAAGGCAGGGAGAAAGCTATATGGCTGGTCAGCTGCTGTCACCCTGGAAAGCCCTGGGCTGGCTTATGTACCCCCACCTGCATGTGAGTTCAGTGGGCCCATTGTGCAGACAGCTTGGCAGGGACCGTGCAGAGTCACTGTTCCCAGGAATGCAGCAGCTGAGCTCTCTGCCCTGGAGTTCCGGAGGCTCCTTTCACTCAAGACAGCCCTGTGACGGTGATCTGTTGCACAGATGACCTTCCACCTGATGCTTTGGAGCTGGAGACAGATTTCTCTTGGGGGCTTGCTGGGACCGGGGTGGGGTTTGGGGCATTTGGACTTGGGTGTGAGGTCGTAGAGCCTTGCAGCTGATGGCTTGGAGTCACACTGCAGGCAGCTGGGTTCGGGCCCCACCCTGCACTAGCTGCATGACCTGGGGCAGGTACTTCACCTCCTTCCTCAGGCTCTTCATTTTTCAAATACCTGCCTCGTTGACTTTGGGCTGGAGGGAGGGATAAAGGATGATAATTCACTGAGGTCATCTTATGCAGAGTGTTCAGTCCACAGACAGGCATCCTCATGGGAGGCAGTGTCACCACGTGGCTAGAGGCAGGGCCTGGGGAACCACCACTTCCAGCTCCAGGGCTTTAGGCAAGTGGCTTTAGCCTCCATTGGGCTGCATTTCCTCATTCTACAGCAAGGGCCAGAGCAGTCCCAACCTCTTAAGGCTGCGGGGTTCACTGAGTGAGTAGGTACCTGGGGAGTATTTAGCACAGGCCCTGGCACTCAAGGTAAGTAAGCCCCATGGCATGAGCTGTCATGATCATAATGCACAATTAAGAATGTCAGCTTGAGGCCTAGCAGTCAGGCAAGGAGGAACTGCACAGATAATATGATGAATAGGGCCGGGCTTGGTGGCTCACGCCTGTAATCCCAGCACTTTGGGAGGCCGATGCAGGTGGATCACTCGAAGTCAGGAGTTCGAGACCAGCCTGGCCAACACGGTGAGACCCCGTCTCTATTAAAAATACAAAAATTTTCTGCACATGGTGGCACATGCATGTAATCCCAGCTACATGGGAGGCTGAGGCACGAGAATCACTTGAACCTGGGAGGTGGAGGTTACAGTGAGCTGAGATTGCGCCACTGTACTCCAGCCTGGGCAACAAAGCGACACTCTGTCTTAAAAAAAAAAAAAAAATTATGAATGGGATGGTTCTAGAAAACTCCAAGTTGGTCAGCTACTCCCCTTTGGCCTTGAAAAGTGGTGACATGAGGCTCCATGTGGTTTTTCTGGGCCTGTTTTCCTCCTTTCAGAGGAGAGTGGCCTTTCTGGACTGAAGAACATGAGCTAAATGGGGACAGCAAGGAAGCTGGGAGTGGAGGTCCTCCAGGGCTTTGGGAGGCTCCATTCAGGTCGCCTACGTGCTGGCTCTGTGGTCAGTTGTGCAGGGCGAGTGTGAGTGCGGGAAGTCAGCAGACCTGGGTCCCTGGTGCTCCCAGCTGCGTGACCCCGGCAGGATCCTCAGACTCGCTGGGTCAGTGTCAGGCACGGCACTAAGCACAGAGGTGGTACCCAGTCACCGTTGGTTGTTCTGAGGACAGCAGAATAGTGAGGGCAATGGAGGGTGGGCCCTATGGTCAGTCAGCTGGATTCAAACCCTGGCTGTGTCAGGTCTGAGTTATGAGACCTTGAATAAGTGACTTAGCCCCCCTGCCCCTCAGTTTCTTCATCTGTGAGATGGGGATGACACCCACTTCACATGGGGCTGTGGGGATCACGAGATGATCTATATGAAGCCCTTGAACCAGCTCTTGGCACAGAGAAAGTTCTCATTGTGCGTTGGCTGTTTTTATTGCTATCATTATTATTATTATTTTTGAGATGGAGTTTCACTCTTATTGCCCAGGCTGGAGTGCGGTGGCGCGATCTCGGCTCACTGCAACCTCCACCTCCTGGGTTCAAGCGATTCTCTTGCCTCAGCCTCCCGAGTAGCTGGAATTACAGGTGCACGCCACCATGCCCAGCTAATTTTTTGTATTTTTAGTAGAGACAGCGTTTCACTACGTTGGCCAGGCTATTATTATTAAACCATCCTAGAAAGCATCATAAGTGGAAAGTGTAAATCGCAGATACGTTCTGGGGAACAGATCCCTAACGGGGGAGTCTGTGGAGAGCTCCTCCTCTGGAGGGCTTGTTCAGAGCTAGCATTCGAGCCTTTGTGTTTCCAGAACGTACCTGAAAAAGTGTGTGAAGGAGGGGCCAGGAGCGTGTCGACCAGGTGTGATGTTGTCTTGCCACGGGGACAGGTTTCCCAAGGTCAGAGGATTCCACCAGATTGTTCAAGGTGCCGTATGAATAAACACTTGAAGCATTTTAATAGCTGTACTTTTATTTCAGTGCATAGCAGGAAAGTAATTTTATTTTATTTTATTTTATTTTTTTAGAGACGGGTCTTGCTCTGTCGCCTAGGCTGGAGAGCAGTGGCACAATCATAGCTCACTGCAGCCAAGAATTCCTGGGCTCAAGCAATCCTCCTATTTCAGCCTTCCAAGAAGCTGGGACTACAGGTGTGCACCACCACACCTGACTAAGTTTCTTATTTTTATTTTTTATAGAGATGTGGGTCTCGCTTTGTTGTCCAGACTGGTATTGAACTTCTGGCCTCAAGTGACCCTACCACCTTGGCCTCCCAAAGTGCTGGGATTACAGGCATGAGCCATCATGCCTGGCTGGGAAAAGAATTTAAACAGCATGTCAAACCTAGTATCCCATGGCTATTTCCGCATTGGGTGAGGCTAAAGTTGGTACTTAAGCCAAAAATAAAAGTGAATATAGTTAAAGTGTGAAGTAAGCCGTAGCTCAGGTGCTCTGGGATATGATACAAGTGGCGCCAGTGCGTGTAGATCTGGGAGACGTGGTGCTAGGAGAAAGGGGTCAGGGCTGGGCTGTGAAGTTGTTTTTCAGCGGTGGAAAGGCTGAAGCTCCCTCAGGAGGTTGCTGAGCTGTTCGGCCCCCTTTGCCTCTCTCCTCCTTGGCTCTTGAAAACCACTGAAGGTCTGAGCACAGCCACTCTAGAGTGGAGCAGCCGCCCTGGCTGCTGTAGTTTCCCACATCAGAGGTGGTGGGATGGATGAGGAAATGTACCAAGTGTTTATCGCTAGCGCCTTCTCTTCCTGCAGTGGGATGTGAGAGCTGTGGAATGGCCTTGAGCAGCTACCTGTGATAGTGGTAATAATCTTTAACCAATGTGAGTGAGTGCCAAGCACTTCCCATGCTTGATGGCATCGAACCCTCCCTCTACAACATAATCTTTCGATCTGTCGGTTGGGACACATTGGGCTGCAGGTAAGAAGATGTCTGGTGACTCCTGGCTGAGCAGTAGAGACGCCCCATTGCAAACATCCTGGAGGAGACAAGCTCCATGGCTGGTGCAGAGGTGCTCACCTGGAACTCCAGGCACTTACGTTTCTGTGTTCAACCCTCTGTGTGCAGGCGTTTCGTTCGTGCTGGTGGGGTTGGTCGTTGTGTGGTCATGGGATGGCTGCCCCAGCCTGAGGATCAGATCCTCAGACACGGCATCCTGAGCTAGGAGGAGGGGTAGGGGAAAGGTTTCCTCTTCACGTGCCTTTCCGTTTGAAAGAGAATATGTTCTTATCAATACCCCTCCTCCCAGCAGACCTCTCTTTACATTCCATTGGCCATAAAGGAGCCAGGGGCCGGCCCCAGCTGCAAGGGAGGCTGGGGCAGCACATGTCTGTACTGTGAGAGACAGCAAGAGACAGGGGATGGCGGTGGCATCTGCTAGACAACCAAGTGTCTGCTGTGGGTGGGTGCTGTTACCACCCTTGCTATAGATGAGAGAAATCAAGGATCAGAGAGGTGAGAGAACAGCTTGCTTGGCATCTCATACAGCGTGGAGGGACAGAGCAGGGATCTGAAGCCATGTATTCCCACAGAGCCTGCAGTTTTAACCCCTGTGCAGTGCTCCCTTCCTGAGGGGGACTCCCAGCCGGCCATAATGCAGCGTGGTGAGTAGGTGAGCTGCATGTGCGGGGGAACACAGGAAAGAGAAACTCGGCTTGGGCACCATCAGGGAGAACTGTGAAGAGGGGTGGTTGGGCTGGCCTTCGAAAGGTTAGTAGGAGTTCTGCCAGATACACAGGAAAATGGCCTGAGGAGGTGGGGCCTGGGCAGAGGGCACAGAATGAACAAAAGCGGGTTGGGACAGTGTATGCTGGGTGGGTTAAGGAAGCCTCTTTGGGTTGAAAGGTGAATTTGTCTTATGTCACTGGGAAGTCTGTAGGAGGGGAGCTTCAGATGCAGCCCGAGTATGGGGCCCACACATGCCATTGGGGCTCTCCTTGGCTTCGCTCTGCCAGCAGGCTGGAGTCGGGCAGATCCTCCTGGTTTATCAACTCAGTGGAAAGAGGATTTAGAGTCTTCAGTGGTTTGTTTTGTTCCGAGACAGGGTCTAGCTCTGTCACCCAGGCTGGGGTGAAGGGCATGATCATAGTTCACTGTAACCTTGAACTCCTGACCTCAAGCAGTCTTCCCACCTCAACTTCCAAATAGCTAGGAGTACAGGCGTGCACCACCACACCTGGCTAATTTTTAAATTTTTGGGGGGTGTGTGTGTGTAGAGATGGGGTCTCACTACATTGCCAGGGCTGGTGTCAAACTCCTGGCCTCAAGTGATCCTCCTGCCTTGGCTGACCAAAGTGTTGGGATTATAGGCATGAGCCAGCACACCCAGCCAATATTTATTTACTTAGAGACAGGGTCTTGCTCTGTTACCCAGGCTGGAGTGTAGTGGTTCAATCAGAGCTCACTGCAGTCTCGACCTCCTGGACACAAATGATCCTTCCTCCTCAGCTTCCCGAGTATCTGGATTTACAGGCGGGAGCCCAGCCTTTATTGTTTTTAATTGATAAGTAAACATTACATATATTTATGGTATACAACATGCTCTTTTGGTATGTGTGTATATTGTAGAATGGCTAAGTCAAGCCATTTAACATAATGCATTACCTCACTTGCTTTTTTTGTAGTGAGAACACTTAAAGTCTACTCTCTCAGCCATTTTGAAGTATGCCATGTATTGTTAGTAATTGTTGCTACCATGATGTACAGTAGCTCTCTTGAACTTATTTCTCTTGTCCAACTGAAGCTTGGTGTCCTTTGACCAACATCTCCACAATCCTCCACTGCCATCCTCTGTATTTTATTTTATTTTATTTTATTTTTTTGAGACAGAGTCTCACTCTGTTGCCTAGGCTGGAGTGCAGTGGTGCCATCTCAGCTCGCTATACCCTCCACCTTCTGGGTTCAAGCAATTCTCCCTGCCTTAGCCTCCCAAGTAGCTGGGATTACAGGCGCCCACTACCACGCCCAGCTAATTTTTGTATTTTTAGTAGAGATGGGGTTTCACCATGTTGGCCAGGCTGGTCTCGAACTCCTGACCTCAGGTGATCCACCCGTCTCAGCCTCCCAAAGTGCTGGGATTACAGGCGTGAGCCACTGTGCCCAGCCAATCCTCAGTGTTTTTATACTAGCCCCAGGGAATATTCCATTTGGGTTATATGCCTATCCAAGAAGGTGGTATTTGGGAGTGGGTGGGGGAAGATGAGGCAGAGATGCTAGATACACAACATAATATCCGCAAGTACATGTGCAACTTTTAATAGATACCTTCGTCTTCTGTACTTTAGTTTCCTTGTCTGAAAAGTGGGACTAATACAATCTTCCCTGCCTCATACATAGGGTTTGGGAAGATTCCACATGGTAGGCATTCACCAGTACAGTTAGAGAATGTTCTTTGGGCTGGGTGCAGTGGCTCACATCTATAATCCCAGCACTTTGGGAAGCTGAAGCAGGCGAATCACTTGAGGCCAGGAGTTCGAGACCAGCCTGGCCAACATGGTGACACCCGATCTCTACTAAAAATACAAAAATTAGCCAGGCGTGGTAGCATATGCCTGTAGTCCCAGCTACTTGGGAGGCTGAGGCACGAGAATCACTTGAACCCAGGAGATGGAGGTTGCAGTGAGCTGAGATTGTGCCACTGCACTCCAGCCTGGGCAACAGAGTGAGACTGTCTCATAAAAAAAAAAAAAAAAGGCCGGGCACGTTGGCTCACGCCTGTAATCCCAGCACTTCGGGAGGCCGAGGCAGGTGGATCATGAGGTCAAGAGATCGAGACCATCCTGGCCAACATGGCGAAACCCCGTCTCTCCTAAAAATACAAAAATTATCTGGGCACAGTGGTGCGCTCCCGTAGTCCAGCTGCTCCGGAGGCTGAGGCAGGAGAATCGCTTGAACCTGGGAGGCAGAGGTTGCAGTGAGCTGAGATCGTGCCACTTCACTCCAGCCTGATGACAGAGCGAGACTCCATCTCAAAAAAAAAAAAAAAAAAAAAAAAAAAGAGAGAGAGAGATTGCTCTTTGGAACCTAGAGCACTGGTCTCCCAATTGGTAGAAAGCCCCAAATGGCACCTTGCCAGGGCCTGGTGTTGCCATTTAAACTTGGGCTGCTTGAATTCAAATCCCAGCCCTGGCTGGTAAGAGCTAGATAACCTTGGGCAAGTAGCTTTACCTCTCTGTGCCTTAGTTTCCACATCTGTACCAGAGAGAAGAATGCTTAGGGCACTGCCAGGCACATGGTAGACATCAGTAAATATTCTTTTGATGAGTGCATAAATGGAAAATCTGAGTCAGAAGCGACTCACGGCTTGTTAAACCTTTTTGGATTTGTATCGCCTAGAGTCCCTCCAGAAAAGCATTACTCTGTTACTGCAGGCTGAGATGACCCATTTCCCTGTTCCTCAGCCAGCCCTGTGTCTTATCTTCTAGGAAAGAATTCATAGTAATTTTTTCCAGGAGTATGTGGTAGGACATAGTAATTTTGATTGGTAATGGAACCAGCCTAATATTATGGACATGTAAGAAAATGTCCATGTTTTTCAGAGCTGCAAACTGAAATGCATAAAGTTGAAATGACACGATATCCGGCATTTGCTTTAAAATACTTCAGGCCGGGTGTGGTGCCACAAATGTGTATTCCCAGCACTTTGGGAGACCAAGGTGGGAGGATTGCTTGAGCTCAGGAGTTGGAGATCAGCCTGCGCAACATAGCAAGACCTCATCTCTACTAAAAGTAAAAATAAATTAATTAACCAGACATGGTGGGATATGCCTGTGGTCCTAGCTACTCAGGAGGCTGAGGCAGGAGGATCACTTGAGCCTGGGAGGTTGAGGCTGCAGTGAGCCAAGATCACACCACTGTAGCAGCCTGGAAGACAGAGTGAGACCCTGTCCAAAAGTAAATAAATACAATAAAATACTTTGGTAAGAAGGAAAAGGGGGAAAAAGGAAGAAATAAAGAATAGATGAAGCTAATATGGCAGAATCTTGACAATTTTTGAATCTAGGTTTGGGTACATGGGAGTTCATTGTACCTTACTCCCTACTTTTTTTTAGCATGTTAACAAAACAAAAACCAGCCCTATCTATCACACACACACACACACACACACACACACACACACACACACACACACAAAGACTAAAAATTGTGTGATTGTGAAAAGCACTGCGATCCTGCTGCCCACAGACAGTTGGGAAGGTCCTGAGCCAGGGTGGCGATGGGTAAATGACCACCTTGCAGTTCTTCGTTCATCCCCTTTGTGAGGAGACCTTTTCTGGTTCAGCAACTGGACGGATAGTGGATTTCAGGCCAAAGCATCAATTTCTCATCTCTTTCCTGCTCAGGAGGAGGAGACCAAACCCCCCAGTGATTGACTCCTGGGATCCCTTTCACCGCTGGGCCCGGTTTTACCATGGGGTGGAGGGAGCCACAAGCTGCTCTTCTCCAGGGACCTGTGTGATGACGGCAAAAACGTAACTGGACAATCTTCCACAATGACTAAATATTAACTCCAGCCCCGCTTCTGGACGCACATGAGCAGTCTTGCCCATCCTTGTTAAACAGGCGACCGCCCCAGCCTTCTCTCTAGTTGCACATGGAAGTGAGTGGTGGGCTGGGTTTTCCAGCTCTCAACGTGCTCTTCATTCCGCTGCCTGTGGACGTTAGGGAGGGGCTTCCGCAGTCCATCTGGCACTGGGTGGGTCTCAGTCCGGGCGGGCGATCCACCCAGGAACTGACCCCTGGTTGCTCCAGAAAGGTCATCGTTTAAGAATGTTTCTTGGGTAGCCCAGTGGGAGACCCACGTGTGCGTGTGGTCAGCTGTAGCTTCCGGCTGTCTCACTTCTGCTGAATTCCAGCAATTTCTCATTTCCTTTAGGAAACAGGATGAGTCTGGAGAGGAGTATGAAAAATCATGACAAACCTGGCGATAGGGACACTGGGAACCTAGCCCTGAATGAAGCTTATAGTTGGTCATGATTGCCAGGGTCTTGAACAGTGTGGACCAGGGGAAAGAAGGTACCTGGGGCCAGATGCCCTGGATTCAAATCCCACCATCCCCACTAACACTTGTGACCTTGAGAAAGTTGCGTAACCTCTCTGTGCCTCAGTTTGCTCATTTGTAAAATGATGATAGTACCTGCCTCATAGGATTTAAGGATTAAATTAGATGCTGTTTTTTAAGTGTTTGAAACTGCCTCTTCTGTAGTAGTTCCTCAATTAATAGTGGCTATGACAGTATTATCATATCCTGTTGTAATGGGCATGCACAGTTAGGATTAAGAACCTTTGGTCAGCTAGGTGTGGTGGCTCACACCTGTAATCCCAGCAGTTTGGGAGGCCAAGACAGGTGAATCACCTGAGGTCAGGAGTTTGACACCAGCCTGGCCAACATGATGAAACCCTGTCTCTACTAAAAATTAAAAAAATTAGCTGGGCATGGTGGTGGGTGCCTATAATCCCAGCTACTCTGGAGGCTGAGGCAGGAGAATCGCTTGAACCCGGGAGGCGGAGGTTTCAGTGAGCCTAGATCACGCTACTGCATTCCAGCCTGGGCAACAGAGTGAGCAGAGTGAGACTCTGTCTCAAAAAAAAAAAAAAAAAAAAAAAAAAAAAAAAAAAAAAAAAAAAAAAAAAAAAAAAGAACCTTGGTGTATAAATAGTGGTTCAGATGGAAGCAGAAATTAGAGGAGAGGAAGAGGGAAGCACTTTTCTCCCCAGCAGTCCATGGTTTGAGGAAATAGGCTTAATTTCACCGTTGAAAAATGTTATTTTTCACTCGATGTTCAAAATCTCCTAGGAAAGCAGGGGCAAAAGACTTTTTTTTTTTTTTCCCTCCTCATGCTTGGGCATGCAAAAGACTTTAAAGAGAGAAAATGTCCCTTCCCCACTTCTCTATATACATGCTGGGAAAAAAAAGACTGGAAGGAAATGAACCAATGTCTTAACAGTGGTTGCCCTTTGGTGGGGAGAGAATGAGTAATTTTATAATCTTCTTTGTACATTTATGTTCCAAGTTTTATGTATATGTATAACATATATATAACACATATATAACACATATATAACACATATATAATACATATGTAACACACATGTAACACACATATATAACACATCAATCACACACATATATCACACACATATGTATCACACACATATATATCACACATATATATCACATATATATCACATATATATATCACACATATATATATCACATATATATCACATATATATATACTACTTTCATAAACAGGAAAAATGTTAAAAAGTTAAGGAATCATGTGAGCTTGGCTTCTGGGGAGGTTGGGTGGAGTTGCTTCAGAATAAAGCTCTCTGCTTAATGTTTGAGTGTCCAGAGACGTTTGCACCCCACCCTTCCTTAAGGTGTACTTGAGGCCTATTAAATTTCTACTTAGAAAGTTCTTGATATCAAAGATGATCCCTCAAACTCCATTCTTCCACCTGCCCAGCCTTGTTCTAGATATTTATCTTCTCTCCCATCTTTCTCTTGAGATGAAAGAACTCTAATTCTTTTGTAGTTCTTCTGATCTTGCGAAAGAACCACATTTTTTAAAACTTAAAAAAAAATTTCTGAGACAGCATCTTGCCCTGTTGCCCAGGCTGGAGTGCAGTGGGAACAATCATAGCTCACTTCAGCTTCAGCCTCTTAGCTCAGGTGATCCTCCTGCCTCAGCCTCCCAAATAGCTATGACCACAGGCATGTGCCACCATGCCTGGCTAATGGTTTTTATTATTCGTAGAGACTGGGTCTTGCTATGTTGCCCAGGCTGGTCTCAAATTCCTGGGCTCAAAGCAATCCTGCCGCCTCGGCCTCCCCAAGTGCTGGGATCACAGGCATGAGCCACCGTGCCTGGCCCTGCAGTTTTGTAGTACTTTTTTATTATGATAAAATATGATAAAATGTACATAACACAAAATTAACCATTTAAAAGTTTTATTGTGGCACAATATACATAACAAATTTTTTTTATATTGTATAATTAGCTTTAGCTTGATTGTGGTGATTTTGTCACAATGTATATGTATATACAAGTTGTCCACCTTAAGTATAAACAGTTTTTATTTGTCAGTTATACCTTTAAGGAAACTGTAAAAAAGAAAATATGCACAACTCATTTAGTAACCTAGAAGTCAAGTGTTTAATTTTCTGAAATTTTATTATGCCCAGTTACATTATTGATAAATATAGTTACCAAAAAAATGTACCTTACGTGTGCAGTTCAGTGGCATTCGGTACATTCACATGGTTGTGCATCCATCATCATCCATCCACAGAACGTTTTTCATCTTGTAAACTGAAACTCTGTCTCTGAAAAACAATATTCTCCATCCCCAAGCCCCCAGTCCCTGGAAGCCACCTTTCTATTTTCTGTCTCTATGAGATTGACGAATGTAAGTGTCTCCTATGAGTGGAATCATCCGGTATTTGTCCTTTTGTGACTGGCATATTTTATTTAGTATCATGTCTTTAAGGTTCATTCATGTTGTATATATCAGAATTTCCTTCCTTTATAAGGCTAAATAATATTCCAATTCGTATTTAAGGCTAAATAATAATGATATGTATATATCACATTTTGTGGCCAGGTGTGGTGGCTCACACTTGTAATCCCAGCACTTTGGGAGTCTGAGGCGGGCGGATCACAAGGTCAACAGATCGAGACCATCCTGGCCAACATGGTGAAACCCTGTCGGTACTAAAAATACAAAAATTAGCTGGGAGTGGTGGCGTGTGCCTGTAATCCTAGCTACTCGGGAGGCTGAGGCAGGAGAATCACTTGAACCTGGGAGGCGGAGGTTGCAGTGAGCCGAAATCACGCCACTGTACTCCAGCCTGGTGACAGAGCGAGACTCCATCTCAAAAAAAAAAAAAAATATATATATATATATCATATATATATATATTATATATGTACCTCACATTTTGCTTATCTATTTATCTGTTGATGGACACTTGCGATGCTTCCACCTTTTGGCTATAGTGAATAATGCTGCTGTTAACATTGGTGTACTGGCAGGGCACAGTGGCTCATGCCTGTAATCCCAGCACTTGGGGAGCCAAGACAGGTGGATCACTTGAAGCCAGGAGTTCGAGACCAGCCTGGCCAATGTGGTGAAACCCGATCTCTACTAAAAATTCAAAAAAATTAGCCAGGCGTGGTGGCATGCTGCTGTAGTCTCAGCTACTCGGGAAGCTGAGGCATGAGAATTGCTTGAACCCAGGAGGTGGAGGTTGCAGTGAGCCGAGTTCACACACTCCAGCCTGGGCAACAGAGTGAGACTCCATCTCAAAAGATAAAATAAAAATAAGACTGAAAACAGGAGAGTTTATTCAGTAAACATCGACTGAAGACCCTACTCTGGGCCAGGCACCAATGAGCAAGGCAGGCACAGCTCCTCCCTGGTGGAGCCCACAGCCAGGGAGAAAACACAAGAACCGCAGAGCCATATGGATAAGTACTGTGTTCTGCGTGCTCTGAAGAAGAATGGGATTTTTCAAGCTGTAGTACAGGGAGATTCACAGAGGCTCCCCAAGGAAGTATAGTTTAAGTGTCATTTTCTGGGTGCAAATGGAAAACGTGAATTTGGTGTATGTCTCTAGATAAGCCCCACTTCTGAATGATTCCAGCTGTGGGCAGGGATCCCCAGATGGGCGTTGCTATGGAAGCAGCTTGCACCTCTCACTTCCTGACTTGAGTTTATTTCCGAGTTTCCCGTGCCACCGCCAGTTCCCAGCTGTAAATACAGACGTGGCATGGTCCCTTTTTCCTGCTGCCTCGTAGCTGCCCAGAGAACGGATGTGGCTGGAATCCAGCCCGGGAGCCTCCTCCCGAGAGAGCTCGTTGTGGAACCTGCCATGTTGCGGTTTCTCTTCCATCCCGCCTCTTTCCTTTGTCCTCTCTCGGGACTGTGCCAGCGTGCCCCAGCCTGTGTTTTGAAACTTTAGACCCCAGCTTGTATTTGATAGAGAAATGAGCTCATGAGGGCTTCCTCCGCCACCCAGCAACCGGGGAAGTTGAGTCAAATCTCTTTCATTTCAGATCCATCCCCCACCCCCACCCCCAGGCCAGATTTGCCACCCTTCTGACAGAAACTGGGTTAGCTGTTCTCTGGGACTGTTTGTGAGGAAGGGACTTGACCTGAACAAAGGAACTACAAACAAGACAGGGGAGGGGTGTGGCTGATTGCTCACTGGGATTGGGACTTTTCAGCTACCCTTCAGTGCTTTCGAATAGTAATTGCTAACGTGTTGAGAATTTACAGTGTGCTAGACAGTCTTTAAATCACTTTTAATCCATTTAACAGCTCAATCAAGTGTATATAATTATCCCCATTCTAGAGCTGGGGAGGCGGTGGGCAAGTTCGGCAAGTTGAGTCATTGGCCAAATTCCTGTACTGCAGCAATTTAGGCAAAAAGTGGGCATTTAACCAGAGGCTCCTGGGGCGGCCCAGAGATCTGAAGAAAGCCTCAGGACCAGTCAGTTACTTGGTTGCAAATAACAAAAACACCAACTCAAATAGACATAAATTTTAGGGGAAAGGATTGGCTCATTCAACTGGAAAGCCCAGAGGTGGGGCAGATGTCTGGGCTGGCTGGTCCAGGAGCCTGGGGCTATTGCCAGTGACCCATTTTCCTTCTGTCTCTTTATTGTTCGCTCTGATGTCAGTGTCATCCTCAAACCTGGCTCCCCTGAAAGTTGCACACCAGCTGCCAGCACCCGCTCAGGCTTGTGTCCTTATCCCTGTCCTGAGAGAAAAAGAAGGTATCTGTCCCCGAACTATCATGCAAAACCTCAGAGCTCCTGTCTGATTGGACTAGCACTGGTCATGTGATCTTCCCCGAACCAATCACTAATAAGAGGGGTGAGCTCACACTAGCAGGCTGGTTGCAAAACCTCCCATAGAGGAAGGGCGGGCTGGGTGCTGGGATTGGAACCAGGACACACATGCCACTGTATCTGCATTCTCTTCCTCACTTGTTCACTCCCCACCTCTAGATCTGCGTTATTCATTCTCTTATATTCAGTCTCTCTTTCTGCTTTGTCTTCTACTGGACAGGAAGCCTGGCCATCACAGACTGCTGAGCAATACACGTTTCAGTACAGGCCCCCAAAAGAGAGTCACCGCATGTTCTCTCAGCCCGAGTCCAAAACAACCCGAGGAGGGGAGGATGTCTCCCTCCGGACTAACCGGGGCCGAGGAAGGGGTTCTTGTGACAGGCTCAGCTGAGTCAGGTGTCCCCCACCCACCCCCGGCCAATCAGCTACAGGCAGGGATGAAGTCATTGCTCCCTCTGTCCCCTGCCACCTGCCTACTATAACATCTTCATAGGACCTCTAAGCTGGAATCATTTAAGCAGGACGCCAAAGGACAGCAATTGGGCCACACTTCTTGACTGTAGTGACACTAAAACCTCATTGCAACTCTCTACAGGAAGGCCAGCTCTTCAGTGTGGCCCCCCAGACCCTGCTTGCTCTGGCCCCTGCCTGCCACCCGCCCCCACCCCTGCCTCATCCTGCAGATCCCTGTGCACTGTGCTCCAGCTGCTGGGCCTGCCTTCCTTGAATGCACCATGTCTGCGCCTTGCTCCTGGGCTGCTTTCTTGGTTCTCCCACCGTGCTGCCCACTACCCCTGCCCTTCTGGCCTGGCTGATGCCGACTCCTCCTTCAGATGTCTCCTTCAACACACTCCCAGGGGGCTGCTCCGAAGCCCACCCCGCCCTTCTTCCCTGAGCTACTCCTCTGACCTGATCAGGGCTTCCCCCTCCCCTTAATGTCGGCTCCATAAAGGCAGGAACCAAATCTGTTTTGTTAAAGGTATGACCCTTTCCACCAAATACGCTCCTTACTAAACTTTGCTAAGGGAATGAATGAAGTGATAATAGTGACATAAGGAGAAAGGGAAAGCGGAGCACAGTGACTTGCCTGTCACTCAGCTAGGAATCCTGGCACTGTGGGAGGCTGAGGTGGGCAGACTGCTGCAGGCCAGGAGTTCGAGACCAGCCTGGACAACATGCTGAAACCCCATCTCTACAAACAATACAAAAATTAGCTGGGCATTTTAGTGTGCACCTGTGGTCCCAGCTACTTGGGAGGCTGAGGGGGGAAGATTGCTTAAGCCCGCGAGGTCGAGCTATGATCCCGCCACTGCACTGCAAGCCTGGGCGACAGAGTGAGATGCTGTCTCAAAGAAAAATAAAAGCACCCAGATAAACAGGCGGTGAATGGTGGAGGAAAAAACTGGGTGCCAAGACATCATGTAACTAGTTGGGGAGGTGATGCTGGGGCTGAGAGCATCAGTCAAAGTTTGCTGGTCTAGGGGAGTGGTGGTGGCAGGGGTGAGTCCAGGGTAGGGGTTGGGGACTGTATATAAAAAGAGCCTGAGGTGGGGTAGAGCCAGTCTCGAAGAACTGAAAGGCCCGAACATAGAAGCAGCATGAGTGAGGTGGGGATGGAGCAGTAGAAGGTGCAAGAAGCAGGCAGGGCCAATCATGCTTGACCTTGCAGGCTTTGCAGGGTGTGGGGCATCACGCCTTTTACCTTCTAGGGAGTGGGGCATGTTAAGAGAGGGGAGAGGGCAAGAAAGGTAGGAGGGCTTTGAATATTGGCATGAGAATACTCTCCAGGGAGATGACAGTCCCCCACACTGACATGGGCAGCATCTGTAGAAACAGGAAATGCATCTCAGACACCTGGAAAGATACCTGACTCTGGGCATAATAAGAGAAATGCCAATTAAAATCATGCTGAGATACTACTTCGCACCTCTCAGAAGGGCAAGAACACAAGGCGTGCGCACACGCTGTGGGCAGTGGTGTGGGGGGCAGCCAGGCTTCTCCGGAGCTAGTGGGAGGGAAAGCAGAACTGTCGCTTTGGAGGGGACTCTGGCCATTCCTGTGAGTATGACCTGGCACACACCCACCTTTCACCCCGGCAGCTCCACTTCTAGGAAGCTTCACCTACACATGTTCCCAAGTGTGAGAAGTGATCTTTGTCCAAGGTTATTCATTACAGCAGTGTTTGTCAGAGCAGAAAAGGGGAAATGGCTTGTGTGTGCCTTAATAAGGCACTAGAGGAATCAGTCGGGTTTGTCTGTGCAGCGGAATACCATGCGGCCGGGAAGGTAGAGTAAGGCCGTGATAAGAGGGGCCTTCCGTGTCTGTGGTGTGCTGCTAAGCAGGAAAATGAAAAGAACGTGGTGGCTCCCGCCTATAACCCCAGCACTTTGGGAGACCAAGGCAGACGGATCATTTGAGGTCAGGAGTTCAAGACCAGCCTGGCCAATGTGGTGAAACTCTGTCTCTACTAAAAGTACAAAAATTAGCTGGGCACGGTGGCTGACGCCTGTAATCTCAGCACTTTGGGAGACCAAGGCAGGCAGATCATTTGAGGTCAGGAGTTTGAGACCAGCCCGGCCAACATGGTGAAACCCTGTCTCTACTAAAAATACAAAAATTAGCCAGGCGTGATGGCGCGCACCTGTAATCCCAGCTACTCTGGAGGCTGAGGCAGGAGAATGGCGTGAACCCGGGAGGCGGAGGTTGCAGTGAGCCGAGATCACGCCATTGCACTCCAGTGCAGTGCGAAAGTGAAACTCTGTCTCAAAAAAAAAAAAAAAAAGAAAAGAAAAGAAAAAAACAAATCTTGTATTTGTAATTGCCCGGGGGAGGGGGGATTTTGGAAAATGTGAGGAGAATATAGGTTTTGTGAAGATTCCAATGCCAGTCAGCCCTGGAGCACTCTTCATTATTTATTATTATTATTATTATTAATTCTTCTTCTACCTTTTTTTGCTTAACTTAAGCATACCCTGAGAGAGCACTCTTAACTGTCAAATTAGATCACCTTCATTTTCCATACCAGGCACTGTGTTCTTAGCTACATGTGTGTAAGTATCTTGGTGTGTGTGTGCATGTGTGTGCATGTATGATTTAGTTACTTTATTGAGATCTCTGAGACACCGTCTCTGAGCGGCCTTCCTCAGCACCGTGTCTAAAATGGCCCTCCCTGTCGCTGTCTCCTGCTTTATTTTTCTTCATGGTGTTTATCACGGTCTGATGTTCTATATTTGCTTTCTACACCATCCTCCTTGGAATGTGAGCTCCGTGAAGTCAGGGATCTTTGTCTTTGTTCCTTTCTGTATCCCCAGCGTCTAGAGCAGTGCCTGGCCCATAGCAGTTGCTTCATGAGTGCATGTTGAATGAATGTGAGTGCGTCTGAAGACTGAATGTTATCCTCCTATTACAGATGCGGACCTCAGGCCCCCAGAGGCCTTGCCCTCTTTTCATGGACTCTAAGAAATGAAGAACAAACTGCAAAGCCCACTGGTGTTCTGACTGGGAAAGAGGTGAGAAATCACCATAGGCTGCTTTTTTTTTTTTTTTTTTTGAGATGGAGTCTTGCTCTGTCTGCCAGGCTGGAGTGCAGTGGTGCAATCTCAGCTTACTGCAACCTCTGCCTCCCAGGTTCAAGCAGTTCTCCTGTCTCAGCCTCCCTAATAGCTGGGACTACAGGCACCTGCCACCATGCCCAGCTAATTTTTTGTATTTTTAGTAGAGACACAGTTTCACCATATTGGTCAGGCTGGTCTTGAACTCCTGACCTCAGGTGATCCACCCACCTCGGCCTCCCAGAGTGCTGGGATTGCAGACGTGAGCCACTGCTCCTGGCTAGGCTACCTTTTAAGCTGTTAAAATTCTCCCTTTACCCCCATTCCTTTTCCTTTCTTTTTTTTCCCCTTAGAGACAGAAGTACAATGATGGGATCATAGCTCGCTGCAGCCTTGAACTCCTGGGCCCAAGAAATCCTCCTGCCTCAGCCTCTTGAGTAGCTGTGACTACAGGTGCATGCTACCAGGCCTAGCTAATTTTTAAAATTTTTTTGGTAGAGACAGGGTCTCCCTATGTTGCCCAGGCTGGTCTTGAACTCCTGGCCTCAAGCAATCTCCCCAGCTCAGCCTCCCAAAGTGCTGAGATTACAGGCATGAGCCACCATGCCTGGCCACATTCCTTTTTCAAAGTCACCTTGAGAGCTAGGAATACTAGCTGGGTCTCTTCTGCTGGGTCCTGCCTGTGAAGCACTGAGGAGCATGCCTGCACCACAAAATTTCTCCAGCTGTCTGGGGTCCATCTCTCCTTCTTGCTTGAGCGACCCTTGTTCTGGCCTGTTTTTTTTTGTTTGTTTGTTTTTGTTTGTTTGTTTTTGAGAGGAGTCTTGCTCTGTCACCCAGGCTGGAGTACAATGGCATGATCTCGGCTCACTGCAACCTCCGCCTCCCGGGTTCAAGTGATTCTCCTGCCTCAGTCTCCTGCATAGCTGGGATTACAGGTGCCTGCCACCACGCCCGGCTAATTTTTGTTTTTTTAGTAGAGACAGGGTTTCACCATGTTGGTCAGGCTGGTCTCGAACTCCTGACCTTGTGATCTACCCGCCTTGGCCTCCCAAAGTGCTAGGATTACAGGGATGAGCCACCACGCCCAGCCCTGTTCTGGGCTGTTATTCCATGGAGAATAGGTAGAGAGAGAAGGAAATTTCCAGTGTGGAGGCACTCTCCTCTGGAGGGACCCCTCACTTCGGCTGTGTGCTTAATCTTATCAGAGTCCAATTTGCCCAAGAGACCTCCTCAGACATGAGGAGTCGAGGATGTTGTTTATTTCTTCAGTATTTCCGTTGTAATAACATCTTTGCCAGTGTGCTTTTGAGGGTCCTTCTGTGCCAGTTACTTTTCCAACCGTTCAATTGCTGTTACCTCATTTAACCCTCTCAACAGCCCTATTGAGAGTGGATATTACTCCTCCCACCATGTTACTGATGAGGAGGCTTGGGATTCTGAATGGGCTGGTAACCAGCCACACGTCCACAGGATGCTAAGCCGCAGACCCCTGATTTGATTCTGGCTCTAGCTGACCACCAAGATGGTGCTCCCTGGCCTCGTTGCCACACTGCTTCCCCATCTGCTTTGGGGATTTTCCCAGTGACCAGGAGGACAGGGTCTGGTTTTCTATGACGGCGTGATATGGATGGTTAATCATGTCGCAAAGCCTGCAGGAGGCTTTGGTGGGTTGGAGGAAGGAGGGTGGAGAGCCTGCTGCTTGTTTCTCACAGGTGTTTGCCACACAAGAGATCAAACTTCTGTTTCCTGTTGAGATTGGTTTCCATCTCTCTCCATTCATCTCTGACACTCCCTATCTCTCTTAATTATGTCTTATACTGACATCTATAACCCTGCTCAGCCCTCTCCCTCCAGACCCCCTCCCAGCAGCAACTGCTATTAGGAGAGCTATTAAGAACACAGGCCTGTAATCTCAGCACTTGAGGAAGCCGAGGCAGGAGGATTGCTTGAGCCCAGGAGTTTGAGACCAGCCTGGGCAATATAATGAGACTCTGTCTCTACTGAACAGAAAAATTTTTTAAATGAGCTGGGCATGTTGGCTCACGCTTATAACCCCAGCACTTTAGGAGGCTGAAGTGGGAGGATCACTGTAGTCCAGGAGTTTGAGGCTATAGTAAGCTAAAATCAAGTCACTGCACTCCAACCAAGGTGACAGAGAACCTGTCTCTCAAAAAAAAAAAAAAAAAAAAAGGGTCTGGGCATGGTGGCTCACTCTTGTAATCCCAGCACTTTGGGAGGTTGAGGCAGGTGGATCACCTGAGGTCAGGAGTTCAAGACCAGCCTGGCCAACATGGCGAAACCCTGTCTCTACTAAAAATAACAAAATTAGCTGGGGTGGTGGCAGGCACCTGTAATCCCAGCAACTCGGGAGGCTGAGGCAGGAGAATCGCTTGAACCCAGGAGGTGGAGGTTGCAGTGAGCCGAGATCGCACCATTGCACTCCAGCCTGGGCAACAAGAGCGAAACTCTGTCTAAAAAACAAAACAAAACAAAAAAGAATGTACACACTCTGGAGTCAGGCTGCCTGGATGGAGCCTCAGCTCTACAGTTACCCACTGTGTGACCTTGAGTAAGTGACTCTGAGCCTCATGTTCTCCCCTGTAATATAGGGGTAATAATAACACAACCTTCTTCCAAGGATGGTTGTGAGTATTCATCAAGATTGTGCTGAACCCAGGGTACAACTCATGGCAATGACCAACAAACAGGGTCTCTTTCTATGCACACAGAAACGTCTCTCCTTACACAGTTTGTTTCTTTATTCACTGAGAAGACATGGATGTGTGCAGATACATCTTATTTTTTCTTAGAGCTGCTAGAACATTTATTTAGCAGATACTTTCTTGTGAGTTGCAGCAGTCTTCAACAGTCTAGGTATCCATTGTGAACAAGGTGAGAGCCCTGTACCCATAGAGTTCATATATTCATCAGCAAGACATAATAAAGCAATCAGTGGGTCGGGCCTAGTGGCTCACACCTGTAATGCCAACACTTTGGGAGGCCGAGGTGGGAGGATCGCTTGAGCCCAGGAGTTCAAGACCAGCCTGGGCAACATGGTGAAACCCCCTCTCTACAAAAAATAACAAAAATTAACCAGGCATGGTGATGTGCGCCTGTAGTCCCAGCCACTTGGGAGGCTAAGGTGGGAGAATCACTTGAGCCCAGGAGGTCCAGGCTGCAGTGAGCCATGATTGCACCACTTCACTCCAGCCCGAACAGTGGAGTGAGACCCTGTCTTGACAAAAGAAAAACAGCGGTCATGCTTACTGCTCTGTAAGCAATAAAAATAGATTGAAGTAGGGGCCCCCTGATCTGGGTGGTCAGGGAAGACCTCCCTGGGGAAGCCTGCCTTGAGAATAGCTAGAGCCACATGTGCAAAGGCCCCAGGGCAAGAATGAAATTGGAAGGTCAAGGCAGCCAGTGTGGCGGGAGCATTTGGGTGATGGGGGAAGATGATGAGGCCCAAGATATGTTGAAGAACTTTAAGCTGGAAAGCAGCTGGAGGTGATCCCTGTTTGATGTAATCCCTCTGGCTGTGGGTGGCGAATAGAATGTAGGAAGGCAAAGGTGGCCTGGGGAGGCCAGAGAGGGATCTCATGAAGTTGTTAGGATGAAAGATGATGGTGGTGGCTTGGCCTGGGAGGGAGAAAGAAAGGAAATGAATTCAGGATGTATTTTGGAGGTAGTGGCAACAGGGTTTGCTGATGGACTTGCTGTGGAGGATGAGGGAAGGAGGGACAGGAAGGATTCTCCCATGTGTCTGCATCATTGCTGGATCCCTGCTGACAGACACACAGGTTGTCTCCCATGTCTCCCAACATGCATGAATGCACATCCTTGCTGGGCTGTGTCTTTTTTTTTTTTTTTTTTTTTGAGACAGGGTCTTGCTCTGTCACCCAGGCTGGAGTGCAGTGATGTGATCTCGGCTTGCTGCAGCCTTGACCTTCCCGGCTCCTGGCTCAAGCACCCTCAGCCTCCTGGATAGCTGGGACCACAGGTGCATGCCCCCATGTCCAGCTGATATATTTTTTTTTTTTGTAGAGATGGGGGGGGGGGGGGTCTCACTATGTTGCCCAGGCTGATTTCGAACTCCTGACCTCAAGCGTTCCTCCCATCTCAGTGTCCCAAAGCCCTGGGATTACAGGTGTGAGCTACCGTGAGTCTTAAGGGATGAAGGGCAAGGGCATTTCAGGTGGAGGGAAGCATCTGAGTAAAGGCTGGGGCCCTGTTCTGGTGCTGTACAGGGAACCTCCCCTGCTCCCAGGCCAGCTCAGGCCAGAGTGTGGGGTGAGGGGCAGAGCTGTCTCCTGGGCTGTGGAACAGCAGCATCCAACCTCAATCCACTACCTGAAGCATGTGGAGTTGCTGCCCATTTTGATATTCTTTCATATCCTCCATCCCCCATCTTCTCCAGAGCTGCTTTCTCATCTGGCCAAGTCCATTCCCCCCACCCCCCGTCCTCTCTCCTCCCCAGGTGAGTCCAGAGTTTCAGCTAATGTTGCAGCGGCAGATGCATCACATTGGATATCCTGCCATTCTCGGGCCCTTGCTATCTGCATTTAGGTCAGCTTTGTTTTCCTGGGGATTGAAAGCAGTGGCTGGTGTGGCCTTTGGTTCTGGGCCAGCCTCACAAGGAGGCTGGACCTGCAGGAAGTAAACGAGAGGCCTCTTGTTTGTATGAACTTGATTCTTCTACCATCTTTGTCCCCTGTTCCCTTCTGTGTCTTGTTTCTGGCCTTGTTCTTGAGAGTGCAGGTCCCACAGGCAGTGGCCAGTGCTGCAGGCCTCCTTTGCCCTTTCTGAGGGGCTTTGGGCATCTGGGGGACTCTAGTCCACTCAGCCAGTGAGGGCAGCTTGGTCAGTGTGAGTTTAAAACAGCATGACCTCTGAGCTCCCGTTGCCTCCTGCTCCGAGTTTCACTCTGGTGCTGCTAGCAGGTGCTGGGCCAGGCCACTTGTCCAAATTAGCATCTCTGGGAGTTTGCCTTCTGCCTACCCAAGGGCTATAGAATAGGTGTCAAAGATTACAAGAAGGTAAAAGTTGACACATTTCAGCTCGTACCAGGTCCAAAAAACTAAGAACGACCTGAAGGAGAAAAATATAGAGGATTAATGAGCTCAACTGAGTACCCTCCCAAGTTGCTGGAGGACATGTGAATCACTGCAGCCTTTTTAGAGCATGGGCTGAAAAAAAAAAGTTTTATGAGCCAGTACATGCGTGTGATAAAACATTCAAATGGTACAAAGAAGGTATACAATAGTCTTCTTCCCTTACTTACGATCTCCCAGTCCCCTCCTGTGAGGACACCCATGTCACATATGTTCTTCCAGAGATGAGATGCTCAATACAAAAACAAGCATGTATTATATGTGCAGTTCTGCATCTTCACCTGGAAACCATTCTGAAATGTAACCATGTAATTTTTCATAAACAGCCTTTGACCCAGCACTGCAACTCCTGAGAATCTACCATGCAGAAGAAAAAAACAAATAGCCTGAGTAGAAAAGGACATTTATTGCAGCATTGTTTGCAGTGGCAAAACAAAAAACCCTGGAAATAAAACAAATGCCCATTTTTCAGGGAATGATTGAATAAAATATGGCACATCTGTACTCTTGGCCTATCAGCTGCTAAGAAGAGTGGGTAGGAGCACTGCTTGCTGGCCTGGAGGCATTTCTGCGATGTATTTAAGGGAAAGCAAGATTCAGAGAAGTAAATTTGATAAGATCCTGTTGATGTAAAATACAGCTACAAAAGTCATTGTCATTTTGTTGGGGACAGTGGGTATCTACTTCATTCTCTTCCACGTCATATGGCCTGCTCAGCCCGGCATTCTGCCTGGGAGACCTTGCCAGGATCCTTACTTGTGGTCAGAGTAAACTTCACCCACTGGTCATTATTAGAGGCCTGTCTGCGAGCATCCTCCACCCAGCCCACAGGTGGAGAGCCCATGGCATTCGTGCTGGTAAATGCTCACCTGGGCCTCTGTCAGGCTAGGAGAGACCAGCCTGTTCCTGGGTGCCAGGTGCCATGG
This sequence comes from Pan troglodytes, assembly GCF_028858775.2. NCBI lineage: Eukaryota > Metazoa > Chordata > Mammalia > Primates > Hominidae > Pan > Pan troglodytes. The sequence goes on from NC_072418.2 coordinate 41,137,816, forward strand.
TGAGAATCACTTCTCACTGACCATGGCAGGCAATCTGACTGATTTCCCAGTCACTTGGTAGGATGAACTAAGCGGAGTTTGGTGAGCCGTGAAGCGTGCAGCACCACCAAATCTGCCACTCACGAGACCAGCACAGAGGAATTACAGAAATGCTGAAGTCAGGACATCAGATCTCGGGCTGTGTTCCAGCTGAAGGTTCTGGGGGCAGAAAGCACAGGCAACAACTTACCTCACGTCCACCCCAAGCTCAGCACACAGAGCCACCCGATGGAATGCTTCTCACACCACATTCTTTTTTTTTTTTTTTTTTAATAAGAGGGTCTTGCTCTGTTGCCTAGGCTGGAGTGCAGTGGTACAATCATAGCTCACTTCAGCCTCAACCTCCTGGGCTCAAGCGATCCTCCCCTGGCTAATTTTTTTTTTTTTTTTTTTTTTTTGAGACGGAGTCTTGCTCTGTCGCCCAGGCTGGAGTGCAGTGGCGCAATCACGGCTCACTGCAAGCTCCACCTCCCAGGTTCACGCCATTTTCCTGCCTCAGCCTCCCGAGTAGCTGGGACTACAGGTGCCTGCCACCACGCCTGGCTAATTTTTTGTATTTGTAGTAGAGACGGGGTTTCACTGTGTTAGCCAGGATGGTCTCGATCTCCTGACCTCATGATCCACCCACCTCGGCCTCCCAAAGTGCTGGGATTACAGGCGTGAGCCACCGTGCCTGGCGGCCCAGCTAATTTTTAAAGATTTTTGGTTGAGATATGATCTGACTGTGTTGCCCAGTCTGGTCTCAAAACTCCTGGCCTCAAGTGATCCTTCTGCCTCAGCCTCCCAAAGTGCTGGGATTACAGGTGTGAGCCACCACGCCCAGCTCCATGCCAGGTTTAAATGCAAGTATCAGATCATTTCACTCGTTGGAATCACTAAATGACACAGCCGGCATTTCCTGGCTTATACGTATATATGTCATTCATTCTTACCAGAACAGTGGAAACGCTGCACAAAACCAACTTAAACTGTTTTCATTTCATATCTTGACATGTGCACGTTCTACCAATATTCTACTTTTGACTTACTGATAACGAAGGAATGATAGGGAAAGGAACTGTGGGTTGCCGTATCTTTCTCTTGCCTTCCATGTCATTGTTCTGCATACCTAGTTGGCTAATTCAGGGAAGTGTGGCAAATAAAAAAGAATGTGGCCAGGTACGGTGACTCATGCCTGTAATTCCAGCACTTTGGGAGGCTGAGGCGGGCAGACTGCTTGACCCCAGGAGTTTGAGACCAGCCTGGGAAACATGGCGAAACTCTGTCACTACAAAATATACAAAAACTAGCCGGGGATGGTGGTGTGCACCTGTGGTCCCAGCTACTCAGGTAGCTGTGGTGGGAGGACCACTTGAGCCTGGGAGGTCAAGATTGCAGTGAGCTGTGATCAGGTCACAGCTCTCCAGCCTGGGTGACAGAGCAAGATCCTGTTAAAAAAAAAAAAAAAGAATGTGAGAGGTCTCCATGGTCTTCATGTTTCTTTCTGCATTTCATGTTTCATCGCCTTCTTTCTGCTGTGTTCGAAGCAACTCCTGGCTCTAATGGAGGGGCCTCTGGGGACTGTCAGTGTCCCCGCTTACTCCCTTGTAGTTGTGATAATATGCTTACTTTATACTTTTTGCTTTCAATCTTGCTGAACTTGCATGCATCGTTGGTCCGCCGGAATCCTGCGCTCACAGGGGATCAGGAATACTGTATGAGGATGCCATGACTAGGAGTGACAGGCACACACGTGGCTCGGATCTCTTCTGCTCACATGCATGCTCCATTGGCCCTGGACTTCACTTACAAAATACAAGTTCAAAGATAAAATGATTTAGAATTTCAAGATGGCAACAGAGCATTAGACCAAGGGAAGGGCTCACAGCTGCTGGGGTCACACACCCATAAAGCTAGCCCCATCTGGGTTTGTTGCATGAAGTAACAAATACTCAGTTGGAGATAGGGTTCTGTTACCACCCCAATTTTAACTTACCTGACTTGGAGTAATAGCGTTTCATGCTAGGACTTAAAACACTTGTAAGGCCAGCTGTATTTTTAGTGGACTATATATACGAATCGAAACATAGTCAGTATCCTTACCTGTGCCTGTTTTTCTGCCATCCACTGGTGGGTAGTGGTCCATATTGGCAGATGACATCATCAACTACCCATTTATTCAAACCAGAAACATACGCATATATAGGTATACATGCTGTGAATTCACATCTTTTTTGAGATGGAGTCTCTGTCGCTGAGGCTAGAGTTCAGTGGCACGGTCTCGACGCACTGCAACCTCCGCCTCCCAGATTGAAGCAATTCTCCTGCCTCAGCCTCCCCAGTAGCTGGGATTACGGGCACATGCCACCACGCTCAGCTAACTTTTCTATTTTTAGTAGAGATGGGGTTTCACCATGTTGACCAGGCTGGTCTCGAACTCCTGACCTCAAGTAATCCTCCTGCCTTGTCCTCCCAAAGTGCTGGGATTACAGGTGTGAGCCACCACACCTGGCCTTAAAGTGATTATTGATATATTTGGTTAATACTGGTCATGTTTGTAATTGTTTTCTACTCCTTTCCAGAGACTTCTTTTTCTGCCTCCTCTGGCTTTTTTTGTTTTTTTTTTTTGAGACTGGGTTTCACTCTGTCACCCAGGCTGGAGTGCAGTGACGTGATCTCAGCTCACTGCAGCCTCTGGCTCCCAGGTTCAAGCAATTCTCCCACCTCAGCCTCCTGAGTAGCTGAGATTACAGGGGCACACGATCACACCTGGCTAATTTTTGCATTTTTGATAGAGACGGGGTTTCACCATGTTGGCCAGGCTGGTCTTGAACTCCTGACCTCAAGTCATCCACCTGCCTTGGCCTCCCAAAGTGCTGGGATTACAGGTGTGAGCCACCTTGCCCAGCTTCATGTCTTTATTGAAAATACAAACATAGGCCCTTCAAAGAAATAGAGCAGTGACTTTGTTTATTGAATTCATGTAACAGGCATTTGCGGAACTGTTCTTGATATTGTGTCGTACTCAATTTGAATCCAGCAGAAAATCAGTTTGGAAAAACCGATGAGACCCTCTGAAGGTCATTCTTAAATCTTCCTTTTCTACCACACACCCATGGCCAGTCCACCAGCAAGGCCTGTTTGTTCCTGAGCCTAAACAAATCTTCACCAGAGTCCTCCTTTCCTTCCACTGTCCTCACGCTGAGCCACCACCATGTAGCAACAGCTATCTCCTTTTTTTTTGTTTTTTTCTTTTGAGACAGAGTCTTGCTCTGCTGCCCAGGCTGGAGTGCGGTGGTGTCATCATAGCTCACTGCAGTCTCGAACTCCTGGGCTCAAGTGATCCTCCAGCCCTCAGCCTCCTGAGTAGCTGGACTACAAGCATGTGCCACACGCCTGGCTGATTTTTTTAATTTTTATTTTTATTTTCTTTAGAGACAGGGTCTTGCAGTGTTGCCCAGTCTGGCTTTGAATTCCTGGGCTAAAGCAATCCTCCCATGTTGCCTCCCAAAATGCTGGGATTACAGGCATGAACCACTGTGCCTGGCCTCTCTCTGCTTCTTTTGAACACTGACAATCTCTGTGAAACAGCCAGAGGGATCTTTCAAAACTGTAAATCAGAACATATCATTCCCCTGCTTCCCATCACACTAAAAAGCATGTGGCTGACTGCGGCCACACAGCGCCTCGAGCACCAGCTATGTCTTGCGGTACACCCTCCCTTGCTGCAGCCATCCAGCCACATGGGCTCCCTGCGCGTTTCTTTAAACAGACTCATGTATCCTTCTCCATCTCCTGGGATTCTCTGATTTTTTTTTTTCTTAGAGAATTTATTACCAATCTAATCATTCAGTCTGGATAGCCCTTTGAGTGTCTTTTTTTTTTTTTAGACAGAGCCTTGCTCTGTCACTCAGGCTGGAGTGCAGTGGTATGATCTCGGCTCATGGCAACCTCCGACTCCCAGGTTCAAGTGATTCTCATGCTGCAGCCTGCAGAGTAGCTGGGATCACAGGCGCGAACCATCACGCCCGGCAAATTTTTGTATTTTTAGTAGAGACGGGGTTTCACCATGTTGGCCAGGATGGTCTCAAACTCCTGACCTCAGGTGATCTGCCCGCCTTGGCTAGGATTACAGGCGTGAGCCACTGTACCCAGCCACGAATTTACTTTCTATCTCTATGGATTCGCCCATTCTGGACATTTCATGTAAATGGAACTGTATAATCCATGGTCTTTTGTGACCGGCTTTCACTCAGCATCATGTTTTCATGGCCCATCCATGTCACGCATGAATTCTTGCTTCATTCCTTTTATGGCTGAATATTCCATTGTATGGAGGTACCACATTTTGTTAATTCTTCAGCTAGTGGACATTCTGGGATATCCTTACTCCCACTTTTCACATAGCTTCCTTCTGCTTTTTCTTTAGTTCTGGGCTTAAATTCATTCTGGTTCTCACCACTGAACTTATATATGTACCTGTTTCCCTTCTTCTTTACTCTGGTCCCCTAGTGTGGACGGTACATTTTGTGAGGGCAGGGACTGTGTCTGCTTTTGTTCACCGTACCTAGCATCCTACCCCACACAACATCCAGAGTGAGGTAGTGCCCATTGTTGAATGAATGACTCAACATCTCATATATTTCTCACTTTACCTCTCCCTAAGGCAAAGTGATCGTAACCCCACTCTGTATCTGGGAAGTTCTAGCTTACTCCCTGGTGTTGAGGACAGCAAGGCATCCTAAAGCATGAGGATACTTTAAATGGTGGCAGGTTACTAGAAGGATTTATTTGGTGTAAAATACTGTCCCATCACTCATGTGCTATGCAAGACTACCGGCTTATTTGAAAAGCCCATTTGGCTGCCAGTAACAGACACCAGAAATAACAGTGGTGTAAACTAAGTGGAAGGCAGTTTCTGTCCTGAGTAAGACATCCAGAGATAGGCAGTCTGTGCCTGGTGTGGCAGCTTCACAGTCATCAAGAAAAGCAGAGTCCTTTGATGCAGGGTCCTGCTCATCATCGCTAGCACAGGGCCTTTGTCCTTAAGGTGGCTTCATGGCCCAGTGTGACTGCTGGAGTCAAGCTAGTGAGTCTGGAGTCCCGGTGGGAATAGGGTGAGGGAGAGGCACAAAAGCATAGTCCAGCTTTGCGTTTCTGCTGAGGAATTTTCCTCAAAGTCCCACAGATTGTATTTACCTTGCATTGGCCATGCTGGCTGCAAGGGAGGTTGGGAAATGTAGTCTTAGCTGAGCATCCTGAGAAGGAAGAGAAGAATGGCTGCTGGGTGGGCACTTAGCAACTGGAGTTGATACATTTCCTGCCCGCAGTACCCAGGTCCATCACAGCCAGCTTCTGCCCATTGGCCTGGACCTTCAAGCCTTAAGTGACCAGAATCAGAGCACGGACTTTCTCTGTGTGTCTGGTTGACCAGAGGGTGGGATTTTGAGGCTTGTCAAGGAGCATCAGTTCAAGAAACCTGCCGTATCACCAGCAATAAGAATAATGGTCGCTCTGGCCAGGTGTGGGGGCTCACACCTGTAATCTCAGCATTTTGTGAGGCTGAGGCAGGAGGATTCCCTGAGGTCACGAGTTTGAGACCAGCCTGGGCCACTTAGCACGACCATATCTGCACAAAATTTCTTTAAAAAGCATTACCCAGGTGTGGTGATGCACACCTGTAGTCCCAGCTACTCAGGAGGCTGAAACGAGAGGATCAACTGAGCCCAGGAGTTCAAGACTGCAGTGAGCTATGACTGCACCACTGCACTCCACCCTGGGCAACAGAGTGAGACCCTGTCTCTCTCTCTGTATATATAAATAAATAGAATCATGGTAGCTCACACTTAATGCATACTTAGTGCATAATAAGTCTTGTTCTAAACAATTTTTGTGGAGTAATATTTTTACTTAATCCTCACAACACCCTTACTATTATCCCCATTTTGGAGATGAGGAAACTGAGGCACAGAGAGGGTAAGTCACCATAGACTTTCTGTTAGTAATTTTTTTTTCCCGTTCATTCTTCCCTTTCAATGTGTTATGAATAAGAGGATTACAAAATAAAGCCTGACCTATTTTGGTAGATTGACCACTGTTCTGTCTTCCATCTGATTAGCTGGGGTCTGGAGAGTGCTTTGTGGAAAAGCACCCAACAGTCGAAACCACATTGACAGGCTGTTTTCATAGGCGTTCAGGAAGGGGCTTAACTGTTGGCACATCCAGCAAATGGCTGGTGACAGGAAGAAAAAGGATCCACAGCTATGCAGGATTTCCACAGCCCCTGAGCCTGGGGCCAGCCGACCACAGTGCCTGTGTGCCAGTGGGCTGGGCCTGGCCTTTAAAATGACAGTCACCCTGGCTGCCCTTGGTAGTGTGTTGAGGAGAAAAAAGCTATTCTCTCTTCAGGTCCCCAAGCATTAATTCGGGCACCAGGTCATCTTTCTAGCTGCCCCTGATCAGCCATGCTCAGTGGAAATCTTTGAGTCCCACAATTTATCTCTGAGTTGAGTTTTTTTTTGTTTTTTTTTTGTTTTTTGAGATGGAGTCTCACTCTGTCGCCCAGGCTGGAGTGCAGTGGCACTATCTTGGCTCACTGCAACCTCTGCCTCCAAGCAATTCTCCTGTCTCAGCCTCCCGAGTAGCTGGGACTACAGGCGTGTGCCACCACACCCAGCTAATTTTTGTATTTTTTTTTTTTTTTTTTTGAGACGGAGTCTCGCTCTGTCGCCCAGGCTGGAGTGCAGTGGCGCGATCTCGGCTCACTGCAAGCTCCGCCTCCCGGGTTCACGCCATTCTCCTGCCTCAGCCTCCCGAGTAGCTGGGACTACAGGCGCCCGCTACCACGCCCGGCTAATTTTTTGTATTTTTAGTAGAGACGGGGTTTCACCGTGTTAGCCAGGATGGTCTCGATCTCCTGACCTCGTGATCCGCCCGCCTCGGCCTCCCAAAGTGCTGGGATTACAGGCGTGAGCCACCGCACCCAGCTTTTAGCTGAGTCTTTCTGAGACCCCTTCAGGTCCATGCTGGTGGCTCTCTGCAGACTCTCCAGGGTGGTGGCACAGCACGTGGCCCCCGGCTGCAGCAGGTGTTTCAGTTAGGAATGATTCAGCCGCAGCTAGCAGAATTCACAAGTGACATTGTCACCTCAACACATAGGCGGTCCTTTGTGTCATATAACAATGTCTGGAGAGAGAGGCTGGCAGGTTCAGTGGCTGACAGGTCAACACCAGCACTGCTCTGACCCTCTTGCCGCCATGGCCTTAAGACGGCTGTTGGACCCAGAGAACTCAGCCCTTCTAGTCTGGGCAGGGTAGTTCTGGGGACAAGGGGACTCTCTCAAATCCAGCTATCACATCTGCATATCTGCATTCCAAGTTGGAGAAAAGGCAGACTGGTGAAGGGCAAAATGACTGTTAGATGAATCTGATCCCTTTTTTTTTTTTTTTTTTTTTGGAGACAGAATCTTGCTCTGTCACCCAGGCTGCAATGCAGTGATGCAGTCATGGCTCACTACAGCCTCGATCTCCTGGGCTCAAGTGATCTTCCTGCCTCAGCCTCCCAAGTAGCTGGGGCTACAGGTGCACATCTCCATGCCTGAGTAATTTTTCTATTTTTTTTTTTTATAGAGATGGGGTCTTGGTGTGTTGCCCAGGCTGGTCTCTTTAACTCCTGGGCTCAAGCAATCTGCCTGCCTTGGCCTCCCAAAGTACTGGGATTACAGGCGTGAGCCACTGCACCCCGCGTGTGAATCCGATCCTTTTTGTGAGGAGAGGGGAAATGCTTCTCTAGAATTCCTGAATGAGAAACCTTTGCCCTCCCCAAGGTTCTGAAGATACGCACCTGTGCTGTCTTCTAGACATGTTCATATTTTTCCTTTTTCATTTAGGTCTTTGACCCATCTGACATTGATGTCTGTATATGGAAGGAGACAGAGTTCAAGGCTAAGATCATACTCTTCACTGTTGCATTTAGTAGGCACCATTGTTGGTGGTTCTAGAGCCAGACCCACTGGGTTCAAATCCCTCCTGGCTGTGCCGTCTACTTGCTATGTGATCTTGGGCAAGGTACCTCTCTGTACTTGAGTTTTCTGGTCTGTTAAAAATGGAGATCATAGTACAACCTACTTCACAGGTTATTAAGAGGTTTAAATGGATTGGTAGTTAAAGAACAGAAAACAGAGCCGGGAATGGTGGCATGCACCAGTAGTCCCAGCTACTCGGGAGGCTGAGGTGGGAGGATCGCTTGAGCTCAGGAGGTCGAGGCTGCAGTGAGCTATGATTGTGCCACTGCACTCCAGCCTGGGTGACAGAGTGAGACCCTATCTTTAAGAAGAAAAACTGTAATCCCAGCACTTTGGGAGGTCGAGGCAGGCAGATCATGAAGTCAGGAGATTGAGACCATCCTGGCTAACATGGTGAAACCCCGTCTCTACTAAAAATACACACACACACACACACACACACACACACAAGTCGGGCGTGGTGGCAGGTGCCTCTAGTCCCAGCTACTCGGGAGGCTGAGGCAGGAGAATTGCCTGAACCTGGGAGGCGGAGCCTGCAGTGAGCCGAGATGGTGCCACTGCACTCCAGCCTGGGTGACAGAGCGAGACTCCATCTCAAGAAAAAAATAAATAAATAAAAAAGAAAAAACAAAACACAACAGAAAACAGTGCCTGGCATGTAGTAAAATCAAAACGAAAACCTTGTGCTTCAACCCAGAAAGAATTTGCACAGCCGCACATGGGTCTGGGGGCTCAGCAGGGAGCCCTGGGCCTGTCAGTAGGTGAAGTGAAGTTTGTCACTGAGGTTACCCTCTCTTCATCTTTACAAGAAGTTGCCAGATAGCTCTCCCAAAATGTTTGTTCCCATTTCCACCCCCACCCGCAGTGACTGAGTGTTCCCCTTACTCCACAACTTCAGCACATTTGGTGTTGTCAGCCTGGCATTTTGGCCAATCTGCTGTGTGTGGAATGGCCACACAGCATTTTTTTCCCAGAGCAGCTTATCTGCAGAGGTCTGTCTGTGAGCCCACTCTACCACGGAGTTACTTAGGCTGGGCTGGAGGCAGGACCACCGTGGGGCCCCCAGCACAGTGAAATCCTCATAGCTGTGTGTGTGTTCAGAGCACCACACTAGCATGCCTATCTTCTGGAGAGGGTGAGGCGGTGGGGCCGGGGGTCAGGGGGTACAGGAAATGAGAAAAAGACCCTCAAAGTCAGTGACCCAACCTTAGTCGTGTTTGTAGACCGCATCAATCAGCAAAAGAACCAGCGCTAAATCATTATTGTGTGCTATTAATAGAATATAGGTCATAAGAGGAAACATGATTAATTGCAAGATGATCTCAGTGGCTGTTGAGGGCCTAGATTTTCCCAAGGCAAAGTCCTTTCCTCACTTATCAGCTTTTCTTTGTTGGGATGTAGGCTAGAGGCAGCTGAATGAACAGATATTTCCCTAAGTCATTATTTCAAAGACTGGACAGGGATGGGTATAATGGGAATCTTCTCTAAATGAAGGATGATTGAACCACTTTATTAGTAGGTGAGTAATCCCTGATGCCACAGTGATGCTCTGGCGGTCTAGAAAGGAGAGTGAAGCTTACAGCAAAGGCTGCAGTGGGTTTGGTTCTTCCAGACCAGCCACTTACACAGCGGCACAGAAGAGAAAGGCCTGGCTGTCCCCCATCACCACTCAGTCAAGAGAGAGCGCCTGTGGCCAGGCCCTCTTAGAGGCTGGGTAGACACTGCCCAGGGTGTTTATTCTGCTCCAAGACAGAAACAGAAGAGAACCTCCTGCCGTCTTGGGACACAGAGAAAAGAGCTGGTAGGCCTGGGCCCAGCAGGCTAATAATCTGCCCACTTGAAAGCAGATGCCAGCAACAGTTGCAATCTCCGGCCCGTTAGATTGGCCAGCCCTTCTTCCTCGGGGAGGGGGCGGGGGTGGACGAGGTAAAGGGGAGTGAAGAGGTATGAGCGGATGATCCTTTCCATATGAATTGAGGTGGAAATACGGGGGTGGGGTAGAAAATCCCGGCCCAGAAGTACAGGTCCAGGAACAAGAAAGGGCAGGTGCTCCAGCCAGCCTTGAGGTCAGGGGAGAAGTGACCTGGCCAGCCCAGCAGAAACAGCTCACCTGGAGCCATGGTGATAATGCCTGCTTCATAGGGTTTCATGAGGGTTGAAATCAAGGTCATTAACATGTAAGTGTTCTGAAATGTCATATGAAAGACTGGTTTTCAGTATGTTGATTATGGTCTTGTGGAACTTTTGACAGACACTTCCTTGTAGGCCTGTTTTATAAAGCAGGAAAAAATGGAGCTGCCGGAGGTGAGATGAGGGTGTGGGGCCTGGAGCCTCGCTTGCAGCCTTCCTTTACCCTCTGCAGTCTCCTTGGAGGACTGTACTCAGGGGAGTTCAAGGTGAAACCTCCTGGGGGTCTCGGGGAGCCCGGCACTGCCCCCCAGCTGGCCCTGGGCCCCAGATAAGTCATTTACGCATTTTGGACCCCAGTTTGCTTTTCCACCAAGTGGACAGACAAGTCAGACTAGATCAAAGCATTCTTCGCTTAGTTCCTACGGACAGGGGCTTCAGAAATCTTTGACATCTTTGAGACAGGCAGTATTTTGTGCTTTTTTTCCTGGAGGGACATGACATAGTTTTGTTTCGTCAGCTTCTTAGAAGGGTCATGTTCGCCCAAACATGAAGGAGTGCTGCATTGATTTCTCAGGTCCCTTCCTGTGCTGTTAGTTTGTTGTAAGCGACAGAACCTCCCCAACTCAAATTGACTTCAACTGCAAAGGGAAGTTAATGGTTCAGGGACCTGAAAAATCCCAGAGCTGGCCCAGCTGGAGTCAGTACTCAGGTATTCTCATCAGGAATTTACCCCTCTTTATTTCCAGACTCTGCCTTTCTCAGGTTTAACTTAATTCTCGGCCCCTTCCTCCTGCCCCACCTCTGCTCACCCTCAGGTGGCAAAGAAGTCCTCAGCAGTCCCCCTGCCTTACCACCCATCTGTTTCCCTCAGAAATTGCAGCAAAATGTCCAGGGCCCACTCTGATTGGCCGTGCTTGGCTCACGTGTCTCTCCCAGAGCCAATCCCTATGGCTGAGGGGAGGAGACATTCAGGCCAGGACGCCTTTCCCCCTTACATTATCTCATGGGATTCTGTTCTTGCTGTAAACCTGCAGGAAGTGAAGTGCTCGGCCTGTATGTCACCTGTGTGATGAATGGGTCATGGCCATGAGTGTGCTGGGATTGTGGAGGCAAACCGAAGGTCATCGTCCCTTCCCAGGTGGTAGAAAGTGGGGCCCTGGGATAAGCAGGGTACTGGCTGGATTCCCGGATCTGTAGCCCTCATTTGCTGCCGTTTCCACGGCCCTTTGGCATCTTCCTCTCTCCTGCATGAGGGACTGCAGGGCGACGGGCATCCGCAGCTCCCTCTAGTCGGCAGGAAGTAGGTTCCTGGCTGAGAGAGACTTGGCACCACGGCACATCGCTGCTGATCAGCCTTTATAGAGCCATATGCATCACTTTAGAGAAAGAAAGGAGAAAAATTAGAGTGGCGGGAAAGCAATTTCCGTTGCAATTTAAAAGGCGGCTATTAAAATTTTACAAGAGCTTTATTGCAGGGGTTTTCTGATCATCCCAGGAATTTTTTAAATGGGAAGTCTAGTGATAAAGGAAAATGTTCTGGGTGCGTCTGGTTCCCTCCTGCCCTGCCAAGCATCTTGAAAATCACCATTGTGAGGGCTTCCTAGACCAGCTTAGCAATAGCAACGGCCCAAGAGGCCATTTCTGAGTGTTTTAAAAGCGTGTTTTTCTGTATTTGCTGTTTCTATGTATAGTGACTGTTTCTAATTTTATTTTGTACTTTGCTAAATGGCCTGGTAGGGAGCTATGGGAATCGTCAAGAACAGCAGTTGCCTCTGCCCTTCTGTGTTAGTTGAGAGTCATTTGGTTGTATGAACAAATAGAAATTCAGGTCAAAAGGAAGTCTAAAAGGAAGTGGATGGACACAGGGCCTGGGAGATTCGGCTTGGGATGGTTTCAGGCAAGGCTGGATCCAGGGCCTGGTGAGGTTGTCAGGACATGTTTCCTTTTACCTCCTGGCTCAGCATTCTTCTGTGCTGATTTTATTCTCAGGTAGGCTCTGAAGCAGCCCCTAGCAGCTCCACTAGTAGATTCAACCAACTTAGCAGCTCCAAGGGAAATAAACCATCTCTTTCCCCCATAGTCCCAGTATATATCATGGGGCTGGTGTTTACTGGCTCTGATCATCCTGGCTTTGGTGGCAGGGTCACCCCAGGCCATCTCTGAAGCTGGGAACAGGGAAGGTGGTGCAGTGGCTTTTTGGCCAGACTTGGATCATATGACCAGTCCCACCTCCACCCACAACCCATGGGTGGGGTGAGTCCCATAGGACTGAGTGGGAAAGATGAGGTTCAAGGGGCTGACTGAGGAAGAGAAATAGATGCAGGGTGGGTCAAAGCAACCGACGCCTGGAACCCCTTCCCATACTAACTTCACGAAGCTGAATCTGCCCCCACACTCCCCAGTTGTTCTTTTCCCTTGGAAGCTGCTCCGCCTTTACCTTCTTTCAGGTCTCGTTGAGGGGTTCTTAATCTCGGGTCCATGGACCTTTGAAGGATGGAAGATTAGTGGGTCACGAGGTTGGCTGGGAAAAGCATTACATCTCTATTTTCGCTACCCTGTAACTGAAATTAACATTTTTTTATGCAAGGGCAATAAACCACAATTGGATTAGCAATATCTGTGACTTTGTCACTACTAGAAATCACGGATATTCTCATATCACATTACAGTGTTGCAAATATCACAAAATATCATTTAAACACCTACCTGTTTCTAAATCACTATAGGTATTGGACTCACCACTAGATCTTGTAATATAACAGCATTAATAGGCCAGACGTGGTGTTTCACACCTGTAATCCCAGCACTTTGAGAGGCCAAGGTGGGCGGATCGCTTGAGGCCAGGAGTTTGAGACCAGCCCAGACAATGTGGCGAAACCCCATCTCTACTAAAAATACAAAAATTACCTGGGGTGGTGGTGTGTACCTGTAAACCCAGCTACTCGGGAGGCTGAGGCAGAATTGCTTGAGTCTGGGAGGCAGAGGTTGCAGTGAGCCAAGATGGCGCCACTGTACTCCAGCCTGGGCAGTAGATCAAGACTCCATCTCAAAAAAAAAGAAATTATTCTGAGGAGTCTGCAACTAATTCACCAGGTTGCCAGTAGGAGTCCCTGGCATGAGAAAGGTTAAGAACCCCCTTGGGCTTCTCCAGGAACCCCAGGGGAATGATCATTGAAGTTGTCCTGATTCCTGGACCCTGGGGTGTTAGCTAGCTGCTTGCTAGGCTTCCTTCCTGGGAGACTCCTGGAGGAGCTGACTGGCCTTTGAGGTTGGCGGGGATATTTGGGTAGCATTTGGACATTATGGTATTGGGGAAGTGGAGCAGGGAGGTGTTGCCAGCCCACTGCCTTCATTGACCATTGTGACAGAGTGTGGTCTAGCCAGGTGGTCAGAAACAGACTCTGGGACCATGTTGCTGGGTTCACATCCTGGCTGTATATAGTACACTTTTTTTTTTTTTTTAAAACAGACAGGGTCTTGCTATGTTGCCCAGGCTGGTCTTGAACTTCTGAGCTCAAATGATCCTCCCATCTTAGCCTCCTGAGTAGCTGGGACTATAGGCGGGTACCACTGTGCCTAGCTTAGTATACTTTTGACTGACTGGGCAACCTCAGCTAGTGGGTCCCTTATGAATTCTGTGCCTCAGTTTCCTCATCTGTAACATGAAAGTAATAATAGTATCTTCTTCTTGGGTGATCGGGAGAGTGAAATGAGTCAGCACATGTCTGCTAGGACAGAGCCGGCACATTGGGAGGGATTGTTATTAGTGAATGGCCATTGCATATAGGACAGCTCTAGACCCTCTCAGCTCTCATCTCCTGACTTAGTGCCCAGCCTCTGCCGGTGCCCAGAATGTGATGCTGAACAATACAGACAGTGCCTTCTCCGCCTGGAGACATTCATTCATCCATGGAATATTCACTTAAATATAAACAAGCATACTAAATATTCAAAGGCATAAATTCATAATATAAAGTTCCAAACCAGGACAAGTATGATTTCTCTGTCATTCCTCTGCTCACAGTTGTCTGAGGAAATGTCCTTAGAATAGCCCTCCATCTGTCCCCCCTGCCACCGCTTGCCCCTCACTCACCCCGTGCCAGCTCCATGGGCCTCCTGACTGCTCCTGAGATGCTCCACATCTGCTCCTGCCCTCTGGAAGGCTCTTTCCCAGGTAGTCACATGATCTGTGGTCTCATGTATTCACATCTCTGTCCCCTCATCCGGGAGGCCTTCCCCGAGCTCTCCGTGTAAGGTCACAGTCCCATCACTATGGCGTCACCCCGCTAGGTTTCATCAAGGTTCCACTCTGTGACTTTGTATTGTGTATTTGTTTATTGTCCTCCTCCCCTACTAGAATGTCTGCTCTCTGAGGACAGCTACTTTGTCTTGGAGAACCCTGGTTGTATTCCCGGAGCCTGGCACATAGCAGGTGTTCAGTAAATACTTTTTTTTTTTTTTTTTTGAGACAGAGTCTTGCTCCATCACCCAGGCTGGAGTGCAGTGGCACAATCTTGGCTCACTGCAACCTCCACCTCCCGGGTTCAAGTGATTCTCCTGCCTCAGCCTCCCAAGTACCTGGCATGACAGGCGCCCACCACCACGCCCGGCTAATTTTTTGTATTTTTAGTAGAGATGGGGTTTTGCCATGTTGGCCAGGCTGGTCTTGAACTCCTGGCCTCAAGTGATCCGCCTGCCTTGGCCTCCCATAGTGCTGGGATTACACTCAGCCATGTTCAGTAAATACTTGTTGAAAGAGTGAATATGTGACTGACAGCTGGGTATTACAGCAGGAAGGCTTAAGTTGGCCAGAGACCTAACCTCTTCTTTTTCCTCCATGTAGATGCACAGTCTCTGACATCAGCTCTCCTGGGACCCTCCAAGAGCACTAGTGTCTAGAAGGCACTAAGGGTGAGTAAGGCGTGGCTGCTGGTTTGCTTAGAATTTTACAACTCATACACATATTATTTTTTTTAATTTTAAAAAAAGAGTATCAAGGGAAAAATGAAAGTTTGCATCGCTGTACTTCCTGTCACCCGCAAGCCTAACGTCTACCCCAGAGGTAATTACTGTCAGTCACTGGCTGGGTGCCCTGCCAGACCTTTTCCCATACACGAACATTCCTACATGCACATATACACACTTATTTTGGTTCATTGTGTGAGAAAAAGGAACCAGGCTATGCAGTGCTTCTTGGCTTGCTTCCACCATCCCCAATAATAGTATGTTTTGAAGATCTTTGCTCATGAGCATACCTCAGCATATCATACATTTCATATACTTTTATTTTTTTCTTTACTTTTCAATTCAATTTTTAAACCTTACATAGAGTAAAACTCTCTTTTGGTATATAGTTCTTTGTTTTGTTTTGAGATGGAGTTTCACTTTTGTTGCCCAGGCTGGAGTGCAGTGGCGTGATCTCGGCTCACCGCAACCTCCGCCTCCCGGGTTCAAGCGATTCTCCTGCTTCAGCCTCCAGAGTAGCTGGGATTACAGGCATGCGCCACCACGACCGGCTAATTTTGTATTTTTAGTAGAGGTGGGGTTTCTCCATGTTGGTCAGGCTGGTTTCGAACTCCCGACCTCAGGTGATCCGCCCACCTCGGCCTCTTTTTTTTTTTTTTTTGAGATGGAGTCTCACTCTGTCACCCAGGCTGGAGTGCAGTGGCGCCATCTCAGCTCACTGCAACCTCCACCTCCCAGGTTCAAGTGATTCTCCCGCCTCAGCCTCCTGAATAGCTGGGATTACAGGCCCCTGACATCATGCCCGGCTGATTTTTGTATTTTTGTAGAGATGAGGTTTCACCATGCTGGCCAGGCTGGTCTTGAACTCCTGACCTCAGGTGATCCATCCGCCTCAGCCTCCCAAAATGCTGGGATTACAGGCATGAACCACCGTGCCTGGCCGGTATACAGTTCTTTGAACACAGACAGATGTAGACAGTTGTGAAACTGCCACCACGATCAAGATTCAGAGCAGCCCCACCGCCCCACTATGTGAATGTACTGGTTTCTCTGTTGGTTAAAAATATGAGCCAGGTGTGGTGGCTCACACCTGTAATCCCAGCACTTTGAGAGGCTGAGGCTCGAGGATCGATTGAGCCCAGGCGCTGGAGACCAGCCTGGGCAACAAAGTGAGACCCTGTCTCTACAAAAAATACAAAAATTAGCTGGGCGTGATGATGCACACTTGTAGTTCCAACTACACTGGGGCTAAAGTGGAGGGTCACCTGAACCGGTGGAGGTCAAGGCTGCCGTGAGACCCTGTCTCAAAAAAAACTAAAAATTTAAATAAATAAATAAATACATACATACATACACATGTATGGCATGGGTAATGGGTATTTACACATATTATATATATATGTGTGGCAAATACATATATATATATATGGCAAATACTTACCTGTGCTATATAGGTTTTGAATATGTTATGTTTAGGTTTCTGGGTTGGGTTTGGGTTGGTTTGCTAGTGAACATTCTCTCTTGTTCCTGTGGGTGGGTTCTAAGCAGTGGCATGGGCCCCCAGCTGCATGTCATTTCAGTTTGCAGTGATGCCTTCCTGGATGATTCCCAGCTTTGTTGGGAGGGGCCATTGTCTGATCCTTGAAGAACCAAGAGACCATAACAGTGTGGGAGGTGGAAGGGGGAGGATTGTGGCATTCAGACCCTGGATGCAGGTAGCTGTGTCGGCCAAGCTGCGGGAACTGAGTGGCTGTGGATGGAGTTTCTCTCTCCTGGATGTTTAGTGGTTCTCATCACATTCCCTCATCCTGGCAGTCTTGCCTGGGTACCTGAAGCTTGTGTGTGGGACAGTTGCTAGGGGCCAGATTTCTGTCAAAGGATGCTTCCTGGCACAATTCTTGATTACTTTTATTTTGAAGTGATTTTAGAATTATAAAAAAGTTGTGAAAATGGTTACAAAGTTCACATGTCTACCCTACATCCAGCTTCCCCCATGTTACCATCTTATACAACCTTAACACAGTGATCAAAACCAGGAAATTCACACAACCCAGTACGATTAACTCAATGACAGACATTAATCACATTTCACCAGTTTTTCCGCGGATGTCCTTTTTTCTTCCAAGAGTCTATTCTTGATCCCACATTGCATTTGGTTTTCATGTCTCCTTAACCTCCTCCGATCTGGAACAATTCCTCCGTCTTTCCTAGCCTTTCATGACCCAGACACTTTGGAAGAGGACTGCTCTGCTATTTTGTTGTGTGTTTCAACTTGGGTTTTTCTGATGTTTTCTCATGACCTGATGGAGGTTATTCATTATTTGGAACAATGCCACACAGGCAGCATACCCTTCTCAGTGCGTCATTATGGGGGTCTGTGACATCAATGCATCGTATTTCCGGTAATGTTCACCTAGATCACTTGGTTAAGTTGCTGCGTGCCAGATTTCTCCACAGTAAAGTTACACTTTTCCCTTTGTAATTAATGGCTATCTTGGGGCACTCCAGGCCAGGAGTTTGAAACCAGCTTGTCCAATGAAGTGAGACCCTAGCTCTAAAAAAATAAAATAGAAACAAATTAGCCAGGTGTGGTGGTGCACACCTGTAGTCCCAGCTACTCAGGAGGTTGAGGCAGGAGGATCGCTTGAGCCCAGGATGCGGAGATTGCAGTGAGCTGAGATCATGCCACTGCACTCCAGTGTGAGTGACAGAGCAAGACCCTGTCTCTTTAAAACAAAACAAAAATGCTACCTTTGGGGAGAAATTTTGAGGCTGTGCTAATATCCCACATCCTGCTTTTCCTCAAACTTCCGCCCACTAATTTTACCATCCATTGGTGGCCGGGTCTTGTCTACAGCAGTTACTGCTGTGCTGTTTCCCTGATGGCAGTTTTTGTGTGCCTCTCATTCCATCTACATTTATTAATTGGAACTCTTCTGTAAGGAAGACCTGTCCCTTCCCCCTTACTTATTTCTTTATTTAGTTACTAATTTATATCCTATGGGCTCATAGATACTTGTTTTAATCTAGCACATTCCTTTTTCATGTGATAAAAGCTCCCAAGTTCCAAGTAAATTCCTAGCATTGCCTCTCACACAGCAGGAAGAACGGCATTTTTCCTACATGGTAACCAGGGCCTTAGGGAACTTGGAAAGAACATGAACAGATTTCGTTTGTTCATTCATTTATTTTCCTTCACTCAGCAAATATGCATTTGAGCACCTACTATCTGCTTCTAGGCACTAGGGATTCAGGAATGAAAAAACAAACTCCTTACCTTAAGGGAACGGACATCCTACTGGAGAATAAAACAGTAAACAGATAAAAAGTGAATATAGGGCTGGGCACGGTGGCTCACACCTGTAATCCCAACACCTTTGGGAGGCCAAGGTGGGCGGGTCACTTGAGGTCAGGAGTTCGAGACCAGCCTGGCCAACATGGTGAAACCCCGTCTCTACTAAAAATACAAAAAAATTAGCCAGCCGTGGTGGCACACACCTGTAATCCTAGCTACTTGAGAGGCTGAGGTGGGAGGATCGCTTGAACCCAGAGGCAGAGGTGGCAGTGAGCTGAGGTTGCGCCACTGCACTCCAGCCTGGGCGACAGAGCGAGACTCGGTCTCAAAAAAAAAAAAAAAAAAGAAGTGAATATAGGATAAGTTGGATGTATATAGTGTACATAGGATGTATATAGGAGTATATAGTGATGAATAAAGGAGGGAAGGGGGCTGGCCTCACAGGGCAATTTTCGGACAAGGTGGCCAAGGAAGGCCTCTCTGAGAAGGCCCTGAATAGAGGAGGGAGTGAGGTGGTCCCCAGCCTAATTCATCCACAGCCATCTGGGAGATCACAGTCAAATCATCTCCCTTCTGAACACAGTTTCTGTGAATAGGAAATGTGTTCCCTCTCCAAGGGGCAGCCCTGCTCAGCTGGAGCCAGTCTTATCCCCGAGTATTGCCAGATCTGATGTTCCCCGCAATAGAAAAGGAAAGTGAAAAATTTTTTGCCAGTCCATTGAACCCAAATTATGCAACGTCAGATAATGAATGACTGTGACTATGTTTTGTTTTCATTGTGTTTATTTTTTAAGTTTGCTTTTCTTTGTAGCAAAAGATAGCAATTTTTCATTTTTAGTGGTGATATGGATTCTTTTTAAATATATAAAGCTTGAACATCACTTGAGGGCTGGGTGCAGTGGCTCACTCTATAATCCCAGCTCTTTGGGAGGTCAAGGCAGGAGAATCACTTGAGGCCAAGAGTTTAAGACCAGCCTGGGCAGCAGAGTGAGACTCCATCTCTACAAAAAAATGTTTTAAATAGCCAGGCTTGGTGGCATGCACCTGTAGTCCCAGGAACTCGGACGGCTATGGCAGGAGGATCACTTGCACCCAGGAGGTCGAGGCCATGCTACTGTACTCCAGCCCCGGGCAATAGAGCGAGAGAGATACGTGTATGTGTGTGTGTGTGTGTGTGTGTGTGTGTGTGCGTGTATGTAAATAATTGTATAGATGGGGAGTAGATACAGCTGAAAAGGAAGGGTGGAACACAGCGACTGGGCTTGGTAAGCACTGTATGGCTCAGCCACCCACTGTTTTTCCTCTGGGTCAGGGGTTCTCAGCAGCGGGCCTGAGCTGAAATTGGCAAACAATTACCATGGGTGTGCGCCTTGAGCCATTTGCATCATGGTATGTGCATTCGGCCAGGAATGTCTTCAAGTTTCAGGAACAGAAACCCCCGCTCACTGCAGCTTGATTGAATGAGGGCTGATTTCTCACTCACAACAGCACACCTGGAGGTGCTTGGCTGCCAGTGTTAGTTTGGTGGCTGGGCAGTGTCAGGGCAGAGCCGCTTTGATTCTCTTGATCTTTCCCCTCATGGACACATCGCTCGTGCTGCCATGTCGCATAGCCTCCCCTAGCTCCAAGGAAGGTGGCAAATGTTATTTAACTTTTCAGCCTTTCCTGAGGAGGAAGCCAGAGAAAAAATGAATTGAGAGTATCTGTTGGGGTGGCCAGCCAGCACTGCCTGGTTTCATGGGGAAGGAAAAGCAGTAATAATGAACATTAATGGGCGCTGACTCTGTGCCAAGCCCTGCCGTAAGCGCCTCACGTGCATGATCTCATTCAGTTCTTGTAACTACCCTAAGACGTCACTGCTGTGATATCCCCATGGTAATGATGAGGAAACTGAGGCACAAGTGGTGAAGCTGCCTGCCAGGTAGAGGAGCTGGGACAGGGAGGCATGCAGACTGGGTCCAGGGCCCCTGTTCTTAGCCACTACACTTTGTTGCCTCATAAGAGGTCCGGGGGTGCGGGGGGTGGGGTGCAGGGGACCAGGCTGCTCACTGTCTGGCCTGGGTTTAAATTCTTCCAGCAAGGGCGGAGCCCAGCAGTGTGTTTTGCTTTGGGGAAGTTGTGATCATTAAAAAACTGTCTTGTGAATCACATCCGCCCCTGTGTAACTAACTACCTCCCACTGGTTCAGGTCCAGTCCTCGGGAGAGCACCAGCTGCACGTCTTATTCCTGGCAGCCCTGCAGGGACTTACAAGTGGCTGAGGGAACCCCTCTTGGCCTCCCTTTTTCCAAACTATACCTGTGCTTTTAGTTATTCTTCCCAGGATGAGCCTTCTAGCCTTTTCTTTCTCTGGAGGTCTGCTGGTTGATTGCGCACACATTTGATATGCGCCTCCCCTGCCCGTCCCTGTAGAGTAGTTGGGATGCAGTGGTGACTGGGCCAGCCTCATGGCTGGGTGGCTCTGCCCTCATGCGGCTCCCCGTCCGGTGAGGGAAGCAGACCTTCAGACCCCAGAGTGGTCAGGTCTGTGATCGGGGAAGCCCAGGGGAGTGGGAACCCAGTGGAGGTGCCTAACCCAGCCTAGGGGTCAAAGAGGGCTCCTGGAAGCAGCTTTTGGGCTTTGGAGGTGGAATAGAGATTCATCAAGGAGCCGTTTCTACCATCTTCTCCACCTGCCTTTCTTCAGTGAAACTCTCACGACAGCTCTCCTTTCTGAACTTCTGTTCCCCTCCTCAGTAAAATGAAAGATTCAGACTTGGGTCTCCATCCATCCTTCCAACCAACCATCATTGACTGGGCACCTCCCATGTTCCTGCTCCTCTTGCTGGGCATGAGGCTTACCCTGGTATACAGTATGTTGGGAAGTTCTGCAGGTAAACAACCCAGAGTGATAAGAGTTCTAATAGGGGAAGCCACGGGGCTGTGGGAACCCCGAGAAGGCACCTAACGGTGACTTGGAGTTTGGGGACAGGCTTCTCCAGGGAGATGAAAGCAAAAATGGGTTGACACGGTGGCCAAGAGCACAGCTTTCCGGAATCCAGCTGACCTGGGGTCTAGTCATAGCTGAGCCCGTGACTAGCCCTAAATGGGCAGCTTAACTGTGGGTGCTTCCATTTTCTCCCAAGGTGGTTGTAAGGATTAAGATGGGATTATGAATTTCAAGTACCTAGGACAGTACCTGGCACAAGAAGTCGCATAATAGATGATAATGAGATGATGATGATGAGATGATGGTGGTGGCGGTGGTGGAGGTGGTGATGATGATAATGAGGAGGAGGAGGATGGTGGCAGCTTGCATTCATTAGCCCTTACTGCATGTTGGAGGTTAGGTGGCTTAGTAACAGCCTATAAGATAATAAGCGTGAGCTGCTGCTGTTGTGATTATTCATTCACCAGACATGTGAGGGGTCGCCCTGCACCCAGCCCTGAGCTGGCACAGGCCTAGGTGTAGCAGGACTGTGTTCTGGGAGCAGAGCTCATACAGCGAAAGCCTGGGCCAGGAATTTCATGGGCCAAGTTGGGAGTTTCTTTGGTGTGTGTTGGAGACCCATGGCTCCTGGCCTCCTGGTCCCCTTTCTTGTTCATTCCTGAGACTTTTCAGCACTGGCCTCAAGAGTGTAGGCTGCCCTTGACCTCTGTGGCCAGAACGCATGGATGCTCTGCTCAGCCCATCAGCCAAGCCCCAAATTAGACCTGACAGTGTGATTTATTCTCTGGGATGGAGCCGGGAGGGCACAGCCCCAGTGGGTGATTCGGAGGGAAGGTTGTCAGCCCGAATTAGCTCAGACCTTTCATGCAGCCTTGCTGGTTCAGCTTCCTCTGGCTAAGAGGGTTTTCCAGGGTGTTGCTGGCTTCAGCACTGCCTCCTTCCCCATCCCCAGGGACAGACACTTGGCTGTGATCCCTAAGGAGCGTGTGTCCTGAGGGCTGCCCAGGCAGGCCCTGTCTGAAGGCAGTGGAGGCTTTGGGTCGTTTCATCTGCCCCATCAGGAGCACAGAGTCGCAGCTCCGTGGAGTGCTTGGCCCATTCCCCGCTTCTGTTCTTTCACTGAGTTCCGTGCTGGGTGGCTGGTGGCCGTTTCCCTGCTCCACACCTTCTGGTCGGTGATCACAGTGTCTCTGCTTTCTAGCTGCCTTCATTCATTCACAGGAATGCCTCTGATGGGCGAGTTTCTGCTGCAGTAACAAATTAACCCTGAAATCCTAGAGGTTGGACACAACAGATGTCCATTTCTTACTTGTGACATGGGCAGGTCAGGTGGGAGGGCTTAACCTTGTACCTCAGGGACCCAGGCTGACAGGAGCTCCCCCCACTCCCCCCATCCCGGCCTGCCCCTGTCTTGGAGCCTCACAGGCTGCAGAGACACCACAGCAGAAGGGGACGGAGAGGTGCACAGCAGCACTTAGATGCCGAGGCCCAGAAGCCACGTGTTCACTTCCACCTGCACCCAGAACTGTCACACGGTCCTGCCTAACTACAAGGGGCTAGAAATACGATACTCAGTGAGCAGTAACTCTCATAGCCACAGTGGACTGGTGGGGTATTTATGCAGCACCTACTGTGTGCCAGGCCTTCTCAGGGCTCTAGAAATGCAGAGGTGTCCCCCCGCCTTCCTGGAGCTCATAGTTTAGTGGTGGAAACAGAATTGAAGTAATTACAGCAACAGCTGTGTGATTATGTCTGCACTAAGTGCTCTGGCAGAGGAGCCCAGAGGGCCGTGACAGCATATCTGAGAGCCCGGACATGTCTGGAGAGGTCAGGGAACGTCTGTCATAAGGACTGACGTTTGGGAGGAGGCCTGAAGGATAAGTAGACCTTCCCCCAGTGGGGGCGAGGAATGGGGAGAGAGTCCCTGGTAGAGGGAACCGCATCGGCAGAGCTCCGGACGTGGGAAGGAACTTGACTCTGCAAAGGAACTGGAAGAAGACTTGTGTAACTGCAGGGTCAAGAGCTGGGAGAGGTAGGTGGGGGCAGATGGTGCCGGGTCTGGCTGGCGGTGAGGAGGAGGCTGGGACTTGGAACACCTGCCTTTTGGAGCTGTTGAAAGAATCAAATGAGCTCAGTCATTCTCTTAACAAATGCTGAGTTCCCACTCTTTGGCAGGGGGTGTTCCAGCAGTGAACAAGACGACAAATATCCCTGTTCTCAGAGCTGGCATTCGAGGAGGGGGACACAGGCAATGAACCAGGCAGATACATAGGATAATTTTTACCTGGTGAAAAAAACTGCTGACCAGTAAATAGAGTGAAACAATAAGGAGCGTATGGATTGGAGGCTTTTGGCTCCAGGTAACGGCAACCCCCATTCATGCAGACTTAAGCAGTCAGGCCCCCCACCTCCAAGTCTGAGGGTTCTTTGGACCCTGTGAGCTGGTGACACAGCAGCTCAACAATAGCCTGGGGGACTGTCTGTCACGGTGCCTTCATCTTAAAGCAGGCACCTTCCATGGTCAGAGGATGGCAGGTAGGGATGCCCTGGGCAGTGTCAGGGCAGGTAGCGGGAGATTTTTCAAACTCTGCATGTCCCAAGGATCTGCCACTAGCGTGCCTTGGTGACAGTGAATTATAGAAGCCAGTGTGAGAGTAAGGAGGAAGCTGTTGCTCTAGTCTAGGCTGGAGATGCCAGAGGATGGGGCCAGGGTAAGGAGCATGGAGGGAGAGGAGGGGGCAGGTTCTGGGTATGGTTTGGAGGTAGAGTGGACAGGGCTTGCTAATGGCATGGCTGCTGGAAAGGAGTTCTGAGCAGACACACACAGATGTCCACTGTGTACTGTATCTTCCTCATGTAAAAGTCATGTGCAGGCCAGACGAGATGGCTCATTCCTGTAATCCCAGCACTTTGGGAGGCCCAGGTGAGCAGATCACCTGTCAGGAGTTTGAGACCAGCCTGGCCAGCATGGTGAAACCCCATCTCTACTAAAAATACAAAAATTAGCCAGGCATGGTGGTGGGCGCCTGTAATCCCAGCTACTCAGGAGGCTGAGGCAGGGAGAATTGCTTGAACTCAGAAGGCAGAGGTTGCAGTGAGCCAAGATCACGTCACTGCACTGTAGCCTGGGTGACAGCGAGACTCCGTCTCAAAAAAAAAAAAAAAAAAAAGTCATGTGCATGTTACAGTCTGAGAAATCCTACAGGAAAGAAACCCGCTTCTTTGACTATGGAGCACTTTTCTTTTTGAAAGACACCCAGGAACATCTTCTACAGTGTAATTTGGAAAATGTTTAATAATGATTCCCATCCTTGCTGTACATTAGAATTATGTTGGCAACTTTAAGAAATCCCAAGGCCTGGGTCTCACCCTTGACCAATTCAGTTAGAGTTACTGAGCGACATTATAAAGCTGTGTTATTTGTTTGCATTTCTTTAATTTTTTAATTTTAATTTTAATTTTTTGGAGACACAGTCTCACTTTGTCGCCCAGGCTGGAGTGCAGTGGCACAATCTTGGCTCACCACAACCTCCGCCTCCCAGGTTCAAGCAATTCTTATAACTCAGCCTCCTGAGTAGCTGGACCACAGGCGTGCACCACCACGCCTGGCTAATTTTTTGTATTTTAGTAGAGACAAGCTTTCACCATGTTGCCCAGGGTGGTCTCGAACTCCTGAGCTCAGACAATCCACCTGCCTTGGCCTCCCAAAGTGCTAGGATTACAGGCATGAGCCACCTTGCCTAGCCTGCATTTCTGATTATCAAAGTAATGCTTGTTTGTTGTTTAAAAAAAGAAATCAAAGGACCCATAATGCCCCAAGATAATCACTTTTATGAGCTGGTGTGTGTCTTCCAGATTTTTTTCAACACTTGTACCTAAAAAATACCATACGTGCCCCAAAACAAAGTGGTTCGATAGCTTTCCAAAGAGATGAAAAACAGTTTGCCAGAGGGGGGTGGGGGTGGTGGGGGTGGGGGTCGGGCATGGTGGCTCACACCTGTAATCCCAGCAATTTGGGAGGCTGAGGCGGGTGAATCACTTGAGGCCAGAAGTTCGAGACCAGCCTGGCCAACATGGCGAAACTCCGTCTCTACTAAAAATACAAAAATTAGCCTGACGTGGTGGCACGCGCATGTAATCCCAGCTACTCAGGAGGCTGAGGCAGGAGAATTGCTTGAACCGGGGAGGCGGAGGTTGCAGTGAGCCGAGATTGCACCAGTCTACTCCAGCCTGGGCAACAGAGCAAGACTCTGTCTCAAAAAAAAAAAAAAAAAAAAAAAGTTTGGAGGCCCACCTGAAACATTAGGGATTTGAACAACATAATCAGCTGCCTTTCTGTATTTCCTAATTGATTAATTTTGTGACATGTTTGGAATCCAGATATCAAAAATGTTGAATTCAGCAGGGTACAGTGACTCACGCCTGTAATCCTGTCCCTTTGGGAAGCATAGGAGGATCACTTGAGGCCAGGAGTTTGAGACCAGCCAGGGCAACATAGCAAGACTGCATCTCTACAAAGAAAAAAAATAGCCAAGTGTGGTGGTGTGTGCCTGTGGTCCCAGCTACTTGGGAGACTGAGGTGGGAGGATCGCTTGAGCCTAGGAGGTAGAGGCTGCAGTGAGTCATAATTGTAACACTGCACTGCAGCCTGGGTAGCAGAGGGAGACCCTGTCTCAAGGAAAGAAGAGAAAATTGGACTCAAAATGTTCCGTATATCCTCTCACATGTCATAAAACAGTGTTAGTCACACTTTTCACAGACATCCTTATTACAAGAGTCACTTTTTGAGTCATCTACACGTATTTCCAGAGTACGCTGTCTCCATGTCCATCTGAAGCATTTGTGATGTGGCACCCCTTGAATTTGTGTATGTTGTCACTGGAAACTGTATCCCAACACTCAGGAAGCCATTCCTCTACCATTAGACAGTTTTTTTTTTAATGCCCCTTTTAGGAATTGGTGATCTCTACAGCCACTCACTGTTAGGTTTTTTTAAAAAACCAACTCAGATGTTTAAGGACAGTTACTGAACATGGGTAAGTGGCTGAGTAAACGTGAACATATAAAAGTGGTTATATAATCGCCTGTTTGTGAGTCAATCAGACTCATCATTCCAGTGTGAATAATAAATGACAACTTAGGAAAATTTCTCCATGTTCTTTCTTCCCCCACAGTGGCACTTTGCTTTAAGACAGTTTTCAGTGCTATATTACACATCCTTTTTTAAAAAAAAATTCAAAATTCTAGTTGAAATGCCCCATTTAAGAGTTTCAACTGAAGTATTTTGTTTAAATTGGTTAAACGTGTCTTAAAATCATTTGTCCCTATCTTGCTTTTTTTGAGACGGAGTCTCGCTCAGTCGCCCAGGCTGGAGTGCAGTGGCTCAATCTCCGCTCACTGCAAGCTCCGCCTCCTGGGTTCACGCCATTCTCCTGTCTCAGCCTCCCGAGTAGCTGGGACTACAGGCGCCCACCACCACGCCCAGCTAATTTTTTTGTATTTTTTTAGTAGAGACGGGGTTTCACCGTGTTAGCCAGGATGGTCTCGATCTCCTGACCTCATGATCTGCCCACCTCTGCCTCCCAAAGTGCTAGGATTACAGGCGTGAGCCACCGTGTCCGGCCCCTATCGTGCTTTTTAAAGGAACCTTTATTTATTTTATTATTATTACTTTTTTTTTTTTTTGAGTTGGAGTCTCACTCTGTCACCCAGGCTAGACTGCAGTAGCTCAATTTTGTCTCACTGCAACCTCCATCTCCAAAGTTCAAGCAATTCTCCTGCCTCAGCCTCCTCAGTAGCTGGGATTACAGGCACCCGCCAACACGCTCAGCTAATTTTTTGTTTTTTGTTTTTTTTGGAGATGGAGTCTCACTCTGTCATCCAGGCTGGAGTGCTATGTCATGATCTGAGCTCACTGCAACCTCCGCCTCCCGGGTTCAAGTGATTCTCCTGCCTCAGCCTCCAGAGTAGCTGGGATTACAGGCGCACGCTACCATGCCCAGCTAATTTTTGTATTTTTAGTAGAGATGTGGTTTCACCATGTCGGCCAGGCTGATCTCAAACTCTTGACCTCGTGATCCGCCTGCCTCAGCCTCCCAAAGTGCTGGGATTACAGGCGTGAGCCACCGCACCAGGCCCCAGCTAATTTTTGTATTTTTGTTTTGTTTTGTTTTTAGTAGAGACGGGGTTTTGCTATGTTGACCAGGCTGGTCTCGAACTCCTAACCTCAAGTGATCCACCTGCCTCAGCCTCCCAAGTAGCTGAGACTACAGCCACAAGCCACCACGGCCAGCTAAGTTTTAAATTTTTTATAGAGACAGGTCTCACTATGTTGCCCAGGCTGGTCTCAAACTCTAGTCTCAAGTGATCCTCCTGTCTCAGCCTCCCAAAGTGCTGGGATTACAGGTGTAAGCCACCACACCTGGCCCTTTGCTAATTTCTTACTTGGTTTTTTTTTCTAATATTGAGTTGTAAGAGTTCTTCATAAATTTTGAATATTAATCCGTTGTCAGATATGTGGTTTGCAAATATTGTTTCCCAGTCCATAGGTTGACTTTTTGTTATGTCGATTGTTTCCTTTGCTGTGCAGAAGCTTTTTAGTTTGATGTAGTCCCGTTTATTTATTTTTGCTTTTGTAGCCTGAGCTTTTGGTGTGATGTCTAAAAAATCATTGCCAAAGCCAATGTTGAGGAGCTTTCCCCCATGTTCTTTTCTGGGAGTTTTATGGTTTCAAATCTTACATTTAGGTCTTTTATCCTCTTTGAGTTTATTTTTGTGTATGGTATAAGATTTCATTCTTTGAAAGGCTCAGTTTCATTCTTATTGCCCACTTATGTTTGGATTTATTTCTGGGCTATTTTATTCTGTTTTTATGTCAGCACCATACTGTTCTGATTACTATAGCTTTGTAATATAATTTTAAATCAGGAAGTGTGATGCCTCCAACTTTTTATTTCGCAGTGTTGCTTTGGCTAGTTGGGGTTTTTTTTGTGGCTACATATAAATTTTAAGATTGCTTAAAGAGCATGTTTACAGTGACTTATCACACTTGGAATTGTGAATACTTGGGAATACTTAACAAGTCTCCTATAATATATGCCTCCCTTTTTATTATTGCCCAAACTAGCATCATTTAAGTTTTTAAAAGCTAATATGTCTTTCCCAAAGAGCACTTGTTCCAAAATAAAATAAAGTGAAAGACCCTGAAATATAGCTACATTTTCTAAGGATAATATTTTGGGCATATCTTGCTTTATCTTTGGTTACATCTTGTATCCAAAATAAATGAAGTTAACCACTCACAAATAGCTAGCTCAGTAGTGTTTGACCTTCCTGCGTGAGCTGTAACTAGTTCTCTCACATCCCCAGCTTGACCTCATTCATTCATTCATTCGACATTGATATATTTCCTGTCAGCTACCCTGAAAGCCAGTAGTAAAGATGGCCTTTGGAATGTGTTGGAATCTCAGCCATCCCCTTCTACCTCTATGACCATGGCCAAAGCACTTACCTTCTTGTGCCTCAGTTTCTCCATCTGTAAAACAGAAGAGATAATGCTGCCTACATCATAATATGGTTGTGGGCATTCAAGGATTTAAAACAGATCCATGGGCCAGGCACGGTGCCTCACACCTGTAATCCCAGCAGTTTGGGGGGCCGAGGCGGGCAGATCACTTGAGGTCAGGAGTTCGAGACCAGCCTGGCCAACATGGTGAAACCCCATCGCTACTAAAAATACAAAAATTAGCCAGGCATGGTGGTGCATACCTGTAATCCCAGCTACTGGGGAGGCTGAGGCAGGAGAATCGCTTGAACCTGGGAGGCAGAGGTTGCAGTGAGCTGAGATCACACCACTGCACTCCAGCCTGGGCGACAGAGCGAGACTTCATCTCAAAATAAATAAATAGTTAGATGGAAAGAGAGAGAAAGAAAGAAATAGAGAAAAAGAGAGAGAGAGAAAGAAAAAAGCAGATCCACGGTCCCAGGTGGAATGTGATCCAAGCTGATGTCTTGTTATCACTGCAGAAATATCGATGTGATAGTCTACCACTGTTCGCTCAGAACCTTCTAGGGTTGCCTTTCTAAAATCTGAATTATTCAGAATTCCGAAACACATCAGGCCCAAGAGGTTTAGGAAGGGATCATGCCACCGTATATATGAAGAAAGCACTTAGCCTAGTACCTGGCACATAGTAAATGCTGTGTCAATGTTAACCATTTACTGTTGCTACTATTACTAGTTAAAGTGCTTACCTCACCATCCCTAATCATCATCATGGAAAAGCGAGTGATAATCACAGTGAGATACCGTGACACACCTGCTTCAGTGGCTACGATAAAAAGAGGGCACGGAGGAGCTGAGGTCAGAGAGTTCCACAGGAGGTCTGCTAGGGACTGGGGCCTTTTCCTTACATGGATGGGGGAGGGTTCTGAGCAGAGGAAGGACATGATCTGACCCATAGATTAATAGAGTCCCTCTGGCTGTGTGTGGCAGCAGGAGCCAGAGCCAGGAAATTGGGGCAGAAGCTCCTGCTGTGGTCCATGGTCCTGCCTGTGGGGGTGTGAAGGAGGGGTGAGCCCATTTATATCTTGAAGGTGGAGCTGACAGTGAGTACTGATGGCCTGGATGTAGGGGTGAGAGAAAGAGAGGGGGCTAGGATGACCCTGAGGTTTGGGCCTGGACACCAGCTGAGGGGTGAAGATACTGCATTGAGGGACCCCAGGGTCGGGGTTTGCAGGGAGTGGCAGAAGGCCTTGTGAAGAATCAGAGACGTGGCTGTGAGTCTGTTCGGTGCTGGGTGCCCGTCAGACAGCTGCGTGAGACGGCAAGGAGACGGTTGGATACGCATACCTGAAGTTGAGAGAGGTCCAGGTGGGAGAAGGAAAAGTAGGGGTCCCCAGCACAGAGGTGTTGAAATCACCAGGAGAGCCGTGTGGATGGGGAAGAGCGAAGCTGTGCGGAGAGACGGCGAGGAATCAGCGAAGGAGGCTGGGGAGGGATTGCCAGTGAGGAGGGAGGAGACCTGGAGAGTATGGACCCCTGCAGTGAGGCAGGAGGTTGACGAGGGCCCGAGGTGATTGCTAGATGGGAGGCACAAAAGGCTGAAGGGAGCAGGTTCAAGAGAGACGGGGCTTTGTTGAGGCCTGTGAAGGTGCGACTACACGTGTTGTTTGTTGCTTTCTCTCTGTTCAGGCCACACCTGGCACACAATAGCTGCACAATAAAAATGTGTTAAATTAATGTCTTCATGGATTGGGGAGAGGTTAGAACGCAGAGGAGCCCTTGGAATTGGGGGTCGTCACTGTGGAGTATGGCAGAAGTGTGTTCTATGGACCTGGGCTCCTGTCCCCAGATGATGATGGGGAAGGAGAATCAGAAACATAACCCAGACATCTGGGCGCCCCCCAGACCATTTACTTAGTGCCTGGTGCCACCAACAGGACTGACGTGGCATCCCCATCTAGAGAATGAGTCTAATAATAATACTGACTCATGGAGCTGTTGTCAGGAATCAATGAGATAATGCTGTAAAACATCATCAGTGTTTGATAGGCTTGAGCTGTTGTTACAAGTTAAATCCTATCATTACCATTATTCTGGCTTCATGGCCCTCACCACCTAGTTGGGGAGATAGATATCAAATAATCAGGCTGGGCGCAGTGGCTCACACCTGTAATCCCAGCACTTCGGGAAGCCAAGGTGGGCAGATCACTTGAGGTCAGGAGTTCGAGACCAGCCTGGCCAACATGGTGAAACCCCGTCTCTACAAAAAATACAAAAAAGTAGCCAGTGTGGTGATGCGCGCTTGTAATCCCAGCTACTCGGGAGGCTGAGGCACAAGAATCACTTGAACCCGGGAGGCAGAAGGTTGCAGTGAGCTGAGATCATGCCACTGCACTCCAGCCTGGGTGACAGAGTGAGACTCTGTCTCAAAAAAAAAAAAAGATACCAAATAATCACTCAGATAGCCACGTAATTTAACTGTGGCAATGAAACTATAAAGAAAAGGTACACAGCCACTCGAGAGGCTAAGGTGGGAGGATCGCTTGAGCCCGGGGGGTCAAGGCTGCAGTGAGCCATGATCACGCCACTGCACTCCAGCCTGGGTGACAGAGCAAGACCTTGTCTCAGGAAAAAAAGAAAGAAAAAGTGCAGGGGGCCTTGAGAGAGAATAACAGGCAGGAAGGAGGTGGGGGTCTTATTCCAGGCTGGGGTGGGCGTGGGAGTGTCAGAGGAGGCTTTTCTGAAGAAGCAACCTGTGAAGCTCGACTGGGAGGATGAACAGGAACTAGCCTGGGGTGGGCTGGAGGCTGGGGCATTTTGGCTGGGAGAATAGTCTGTGTGCGGGTCCAAGGTGTCGCAGGTGGGGAGGAACTGGGTGTGTTGGAGGAGCAGAGTGCGGGAAGGAAAACTTGGGTCAGCTGGTCTGGTGAGCCACGGTAGGAGGTTTGGACTTTCTTCCCACAGCCCCTGGGAGCCACAGAAGGGTTTTCAGGGGAGAAGTGATACAACTTCATTTAATTCTTTTTAAACTTCTGTGTGCACTTTCAAGCCTTGATGTCCTGACACTCTTCCTCCCCCAGGACAGTTTGTACCGCTCCAGGGTCACATCAGGGACTCCAGAGCCACCTCCACCACTGTGGTTCCTTGAAGCTTTTTGCCGTCATCTGGCCACTCAGTCAGCGGGGTTGAGAGGAGCTTTCTATAGACGAGAAGGTGCCCTGGTTCTCGACTCATCAGCCTCTAGGAAAGAAGCAGCTTGCTGGTCCATCCCAGGCTGCTGGGAGGCCCGAGAAACAGGTCACAGCAGCCCCGCCTCCTCCATAGACCTCCAGGCCTCTCAAAAGGGACCCCCACCTGCTCCCCGCAAAGATGGCCTCATTTCCTCTCAGGCCCAGCGCTGCCAGCAGCCTGTCCCCCCTCCTCATTTCCCTATTTCTTTTGAGTGGCCAGATGACAGCACAAAGCTTCAAGGAGCCACGTGGGTCGGGGGCCGTGGGGTGGTGGTGGAGTCTTTGACCTCATGCCGATCAACGTGCTTCTCTCGGTTCCCTGTTCTGGGCCCTGCCCTGGAAAGAGGCAGGGTGGCCGGGGAGGGGAGTTTCCAGATTACCTGTGTCTCCTGGGCATAGCACAGGAAATGACTCCTTCATGGGCTGAGAGTTTTGGGAGGCCCTGTGCCACAACCCCCCAGCAAGAGCCCACATGAATCCGCCATCTCGCCCGCAGCCTGGGGATGCTGCTGGATTTTCCGGGTGTGGAGGGGCCCAGGTCCCCTGAGCAGCTCCTCTGACCCCGCAACCCGGCATCTCCTGTGCCCGAGTGGCGTCTGTCAGTTGCTCAGTAAGTGGAGGGCTTTGCTGTCCCTTCTGCTGTACCCACA
Organism: Pan troglodytes; assembly: GCF_028858775.2. Taxonomy (NCBI): domain Eukaryota; kingdom Metazoa; phylum Chordata; class Mammalia; order Primates; family Hominidae; genus Pan; species Pan troglodytes. The sequence goes on from NC_072418.2 coordinate 41,170,559, forward strand.
GCTGCCCGCTCAGAGCAAGGTGGCTCTGATCCTGCAGGAGGGGGCTCTCTTTGAGAGCACTTGGGTTTATCGTGTCTCAGAAAACCCACATGGCTTGTAGCTGTGGCTGCCTAACAGCACCACCTGGGTGGTTGAGTGGCTCTTCCAGAGACCCTTAAGTGGATGGGCTCCCCAGCCAGGCGTGGTCCCCACTGCTAAGTATGTTATAGGTGTTGACCCACTTAGTCCTCCCAAAAACCCTGTGAGGCAGGCACTATCCAGTTTTACACATGAGGAAACTGAGGCACGGATAAGTTGGGTTGTTTGCGTGAGCCACACAGGTAGGAAGTGGCAGAACCAGGATTTGAACCCAGACCATCTGGCTTCATAATCACTCTGCTATACTTCCTGCCAGCCTGTTCTCCCCCGCCGACACACACGCACGCACACACGCACGCACTCACACACTCCTGCACATTCCTCTCTCTGTCATATCACCTGGTTTATTTTCTTCATGGCACATATCACAGTGGATTTGTGGGCCTGTGTATTGCCTGTCTACACCCTATAGTATGGCCTGTGAGCTCCTGTTTGACCATAGGAATTCTGTGTCTTGTGCATTGCCATATCCCCAGCATCTAGAACAGGACCTGGCCCAAAAGAGCTGCTCAGTAAATATTTGTTGAATGAATGAACCGACATGGCCAGTGACACAATGTCTCACTGGGTAGGTTTGTGTTATTTTTTCCTCCTTCGACCTCGATCCCTCCTGCCACTCACTTTATAGTAGAGGCAGTCACAGGCGATCTGTGGGTAGAGCGATGATTGAACTCGGGCCGGGCTGACCCCAGAGCGCACGCTCCTTTGCCCGCCCCTGCCACACTGGTATCTTTCCCTTGATGCTGACGGAGGGATGTGACGCCGCAGCCAGCCAGGTCTCCTCATGGAGGGCCTCGGACCACGTGTCATTTTAGAGACCCCAGCGGCAGTCCAGATCCCGAAGTCCGACCTTTGATTCAGGAACAGAGCAGCTGCAGGAGTGCCAGGCTGGGCTTTCTGGTCCTGTCTCTCATCCTCAGCTCCAGTCAGCTGGGGATTAACCCCCTGCCGTCATCAGGAGAAATACAACATGGGAAACCGGCGGTAACTCCACTGTGGTAAAGGATGTGAGGGAAACAGTGACCCACTGCAGAGGGTTTCCTGAGCTCTCGTGCACAGAGAATCGTGCGTGTGCCTCTGGGTGGGCAGGGGACATGCAGCCTGGGTGAACATTTCCCATACACTAGGATGAATTGGCCCTTCCTGTTCATGCCTCTAATGCCCCATTTCCCTCCTACAGAGATTTTCTCTTGTTTAACAATTAAAAGATAGCAGGCTACTTTGTGGTTCTCAGTCAGGATGCTTTTTAGTTGCAAGTAACAACCCTGGCACCATCTGGCCAATGGTTAAGACATGTGATGTGTTCTAGAAGCCCAGGGGTGGATGGGCACCAGGTGGATAGGATCAGCAGCTCAAGCATGTCTGTCAGGGACTCAGGTTCTCAGCCTCCAAAGGCCTCTGTATGCCTCTTGGTTCCAGAATGGCTTCCAGTGATAATCAGGGCCACTTGCCCTTGTCCACAGGCATCAGGAGAGAGAGAACACCCCCCACTGATGGTTATAAGTGGTTCCCCTCAGTCTACAGCTGGTCCAGCTGAGGTCACGTGCCCCTCAACCAGGCCGGTCAAGTTACTAGAGGAATGCCACATCCTGATCACTCTTGACCAACTGGGTTCCGTTGTCTAGTAGCTGAAAAAAGCAGAAGTGGAAACTGAGTAGACAACCAAATGCCTGCCAAGCTCAGTCCCTGACCAAGTCCCCTCCCTAAGTTAGCAAATCGTGTCAGGCCCAACAGATTTTGTGGCATTTGAGAACAAAGAAGTGTGGTTTTCTTTTGAAGAAGTTTAGTGACTTGCGTCCAATTTCTGCCTCCTGCGTCATCCACCCTCAGTTAACACCCAAAAAAGGGGGCAGGCTGGGCGCGGTGGCTCACACCTGTAATCCCAGCACTTTGGGAGGCTGAGGCGGGCAGATCATGAGGTCAAGAGACCATCCTGGCTAACACGGTGAAACCCCGTGTCTACTAAAAATACAAAAATTAGCTGGGTGTGGTAGTGCACACCTGTAGTCCCAGCTATTGGGAGGCTGACGCAGGAGAATCGCTTGAACCCAGGAGGTGGAGGTTGCAGTGAGCTGAGATTGCGCCACTGCACTCCAGCCTGGGCGACAGAGCAAGACTCCATCTCAAAAAAAAAAGGGGGGGGTGGACGGGGGCAAGTGGAGTCTGGCTGCCAAAGACCACTTGTCTGATGGTGGGGAAAAAAATGGGTGTCTCCTCCCTTGTCACTGGGAAGGTTTTTGTTACTCTTTCCATCTTCATCCTCTATAGGTCCTTTCATTCCTTCCCCCAGTCTGAAATAGTTGCGGTGTGTCTGTAGCTGTGCACACATCCTTGCAAAATATATATTGAGGTTTGAGTAAAGAGTCAGCTTCCGGGGTTTGGAGCTCTGTATCTCATTCTTTCTGTTTCTTCTGGTTTTCACCAAATAGCATGTGTTCGCCATCTAGCCACGTTGCTGGATGTGTGTCCAGTGTATGGCGTCTGGCAGCTGAACAGTTGTACATGCTGTACATCTGCCACGGCTCACGTGTCTGGTCCCCTGGTGTTGGGCATCCAGGTTGCCCCTAGCTCCACCCCACTTCAAACCATGCTTCAAGCGAGCATCCGCCTACCTTTGCCTTAGGAACCCATGGGGCTTACCCCCAGGAGTCAGTTGCAGCCGGAGATAGGCATTCTCTCTCCCCAGAGGTGGGATTAAGGCACCTGCTACAACACCCGGCTAATTTTTGTACTTTTGGTAGAAATGGGGTTTTGCTCTGTTGGCCAGGCTGATCTTGAACTCCTGAGCTCTCTATGAGGCCGCTCTGACCCACGCTCCCCCCAGAGCACAGGAGGGTCCCGCTTCCCCATACCTCTCGCCACTTTGCTGTTGTCCTGCTTCCCAGTTTCACCAGTCCGAAGGGTGTCAAGTGGGGTCTCCGGGGTTTTCATGCTCTGATGGTGAGTCTGGCTGAGTGCCTCTTCATGTGCCTGTTAACCTAATTCAGGCTCCCCTTTCCAAGAGAGGCCCAGTCAGCACAGGCATTGGAAGGCAAATTCTGGAGCCAGTGACCTGTGTTTGAATCCTGACCCTGCCATGTAACCCAGCAAGTTAGTTCACCTCTCTGAGCCTCAGAGCTGCCATAAATATAAAATGGAAATGATAGTAGTATCTATATTGTAAGGTATTTTGAAGATTAAATGAGATAATATATGTAAAGCATTTAAGACAGTGCTGGCTGGGCATGGTGGCTCACGCCTGTAATCCCAACACTTTGGGAGGCCGAGGCAGGTGGATCACTTGACGTCATGAGTTCGAGACCAGCCTGGCCAACATGATGAAACCCCGTCTCCACTAAAAATGCAAAAATTAGCCCGACGTGGTGGCGCATGCCTGTAATCCCAGCTGCTCAGGAGGCTGAGGCAGGAGAATCCCTTGAGCCCAGGAGGCAAAGGTTGAAGTGAGCCAAGATCGCACCACTGCACTCCGGCCTGGCCAACAGAGTGAGACTGTCTCAACAATAACAACAACAAAAAAACAGCGCCTAACACATATGTGATCTGAAAGCATTAGCAATTATTATCACTATCACTGTCATTATTATTGTTTTAAAGTTTCTAAACTTTCAAATGTTGTATCCTTTCACTTTCAATGCACGTCAGAATGGCTCTGCCTGTGGAGGAATTTCTGGCTTCTCCTGGGTGGTCCAAGAGACAATATAGTCAAAGTTGTCCGAAGAGCAGGCTTGGAGCTACTCCTTTCTTTCACATTTGAGTCGAGTGCTGTATATTCATTTCCACGTGTGTAGTTTTTAATTTTTAAAAGTATGATGTGTGCGCTGGGCATGGTGGCTCATGCTTGTAATCTCAGCACTTTCGGAGGCTGAGGCTGATGGATCACTTGAGGCCAGGAGTTCAAGACCAGCCTGGGCAACATGGCGAAACCCCATCTCTACAAAAAATACAAAAGTTAGCCCGGTGTGGTGGCACACACCTGTAATCCCAGCTACTCCGGAGGCTGAGGCGGGAGAATCACTTGAACCTGGGAGGCGGAGGTTGCAATGAGCCAAGATCATGCCACTGCACTCCAGCGTGGGTGACAGAGCTAGACTCTGTCTTAAAAAGAAAAGAAAATATATGTAAAGTGTTTAGAGCAGTGCCTGGCACACGGTAAATGCTATAGTCATGTTTGTGGATATCACTACATTTACCAGAGTTTTCTCCTCTGGGTAGCCCATAGGTTTTAATGTGACGTGATAAATACTTTTTCTTCACAGCTAGCATTTGTCTCTGATGACTATCTCTAGACATGTTCTCACGTTAGCATGTTAAATGTACCCTCTTTCTTTTTAATGACTGCCTGTATCATATGGACATATCAAAATGTATTTACTGATTCTTTAATGAGAGACTCTTGGGTTTCTTCTTTTCGTCTTTCTCAAGTAGTGCTGCAGTGGGGAGCCTCGTCCAAGAAGCTCTGGGTTCCTGAGCCAGTGTTTTTACTGGAGCCAGCATTGCTGGGTCCAGGGATATGCATGGTTTTGATGTAATGAACTGACAAGTTGCCCTCAAAGACAGTTCTGCCACTAGAACCTGGTGTACCCCCACCAACAGAATACAGACCTGTTGGTTTTGATTTGTTTCTTAGTTTGGTTTGGTTTTTTTGTTTGTTTGTTTGAGACAGGGTCTCTCTGTGGCCCAGGCTGGAGTGCAGTGGCTCGATCTTAGCTCATTGCAGACTCGAACTCCTGAACTCAAGTGATCCTCCCACCTCAGCCTCCTGAGTAGCTGGGACCACAGGCACACACCACCACACCTGCTAACTTTTTAATTTTTTTGTAGAGACAGGGTCTTGCTATGTTGCCCAGGGTCTTGCTATGTTGCCCAGGCTGGTCTTGAACTCCTGGTCTCAAGTAGTGTTCCCATCTTGGCCTCCCAAAATGCTGGGATCGCAGGCGTGAGCCACGACGCCCCACTTGAGTTGTTTTAGTAATGGAGAATTTCAGGCATTTACAGGGGTAGAAATAGCATATATTGCCTGCATGTACACAGTTGTCACCAGATTCTTTGGTGACCAACACATGGCCAGTCTTGTTTCATCCATTCCTCTGCCTTTGGATCATTTTGAAACAAATCTCGAACATTGTATCATTTCATTTGGGGGGCTTTAAACTGCATGCCCACAGCGTGCCTGTACATCGTGGAAGAGAGGAGGACATTTCTATAAAATCATCCTGTGGCGCTTTTCATTTTCCATGGTGTGTCTTCTCCCTTGATTCTCAGATGCCCCTAAGACATAGACAAGGCAGGTGTATCTGTTGGGAAAACAGAATCCACTCTAGGTATTTTAGCGGAAGGAATTCAATACAGGGAATTTGGTTTAAAAAGTTGGAGAGGAGCAGAGAAACCAAAAAGGGGCAGAGGCCAGTCCCTAGATGAGCAACCAGAGCTGAAGGGCGCAAGGAGTAGGGCACCTTAGCAGAGCCCAGGGCAGTGTTGGGCAGAGGCCTCCTCCGCCTGAGATGCTGTCCACATTGGAGGGAGGACCACCCGGCTTCTCACCACCTCTACCTTCCAGGCTTCTGCCACTGCCCCTGTTGGCTGAGCCTCACCAGCAGTCCTGGGAAATGTAGTTCCCTGTGTTTCAGAGCAGGCTAGGAAAAGGGCAGGCAGTGGATCAAAGAGGGAACTTGATCCCCATTTGATAGATGAGAAAGCCAGAGGGTCTAATGGCCTGTCTGGGGCACCTCATTTAGTGACAGGCACCATCCCTGGCACTGAGGTAAGTCCCTTGGTTGCCAGGGTAACCTGAGGCAGCTCTTTGGGCGTTGCATGCCACCAGCCAGTCACTGCTGCCTGGGATGGGCCTACATGGTTCCGAGTTCCTCCTCTGCCAGAGGAGCCCCCTCCAAGCTTCCCCCTCCCACACTCAGAGCGGACACTGCCTTTTGTTCCTGCCCATCGCACTGGGCTGTGCCCTGACCCTAAGGAAGGCCCTCCTGAGGACACCATGCCGGAGAGTTCTGGGTGCTGGAGTATTCTCAGGGAGCCCCCTGCATGAGGTACCAGCATCCTGGGCCACACTAGAGGCCAGAGGAATGTTGTGCCACTGAGCAGCCCAAGCTGGCATTGAGCGGGCAGCTCTGTACTCAGCTGGCATCAGGCAAGTGTGGGTGGGAGCTGTGCTTTGTGCCCTCCTGGAGCTGGTGGCTTCACAGAGGTGAGGGGAGCCCGGGGGAGATGGAAGGTGCCCAGATACACAAACAGGAAGCTCAACACCAATGTGAGAGTTTAAAGGAGACAGAGAAGCCCAGTTACACAAGAAAGCCTCGGTCAGAAGCGACGTGATTGCTAAGGTGACCTGGGCCCTTCTTGTAAAGCAGACCTGTTTCAAGTACTTTACACTTATTCACTTAGTTAATTCTCATAATAATCCTGTGAGGTAGGTATGGACTGTTAACCCCAGAGAGTTAAGTACCTTGGCCAAGGCCACACATCTAGGGAGTGGCACACCAGGAATCCATATAATAGTGGTAGTAATAGCCATGGACACTTCCTGGTGGTCACCTATGCCAGGCTGCCCTCAGAGCTCTACATATTAACTCATTTAATCTTCACAGTCACCCTATGAAGGAGGTACTTTTTTTTTTTTGGAGATGGGGGTCTCGCTGTGTCACCCAGGCTGGAGTGTAGTGGCGCAATCACAGCTCACTGCAGCTTCACAGTCCTGGGCTCAAGCAACCCTCCCACCTCAGCCTCCCAAGTAGCTGGGATCACAGGCGTGTGCCAACACGCCCAGCTAATTTTTATTATTTTTTATTTTTTTGTAGAGACAGGGTCTCACTTTCTTGCCCAGGCTGGTCTCGAACTCCTGGGCTCAGGTGATCCTCTCGCCGTGGCCTCCCACAGTGCTGGGATTACAGGCGTGAGCCACCGCGCCCAGCCTTCTTGTTTCCATTTTGTGAGGTTGGTGCAAAAGTAACTGTGGTTTTTGCCATCGAAAGCAATGGCAAAAACCGCAGTTACTTTTGCACCAACCAAATACAAATGAGGCAACTGAGGCACAAAGAGATTTAAGGGACCTGTCCAAGGTCACACGGCAGAGCTGAGTTCAAACCCAGGCAGCCTGAGTTCAGAATTTGTGCCGTTAACGGTGGCTTATGCCTGTAATCCCAGCACTTTGGGAGGCCGAGGTGGGCGGATCACCTGAGGTTGGGAGTTCAAGACCAGCCTGACCAACATGGAGAAACCCCTTCTCTACTAAAAATACAAAACTAGCCAGGCGTAGTGGCACATGCCACAGGAAGGCCACTCCCATGCACAGCAGTTAGGAATTGGTTGGAAGTCCTCGGAGGTGATTGGCCTGTGAGTTATGTCTAGTTTGTGTTGAGAAAGTGTCTTCGAGGCCAGGTGTGGTGGCTCATGCCTGTAATCCCAGCACTTTGGGAGACCAAGGCAGGCGGATCACTTGAGGTCAGAAGTTTGAGACTAGCCTGACCAACATGGTGAAACCCTGCCTCCACTAAAAATACAAAAATCAGCGGATGTGGTGGTGGGTGCCAGTAATCCCAGCTACTCAGCAGGCAGAAGCAGGAGAATCGCTTGAACCTGATCTCAGCAGTGAGCCGAGATCGCGCCACTGCACTCCAGCATGGGCGACAGAGCAACTCCATCTCAAAAAAAAAAGGAAATTGTCTTTGAATCCAAGTTTAGGGGAAAAAAAAATCATCTGGAGTTGGTACACTCTCTTGGTCACGAGGAGAGGCCTTTGGAAGAGGAGCTCCACAGCTTCAGTGATGGTGATAAGAGAACCTTTTGTTTGGCACTAACTGGACAGCATGCCCTCCCACACAGCCTCCGTGAAGCCACTGTTGTCGTCCCCACTTTCCAGGGGCATCACACGACCTTCCTGGCCTGTGATCGCTGCTCAGGCCATGGGGATGGCTGCGCTTCTGCCATGAGTCCTTGGTGATAGCAGGTGAACGGTGAAGAGTCCATGTTCCCGGGAGCCCCTGCTGCTGGTGGAGGAATGGACAAGTAAACGACTGAATAGAGAAGCACGTTGGAACCAAGACTTCTCCAAAGCCAGTGCTTGTAACTGATTCGGGGTGCTGCTGTGACGTGGTTAGGCATAGAGGCTCACATTCTAGCCTTGTCGCTTCCTAACTCTGTGACTTTGGTCTGGTGACCTCCCCTGCTGGCCTTCCGTTTCCTTAGCTGTAAAATGATCTGGTAAGACCTCCATCAGTCAAGATTGCAATCGGCTACATGTAACAAAAAACCAGTAAGCCGTGGCTTCAGTAAGGCAACAGGTGGTCTCTTACACATGAGAAGAAAAGGGAGGGAGGGCAGCTGGGGGCGGCGCCACTGTTGGGGGGTGCAGGGACAGGGAGCAGGCTCCTTCTGACGCCTCATCTTGCTGTCCCCAGCATGTCACTCTCAGCCTCATGCTCCCAAGATGACGGTTGCACCCCCTGATATGACATTTATATTCCAAGTACAAGAGAAGGGTAGAAGAGGTGTGCCCCATTTATTTATTAGGAAAACAATAGCTTCGCCAAAAGGTCCCATCCCCCATCCCCTGCAAACTTCCTCTTACCTCACACTGGCCATAATCAGATACATCCTTAGTTTAGCTGCGTGGGAATCCAGGAAAGTAAGCTTTTTGGATTAGTATCCTGCCACCCCAACAAATGTGGGCCTCTCTCAAGGAATCAGAAGAGGATGGGTTTGGATTTGACAACCAGCAGTGGAGCCTGAGGTGCCTGGCCCTGGAGTAACCCAGAGCAGGGGTGCGGGATTCTCCCACTGCGGGCCTGACTTCTGGTTTGTGATGTCCAGGAACGCCACTGCTTTGTGCCCTGTTTCTTCATCTGCATGTTGAGAGTGATGCCCCCTGCTGAGGAACACTTGGGAGAAGCTTTAAAACCTGGCTGGGAAGGACTTTGAAATACATCCCACCCCATAGGAGAGCTGAGGCTGGCTTTTGTTTGGAAAATTGTCGGGTTTTCTTCAAGTGGAGCCCAGCCGAACTAGCCGATTGACTGCCAGAGCCCAAACATACTGCCCTGAGACGGCTCATTTATTCACCCCTCTCCCGCTTGAGTCTGAACAGCGTGGGGGCTGAGAGAGGGAGTGATGGCTGCGGCTCTGCGGCCAGCATCTGGCACAGCGCCCAGCACCCACCAGGTACCCGGCTGAGGATTGACTGCCTTGCTTCTGAGCACCTCTTGATCTGAGGAGCAGTCAGATCTTCCCCAGTCGGTCCCTTCTCTGCACCAGCACCACCCTCCTTCTGGGCTAGGCCACTCTTGCCCCCACGTGGGTGGCTACCCTGGCCTCCTGATGAAGCCTCTGTACCCTTGGCAGGTCACGATCTCCATGACAGCCAGTCGGGCCACTGCCCCCCTAAACCTGCCATGGAGGTCAACTCCAGATTCCTGAACACTGTGGCATCCTTGCACCTGTTTTTCCTCCATCCCCCTCACCCACTCACACCCCTTTCCATGGCCAACTTCTCATCCTTCAGGGCTTAAACACCACCCCTTCCATGCCATCTTCCTTGGCCACCCACTCTCCAGCACCCTGCTCCCATCCTTCGTCAGTTTACCCCTTCCTTCTCTTGCTTTAGACTGATTTGTGTGCTTAAGTGCATTTAATTAATGTTTGTTTCCTCCTTTAGTCAGTGGACAGAGAAGGGGGCTATCGTGGTTACTGCTTTGTTACTTATCACATAGTAAGATCTCAGGAAATACTCACCTAGTGAATGGAAGTAAATCAAATGAATGAAAACTTGTTTGGTTTTTTTTCCCCCTGATTTTGAAAACATTCACTGAAAGTAATATGAAAAAATATGGAAAGGGGCCAGGCGTGGTGGCCCACACCTGTAATTCCAACACTTTGGGAGGCGGGTGGATCACTTGAGGTCAGGAGTTGGAGACCGCCCGGAGCAACATAGCCAGACCTCCTCTCTACAAAAAATTTAAAAAATTAGTCAGGCATGGTGGTATACACCTGTATTCTCAGCTACTGACAGAATGAGACCCCGTCGTTAAAAAATATATATGGGGACCGGGCGCGGTGGCACAACGCCTGTAATCCCAGCACTCTGGGAAGCCGAGGTGGTGGATCACTTGAGGTCAGGGGTTCGAGACCAGTCTGGCCAACATGGCGAAACCCCGTCTTTACTACAAATACAAAAATTAGTCAGGCATGGTAGTGGGCGCCTGTAATCCCAGCTACTCAGGAGGCTGAGGCAAGAGAATTGCTTGAACCCAGGAAGCGGACGTTGCAGTGAGCTGAGATCCCACCACTGCATTCCAGCCTAGAGTGCACTCCAGCAAGACTCCATCTCAAATATATATATATATATGTATATATATGTGTATATACATGTATACATATATACACACACACACACACGTATATATATACATATATATATGTATATATATGGGAAGGTATAAAGAACAGATTTTCGAAAACCACTAGTAGCCCCAGCATCAAATTATCGAGTCTTTCCTGTCTTTTTTTCTGTGAATGCATCTGCATAGCCCATAGATGTTTACTGTCCTAGGGGTTGATAATTTCTTTAATGGTACTCCTGGTGTTGCTCATTGAGGTTGGGTTTTTTGCCTGTTATAAAGGATACTATGAATTTTTCTTCATCTCTTATTATTTATTTAGGATTAATTTACAGAAGTAGCATTCCTGGTTCAGAGGGTGAGGACTTTTTTTTTTTTCTTTTGAGACAGAGTCTCGCTCTGTCGCCCAGGCTGGAGTGCAGTGGTGCAATCTTGGCTCACTGCAAGCTCCGCCTCCCAGGTTCATGCCACTCTCCTGCCTCAGCCTCCCGAGTAGCTGGGACTACAGGCACCCGCCACCACACCTGGCTAATTTTTTTTTATTTTTTATTTTTTAGTAGAGACGGGGTTTCACCATATTAGCCAGGATGTTCTCGATCTCCTGACCTCGTGATCCACCCACCTCGGCCTCCCAAAGTGCCGGGATTACAAGCCTGAGCCACCGTGCCCAGCCTGAGAACATTTTTTAAAGCTCTTGCCAAATTGCCCCTAGAAAGGGATCACCACTGGGAACATTAAAAAAGAAAGAAGTCTGTTGTCCTGGGGAGTGGCCAGTTTCCTGGTGTCCTGGGCTCATCGGGCTCCTGGAGAGCCATTTTCCTGGTCTCCTGAGGGCCTGGTGTCCCCTTCCAGCCTGCTGTCCTCTGCCTGGTCTGGGTTGCAGTCCCGGAGCAGGATGTTTGATTATGGTGTTGAGCAAACAGAACAGCAGGCCCTCGCCATCTGCCAGCTGGTCCCTCGGGCTTGAGAAGAGCTTCATATCCAGCGAGGGTCATAACTGGAGCCTTTCTAGAGCCTTCTGTGGTGCTGCTGAAGGGCAGGGCTGGAGTGCTCATTCCTAACAGTAGCCTGGCCCCACAACCCCCATTCCCACACACCTCTCCCCACTGGGAAGGAAGACAGGTGCCCCCCTGCATGTCTCAGGTGGGTAGAGGCGCCTCCCCTCTGTCCCCAGCTGTCACATATGGAGAGTTGTCCTGAAACTGCCTCTGTGAGGGTGCCCCGCTCTCCCTGACTCCCTCTGGGCTCGGAGGGAGTGCACATTCCCCCAGGCTGCCCGCGATGTTTGCGTTCATCCAGGCGAAGTGGCCCTGCAGGTTCTGGGAGTGGAAATCTCTTATAGGAGAGAGAAAGTGAATCTCAAGCTATGGCATGAGAGTGATTGGGGTGGCACAGAGGGTGATCAAACAGCTGAGTTTTTTGTTGTTTTGTTTTGTTTTTTAAGACAGAGTCTTGGCCGGGTGCGGTGGCTCACGCCTGTAATCCCAGCACTTTGGGTGGCTGAGGCAGGTGGATCACTTGAGGTCAGGAGTTCTAGAGCAGCCTGGCTGGCATGGTGAAACCCTGTCTCTACTAAAAATAGAAAATTAGCCAGGCGTGGTGGTGCATGCCTGTAATCCCAGCTTACTGGGGAGGCTGAGGCAGGAGAATCACTTGAAACCAGGAAGCAGAGGTTACAGTGAGCTGAGATCCCGCCACTGCACTCCAGCCTGGGTAACAAGAGTGAAACTCTGTCTCAAAAAAAAAAAAAAAAAGACAAAGTCTTGCCCTGTCACCCAGGTTGGAGTGCAGTGGCACCATCATAGCTCAAGTGATCCTCCCACCTCAGCTTCCTGAGTAGCTGAGTCTACAGGTGCATGGCACCATACTCAGCTCATTTTTTTTTTTTTTTTTTTGGTAGAGATGGGGTCTCACTGTTGCCCAGGCTGGTTTCAAACTCCTGGGCTCAAGCTATGCTCACTGCCTCAGCCTCCCAAAGGGCTTGTATTACAGGTGTGAGCCACCATGCCCAGCAAACAGCTGAGATTTTTTTTTTTTTTTGAGATGGAGTCTTGCTCTGTTGCCCAGGCTGCACTATCTCGGCTCACTGCAGCCTCCACCTCCCAGGTTCAAGTGATTCTCCTGCCTCAGCCTCCTGAGTAGCTGGGACTACAGGTGCCTGCCACCATGTCTAGCTAATTTTTGTATTTTTCGTAGAGATGGGGTTTCACCATGTTAGCTGAGATTTTAAAATACATTTGTATACATTTTAAAGTTGCTTATGTCATACAAGAGTAAAATCTCACAGTTTAAAAATAACTCATGCAATACAAAAGACTTTAAAATTCTGTTATTGTGAAATGGAACATGCATACAGACAAGCATGTAAAACGTGAATACACAGTTTACCGAAGAATTCCAAAGCAAGCACTCAGGTAACCCAGGTCCAGAAAGAGAACCTGCTAGCAGCCTGGAACCCCCATGGGCTCTGGCCACCAGAACCCTTTTTTTTGTCTTTTTTTTTGAGACAGAGTCTCACTCTGTCGCCCAGGCTGGAGTGCAGTAGTGCAATCTCGGGTCACTGCAGCCTCCGCCTCCCGGGTTCAAGCAATTCTCCTGCCTCACCTCCCAAGTAGCTGGGATTACAGGCACCTGCCACAACACCTGGCTAATTTTTGTACTTTTAGTAGAGATGAGGTTTTGCTATGTTGGCCAGGCTGGTCTCAAACTTCTGAGCTCAGGTAACCCGCCCACCTCAGCCTCTCAAAGTGCTGGGATTACAGGCATGAGCCACCGCACCTGACCAGAACCCTCTTTCTAAAAGCAACTGCTCTCTGCACTTCACAGTCACCATTTCCTGGCATTGTGAAAGCTGTGTTCTCTAGATGAGCAACTCTAAATAACGTGGTTCCAGTTTACCTAGTTTTGAACTTTATATAAAAACAGTTGTGAACTGTATATGTTGTTCTGTCTGGCTTTTTCACTTAGTATCATGTCCGAGAGGTGCATTCTAGTTTGGAGTTAATGCATTTCTGGTCCTAAAGCCCATTTTCCTTGATAAACAGACAAGCTTTATGAGTTCTAATATTTGTGCATTTTGTTTAATGAGTATTAGAAAAAAAATAAAACGAATCCAACATGGATATTCTTAAGGGTTTAGGCAGTGAGTTGGTTGAAAGGATCACGTTCAGTAAATAATAGTACAGGTGGGCTGCGGCTATGCCTGAGCAGAGGTGCGTGACTTTGGACAGTTTGGGAGCCCCAGTGGTGAGGACAGAATGAACGCACAGATGGCACACACCGTCACTCCCCTCCCTGAGAAACCACTGTTACCTCTGGGCCTCTGCCTCCCAGATCTTTGCTCTGCAATGAGCTTGGTAGGTAGATAAAAGTATAAAATATGTAGCTTGAAAGATTTTTAAGTGCTAACTTTTTTTTTGAGACAGAGTTTCACTCTTGTTGCCCAGGCTGGAGTGCAATGGCCTGATTTTGGCTCACCACAACCTCTGCCTCCCGGGTTCAAGTGATTCTCCTGCCTCAGCCTCCCGAGTAGCTGGGATTACAGGGGCGTGCCACCACACCCGGCTAATTTTTGTATTTTTAGTAGAGACGGGATTTCATCATGTTGGCCAGGCTGTTCTGAAACTCCTGACCTCAGGTGATCTGCCCGCCTCAGCCTCCCAGAGTGCTGGGATTATAGGCGTGAGCCACCGCACCCAGCCTTAAGTACTAACTTCTTAAATGTGGGAGTATGCTTTTCTTCCGAATTGGTACTTCTTGGGGTTTCTGGGTTTGTTCTCTGATTAAAGTAACCAAGTCCCTTGTAATATTGCAGTTCAGGGTGGGGTAAGAATGGGCCAGGCAGACCCTGCCTGGAATACAGGGAACTCAGGGGCCAGGACAATGCGTCACATGCCAGTGACTCTTTTATTTAGCAGATGGTTTGGTATCTGCCTCCTGATTTTTTTTTTTCTTTTTAGAGATGGGGTCTTGCTATGTTGCCTAGGCTGGTCTTGAATTCCTGGCCTCAAGTCATCCGCCTGCCTCGACCTCCCAGCGTGCTGGGATTACAGGTGTGAGCCACCATGCCCAGCCTTTCTTTTTCTTTCTTTTTTTTCTATAATAATCTTGGCCAATTCCTTAGCTTCCCTCCCTCCCTGCAGATGTTGGGAACTTGGAATCTGGGAGGAGGTGACCAGAGGGGCCAGGCAGAAGCTGCCTGGGACACATCCTTAGTGGTGAGTTGACGTGGGGTTGTGACTCAGAGGCCAGAAATGTGCAGGGCCCTGGCCATCTGTGTGCGCACGTGTGCAAGAGATATAGAGAAAAACAGAGTGAGAGACAGACAAGGACAGGGCCGTGGAGAGACAGGTACAGGGATGCAGAGGGGTAGGGGGGCAGGAGTACAGAGAGATGGAGCAGGGACAAGAAACATGGGACAGAGATGGGGCGGAGATGAAGAGAGATGGGAACAGACCCCTGAGACATGAGACCTGTTGGCTGGTTAACTAGCTGGCTGGCTGTTTGGGTAATGGATTAGTTAACTGGTCGGTTGGTTATCTAGTTGGCTGGCTAATTGGTTATCTGGTTGGTTTGGGATTTTTGAGTTTTGGTTTTTTTTTTCATGGATTCAGAAAATACTAGTGGAAGATTCACCCTGATGATGGCCCTGTTTTGGGTGCTGGAGATAGACCAGTGAATGGTGGCTTGCTGGCATTTGGGTATTGGATTGCTGCTCCCCACCCCTCACCCCGATGAGTGCACTGTGAGTGCAGGTGCTGTTGAAAGGATGTATCGCGTGCTTGCCATGTGCCCCTTAGTATGGGAGTGCCCTATGGGGATCATCTTGCTGGATCTACCAGCAGTCTCACGAGGTGGCACTTACCCCCTCTGGTACATATTAGGGCCAGAATTTGATCCTAGGCAATCTGGCTCCAAAGCATAAGCCTAATTTCTGCCTTAAGTCACCCAGGAGTGGAGCGCAGGCATTTATTAAGTGCCCCAGTGTTCATGGCTCTATCCCCAATCTTTAGAGATGACAGTGGTTTTAATGGCCATAGATTTGACCTGCCTGGGTTCAAGTCCCTCTTCTGCTTTCCCTCACTGGGTGCTCTTCAACAGGAACATGCTGCTCTGAGCCTCCCTGTTCCCTTCTGTAAAGTGGGGAGAACAGTAGGGCCTTCCTCCTCAGGATGCTGTGTGGGCTCAGTGGAGCCAGGTTTGAGGCCAGTCCTGAGTGGGGGCTGCCATTGCTATGTGCAGCTTAGGGAGCTTAACCACAGGGCAGGATGTCCACCTGGGCTCATGGTTCTGTAAATGCCAGTTTTTGCTCTCATTTTATTATTATTATTATTATTTTTTTTTTTTGAGAAAGAGTCTCACTCTGTTGACCAGGCTGTAGTGCAGTGGCACTACAGTGATCTCAGCTCACTGTAACTGCTGCCTCACCGGCTCAAGCAGTTCTCCTGCCTCAGCCTCCCGAGTAGTTAGGATTACAGGCGTGCATCACCACACCCGGCTAATTTTTGTGTTTTTAGTAGAGACAGAGTTTCACCATGTTGGTCAGGCTGGTCTTGAACTCCTGACCTCAGGTGATCCGCCTGCCGTGGCCTCCCAAAGTGCTGGGATTACGGCCTGCTCTCATTTTTCACAACAGATGTTCTCAAATGGGGTGGCCCCATGAGTTGTCACGAGGACAGACTCGAGTCAGCCAATCCCAGGTTCAGATCCTGGCTCCTCCTCCCCTTCTCTTTGTGGCCCTCTCTGAACCCCATTGTGAAGCACGGGTGACAGTAGCAGGTGATTAGAAGCTTCAGTGCAGTGGTTTGTGTTACGGTGTCATGTGCTCTGCACAGGGCCTGGCTCCCCGACAGCCCTGGGTCAGGGGCCAGTTAGGATGATGGATGATTACTGCCAGCAGCTGGGTTTCCCCTCCACCCCCCTCCCCACTCCAACCTGGATAACAAGGCCCAGCTGTGTGTGTCCAGCACCAGCACCCCCCCGCCCCCAGCTCCCATCCCTGCCAGCCTTCCCACGGCAGGGAGCCTTCCTGGCTATGGTGTTCCGGGTGGGCCCCACTGCCGCCCCCCATCCCCTCAGCCTAGAGCCATCCTCAGGTTAGGATAAGCAGAGCCGGAGCCACCCTCGGCCCGGCCCCCAGCAGCAGGATGGAAAGAATGGGACTTTAACAGATGTTCTTTTACAAGGATTCCCTGGCTCTATTTAATCAAGATTGTCAAATATTGATTTAATCTCCAGGCCCAACAGATGTGATCTTAGCAGGTTTCAGTGGCAATTAGCTGGGATTAGTTTGCAGGTCAGGCTCCATGCTGACAAGACACTGTCTTCTAAAGGAGGCTTGGCCTGGCCACAGGAGTGAGCCCTGGAGGAGGGGGCGTACTAAATATTTAACCATCAGTCTAGCCCGGGCAGTGGCCCACGGGAGCAGACCCGGAGGCTGGGTCATAGCAGCCCCTGTGGGGCCCCAGTGTTCCCCCCCATGATGATAGTGGGGACACTCAGCACGTTTAGGGCAGCAGCTGTTCACTGAGAAAAAAATAATAATAATAACACTAAAAGAAGCAGCACAGCCACGCCAGGGCCTGCGGCTTGATCATGAGCCTGGCTGTAGCCGGGGAGATCCCTGCAGGGCAGCCTGGAGCCCTGATGATGCCCCCAATTAAGTACCCAGAAGGGGCCACACCAACAACAGAGGCCTCTCACCCGCGCTTTCAGGCCCCTTGCCTGACTGCATCCCATCATCCCCACTCTACAAACATGGCTGTAGCTGCTGGGTGGGCCTGGCATTTGCGCCCGTACTCCAAGAAGCATCCCATTCCACTTCTGCATCTCAAAGGCTCATTAGAGCGAATAGGACTGTGCCCAGAACTGGAACAAGCTGCTCCATCCACATGTGCTTCAGGGGAGGTCACGACAGCTTCCCTTAACCCAGCCAACCCCACAGAGACTCAGAGGGGCGCCCCACCTGGCCCTGGCACTGGGGCTGCCAGAAAGGAGCCTTTGCTCAAGGTGAGCCACCCTGGGTTGTCTGGCCCCTGAGCCCAGAGGAACGAGGGTTCCTTGCCAGGTCACATTTGGTTTGCTTGAGATTTTTAAAAAAGTATTATTATATAAGAAAAAATGAAGGCCGGGCACAGTGGCTCACGCCTGTAATCCCAACACTTTGGGAGGCCGAGGCGGGCAGATCACCTGAGGTCAGGAGTTTGAGACCAGCCTGGCCAACATGGCAAAACCCCATATCTACTAAAAATACAAAAATTAGCCGGGCGTAGTGGTGTGGGTGCCTGTAATCCCAGCTGCTTGGGAGGCTGAGGCAGGAGAATTGCTTGAACCTGGGAGGCAGAGGTTGCAGTGAGCCAAGATCACGCCGCTGCACTCCAGCCTGGGAAACGGAGCCAGACTCTGTCTCAAAAAAAAAAAGAAGAAAAAATGATAATAGCCAATTCTCGTTTATCACTGCAAGCCAGGGATATTCTAAGCCATGGCATTTATTAACCCACATCTTTCCTAAGAGTTAAGCTGTATTATTATCTCCATTTTACAGATGGGAAAACTGAGGCATAGAGAGACTAGGTTGCTTGCCCAAGGTCTAGCTAGTTAAGTGATGGAGCTGGGAATTGAACCAAGATAGACTTTGCTTCTATCCACTCTGCTGCAGCCACCACACCAGGGAAGACCTCCAGCATCTGGTGATAAGTGAGAGAGGCAGCTGTGAAGGTATTCACCCATTTATTTTTTAAAAAATTTCATCTCTCTACGCAGGCGTGTAATCATATGAACATTTAACCTATAAATAAAGTTCAGTTATACCAGGTAGCAAAACTAAAATTAGACATTTCAGTTTAAGTATTTGGGGTGATTACAGCCTCTATTTCCCTGGGGAATATGTGAACACAAGGTGGGGTGCACTGTCCTTCCCTCACTGGCTCTGTGTGGGAGCCTGTCGCCAGGCCACGGAGGACTCTGCCTTTGGAAAGATGCAAATTGTTCAGACTCCCTGGGCCCTCAAGTAGAGAGCTCTAACTGCAGCTTGGAAGTCTCTCCCCATTCTGACTTCTAGAAGGTAAGGGCCTTGCAAGGGGTGACTCTCACTCTGCTCATGTTTTCCCTCACATGCTGAGTTTTTTTTTTTTTTTTTAAGATGGACTTTCGCTGTTATTGCCCAGGCTGGAGTACAGTGGTGCGATCTCGGCTCACTACAACCTCCACCTCCTGGGTTCAAGCAGTTCCTCCTGTCTCAGCCTCCCGAGTAGCTGGGATTACAGGTGCCTGCCACCACACCTAGCTAATTTTTTTTTTTTTTGTATTTTTAGTGGAGATGGGATTTCACCCTGTTGGCCAGGCTGGTCTCGAACTCCCGACCTCAGGTGATCCACCCGCCTTGGCCTCCCAAAGTGCTGGGATTACAGGCGTGATGAGTTACTGCACTAAAAGCACTTCACACCATGCTTGGCATGCAGTAAGCACACACTAAGTGTAAGCTGTGTTCATTCCCTTGGGGCTGCGTGGGCATCTTGCATGCATTACACATAGCTCTACCTTGCTATTTATTTATTTATTTATTTTTGAGGCAACATCTTGCTCTGTTGCCCCGGCTTGATCTCTTTAGGAGATCCTGGCTAACTGCAGACTTGAACTCCTGGGCTCAGGTGATTCTCCCACCTCAGCCTCTTGAGTAGCTGGTACTATAGGCATGCACCACCACACCTGGCGAATTTAAAAAAAAAAATTTTTGTAGAGATAGGGTCTCGTTATGTTATCCAGGCTGGTCTCGAACTACCACCCTCAAGGGATCCTCTTGCCTCAGCCTCCCAAAGGGTTGAAATTGATTACAGGCCTGAGCCACTGGCCTGGCCTAGCTCTTTTTGTACAGATACATTGTATTCCCTGGAACAGAGGCACCCGGATTCACTTAACCCTTCTTGTGCTGGTGGGCATTTGGGCTGTTCTCAGTTCTTCTGTATTACAGCAATGTAAAACAGTCAAAGCATCGTGTACCTTTCTTGACGTAGACTGGTGTTATTATCAGAGAGACAGATTTCTGGAAGTGGAATTGCTGGATTAAAATAAATAGAATGAAGCCAGGCGTGGTGGCTCACGCCTGTAATCCCAGCACTTTGGGAGGCCAAGACGGGTGGATCACTTGAGGTCAGGAGTTCTAGACAAGCCTGGCCAATGTGGTGAAACCCCCGTCTCTACTAAAAATACAATAATTAGCTGGGCATGGTGACACATGCCTGTGATCCCAGCTACTCAGGAGGCTGAGGCAGGAGAATTGCTTGACCAAGGAGGCAGAGGTTGCAGTGAGCCGAGATCACGCCACTGCACTCCAGCCTGGGCGACAGAGCAAGATTCTATCTCAAAAAAGTAAAAATAAAAATAATAAAATAAATAGAATGCACACCTAAAATGTTGATGCATAATTCCAGCTCTCTCTCTTGACTTTCCCTAGTTGGGAAAAACTGTACTGATTTAATACCCTTAAAAACAGAATGGATATGATGGCTCACAACTGTAATCCCAGCAGTTTGGGAGGCCAAGATGAGAGGATCGCTTAAGCCCAGGAGTTCAAGACCAGCCTGGGCAACGTAGCAAGACCCAGTCTCTACAAAAAAAATTTAAAAATTAGCCAGGTGTGCTGGCACACACCTATAGTCCCAGTTACTTGGGAGGCTGAGGCAGGAGGATCACTTGAGCCCAGGAGGTTGAGGATGCAGTGAGCCATAATCACACCACTGCACTCCAGACCAGGCGACAGAGTAACTTAAAATTTGGATGCACAATTCTAACTTATTCTTTCTATTCCCCCAAGGGGAGAAAACTCTACTGATTTAACACCCTTAAAAGCAGAACAGGTCATGCAGGAACCCTGACCTGTGTGGGAGCCTTGCCAATTTGAATGTAACAGCTGGACGTGGCCTCCCTCTCTCCTGTGGGGACTGCCCTGGGTCCCTGGGTAGGAATTTGGGCTCCTTCTGGATGCTGGGGGAGATTTGTTTTAGAAACACCAATCCTCAGCCGGGCGTGGTGGCTCAAGTCTGTAATCCCAGCACTTTGGGAGGCCGAGGCGGGCAGATAACCTGAGGTCAGGAGTTCAAGACCAGCTTGGCCAACATGGCAAAACCCATCTCTACTAAAAATACAAAAATTAGCTGGGCATGGTGGTGTGGGCCTGTAATCCCAGCTACTCTGGAGGCTGAGGCAGAAGAATCGCTTGAACTCCGGAGGTGGAGGTTGCAGTGAGCCAAGATCATGCCACCACACTCCAGCCCGGATGACAGAGTGAGACTCAGTCTGAAAAAAAAAAAAAAGAAATAAAGAAACACGAGTCCTCTGGGCTCTTTGACGTTAAATGTGGAAGTGCTGGCTTTCACAGCCATGGCCGAGACTCCACTCGTTGCTCTTCCAGCCAATGGAGCAGAGTCTCTGCCGTGGCACTAGCTAATGAGATTTCTAAGATTTTCATCCATCTTATTTCCTGAGGGAGCTCTGTAGCGGTCCCTTGTATGCTCAAACTCCCAGTAAGGTTGGGGAAGACATAGAAGGGAAAAATCAGATTTTTTTTTTTTTTTTTTTTGAGACAGAGTCTCACTCTTGCCCAGGCTGGAGTGCAGTGGCGCTATCTCGGCTCACTGCAAGCTCCACCTCCTGGGTTCACGCCATTATCCTGCCTCAGCCTCCCGCGTAGCTGGGACTACAGGCGCCTGCCACCACGCCTGGCTGATTTTTTTTCTTCATATTTTTTAGTAGAGACGGGGTTTCACCATGTTAGCTAGGATGGTCTCGATCTCCTGACCTCGTGATCTGCCTGCCTCGGCCTCCCAAAGTGCTGGGATTACAGGCGTGAGCCACCACGCCCGGCCGAAAAATCAGATTCTTAACGTGCAATCTGCTGAGCTGTTGCTGACTTGCTGGAATTTTGTCCTTATGAATGGATTTTAAAGACACTCAGCGTCATTCACATATTCCCACAGCACACTCATTTGAACGATTTCATCTTATTTGGAGCACAGGGCAAAGGGGTGGCAGGCAGACTGTTGAGGTTTGAATCCCACCTGCCCCTCGTAACCTTTGCCTCATCTGTAAGATGGTCATGATGGAAGTCCCTACTTGGCAGGGCATGGTGGTTTGCACCTGTAACCCCAGCATTTTGGGAGGCCAAGGCAGGAGGATCACTTGAGGCCAGGAGTTTGAGGTTTTGTGAGACCTCATCTCTACAAAAAAAAAAAATTTTAAGTAAAAAATCAGCCGGTTGTGGTGGCACACAGCTGTAGTCCCAGCTACTCAAGAGGCTGAGGTGGGAGGATTGCTTGTGCCCAGGAATTTAAGGGCTGCAGTGAGCTATGATTGTACCACCACACTCCAGCCTGGGTGGCAAAGACCCTGCCTCAAAAAAGAGAAGAGAAATTTATTTAAAAAGGAAAAGAAGCCCCTACTTGATAGAGTTGTTATAACACACCAGTTAACACACGCCAGTGTGTAGCCCTGAATCTGGCGCATCAGGAGAGCTCATCAGTGTTGACCTTATGTTTAATACCGTCATCACTGTATTATCCCTCTCCACTGCCCCGCCCACATGTGAGAACAAATATGTTAGATCCCAGTCCACCCCAGACATGCATCTGTTCACAGTCTAGGGAAGACAAAAGATGCTCAGAGGCTTAAAAATCCAGTAGGCTAAGTCCCATATCAAGGGTGCATGTACATCCCCGGGAGCTCAGCAGAGGGAGGAAAGGGGGAATTCTGCCTGGCTTTAGTGGGACAGACAGCATGGGGGGACAATCGGAGGGAGGCGAGGACAAGGCGCTCTGAATCAGTGAACCCCTGAAATAACTCCTGCAAAGCTCACCAGTGCCCTTCGTACCTATAACTGCCACCATACGTGACTGTTTGAGCAGCGTCCACCCCTGTTGACAGTTTGTCCTCCCCAACCACACCTGCGCTCCAGCCTCCCTGCTGGGCCTGCTGTAGCTCATGTCCTGGCTCCCATCACCCGCCTGCCCACTTGGATGTACAGCCTCTCCGAGCTCGGAGGCAGACCCTCTTCTCTCTGCTCTCTCCGTTCCTTCTGTCCTCACCTAAGACTGCACAGTAGAATCAGCTGCCGAGCTTTTAAAAGGCACTCAGGCCTGCACCCCACCGCAACCAGCTGATTCAGAATCTCTGGGAGAGGGGTGTGGACAGATACCTATATATTTATTTTTTATTTTTTATTTTTGTGAGACAGAGTCTTGCTCTGTCTCCCAGGCTGGAGTGCAGTGGTTTGATCTCAGCTTACTGCAACCTCCACCTCCTGGGTCAAGCGATTCTCCTGCCTCAGCCTCCCAAGTAGCTGGGACTACAGGCACGCGCCACTATACCTGGTTAATTTTTTTTTTTTTTTGTATTTTTATTAGAGATGGGGTTTTACCATGTTGGCCAGGCTGGTCTTGAACTCCTGACCTCAAGTGATCCGCCTGCCTTGGCCTCCCAAAGTGCTGGGATTACAGGCACGAGCTACCATGCCTGGCCCAGACACCTATATTTTTATAAAGCTCCTCTATACCTCTATTGTATGCTGGAAGGAAGAACCAGTCCCCCGAGCATCCCCATCTGGCCTTGGATACTGGCTGTTCCCAGCTTCCCTGCTCATCCACGGCAGGTACCCTCTCTTCTTGCAGATCCTGGTTTAGATACCACCCTTCAAGGAGTCTTCCTGACCCCCTCCCAACTAGAGTGATCTTCAGTCCTATCTATCTATTTATCTATCTATCTATCTATCTATCTATCTATCTATCTATTTTTGAGACAGGGTCTTGCTCTGTCACCCAGGCTGGAGTGCAGTGGCGTGATCACAGCTCACTGCAGCCTTGACCTCCTGGGCTCAAGCGATCCTCCCACCTCAGCCTCCCATAGTGCTGTGATTACACACATGAGCCACTGCACCCAGCCATTTTATGACCTTTACAATGCTGGCCACCCTTGGAAATTCTATTTTATTTCTCTGGCGTTTCTCTGCTGGAGGTCCATTCATGAGAGCAGGGGCACAGTCTGTCCTGCTCAGAGATTTTCTTTAGCATCCACAGCAGTGGCGTGTAGTAGAAATAGACTGAGTAAATGAATGGATTTCGAGTGTTTGGTGCTTGTAGAATGAATGAATGAGTTATATATGACTGGGAAATGGTGAATAAATGAATATGTTTTTAGGGCTTTGTTGGCTGGAAGAACTTTTTTGAGGGATTTATAAGAACATGGTAGGTGTTTGTTGTGTGAGTGAATGGATGAATGGATGCATTTTAAGGACTAACTAGTTCTTCCTGGATAAACAAATGACTTGTACGTGCCCAGAAACTGCTGAGTCACTGGATGCATGCCTGGAGGAGTCCTCATTCCACCTGGGCCTTAGAGAGGAACCCTCGGACTTGATGCCACATCCCTGAGCCCTCCAGAGTGCTTGAGGCCCACTTAGCCTCCATGGCCGTGACTAGATCATGTTTCCCTGAAAGAGAGATGCTTGGAGCACATCAGGGCAGCCCTGAACACCCAGGGGGTCCCTCCACCTCTAATCAAAGGCCTGTGAAAGGACAGCCCATCCCACCCCTACAAGCTATCTCCAAGCATTGCTTTCAGCTTCTTGGGCGTGCTGCTTCCCAGGGAAGGACACACTCGGGCACCAAGCAGGCCCTGCTTGCCTTGGGTCACAGACCCCAACTGAGCCAGTGCTCCCTGGTCCTGAGTGAGGTTGTCATCCATCCAGTCATTCAATAGTTATGTTGTTTTATCTATCTATCTATCTATCTATCTATCTATCTATCTATCTATCTATCTATCTGCCTGCCTACCTACCTACCTGCCTACCTATCTATCTAGTGACAGAGTCTCACTTTATTGCCCAGGCGGGAGTACAGTGGCGTGATCTCGGCTCACTGCCACCTCCCTCTCCCAGGTTCAAGCAATTCTGTTGCCTCAGCCTCCCAAGTAGCTGGGACCACAGGCATGTACCACCATGCCTCGCTAATTTTTTCATATTTTTAGTGGACACGGGGTTTTACCTTGTTGGCCAGGCTGATCTCGAACTTCTGACCTCAGTTGATTTGCCCACCTCGGCCTCCCAAAGTGCTGGGATTACAGGCATGAGCCACTGTGCCCAATCCGATATTTATTTAGAAAAGAATTTTTTTAGAGACAGGGTCTCACTGTGCAACCAGGCTGGAGTGCGTGGTTCAACCCTGTCTCCTTCCTTTGTGATCAGCAGGGTCCCAGGTAAGGGCTGCTTTGTCTGCTGGGAGTGAAGTTGGCATGAGCAGGGCTCTCAGCCAGCCTGTGATGGACAGGCAATGTGAGCAAGAACCAAGCCTCAGTTGTGAAAGCCCCTGAGCATCTGGGGTCATTTGTTACTGCAGCATAGCTTAGCTCATCCTCCCTGTCCCAAGAAGGAACACATTTTGTGGATGGGGAGTGATCAAGAGTTCAGGTTGGGAATGTTCAGTTGCAGTGCATGTGAGATGTGTAAGTGGTGATGTCAAGTAATCAGGTGGGTAGGTGAGTTTGGAACTCAGAAGAGCAGTGGGAGCTGGAGATGTTTTCCGCATTGGTGACACACGTTTAAATGAGAATCGCAGAGGTCCAGGCGCTGCCTGTGATTGCAAGGAAGGCTGGTGCTTGAACTCAGGACTGCCTGACTTGAGGTAAGAAGGGGCTGGGGTTGAGTCCCCACTGTGTCAACTCATAGCCATGTGGCCTTGGGCACGTTACTTCCTCTGTCTGCTCCTCACTTTCCTCATCTGTAAAATGGAGGTAATAATGATACCCACCTCATGGGGTTTTTGAAAGGGTTAACACATGGCAATTGACAGGTGTGAAGTGCTCAGGAAAGGACCTGGGCCGTAGAAGGATTCTATTCATGGTAGTTGCTGTTGTAGATACTGGCTTTTGTGTATGTTTTCATTGTTGTTTTGTTTTATAACTAAAATGTCCAGTGGTGGGAAATGGAATAGGGCTGACTTTGTGTCCAACTTGATGCAGAGACTCAAATGATGACTACAGCCCCAGATTCTAACTCCCAGTCCCCTTCACAGATAGTTCTTCTCCCATGGTTACGAGACAGCTGCAGCGACTCCATCCCTCACATCTTCTCAGACTTCGGGTTAAAGGGAAAAGCGCAGCCTTCAGCTCCAGCACTCCTGGTAAAGACATCACGGTCTCACTGGTTCTGATCAGGCCACATGGGTTGCTCCAGAGCTGGGGAAGGAGCCCCACCTCTAGCCCATTGGGTGGCCATTGGAGAGGGGAGGCTCCCAAAGGGAAGTCTGGACTGTTGGAAAAAGGAGTCCTGGCGACAGGGAAAGTAAACCACAACTGTCCACATTGGAGGGCTCTTGTGTTTCCCTATGCTGTGTCCTGTGAGCTTCTGGCAGACATCGCAGCCCTCACAGAGTTGGGCCTTTTGGAGCCAAGACACCAAGGCCGTGGTGCTTGCTTGCTTGTCGCAGGGGCAGTCTGGGAGCATTTACACCCACAGATACATCATTGGTTGCCTGCTCTTCTAACAGACCCTGATAAGTCCCCACTGGCCCAGAGGCAATCAGGATGGCTACAGATTCTGGCTCTCCCAGCTTCCCTTGCAACCGGAGTGGCCGTGTATCCACATTCTAGCCAGTGGAACATAAAAGAAAGGATTGCAGCAAGGGGAATATTCTGGGAAAGATTCTCCTTCCTGATTAGGGTCAGACCGGTGCCCTCACCATCCCTATCTTTCCCCTTTGCCCATGATTCAGTGGGAAGTGTGGCTGTGGCCACCAGCTTGTGACCGTGACGCAGCAAGCCAGAAGACTTGCAGCACAGGAGGGAGGCAGAGGGAATGGGGGGACATGCTTCACATCACTCTCCAGCTTTCCCACCAGGCCTGGAGCCACCATATCTGGCCTCCTGGTGACATGAGATGACTAAATGTCTTCACTGTGCAAAGCACCGTTGGATAGTCTTCCATTACTCGCAGCCAAACGCATCCCAACTGACTGTCTGCCACTGCCACTCACTCCTCATTTTGCTGCTGTCTCCCAGGCTGCCCTAGTTTTCCCCATATACAGTTCCCCAGCTGCCCTCCTTCACACAGCACCGTGTGTCACTCGGGGTCCTCTGATGCCAGCGGCAGAAGCCACGCTTGGCAGTCTGTGGCCGAATCACAATTCAGAGGATGTACAGAATGAACACGAGGCCAGAGGGGCAATCTTAGAAAACAGGGAGGAGCCAAGGAAGCCCTGGAGGGAAGAAACCAGGGGTCCCCAGCAAAAGTCACTGCACAGGAGAAGCCAGGTCCACTGTCCCTGCCCCAGCAAGGACACTTTCCAGCCTCACATGCTCTTAGAAACCTCGCACGGAGTCCTAGGAGAGGACCCTGGGCCGACCAAGCCCACGTCCTGCGCCCACTCCAACTGTGCTTCTGTGGGGGGAAAGGGGAAGCACTTCTGCCAAAGATATACAACAGAACTGTAGTAAGAGCAGGTGGTATTATACCCATTTTACAGATTGAAACCGAGTCACTATTTCCATAACCCGTCCATGACACACGAGGATTGAGCCCAGGAGGCAGTCTGGTTCCTGCCTATGCTGTGCTTCTCTCATCACGGGGGTTCCCCATCGGGAAGGTCCAAGTGCTTTTAGGGAAGAGGAGCTCGGTAGAAGACAGCTGGAAAGAGACCAGTGTGCACCCTCTGAGTCCCAGAGGCTGCGGGTGCCACTCAGCCTCTGAATGTTACAGGAAGACTCGACTGCAGCTGCTAGGAGAAGGGATTTGTGCAGAGAGACCAAGGCCTGCAAGAACATCTGTGTGTGTGCACAGAAGGGAGCAGAATGGATTGAGGGTTTCTGACTGAGCTGGAAACAAATGCCATCAGCAAAGCCCATCTGTCGGGAGGTGCTTGCATAAGCAAGTCAGGGTCGCATCTGGGCCACTGGTTTTCCCAACCCAGCCTTAAGTGTGGCCTCAAAGGACTAATCCCCCCTCCGCACTCTGCACTCTGAAGGCAGAGCCACAACACAGGCTGGGCTGCTGAGGACAGGCAGCGCCCTCAGGCGGGCCATCATCCCAGCTTGACCTGGGATCTGGTGCCCAGCACAGCGGACTGTGGGGCAGGGTTCAGGCTCTCAAGCAAACAGTCTTGCCATTCTGTAACTGACAGTTTAGAGTGGAGACAATAAACACCATAGATAAAATAATTGCACTTTTCTCTGGCAAACCAGCAACCCCTGCTGAAGTGTGACCCACACATACTTATTTTGTTTACCCTCATTGTGTGTGTGTGTATGTGGTGTTTTGTTGTTGTTGTTGTTTGATTTTTGAGATAGAGTCTTGCTCTATCTGTTGGGCTGGAGTGCAGTGGCACAATCACAGCCCACTGCAGCCTTGGCCTCCCAAATAGCTGGAACTACAGGCATACGCCACCACGCCTGGCTAAGTTTTAAAATTTTTTGTAGAGATGAGGTTTCACTGTAATGCCCAGGCTGGTGTCAAACTCCTGGGCTCAAACAGTCCTCCCGCCTCAGCCTCCCAAAGTGCGGGTATTACAGGCATGAGCCACTGTGCCTGGCTTCATTGAGGTTTTTATTGTTAATGTTCTTAGGAAGTGCATTTTACCCTTGAACAACATGGGTTGGAACTGCATGGATCTATGTTATGTATACATGAATTTTTTTCAATAAATGTATTGGAAAATTTTTTAGAAATTTGCAGCTATTTACTGGGCGCGGTGGCTCACGCCTATAATCCTAGCACTTTGGGAGGCCGAGGCGGGCAGATCACTTGAGGTTGGGAGTTCAAGACCAGCCTGCCCAACATGGAGAAACCCTGTCTCTACAAAAGATACAAAATTAGCTGGGCGTGGTGGCACATGCCTGTAATCCTAGCTACTCAGGAGGCTGAGGCAGGAGAATCGCTTGAACCCGGGAGGCGGAGGTTGCAGTGAGCTGAGATGGCGCCACTGCACTCCAGCCTGGGTGACAGAGTGATGCTCCGTCTCAGAAAAAAAAAGAGATTTGCAACTATTTGAAAAGAACTTGCAGGGGTGGGTGCGGTGGTTCACGCCTGTAATCCCAGCACTTTGGGAGGCCGAGGCTGGCGGATCCCTCGAGGCCAGGAGTTTGAGCCAGCCTTGCCAACATGGTGAAACCCTGTCTCTACTAAAAATACAAAAATTGGCCAGGCATGGTGGTGTGCACCTGTAATCCCAGCTACTCAGGAGGCTGAGGCAGGAGAATCACTTGATCCTGGGAAGCAGAGATTGCAGTGAGCCAAGATTGTGCCACTGTACTCCAGCCTGGGTGACAGAGCAACACTCTGTCTCAAAGAAAAAAAAAAAACAGAAAAGAAAAGATCTTGCAGATGAACCACATAGCCTAAAAATATTTTTTAAAAAATAAAATGTTAAGGCCGGGCACAGTGGCTCACGCCTGTAACCCCAGCACTTTGGGAAGCTGAGGCAGGCGGATCACAAGGTCAGGAGATCAAGACCATCCTAACATGGTGAAACCCCGTCTCTACTGAAAATACAAAAAATATTAGCTGGCCGTGGTGGCGGGCGCGTGTAGTCTCAGCCACTCCAGAGGCTGAGGCAGGAGAATGGCGTAACCCGGGAGGCGGAGCTTGCAGTGAGCTGAGATCGCACCACTGCACTCCAGCCTAGGCAACAGAGCAAGGCTCTGTCTCAAAAATAATAATAATAATAAACAAGTAAATACATAAATAAATAAAAATAAAATGTTAGGTATGTCATGAATACATAAAATATATGTGCATTAGTCTATTTTTCTATTTTATCATTTGCTACCATAAAATATACGCAAATGCATTCTAAAAAGTTAAAATTTATCAAAACTTACACACACACAAACACACTGCCAAGCCAAGAGAAATGTAAACAAACATAAACATGCAGAATTAAATCATAACTGCATGAAATTAACTGCAGTACACACTGCACTACCGTCATAGTTTCGCGACCACCTCCTGTTGCTACTGCGGTGAGCTCAAGTGTTGTGAGTATCCGTTTGAAACACCGTGTGACACTCATCATCTCCGCATGAGCAGTTTGTCTCTCCAGCAAATTGCACATCGCAGTAAAAAATGATCCCTAGAGGTTCTCACCTAGTTTTCATCGTGTTTAGTGCAATACTGTAAGCCCTGAATAACCTCAGGGGACCCGTACAAAGTGCCACTAGTGATGCTGGAAGTTGTCCCAAGAAGCAGAGAAAAGTCATAACATTACAAGAAAATATGCAATTGCTTGATATGTGCCATCGATGGAGGTCTGCAGCTGCAGTTGCCCGCCATTTCCAGATAAATGAATCCAGTGTGAGGACCATCATAAAAAATGAAAAGGAAATTCATGAAGTTGTCACTGCATGTATGCTAGCAGGCACAAAAACCTTGCACTGCTTACAAGATATATTTTTATCTCGTGTTGCAAATGCAGCTTCTATGTGGGTACAGGATTGCTATAAGGCATACCTATAGATTGTAATTTGCTTCGAGAAAAAGTGAAGTCATTACATGGCAACCTAAAGCAAAAGGAAGAAGGAGGATCTCAAGCTGGGGAATTTAATGCCAGCAAAGGATGGTTTGATAATTTTAGAAAGAGTATGGCTTAAAAAATGTCAAGATGGCAGGAGAAGCAGCTTCTGCCAACCAGAGGCAGCAGATGAGTTCCCAGATGCCAGTGAGAAAGTCATTGAGGAGGCTGGGCACGGTGCCTCACACCTGTAATCCCAGTACATTGGGAGGCTGAGGTGGGAAGATCACTTGAGCCCAGGAGTTTGAGACCAGCCTGGGCAACATACTAAGACCCCACCTCTACCAAAAATTTAAAAATTAGCTGGGCATGGTGACGTGCATCTGTAGTCCTAGCTACTCAGAAGGCTGAGGCAGGAAGATCACTTGAGCCCTGGAGTTTGAGGCTATAGTGAGCTATGATTGTACCACTGCACTCCAGCCTTGACAACAGAGAAAGACCCTGTCTCTAAAAAAAATAATAATAAAAATGAATAAGAAAAAGAAGTAAGCCTGTTCATAAGTGCTAAGGAGAAAAATGGAGCAGAGGAAGGGCCTGGGAGTGGTGGGGATAGACACACAGAGGCAAGCACTATTAGTTTTTTGAAAATTCTTCCGATCATCTCTGCATGATAGTTTGTTGTTGTTTCTGTTGTTTTTTCTTTTTTCTTTTTCTTTTTCTTTTTTTTTTTTTCTTTTTTTTTTGAGATGGAATCTCACTCTGTCGCCTAGGCTGGAGTGCAGTGGAGCAATCTCGGCTCACTGCATCCTCCACCTCCTGGGTTCAAGCAATCCTCCTGCCTCAGCCTCCCACGTAGCTGGGACTACAGGTGTGCACCACCACACCCAGCTAACGTTTCTATTTTTAGTAGAGACGGGGTTTCACCATGTTAGCCAGGCTGGTCTCGAACTCCTGACCTCAGGCAATCCACTTACCTCGGCCTCCCAAAGTGCTGGGGTTATAGGCATGAGCCACCGCGCCTGGCCAATATTTTTGCTTTTCCAGTTGGGAAATGTTACATGCAACTCTAGATTTCTGATTTCTGTTGGAAAATCAGATGATCTGACATCCATACTCCCGCAAGCCTTGATTGTCAGAAGATGCCCTGCCATCCAGGTCAGTGCAGGCTCCTCTTGGCCTTTCTCCTGTCTCCCTTAGGCAACTCGACCCTGAGGGCTTTCCAGCTTCCTCTCTCTTCTTTAGCCCATCCCTGTGCTGCCTCCCGGCAACATCTTCAGGATCGTTTGTGTTCTCGTGGGGCACCAGGAAGAGGGGCTCCCCCTTGCTCCCCACTCTCCACCTGCCCTCTTCTGGTGCTCACTTTTTCAGAGGCTTCAGGCTCCCCTTGCTATTTGCTCCTTGAATCTGCTTTGAGCTTCCCTTGTGATCTCTGCCAGTGCGCTCCATAATTGGGCATAAATTAGGAAAAGCCCCCCTACACATGCGCATACATGCACACACACACACACACTGGCACACAGACATGCACACACACACACAGACGCACACAGACACACGCACACACAGACATACACAGAGACACGCACATACACGCAGAAGAGGCCTGCTACTTTCTCACACAGGAAGCTCCAATAGCCGTTGATCAAGAACGGCTGCATCCAGCTCTAGATTCCCAGGGAAAGAAAAGTTAGAGGTCACCTTGAACCAAGTGTGTGGCCCAAAGCAGCACTCCACTGCCCTGAGCAAAATCAGTTCCATTGGCAGGAGGGAGCGGGCACGGCTGCTGGGCAGTCAACAGCTTCCATCACAGACGGCGACCCACTTTCCCCTTCTTCTCCAGCAGGATTTTCATCTTCTAGAAGTTCAAGGTGGAGACAAAGGGAAGTGACCCCGCAGGGTGTTTTATGTGCTGGACAGAAGCACAGACTCCCTTCCCCAGGGGCCTGCAAATCAGGAGGTACTTAAACCTCCAATTAGGCAGAGGCCATCTGTTCACTCATATGTATAATACTGAACGAACGTCCTGGACGTTCTAGATGGCTCACGCCTGTAATCCCAGCACTTTGGGAGGCCAAGGCAGGCGGATCACGAGGTCAGGAGATCGAGACCATCCTGGCTAACACGGTGAAACCCTGTCTCTACTAAAAATACAAAAAAATTAGCCAGGTATGGTGGCAGGCACCTGTAGTCCCAGCTACTCGGGAGGCTGAGGCAGGAGAATGGCGTGAACCCAGGAGGTGGAGCTTGCAGTGAGCCGAGATCGCGCCACTGTACTCCAGCCTGGGCAACAGAGCGAGACTCCGTCTCAACTGTTCTAGGCACTGGGGATGCATCAGTGAACAACACAGACATCCCTGCCATTCTGGAGCCAACATTTGAGTGGTGGACCTAGCCAGTAGACAGAACGAACTACTGCTAAGAAAAATTGGAAGAAATTAGAGTGGGTAATTAAGAAAGGCTTCCAGAAGACCGGGCTTCTCTGTCTCTATAGGGTGATTTGGGAAGGTTTTTGTGTTTGTTTTTGTTTTGGGGGATTTTTTTTTTTTTTTTTTTGAGATAGGATCTCGCTTTGTTGCCCAGGCTGGAGTGCAGTGGTGTGATCGTGGCTCATGCAATCTCAACCTCCCGGGTTCGAGCGATCCTTTTACCTCAGCCCCCTGAGTAGCTGGGACTACAGGCACATGCCACCATGCCTGGCTAATTTTTGTATTTTTAGTAGAGATGGGGTTTTGCCATGTTGGCCAGGCTGGTCTTGAGCTGCTGGGCTCAAGTGATCCACCCGCCTTGGCCTCCCAAAGTACTGGGATTGCAGGTGTGAGCCACCGTGCCCAGCCGGAAGTCTCCATGGAAGAACTGACATCATGGGAAGGAACCAGCCCCAAGAAGGACTGAGGAAGGATATCAGATGTCCTGGATAAGGTTTGGTGCATCAGAACAGAAAAGAAGGCCAGTATGATCAGAGCTTAGTCAGGGATGGGGAGAGACATGGAAGCCAGATCCTGCGGGGCTTGTGGAGCAGGGGAAGGAGTTTGGATGGTGTTTTAATGCAGTAAGTAGTCACTGGGGAGATCTCAGTGAAAAAGTGATGGGCTCTGATTTACCCAGTCATAGTCTGCAGTAACCACACGGATTTCTGGAGACATTCCTTCTGCGGCTTTCCTCCCCAAACTCCACTGGTGCTCATGTTGACTCATCTGTCATTTTCACTTCCTTTCTGGCAGAGTAGCTGAGCTGAGCAAACAACAGAGCAGGTGGACAATAGTCTGGCCTCTGCATGAAGCCACCAGTTCACAGGAAATACAGGGGGCAGAGGAACATGTTAAGTGGCACCTCAGGGATCCTGAAAGTGGGGAAATCCACAGGACAGGTGACCCCTTTCCTTCAACAAGTAAAGAGCATCAAAATAAAGGAAGGTGGCCATTGTAGAGTAGAGGAGACTTGAGAAAATACCTGCATAAGCAGAGGATGATTTCGAACAAACCAGCTCACAAAAGACACCTGCGAGACAATGATGGGAAATGTAATGCAGGCAGGGTAGTGCATGACATTAAAGAATTCTTGTTAATTTAGATGAGTATGATAATGTTACTGTAATTTTGTTTTTTAAATCTTATGTACTAGAGATAAAAGCTAAAATATTTATGGGTGAAATGACCTGATGTCTGGCCAGGTATGGTGGCTCATGCCTGTAATCCCAGCACTTTGGGAGGCTGAGGCGGGCGGGGATTGCCTGAGGCCAGGAGTTCGAGGCCAGTTTGGCCAATATGACAAAACCCCGTCTCTACTAAAAATAAGAAAAATTAGCCGGGCATGGTAGCGCATGCTGGAATTCCAGCTACTTGGGAGGCTGAGGCAGGAGAATCATTCGAACCTTCGAGGTGGATGTTGCAATAAGCCAAGCACATTCTACTGCACTCCAGCCTGGGTGACAGAGCGAGACTCTGTCTCAAAAAAAAAAAAAAAAAAAAATGATGTCTGGGGTTTACTCTAAAACATTCTATCAGAAACAAAGAAGGTCACAAGGCTGGGTGAATAGATGAAATGGGAATGGAAAATAGTGGTTGTTGTAGCTGATGGGTGACTCAGTCTCCTCTCTGCTTTTGAGTATGTTTGCAAATTTCCATAATAAAAAGATTTTTTTAATGAGTAAGGCTGTCAAGAAAAGTCACATGTCCCACTTTCTGGGAGCAGTAACACGGCCATCGCAGCTCATATTTTCCTTTTCTTCCATTTCAGCATGGCGAGGACAACATCCTTGCTGCCTCCAGCTGGCGGGCGACCACAGCTACTGCCTGCTCTGTGCTACTGAGCCACTCGGTCTGGAGCCCCCAGGACAGCACCTGCTTCCTGAGGTTGTCCTGGCTCAGCTGTGCACAGCGATGGTGGAGAACTGGACTCCACAGGCTCACAACCTTCCTGTCAGGTTTCAGGGCCCAGCATCCTTCATCCTGGGCCTGGCTGCCCTGAACAATGGCTGAGGGCTGGGGGACCCCATAGAGTGACACCACAGCGTACGGGGCCAGCAGCACTCCAGTGCCCGTGGACTATGACCACCTATCGGGCCATCCCCAGCGATGGTGTGGACCTGGCAGCCAGCTGTGGCGCCAGGGTGGGCGATGTCCTCCCTGGGCCACACACAGGGGACTATGCTCCCTTGGGATTCTGGGCCCAGAATGGCAGCATGTCCCAGCCTCTTGGCGAGAGCCCGGCCACCGCCACCGCCACCACCCGCCCCAGCCCCACCACTCCCGCAATGCCCAAGATGGGCGTGCGCGCAAGGGTGGCCGACTGGCCGCCCAAGCGGGAGGCCCTGAGAGAGCACAGCAACCCAAGCCCCTCCCAGGACACAGATGGCACAAAGGCCACCAAGATGGCCCATTCCATGAGGAGCATACAGAACGGACAGCCCCCCACCAGCACCCCGGCTTCCTCAGGGTCCAAAGCCTTCCACCGACTCTCCAGGAGAAGGTCCAAAGACGTGGAGTTCCAGGACGGGTGGCCCCGGTCCCCCGGCAGGGCCTTCCTCCCCCTTCGGCACCGCAGCAGCAGCGAGATCACCCTCAGCGAGTGTGACGCGGAGGACGCGGGGGAGCCGCGGGGGGCCCGGCACACGGGGGCGCTGCCCCTCTTCCGCGAGTATGGGAGTACCTCGTCCATCGACGTGCAGGGCATGCCCGAGCAGAGCTTCTTCGACATCCTGAACGAGTTCCGCAGCGAGCAGCCCGACGCCCGGGGTTGCCAGGCCCTCACCGAGCTCCTCCGGGCAGATCCTGGCCCACACCTCATGGGGGGCGGCGGCGGAGCCAAGGGGGACTCCCACAACGGGCAGCCCGCCAAGGACAGCCTCCTGCCACTGCAGCCCACGAAGGAGAAGGAGAAGGCCCGGAAGAAACCTGCGCGGGGCCTCAGCGGCGGGGACACGGTGGACTCGTCCATCTTTCGGAAGCTAAGGAGCAGCAAACCCGAGGGGGAGGCTGGGCGTTCCCCGGGGGAGGCCGACGAGGGCCGGAGCCCCCCGGAAGCCAGCAGGCCGTGGGTGTGTCAGAAGAGCTTCGCCCACTTCGACGTGCAGAGCATGCTGTTCGACCTCAACGAGGCGGTCGCCAACAGGGTGTCGGTGTCGCAGCGGCGGAACACCACCACGGGTGCTTCGGCCGCTTCCGCCGCCTCGGCCATGGCCTCCCTCACGGCCTCGCGGGCCCACAGCCTCGGAGGCCTGGACCCGGCCTTCACCAGCACAGAGGACCTAAACTGCAAGGAGAATTTGGAGCAGGACCTCGGCGATGACAACAGCAACGACCTGCTGCTCAGCTGCCCGCACTTCCGCAATGAGATCGGGGGCGAGTGTGAGCGCAATGTGAGCTTCTCCCGGGCTTCCGTGGGCTCCCCGAGCAGCGGCGAGGGCCACCTGGCAGAGCCCGCCCTGAGCGCCTACCGCACCAACGCCAGCATCTCGGTGCTGGAAGTGCCCAAGGAGCAGCAGCGGACGCAGAGTCGGCCCCGGCAGTACAGCATCGAGCATGTGGACCTGGGCGCCCGCTACTACCAGGATTACTTCGTGGGCAAAGGTGACGGATGGCGTGTGGGTGGGAAGGTTGGGTGGGAAGGTTGGGTGGGCCGAGGCTTGCCTCCGAGACCCCCACTACTCATTCATTCACTCTGTGCCAGGCCCTGCTCTGGCACTGAGGATGTGGCGGGAACAGAGACCTCCCTTCTGGAGGGCTGTGAAGATCCGGTGAGCAGAGCCACCCGGGCCTCAGCCCTGTGTCTGACACAGCAGCACTCCATAAACCTTGAGCTACAGGACACAGCTCTGCATTTACTCAGCACATATGGGCTTGGGGACAGCTCAGTGCCAGGCACTCTCTAGAGCCTGGGGATGTAGTATCAACCAGCTTAAAACAAATGTTCTGTCTTCCTAGCACTTTTAATGTTTTCATGGGTAACACAAACGTAGAACAGGATAAATACGAAAAATACACAAGGGATTGTAGGGTGCTAAATGCAGTGGAAAAGAGTACAGCAGGGAAGAAGGAAATGGAGTGTCGGAGGGTGGGGGCAGATCCCAGTGGGGGATGGTCAGAGGGGGCCTCCGAGGCAGGTGCAGTTTGAGTACCAAGCTAAAGTCACCATGTGCAAATTGCAGGCACTGTTCCCAGAACAGAGCAGCGAATACAAAAGTCTTGGAACTGCCCGGCGCAGTGGCTCACGCCTGTAATCCCAGCACTTTGGGAGGCTGGGGCAGGCGGATCACTTGAGGTCAGGAGTTCAAGACCAGCTTGGCCAACATGGTGAAACCGCATCTCTACTAAAAATACAAAAAAATTAGCCAGGCATGGTGACATGTGGCTGTAATCCCAGCTACTTGGGAGGCTGAGGTAGGAGACTCGCTTGAACCCAGGAGGCAGATGTTGCGGTGGGCTGAGATCATGCCACTGCACTCCAGCCTGGGTGACAGAGTGAGACTCTGTCTCAAAAAAAAAAAAAAAAAAAAAGAGAATTGCTTGTAACTGCTAGTAACAGGCTTAAACAACATAGAAGGGACTCTCCTGTGAAGAAATCCAGAGTTCAGCAGCCCAGGGCTGGTATGGTCAGTCTTAAGCATCAGTGAAACGTCAGCCTTAGTGCATGGCACGATCCCCCACTGCTCCACACCACGATGGCTGCTGGAGTGCCAGGCGTCACATCTGTGTTTCCAGGCAGAGAAAAAGAGGAAAGGGTAAGGACAAAAAGGCAGACCTCTTGTCAGGTCAACCCCCTTATGCCCTTATGCCTAGTGTTTCATTATTGGAACGCTAAGCATGTGGGAGTTATAGCCTACTGCTCAAGGACATTGCCAGGGTATGAATTTTTACTCGTGGAAAAATTCAAAAAATTGCAGCCTCCGGCATAAATGCGTTAAAGAGCTTTCTCAGAAGCCCGGTCCAACTACTTGCACTTAGTGGCCACACCTGTGTGCAAAAGAGGCTGGGAAATGCAGGTTTTTAGCTAGACAAAGTTTTTCTTTTCCAAGAATAGAGGACTTTTCTTAAAAAAAAAAAAAAAAAGACGAAGTACTAGCAGCTAGTACCCCACAGCAGCTAGGTTTTTTTTGTTGTTTTTTTTCTTTTTCTTTTTTTTTTGAGGCAGTCTCGCTCTGTCGCCTCGCCCAGGCTGGAGTACAGTGGCGCGATCTCAGCTCACTGCAGCCTCTGCCTCCTGGGTTCACGCGATTCTCCTGCCTCAGCCTCCTGAGTAGCTGGGACTACAGGCGCTCGCTATCATGCCCAGCTAATTTTTGTAGTTTTAGTAGAGACAGGGTTTCTCCATGTTGGCCAGGCTGGTCTCGAACTCCTGACCTCAGGTGATCCACCCACCTTGGCCTCCCAAAGAGTTGGGATTACAGGCGTGAGCCACCACGCCCAGCTCACAGCAACTAGTTTTTAAAAATATTTAAAGTAATGTCCTTGTCAAACATAACAAATGTCAGTTAAGTCATCCCACAGGACACTGGAGCTCCAACTTGGAGTCAGACAGCCCTCGGTTTGGGGTATCTGTTCCATAGCTGATCCACGTGATAGGTTTTACCCTTCAGACTGTGTGACAAATGAAGATGATTATATCAATATCACATGCACAAACAGAATGACACAGAGATTGAAAAGAAAGGGATAAAAAAGAAGTTCCAGGCCGGGCACGGTGGCTCACGCTTGTAATCCCAGCACTTTGGGAGGCCAAGGTGGGTGATCACAAGGTCAGGAGATTGAGACCATCCTGGCTAACACGGTGAAACCCTGTCTCTACTAAAAATACAAAAAATTAGCTGGGCGTGGTGGTGGGCACCTGTAGTCCCAGCTACTCGGGAGACTGAGGCAGGAGAATGGCATGAACCCGGGAGGCAGAGCTTGCAGTGAGCCAAGATCGCGCCACTGCGCTCCAGCCTGGGCAACAGAGCGAGACTCCGTCTCAAAAAAAAAAAAAAAAAGTTCCAGACAGTTGCTTACAAGGAAAAAGCCAATGAGGCAATGTCAGTATCACATGAAATAGATGTAAAGGTTGAAAGCACCTTTTAGAGGAACTAAGGAGGCCATTTCATGTTTCTTAAAGTTTGCCAAGAAATTCTGGTAGTTGTGAACCTTCGTATACCTGGCAACTTGGTTTAGGGGTACCTAGATTTAAAAAATGGATCAGGCTGGCTGAGCGCATTGGCTCATGCCTGTAATCCCAGCACTTTGGGAGGCCCAAGGCGGGCAGATCACGTGGGGTCAGGAGTTTAAGACCAGCCTGGCCAGCATGGTGAGACCATCTCCACTAAAAAATACAAAAATTAGCTGGGCGTGGTGGCGGGTGCCTATAATCCCAGCTACTTGGGAGGCTGAGGCCGGAGAATCGCTTGAAGCTGGAAGGCAGAGGTTGTGGTGAGCCGAGATCGCACCATCACAATCCAGCCTGGGCGACAGAGTGAGATTCTGTCCCCTCAACCAAAACAAACAAAAAAACGCTACGGGGAGAAGTAGAAAAATTCACAACCATAGCGGGAGAAGTGCACAGATGGTCTCTCTGAAGTTGACAGAATCTAGTAGCTGAAAAATAAGGATTTAGAGGATTTAGATAACCTAATGAAAACTTGATTTTACACTGTATATGTATTAACTTTGTATCTAACCAACAAAGAACACATTCTTTTCAACCTACACGTACAAATACGTACATGAAAGGAATGTGGATCAAATAAAGATCAAATAAGATTATACATTAAAATACTTAGTTCTTTGTTAGGCAGGTAGGAAGTACTCATCATGGAGCTTTAAAAAAAAAAAAAAAAGCCGTTTTCTTTTTAAAAATTTCTTTGTAGCCCTGAAAGCTGTTAAAGAAAAAAAACGTTCTGGCCAAGCACAAGGGCTCCCTGAAAGTGTAATTCCAGCACTTTCGGAGGCCGAGGTAGGATGATTACTTGCCCCAGGAGTTAGAGACCAGCCTGGGCAACATAGTGAGACCTCAAAAAAAGGTTAAAAATTTAGCCAGGTGGGGTGGTGCATGTCTGTAGTCCCAACTGTTGTGGAGGCTGAGATGGGAGGATCGCTTCAGCCCTAGAGGCAGAGGTTACAGTGAGCCATGATTGCACCACTGCACTCCAGCCTGAATGACACAGCAATACCCTGTCTCAAAAAACAAAAACTCTTCAATAATATTTGTTAAAGCACAGTAAAGAATGTATTCAGAACCATCACAGCAGGCATAGGGACCACTGCAGCGGAGTCTGGCAGTAGGGAAGAGAGATTGGGCTTAACTCTGAATACAGCATAGTCAAGTAGGAATTTATAGCCAAGAAGCAGGGTGGGGATCAGTGCATGGAAGAAACTATTAAGAAGAAATGTCAGCGGTAAGGAAGATTCTGGCTAAACCAACCTAATGTTGCTGATGACACGCCAGGATGATCAGACATCACCTTTGGATGGTGGAAGATGAAGAGCTTGATCAGGTGTTGAAGATGTCCAGATATTGAGGATAAGGTTGGGGGGCAGGGTTCTTGCTAAACTGACTTTGCGCAGGGTTCTTTGTTAAAACTAGATTTTACAAGGAGGTGTACAGATGGGCCTAGGAGAAGATTCCAAAGCCTGACTAAAGTTTGGCCAAGCAAAGAATCTTTGTCAAAGCTAGTAAATAAGTCATTGGTCAGTGTTTATTGAGTGCCTACTATATGCTAGGATTCGCAAGGAGCTAGATATGCATTGATGGAAAAAGCAACAGCCCCTGTAGCTGCTTCAGGAATAAGCTGGTATCTGTGATCTGTAGAGTACAATGTTTATTCTATTCTCTGATCAACTGGAGATTGTCGAACCCCCTGCAGATGCTGTTCTGATCGGGGCCATTAATTACCACACAGTATTTTGCCCTTAGATTAGCCTTTGATTTGCCAAGAGCATCTCATGAGAACAAGAACCATCAGTTAAACATTCAATGTACCAGTACAATTTCCGGTGGTGGGTAGATGCTAACTTTGTGGACTTGGATCAAGACAGACCGCTGGCGGATACCCACACGAGCATGAGATACTTGGGTTATACATCAGGAAGAACTATTTGCCTGGAAGGGTTATAAGATAGCAGCATGTTTTAGAAAAAAAGAGGAGGCAGCTGTCAGGTAGAGGAGGGAGCAGGAGGCGTGTCCCATGCCTGGCTAAAGCCTCTGTTACCCTAAGGGAAAAAACAGCAGTGTTGGCCGGGCACGGTGGCTCACGCCTGTAATCCCAGCACTTTGGGAGGCCAAGGTGGGCGGATCACAAGGTCAGGAGATCGAGACCATCATGGCTAACACGGTGAAACCCTGTCTCTACTAAAAATATAAAAAATTAGC
Source organism: Pan troglodytes (assembly GCF_028858775.2). Taxonomy (NCBI): domain Eukaryota; kingdom Metazoa; phylum Chordata; class Mammalia; order Primates; family Hominidae; genus Pan; species Pan troglodytes. The sequence continues at coordinate 41,211,360 of NC_072418.2, forward strand.
CGGGCGCAGTGGCGGGTGCCTGTAGTCCCAGCTACTCGGGAGGCTGAGGCAGGAGAATGGAGTGAACCCAGGAGGTGGAGCTTGCAGTGAGCCGAGATCGCGCCAATGCCCTCCAGTCTGGGCAACAGTCTCAAAAAGAAGAAGAAGAAGAAAAAAAAAGCAGTGTTGAAGTTACCTAGGTAAAGAAACATGGTGAGATAAAGGTGATGCCTAGGGGCCCCTATCGTGGTCCCTGACAGGCACCAACAACTGGGGATGGTCATTGCCAACACTCATCATGTGCGTACTATGTGCCTGGCACGGTGCTGACGGCTGGGTCCACCTTTAACTTTACGGCTGAAAATGCTATCTAGCGACTTGGCTGGGGCCAGACATCTATTAAGGGGCAGAGCCCAGGTGTGAGGAGGCTCTCTAGAATCTTACTTAACAGTTTCACAAGGGCTAATCCGCAGTTAAACCAAGTGGACCATTTGCAAACACGGGATTAATCACAGTGATGCTGGGTTGATGGCATGCCATGTACTGTACTAAGCGTTTCATATTTGTAGCTTCATTTTGCCTTCACATCCGCTCTCTGAACTGTGGGTGGCATCAAGGTCCTGTTTTCTCAGATGAGAGCGCTGAGGCTCAGAAAAGTTCTGTGGCTTGGCAGGTGGTACAGTAAGGTGAGCTTTTGCCTCTTACAGTTTCTCCACTGGGGGTGTCTGTGACCAGGCATGAGGTTTGCGTGACCAGCATCCCAGATTGCACAGGACCCTGCCTGGTCGCCCTGTCTGCAGGCCTGCTGGGCATCAGGGCCCCTCCTTCCCAGACAGCTGAGCCTGAACTCGCCTGCTCTTCCTTCTTAGAACATGCCAATTACTTTGGCGTGGATGAGAAGCTGGGGCCAGTGGCTGTGAGCATTAAGCGGGAGAAGCTGGAAGACCACAAGGAGCATGGACCTCAGTACCAGTACAGGATCATCTTCCGGACCCGCGAGGTAGGTCCCATCACTCTCGTTCTTATTAAAGAAATCATAGCCACTCACATCTCGAGCCAGGTTCTAGGGGCAAACGCTTCCCCAGCTTCATCTCATGGAATCCTCCCAACAACCCCGGGAGAGCAATCCTGTTAGTCTCTCCATCTCACAGAGGAAGAAACTAAGACGCAGAATTTAAATGACTTCTGGCCAGGCATGGTGGCTCACGCCTGTAATCCCAGCACTTTGGGAAGCTTGGCGGGTGGCCCACTTGAGGTCAAGAGTTCAAGACCAGCCTGACCAACATGGCGAAACCCCATCTCTACCAAAAATACAAATTAGCCAGGTGTGGTAGCAGGCGCCTGTAATCCCAGCTATTGGGGAGACTGAGCCAGGTGAATTGCTTGAACCTGAGAGGCAGAGGCTGCAGTGAGCTGAGTTTATGCCACTGCACTCCAGCCTGCCAGCCTGGGTGACAGAGTGAGACTGTGTCTCAAAAAAAAAAAAAAAAAGAAATTAAATGATTTATATAGGATCAGTGAATTAGTAGCCAGACCAAGATTTCAGTCCAGGGTGTCTGACTTCAGAGTCCAACATTACAAAACCTGTTTGCAAGAGATTAACTCTAATAAGCATAAGAAATAAAAGGGAAGGTAAGGGATCATTTTAGGAACATGAGGTGTCCTACATAATGGAAAGAATTAAGGCAACAAGCCTCAGGCAGGACAGGAACTGGGGACTCTCAACCACAGGTACTGCTGTTATGCCAATCAGCTCAAGGTACTCCCAATGTGTCACTTTCCATTCTGAGTAGAGAAGCCCATGGTCCTGGCTGGAGGCCTTCCCCTGGATTAAATGTCAGCTGTGGCTAGTGGGGAAGGCCTGTTGGGGCACCCATGCTCTATTAGGACTCTAAATTGTAAGTGACAGAAATCTAACTTGCTAAAGTCAGAAATAGCATTCATTGGTTCATGTAACTGCAAATCTAGGGGTAGGGCAAGCTTCAGGCATAGCTGGACTTAGAGACTCAAATGCAGTTGCCAGAACTCTGCTTCTTTAGCTCTCTGCTTGGCTCTGCTTTTTGCATCGCGAGTGTCATTTTCTTCTGCCACTAACAAGCTCTCACCATGTCATGGGAACATGGAGATGGGCTGCTCAAATCTTTGCACCGTCTCATCCAAAAGGCTTGGACTGGCCAGGCGCAGTGGCTCACGCCTGTAATCCCAGCACTTTGGGAGGCCGAGGCAGGCAGGTCACCTGAGGTCAGGGGTTCGAGACTAGCCTGGCCAACATGGTAAAACCCCGTCTCTACTAAAAATACAAAAATTAGCTGGGCGTGGTGGCAGGCACCTGTAATCCCAGCTACTCGGGAGGCTGAGACAGGAGAATTGCTTGAACCCGGGAGGCGGAGGTTGCAGTGAGCTGAGATCGCGCCATTGTACTCCAGCCTAGGTGACACATGCAAAACTCCATCTCAAAAAAAAAAAAAAAAAAAAAAAAAGGCTTACACTGATTTATCTGGGAAGAACTCTGGCTCTGCTTTAGATCACAAGCCCAAGTCCTGAGCCGGTCGCTGTGATCAGGGGTGGTAGAGGAAACTGCCCGGTCTAGCCCTGGGTCCAGGGGCAGGGCCAGGCACTGTGATTGACAGTTCCACCAGAGCTCCCTGGAGGAGGAGGCAGGGCAGATCCTCAGCAAAAAGAGGAGACCCAGGGAAGCAGAAATGACAGAGAGGTCCAGAAGACCCAAATAAGGAAGACCTTTCAGAAAAGTGGCATTTGCCAGCTAGGCAGGCCCTCCAAAATGGGTCTCCCTCAGCCTGCATTGCCCCAGCCCCTTGGGCCTGGCCTTTGCCCAGACATGGATGCCTAGCAGGCTGAGGCTGCCAAGGACTTGATTGTGGGGCCAGCCAAGTCCTGGACCTCATCCAGGCTGGCAGATGCAGCTCGGAGTGCCCTCGCCCCATCCCCTGACCAAGACCTTCCCACTGAGTTGGGGGAACGGGATGGCGCGGAGGCTTTGCAGTAGCCAGGAAGAGGCAGCCCTAAAACCATGTGCGCCAAACCACAGGTGGTCACCAGCCTCTGTCTCCCCAGCCCTCTCCTCCCTCTACCCACCTTTCTGGCTAGATGAGCACCAGAGCAGAATGAGAGGTGACAGCTCACACTGCATCTGGCTGTTTTAGGACATATGGGCAACTGCTGGGTGGTGAAATGACGCCTACAGTCATATACTTATAAATAGGCTGGGTGCAGCGGCTCACACCTGTAATCCCAGCACTTTGGGAGGCCAAGGCAGGTGGGTCCCTTGAGCCCTGGAGTTCGAGACCAGCCTGGCCAATATGGTAAAACCCTGTCTCTACTAAAAACGCAAAAATTAGCTGGGTATATTAGTGCACACTTGTAGTCTTAGCTGCTCGGGAGGCTGAGGCATGAGAATCTCTTGAACCCAGGAGGTAGAGGTTGTAGTGAGCCAAGATCACACCACTGGACTCCAGCCTGGGTGACACAGTAAGACTCGGTCTCAAAAATATATACATACACATACGTATATATAAAATATTTATTATTAAGGCTATTATTACTGCAAATCTCCTTTATACTGTGTGTCAGGCAATATTCTATACCTTTTATATCTATTAACTCACTTAAATCTCATCACGATTCTAGGGTGAAGACTCTGTTGTCCTCATTTACAGATGACAGAACAGGCACAGAGAGGTTAAGAGACTTGCCCAAAGCACCCTCCAGGGAGTGGCAGGGCAGGGTGCCTGCCTGTGTTCTGGCCGCCGCACTCGGCTGCCTCTGGGTTTTGACTAAGTCAGCTTAGACTGCACACTGGACCCACTCATGAGTTAGGAGCTCAACCAACTCAGTGCTAGCGTTTGTGTTTTTGTTCGTAATGAAAATATAATAGGCGGGGCGTGGAGGCTCACGTCTGTAATCCCAGCACTTTGGGAGGCTGAGGCGGGTGGATCACCCAAGGTCAGGAGTTCGAGACCAGACTGGCCAACATGGCGAAACCCTGTCTCTACTACAAATACAAAAAAAAAAATTAGCTAGGCATGGTAGCAGGTGACTGTAATCCCAGCTTCTCAGGAGGCTGAGGCAGGAGAATCGCTTGAACCTGAGAGGTGGAGGTTGCAGTGAGCCAAGATCACTCCATTGCACTCCAGGCTGGGTGACACAGTGAGACTCCATCTCAAAAAAAAAAAAAAAAAAGAAAATACAATATATAGGCAGGCATGGTGGCTCACACCTGTAATCCCAGCATTTTGGGGTAGGAGGTTAAGACGGAAGGATTGCTTGAAGCCTGGAGTTCAAGACCAGCCTAGGCACCATAGTGATACCCGTGTCTCTAAAAAATAAAAAATACCAGACCATAGCATTAGGAGAAATACCTAATGTAAATGACAAGTTAATGGGTGCAGCAAACCAACATGGCACATGTAATACCTATGGAACAAACCTGCACGTTGTGCACATGTACCCTAGAACTTAACGTATAATATTAAAAAAAAAAAAAACCCAGACTATGTCACACATGCTGAGAGTCGTGAGACTTTAGTGCATGGATACTGGGTTATATAATTTTTTGCTGTAATTTCCTGTTCACTAAGTTTGAAACTGGCTTGATGCCATTCCCAGTGTGTACCTGCTCCCGTCCACTTCCCACCCCCAGCACCTACAAAACTAGCCGTGGGGGACTCTGATCCATCCCTGATGACAGCACGGGGACTCTTTGAGTCTCACAGCCACAGGCCTGGGATCCATCCATTCCACAGACATTTGCTCAGCGTTCCCCCGTCCCAGCTCTATGCTGGGCATGGAGGGTACTGTAGCAAACAAGGCAGCAAAGATGCTCGTGAGACTGGGTGTTTGAGGGGGAGACAAAAGGACGCAGAACACCTTAGCAAATTATGCTGTAGGTGCTTCCCATGGTGACAAGGTGGGGGACAAAGCAAGGAGGAATGATGAGTGTGGCAGGTGCTTAGATTTTTTTTTTTTTTTTTTTTTTTTTCCCCGAGACGGAGTCTAGCTTTGTTCCCCAGGCTGGAGTGCAGTGGCGTGATCTCTGCTCACCACAAGCTCCGCCTCCCAGGTTCACGCCATTCTCCTGCCTCAGCCTCCTGAGTAGCTGGGACTACAGGCTCCCACTACCACACCCTGCTAATTTTTTGTATTTTTAGTAGAGACGGGGTTTCACTGTGTTAGGCAGGATGGTCTCAATCTCCTGACCTGGTGATCTACCCGCCTCAGCCTCCCAAAGTGCTGGGATTACAGGCATGAGCCACCACACCCGGCCCAGGTGCTTAGATTTTTAACAGGAAGGTCAAGGGAGGCATCACTGGGAAGGTAACATTGGAGTAAACCTAGAGGAGGGGAGAGGGAGCCGTGTGGACAACTGGAAGAAGAGCATTCCAGGCAGAGCGAACAGCCAGTGCAGAGGTTCTGAGGCGGAGCCATGCTCCGTGGGTTGGAGACGTCCTGTGAGTCCTAGTTTGACCACTCAGCAGTTCTAGAACCTTGGGCACATGGCTCCTTTCCTCTCAGAGCCTCAGTTTCCCCCTTGGAAATTCTCAGCTTACAGAACTGTGTTGTGGGCTCGGTGAGGTTGCACATATCAAGCAGGCAGTGGGGGACCTAACACTTGACTGGAAGTGATTATGATCGGCACCACTGTTGCAGCTGATGTTCCTTCCCGGGAGGTCAGAGCCCCATGCTGGGAAGCATAGGTTGAGCTCACGGATGGGGTTCTGTCCTTCTCATATCCACACACACACATGCCTTGGGGTCCTGTAAACTAGGGCATAGGGGCCAGAGCGAGAGGTCTGGGCTGCCTTCCAAGCCAGCCAGCCTGCCCCAGATGGCCGTCCCCGGCCACCAAGCAGACAGTCTCGAGTGGACCCGCATCTCCCAGCAGATGGGATATGAGCATTGGCAGTGCCAGGCTCCCCACCAAGGCAGGAACAGACTTGGAGCTGGGCTTTGGCACTGCTTGTCCAAACCCCAGAGAGCCTGGACAGGATGAGCGCCAGGCCAGGGCTGCCCTGTCTCAGGTCCCTTCTCTGGCACTGTCTCACCCAGGACACTGGGGACAGAGTGGGGACGGCAACCAGCCAGGAACTGCGTGGCACCCCCCCACAAGGCCCAGTGGTTCTCATTGGCCTAGAACACGTGATTTTTGACAGGCTTTAGTTCTGATAGGGTTAGAGATTTGGATTTTTATTTTATTGGTTTTTCTTTTTTATTTAAAAAGTACCAAACGCTCATTATTAAGAACTTAGACAATACATAAGTATGCAAAGTAGAAAAAGGAAAGTTTCATTAGTGAAAAAAGCAAGTGTGACCCGTTTTTGTTCAATAGGTACATCTGACTGTGTGTGTGTCTGTGTGTATTTGCTTATTTATTTTTGAGACAAGGTCTTACTCTGTCCCCTGGGCTGAAGTGCAATGGTGCAGTCATAGCTCACTGCAGCCTCGAATTCCCGGGCTCAAGCGATCCTCCTGCCTCAGCCTCCCAAGTAGCTGAGACCACAGGCATGCACCACCATGCCTGGCTAATAATTTTGTTTTGTTTTTAGAGACAGAATCTCACTATGTTGCCCAGGCTGGTCTTGAACTCCTGAGCTCAGGTGACCCTCCTCCTTTGGCTTCCCAAAATGCCGAGATTACAGGCATGAGCCACTGCACCTGGCCGTGTGTATGTTTAAATGAACAATCTCCAAAGCATATTGTTAAGTAGGGGGAAAAGCAAAAAATGTAGCTTCCTGCTTAAGGTTAAAAAATTTAAAACTCAGCTAGGTGCAGTGGCTCACACCTGTAATCCCAGCACTTTGGGAAGCTGAGGCGGGAAGATTGCTTGAGCCCAGGAATTTGAGACCAACCTGGACAACGTAGCAAGACCCCATCTCTATTAAAAATAAATTAATTGCCAGGCGTGGTAGCTCACGCCTGTAATCCCAGCACTTTTGGAGGCCTGCGCAGGTGAATCACCTGAGGTCAGGGGTTCGAGACCAGCCTGGTCAACATGGCAAAACTCCATCTCTACTAAAAATACAAAAATTATCTGGGCATGGTGGCACACTCCTGTAATCCCAGCTACCTGTAATCCCAGGAGGCTGAGGCAGGAGAATCACTTGAACCCAGGAGGCAGAGGTTGCAGTGAGCCAAGATCACACCATTGCATTCCAGCCTGGGCGACAAGAGCGAAACTCTGTCTCCAAAAACAAAATAAATAAAAAAGAAATAATATTTTTAAAACTATTAACTATGCATGTGGCTTTGTCCATAAACATTTAACACACATCTACAGATAATAATGGTTAGCACACATTGAGCTCTCACTCTATACCCAAGATACAGCACTAAGCATTATGCACGGATCTTTTTTAATCCTTTCATTGCCTTGAGGCAGGCATTTTTATCCCCATTTTATCAATGAGGAAATAGGGAAATTAAGCGACTTGCCCAGAGTCACATAGCTAGGGAGGAGCTAGAGCTAGAATTCAAACCCAGGCAGACCACCTCCTAAGTAACCTCCTAGGAAATGTTCTTGAAGGGTACACCTGCCGCCCAGCACAGAGTCAAGCGGGGAGTACGTCTGAGTCAGGAGTGAGTGGGGATAACCTGTACCAGCTGGAACCTCCTTGTTTGCATGGTACTGTGTGCCTTTCACAGCTCACTTGATTTGTTGCCCTCGTCTAGCTGATGCCAGATGTTTTCAGCCTCTGAGCAGAGGAAGGCTGTGATCTGACTCAGGCAGCTGTAGAAAGAATGGACTGGGGACAGGGCAGGGGCAGGGAGACCTGGAGGAGGCTGCTGTCCAGGTGGGAGGTGATGGTGGGGGTGACCAGATGGAGAGTGAGGTGGCCACTCATGACCTGCCAGTGTCCCACTTACTGTCCCCAGTGCTAAAGGAGTTTTTCAAGTAGTGCGCGCCGATGAGGTGGTCAGAGCCAAAATGTGACTGTAAGTCACCCGTCTCCAGGGAGGAAGAAGGAAGATTTCTGGTCCGTGCTGTCCCTCGTTCCCAGCAGAGGGCACTGTGGGACAGTGTCAGTAAGATATAAAGACACTGATCCTGTTGGTCTTAACTGAAACCCACAACCCCAGGGCCACTCAGATTGACAGGGCAAAGCCCCCAACATCATTGCTTTTCATGATTGGTTTCGACACTACCGTGCTTGTGATAAGAGAGATTTGTTTGTTTGTTAATTACCGGGGCCAGAAGTGGGATCATTCTATTCCTTCCACACATGCCTCTCGCCCAGGTGCTATTTGGTGAGGGTGGGTTGTGTGCTTAGAGGTGAAGTCATGACATGTTATTTTTGCCACCTCCTGTGTTTGTCGACTTAGGCAAGCATGTTTTTGCAGTTAATACTTATCCTCCTTAGTCTTTTTGTTGTTTTTGTTGAGACGGAGTCTCACTCTGTCGCCTAGGCTGGAGTGCAGTGGCACAATCTTGGCTCACTGCAACCTCCGCCTCCTGGGTTCAAGTGATTCTCCTGCCTCAGCCTCCTGAGTAACTGGGATTAGAGGCATGAGCCATCATGCCTGGCTAATTTTTCTATTTTAGTAGAGACAGGGTTTCACCACGTTGGCCAGGCTGGTCTCGAACTCCTGACCTAAAGTGATCCGCCCACCTCGACCTCTCAAAGTGCTGGGATTAGAGGTGTGAGCCACCGCACCTGGCCTCCTCCTTAGTCTTTAAACCACAGCCCCAAGTGTACTTTGGGTGCTTGTAACAAGCCCCCTGGAGAGGGATTTTTCTTTGTGCGTTCTTGGTGTGGTGCTGGTCCAGTGCATGGCATAACCTGGTGGCCAGCAGCATGCTGTGGCTACAAGCATGAGCTGGTATTAGTGAGGATGTGGAGCAGCAGGGGCTCTCAGACAGGGCTGGTGGGGTGTAAATTGGTACAACCACTTGGAAAACTGTTTGGCAGTTCAGTAAAATTGAAGATTAGCATGCCTGGTGATTTAGCAATTTCTATCCTAGGCATAAACCCAAAAGAAAAGGTGTTCATGTGCACTGAGGTGCTTCTGTGAGGGTTCCTAACAGCACTATTCACAGTTGGCAAATACTGGAAGCAGTTCTGGTGCTCATCAACAGTGAAAAGGAGTAAAACGTCAGCCTCTCGCAACAGCATAGCTGCAGCTCATATATGTAGCATTCAGAGAAAGAAGCTAGATAACAAAAGAATACAAACTGCCTGGCTGGGCGCAGTGGCTCACACCTGTAATCCTGGCACTTCAGGAGGCCGAGGCAGGAGGATCACTTGAGCCTAGGAGTTGCAGACCAGCCTGGGCAACATAGTGGGACTCTGTCTCTACAAAAATATACAAAATTAGCCAGGCATGGTGGCACATGCCTATAGTCCCAGCTGCTCAGGAGGCTGAGGCAGGGGATCTCTTGCGCCCAGGAGGTCGAGGCTGCAGTGAACCATGATTGTGCCACTCCATTCCAGCCTGGGCAACAGAGTTAGACCCTGTCTTCAAAAGAAAAAAAGAATAAAAAAATACAAACTGCCTGAAGTTCAAAAATAGACAGAAATAAATGATGGTGTTGAAAGTCAGGATAGAGTTAATTTTGAGGAAAAAGGGGTACAAATGGGCTGTGGGTGCTGGAAATACATTTCTTGATTTGGATAGTGATTACCCAGGTATTTGCTTTCTGATACTTTCTTCGGCCTCACATCTATGTGTTATGTACTTTTTTTTTAGACGGAGTTTCACTCTTGTTGCCCAGGCTGGAGTGCAATGGCACGATCTCAGCTCATTGCAACCTCCTCCTCCTGGGTTCAAGCGATTCTTCTGCCTCTGCCTCCCAAGTAGCTGGGATTACAGGCATGCGCCACCACGCCCGGCTAATTTTTGTATTTTTAGTAGAGACAGGGTTTCACCCATGTTGGTCAAGCTGGTCTCAAACTCCTGACCTCAGGTGATCTGCCCACCTCGGCCTCTCAAAGTGCTGGGATTACAGGTGTGAGCCACGGTGTCTGGCCTGTATACTTTATATATTTGGATTATACCTCACCATACACATACCAAATATATATATCTCAAAACAAACCACGAGCTTTGGAGAAGTCAGGACTGGGTTGGAATCTTGGTTGCCATTTTGTCAGCTGTGGTGACCTTGGATAAGGCACATAACCTCTTGGAACTTCAATTTGCTTCTCTGTAAATCAGAGATAAAACCTCCCTTGAACAGACCTATACGTACAGTTATTACTATAGTACCTGGAGCACAGTGCAGTGAACTGCACCTTCATAAATGTGACTTGTTATTAAGGTATATAAGTTAGACATTTATTTGGCTGCAAAGCGATAGAAAACCTGACTACCAATAGCTAAAACAAAGGGAGGTTATTTTAATCATCTAATAAGTCTGGATGTAGGCAGCTGCAAGGATTAACTTCTGTGACTTTTTGTTGTCTCTTTCCTCATGATTGCAGTCTGGCTGCCACAGCTCCAAACATTTCATTCTCATACCACTGCCCATCACACAAAGAAGTGGGCAGGTGGAAAGGGGCTTTCTTTTTTTTTTTTTTTTTTTGAGACAGTCTTGCTCTGTCACCCGGGCTGGAGTGCAGTGGCACAATCTTGGCTCACTGCAACCTCTGCCTCCCAGGTTCAAGCAATTCTCCTGCCACAGCCTCCTGAGTAGCTGGGATTACAGGCATGCACCACCAGGCCCAGCTAATTTTTGTATTTTTAATGGAGACAGCGTTTTGCCATGTTGGCCAGGCTGGTCTCAAACTCCTGACCTCAAGTGGTCCGCCCGCCTCGGCCTCCCAAAGGGGGCTTTCCTTTTATTAGAGGGAAATCTGCCCCAGAAGTCCTCGCCAAGCACAATTCTCATAGCTCATTGCCTGGAATTGATCACATGGTTGCCTATAGGAAAAACTTGGGAAGCAACATCTGGGGAATGGGAATGAGATGGCTGTGATTGGCTTTGACTAAAGGTTTTCATCCCTGACTGCACATCAGAAGCACCTGAGAAGGATTAAAAATATGCCATGTATACAAACATGCATGTCTGGCCCCATCCCAGACCAACCAAATTAGAATCACTGGTGGTGTCTTGTCTTGTCTTGTCCTTTTCTTTTCTTTTCTCTTCTCTCTTTCCTAGCCTCCCTCCTTTCTTTTCTTCTCTTCTCTTCTTCTTTTCTTTTCTTTTCTCAGACTGAGTGTTGCTCTGTTGCCCAGACTGGAGTGCGGTGGTGCAATCTTGGCTCACTGCAACCTCCGCCTCCTGGGTTCAAGTGATTCTTCTGCCTCAGCCTCCCAAGTAGCTGGGATTACAGGTGCATGCCACCATGCCTGGCTAATTTTTATATTTTTAGTAGAGATGGGGTTTCACCATGTTGGCCAGGGTGGTCTCGAACTCCTGACCTCAAGTGATCCGCCCACCTTGGCCTCCCCAAAGTGCTGGGATTACAGGTGTGAGCCACCCACGCCTGGCCTTTTTTTTTTTTTTTTTTTTTTTTTTAATGAAACTGGTCTGAAACCAGTGCCACAGTTCAAGATCCAAGATGATGCCGGTATTCAAGGCAGGTGGGTGTTTTACTTGAGCATTTACAGTAATGTGTACATAATACAGTGTTACTGTAATAATGACAAGAGCCCACCTCCTGGTAGGACCTGTTTTCTTCATTATGCTCCCTACTGCCTTACATAATTCATCTCCCCCATTCCAGTGTCAGCTCCACAAGGACAAGGGTCTTTGTTCATTGCACCTAGAGTAGGACTCAGTGCCTCACAGGAGGCACTCAGCCAGTATATGTTGAACAAATGAAGGTAGTTTACATTATTGTCTCATTTAATCCTCCCAACACCCCTTCAAGGTTACGATACCATCCTGTACCCATTTCACAAAAGAGCAAGCTGAGGCTCAGAGATATGAAGTCACTTGGTCAAGACCACACAGCCAGGAGGCAGCAGGTTCAAGCTCTGGCTCAGACTTAGGGCTTTCTGACCTTAGAGCACAAACTTCCAATCATCACGCATGTCTCTTTCAAAACAAGATACCTCTGCTATGCTCTTATCCCTTTTTAGGTCTCAAGAGCCCCCTAACCTTCCCTTCTCTCTCTTGAGTAGCTCATCACCCTGCGGGGCTCCATCCTGGAAGATGCTACGCCCACAGCCACCAAGCATGGGACCGGGCGGGGCCTGCCCTTGAAGGATGCCCTGGAGTATGTCATCCCCGAGCTCAACATCCACTGCCTGCGGCTGGCCCTCAACACCCCCAAGGTGACGGAGCAACTGCTGAAGCTCGATGAGCAAGGGGTGAGTCAGGGGCTGGAGGTGGGGGTGCTGCTGGGGCAGTACCTTGCAACCCCACTCCTGGTAGCTTTTTCTATCTTGGTCACTTTCTTTTTTCTTTGCAAGTAACAGAAACCTACTTAAGCTGGTTTCAGCAAAAGGAGGGATTCAAATCAAATTCTAGTGGTGCCAAGAGCAAGAATGTAACTGGGTCTCCTAAAGGAGGGAGATTGTCTGGGGGTGAGATAGCTGCTAGGTCCCCATGTGTGCATGCATATATGTGTCTATAGTGGGGGGTTAGTGTGTCTTTCCTCCCCGCTCCACACGCTGGCTCCCTCTGCTTCTCTTGCCTCTCCCACAGCTCCCAGTCTGTTAGAATTACAGCCACATGCAGACCCCAGCAGGCTGACCCTGGTCACAGGAGAGCCATCGATTGGGCTATGCGTAGGTCAGGTGGCTGTCCGTGGCCCAGTCACCAGTGACCAGGGGGATCCAGGATACCTAACGCAAACATAGTTATTGGGAGCCCACTCCCTAAAAAAGGTATTGACTATAAGCCTTGAGCCCTCCAGATTTTGCTTTTGCAGAATCTCAGCCCATCCCAGTCCACCTACTGTGGGATGCCGGCCAAGGCAACAGTCTCTTTCATGCAAGCGTGGCATCACCAGCCGTCCTCCACCCGCCATAGCGAGAAGAGGCGGCCTGGATACCTCGTTGTGCTTCTCTGGAGTGAAAGGGAGGGGGAGGGACAACTGGGACATGCTGCCATGCCCCAACACTGTTTTCCCCTGTCTGGCTATGGCTCTGGGTTCCCGAGTGGTCCCAGCAGCTCCCAGGGCCGAAGGCCTCAGACATACCCCTTGCTCCCTTCCCTCTGCCATCTCTGCCTGGCCTGCCTCCACAAAGCCACTCTTGCCTCTGCAGCTCTGCCGGAAGCACAAGGTGGGCATCCTCTATTGCAAGGCTGGCCAGAGCTCCGAGGAGGAGATGTACAACAATGAGGAGGCCGGCCCCGCCTTTGAGGAGTTCCTCTCCCTCATCGGCGAGAAGATCTGCCTGAAGGGCTTCACCAAGTACGCTGCCCAGCTGGACGTCAAGAGTAAGTAGGGGGCCAGTTAGATCACAGTGAGCCACCGCTGCACTCCTACTCAACAGGCAAAGCTTAAAAGGCCTGGGGATGCCAAGGTGGGGACATGGAGCAGTGGGAGCTCTCAGACTTCACTTGTAGGAGCACAAATAAGTGCAGCCACTTAATTTTTTCGTGTTGTTGTACTTGTTGTTGTTGTTGTTGTTGTTGTTTTTGAGACAGAGTCTCACTCTGTGGCCCAGGCTGGAGTGCAGTGGCATGATCCCATCTCACTGCAACCTCTACCTCCCAGGTTCAAGCAAGATTCTCCTGCCTCAGCCTCCCAACTAGCTGTGACTACAGGTGTGCACCACCACTCTTGGCTAATTTTTGTATTTTTAGTAGAGACAGGCTTTCACCATGTTGGCCAGACTGGTCTCAAACTCCTGACCTCAAGTGATCCACCCACCTCAGCCTCTCAAAGTGTTGGGATTACAGGCATGAGCCACCACGCCTGGCCATGTGCAGCCACTTTGGAAAACAGTACAGCACATTCAAGTCCAGTTTGAAGAGACCCTGCTCTGTGACTCAGCTCCTGCACTCCTAGGTATGCACTCTGTCTAATGTGCACGTGCATGGCAGGAGAGGACTGAATATCCCTAACCACCGGCACCTCGGTGCACCCAGTGCACACTGGCAGAGTTGTGCCATGTTCACCCAGAGGAGATGAACTGGCACCACGGGCATCAGCGTGGAAGAGAGCCACATGCTTCGTGCTGCGCAAAGACAGCAAGCCTCAGAAGAGTGGGACCTGAATGATGCCTTTTACATAACAATTTTTTTCTTTTCTTTTCTTTTCTTTTTTTTTTTTTTTTGAGACAGTCTGCCTCTATTGCCTAGGCTGGAGTGCAGTGGCGCAATCTCAGCTCACTGCAACCTCCGCCTCCTAGGTTCAAGGAATTCTCCTGCCTCAGCCTCCCAAGTAACTGGGATTACAGGCATGAGCCATCACTCCCTGCTAGTTTTTGTATTTTTAGTAGAGATGGGGATTTACCATATTGGCCAGGTTGGTCTTGAACTGCTGACCTCGTGATCTGCCCACCTCGGCCTCCCAAAGTGCTGAGATTACAGGCGTGAGCCACCACACCTGGCCAATTATTATTTTTTATAGAGACAAGGTCTCGCTATGTTACCCAGACTGGTCTCAAACACAAGGCCTCCAGGGATCCTTGGCCTCCCAAAGTGCTGGAACTACACACATGAGCCACTACACCTGGCAAAAAGGTCCAGCAGGATGACTCACACCTGTAATCCCAACACTTTGGGAGGCCAAGGAAGGAGGATTGCTTGAGGCCAGGTGTTCAAGACCAGCCTGGGCAATAAAGCAAGACCCTGTCTCTGAAAAAAAAAAAAAAAAGCAAAAACAAAAACCCAGCAATATATTGTTGGTGGATGCTCTTACACAGTGGAACTCTAAAGAAAAACAGAGCCAAGCGTGGTGGCTCATGCCTGTGATCCTAGCACTTTGGGAGGCTGAGGCGGGTGGATTGCTTGAGCCTGGGAGTTTGAGACTGCAATGAGCTATGATCATGCCACTACACTCCAGCCTGGATGACAAAGCAAGGCCCCATCTCAAGAATAAATAGGCCAGCCATGGTGGCTCATGCCTGTAATCCCAGCACTTTGGGAGGCCGAGGCGGGTGGATCACCTGAGGTCAGGAGTTCGAGACCAGCCTGGCCAAAATGGTGAAACCCCATCTCTACTAAAAATACAAAAAAATTAGCTGGGCGTGGTGGTTCACGCCTATAATCCCAGCTACTTGGGAGGCTGAGGCGAATCGCTTGAACCCGGGAGGCAGAGGTTGCAGTGAGCCAAGACCGCACCATTGCACTCCAGCCTGGGCGACAGAGCAAGACTCCGTCTCAATCAATCAGTAGAAAAAAAAAAAAAACAAGGGAATACTGGAGACAATAAGCAGGATAGTGGTTGGCTGTCTGGGGAGAGGTGGGTGTGTCTAGGAAACGGTGCTCACATTAGAGTGTGGGTGGTGGTCTTTTTCTTAAGGTGGTATCACATAGGACGTATTTGTTGCAGCAGTCTCTGTGCTTATCATGTGTATGTGTACATAAATATATACGATATATGGGGCTGGGCGCAATGGCCCACACCTGTAATCTCAACATTTTGGGAGGCTGAGGCAGGTGGATCACCTGAGGGCAGGAGTTCGAGACCAGCCTCGCCAACGTGGTGAAACCCCGTCTCTACTAAAAATACAAAAATGTAACCAGGTGTGGTGGCACATGCCTGTAATCTCAGCTACTTGGGAAGCTGAGGCAGGAGAATTGCTTGAGCCTGGGAGGCAGAGGTTGCAGTGAGCTGAGATCACACCACTGTACTCGAGCCTGGGCAACAAGAGCAAAACTTCATCTCAAAAAAAAAAAAAAGGGGCCAGGCGCGGTGGTTCACGCCTGTAATCTCAGCACTTGGGAGGCCAAGGTGGGCGGATCATGAGGTCAGGAGATCGAGACCATCCTGGCTAACAGGGTGAAACACCGTCTCTACTAAAATACAGGCGAGCGCCTGTAGTCCCAGCTACTCTGGAGGCTGAGGCAGGAGAATGGCGTGAACCCGCAAGGCGGAGCTTGCAATGAGCCGAGATCGCACCACCGCACTCCAGCCTGGGCGAAACAGCGAGACTCCATATCAAAAAAAAAAAAGAAAGAAAGAAAGAAAAATATATATATGTATATGTATATGATATATAGGATTGAAATGTTTCATGAGAAGTAGCTGGGTGGGTGGATGGGTGATGTTCACAGGTGTCACAGCTCCCTGGGGAATGGACTACCACTGTCCTTGGTAGTGGGTTTTCGTCAGCTGGGAGTGAGAAGGCCCCAAGATGGCTCAGTCAGACATTGCTCTTCCCCACACCTCGCCAAGACTCGGTTTGCTCTTCTAGAAGACAAAACAGAAGCCCAGATCAGGAGACAAATCTTAGAGAAGTGAGGTGTTAGGCAGGTGTCTGGGGCCATCATCACCTTCCCCTGCTCCTCCGCTGAAGGAGGCTGTAGGAGGAACGAGCATGTTATTATGCCATTTGCTAGTTTCGTGATCTTGGACAGGTGGCTTTGCCTGTCTCGACCTCAGTTTCCTCATCTGTAGAGTGAAGGTAATAATTGCGCTTATCTTGGAAGCATGGTGAGGGTTCTGTGGGTCAGCTTGGCCCCAAACATCCTGAGCCCTCCCTCTGTGCCGAGTGCTTCCCAGAGCTCCGCCAGCGTGGGTGTCCCCCTAGGTGGGCGGGGAGGCAGCAGGCCTCCCTGGGCTCACCTGGCGTGGAGGAAGCTGGCAGGTGTGAGTGTTAGTATTGGTTTTTTTGTTTTTTTGAGACAGTCTCGCTCTGTCACCCAGGCTGGAGTGCATTAGAACGATCTTGGCTCACTGCAACCTTCACCTCCTGGTTTCAAGGGACTCTCCCACCTCAGCCTCCTGAATAGCTAGGATTACAAGCGCGTGCCACCAGACCCAACTAATTGTGTATTTTTAGTAGAGATGGGGTTTCACCGTGTTGGCCAAGCTGGTCTTGAACTCCTGACCTCAGGTGATCCACCCACCTCGGCCTCCCAAAGTGCTAGGATTACAGGCGTGAGCCACCGCGCCTGGCCAGGAAGTGGGTTCTCTTAGAGGACCCCAGGAAACAGTGCTCCTGGAATGAGTTTCCCCAAATTACAGGCAAGAATGGCCCTGGCTTGAGCAGATACCTGGATGTTACCCGGCTCCCAACCTGGCTCTGGCACTGGCAGCTGTGGCCTCAGTGTCCCCGCCAGACACTGAGGCAGCATTGAATATTGTTAAGAACAGATCTGGAGGCCAGGCACAGTGGCTCACGCCTGTAATCCCAGCACTTTGGGAGGCTGAGGCAGGTGGATCACCTGAGGTCAGTGGTTCAACCAGCCTGGGCAATGTGGTGAAACCCCGTCTCTACTAAAAATACTAAAATTACTAAAATTATCCAGGCATGGTGGCAGGCACCTGTAATCCCAGCTACTCAGGAGGCTGAAGCAGGAGAATTGCTTGAACCCAGGAGGCAGAGGTTGCAGAGAGCCCACATTGTGCCATTGCTCTCCAGCCTAGGTGACAGAGCGAAACTCCGTCTCAAAAAAAAAAAAAAAGAACAGATCTGGAATCCAACAGCCTGAGTACTGGTCCAGACGCTACCACTCAGTACAGTGTGACCTTGGGAAGGCACTCCCTCTCCATGCCTCAGTTTCCCCCTCTGAAACATGGGCTCAGTAAGCAGGTTTGCCTCTTCCTAGCCATAACCCTCCCTCCTATTAGAGAGAACTCATATCCTAATGCTCAGTGATAACCATTTCTTTGCTTTTCTTCATAGTTTTGCTACTTACGTACACATCCCTGACTGGTATAATCTGACCTGCTTTTGCATGTCACATGAATGGGATCACACTGTGTGTGCTGCTTTGTGTCAGCATCTTTCACTCAACATTTAGAGGATTTCCCCATGCTGCAGCCACGACTCATTCCTTTTCCTGGCTGTATATTTTTCCACAGTGTGAATTGACCAGTGTGTTCACCCATTCTTTTGACTGACGCTTGAAGATTCTTGTACCCATATCCCAGGACACGTGTGCATGATTTCTCTGGGCTGTGGTCCAAGGAAAGGAAGTGCTAGGTTATCAATTAAGCCTATCTTCAGGTATAAGAGAGATTGCTAAAAAGTTTTCCAAAGTGCTTGTACCAAGTTACACACCTAACCAGCCACCTCAAGGGTTCCATTTGCTCCACATCCTCGCCAACCATTGGTGCTGTCAGACTTTTTAATTTTTACCAGTCTGGTGGGTACATAGCAATGGGGTTTCCTTTTTATCTAAATGTATTTAATTTTTTTTTTTTTTTTGAGACAGAGTCTAACCCTGTCTCCCAGGCTGGAGTGCAGTGGCGTGATCTCGGCTCGCTGCAACCTCCGCCTCCCGGGTTCAAGCGATTCTCCTGCCTCAGCCTCCCGAGTAGCTGGGACTACAGGCACCCGCCACCAGGCCTGGCTAATTTTTTGTGCTTTTAGTAGAGACGGGGTTTCACCTTGTTGGCCAGGCTGGTCTCGAACTCCTGACCTCAGATGATCCACCTGCCTCGGCCTCCCAAAGTGCTGGGATTATAGGTGTGAACCACCAGGCCTGGCCAGTGTATTTAATTTTTAAGAGTAGATTGAAGTGAAAGCACCAAGTTAAAAACCAGCACAGATGGTACGTGGGATATGGCAAAAACCCAGAGGTTTTGGAAACATGGTCCTAACTGGCGTTTCTGTTTCAGCCGACTCCACGGGAACCCACTCCCTCTACACGATGTACCAGGACTACGAGATCATGTTCCATGTCTCCACCCTGCTCCCTTACACCCCCAACAACAGGCAGCAGGTCAGTGATTTTCAGCAGAGGCACGGCTGCCAGATGTTGGCTGCCCACCCACCAGCATTGGCCCTCCCAATTCTGTCCTGTGGATCATATGGAGGCCCTTGGCCTTGGAGGCCATCTTTACTATGGTCACTTTCCCTGGGGGTTAGAGACCAGCCCAGGTGTGGTTCGAGATGTCACTTTGGCCCCAGTCTTTCCTGCTGCTTCTTGGGCGCCCTGCCCAGCCCCAGCTAGCCCGACGCCCCTCCAGGGCCTCTTGAGTCATCACTGGTCTTAAGAAGAAGAGTGAATCAGTCAACATTATTTTGACTGCAAGTAACAGAAACTCACACCAAACTGGCTTAACTAGAAAAAGAGATTTATGGGTTATATAACTCTAAGATTGTAGAGAAGGCTGGCCTCAGGTCTGGTTGGATCCAGGGACTCCAACAATATTAGGAATCCTTCCCCATTTCTCACTTCCACTTTTCTTTACAGCAGCTTTATTCACAGGTGCAAAGCAAAGATACCTCCTAGCAGCCCTAGGCTCACATCCACCAGCTTAGCCACCTCAGCAGAAAGAGTGCTGTTTTTTCCGGTTGTCCCAGAAGTGTTTCAGAGCTGAGTCTCATTGGACTATTCACATGCCAGTCTTGGGGCCTGGGGTAGGGGTGGAAAGGGCAGACTGGCCAAGCCCGAGGCTCATGCCCAACCCTAGAGAGGGTGAGTGGTGCCAGCTCAACTTGAAACGGATGGAGGTTGGGGAGGTGCTTTCCCGAACTGGGTGGGTGTGGCTGCCAGCAGGAGGCAGGGATACCAGGTGGGCAGCGCCACCAAACACTCATTGCCAAGAGGCTGCAGCTGTGACCCGGCTCCTCTCTTGGACCCACCTTGCAGGCTGGGCCCACAGAGCAATTCTTCCAGTTCCTAATGAACAGAAGCCCCAGAGTGTTGACAGTTTAGGAAGTAAGTGTACGTATTTTCCCAGTTGGCACAAGTGACTTTGTAGGCCAAAAATGCTCAAATATTGATTTCCTAAGGTTCATCTAAAAACATGCTATTAAGAGCTTTGGTCTTAGGCCAGGCTTGGTGGCTCATGCCTGTGATCCCAGCACTTTGGGAGGCTGAGGCAGGCGGATCACCTGAGGTCGGGAGTTTGAGACCAGCCAGGCCAATATGGTGAAACCCCGTCTTTACTAAAAATACAAAAATTAGCTAGGCATGGTGGTGTGTGCCTATAGTCCCAGCTACTCAGGAAGCTGAGGCACGAGAATTGCTTGAACCCAAGAGGCAGTGGTTGCAGTGAGCTGAGATCATGCCATTGCACTCCAGCCTGGGCAACAGAGCAAGACTCTGTCTCAAAAGAGAAAAAAAAGCAAAAAAAAAAAAAAAGCGCTTTGATCTCAGAATTAGACCTAAATTTGAGTTCTTTCTTGGCTACTTCCTAGCTGTGTGATCTCAGGTAAGTGATCTCACCTCTCTGGGCCTTGAGTCCCTGCTGTGTAAAATGGGTATAATCGTAGTGCCCCTGAATCAGGGTCATTGAGAAAGGTCCATACACTCCTGCGGCAACCGGAGCGTGACAGGGCCCGACACACAGGAGGGGCGCAGAGAGCAGTGCCTTTTCCTGAGTATGTGGGAGGGGCGCTGGCGAAAAGCTTGAGTCGTAGAGTTAAGAAGTGGGTTAGAATCCAGGCTCTTTCCCTCCATCACTACATGACTTAGGTAAAATTACTTAACCTCTGTGAACCTAAGTTTTCTCATCTGTAAAATGGGGCAAAATGAGTTAACGCCTCTCAGGGTTGTTAAGAGATTCATTGAGATGATGAATTGAAGATAAGGCTGTGCAGTGTTTAGTACAGGACCAGCCACAGTCAATAGCTGCTTTAGCGATTTGATTTAATGCCACTTAAAACACACATAAAGAACTAACCATTCAACAGTAGGAGTTGAGCTGCAAAGCGTGTCTGGAGTTCACGCTGTGAGCCACGTCACTTAGAGCTCCGCGGGACTCCTGTCCATGGATCTCCTGCATTGGCAGATTCTTTAACAGCTACATGAATGCTAGAACTGTGTAAATAAGAACAATATAATAGGCTGGGCTTGGTGGCTCACACCTGTAATCCCAGCACTTTGGGAGGCTGAGACGGAGAGATCACCTGAGGTCAGGAGTTCGAGGCCATCCTGACCAACATGGAGAAACCCCGTCTCTACTAAAAATACAAAATTAACTGGGCGTGGTGGCGCATGCCTGTAATCCCAGCTACTCAGGAGGCTGAGGCAGGAGAATCACTTGAACCCAGGAGGTGCAGGTTGCAGTGAGCTGAGATCGCACCATTGCACTCCAGCCTGGGCAACAAGAGTGAAACTCAGTCTCAAAAAAAAAAAAAGAAAAAAGAAAAAGAACAATATAATCTCAGCAAATAAGCCAAACACTGTGAATACGGCGTCACCTGTGAAGATAACAGAGTCTTCCTCGGAGACTGACCAGCAGGGGAGAGGTGTATTAGTCCATTTTCACACTGCTAATGAAGATTTACCCAAGACTGGGTAGTTTATAAAGAAAAAGAGGTTTAATGGACTCACAGCTCCACATGGCTGGGGAGGCCTCACAGTCATGGCAGAAGGCAAAGAAGAACCAAAATCACGTCTTCCATGGTGGCAGGCAAGAGAGCTTGTGCAGGGGAACTACACTTTTATAAAACCATCAGATCTCGTGAAACTTATTTACTATCACGAGAACAGCATGGAAAAGATCCACCCCTATGATTCAGTTACCTCCCACCGGGTCCTTCCCACGACATGTGGGAATTATGGGAGCTGCAATTCAAGATGAATTGTAGGGTGTGGACACAGCCAAACCATATCAGAGGGTGAGAGTCCCATAGGGCACTCAGAAGCCACAGCCATCCTGACCTCAGTCAGGGTCCAGGGAAGGGGTGGCGCCTATAACTGGCCCTGCCAGTGACCTGGGATCTGACTCTGCCATTGTCCATGGGTGTGGCTTTGAGCAAATTGAAGACCACCAGCCTATGCTCTCTGGATCTTACTTATTGAGTACCTCCTGTATGCCAGGCACTGTGCTGGGTACTGAGGATACAGCAGTTGGCAGTGAACAAAATCCCTGTTCTCATGGAGCTGCCACTTCAATGGGAAGAGACAAGAAACAAAATGAAGTGGGGAAAGCCATCTCTGCTGAGTGTCAATAAGTGTTAAGTAATGGGGACAGAAAAGCAAAGATCAGGGAGTGTTGTGGTGGGGTGGATCTGAATAACGTAGTCAGCAAAGGCCTCCCTGGGAGGGTGAGGTTTATGCAAGACCAGAAGAGGTGACGAAGGAAGCCATGTGGGGACTCAGGAAGAATGTTCCTAGCAGAGGGAACAGCGGTGCAGAGGCTTCGAGGAAGTGTTTCTGGCCATGGTGAGGCCTTTGTCCTTTATCCTGAATGAGAGGGAACCACAGGAAGGTTTGTCACCTGACTCGGGCATTCCTTGGGCTGTGTGTGAGCAGGGAGTGGGAATGGGGGTGGGTGGGGGGAGCTGTGGCAGTGGTCCAGGCAGGACCCCTCAGGCTGACCTGTGACAGGTTCCTGTCCCCCTCTGTTGCCCTTTCCCAGCTGCTACGGAAGAGGCACATAGGAAATGACATCGTGACGATCATCTTCCAGGAGCCTGGCGCGCTACCGTTCACCCCCAAGAACATCCGCTCCCACTTCCAGCACGTCTTCATCATTGTCCGAGTCCACAACCCCTGCACTGATAACGTCTGTTACAGGTATGCCCCCGACACCCGGCCCCCAGCAGCGTATGGAGAGAGGGGCAGGCAGCTGGCCCAAGTGGGTCCCAATACAGGGCCCCCCCACCTCACGTTGTGCTTCAGGAGAAGAGCTCGGCGCCTACTCCCCACACCATCTCAGAGAGTGGTTTTTAGCCAGAAAGGGGCATGGCTCCCCACTTTTGCTAAGGAAACCATCAGGGATTTGTATTTGCTTGTAATCTTTTGTTTCAAGTGACAGAAAACCCATGTCAATGTGGCTTAAGACAAAAAGACAGTTGTGTATATAGGCTCTCAAAAGTGGCACCTTTAGGCCTGGCTGGATCTGCCCCCGCCCTCCTGGGGGTCACCTTTCCAGCAGGTCTGAGGTGAACATCCTACCAGCTGCAAATCCCCCAAAATGAGAGCTTTTCTTTCCCAAGAGTTGCATCAGAAGCCCCAGAATTGGGGCTCACTGGCCCAGTTGGAGTCGTGTGCCTGTTCTAGAGCCAAAATCACAAGCCAGGCCTGGGCACTGGGCTTCAAGGACCAAGAAGCACGAGTGATGGCCCAGAGGAAAGTCGGAGGGAAGCAGGGCCTACCTGTGGAGGTAGGCCCCACTTTGGAGGTAGAATTGAGGAGGTTTTTGTTGTTTTGGGTTTTTTTGTTTTTTTTTTTAAGACAGGGTCTCACTCTGTCACCCAGGCTGGAGTGCAGTGGTGCAATCATAGCTCACTGCAGCCTTGACCCCCCGGGCTCAAACGATCCTCCTGCCTCAGCCTCCTGAGTAGCTGGAACTACAGGTGCACACCCCCATGCCTGGCTAATTAAAAAAAAATTTTTTTTTAGTAGAGATGGGGTCTCTCTGTTTTACCCAGGCTGGTCTTGAACTCTTGGCCTCAAGTGATCTTCCAGCCTCAGCCTCCCAAAGTGCTGGGATTGTAAGTGTGAGCCACCGCACACAGCTGAGATCTTTTCGTACCTGTACATGAAGTGCTTTTTGTTCTTTCTGATGCTTCATATTCCATTGTATGGATGCGGAGTCATCTCCTGTCCTCTACTGATGGGTATTACGGTTGTGATGCCTGCAATGAACAGTCTTATTTATAGTCTGATTGTGCCTGAGTCCAAGCATACAGCTGTAAAAGAAATTCTAGAAATGGAGGTGCTGGAGCAGAGGACGTGTGTATGTGCACCAGTAGTCACCGCGAAATTACCGCGGGTCTACCAGCTGCCTCCCTTGGCTGGGTGAGGGAAGGGAGGGGCATCCCAGCCTGCAGCACTGGTTGTCTAGCACCGCTGTGCTGCACATGTTGCCCGCTGGCTACTGGGAGCCAGCACACTGCACGGCAGGGCCTCCTTACAGGCATGTCCCCGGACCTGAGGCCACCTCTCCCCCTGCCCATCGGTTCCTGGAACATGCAGCAGCAGCTACAGAGTGCCTGCACCTCAGGCCCTTTTTGGGGTTGAGGACCCTTGGATGAGATGGGAGATATTTACACACATGCACACGCACGCGTGCACAGGCACATGCACACGCACACATGCATGCACGCATCCGTGCACACATGCACATGCACACACGTACATGCACACACGTGCACACAGGCACACACCTGCACACAGGCACACACCTGCACACAGGCACATGCATGCACACACACGTGTGTGCACACACATGCATGCATCCACACACATGCACATGCACACACACACATGCACTCACACGGGCACGCATAAACACATGCACATAACACATGCACACACCTGCACTCACACAGGCACACACAAGCACATGCACATATGCACACACATATGCACACATACATGCACACGCACACATACACACATGCACACACTGGAAAAGGAGGCAGCCTTCTTATGATGCATCAGAGGTGGAGGGTTGAGCTGGTGGGGGGAGCTGCTTTCTCTTCTTCGTCCCCACTCTGACCTCCCCTCTCCTACTGGGGTCATCACATCAGCCTGCAGCTGACCGACCTCCCTTCCGGGCTCGCCTCTGCATGGTCTCCAGAGTGATTTCTTCTCTCTCACACACAAACCTTTCTTGTTTTTTATAATTTAATTTAAAATATTTTTATTATGCAATATTTTAAACATTCTGAAAAATGCAGAAAATCATTTAACAGACACCCATGTGCCCACCGCCAGCTTTAACAGATGTTAACATTTTGCTTTGTTTGCTTCGGCTCTCCCTCTTTCCTTCATTTTTAAAGAAAGAAAATGTTAGAGATACAACCAAAGCTGCTCCTCAGCCATCCCCCTCCCTTCCCATCCCTCTTTCCCCACAGGCAGCTCCTCTCTGGACAGACCTGACCCTGCCTCTCCCCTGTGGAGGGAGCCCGGACACAGCTCTCCAGCTTACCATCTCCTGAAACCCCCAACTCCTGTCCCCCAACTCAGTGAATTTCTAATTGTCCTTCAAGACTGAACTCAGGGCGAGGTGCAGTGGCTCACGCTTGTAATCCCAGCACTTTGGGAGGCTGAGGTAGGCAGATCACCTGAGGTCAGGAGTTGGAGACCAGCCTGGCCAACATGGTAAAACCCCATCTCTACTAAAAATACAAAAATTAGCCAGGTGTGGTGGCAGGTGCCTGTAATTACAGCTGTTCCTCTGGAGGTTGAGGCAAGAGAATCACTTGAACCCAGGAGGCAGAGGTTGCAGTGAGCCAAGATTGCACCACTGCACTCCAGCCTGGGCTACAGAGCAAGACTCCATCTCAGTTAAAAAAAAAAAAAAAAAAAAAAGACTGAACTCAGATGAGCCTCTGACACCCTCCAGTGGTTCCTTACCTGCTCCATGTGCCATTGCCCAACATGTTTCTGTCATAGCACACATGACACCATAAAAATGATATGATGGGCTGGGCATAGTGGCTCACGCCTATAATCCCAGCACTTTGGGAGGCTGAGGCAGGAGGATCACTTGAGCCTGGGAGTTCAAGATCAGCCTGGACAACATAGGGAGACCCTATCTCTAAAAAAACAGTTTACAAATTAGCCAGGCATGCTGGCACGCACCCATAATCCCATCTGAGGTAGGAGGATCGCTTGAGCCCAGGAAGTCAAGGCTAGAGTGAGCCCCATTGCACTCCAGCCTGGGTGACAGAGCAAGACTCTCTCAAAAAAAAAAAACAAAAAAAAAAAACGAAAAACAGACATCACGTGGCTGTTGCCTTCTTTGACAGTAACCCCATTTCATGTTTAGCTTCCTGTATCTGTCACAGCACAGAGCTTGGCACATAGTGGGCCCTAAAGCCATCTTTGCTTGGCTGGAAAGACACCTGGCCCAAATGTTGCAGGCACTGAAAAAATAATTGTTGAATAAATAATTCTGAGTGTTCTAGCAACGCTTCTTGCCCTCTGGTGATCAGGTGACCACCAGGTCCCCTCGTCTGCTGGTTGTTTCGTGAGTTTTCATCCTTTCTGTTTCAAGTGTGCAATTTCCGAATGGCCACCTGCATCATCCCTGCAGCCTGTGGACTCTCAAAACCCAGTCCCTCCTGCTGGGAAGTAAGGGACCAGCTGTTCTGATGGCTCAAAAACCTTCAGCCGTTTGCAATTTTATGATTCGTGAAATCATGAATCAGGAATATAGGAAAAGCCTAAATCTGTCACTATAAGCAGCTAAGTGCTGAATAAAGAAGTTACAAAGCTCGGCTGGGCACGGTGGCTCATGCCTGTAATCCCAGCACTTTGGGAGGCCAAGGTAGGTGGATCACCTGAGATCGGGAGTTCAAGACCAGCCTGACCAACATGGAGAAGCCCCATCTCTACTAAAAAAAATATAAAATTAGCCAGTCATGGTGGCACATGCCTGTAATCCCAGCTACTCAGGAGGCTGAGGCAGGAGAATCGCTTGAACCTGGGAGGTAGAGGTTGCAGTGAGCCGAGATCATGCCATTGCACTCCAGCCTGGGCGACAAGAGCGAAACTCTGTCCCAAAAAAAAAAAAAAAAAAAAAAAAATGAAATTGCAAAGCTCTTCATCTCTGTAAAGTGCAATCTGACAATCTGACTGCCCCATTCAGTAGAGAGAGGGACAGGGGAGGTCATCTCATCCATCCCCCTGCCTGGGGTAAGGCTATGTCCACAAGATTTCCCACGGAAGAAAATTTACCTGGTGTGTGTGGCATTCTTTGAAGCATGTCCGCACTGGAAAATGCCTTTTTCTGTTAAAACTATGCCCACCATACCTTGGTAGAAACCTGTTTCGTCTGTCCATGTTTAAACCATTACTTTAGTCAGCATTGAGCAACTGTGCTGGGGAATCCACTAAGCCTAGGGTGGCATCCAGCTACATGGCACTCCTGGGGCGTGAAGGATCACTAGCCAGTCAACGCCAGAGATGGAGAGCGAGGGGTCTGACCTGATCGGCCGGGGTCGCGCAGTAGCTCCCACACTGGTCTCCTGCACGTGCCCTGTCCTCCCGTCCATTCTTCATGAGGCAGCCACAGTGGTCTCCACAGATTGCCAATCTGTTGTCCCTCTGCCAGCACCTGCCTCCGTTGGGAACCCAGCGAGAAGCAGATCTCCCTCAAGGATTTAACCAAAGGGAGTTGATACCACTGACAGAGGTGTGGGGAGCTTACGGGAACCATGTGGGAAGATGCTGCATCCAGGGACTAGCCAGGGCAGGAACCTTTATCCACCCCCAAGCCGTGATGGGCTCAGAGGGAGATGGGAGACGTTTCTGAAAACTGATGAGAGCTGTGGCCCTGGGAGAGGGGCGGCCCAACAGGAGCAGTAGCTGTAAGGGACCAAAGATGACAGCCACTGACAGTTTCATCACAGCCCCTCACAGTGGAAGGGAAGAGAAATAAATACTCCAGCCTCTCTCCTCCCACCTTCCCATTCCCTGCTGGTGCTTCCCATTGGCCAAACTCAGCTGGAAGCCCCAGGGCACAGGAACCCAGGTGACAGAGCTAGAGAGATCTTCCTTCCTGAGCACAGAGCAGGGCAGAGAACGGCAGACTGGATCAGAGGGGGCAGACAGGGAATGGTTTCACCACCAGATCAGATCATTAAATGGTTGCCTGCTCCCATGGTAAGGATAGGAAGTGCTAACTCACCAGGGCCCCGTGTGGCCTTGCCCCTGGTGACCTCATGGCCTCCTGCTCCTTGCCTTCCGGGCCATGCCCACCCTGGCCTTCCCTAGTCGGCTGCTACCTGTGCTGCACCCCCTGGCTGCAGCACTCTCCCCCAGCTCTTCCTCTGGTTCCACTCAGCCCTTAGATCCCAGCTTCATCGTCACTTGCTCAGAGAGGCCCTCCCAGATTCTCCCTGTCCAAATCAGGTCTTTCTCTAGTTCTGTCATAACATGCCCTGTTCCCTTTCCTCATCTTTATGAGTTTATCTCTGTGTGTTGATTTGGTATGTCCCTTCTCCTGAACTAGAAGCTCTGGGAAGGCAGGGACCACGTTATCCCCAATGCCTAAGAGCGTGGAGTCCAGGAAGTGCTTGTCAAACAAATGGATGAGTGTCGCACTGTCGCCCTTGTCTAGAGTTGGGGGTAAGGGGAGGGAATCAACAAAACCTGGGCAAGCATGACTTTGGGTTGGAGTTTCATGGAGTGTTTTTAATCCATAATCTCTATTTTTTTAAATTATCCTACAGATGGAAGAGAAACAGTAGGAATTCTGTCTTGACACTACTGACAAATAGGTTTTAATCAAGGATGAAAATACCATACATTTTTAGGAAAGCATAGTTAACTTATTGCATCACCCTGTGCCATTAAGAAACATAAAGAGACTGGATGCAGTGGCTCACACCTGTAATCCCAGCACTTTGGAAGTCCGAGGCGGGCGGATCATGAGGTCAGGAGTTCAAGACCAGCCTGACCAACATGGTGAAACCCTGTCTCTACTAAAAATACAAAAATTAGCCAGGCGTGGTGGTGCACGCCTGTAATCCCAGCTACTCAGGAGGCTGAGGCAGGAGAATCGCTTGAACCCAAGATGCTTGAACCCAGGAGGCAGAGGTTGCAGTGAGCTGAGATCGCGCCACTGCAATCTAGCCAGGGCAACAGAGCAGCAAGACTGTCTCAAAAAAAAAAAAAAAAGAAAGAAAAATAAAGAACAGACTGGGTGCAGTGGCTCACACCTGTAATGCCAGCACTTTGGGAGGCCAAGGCGGGCAGATCACTTGAGGCCAGGAATTCGAGACCAGCCTGGCCAACATAGTGAAACCCCATCCCCATCTCTACCAAAAATACAAAAATTAGCCAGGCATGGTGGTGCGAGCCTGTAATCCCAGTTACCCCAGAGACTGAGGTGGGAGAATTGACTGAACCCGGGAGGTGGAGGCTGCAGTGAGCTGAGATCACGCCACTGCACTCCAGCCTGGGCGACAGAGCGAGGCTCCATCTCAAAAAATAATAATAATAGAAGAAACATGAAGAACATAACTCACCTGCCCTGGGTGAATATTCTGGCAGGTGCCTTGGCCTTTTTGTGCACTTTTAGCAATAATCTGCCAAAAGGCCACTGAGCCTCTATTTAATTTGGTCATCAGAGCATCACATCCAAGATATTCATCAAATCTCCAAATGTGACTCATCAACAGATCTTCTCCCTGTCTGGGCTCAGGGCTCCTTCCGCCCAGAAGCCTCGATGGGTTGAGAGCCTGGTTACCTCTCCTGCTTCTGCACCTTGCACTTCTCCTCCTCCCAGCCCTGCTCACTGCCAGTTTCTGACCCATCCAGGGTTGGAGTGTAGGGAGGAAAAGGGAGGCAGGGAAGTGCCATGTGGACTGTGGCTGGAGCTGGCTGGCTGCTCGCCGGGCTCTTCAGGGGCTTCCTGCACAGGCAGGAGACAGATCCCAGTCCGCTCGCTGCTATAAGGATCACCTAGGGGCTGGGCGCAGTGGTTCATGCCTGTAATCTCAGCACTTTGGGAGGCCAGGGCGGGTAGATCACTTGAGGTCAGTAGTTCAAGACCAGCCTGACCAACATGGTGAAACCCTGTGTCTACGAAAAATACAAAATTAGCCACGCGTTGTAGCAGGTGCCTGTAATCCCAGCTACTTGGGAGGATGAGGCAGGAGAATTGCTTGACCCCGGGAGGCGGAGGTTGTGGTGAGCCGAGATTGTGCCATTGTACTCCAGCCTGAGCTACAGAGTGATACTCCATCTCAGGAAAAAAAAAAAGAGCATTACCTATGGGGTCCCTCCTGCTGCGGGGTGGGGAAGGGAGAGAATGGGGCTCACCCACCAGCTTTCTCCACAAGTTCCTTTTCTCTCTCCATAGTTTAAATAGTGGGAAATGTGGTATAAGAGCTTGGGGGAACAGAGTTTTCAGATCATTTTCTCTTTTTTTTCTTTTTGACACAGGGTCTCTCTCTGTCGCCCAGCCTGGAGTGCAGTGGCACATTCTTGGCTCACTGCAACCTCCGCCTCCTAGATTCAAGTGATTCTCCTGCCTCAGCCTCCCGAGTAGCTGGGACTACAGGCCTGTGCCACCACACCCAGCCTCATTTTCTCTTTACGCTCTCCTGAGTTGCTATCAGATTTTAATAGCGCCTCCATCAAAACTTCCTGTTACAATGAACTTCCTTTATTAATTTTTTTTCTTCTTTAAACCTCAGCATCTACCAGAGGAATGCAATGAATTTTCAAAATAACCTTTGTTAAGATGACTTACAAGGTATACTTGTGTAACACAAGTGTTCAAAAGAACTAAAACTCATAAACATTCTACATCAGTCAGCTATTCCTACAATAAAGCCGTATAACAAACCACCCCAGGGCTCAGTGACAAACGTTAATGTTTCTTTCTGGCTTACAAAAAATACAAAATTACCCAGGCGTGGTGGTGGGCGCCTGTAATCCCAGCTACTGGGGAGGCTGAGACAGGAGAATCGCCTGAACCCAGGAGACGGAGGTTGCTGTGAGCCGAGATTGCGCCACTGCCCTGAGGGAGTAGGTTTTTGCCAAACTGTAAGATCTGCCACACGGTCTGTGTATTTAAAACAGGAATAAGTGAACAGTCCTTGGAGGATTACCCTTTGATGTCAGAGGATGTTCAGACATCTGCTTTATAGAAAATGTGTATGTGCCCTAACACTTTTTTTTTTGAGACAGTCTCGATCTGTGCCCCAGGCTGGAGTGCAGTGGCGCCATCTTGGCTCACTGCAACCTCCACCTCCCAGGTTCACGCCGTTTTCCTGTCTCAGCCTCCCAAGTAGCTGGGACTACAGGCACCCACCACCACGCCCAGCTAATTTTTGTATTTTTAGTACAGACAGGGTTTTACCATATTGGTCAGGCTGGTCTCGAACTCCTGACCTCAGGTGATCTGCCCGCCTCAGCCTCCCAAAGTGCTGGGATTACAGGTATGAGCCACTGCGCCCAGCCGACTTTTTATTAGATTTCGAATCTGGTTAGCCAGCAACTTACTAATTAGATGTGGACTTTCATTCTTCAGAAGGAAACTGTTTGGCCGCGTGTGGTGGCTCACAGCTGTAATCCTAACACTTTGGGAAGCCCAGGAGGTAGGATGGCTTGAGCCCAGGAGTTTGAGACCAGCCTGGGCAACATAGTGAGACCTCGTCTCTACAAAAAATAAACAAAATTGGCTGGGCATGGTGGTATAAGCCTGTAGTCCCAGCTACTTGGGAGGCTGAGGCAGGAGGATTGCTTGAGGACAGGAGGTCAAAGCTGCAGTGCGCTATGATTGCACCATTGCACTCCAGCCTGGGTGACAGAGTGAGACCTGTCTCGATAAAACAAACAAACAAAAAACCCTATTCCTATTTTTTGATCGAATATTTTCTCTCTAAAGTGTCTTAGTGCCTTTCTTCCCACCATCTAAATAATCTCTCCCTCCACAGTATGGCTGTGACCCGATCCAAAGACGCTCCTCCTTTCGGCCCCCCCATCCCCAGTGGAACCACATTCCGCAAATCCGACGTCTTCAGAGACTTCTTGCTGGCCAAGGTGATTAACGCTGAGAACGCCGCGCACAAGTCCGACAAGTTCCACACCATGGCCACCAGGACCCGCCAGGAGTATCTCAAGGACCTGGCCGAAAACTGTGTCTCCAACACCCCCATCGACTCCACCGGCAAATTCAACCTCATCTCCCTGACCTCCAAGAAGAAGGAAAAGACAAAAGCACGGGCTGGCGCTGAGCAGCACAGTGCAGGGGCCATCGCCTGGAGGGTGGCGGCCCAGGACTACGCCCAGGGGGTGGAAATCGACTGCATTTTGGGAATTTCCAATGAGTTTGTGGTGCTCCTGGACTTACGCACCAAGGAGGTGGTGTTCAACTGCTACTGCGGGGATGTCATTGGCTGGACTCCAGACTCCTCCACACTCAAAATCTTCTATGGACGAGGAGACCACATCTTCCTACAGGCGACAGAGGGTTCTGTGGAGGACATAAGGGAGATCGTGCAGAGACTGAAGGTAAGGGAGAGAGCCCGGCGATAGGGCGGCGATTTGTATGGTTTCGGCCTCAGGAACCACTGAAATACTTCCCTAGCCCAGTCAGTTAGGCTAAGACACGCACTGGCCCGGAGAGAATCACAGTTGTCACTTACAAACTAGACATCTTGTGGGTTCTGTAGCTAGGTTCTTCCTCTGGAAGGTTTGTGCCAGAGATCTATGGATCTTCATGCTATTACCTTGGAAAGACAAGAGATACTTATTAACCTTGGACATTGATAGAAAATATAAGTTTAAGCTTAGGTTAAAAATGTAGGCCAGGCGCCATGGCTCATGCCTGTAATCTCAGCACTTTAGGAGGCTGAGGTGGTGGATCGCTTGAGCCCAGGAATTTCCATACCAACCTGGGTAACCATAGTGAGACTCTGCCTACAAAAAAAAAAAAAAGAGAAGAAAATTAGGGAAGCATGGTGGTGCATGCCTGTGGTCCCAGCTACTTGGGAGGCTGAGGTGGGAGGATTGTTTGAGCCCAAGAGGTTGAGGCCACAGTGAGCTGAGATCACGCCACTGCACTTCAGCCTGGGCAACAGTATGAGACCCTGTCTCAAAAACAAACAAAAAAAAGAAGTGTAAGAGTACTTTCTAAAATAATTAAAATAGAATGAAAAATGTCCAAACCATTAATGGATAGGGCAGAGGTGAGAGGAGGAAAAAATACAAGAAAGCACAAAGGAACATAAAATTACATGGCAGGAATGAGTTCCATGTTAGTAATCACAGTAAATGTGAATGGTTTAACTTGCCCTATTAAAAGACAAAGACTCACAGTCTAGGTAGAAATCTTCCCCTAAACCCCTCATGGACAAACCAAGAGTGGCAGATTGGTGATAGCTTAGCTGCTGTCTGCCTGAAGCATTGTGCTGAGAAGTACTCAGGCCCCATCTAAGCTCCACAAGAAAGAACACTGTGGTCAGTGATTGCCTCTGCAGTGGGTTTGGCAGAACGCCGTGCCATGTGTGCTAAATAGAGATAGCATATAACACGGCAGTTCAGAGCACAAGATCTAGTCAGAAGGCCTGGCTTCAAGTCCCAGCACTGCCACTTACCAGCTGCATGACCTTGAGCCAAGTTATTTAGCTTCTTTGTGATTCAGTTTCTTCATCTGAAAAGCAGGTACAAGAATCATTCTGCATTGCTGGGTGCAGTGGCTCATGCCTATAATCCCAACACTTTGGGAGGCCGAGGAGAAAGGATTGCTTGAGCCAAGGAGTTTGAGACCAGCCTGG
Source organism: Pan troglodytes (assembly GCF_028858775.2). Lineage (NCBI taxonomy): Eukaryota > Metazoa > Chordata > Mammalia > Primates > Hominidae > Pan > Pan troglodytes. The sequence goes on from NC_072418.2 coordinate 41,244,507, forward strand.
GCAATACAGTGAGATGCCGTTTCTAAAAAAAAAATCAAAAAATAAATTAGCCGAGGCGGGTGGATCATGAGGTCAGGAGATCAAGACCATCCTGGCTAATATGGTGAAACCCCATCTCTACTAAAAATACAAAAAATTAGCCGGGCGTGGTGGTGGGCGCCTGTAGTCCCGGCTACTCGGGAGGCTGAGGCAGGAGAATGGTGTGAACCCGGAAGGTGGAGCTTGCAGTGAGCTGAGATCACGCCACTGCGCTCCAGCCTGGGTGACAGTGCTAGACTCTGTCTCAAAAAATAAAAATAAAAAATAGGCCGGGCGTGGTGGCTCACGCCTGTAATCCCAGCACTTTGGGAGGCCGAGGTGGGCAGATCACAAGGTCAGGAGATTGAGACCATCCTGGCTAACACAGTGAAACCCCGTCTCTACTAAAAATACAAAAATTAGCCAGGCATGGTGGCGGGTGCCTGTAGTCCCAGCTACTCGGGAGGCTGAGGCAGGAGAATGGCGTGAACCTGGGAGGCGGAGGTTGCAGTGAGCCAAGACCCTGCCACTGCACTCCAGCCTGGGTGACAGAGCGAGACTCCGTCTCAAAAAAAAATAAATAAACAAAAATAAATTAGCTGGGCATGGTGGTGCACACTTGTGGCCTCAACTATTCAGGAGGCTGAGTGGGATGATCGCTTGAGCCCAGGAGTTTGAGGCTGCAGTGAGCTATGATCACACCACTGCACTCCAACCTCGGCAACAGAGAAAGACCCGGACTCAAAAAAAAAATGAAAAAGTGGCCAGGCACGGTGGCTCACACCTGTAATCCCAGCACTTGGGGAGGCCGAGGTGGATGGATTATTTCAGGTCAGGGGTTCAAGACCAGCCTGGCCAACATGGTAAAACCTCATCTCTACTAAAAATACAAAAATTAGCCAGGCGTGGTGGCACACACCTGTAATCCCAGCTACTCGGGAGGCCGAGGGAAAAGAATTGCTTGAACCCGAGAGGCAGAGGTTGCAGTGAGCTGAGAGTGAGCCACTGCACTCCAACGTGGGTGACAGAGCAAAACTCTGTCTCAAAAAAACAAACAAAAGCAAACTCCTGTGTTCCTCCCCACCCCTCTCAGAGGTTTCCTGACTTTGTAAAATAGAAGTCCTCTACTCAAATAAGGTTTTAGGGAAAAAAAGGTCGACTCCATCCCTCCATTTGCGGATGTCAGAGCTTTGGCATCAGCCTGGGCTCCACTCTCTCTCATGCCCACATTCGTCAGCTCCACTTCTGTAGGCAGGCATCAGCCACCTCTCCCACAGCCCTCACCCTGGAGCGAGCCACCCTGGTCTCTCCCGGACACTTTCGGTGGTGTCCTTTCTGGTCCTTCTTACCCCTGCCCTTGCTTCTCTGTGGCCTGTTCTCGACGTGGTAGTGAGAGCAATCTGATCACATCACCTTTCTGCCTAAACCCTCAGGTCACTCTAGGTTAAAGCCTCAGTCCTTACGGAAGCCCATGAGGCCGGGTGTGACCTGGCTCCCTGTCGACTTCTCTGACCTCATGTCACTGTTGCGCTCTCTGCCCCAGCCATGAAAACCTCTGAGGTTTCATGCGCATGCTAGGGCGGCGTCCAGCCTCAGGGCCTTTGTACCACCTCTTGCTGGAACACTTCTCTGATCACCACATGGCTCGCTCCCTTTCCTCCTACAGGCCTTTGGTCACATGTCGCCTTGTCGGTGAGGCCTCGTTATCTAAGATTGTACACCCCCTCCCCTGGCTTGGAGCACATTCACCCGCTTTGCCTGCTTAACCACCGTCTGCCATGCACTGTGTGTTATCTGTTCACTGCCGTGTCCTCAGCACCTGGGCCAGCATCTGGTGCACAGTAGCCGCTGAGTGAGCAGGAACCGAGTGCAGGCACAAATGCGTCGTATGCTATAGTGGCCGCAATAGTGAGGATCGAATGGGCGCCAGCTCTGCGTCAGACCCTGCTCAGCACCTTGGGTGGTCTTGCGTCTCTTGCTCACAAAAGCCTGATGAGGTCCTCACTTCGCAGATGAGGAAACTGAGGCTCAGAGATACCTTGACTTGCCCGGAGCCCAAAGAGCCTGGGTTTTGGAGTTTTTTGTTTTGTTTTGTTTTTCGAGATGGAGTCTTGCTCTGTCCCCCAGGCTGGAGTGCAGCAGAGCGATCTCGGCTCACTGCAACCTCCACCTCCCGGGTTCAAGCATTTCTCCTGTCTCAGCCCCCCAGGTAGCTGGGACTACAGGCGCCCGCCACCACGCCCAGCTAATTTTTGCATTTTTAATAGAGATAGGGTTTCGCCATGTTGGCCAGGCTAGTCTCGAACTCCTGGCCTCAAGTGATCCACCCTCCCTGGCCTCCCAAAGTACTAGAATTACAGGCCTGAGCCACTGTGCCCGGCCAAGCCTGGATTCTTAAACACTAGGCTACTCCACCTCCCCTAATCTTGACAGCAGCTCGCATTTCTTGAGCAGGGACCATGCCAGGCACCGTGCCAGGTGACATGTTTTACCCACATCCTCACTGTGCCACTCTGTCCCACACCCACCCCCGTGCCTACTGTTGGCGGAGTCCTTTTAGAGCATATTTCCACAGCCATACCCCCACCCTCACCCCCAGTCTCAGTGCCCCAGAGCCTGCTGGGGAACCAGTGGGCCAGGGAATGGTGACATAAGCCATCTCCCGTGGAGGGGCAGGCCCGTTTTGAATGACTCGTGACAGTGAGTCTCTCTCTTTGTGAAGCACCCACAGGGTACAGATTCCACACTCTCCCCGCCAGGCTGACTCAACTGCCCCAGACATCCTGAACTAACGGTATCCCATCACTGGTTAATTGAATGAGTGTTGTTATGTGCCTGGCCTTGGCCTGGCCAGTGCTGGGACACAGCGATGACCATAACAGACCCAGGCCTACTTTCATGGTGCTCCTCTCTGGGACAGATATTAAACACGCAATTCGGCCAAGAGCGGTGGCTCACGCCTGTAATCCCAGCACTTTGGAAGGCCGAGGTGGGTGGATCACCAGGTCAAGAGATCGAGACCATCCTGGCCAACATGATGAAACCCCATCTCTACTAAACATACGAAAAAATTAGCCGGGCGTGGTGGCGGGCTCCTGTAGTCCCAGCTACTCAGAAGGCTGAGGCAGAAGAATGGCGTGAGCCCGGGAGGCGGAGGTGGCAGTGAGCCGAGATTGCACCACTGCACTCCAGCACTCCAGCCTGGTGACAGAGTGAGGCTCCATCTCAAAAAAAACAAAAACAAAAAACAAAACAAAAAAAACACCACGCAATTGAAGTGCGAAGAGCTTAAAAGGCGGGTGTGGAGGATGCCAGGAGAACCTATCAGATGGTGCTAAATCAGACAAGGAGAAGGTCTCAAATCCACAGGTTGGATACAGTCCCAGATGTATTTAGTTAGTTACCAAAGTTTAGCATTTAGAGCAAGCTTGTCCAACCTGCAGCCCAAGATGGCTTTGAATGGCACCCAACACAGATTCATAAAGTTTCTTAAAACATTATGACATTATGAGTTTTTTTGTGATTTTTTTAAAGCTTATCAGCTGTCATTAATGTTAGTGTATTTCATGTGAGGCCCAAGACAATTCTTTTTTTTTTTTTCTTTAAGACAGTCTTGCTCTGTTGCCTAGGCTGGAGTGCCATGGTGCAATCTCAGCTCACTGCAACCTCCGCCTCCCCGGTTCAAGCGATTCTCCTGCCTCAGCCTCCCAAGTAGCTGGGATTACAGATGTGCACCACCATGCCCAGCTAATTTTGTATTTTTTTTAGTAGAGATGGGGTTTCACCATGTTGCCCAGGCTGGTCTTGAACTCCTGACCTGAGGTGATCTGCCCACCTCAGCCTCCCAAAGTGCTGGAATTGCAGGCATGAGCCACTGTGCCCGGCCCAATTTTACTTTTTAATTATAGAAAATTGCAAGCATACACTAAAGCAAAGGGAATCATATAAGAACCCCAGTCTTGGCCGGCTGCAGTGGCTCACACCTGTAATCCCAGCACTTTGGGAGGCCAAGGCAGTTGGATCACCAGAGGTCAGGATTTCAAGACCAGCCTGACTGACATGGAGAAACCCCGTCTCTACTAAAAATACAAAATTAGCTGGACATGGTGGCGCATGCCTGTAATCCCAGCTACTTGGGAGGCTGAGGCAGAATTGCATGAACCCAGGAAGCGGAGGTTGCGGTGAGCCAAGATTGTGCCATTGCACTCCAGCCTGGGCAACAAGAGCAAAACTCCGTCTCAAAAAAAAAAAAAGAGAACCCCAGTCTTCATTACCATCTACAATAGTTACTGACCCATGGCTGATCTTGTTCTTTCTTCCCTCCCTCTCTTTCCCAATTATTTTGAAGAAATCCTAGACATCCTATCATTTCATCTGTAAACTTTTCAATATTTATTTCTAAAAGATACAACTCTCAAAACATAACATAGCCATCATACATAAAATAAAAAATTAACGATAATTCCTTATTGTCAAATAAACACATTGTCACCCATGAATGGGCTATAAAATCAATCACAGAGATGTAATTTTTTTTATTTTTAATTTTAACTTTAATTTTTAAAGACAAGGTCTTGGTGTCACCCCGGCTGGAGTGCAGTGGCACAATCATCGCTCACTGCAGTGTCACTCTCCTGGGCTCAAGCCTGCCTCCCACCTCAGCCTCCCGAGTAGCTGGGACTGCAAGTGTATGCCACCATGCTCAGCTAATTTTTTTTTTATTTTATTTTTAGTAGAGATGAGGTCTTGCTATATTGCCCAGGCTCATCTTGAACTCCTGGGCTTAAGCAGTCCTCCTGCCTTGGCCTCCAAAAAGTGTTGAGATTACAGAGATTACAGGTGTGAGGCACTGCACTCAGCCTGAGTTGCAACAGTGTTAAAGGTTAGATATCTTAGTCCACTTAGCCTGAATATAACAACATAGCTTAGGTGGGGTAGCTTATAAGCAAAAGCAGTTTATTTCTTCGCATTTCTGGAGGCCAGGAAGTCCAAGATAAAGGCACCCGCAGGTTCTGTATCTGGTGAGGGCCCCTTTCAACTTCATGGATGGCACCTTCTTGCTGTCATGGTGGAAGAGGTGAACAAGTTCCTTGGGCCTCTTTTTTTTTTTTTTTTTGAGACAATCTCGCTCTGTCGCCCAGGCTGGAGTGCAGTAGCGTGATCTCGGCTCACTGCAACCTCTGCCTCCTGAGTTCAAGCGATTCTCCTGTGTCAGCCCCCTGAGTAGCTGGGATTACAGGCGTACACCACCACGTCAGGCCTCTTTTATATGGGCACTGATCCCCTTCATGAGGGTTCTGCCGTAGTAATAGGATGGGAAAGAATAAAAAGTGTCACAGTGCGCCTCAGTGAGTAAAGATAAGACTATTTTATGAAGCATTGTTTTGGTCACACATGTTTCCCTCACTTTCCAAATTCTCGCCGTCCAAATCAGGAACCAAACAGATTCAGTGACATTTTCAGGTAAGTACTTTACCATCCAAATGCTTACGTCTTGCTATCCACACTCAAGAATGTGACGGATTTGAATTGCAAGGAATATTTGTGTCTGTGGGCATGTGTGTAAAACACGAATGTGTAGAGTAGTTTGTGACATAAAATTATTTCTAAAACACGAATTTGTAGAGTAGTTTGTGACATAAAATTATTTCTTTCCTTGGCTGGGCGCAGTGGCTCACGCCTGTAATCCCAGCACTTTGGGAGGCCGAGACAGGTGAATCACTTGAGGTCAGGAGTTCGAGACCAGCCTGGCCAACATGGTAAAACCCCATCTCTACTAAAAGTACCAAAATTAGCTGGGTGTGGTGGCAGATGCCTGTAATCCCACCTACTCGGGAGGCTGAGACAGGAGAATTGCTTGAACCAGGGAGGCGGAGGTGGCAGTGAGCTGAGATCGGGCCACTGCACTCCAGCCTGGGCGACAGCGAGACTCCGTCTTAAAAAAAAAAAAAAAAATGTATTCCTTTCTTCAAGTGGTGGTGAGAAAAGTATGAAAGCCGGCATCCTGATAGGTATGTTACATAGCATCATTTCTAGCCAGGGGATGACTTCTCACAGGAAATGTAAGCCATTCCGTTATCTTTCCATAATGCAGTTTTAGGAAAGGGCAGGCATTCTTGACAACTTGCTTAATAGCCATGGCTGGTTACGTTCATCTTGTTTTTATCCCAAGAAGAGGAGGGGATCGCTTAACAGCATGCTGGGGGGAGGGGGCAGGGCTCTATTCAGCAGGTCCTCAGATCTTATGGTAACACATTATCCAGGGGAATATCTCACCCAGTGAAGCAGGGAGTCCTGGAGGCCAGGCCCTGCGTGGTCCGATCAGCTCCATGTTGGGGGAAGGTCTGAGGAGGAGATGGGGAAAGGGTTTCTTCCTCCAAGAATGGTGTCACGAGGCCGGGCATGGTGGCTCACGCCTGTAATCCCAGCACTTTGGGAGGCTGAGGCGGGCAGATCATGAGGTCAGGAGTTCGAGACCAGCCTGACCAATATGGTGAAACCCCATCTCTACTAAAAATACAAAAAACTAGCCAGGCATGGTGGCGCATGCCTGTAATCCCTGCTACTGGGGAGGCTGAGGCAGGATACTTGCTTGAACCCGGGAGGCGGAGGTTGCAGTGAGCCGAGATCACGCCACTGCACTCCAGCCTGGGTGACAGAGTGAGACTCTGTCTCAAAAAAAAAAAAAAAAGAATGGTGTCACGAAGTAAAAGAATATAATGTGAGTTCCCAACCTAGAAAAGGTCCCAGTACTTCTGGTCTGCTGCTTCCTTGTGTATTTTAGTTAGAGTCATTGTGTCAGTCAGGATACAGTATTAGTGGCTTAAAGCAGGTTTGGCCGGGTGTGGTGGCTCTCGCCTGTAATCCTAGCACTTTGGGAGGCTGAGGCAGGTGGATCATCTGAGGTCAGGAGTTCGAGACTAGCCTAGCCAATATGGCAAAACCCTGTCTCTACTAAAAATACAAAAATTAGCCAGGCGTGGTAGCAGACGCTTGTAATCCCAGCTACTCGGGAGGCTGAGGCAGGAGAATCGCTTGAACCCAGGAAGCAGACGTTGCAGTGAGCTGAGATCATGCCACTGCACTTCAGCCTGGGCGACAGAGCAAGTCTCCGTCTCAAAAATAAATAAATAATAAAATGATAAAATAAATACCGCAGCCCAGAGGATATGGCAGTGCCACTCGCAACTCATTGGCCAAAACAAGTCCCAGGGCCCCACCCAACCACAAGGGAGCCAAGAAGTGCAATCCCACTGACCCCAGGAAGGAGGGAGTTCGGGGCCTTTGGAGCCACAGCTCATGACTGCCATGGTCTCTGCAAGGTTAGAAGCCACGGGGTCGCATATCCATATTTCCTCTCCAGAAATCAGGAAGCCAGGCTGGGACCGGGTGCGTGTTCCCCCTGCAGGTCCCCTGCCATCACCCGGGAAGGTATTAATAGATGGGAGTCGGCAGGTTTTTGGCTTCAAAGCGGGGAACGTGACCAGGGGTCTTCCAGAGGAGCTGACCCAAGCAGCTTCTGAGGCTCGATCCTGCCTGTGGCCTGCAGGTGATGACCAATGGCTGGGAGACGGTGGACATGACGCTGCGGCGGAACGGGCTCGGGCAGCTGGGCTTCCACGTGAAGTACGACGGCACGGTGGCCGAGGTTGAGGACTACGGATTTGCCTGGCAGGCCGGCCTCCGGCAGGGCAGCCGACTAGTGGAGATCTGCAAGGTGGCCGTGGTCACACTGACCCACGACCAGATGATCGACCTGCTGCGCACCTCTGTCACTGTGAAGGTGGTCATCATCCCGCCTTTTGAGGACGGCACTCCCCGGAGGTAAGGGTCTCCACCTTTCAGCCAGGTGGTGGGTGGCAGCTCCCAGATCGCTGGCATGAGACCTCCCTGGCACTGTCACTTGAGGTCCCAATAGAGGGGGGATAGGCAGGCCCTTCTAGGCAGGAATAGTGGCAACGGTGACAGGAGGGGGAGGGCACGTCTACAGAGCGCTTACTGTATGCCAGTTATTGGTTTAGCCCTTCCTACATGCATGATCGCATTGAATCTCCACAGTTGCCCTGTGAGGGGAGAGCCTCATTCTTCCCATTTCCTACATGAAGCACAGGATGTTAATAGTTGCTTGCCTGTGGGCCCCCCACACTTCATCCATTTGTTCAAAATGTGTTTATTGAGCCCCTACTGTGTGCAAGCTCTGTTCAAAGTGACCACAACAAAGTGCCTGCTCCCTTGCGGTTTGTGTTCTACAGGGAAAGACAGGCCGTGAAGAAATAGGTGTGTCATACCGGATCAGGTAGTGCTAAGTCTCAGAAGGAAATTAAAGCAGGGTAATGAAGGGGCTGCAGCACGGTGGGAGAGCTGCTTACAAGGTGGGCAGAGAAGGCTCCGCGAGGCTCCACAGGGAGGCAGCCATGTGGTTTTCTGGCCAGCGGGCTCCAGACAGGAGCTGGCCAGGGCACAGCCTCCCCAGTGTACATGGGTGATGTGTTCCTGGAGTACGGGGAGGCCCATGTGGCTGGAGCAGAGCGAGCAGGAGTGAGAGCTGAGAGCAAAGGACAGAGAGGTGACCAGGCAGGCAGTGTGGGCTTCATGGGCCATGAGAGAAGCTTGAGTTTTATTCCATGCTCAGTGGGAAGCTGGTAGGTGACTTATTTATTTTGTTTTGTTTTTTCTTTTGTTGTTTTTGTTTTTTGTTTTTTTAGATGGAGTCTTGCTCTGTCGCCCAGGCTGAAGTGCAGTGGCGTGATCTCAACTCACTGCAACCTCCACCTCCCGGGTTCAAGCGATTCTCCTGCCTCAGCCTCCCGAGTAGCTGGGACTACGGGCGCGTGCCACCACACCCAGCTAATTTTTGTATTTTTAGTAGAGACAGGGTTTCACCATGTGGCCCAGACTGGTCTTGAATTCCTGACCTCAGGTGATCTACCCGCCTCAGCCTCCCAAAGTGCTGAGCCTCCCCAGGCTGTTTGTTTCGTTTTTTAATGGAATATCTCAAACATAAAGTGTATTACAAGTATCAAAACATATCATATGCCCCATAAATATATATGCCTACTGTGTACCCACCAAAGTTAAAAAGAAATAAAAGGAAATACCCGAGTGGGGGGAACAAAAGTATACTGAGCCCTCTGGCCCTTACCAACATGCGGCCAGCTTTTTGTTTTTTGTTTTATTATCTCCATATCCTCTTCCTGCCCCGCCTGTCATCTTAGATTATCTAAAACAATTCCAGATCCTGGAATGTACCTCTATACAATAAAGACCTTTTTTAAAAATTACACCTAACAAATTTAACAGTAATTTCATGTATTTCTTGTTTTTGTTTGTTTTTTTGTTTTTTATTTTTTATTTTTTGAGATGGAATCTCACTCTGTTGCTCAGGCTGGAGTGCAATGGCACCATCTCGGCTCAGTGCAACCTCCATCTCCCAGTTCAAGCGATTCTCCTGCCTTAGCCTCAGCCTCCCGAGTAGCTGCAACTACAGACATGTGCCACCATGCCCAGCTAATTTTTGTAGTTTTTGGTAGAGACAGAGTTTCCCCATGTTGGCCAGGTTGGTCTCAAACTCCTGACCTCAAGTGATCCACCTGTCTTGGCCTCCCAAAGTGCCAGGATTACAGGCTTGTGCCACCACACCTGGCCTTAACAGTATTTTCTTTTTCTTTACTTTTTTTTGAGATGGAGTCTCGCTCTATCACCAGGCTGGAGTACATTGGTGCGATCTCAGCTCACTGCAACCTCTGCCTCCCGGGTTCAAGAGATTCTCCTGCCTCAGCCTCCCAAGTAGTTGGGACTACAGGCATGTGCCACCACGCCCAGCTAATTTTTGTATTTTTAGTAGACACGGGGTTTCACCATGTTGTCCAGGATGGTCTCAATCTCTTGTCCTCGTGATCCACGTGCCTCGGCCTCCCAAAGTGCTGGAGTTAACAGGCGTGAGCCACTGCGTCCAGCCAACGGCAATTTCGTAGTGTCAACTATCTAGACTGGGTTCACACCTGTAATCGTAACACTTTGGGAGGCTGAGGTGGGAAGATCACTTGAGGCCAGGAGTTCAAGACCAGCCTGGCCAACACAGTGAGACCCCGTCTCTGCATCTCTGCATCTCTGCCTAAAGGAGAAAAAAAAAACAGTGCAGTTGTAGCCCCAGCTATTTTCAGGCTGAAGTGGGAAAATCACTTGAGCCTAGGAAGTTGAGGCTGCAGGGAGCCATGATTGTGCCACTGCACTCCAGCCTGGGCAACAGAGGGAGACCTCATCTCTTTGTTTTTTAAACAGTTGTTCATCAGAATTTTCCTATTGGCCAGGTGTGGTGGCTCACACCTGTAACCTCAGCACTTTGGGAGGCCGAGGCGGGCGGATCACCAGGCGGGAGTTCAAGACCAGCCTGAACCAGGCCGGAGTCCAAGACCAGCCTGACCAATGTGGAGAAACACTGTCTCTACTAAAAATACAAAACTAGCTGGGCGTGGTGGCGCATGCCTGTAATCCCAGCTACTCGGGAGGCTGAGGCAGGAGAATTGCTTGAACCCGGGAGGCAGAGGTTGCGGTGAGCTGAGATCGTGCCATTGCACTCCAGCCTGGGCGACAAGAATGAAGCTACGTCTCAAAAAAAAAAAAGAAAAAAAGAATTATCCTATTGCATTTGATTCATGTATCTCTTGAGGCTCTTTTTTTTTTTTTTTTTTTTTTTTTTTTTTGCTTTGAGACAGAGTCTTGCTCTGTCACCCAGGCTGGAGTGCAGTGGCGCAATCTTGGCTCACTGCAACCTCTGCCTCCTGGGTTCCAGCGATTCTCCTGTGTCAGCCTCCTGAGTAGCTGGGATTACAGGCATGTAGCACCACACCTGGCTAAATTTCATATTTTTAGTAGAGCTGGGGTTTCACCATGTTGGCCAGGCTGGTCTTGAACTCCTGACTTCAGGTGTTCCACCCACCTCAGCCACCCAAAGTGCTGGGATTACAGATGTGAGCCACTGCGCCTGGCCTTTTCCTTGCAGTTTATTTTGGAAAGAAACCAGGTCACCTGTCCTTAGAGCTTCCCCCTTCCTGGCTTTAGCTGGCGGCCTCCCCATGGTGTCCTTTAGCCTATTGCTCCACCACTGGTATTTTCTGTAAACTAGAGTCAAAGATGGAAGCTTGCTTAGGCCCCAATGGGATGTCTTTCGGCCGCAGCACTCCTAGGTATGCATCTGTGAGAAGGCACTGCCTGCCTGGTCTCCCCCTGCAAGTGACACTAGGGGCAAGCAGAGGCTTCAGACAGCGGCACCTGGCCATCACCACGTGTCCCCTTCAGTCCTGTTTCACAGCCCAGCAGCCACTGCTAGGCCCTGCCTAGATCCATCATTTCATGACGGTTTGCAGACGAGTGCCATCTTCATTCTGTCGTTCCTTCTTCATATATTGGCTGGAATGCTTCTAAAAAGAGCTTTCTTTCAGTAACCGTTTAGTTACCCTGAGGTATAATTTGTACAGAGAAGACAAGATAAATACAGTTTTCAGAATAATGAGTTGGTCGCTAGCAACCTCCAGAAGTGACCAATGAGAGAGATGCACCATGTTCTCAGCTCTGGAAACAGTGCACAGAGGACAGCCAAGGCCTTGGCCTCATGGAGTGAGGCCCCAATGGGTCAGGGGAGACAAACAGTAAACAAGTAAATGAATGAGATGATTTTATATCACAGAATGGGGAGGCAGGAGAGCATAGCAGGAGAGGCAGGCTGTCTAGGTTTGAATCCCAGCTCTTCCCCTTGTTACCTTTGACCCTAGGGAAGTGGCCTTACCACCCTGTGCCCGGTTTCCTCATTGTAAAACAAGGACAATAACGTCCTTTCCACAAGAGCGTTTGTGAAGTTGAAGGAGATCCAACTTGTAAAGCACGTAGGACAGGCCAGACCCAGTGAATTTGTGACTGTGGAGTGCTGGTGGCTCTCAGCACTTTTGGAGGCCGAGGCCAGAAGATCACTTGAGCCCAGCAGTTCGAGACCAGCCTAGGCAACATAGCAAGACCTCACCACTACAATAAATTTTTTTTTTTGAGACTGAGTTTCACTCTTGTTGCCCAGACTGCAGTGCAGTGGCATGATCTTAGCTCACTGCAAGCTCCGCCTCCTGTGTTCAAGCGATTCTTCTGCCTCATCCTCCCGAGTAGCTGGGACTACAGGCATGCACCACCACACCCAGCTAATTTTTGTATTTTTAGCAGAGACGGGGTTTCACCATATTGGCCAGGCTGGTCTCAAACTCCTGACCTCATGTGATCCGCCCGCCTCGACCTCCCAGAGTGCTAGGATTACAGGCATGAGCCACTGCACCCAGCCCAAATTTTTAAAAATCAGCTAGGTGTGATGGCACATGCATGTAGTCTCAGCTACTCAGGGTGAGATAGGAGGTTGAGACTGCAGTGAGCTGTGATCACACCACTGCACTCAAGCTTTCTCAAAAAAAAAAAAAAAAAAAAAAGCCAGGCTTGGTGGCTCACGCCTGTAATCCCAGCACTTTCGGAGGCCAAGGCGGGTGGATCATGAGGTCAGGAGTTTGAGACCAGCCTGGCCAATATGGTGAAACCCCGTCTCTACTAAAAATACAAAAATTAGCCGGGCATGGTAGCGTGCGCCTGTAGTTCCAGCTATTCAGGAGGCTGAGGCAGAAGAATCACTTGAACCCAGGAGGCAGAGGTTGCAGTGAGCCGATTGCACCACTGCACTCCAGCCTGGATGACAGAGTGAGACTCTGTTTCAGGAAAAAAAAAAAAAAAAAAAAAAGGCACGTGGGACAGTACTTGGCCTATAGGAGGCGCTCGAGAGACACTGGCGCCAAGATACTGGATGTGAGGACTGTAAAGGGCACATGACCCACATTGGACAGGGTGGTCCGGGAAGGCCCGAAGGTGAGGGCAAAGGCCCTTAGCTTGGAGACAGACCAGAAAGAGGACCTGCGTGGCTGCAGCAGATTCAGCCAAGAGGAGGGCACAAGATGGGGTGACGATGAGTGCCATATTCACATATGACCTTGCTGGGCTCACACCAGGGCTGGTGTGATCTCTGCTTTGTAGACGAGAAAACCGAGGCCCAGAGCGAACAAGTCACTTTGCAGAGTTGTACAGCTAGTAAGCAGCAAAGCAAAATTCAAATCCAGGTCGGCCTGTCTCCATTATACTCTGCAGCCTCTGAAAGCCATCACGAGCTATTAATACACAGGCATGCGAGTGATGTCCCCACCCTCACCTTCCTGAGTCATGCTTGCTCTCTCTCCACTTGGTGGGGGACAGTTCTGGGCAGGCCTAAACCCTGAACCTGAGGGTGTGGCCACCCCTACCCACATCCCAGATGGCTCAACCTCAGGACTCCAGTCATGCCCCGGGTGTCTCCCGTTCCCAGCCCTTTTCTCCTGCCACTTTCCTACCCTGCCCGGAGCCACAGCCCAGCCACACCTGCTTAGATCTCTGCAGGGGCAAGTCAAGGCCAGATAACCCCACAGGCAAGTGCCCTGGTGGCTACGCTCCTCGAGGAAGGACATGCGCCCCTCTCCACACACTCCCACGGGTGCACACGATAAGCCAGCTTGCGCATCACATGACTCTCACCCCAAACATGCAGGTAGGGACAAACTGAAAGGCAAAGAAAAGTCTGCGGTTCTCCAGCTTTGGGGAGACAGGGCCAGGGAGAGTGCAACCAGACAGACGAGTTCTTCTCCCTGCCCTTTTCAGGAGGAAGACATTCCCTCCTGTTCCCTTTATAAGGCAGCTGCTGAAACAGGATCTCCCGTTTGCAGGGGTGGGCGTGGGTCAGGACTTGGGTGGTTTTTGTTGTTCTTCAAATGCAGAGGTGTGTAGCTGACCTCATTTGCAGAGCTGATGACCCAGGCTCTGGGCTTTCTCCAGCCTGTTGATGCAACCCTGGCTCAAATGTCTGTTGTAGTGAGCTCTGAGGCGAGCAGTGAGGACGGGATAGAAGTGCCCTCGCTGCCACCATCCAGGCCGCATGGCTTGCACGCTGACCCCATGCTCTCAGACACCGAGGAGAATGCATGGGGTCTTCCTCCTACCCCCAGGCCACAAGGCTGGAGTTTTGTTTGGGTTTTTTTGTTTGTTTGTTTTTGTTTTGTTTTTCTTCTTTTTTCAGAGGAAGTTTCACTCTCTGTGCCCAGGCTGGAGTGCAGTGGTGTGAGATCATGCCACTGCATTCCAGCCTGGGCAAGAGAGTGAGACTCTGTCTCAAAAAAAAAAAAAAAAAAGAAGAATGCATAAGAAAGTGGGAGCAGTGGTTGCTTCTGGTAGTTGAAACTGGAGGATGGGATTGGGAGACAGGGATGCGTGTTATATCATTTTAATCCTTAAAAACAATTCAAGGGCCAGACGCAGTGGCTCACACCTGTAATCCCAGCACTTTGGGAGGCCGAGGGAGGCGGATCACCTGAGATCAGGAGTTCAAGACCAGCCTAGACAACATGGTGAAACCCGGTGTCTACTAAAAATACAAAATGTAGCCGGGCGTTGTGGCAGACGCCTGTAATCCCAGCTACTCAGGAGGCTGAGGCAGGAGAATCACTTGAACCCGGGAGGTGGAGATTGCAGTGAGCCAAGACTGCGTCACTACACACCAACAAGGGTGACACAGCAAGACTCCGTCTCAAAAAAAAATTTTTTTAATCAATAAATGAAGCAGGCCTTCTCAAATGTTATTGTGTATCAGCATCATCACAGGCAGCTCAGTCAAATGCAGATCCTTGGGCCCTGCCTCAGGGGATTCTGATGCGTGTAATCTGGGATGGGGCCCAGGAATCTTCATTATTTGCTGAGCTCCTGATAATTTCGATGATGATCATTTTCAGATCACTGGGGAAGGCGAGAGCCGGGAGGAGCTGGGGCAGAATCTTTTCCAGAGCCCCAAGGTGGTTTGGTTGGATTTCAGAAAGTGGAAGTGAGGCTTTTGCTTCTGTTTGTGGGAAAAGCAGGTAAACTGTCCTTAGAATCAGCTGGAGGAGGCAACTGCATCAGCTCTGATTTGTTAAGCAGTTGTCATGTGCAGACTCTGCTAACGCTCAGAGAATGCTCACAGCCAGCTCCATATTACAGATTAGGAAACTGAGGCTCTGAGAAGAGAATTCCTCACCCACACCCATGTAGGTGATAACGGGGCTAGAATCTGGATCAGCCATCTGGCCCCGCAGCCCTGGCTCTGTACCTCTCCATGCTGCATGCTGCCTTCATTTTTGTTGTTGTTGTTGTTGTTTTTGAGATGGAGTCTCACTCTGTTGCCCAGGCTGGAGTGCAATGGCATGATCTCAGCTCACTGCAACCTCCGCTTCCCAGGTTCAAGCGATCCTCCTGCCTCAACCCCCCTAGTAGCTGAGATTATAGGCACGTGCCACCATGCCTGGCTAATTTTTGTATTTTTAGTAGAGATGGGGTTTCACCATGTTGGCCAAGCTGGTCTTTAACTCCTGACCTCAGGTGATCCACCCGCCTCGGCCTCCCAAAGTGCTGGGATTACAGATGTGAGCCACTGCACCTGGCCCATATTTTTTTTTTTAGGAGATGGGGTCTAGAACTCCTGGGTTCAAGTGATCCTCTCGTCTGTTCCTCCCAAATGCTGGGATTATAGGTGTGAGCCACTGCACCCAGCCCATGCTGCCTTCAAAGTGATTGATTAATATTTTCCTCTTTATATTTTTATTATTATTATTATTTAGTTATTATTTTTTTGAACACAGGATCTTGCTGTGTTGCCCAGGCTGGCCTTGAACTCCTGGGATCAAGTGATCCTCCCATCTCAGACTGAGTTGTGTGAGTAGCTGGGACTGCCCAGCTATGTTTTTCTCTTTGAGGTCATACCCAGGGACTCTTAGCCCAAGATGAAGCCATCAGTACCTAAGGGAAAAGGCCAGGCATGGTGGCTCATGTCTGTAATCCCAACACTTTGGGAGGCCGAGGCGGATGCATCACTTGAGGTCAGGAGTTTGAGACCAGCCTGGCCAACATGGTGAAACCCCATCTCTACTAAAAACACAAAAATTAGCCAGGCATGGTGGCAGGCACCTGTAGTCCCAGCTACTCAGGAGGCTGAGGCATGAGAATTGCTTGAACCCAATAGGCGAAGGTTGCAGTGAGCCAGGATCACGCCACTGCACTCTAGCCTGGGCAACAGAGCCAGACTCCGTCTCAAATAAAAAAAAAAAATAAAGTAACTAAAGGAAAAGTCAAGGACATAAGAAATCTACCCACTGGCTCCCAAACCACTCTACGGTGGGGCCATTGTCCATGGTGGTTAAAGTTGTGGGCTTTGGAGTCAACGTGCTAAATATTTAAATCCAACTTCTACTTCTTACTGGCTGTTTCACCTTGGATGGGTTATTTAACTTCTCTGTGCCTCGGTTTACTTGTCTTTAAAAGGTGATGTACTGATCAGGACTCTGTGTACCAGCAACAGAACAGACTGAAACATGGCGCCGCAAAAGAGAGTCTTCACTGGCTCACATAGCCGACAAGACTAGGAGATGGGACAGCATTTAGGCACAGCCATATCCAGGGACTCGGACACCCTCACCAGGAGTCTCTGTCCCTTGTTTACCTTTCCATGTTTGCTGTCATTCTCAGTCAGTCTCTTGCCTCCCCCTCCCACAGCTCTGAACTTAGGTCCCCTCAGCCCAGCATCCCCAGTGGAAATAGATCTTTTTCCCTAATGGTTTTCAAAACAGTTCCAGAATAGGACGTGGTGCCTCATGCCTGTAATCCTAGCACTTTGGGAGGCCAAGGTGGGCGGATCACCTGAGGTCAGGAGTTCGAGACCAGCCTGGCCAACATGATGAAACCCCATCTCTACTAAAAATACAAAAGTTAGCCAGGCATGGTGGCACATGCCTGTAATCCCAGCTACTCGGGAGGCTGAGGCAGGAGAATCGCTTGAACCTGGGAGGCAGAGGTTGCAGTGAGCCGAGATCGCACCACTGCACTCCAGCCTGGGTGACAGAGCGAGACTCTATCTCAAAAAAAAAAAAAAAAAAAAAACAACTGAGTGTGGTGGCTCACGCCTGTAATCCCAACACTTTGGGAGGCCGAGGAGGACGGATTACTTGAGGTCAGGCATTCAAGACCAGCCTGGGCAACATGGTGAAATGCCATCTCTACTAAAAATACAAAAATTAGCTGGGTGTGGTGGCGCACACCTGTAGTCCTAGCTACTCAGGAGGCTAAGGCGCGAGAATCGCTGAAACCTGGGAGGTGGAGGTTGCAGTGAGCCGAGATCTCAGCATTGCACTCCAGCCTGGGTGACAGAGCAAGACTCCATCTCAAAAAAAACAAACAACTGATGCTCGTTATCTCTCGTTGGCCCTGCTTAGAGCACATGACAATTCTGTGCTAGTCATTGTGTCAGGGTGGGGGCTTGGAGAAAGCTTCTAATTGGTCAGGCCTGGGTCACATGCTAATACCTGGAGCCAAGAAGTGGGGTCAGCCCCACCCAGAGCCCATATTAACAAAGACCTGTTATCAGGAGAGGGGGTGTGGGGAGAGACACCAGGCAGGCAGGAATGGCAGGTGTGCACTGCCTGGAGACAGTGATAGTACCTTTCCCCACCTCTGCCCGGGCCTGTCATGTCTACAGGCTCTGATAGACATTCATATTGTTATTGTTCCTCACCTGGTGCCTGGTGAGACATTGGCAGCTGCCAGTCCAAAGGGACAGCCAGAAGACACTGCCAAGTGTCAGTTCCAGCCATGGCGCTACCGAGGGGTGCGGTGTGTTGGGCCCTGGGTGCCAGAGCGCATCCACCTCTGTCTTAGTCTGTTTTGTGCTGCTATGACAGAATATATGAGATCGGATAATGGATAAAGAACAGACATACATTTCTCACAGTTGTGGGGGCTGCAGGTTCAAGATCCAGGCACTGGCAGGATAGGGCCTGGTCTTTCTGCTTCCATGATGGGGCCTTGAATGCTGTGACCTCTGGAGGACAGGAACGCCACGTCCAAATACAGCAGAAGAGAAGAAGAGAGAGAGTCCACTCCCGCAAGCCCTTTCTATAGTGGTATTCATCCATTCATGAGGGCTCTGCCCTAAGCTCCTCCCACTAGTCCCCACCTCCCAACAGTGGCATTGGGGGTTAAGTTTCCAACACGTGACTTTTGGGGGAACACACATCCAGACCATAGCAGCCTCTGAACCACCATATCCACCAGTTCTTTTGCTGGGTGGCCATGAACGGGGTGGCTCCAGGGAACTCAGGAGACACTCAGAGGATCAGCTCGATGGGGGCTTGGGCGCTTCCAGGCTGAAGGCTCCTCTGAGCTCAGCTCTCACAGCTGCCAGGAGGTGGATTTCATGAGCATGGCTCGGGGACCCCTCCCATGCGGCGCTGCAGTGGCAGTGGAGAATGCCAGCCCAGCCGGCGGATCTCCCCGCCTCAAGCCAGGAGCACCATGGTGCATGTGCCAGCCTGGTCTAGGGGGAGTCACAGGTCTCTCTGCATCTATTTCAAGGTTGTAGATTTCATGGCTTTTTTTTTTTTTAACCACCCCACAAAGTAGGTCACCTGCTCCTCTTCCAGCTGCCTTTAAGATTCTTTGGAACAAGGCAGTTACTGTCCTTTGATTCTGAGGACATCCGCCTTTCTGGCCCTGAGTACCGCTAAGGGGGGCCAGGCAGGTCCGTCGAGGACACTGGCAGCCGTGTGGCCTGGGTCAGGTAGAAGCGAGGGGTGGGAACAGAGAATTCGAGTGGGAGGAGGGAAGAGGAGATGAGGTGGAAAGGGACAGGCAGTCGGAGCCCCGGTGTTGGGTCCCGTCCTGGTTGAAGACTCTGAGCTGGTAAGTTTCAGACCATTTTAAGGAGTATTCACTCGACTTTTAAAATAGGCCATCCCCAGCCGGGCGCGGTGGCTCACTCCTATAATCCCAGCATTCTGGGAGGCTGAGGCGGGTGGATAACCTGAGGTCAGGAGTTCGAGACCAGCCTGGCCAACATGGTGAAACTCTTTCTCTACTAAAAATACAAAACTTAGCTGGGCGTAGTGGCGCTTGCCTGTAGTCCCAGCTACTCAGGAGGCTGAGGCACGAGAATCGCTTGAACCCAGGAGGCAGAGGTTGCAGTAAGCCAACATCATGCCGCTGTACTCCAGCCTGGGCGACAAAGCAAGACTCTGTCTCAAAAAAAAAAAAAAAAAGCCATCGCGGTTTATATTGGGCCAGGAAAACCCAGCCTAGACAGCAGGCCCGCGTGTTGGTGGGCTGGGGCCTTTCTGAGTAATGCAGTTTTTCTCCCCAGGGGTTGGCCGGAGACCTATGACATGAATACCTCGGAGCCCAAGACGGAGCAGGAAAGCATCACTCCTGGGGGCCGGCCCCCCTACCGCAGCAATGCTCCCTGGCAGTGGAGCGGGCCCGCATCCCATAACTCTCTACCAGCCTCCAAGTGGGGCACTCCAACCACTCCTGGCCATGCCCAGTCCCTGAGCCGGCCCCTGAAGCAGACCCCCATAGTCCCCTTCCGGGAGTCCCAGCCACTGCACAGCAAGAGGTAAGCACCTGCTGGGGGGACGAATACTTCCCAACCCCCACCAGCCCACACCCATCCTCCGCCCCTCCCTCTCCTCACTATTTCCTCCATCGTCTTCCTCGCCTCAGGCTTTCGACCTTCCTTCTTATCCTTATGTCTCCCTTGTTCCTCCCTCCCTCCTTCCCTTCAGCTTTCACCATGGGCCTCTTGTCTGGGGACCCAGTGCTGGGGAGCTCTGGGTTAGAAATCCATTATACTAAGTAGACGACTGAAGCTCTGCTTTTTAGGCTGGGCACGGTGGCTCACGCCTGTAATCCCAACATTTTGGGAGGTCAAGGCAGGAGCATTGCTTGAGGCCAGGAGTTAGAGAGCTTGGGCAACATAGCAGAACCCTGGCTCTATAAAAAACATTTATTAAAAATTAGCCAGGCGTGATGCACACCTATGGTCCCAGCTGCCCAAGAGGCTGAGGTGGGAGGATGGCTTGAGCCCAGAAGTTGGAGGCTGCAGTGAGCTGTGATTGCACCACTGCACTCCAGACTGAGCAATACCTTATCTCTGAAAAATAAAATAAAATAAAACTGTTATTTTTAAGGTGAAGGGACTGATAAGCACAAAATTTAGGACAGTGACTTCTTCCTGGAGGAGGCAGGGAAATGGGAAGTGGGGAAGCCCACGGGTAGATGTTAGCACCACCGTTCTAGTCCTGGGGTTGGCTGGTAGCTTCAGGGAGTTTGTTTTATGATGATGACAAATATAACTTAACAGATACTCTTCTGAAGATATTATATATTAAAAGATAAAAAGAAAATTTTCCAAAAAATGAAGGAATCCAACTTGCAGAGGGACATCTTGTCCCCAGGGGGCAGAGGCGAGAATGGTCTTGAGCAGCCTGCAGAAGCTGTGTGTTGCGGGCAGCCGCAGTGGATCCGGGAAGAGGGGGCCCAGGAGCATCCCAGCTTCTCTCGCCCTGTGCTCAGCATCCTCCCCTTCATCCTGAGCAGTGAATAGCAGAAGGGATGTGGCTGGGCGGGGGAAAGTTCGGTTGGTCTGTCTGTCTGTCCGTCTGTCCATCCATCTGTCTGTCCGTCCATCCTCCCAGGGCAGGGGTACCCTCCTACTCACCCTCTGCCTCCTTCCTCCCCTGTCTCCTTCTAGGCCTGTCAGCTTCCCAGAAACCCCTTACACAGTATCACCAGCAGGGGCCGACAGAGTCCCTCCCTACCGACAGCCTTCTGGGAGCTTCTCCACCCCCGGCTCGGCCACCTATGTGAGATACAAGCCATCCCCAGAAAGGTCAGCCTCTCTCAATTCTTTTCATGTTAAGGGATCTGATGAAAGCTGTGCCTCCTTCTTCCCCAGCAAATGCACACCCCCACAATTCTAGTTGCCATTTTATGGTGTTTCTGGACCCCTGAAGGTCCTCAGAGGAGCCCCATGGGGTGGTTATGTCTCATGTTTTGGAGCAAAACTGGGCCGGGCTGGGCAGGACCCATCGTTGGCTTTCCTTGCAGCAGAATTTTGATTGCTGTTCTCTTGACACCTGTCGAGCAAGAGCATCCACTATCCAGCACGGCCATGCATCTAACTCTCTCCAGCCCTAAGCCCCTAGGACCAGGCTGTCAGCATTACCCAGTTTTCGAGATCTTTCAGGATTCAGTTCTGCCCACTTGCGTCCATCTGCAACCTGGCAGCCTGAGAGATCTCCCCAAACCCTCCATGGCTCCCCACCAGCCTGAGAGATCTCCCCAAACCCTCCATGGCTCCCCAGTGCCCTCAGGATAAACTTGGCATTCAAGGCCCTTCAGGCTCTGGCTCCGGCTGAGCTTATTCCCCAGCTGCCTTCAGCCCTCGTGCCCTCTGTTCTTCCTCTGCCCCCAGGTCCCTGTCTCAGGGGCAGCCACATCAATCCTAGTCCTTGGGCCTGAGCTGTGGGCCTCATCCTGTGAATGTCCCCTTCCTCCTTCTCCTTGCAGTGGTCCTCCTCCTGAGCATCTCTGTCACCCACCCTCTCCTCCTTTCCCTGTTCTCTTGCCCAGGCCACCACAGTGGGCTTCCAGCCTTCATCTCACCTCCCCTGGTCTACCCTCCACTCAACACTCAACAGCCAGAGGGATCTTTCTGTGTCTTTTTTTTGAGACCACTCTGTCGCCAGACTGGAGTGCAGTGGCGCAATCTCAGCTCACTGCAACCTCCACCTCCCGGGTTCAAGTGATTCTCCTGCCTCAGCCTCCCAGGTAGCTGGGACTACAGGCTCTTGCCACCACGCCCAGCTAATTTTGTATTTTTAGTAGAGACGGATTTTCACCATGCTGGCCAGACTGGTCTCAAACTCCTGGCCTCAAGTGATCCGCCTGCCTCAGCTTCCCAAAGTGCTGGGATTACAAGTGTGAGCCCGTGCACTCGGCCAGATCTTTCTATACCTGAACATGCCTGTCCCCTGCTCCAAACCCTCCCACCACTCCCAGAGCCCTCAGGACACAGCTTTGGCCCCTCCCTGTGGCCACCAGGGCCCCTGCGAGTCTCGTGCAGTGCCACACTTTAGCCACACTGGCCACTCCCAGCTTCCTAGGGGGACTGTCTGTATTTCAGAGCCTTGATGGTGTTCCTTCCTTGGCCTGAATATGCTTCACACTCCTCGCCCACACTCCCCCCATCCTACCAACTCAAGCTTCTGTGCCCCTCTCCAGAACCCTTCTCTGGAGCTCCCTCTTGAGGCAAGGCACTGCCCCCCAATTCCTGTGTATTTCCTGACCGTGGCCTTGAGCACTCTTCATCCTTATTAGCCAGCTAAGAGTGTGTGTGCTTGTGCACGTGCATGTATGTGCACCTGTAAGAGAGCGAGAGAGAGACAGAGAGGGTAAGCGTGCTCTTCAAGACCTCCCATCCCATAGTACACAGTCCGACACATGGCTGATCTTTGGTATATATTGGATGAAAGGATGGAGTGAGTGGGTTTGTTAAAATGAAACCACCTGCCTTAAGACCAGGGATCAGGCCACCAAACCAGTGGTTCTCAATCTTTAGCAGGCATTGGAATCACCCAGAGGAGGACTTGTTAAAATACAGATTATTGGGCCTGAGCCCCAAATTTCTGACCTGGTAGGTTCGGGGTGCTGCACCAGGGACCATTCTCTGAGAGTCGCCACAGTCATCCATTGTTAGATTCTAAGCCTCTTGTTCAATTGAAGAAACACGCCCACTGTTTCTTCTTCTAGTAGCCACCATTCAGCTTTCATTCAGCAAAGGGTCTCAAGAGCTTTCTGGCGTGCCAGGAGGAGTATTTGAGATACTCAATTACGAGGGGGTTCTGTAGTCAGCCCTTGCTGACTGTGATGGAGAGGATAATAAAAACCATGTGCACTCTGATGAGCACTCTAATAGAGGAAGAGGGAACACAGCCCAGCACTGGAGGTCTAGACTGGCTGCCTGGAGGAGGTGACATCTGAACAGAACTTTGAGGGACTAATAGGAGTCTGCGACAGAGAGGAGAGAAAAAGTCATTCCAAACAGAGTAAAGGCCACAGACATGAACAAGCAGGATGCTGTGAAACACAGGAGAATCAGAGAGGAATCGGGTGTGTGTGGGACATGGGGTGTGGGGGCACCCAGGTGACAGCAGGGGCTGAGGTTGGAAATGGCAGTCAGAGTGACTCACCAGTAACAAAAGTGGTGGCAGTGGTGTTACCGAAAGCTCTTGGGGACTGTTGTTTTTGTTTTTTTTCCCCTAAAGTCTTGGTATCTGCCTTTATTATTTTATTTTAACTTTTTATTTTGTAATAATTACTGAGTCACAGGAAGTTGCCAAAAAAAACATACAGGTGGCCGGGCACAGTGGTTCACGCCTGTAATCCCTGCACTTTGGGAGGCCGAGATGGGTGGATCATCTGAGGTCAGGAGTTCGAGACCAGCCTGGCCAACATGATGAAACCCCGTCTCTACTAAAAATACAAAAAATTAGCCGGGTGTGGTGGCACGCGCCTGTAATCCCAGCTACTCAGGAGGCTGAAGCGAGAGAATCGTTTGAACCTGGTAGGTGCAGGTTGCAGTGAGCCAAGACTGTGGCACTGTACTCCAGCCTGGGCAACAAGAGCAAAAACTCCGTCTCAAAAAAAAAAAAAAAAAATACAGGGAGGTCTTGTGAACCTGAACCCTTCACGCAGCCTCCCCTATTGTTAACATCTTGTATGGTTATAACGCAATATCAAAGCAAGAGGTTGACATGGGTACAGGCCTACAGCTTATTCAAAATTCACCAGTTATACATGCACTCATTTGTGTGTGTGTGTCTGTAGCTCTGTGCAATTTTATCACATATGAAATGTTGTGTAACCATCACGAGGTGCCTCATGCTACCCTTTTATAGCCACACCCATCTCTTCCCCCTATGCCTAACCCCTGGCAACCATTCACCATTCATCTGTTCTGAGGCTCTTTTTTTTTTCGGAGACAGTCTCACTCTGTCAGCCAGGCTGGAGTGCAATGGCACGATCATATAGCTCACTGAAGCCTCACTCTTCTGGGCCCAAGCAGTCCTCCCATCTCAGCTTTGCAATTAGCTAGGACTGCAGGCATGCACCACCACACCCAGCCAATTTTTCTTTTCTTTCATGGAGACAAGGTCTCGCTGTGTTGCCGAGACTGATCTTGAAGCCCTTGCCTCAAGCCATCCTCCCACCTGGACATCCCAAAGTGCTAGGATTACAGGCGTGAGCCACCACACCCAACCTGTCTTTTAATTATTGTTATTTCATGATGAATGTTAGATAAAAGGAATCAGATGTACGTATGCTTCAGAGGTTGTCTTTTTCACTCAGCAGAATGTCCTTAAGGTTCATCCACGTTGTCGCAAGTCTCTAGTTCACTCATTATGCTGTTTATTCCGTGGTCTAGATATACCACAGTTTAACCACTCACCCATCAAAAGACATTTGGGGGAGTGCATATTCAGGGCACTTTGAATCTATGCTGCTGGGTTGAAATAAAGTTTTTTAAAATATTAAAAATATATTTTAAAAAGATTTAAAAAGACATTTGGGTAGTTTCCGAGTTTTGGCTATTATAAATATTCATGCAGTGAACATGTACATTCAGGCATACAGGTTTCTGCATGAAAATAAGTTTTCATTTCTCTGGGATAAATGCCCAGGAGTACAATTGCTTACCGTATGGTAAGTCCATTTTTAGTTTGAAAAGGAACTGCCAAACTGTTTTCCAGAGTGTCTGTATCATTTTACATTCCCACCAGCAGAGCGTGAGTGATCCGGGTCTCCACATCCTCACCATTTGGCATTGTCACTGTTTTTCATTTTAGCTACTTTGATAGGTGTGCAGTGATATCTCACTGTGATTTTAATTTGCATGTTCCTAATGGCTAAGGATATTGAACACCTTTTCATGTCTTATTTGCCAACCCTGTATCCTCTTCAGTGAAGTGCCTGTGCGTGTCTTTTGTGCGTCTTCTAATTGGGTGTGATGGTGTTCTGTGTCTGAGAGTTCTTTGGACATTCTAAATACAAGTCCTTTGTCAGATATGCGATTTGCAAATATTTCCTCCCAGCCTTTAGTTTGTCTTTTTTACAGGGTCTTTCACAGAACAAAAGTTTTTTATTTTATTTTTTATTTTTATTTATTTATTTATTTATTTTGAGACGGAGTCTTGCTCTGTTGCCCAGGCCGGAGTGCAGTGGTGTCATCTCGGCTCCCTGCAACCTCTGCCTCCCAGGTTCAAGCGATTCTCATGCCTCAACCTCCCATGAAGCTGGGATTACAGGTACGCACAACCCTCCCAGCTAATTTTTGTATTTTTAGTAGAGACAGGGTTTCACCATGTTGGCCAGGCTGGTTTCAAACTCCTGGGCTAAATCGAGTGATTCTCCTGCCTTGACCTCCCAAGGTGCTGGGATTATAGGCATGAGCCACCACACCCAGCCTAAGTTTTTTATTTTGATAAAGCCCAAATTATCTTTTTTTAATTATTATTTTATGGATCAGGTTTTTGGTGTTGTCTAAGAACTCTGCTTAGTGCTGGGTCCTGAAGATTTTCTCGTGTTTTTTTCTGGAAGTTTTACTCTTTTACACTTAAGTCCATGATCCATTTTGAGTTTTGTTTGTTTTAATTTTTGTGTAAGGTGAGAGGTTTAGGTTGAGGTTCCTTTATTGCCTATGGTTGTCTGATTTACTCCAGTGCTATTTATTGAGAAGGTTACCCCCACTCCACTGTACTGCTTTTGTTCCTTAAGGCAAAAATGGGAGAGTGCAGAATTAATTGGATATCCTTGTGTGGATCTGTTTCTGGGTTCCATTGATCTATACGTATGATCTCAGTGAGTCCTCCCAGCAACTCCTTGAGGTGGGTAGTTTAATTACCCTCATTTTACAGAGGGAAACTACAGCTCAGTGAGGTGAATTTGCTTGGCTGAGGTCACTCTGCCAGGACGTAACAGAGCCAAGATGAGAACCCAGGACTATGGTTCCAGAGGGCTGACCCTGACGCAGAACTTTGGGAGGCTGAGGTGGAAGGATTGCTTGGGCCCGGGCTGTCAAGGCTTCAGTGAGCCAGGTGTGTGACATTGCACTCCAGCCTGGGTGACAGAGTGAGACTCTGTCCCAAAATAATTAATTAATTAAGAGGGAAGGGGCCGGGCTTGGTGGCTCAAGCCTGTAATCCCAGCACTTTGGGAGGCTGAGGCGGGTGGATCATGAGGTCAGGAGTTCGAGACCAGCCTGGCCAAGATGGTGAAACCCCTTCTCTACTAAAAATACAAAAGTTAGCTGGGTACGGTGGCAGGCGCCTGTAGTCCCAGCTACTCGGGAGGCTGAGGCAGGAGAATCACTTGAACCCGGGAGGCGGAAGTTGCAGTGAGCTGAGATCACGCCACTGCACTCTAGCCTGGGTGACAGAACAAGACTCCATCTCAAAAAAAAAAAAAAGAGGGGGGAAGGAACTGGATCACTTGCCCACCCCTCAACCCCTGGCAAGGTCACATTGCACCTCTGTGGCTGTGTTAACTGTGAGGATTTACTCAAGTCACGAGACAGAGGGCTGGCTGCCAGAGTGGAATCTGGGCAAGCAGGAACAGAGGTGATGGCTGCTGGGGTGGCAGCCAACAAGGCTACATCATCTGACCATCATTTTGCCCAGGCATCCTGTCATTCACCTGTCTATTGTTCCATCGGTTGATGTGGGAGATTGACAGAGCGGGCTGGAGCTCTCCGCCCGGCGAGGCTCCTGCCCACAGTCCTGTCTGTTTTGGTGCTTTCCTCTGTGGCCAAGAGGGAAGCTCAAGCCAGCGTCCCGTAGCCCAACCCTGCTCCCCGTAAGGTTCCTCCCCAGAGTCAGTACCTCCAGCTTCTGCCTGGAGACATCTGAAACCATAGCTAGTCAGCTCATCCCAAAACACCAAACCCTTTATAAAGTGAGTTATCTTCCAAGAAGAGATAATTACTTTAAAATTACTCAGATGAGGTTAAAGACAGCAATTTGATCTTCTCTTCTGCCGGGGATGTTTCCCCAGAGCCGTGTGTGATGAGATGCTGGAATGTCCCGATTTCCAATCAGTTTGACCAGAATTGGACAGTGATAGACATGGTCTCAAATGGGATATATTCAGCATCCCAATGAATGGTCAACATAGGTCAGTGTGCATTGGGATAATAAAAAGTCTTGTTAGTTGGGTGGGGCACAGTGGCTCACACCTGTAATCCCAGCACTTTGGGAGGCCGAGGTGGGCAGGTGCAAGCAGATCACTTGAGGCCAGGAGTTTGAGACCAGCCTGGCCAATATGGTGAAACCTCATCTCTAATAAAAATACAAAAATTAGCTTGGCATCTTGGCGTGTGCCTGTCTTCCCTTGGGAGGCTGAGGCAAGAGAATATCGCTTGAACCCTGGAAGCGGAAGTTCGCGTCACTGCTGCACTCCAGCCTAAGCAATAGGGCAAGACTCCGTCTCAAAAAAACAGAAAAAGTCTTGTTAGCAAGAGAAGTACATGGTTGGATAAAGTACGGGTTGTCTGATTGGGGAAAGTAGCTGAGAGATGAAACAAGGTAAAATATGCCCAACTAAAGAGGAGGGTCTATGTATTACGATTAGGTTTAGCTGCATAGTATACAAAATAGTGGTTCTGACAAGATGTTTCTTTCCCCACATTGATGGGAAACCAGGCCCCCCCTCCTTGATGTATTGCTGTCCTTGGCCTTTTGCCTCCTGGTTCAAAGTGGCTGTTCAAGCTGTAGCCTTGAGGAGGCGGTGAGGCAAAGGCACCCGCAGCACACTCATGAGGAAGCTTCGAGACTGGAAGTCATGTGTGGCACCTCCACTTTTATCTCATTGGCCAGAGCTGCAAGGGATCCTGGGACATGTAGTCTGGTGATCCAGTCTCATTGCTGCCCCAGATACAGTTGGGATTCTGTTACCAAGGAGGAAGGAGAGGCTAGTCATTGGGAGCAGCCTGCAGCATCCGCCACTCAGACTTTCCGCCCTCCCCGGGCTCATCCTAGCCATTTTTCCTGAGTGCTGAGGATTTCACAGCGACTTTTTGGGAAAACTGAGTAAGTGCATCAACACTCCGAACTCCAGCAAGGATGGAGCCACATTTTACCAGGCAGCTAGCCAGGTGTGAAGTCAGCTAGTAAGATGAAGATTGCTTATAGTCAAAGTTGCTTTTGTAAAATCCCTTTGATTGCTGGAAACTGGGCCCTCAGACATTGAGAAAAGTAAGAATTCACGTTTCGTACTTCCTGTGTTTGGGCCCTGTCTTCCTTTCCTGGAGGTGTCAGAGGTCAAGGTCTGGTTGAGGGCAGGGAGGATGGTGTGTTTTTTCCTGGCAAGTGAGTGGAGTTGAGTTTTCAGAGAGTGCAGTGCCCCTTGAAACACCTCTCTACTGTGCTCAGGGCATTGAAGCCAGGGGATTAGGGCAGGGTCCCTGTAGAGACAGTCCTGGCTTTGAGCTGGCAGGGTGACCCTGGATAAGTCAGTTACTTCCTCTTTGGCATCTTGGGGGATCCTAGTTTATCACCTCACCTCCCCCTACCAGATCCTCCCAAGTTGAAAGTACAGATGCCAGGAGCCAACCAGGGAATTGCAATATCAACACTTTTTTTTTTTTTTTTTTTTTGAAATGGAGTCTTGTTCTGTCGTCCAGGCTGGAGCGCAGTGGCACAGTCTTGGCTCACTGCAACCGCAATCTCCGCCTCCCGGGTTCAATTGATTCTCCTGCCTCAGCCTCCCAAGTAGCTGGGATGTCACAGGCACACACCACCACACCTGGCTAATTTTTATATTTTTAGTAGAGATGGGGTTTTGCCATGTTGGCCAGGCTGGTCTCGAACTCCTGAGCTCTAGTGATCTGCCTGCCTCGGCCTCCCAAAGTGCTGGGATTACAGGCGTGAGCCACCACACCTGGCTAATATCAACATTATTAATGGAGGCTCAGTAACTCCCCCAGAGCACAGGGCCTGTGTCAGTGAGGTGCTTCTGGCTGAAGTAACCAAATTTTGGCTCAAACATTGTAGGAATTTGTTATCTCACAGAAAAGAAAGCTCAGGAGCAGGGCAGGTTCCAGGGAGGGTGAATCCAGCGTCTTGACCACATTATCAAGGGCCAGATTCCTTCTGCCTCCTCTCTTCCACCATCAGAGTGGGTCTTACCTGCAGCCTGGTAGCAAGAGGGCAGCAGCAGCTTATGATGTTAAATCTGGACCCAGCAGCATCTGGAGGGCAAAGAGAGGCCATCTTTTCTTGTCATCCCTCTTAGGAGCAAGGAGATTTCCCAGAAGCCTCTGGGCAGACTTACCCCATTTCAGTCAGACGGTACTGGGTAACAGACACCTGAAAGTCTCCGTGGCTTAAATCAGCAACGTTTATTTCTCAGCCCCTCCACAGTTCCACTGCTGGTTGGCAGGGACCTCTCAGGACCCAGGCTCCCCAGGCAGCCAGCAACTCCAAGTCACTTCCCTGACAGCTCAGCTATGAGCGCTGGTCACATGACTCCATTCAGCCAGTCTCAAGGGACCTGGAAGTGTGTCCTGCCACCTGCTTGGAAGTGGAGAACTGGAATGTTTTGTGGGCGTCTTAATAACTCACCTCCCTTCGTGTCTCATCAGCCAAAATTTTGTCACAGGCCTGTCTCTGAACCAACCTCAGACAGGGAGAAGACTTTCTGCCACGACCGGCTGTGATCCAAGGAGGACTGGACGTTAGGAAGTGTCTACAAGATTCACCCCATGGTTGTAGACAGGGCCACTGGGGCCGGGCATGGTGGCTCACATCTGTAGTCCCAGCGCTTTGGGAAGCTGAAGTAGGCAAATCACTTGGGCCCAGGAGTTCAAGACCAGCCTGGGCAACATGGTGAAACCCATCTCTACAAAAAATACTAAAAATTAGCCGGGCATGTAACATGCAGCTATAGTACCAGCTACTCAGGAGGCTGAAGTGGGAGGATCGCTTGAGCCGGGAGGCGGAGGTTGCAGTGAGCTGAGATTGTGCCACTGCACTCCAGCCTGGTTGACAGAGCAAGACCCCATCTCAAAAAAAAAAAAAAAAAAATAGAGAATGCCACTGGGACAGGAGGGCACAGTGAGAGCCTTCTACCACCACCTCCCTTAAATCCTAGCCTTGCATGTGGGTGTGCAAAGCTGGCCTCCGGGAGGACCTCTGTCTAGGGGATAATTTTATTCCATCCACTCCCCAACTCTATGAGGTAGAAAATGTTACCTCGTGAGCTGGGCGTGGTAGGACACACAGAGTTCTAGCCCATCAGCCAGGTGTCCCAAGTCACCATGTGTCAGGAATCAGCCCCTGCCTAAACACTGGGCATGACGGGGCATCCTTCAGTCCTGAGAAGAAGGACCTACTGTTACCGCCTCTTGACAGCTAAGGAAACTGAGGCTGTGGGCTAGGAAGTGGCTGCATCTGTCTAGGCAAGAGGCCATGGTGAGCTTTGAAGCCCCAGTTGCCCAACTCAGGGCCTGCTGCACCCATGAATGCTTCCCAACCTGCTGTCTCCATCAGAGCAAGGCAGCCCGAGAGAGGCCTGGGGCAGTAGCTGCTGGGGACATTCACCCCATGTCACAGCCAGAAAACAGGACCCCTGAGAGGAGCCCAGGGGTAGGGCTGTCGGCCCAAGCGGCCTCTGCCCCCTCCTTCCCTTAGGAACCCGCCTTGCCCCGCCGCCACCAGCTCCCTGGCAGGCTTCCCAGGCGAGACTCTCATCCCGGACCCGCAGCTAATAGCACGTTTCCAGGCTTACTCATCCAGCCTTCCTAACCGCTTTGTATCATCCACAGCGGAGCCTCCCGTGTGTCTAAAACCCACTGGCGAGCAAGGCTCAGGCTCAGGCTCAGGTGGTTTTCGACATAGGCTGATCTTTCACCCTGGGCACGTCTCTTCTCATCCCCTGCAGGTACACGGCTGCCCCACACCCCCTGCTATCTCTTGATCCCCACTTCAGCCACGATGGGACGTCTAGCGGCGACTCCTCTTCCGGTGGCCTGACCAGCCAGGAGAGCACCATGGAACGCCAGAAGCCAGGTAGGGCCCCCACCAGCTGCTGCGCCCACCCGCCTGCCTCACTCTGCAGGACCTCTTACTTAGAGCTTGACAGGCAACACTCCCCCTCCTGTGAGTGACGGATAAAACACAAAAGAAAGCTGTAAGCGCCACGTGTAAGACTAGAGAGGGCACCCAGGAGAGCAGCGGAACCAGCGAGCGAGATCCTTATCCGTCCAGACAGGGCATCGGCAGGTGGCATCTGCTCCCGCTGATAAGGCCAGAGCCGGCATGCAGCTGTGTGACACGGAGCTGGGAGCCACCAGGGAAGGTAGCTGAAAAAGATTAAGCATTGAGCTCTCAGGAGCAGGACTGGCTGCGTCCCATGGCTTTTCATTACGTAAACCCTCCTGTGTTGTTTTCAACTTTTATGGACATACGGCACATGTTAAGAGCCCACGTGGCCAGGCGGGGTGGCTCACGCCTATAATCCCAGCACTTTGAGAGGCCGAGGTGGGAGGATTACCTGAGGTCAGGAGTTTGAGACCAGCCTGGCCAACATGTGGAAACCCCATCTCTACTAAAAATACAAAAATTAGCCGGGCATGGTGGCATGTACCTGTAATCCCAGCTACTTGGGAGGCTGAGGCAGGAGAATCGCTTGAACCTGGGAGGCAGAGGTTGCAGTGAGCTGAAATCGTGCCACTGCACTCCAGCCTGGGTGACAGAGCAAGATTCTGTCTCAAAAAAAAAAAAAGAGGCCAGGCCAAGGCGAGCGGATAATAATTTGAGGTCAGGAATTCGAGACCAGCCTGGCCAACATGGGGAAACCCTGTCTCTACTAAAAATACAAAAATTAGCCAGGCGTGGTGGTACATGCCTGTAATCTCAGCTACTCAGGAGGCTGAGGCAGGAGAATTGCTTGAACCTGGGAGGCAGAGGTTGCAGTGAGCCGAGATCGAGTCACTGCACTCCAGCCTGAGTGACAGAGCAAGACTCTGTCTCAGAAAAAAAAAGAGCCTACATGATGAAGACACAGCCTGATAACCTATCACAGAGTGGACACACCCAGGCAGGAAATAGAACATGGCTAGCCTCTCCAAACCCCCATTCCCCTCCAAGTTAGTACCCCCAAAGGAACCCTGTCCTACTTCTCACAGCCTGAGCTTTGCCTGGTTTTGAATTTCATAGAATACAGAATCACACTGTGTCTATTTTGTGTATGTGTGTCTGGTTTCTGTCACTCAGTGTTACATTTGTGACAGCCAGCCAGTGAATGTACATGGTATCGCAGTATCTGAGTGGTATCCCCCGTTGTCTGAATAAGCCACAACTTATTGCCACATCTTGGTGTTGATAGACATTTGGGTTGTTTGCAGTTGGGCTGCCTAGAGCAGTGTTGCTAGGAACATTCTTGTGCCTGTCTTTTGATGAACATATGTTCACATTTCTGTAGGGTATACACCTAGGAGTGAAATTTCTAGGTCATATTTTTAAGTTGATTTTATTTTATTTATTTATTTATTTATTTTTTAAACGGAGTTTCGCTCTTGTCGCCCAGGCTGGAGTGCAATGGCACAATCTCGGCTCACCGCAACCTCCGACTCCTGGGTTCAAACAATTCTCCTGCTTCAGCCTCTCAAGTAGCTGAGACTACAGACATGCGCCACCACACCTGGCTAATTTTTGTATTTTTAGTAGAGACGGGGTTTCACCATCTTGGCCAGGCTCGTCTCGAACTCCTGACCTCGTGATCCACCCGCCTCAGCCTCCCAAAGTGCTGGGATTACAGGCGTGAGCCACCGCACCCAGCTATTTTATTTTATTATTCTTTTTTTTTTTTTTTTTGAGACAGAGTCTTACTCTGTTGCCCAAGCTGGAGTGCAGTGGCGTAATCTCAGCTCACTGCAACCTCCGCCTCCCAGGCTCAAGCGATTCTCCTGCCTCAGCCTCCCAAGTACCTGGGACCATAGGCATGAGCCACCACTCCTGGCTAATTTTGTATTTTTAATAGAGACAGGGTTTCAACATGTTGCCCAGGCTGGTCTTGAACTCCTGACCTCAAGTGATCCGCCCGCTTCGGCCTCCCAAAGTGCTGAGATTACAGGTGTGAGCCACCACACAGGGCTAGTATGTTTAACTTTATAAGAAGGTGCCAAACTGTTTCCCAAAATGACAAAGCATCTTATACTCTGTCTAGCAACATGTGAGAGTTCTAGTTGCTGCATGCCCTCACCAGCCTCTGTGTTTCATTCATTCCGGTGGGGCAGGTGGTGCTACCACATTATGGTTTTATTTTATTTATTATTTTTTAAAAACATTTTTTATAGAGACAGCGTCTTGCCATGTTGCCCAGGCTGGTCTCGAACTCCTGGGCTCAGGTGATCCTCCTACCTCAGCCTTCCAAAGTGCTGGGATTACAGGCGTGAGCCACCGCACCCAGCTGGCTTTGTAATTTGAATTTTTTATGTCTGTAATTTGCATTTTTCTGAAGACTGCTAAGATTTGAGCATCTTCTCAATGTGTCTTCCCCATTATTAATCATGTTGTGAACTACTCAGATGAATATTTTAATCATAATTCCATAGAACAAACTTGTAGCCCCTTTGAAGTCTGAGAACCAGCAGATGAATGGGCGAGATGGATTCAGAAGGAAGCAAACAAATGAGCAATGTTAGAAAGCAGTGACGTCAGAGTGGGAGGGGTGGAGATGTCCTCTTAGGGAGTGTCTGAGAATTTCCAGGCAGCTGGGAGAGCTGACCCCATCAGCACACCAGCTCCCCCAGATGCTGTGGGGTATGGAAGAGGCTGCATGCCCCAAGATTCGTGGCCTGGAGAATTCCTCAATATCTCAGCCCATGGTTCTCTTAAACCAGAGACAGTGTCACGCCTATAATCCCAGCATTTTGGGAGGCCGAGGCAGGCCGATCTCCTGAGATCAGGAGTTCGAGACCAGCCTAGCCAACTTGGCGAAACCCCTTCTCTACTAAAAATACAAAAATTAACCAGGCGTGATGGTGCATGCCTATAATCCCAGCTACTCAGGAGGCTGAGGCAGGAGAATCGCTTGAACATGGGAGGCAGAAGTTGCAGTAAGCTGAGATCGCGCCGTTCCACTCCAGCCTGGGTAACGAGAGAGAAACTCTGTCTCAAAAAAAACAAAAACCAGAGACAGTGGTTGGGCTTCAGGGAAGCAGGTCGAACTGCTGGGGCCTCAGCCTCTTTGCTGTCTCCAGGGTGTGCGTGGTTTGCTCCTGTCCTCAGCACATTTGATCATGTCACTGCCTGCAATTCTGTCATCTTTGCTCTAAGACAGATAGATTTGGATCCCTTTTTTCCTTTTTCCTCAGCAAGTTCAGAAAAAGAGAAAAGTGTTGCTTGGCTATTTCATTACACACCAAAGTACAAAATGGGGAGGAAGTGTTTCCTGCATACACCATGGGCCCCAAAAAAGAAACTCACCGTTGCCCTTCCCTTCCCTCTTCTGTACCCTGGAGCTTGGCTCCCCTCTCACTTCCTTGGGACCTTGTTATAGTTGACTCCTAAAATTGCCGCCACCACACACACACGCCCACATGGATCAGGGGAATCTGTGTTTAGAAATCATCATGAGGCTGGGTGTGGTGGCTCACGCCTGTAATCCCAGCACTTTGGGAGGCCGAGGCAGGTGGATCACTTGAGGTCAGGAGCTCAAGACCAGCCTGACCAACATGATGAAACCCTATCTGTACCAAAAATATAAAAATTAGCTGGGTGTGGTGGCATGCACCTGTAATCCCAGCTACTCAGGAGGCTGAGGCAGGAGAATCACTTGAACCCGGGAGACAGAGGTTGCAGTGAGCTGAGATCACGCATTGCACTCCTGCCTCGGAGACAGAGTGAGACTCCATCTAAAAAATAAAAAAAGAAATCATTGTGAGGTCTAGAATGTATTCAAGACTCAGAAAAAAGGCCAGGGATAGTGGCTCACACCTATAATTCTAGCACTGTGGGAGGCTGAGGTGGGAGGATTGCTTGAGGCTAGGAGTTCGAAACCAGCGTGGGCAACCTAGTGGGACTCTGCCTCTACAAAAAATAAAAAAAAATAGCTAGGTGTGGCAGTGCGCACCTATGGTCCCAGCGGCTCAAGAGGCTGAGGTGGAAGGATGGCTTGAGCCCGAGAGTTTGAGGCTACAGCGAGCCATGATCCACTACACTCCAGCCTGGCCGACAGAGCAACACCTGTCTCAATAAAATAAAAAAATTTTAAAAAGGTGGTTCACTAAAGATCGCAAGGATCAGGCTTCGCAGCAGATGTAGGGGTTTGCCCAGCCCCGATGGAGCGAGCCATCCTAATAACAGCCGTACAGTTTCGTGGATTGTCCAGTGTGCACGCTGCACATGGCTTCATGTTTAGTCGTCTCAGGAACGCGACAGGGTGGGCACTGCGACTGCCCCCGGTTAGAGAGGAGGACGATGAGGCACAGAAAGGTTGTCACTTGTCCCAGGTCACTGCTGGTGAGCAGCATAATCAGGATATGAACAGAGCCCTGTTGGGTCCCAGAACCCCTCCGTAAGCTCCACCCACAACCCCTCACCCACAGAGTGTGAGCGTTTCCCAGGCTTCAGAGCACCCAGGTTGGGAGGGTTGCCTCCACGGTCACCGGCTGCCCAGAGACTGTGCCTGGCCCAGGGTTTTAGCATGCTCTCACGCTGTCCCCTGCCCAGCATGTCAAGTTTGGGGTAGGAAGGCCAGCAGGTCACTGAGGGCTGATCCAGAGAACTAGGGGACAGGATCAGGGCCTGCTGAGGGCAGAGCTGGGGCAGGAGAATGCAGGGGCAGCCAGGATGGGGAGGAAGCTGCCCTTTCACCTGTGCATGCATTCAACTGATGATGCCACCAGGCTGGGCGCCAGGGATACCGGGTGAGCCAGGCAGGCATGTTTTCTGCCTTATTGGAGCTGAAAGTCTGGTGGGAGAATTGGACAATAACAGGGACACGATGATGATAAAACATTAACAGTAATGCCGAGTATAAAGTGGAAACTAGGCCGGGCACGGTGTCTCATGTCTGTAATCCCAGCACTTTCGGAGGCCGAGGCAGGCGGATCACTTGAGGTCAGGAGTTCGAGAGCAGCCTGGCCAACATGGTGAAACCCCATCTCTACTAAAAATTAGCCAGGCATAGTGGCGGGCGCCTGTAATCCCAGCTGCTCGGGAGGCTGAGGCAGGAGAATCACTTGAACCCAGGAGGTGGAGGTTGCAGTGAGCCGAGATTGTGCCACTGCACTCCAGCCTGGGCAACAGAGCAGTCTCTGTCTCAAAAGAAAAAAAAGTGGAAACTGTCACAGTGTGCAGAAAGAGATTTACAGGGTTTGGGGGGCATCTCTGAGCAAATCACATTTCAGGTGAGGTTGGAATAATGCAAAGAAGTCAGTGGGGATGAGAACATTCCAGGGAAAGTGAACAGCTAGTTGGAGACCCTGAGGTGGTGGCGACGAGGCCCATGTGGTGAGAACTGAGATCAGGGAGGGGACAGGGGCAGAGTATGTGGAGCCTCGTGGGCCACGGGGAGGCGGTTGTCCTGTACTGAGAGTGGGACAGGAGCCGCAGGTCTCAGTCTTCTGCGCAGAGGAGGGGCAGGATCTGACTCGGGTGTTCCCAGGAGCCCCTAGCTACAGATTACTGTCAGGTGGGGTGGGAGCAGGACCAGGTGGGGACAGAGGTAGGCGGAGATGCACGATTCTGGATATAGTATTTTAAAGGCAGCGTTAACCAAATTTCTTGATGATGCCTAGTTGTGAGGATGAGAGAAGTCAAGGATGCCACAGGGGGTTTGGCCACAGCAGCTGAAAGGAGAAGCCATGAACTGAGCAGGAAAACTGTGGGAGATGCAGGTTTGGGGGAAGGTACAGCCCTTGGCTTGGCCTTGGCCATGTTCAGTGAGAGGTGCCCAATAGATACCCAAGTGGAGGTGCTGCAGGGCAGCCGAGTTCAAGTGTCAAGTCAGGGGCAGAGGTCAGCCCAGAGGCAGAGCACTGGAGTTGTCCGTTGTCTGTGGTTTTTGAGGCCGGATGTGACTGCCATGGGCTTCGCTCTGTAGAAATGTGGTCTCCCAGCGTGACTGCCCACCTCCCGGGGAGCCAGCACCTTCTGGGTGTATAAAGATGCCCCAAAGAGGAAAACCATCAATGGAGGCAGAGCAGGTGGACAAAGAGGCCAGCCTCCCCACTTTCCCGCATCCATGGTTCCCCAGTGAAAGCCACACAGGCGGTGACACCCTCAACTGAGACTAGACCACGTCCAGCCAGGCCATTCTCTGCAGTGGCCCTGAGTGCCCTGCCCAGTCACCCAGGCCACCTTCCCCAGCAGGAACATGGGCCCAAGGGTACCCTGGGCTTGCACCGGAAGTGGCAGTGTGATTGCAAGCTCAGGGTCCCACAGGCCTGGTGGGCAGTTCTGAGTTGGGCGTATGCTTGGTGTGTGGCCTCAGCAGTGACCTCCTCCCCCTCAGCCTCAGGTCCCACTCCTGTAGTGGACATCCTAGGTGTCTCTCCTTCCAGGGCAGTTTGTGGGGGGTCCAGTGAGATAATGCCGGCCAAGCCCACGGCCCATCATTAGGAGAACAAGAGCTCCTGCCCATCGAGCACTCACTCTCCACCACTGCTAGCATTACCGTTGTTGGTGAAGCCGAGGGAGGAGGCAGGGCTTGACAGCACAGGTGCTAAACTAGGCCGACCTGAGCCCCACGTCCTGCCTGGCCCTTTCCCACTGTGTGACCTTGGACCAGCTGCTTAACCTCTCCAAGTCTTGTTCCACATCTATCGGAGATGCTCCTGATACCCACTTCACAGTGGTACTGGGAGGACGCAGCAGGGTAATGTATGCAGAGTGCTTACCGTAGCGCCTGACACAGAACGCACGCTTAATGGGAATTATCATTATGTTAATGATCTTGAATACCATAGTGATCAAAAGTCAGCTTTGGGGTTAAATCACTGGCGTTCAGCTCCTCAGTTAGTGCATTTGTAATTTCCATAGATAATATCTAAATGCCCTCCACTGGGGTTGGTCACTTTTTATGTGTGTATGTATTTATTTATTTATTTATTATTTATTTTTTTGAGACGGAGTATTGCTCTGTTGCCCAGGCTGGAGTGTAATGGCGCGATCTCGGCTCACTGCAGCCTCCACCTCCCAGGTTCAAGCAATTCTCCTACCTCAGCCTCCCGAGTAGCTGGGACTACAGGCATGTGCCATCACACCCAGCTAATTTTTTTGTATTTTTAGGAGAGACAGGGTTTCACCATGTTGGTCAGGCTGGTCCTGAACTCCTGACCTCAAATGATCCCCCCATCTTGGCCTCCCAAAGTGCTGGGATTACAGGCATGAGCCACCGCACCTGGCCAATTTTTTTTTTAAGGTTAGCAAGATACTTGGTCCAGGCATACTGACTAGGCTGGAGAGGTTAAACCAGTTGACATCCAGAGCAGCTGCTACTCTTTTTTTTTTTTTGAGACGGAGTCTCGCTTAGTCGCCAGGCTGGAGTGCAGGGGTGCGATCTCGGCTCACTGCAGCCTCCTCCTCCCAGGTCCAAGCGATTCTTCTGCCTCAGCCTCCCAAGTAGCTGGGACTATAGGCGTGCACCACCACACCCAGCTATTTTTTGTATTTTTTTAGTAGAGACGGGGTTTCACCATGTTGGACAGGATGGTCTCAACTCTTGACCTCGTGCTCTGCCCGCCTCGGCCTCCCAAAGTGCTGGGATTACAGGCGTGAGCCACCGCGCCAGGCCTGACATCCACAGCAGCCACTACTCTTAAACCTGCTTCACCTTTGGACCAGCAATTCCACCAGTAGCACTCTCTGTCCCACACACAATCCCACGCTTGCTCAAAGTCGCATGTAGAGGGAAGGCCACTGTAGAGGGAAGACTGTTCAAGATAACCTAAATATCCATCAGTAGGAAACTGGCAGGTCATTGATGTACTTAGTGCAATACTTCACTAAGTGGCACGGTGGCTCACATCTGTAATCCCAGCACTTTGGGAGGCTGAGACGGGTGGATCACGAGGTCAGGAGTTCGAGACCAGCCTGGCCAAGATGGTGAAACCCCGTCTCTACTAAAAATACAAAAATTAGCCGGGCGTGATGGCCAGTGCCTGTAATCCCAGCTACTCAGGAGGCTGAGGCAGGAGAATCACTTGACCTGGGAGGCAGAGGTTGCAGTGAGCTGAGATCACACCACTGCGCTCTAGCCTGGATGACAGAGCAAGACTCCATCTCAAAAAAAAAAAAAAAAACTATGTACATATAACCAACAAAGGATTGCTACCTTGCATATGTAAAGAACTCTACTAACCAATAAGATAAAAGATAGTTTGGGCCGGGTGCGGTAGCTCACACCTGTAATCCCAGCACTTTGGGAGGCCGAGGCAGGTGGATCATGAGGTCAGGAGTTCGAGACCAGCCTGGCCAATATGGTGAAACCCCGTCTCCACTAAAAATACAAAACAATTAGCTGGGCGTGGTGATGCCACACCTGTAATCCCAGCTGCTTGGGAGGCTGAGACAGGAGAATCACTTGAACCCTGGGCAGTGGAGGGTGCAGTGAGCTGAGATCACACCACTGCACTCCAGCCTGAGCGACAGAGCGAGACCCCATGTCAAAAAAGACAGTCAAGCTCATAGATAAATGGGTAAAGGAGGCTAGGCATGGTGGCTCACACCTATCATCCCAGCACTTTGGGAAGCTGAGGCAGGAGGATCACTTGAGGCCAGGAGTTCAAGACCACCCTGGATGCTGTAGCAAGACCTCAAAAAAAAAAAAAAAATTAGCCAAGCATGGTGATGCACACCTGTAGTTCTAGCTACTTGGGAGGCTGAGGCGGGAGGATGGCTTCAACCCAGGAGTTCAAGGTTACAGTGAGCTATGATCATTCCATTGCACTTTAGCCTGGGTGACAGGGAGAGAGGGAAATGGGATATTGCACGGCTTCAGTGAGGCCCTCAGAACGGTGTCTGGCACATAGTATGTGCTGAGATGTATTCTCTGTTACTGAGTGTTGCACTCCAAGGTGTAAATTGATGGGGTCATGCCGTGGGTGAGCAGACAGTCTGGCAGAGGGTCCAGATTCTTCAGGCCCTGGCCTGAGTCATCCTAACCACTGGTGTGTCTCCTGTTTTCCTACAGAGCCTTTGTGGCATGTGCCTGCCCAGGCCAGGCTCTCAGCCATAGCCGGAAGCAGCGGGAACAAGCACCCGTCCAGGCAGGATGCAGCAGGCAAAGATTCCCCCAACAGGCATTCCAAAGTGAGTCTGGGCCCCACCCTGCCCTACCGGGGGAGCCAGGCCTGCCTGGGTGTGGCCTCTGAGCTTCACACTTGAGCACATCCTCCACCTCTGCCACCTTCCACTCAGCAGAGGGGTTGAATACTTGGTCTGAGTTGGAACCAACCAGGTTCACATTCTGGCTCCAGCCCTCATCAGCCAGGTCATCTTGGGCAAATCCCTTTACCTCCTCGAGCCGCAGTTTCCTCATTGTTCCATCAGTCATGGTAAATCAGCTGCTGTAACAGACAGCCCCGAATCTCAGTGACTTCATACAGTGGAAGTGGATTTCCCTCTCCTGTAACAGCGCAGTGCAGGTATTCAGTGAGCATCTACCCACCATTCACGTGGTGATTCAGAGCCCAGGCTCCCTCCCTCTTGTGGCTCTGCTGTCCCTCAGAGGTTCCAAGCCCTCTGCTGGGTCCCTGCGTCTTTCCAGCAGTGGAGGTGAGTGGGAGAAAAGATCACATGGGAGGTGTTTTTTAGCCCAGGCCTGGAAATGGCATGAATCGCTTCCATTCCATCACGTGGCCACACCTAGCTGCAAGGGAGGCTGGGAAATGTAGTCTTGCATGGCCCAGGAAGGCTGGGAGATGTAGTCCTGTGTGTCCAGGAGGAGGAGATGGTTTGCAGGGGCTCTTGGCAATCTCTTTGTATCCATTCGTTCAGTGGGTGTTTGACAAGCGCTTACAACACTCCAGGCATTGGGACCATGATGATGAAGAGGACAGACCAGCCCTGTCCTCAGGAAGCTGACTTCCCATTTGGGGCAGCAAGCAGTAAGCAGATAAACAGATCTGTTGTATAAGAAAAAGCACGGGCTGGGCGCAGTGGCTCACGCCTATAATCCCAGTGCTTTAGGAGGCCAAGGCGGACGGATCACCTGCAGTCAGGAGTTCAAGACCAGCCTGGGCAACCTAGTAAAACCCCGTCTCTACTGAAAATACAAAAATTAGCCAGGCGTGGTGGCAGGAACCTATAATCCCAGCTCCTTGGGAGGCTGAGGCACAAGAATCGCTTGAACCCAGGAGGCAGAGGCTGCAGTAAGCCAAGATTGCACCACTGCACTCCAGCCTGAGCGACAGAGCGAGACTCTATCTCAAAAAAAAAAAAAAAAAAAAAAAAAAAACAGTCCAGGGGAGAGAGTGACAAGCACTGCAGCTCAAGGATGATGTGGTCGGAGAGGGCCTTTGAGGGGGTGATCTTTGAGCAGAAACCTTGAGTGAAGGAAGGGGGAGGCCCACGAAGATCTCTCAGGGAAGAGTATTGCAGGCAGAGGGAGCAGCAGGCGCAGAGGCCCTGACGGGGAGTGCCCAATATGTTCCGAGAATAGCAAGGGGGCCACCATGGCCACAGCAACGTGATCGGGAGGGAGGGGAGATGAAGTTGGAGACCGGGACCCAAGCATCAAAGCCCCATGGGCCATGCTGGGAACTCTCACTTGTGCCTGGAGTAAGATGGAGCCACAGGTGGGGGTCATCATCTAACTCAGGTGTTCTCAGCCTTCTGCTGGCTGCGTGTGGGGAATAAACAGGGGGATGAGGGTGCAGAGAGACCAGGGAGGAGGCTGCTGCACTGGCCCCAGGGGGAGGACAGGACAGGCATGGACAGGACCACGCGGAGCCGTGGAGCAGGAAGTGACAGGTCCCGGATCTGTGTTGAGGACGCGGGCAGCAGGGTTTGCTAGTGGGCTGGACATGAGTGAGAGCAAAAGCGGGGTCAAGGTGAGTCCACGGCTCTTGGCAGGGGCAGCTGAAAGCATGGCCGGCGTCACTGAGATGGGGAAGACGCTGCCGAGCTCAGTCTTAGATTCGCTGAGTCTGAGATGTGGGAAGCATGTTCTGTGCGTGATGTCATTTGTTCCTCTGAGCAGCCCCACGAAGCAGGCTTACTATCACCCTCCATTTTACAGATGTGGAAACTGAGGCTAAGGGAAGGTAAATCACTTGCCCAAGGTAACACGGCCAGTAGATGAGAAGCCAGGATTTGAAGCTGTCTGGTCCCAGGGTTCAGGCCCAGGCAAAGGGAGGACCCGGCAAGGGAAGATGCGCCCCTGCCCTGGAGTCTGGGAATGACACGCTTCTCTTGCCTCTCAGGGAGAACCTCAATACTCAAGTCATTCCAGCAGCAACACCCTCTCCAGCAACGCATCCAGCAGCCACAGTGATGACCGCTGGTTCGACCCCCTGGACCCCCTGGAGCCAGAGCAAGACCCCCTCTCCAAGGGTGGCTCTAGTGACAGTGGCATCGACACCACCCTCTACACCGCCAGCCCTAGCTGCATGTCCCTGGCCAAGGCTCCACGGCCCGCCAAGCCACACAAGCCCCCTGGAAGTATGGGCCTTTGTGGCGGGGGTCGCGAGGCCGCTGGGAGGTCCCACCACACAGACAGGCGGCGGGAGGTCTCCCCTGCCCCCGCAGTTGCCGGCCAAAGCAAGGGCTACCGACCGAAGCTGTACTCCTCTGGCTCCAGCACCCCCACGGGACTGGCGGGGGGCAGCCGAGACCCACCGAGGCAGCCCAGGTAAGCTGTTGCACCTAG
Organism: Pan troglodytes; assembly: GCF_028858775.2. Classification (NCBI taxonomy): domain Eukaryota; kingdom Metazoa; phylum Chordata; class Mammalia; order Primates; family Hominidae; genus Pan; species Pan troglodytes. The sequence continues at coordinate 41,287,359 of NC_072418.2, forward strand.
TCTGGGTTCTAACCACCTTCCACTTCGCCAGTTCTACTTTTATGGTCCTGATGGTGGGGTTCTCCTCCCCAGAAACACACTCACGGATGAATGCGCCTAGTCATTGGTTTGCTGACAGAATCGAGGGGCTCATGGACCTCTGCCTTATTGCCCATCCATCAGCATTCAGGGACCCCAGGTGGAGGGAAAGAAATCCCTGGCCTTCTGTCTCTCTGTTTTCATCTGTCTCTGGTTCTCTCTGACCCTCTGTCTCTTTTTTCTTTGCTCTCTGCTGATACCAAAAGTTTTTATGCTTTCTAAAGGGTCACAGACTGTATCTGATAGAGTGTATTTGGCTGGAGGCAATAGGAAACCTGACCCACTGTGGCTTAAACAAATAGAGGTGTAACAAACAGTCCCCTAACATGAAGTCCAGAGAGGGCAGAGCCAGGCTAGTGCTGTGGCTTGTGGAGAGCCTCAAGGATTGGCACTCTGCGTCTCCCTGCTCGGCATCTTTACCATGCTGGCTCATGTCTCACTTGCCTTGAGATGGAGCTGTGCTGCCTGGTGAGTGGCAGTTGGGGACAGAGAAGAGGGGAAAGTTGGCAGCCTCTGAGTACCTTTCCCTTCCTATGGAGAAAGCAAACACTTTCCCAGAACCCCTTTCAGCAGCTGGCATCATGGGGCCATCCCAGCTACAAGGAGGTCTGGAAAGTTGTAGTTTGGTCTTCCAGGCTCTACCGTATATGGCGATGGTCCCCACAGAAGTCCTCAAAGGCTTGTTCAGCCCAGCTGCTGGCCCCCACCCAGAGTTTCTGATTCAATAGGTCGGAGCGGGAGACCTGAGAACGTGCATTGGTGTTTTTTTGTTTGTTTTTTAGACGGAGTTTCGTTCTATTCACCAGGCCGGAGTGCAGTGGTGCGGTCTCAGGCTCACTGCACCCTCCACCTCCCAGGTTCAAGTGATTCTCCTGCCTCGGCCTCCCGAGTAGCTGAGATTACAGGTGCCCACCACCATGCCCAACTAATTTTTGTATTTTTAGTAGAGACAGAGTTTCACCATGTTGGCCAGGCTGGTCTCAAACTCCTGACCTAAAGGGATCCTCCCACCTCAGCCTCCCAAATTGCTGGGATCACAGGTGTTAGCCACCATGCCCGGCTGAGAATATGCATTAAGTTCTCAGTAAATGCTGATGCTGCTGGTCCCAGGACCACACTTTGAGAGCCACTGGTAGAGAGGCAGACGGGAGTAACAGAGAAAGAGTAGGCATTGGCTGGAAACGGTGGCTCATACCTGTAATCCCAGCACTTTGGGAGGCCAAGGCGGGTGGATCATGAGGTCAGGAGATCCAGACTATCCTGGCCAACATGGTGAAACCCCGTCTCTACTTAAATACAAAAAAAAATTAGCCAGGCATGGTAGTGGGCGCCTGTAGTCCCAGCTACTCGGGAGGCTGAGGCAGGGGAATCGCTTGAACCCAGGAGGCAGAGGTTGCAGTGAGCCGAGATCGTGCCACTGCACTCCACCCTGGCGACAGAGCAAGACTCTGTCTCAAAAAAAAAAAAAAAGAAAAGAAAAGCAGGCATTGGCGAGCCAGCAGCCTGGAGTCCCGACCACACACACTGACGTTCGGATGGAGGCAATGAGCCACCTTCCAGAAAAGGGCACAGAGATGGAAAGAGTATTCTACACAGACACAGAGCTCAGCCTCATCCTTGGACCCCCTTAGGGTTCTGTGACCCCAGCAGGGCTTGCTGTGCTGTAGTGTCCAGTGCCAGCCCCTGAGTCCACAGCCCCACATCCCTTCCTGACCATGCCTGGGGTGGGCTAGCCTGAGTCCCCGATAGCCATCAGGGCTCCGAACCTGGTTGGCGCAGGGATCTTCCTCTCCTGTGGCGCCCTAAAGCCTTTTCCAGTCCTCAAACCCCAGCCTCTCTCCACACAGGACACCCACACTCAGGCAGCCAACTCAGACTTCTGACCACAGTCCACAGTAGAATTGTGTCCATCTATACAGAAATATCTATGTTAAAAAAAAAAAAAAAAAAAAGGTGGCTTTGAGCAGTGGCTCACGCCTGTAATCCCAGCACTTTGGGAGGCCAAGGCAAGCGGATCACAAGGTCAAGAGATCGAGACCGTCCTGGCCAACATGGTGAAACCCCATCTCTACTGAAAATACAAAAATTAGCTGGGCGTGGTGGTGGGCACCTGTAGTCCCAGATACTCGGGAGGCTGAGGCAGGAGAATCGCTTGAATCTGGGAGGCAGAGGTTGCAGTGAGCCAAGATCATGCCACTGCACTCCAGCCTGGCAACAGAGCGAGATTCCATCTCAAAAAAAAAAAAAAAAAAAAAAAAAGGTGAAGCAGTGGTTTCCAAAATAATTCTTAACCTGTGTGTGATATACTTTGATCCAGTCTACTCTATTTAAAAACTTTTAATGCTGATCAATCCCCACTCAGATGATTTCATGGCTTACAGTGTTCTCTGACAGATTTGAAAACCACTGTGTTTGAGTGATTGTAGTGTCAGCACTTCCCCGGGCACACTGTGATCCAAGGGTCTCCTTGAGTCAAAGAGCCAGGAGAAGGGCTGAAGGAGGAAAGAGGAGACAGACAGAGAGAGACACTGTCTGAGTGTTTTAGACCTCTCAGTTCATCTCCCTAGACAAGTGGCTGTTTGTTTTTTAGAAACAGGGTCCTGCTCTATTGCCCAGGCTGGGGTGCAGTAGTACGACCATAGCTCACGATAGCCTCGAACTCCTCAGCTCAAGTGTTCCTCCCACCTCAGCCCCCCAAGTAGCTGAGACTACAGGTGTGTGCCCCCATGCCCAGCTAATTTTTTAAGTTTGTTAGTAGAGAAGGGGTCTCACTGTGTTGCCCAGGTTGGTCTCGAACTCCTGGGCTCAAGCGATGCTCCCATCTTGGCCTCTCAAAATGCTGGGATTACAGGCATGAGCTACCACACCTGGTGACGAGTACCTCTTAATCTTTTGAACACGTGGACTCTTTTGAATGGCTCTTTCATTCATTTATTCATTTACTCCATTCATAAGTATTTCTTAGGGATTTGCTCGGTCCCAGACACTGTGCTGGGAGCTGAGAGAAATCAGGAGCACATTTGGATGAGGCCCCCAGGCCTCCCCACCGCCCACTGTCAAATGAGGGAAGCAGATGAGAATCAGATAATCACTGAGACAAATGAATACGTGTGCCCTCCCAGGCCGGGCACGGTGGCTCACGCCTATAAACCCAGCACTTTGGGAGGCCGAGGTGGGCGGATCACCTGAGGTCAGGAGTTCGAGACCAGCCCGGCCCACATGGTGAAACTCCGTCTCTACTAAAAATACAAAAATTAGCCAGGCATGGTGGTGGGCGCCTGTAATCCCAGCTACTCGGGAGGCTGAGGCAGGAGAATCCCTTGAACCTGGGAGGTGGAGGGTACAGTGAGCCAAGACTGCACCACTACACTCCAGCCTGGGGAATAGAATGAGACTCCATCTTAAAAAACAAAAACAAAAACAAAACAAAACAAAAATACATTGCACTCCAGCCTGGGTGACAGAGTGAAACTCTGTCTCAAAAAAATAAAAAATAAAAATAAAACACTGTGGAAAAAAAAAAAAAAACCTGTGCCACGAAGAGGGACATGAAGCCAAGAGAGTCTATACCAGGGGCCTCAGGTCTCGATTGCAGTAGCCCCCATTCCAGGCATGGGACCACCACCTTAGCGAACCCAAACAACTGGGAGGATTTGAGACATAAAGACAGCCAGGCCTGGAGTAGACTGTGGCTGAGATGGGAGGGTGGGTATGAAATAACCCTGTGTCTAAGTAAAGGATCTGCTGAACCCAGAAATGAAGGCAATGAAATGGGACAGGAGCCCGCTGCAGAAGAGGGCCCTGCGGTTGGGAGCTTTAATTTGCATACAGACAATTGATGCTAATTGCAAATCATTCTTATCTGCTCATTAAAGCTGCTTCCTGAAGTTTTCTCCTAGGCAACCAGGCTTGAGTGTGGCACAGCATTTCCCAAAATGGGGTGCTTGAGGTGATTTGGGTGGTGCGGGGAGGAAAATGTTTTATTTTAAATGGATATGTGCTTGCTTTCATGAGTATTAGGAAAAAGAGTTTGCAACTCACCCCCTGATTTTACAGACACCACCTTGGACAAGTTAAGGAGAAAATAAAATGAGTTGATTTAAAAAAACATATCCAGGCCCGGCGCAGTGGCTCACGCCTATAATCCCAATACTCTGGGAGGCCAAGGCAGGTGGATCACTTGAGGCCAGGAGTTCGAGACCAGCCTGACCAACACGGTGAAACCCCATCTCTACTGAAAATACAAAAATTAGCCAGGCGTGGTGGTGCACGCCTGTGGTCCCAGCTATTCTGGAGGCTGAGGTGGGAGAATCGCTTGAGTCTGGGAGGCAGAGGTTGCAGTGAGCCAAGATCACGCCACTGTACTTCAGCCTTGGCAACAGAGTGAGACTCAGTCTCAAAAAAAAAAAAAAAAAAAAAAAATCCATGTGGATAAGAGTGTGGCCTTTAGTGTCAACCCACCTGCATTCAATCCCTCCCTCAGCGACTTCTTGGCTGTGTACCCCCAGCCAAGTAACTGAACCTCTCTGGGCCTCAGTTTCCTCATCTGTGAAACTAGGGATAAACCACATACCTACATCATAGGGATGTGGTAAAGATTGAGTGTACCCTTAGAACAGTGCTTTGACTTGAAGACTGCCTGTCAGAATCATGGGGTATGAGGGTGTATTTGAAAAACACACAGAAATGAGGCCTTGCCTCAGATTCACGAAATCAGAATATCTCCCCTGGTCCAAGACCTGTTACAGGCAGTGCTGGGGACACAGCGGTGACTGGGGGAGCCCCAGTCCTGCCTGACTGACGCATTCCCAGACAGAGACAGCCCAGAGGGGTCAGGTCAAGATGGGCGAGGCCCAGGCAGAGGGATCAGGGTCAGGGTGGGGGGCCCAGGCTAAGGGGTCAGGGCTGGGATACAAGGCAGCTGTGAAGAGGGGTCAGGGTAAGATGAGGGGGCCCAGGGTGGGATGGAGGGGGGCCAGGCAGAGGGGTTGGGGCCATGATGGAGGGGTACAGGGATGTGAGAGCCCAAAGGGGGCCCCCCTAACCCAGTTGTGAGAGGGGCCAGCCCAGTTGTGGGAGGGGCTTTCCTGGAGAAAGTCTGAGCTAGCCAGGAGGGAAAAGCAGTCCAGACAGAGAATGAGACGGACTCCCACCGTCCATCTCACCCCACCTCACTCCATTGGCCTCCCACAGTCTTCCCATTTCGGTAGGCACAAGTTCCCTGGATGGTCACAGAGCCACCTGCTTGGGGCCAGACCTTGGTTCAAGTGGCCACACGTGCCTCTGCCTCCCATGGCGGCCACACTGCACTGTGCACCGGGCAGCCCAGCAGCCCCCCGCATGTGCTGTCGTCAGAACGTGCCCCTGGGCTGGAGTGACAGCCTGCTCCCCAGCCTCTGCTCCTGGAAGGCAGGCACCTTTGAACAGGCCCAGCATGAGCACTCATTGACTGCCCTATGTCTACCTCCACAGCACTCTGTGGCATAGAACTTGGTATTTATTCACACAGCGAGCGCCTGCTGTGCACCGGGGCCTCTGCAGGGAGCTGGAACAGGCAGACCAGATCCCCACCGTCCTGGCACGGACGGAGGCCCATGGGAAACAGCTAGTGAATAATGCCAAAAGTCATGAATGAATTGTGCCAGGGGACAGCCTGCAGAGACGGGTGGGGTCTGAGGGTGGATGGGATGCAGAGCTGGAGGAGGTGTCTAATCTAGCCTAGAGCCTGCGATAATGTTCCTGAACGAGGGTCACATCTGCCAAGGATGAGGGGGACAGGGAGGAGGGAGCGGGTGAAGGAGGAGAGGGGTTCAGTGGGGCTGGAGAGACATTCATCTGGGATGCAGTTATACAGGTATTTGCTCTGTTTTTGAAATTGTGTGTATATATGCAACATATATATAGACACACACACATTCTGGGCCTCAATATATGTTGTGAACTTCAGTATGTATATATACAACTATGTATATATACACACATATGTTTTTTTTTAAGTCTGTTGAATTTCTCATTCAGATGAATGTATATATGATTATTTACCATTAACAAAAAAACAGAAGGGAAAGATGAGGCATGGAGAAAGTATGTCTATGAATTAGAGTTGCGTGTGCAAAGTCCCTGTGGTGGGGAGGAGGGTGGTATTGTCAGGCCACTGAACACAGGCCCTTGGGCTCAAGTATAGAAATTGTGGCTGGGCACAGTGGCTCATGCCTGTAATCCCAGCACTTTGGGAGGCCAAGGCAGGAGCATCACTTGAGGCCAGGAGTTTGAGACCAGCCTGGGCAACATAGACCCATCTCTATCCCCCTACCAAAACTTTTTTTTTTTTTTTTGAGATGGAGTTTCGCTCTTGTTGCCCAGGCTGCAGTGCAATGGCACAGTCTCAGCTCACTGCAACCTCTGCCTCCCAGGTTCAAGCGATTCTCCTGCCTCAGCCTCCCGAGTAGCTGGGATTACAGGCACCTGCCACCACGCCCGGCTAATTTTTGTATTTATGGTAGAGACAGGGTTTCACCATGTTGGCCAGGCTGGTCTCGAACTCCTGACCTCAGGTGACCCACCCACCTTGGCCTCCCAAAGTGCTGAGATTACAGGCATGAGCCACCATGCCTGGCCAAAAATTTTTTTTAATTAGCTGGGTATGGCAGTAGGCTCCTGCAGTCCCCGCTACTCAAGAGGCTTGAGGTGAGAGGATCACTTGAGCCTGGAAGTTCGAGACAGCAGTGTGCTGTGATTGCACCACTGCACTCCATCCTGGGTAACTGATTGACACCCTGTTGATCAATCGATCACTCCATCCTGGGTGACAGAGCAAGGTCCTGGAGGTAGGTAGGTAGGTAGGCAGGTAGGGCAGCCAATGGGAGGTTGGGGAAGTCAGCAGTGGCCAGATCATTCAGGGCCCTACCAGCTCCATTATGGAGTTTGGATCTCATCTTAAGAGCAGCCAGGGTAATGCGGGTGGATTTGTGTTCCAAAATATGGTGCTGGCAGCGAGACAGGAGGCAAAGTCTCTGAGGGGGCTGAGGCTTGGATCTGCATGGGAGGACGTGGGCCTGAGCTGGAGGACAGAGCAACTGTGGATGTGGCAGCAGGCGGCATTGCCAGGAAGTAAGCCGGGAGGGAGATGCAGGCCCAGGGCAGAGCCAGCAAGCCATGTGAGAGTCCAGGGTGACTGCCACGTGTCTGGAGGCTGCCGTGGCCTGGGAGCACCTGAGGTGCTTGTGAGAAGAGGAGGCAGAGTGGGGCAGCCAGCGGGGACTGATTCTTCCAGTCACTGACCTTTGCAGCCCCTACTCTGTGCCAGGTGTCGCAGCATCCCTCCCTTATGGAGCTGTCATTCTCCTGGAGACAGGACAAGACAGACAGACAGCCGAACCACCGTGGAGTGTGCCAGGAGGTGATAAGTGCTGGGGAGGAAAGGCAAAAACAGCGGGTCTCTGGGAAGGCTTCTCAGGAGGTGATGCGTTGTAGGAAGCCAGGGTGAGATCCAGGCAGTGGAAACAGTAGATGACTAGACCCTGAGGGTGAACTTAGTGGAGCACTGGTCAGGTGGCCAGAGGGGCTGAAGCAGGTGGGATGGGGGAGAGTGGCAGGAGGTCAGCATAGTGAGGTGGCAGGAGCCTGGTTCTAGCAGGCATATTGCCCAAAGTCAGATGCTGGGATTTGGTTCCAAGGGACATGGGAGCCATGGGAGGCATTTGAGCACATCATCTGACTTAATGTTTTTAAAAAGATTACTGTGGGCTGGACGTAGTGGCTCACACCTGTAATCCCAGCACTTTGGGAGGCTAAGGCAGGTGGATCACTTGAGCCCAGGAGTTCAAGACCAGCCTGAGCAACATGGCAAAGCCCCATGTCTACAAAAAATTAGCTGGGTGTGGTGGCACACGCATGTTGTCCCAGCTACTTGGGAGGCTGAGGTTGGAGGATTGCTTGACCCCGGGAAGTGGAGGCTGCAATGAGCCGAGATCACATCACTGCACTCAGCCTGGGTGACAAAGTAAGACCTTATCTCAAAAAATGATAATAATAAAATGTAAAAATGAAAAAATAGAAAAGATCACTGTGGGCTACTCTGGAGAGGACGGACTATCTTGGGCAGGGGGAGGATGGTGGGCAGCATTCAAAGGCTGCCAGGAGAGGGATGGGTCCTGACACGCCCAAGCGGGGAGCCCCCTACCCTCCCTTCCCCGGGCTGCGGCCCTCGCCGTGGAAGCCGTTGCAGCCTGTAGCAGCTTGTGCCCATCGATGACCTCACAGATGCTCCCTCCAGACATTCGTCATGGGAGCCCAGCTGCCAGGCATGCTGCCAGGCGCCAGTGCCTGCCGTGGGCACCGCAGTGAGCTGAGTGATCCTGGGCGGGCAGCCACCTGGCCCTCGCCCTCTCCTGAGGCAGCACGCACTCCAGAGCTTTCTGGGCTTCCAGAGCAATTTGTCAGAGCTGTTAGGAGCAGTCAGAGGCTCTCAGCTCCACATGGAGCTGACGCAGCCGGGCGTTCCCAGGCAGGCAGGAAGCACGTGGCCTTGCTTCCCCAGGCTGTGCCAGGAGTCCCTGGGATGCCCCTCTGGGGACACAGCCCTGAAAGGTAATCTGAGGGCCTGAAGATCCACCGGGGCCCACCCTGCCTGTGAGTGTTGGGAGGCTGGGGTCACCTGAGACAGAGACCTCCTCGGAGAGTCACAGCTTGGGAAGAGGAAGCGAGGCCGTCTCCTGGAACTCAAGGGAGTGCGGGAGCCAGGCAGAGATCTGTGGGGCGGGGAGCAGTGCAAAGGTCCCAAGGTAGCAGTGTTTCTGATGTGTTTGAGGAACAGCTTCCGCATGGCTGGAGCAGAGTGAAGGAGAGGGAGTGTGGAGGAGCTGGGGGCAGAGAAGAGGGGGGCAGATGGGGGGCCCTGTGGGGAGGGCTCTGGGTCTTACCCAGAGTGAGGTGGAACCCCGAGAGAGTCCTGATCTGATTCACATGTTCCCAGGATCTCTCTGGCTGTGTGCTGAGGCTGGGGAAGGATGCAGGAGGAAGAGGGAGCCAGGAGGAGGCCGCTCTGACGATACAGGTGGCAGTGGTTGGTGGAGGTAGCGAGCAGTGGCTTGATTGGTATCTCTGTTGAATCTCTTGCCTAGACCCTCTCTGTGTCTGCTTCCTGAAGACCCGTCGCTTCTGCCCCACAGGCCACAGGGGCAATGTGGCTGCTCACGGCTCCTACACTGGAGCACAATTCCAGCCGCATGCAGGGATGAATTGGTTCTCCAGCCCATGACACACGTCAGGGAGAGAAAGCAAGATTGGTCCAGGGTGAAGGCCAAGTGGCTGGGGGACCTCAGGGTGTGTGAGTGAGCAGTGTGACTTCAGGGCTCTTCCTCTGACTGCCTATGTCTACATCACAGCTCCACCTCTTACCCCAACTGTGTGACCTCTCTCAGGCCCCTTAGGTGCTCTGAGGCTCAATGTCCTCATCTGTAAAATGGGGGTAATAGGATCTGTCAGCCAGGCACGGTGGCTCGCCTGTCATCCCAGCACTTTGGGAGGCCGAGGCCGATCACCTGAGGTCAGGAGTTTGAGACCAGCCTGGCCAACATGATGAAACCCCGCCTCTACTAAAAATACAAAAATTAGCCAGGTGTGGTGGTGGGTGCCAGTAGTCCCAGATACTCGAGAGGCTGAGGCGAGAGAATCACTTGATTGCAGTGAGCCGAGATGGCACCACTGGACTCCAGCCTGGGTGACAGAACTAGACTCTTTCTCAAAAAAAAAAAAAGGATCCTCCATCTAAGGTTGTGAGGGCGAACTGAGACCATGAGTTTAAAGCGCTTATCACAGGACTGGAGACATAGCTGGGCTCAAGTGTATCAGCTGCTGCTGTGTTTTATTCTCATGTATTATGTATTGATATTTATCGTTAACAGTTGTTGTCACTGGGAGTACAGAATGGTGGTTAAAATATCGTCTCTCAAACCAGACTACCTATGTCTACATCCTGGCTCTTATCCCCCACTAGCTACATCATTTCGGGCAAGTTATTTCATCTCCCTGGGCCTCAGTTTCCCCCACCTGGAACATGGAGGTGGTGGTAGTTCCTGTCTCGGGGTTGCTACGGCGGCTAAGTGAGGTGACGCCTATAACATGCTTAGAACAAGGCCAGGCAGCTTCCACAGGCTCGGAGTGGTCAGCACTGTCACTGCCACCTACGGTGCCACTGCTCCTCCTGGAGGCAGGGACCACAGCTCACTCCCTGAGAGCCTGTCACCCACCCAGGACCACCCATTGGTCCCCTTCAGAGTCCCCAGGCTGAACAGACCAAAAGCATTGCACACACTTATGCAGCTGGTATGATTTCTCTACCCAGCCTCTGGTTTTTCAGCTTTTTTTGGAAGCATAAATCCTTTGACTCCAACAAAATGTTAAATGCTCCCCTAAGATGTCAAGCAGGTAAATGCATAGCTCTCTGGTTGAAGGTGAGGATGGAAGCACAGAGCACGTTGCCTGCCCCTCCCCCGCTACCACCAGTGCTGTCTGAGCCCAGAGCCCAGGGACCCACCACCTCCCTGGCACCTGCAGCTCCGAGGTTCCTCCTCAGGACTCAGTGCTGAGCACTTAGCACATAGGATCTCGTGAGGCAGGTGCTGTCATTGCCTCATTTCTCAGAGGAGGAAACTGAGGCTCACTGAGGGGAATAGACCCCACGCAAGTTGGCCACTGTGTTGATGGGAGCCAGGATTGGAACTGGGTCAGGTGGACAGCAAAGCCCACACTATGCTGCCCCAGTTTTCAAGTTGATGTTGAGACTTCAGGAGGACGCATGGGCACACTGGCGCTCCAGAAAGAAAGAACGTTCAGGCTGGGCGCTGTGGCTCACGCCTGTAATCCCAGCACTTTGGGAGGCCGAGGCGGGCGGATCATGAGGTCAGAAGTTCAAGACCAGCCTGACCAACATGATGAAACCCCGTCTCTACTAAAAAATACAAAAATTAGCCAGGCATAATGGTGGGTACCTGTAATCCCATCTACTTAGGAGGTTGAGGCAGGAGAATCACTTGAGCCTCCTGAGTAGCTGGGATTACAGGTGCACACCGTCACACTTGGCTAATTTTTTTTTTTTTCAAGTACAGATGGGGTTTCGCCATGTTGGCCAGGCTGGTCTCAAACTCCTGACCTCAGGTGATCCATTCGCCTCAGCCTCCCAAAGTATTGGGATTACAGGCGTGAGCCACTGCACCCGGCTGGCCACTTACTTTTTACCCTGTGCCATTTATGTAGTTTAATTAGACTTTTTTTAGGGTTGTTTTTTTTTTTGTTTTTTTTATTTGCTTGTTTTTTGTTTTTTTTTGAGTGATGGGGACTCTGTCACCCAAGCTGGAATCCAATGGCGCAGTCATGCCTCACTGCAGCCTCAAACTCCTGGGTTCAAGCGATTCTCCCACCTCAGCGTCCCAAGTAGCTGGGACTACAGGCATATGCCACTATGCCCAGCTTAATTTGACTTTTATTCCGTACATGTTCCCCATCATTACTACTTTCAGAGAGAATCCATTAGTGTACACTCCTCCAGAGATTTTTCTCTAAACCTTTACCAACCCAGTTCTTTCAAACATACCACTTAGGCCAGGCATGGAGGCTCACACCTGTAATCCCAGCACTTTGGGAGGTCGAGGCAGGCGGATCACCTGAGGTCAGCAGTTCAAGACCAGCCTGACCAATATGGAGAAACCCCATCTCTACTAAAAATACAAAATTAGCTGGGTGTGGTGGCACATGCCTGTAATCCCAGCTACTCGAGAGGCTGAGGCAGGAGAATCGCTTGAACCTGGGAGGCGGAGGTTGCAGTGAGCCAAGATCACGCCATTGCACTCCAGCCTGGGTGACAAGAGTGAAACTCCGTCTCAAAAAAACAAACAAACAACAAAAAAACAAAACAAACAAACAAAAAACATGCCACTTAACCCTTACCTTGCAAGAAATACAGTGACTTTTTAAAAATTCTAGTTTAGCTGGGCCGGGCGCGGTGGCTCACGCCTGTAATCCTAGCACTTTGGGAGGCCAAGGCGGGCAGATCATGAGGTCAGGAGATCGAGACCATCCTGGCTAACACGGTGAAACCCCGTCTCTACCAAAAATAGAAAAAACTAGCCAGGTGTGGTGGCGGGCGCCTGTAGTCCCAGCTACTCAGGAGGCTGAGGCAGGAGAATGGCGTGAACCCGGGAAGCGGAGGTTGCAGTGAGCTGAGACTGTGCCACTGCACTCCAGCCTGGGTGACAGAGCAAGACTCCATCTCAAAAAAAAAAAAAAAATTCTAGTTTATTTTGCCAGGCGCGGTGACTCATGCCTGTAATCCCAGCTCTCAGAGAGGCAGAGGCAGGAGGATAGCTTGAGCACAGGAGTTCGAGACCTGCCTGGGCAATTTAGTGAGACCCCATTCCCCACAAAAAGGGGGAAAAAAGGACCAAAAAAAGTATAAAATTCTACTTTATTTCTTTTTTTCTCTATACATATGTGTGTATATCTATCTATATATTTTTTTCCCTTAAATACACAGAATCATGTTTTATACCATGCATCGTTTCCATTTACTATAGTTCAGACCATCTGTCCTCATACATAAACAGAGATTGACCTTTGCACTGGCTGCATAGTTTTTGATCATAAGGATACGCTTGCAGCAGGGCGCAGTGGCTCATGCCTATGATCCCAGCACCTTGGGAGGTCGAGGCAGGTGGATCACTTGAGGCCAGAAGTTCAAGACCAGCCTAGCCAACATGGTGAAACCCCGTCTCCACTAAAAACACAAAAATTATCCAGGCATGGTGGTGAATGCCTATAATCCCAGCTACTCAGGAGGCTGAGGCACAAGAATCGCTTGAACCCCGGAGGCACAGAGGTTGCAGCGAGCCGAGATCACACCACTGCACTCCAGCCTGGCCATTTCCAACTTTTCCTGATTATAAACAGTACTACAGAGACCGTCCTCATACCTGCCTGTGTGTGCTTGTGCAGGCTTTTGGGGTGTGTGTGTGTGTGTGTGTGTGTGTGTGTTTTGTAGCTAAGACTATGGGCATGTGCTATTATTCCTGGCTATTTTTATTTTTTTGTGGAGGCGGGGTCTCTAGGGCTGGGCATGGTGCCTCACAACTGTAATCCTAGCACTTTGGGAGGCTGGGGTGGGAGGATCATTTGAGCCCCGGAGTTCAAGACCAGCCTGGGCAACATAGCAAGACCCTGTCCCTAGATAGGGTCTCTACAGCAACTCCTGGGCTCCAGCAGTTCTCCCACCTAAGCCTCCCAGAGTGCTGGGATTACAGCATGAGCCACCATGCCCGGCCTTGTGCAGGCTTTTCTATTGCATGGATTTCTGGGAGGCCAAATGTCTTGTTTTTGTTTTTGAGATGGAGTCTCACTCTGTCACCCAGGCTGGAGTGCAATGGTGTGATCTCGGCTCACTGCAACCTCCGCCTCCCAGATTCATGCCATTCTCCTGCTTCAGCCTCCCGAGTAGCTGGGACTACAGGTGACCACCACCATGCCCAGCTAATTTTTTTGTATTTTTTAGTAGAGACAGGGTTTCACTGTGTTAGCCAGGATGGTCTCGATCTCCTGACCTCATGATCTGCCCGTCTTGGCCTCCCAAAGTGCCGGGATTACAGGCATGAGCCACCACACCCAGCCAGGCCAAATGTTAAGCTGAGGCCAGTCATCCTTCAGTTCTCAGTTCTGATGCTCTTGTCTCCTGGGGAAAGCATTCCTGACCATTCTTGGTGTTACATGCTTCAGTAGTTCCCTGGACATCTCCTCACCAATGCCTACTCTTTGCTCCATTGATAGATGTTGCTAAATTGTGGAAAGCATTACATAGTTGCTGTTTCAATCCAGTCGGACAATCCCTGCCTTTTGATGGGAGTGTTCAGACCATTCACGTTAAATGTAATTATTACTGCTAATGGTTGGATTTGCATTAGCCATTTTGCTATTGTTTCTGTATGTCTACTGTCTTTCTTGCTCCTCTGTTCTTCCTTACTGCCTTATACTGTAGTAAATAAATACAATTTCAGGCCGGATGTGGTGGCTTACACCTGTAAAATCCCAGCACTTTGGGAGGCCCAGGCGGGCAGATCACCTGAAGTCAGGAGTTCGAGACCAGCCTGGCCAGCATGGCAAAACCCTGTCTCTACTAAAAATACAAAAATTAGCTGGGCGTGGTGGCATGCACGCGTAATCCCAGCTACTCAGGAGGCTGAGGCAGGAGAATCGCTTGAGCCAGGGAGGCGGAGGTTGCAGTGGGCCAAGGTTGCACCACTGCCCTCCAGCCTAAGTGACAGAGTAAGACTCTGTCTCAAAAGTTAAAAATAAAAAATATATATAATTTAGTATAACATTTGGATTCTACTCTTGTGTAACTATCTTTTTAGTTATTATAATGTGCGTCTATCAGTGCAATTCAGGTTAATACTAAATTCCAATAAAATATAAAACTTTTCTCCAATATTGTCCTATTTCCTTCTCCCTTTTTTGTGCTGTTTACCATAAACATCCATATATGTTTTAACCCAGCAGTATAGTATTGTCATTATTGCCTTATACAGTCTTATGTCTTTAAGGAAGTTAAGAGAAGAAATAAGAAAGCATATACTTTTATAGAATCTTATTTTAAACCACAGTTTGCCATCTTGGGCTATTCATTTCTGTCTACTGACTCAGGTCATTGTCTAGAGTCATTTCTTTCAGCCTGAGGACTTTTTTTTTCTTTTTTTTTAGATGGAGTCTCACTCTGTCACCCAGGCTAGAGTGCAGTGGCGCAATCTCAGCTCACTGCAACCTCTGCCTCCTGGGTTTAAGCAGTTCTCCTGCCTCAGCCTCCTGAGTAGCTGAGATTACAGGTGCCCGCCACCACTCGGTTAATTTTTGTATTTTTAGTAGAGATGGGGTTTCACCATATTGGCCAGGCTGGTCTCGCTCTCCTGACAGGCGATCCACCTGCCTTGGCTTGCCAAAGTGCTGGGATTAACCCGAGGAGTTTTAAAATTATTTTGTATCAGGCAGGTGTGCTAGCAACAAATTCTCTCCATCTCTGTTTATATAGGAACATCTTTCTGTTGCCTTCATTTTTCAAGGATGGTTTTGCTGGGTATAGAATTCCTGGTTAACAGTTGTTTTCTTTCAGCACTTTAAAAGTTACTTTTTATTTCATTCTTTTAAATGAGAAGTCAGCAATTAATTGTATTTTTTTTTCTTTTTTATAGAAGTGGGGTCTCACTGTGTTTCCCAGGCTGGTTTCCAACTCCTGGGCTTGAGTGATTTTCCTGTCTTGGCCTCCCAAAGTGCTGGGATTATAGGCCTGCTAATTGTATTGATGCTCCTCTATATGTGATGCATCATCTTTTTCTTGATGCTTTCAAGATGTTTATCTTAGCATTTTTCTTTTTTTCTTTTCTTTTTTTTTTTTTTTTTTTTTGAGACAGTTTCACTCTTTTTGCCCAGGTTGGAGTGCAACGGCATAATGGCGTGATCTCGGCTCACCGCGACCTCCGCCTCCTGGGTTCAAGCGATTCTCCTGCTTCAGCCTCCCAAGTAACTGGGATTATATGGATGTGCCACCACACCTGGCTAATTTTTTTGTATTTTAGTAGAGTTGGGGTTTCTCCATGTTGGTCAGGCTGGTCTCGAACTTCTGAGCTCAGGTTATCTGCCCGCCTCGGCCTCCCAAAGTGCTGGAATTACAGGCGTGAGCCACCGCGCCCGGCCAGCATTTAACTTTCAACTCTTTTTCTAGGTGTGAATCTCTTTGTATTTTTCCTACTTGGTGTTTGTTGAGCTTCTTGGATGTGTAAGGTTTTCATCAAATTTAAGAAGTTTCCAACCATTATTTCTTCAAATATTTTTTCTGCCCCTTCTCTCCTCTCCTTCCAAAGTTCCTGATGCACATATGTTGGTACCCTTGATACCGTCCCAAAGGTTCTGCTCTGGAAGAACTTCTTCACTCACTGAGCTGGGAAGAGGTGGGGGGAGGACAAAATGCGACAAATTTCCTCTGTTCTTCCCTAAAGTTCAGTTTCTCAAGCATACATGCTTCTCAAATTGTTGTATGTGTTTGGTCAATTTTCGGAGTACTGAAATGGTCGTTTGTGGTCAATGTTGTCATCTCTGGGGAGATGTGCCAGTCTTCTCATTTGACTGTAGTCAAAATACCATCCTGTGATACTGCTAAATTGACCCTCAAAAGGGATTATTAACTTATATATATAATCCTAGCTGGGTGTGCTGGCACACGCCGTGTTCCCAGGTACTTAGGAAGCTGAGGTGGGAGGATCGCCTGAGCCCAGGAGTTCGAGGCCAGCCTGGGCAACATAGCGAGACCTTGTCTCTTTAAATAAACAAAAAACCAATAATCCTCCCATCCATCCCCCACAAAATGCCCCCTTTTATGTACACATGCGTATGTTTTTGCATAGAAAAAGGTTGACCGGGTGCGGTGGCTCACACCTGTAATCCCAACACTTTGGGAGGCTGAGGTAGGCGGATCATCTGAGGTTAGGAGTTTGAGACCAGCCTGGCCAACATGGTGAAATGCTGTCTCTACTAAAAATACAAAAAATTTAGCTGGGCGTGGTGGCACACATCTGTAATCCCAGCTACTGGGGAGGTTGAAGCAGGAGAATCGCTTGAACCCGAGAGACTGAGGATGGAGTGAGCTGAGATTGCACCACTGCACTCCAGCCTGGGCAACAGAGTGAGACTCTGTCTCAAAAAAAAAAAAAAGAAAAAGGTTAAGGGCCAGGCCCAGTGGCTCATCCTGTAATCCCAACACTTTGGGAGGCCAAGGCAGGCAGATTGCTTGAGCCCAGGAGCTCAAGACCAGCCTGGGAACATAGTGAAACCCCATCTCTACAAAAATTAGCTAAGCATAGTGGTGCATGCCTGTAGTCCCAGCTACTCAGAGGCTGAGGTGGGATGATCACTTGAGGCTGGGAGGTCGAGCCTGCAGTGAGCTGAGATCGCGCCACTGCATTCCAGCCTGGGTGACTGAGACCCTGTCTCAAAAAAAAAAAAAAAAAAAAGAGAAAGGTTAGGAAGGAAATAGAGCAAACTGTAAGCCATAGTTCCCTCTCGAGATGGGCAGGAGGTAGGATCCCCACCTTTAGCTGCGTAGGTTGTACCAAGGAGACGGGAGTGAATTTTTCAGATTCCTATAGAGGAACCAAATGTGCTAGAAGGCCATCCTTGGGTGGGATTAGGCGCTGTGCAGGCAGTCTTCCCTTTTCTACAGATAGGCGTCTATATTGTTGGAATTTTCCACAGCGGTAATATATTTGTGTCTGTCTTGTGCAAATGAACTTTTTTGATTCCCAAGAGTAAACTTCAATAGTTATGTCTTGCCAAATGTGGAATGGATTTGGTTTTTTTTATCTCTTTCATTTTTGTTTTGCAGTGACATGGGCTCGAGGGTTGGCTACCCCGCTCAGGTTTACAAAACTGCCAGTGCAGAGACTCCTCGGCCCTCCCAGCTGGCCCAGCCCAGCCCCTTTCAGCTCTCCGCCTCCGTCCCCAAGTCCTTCTTCTCCAAGCAGCCTGTACGCAATAAGCACCCAACAGGGTGGAAGAGAACGGAGGAGCCCCCGCCACGGCCACTCCCCTTCAGTGACCCAAAGAAGTAAGTGCCTGGACGTCCAGCGAGGCGCCCGCCAGATCCACACCAGGGTGTCTCCGGGGCGGAAAGAGGGTGATGCCACATGCTGTCATTGCACAGACGACTGTGGGCCAGTGTACCAGTGTACACACTGGGGCTGCAGCTGCAAGCAGGACAGGCGAGAACCCCTCTTGGGGAGCTGGCATTCCATTTGGGGTGACCAACAATAAGTAGAATAAGAGAAGCACGCAGTAGGTCGATGGTGGTTATCCTTGTGCCATATCCGGGTGTGGAACATTCCAGGGAGAAGGCATAGCAGCTGCAGAGGTCCTGAGGCAGTGAGTGACACGGTTGCCTGTGGGCAGGCCGGGGTGGCTGGAACAGTTTGGGCCAGGGGAGGGTGTGGGAACATGAGGTCAGGGAGGGATGGGGACAGACCATGGAGGGTCTTGAGGGCCACGTGGAAGGGACTTGGCATCTGCCCTGAGATGGAGCCATGGGAGGGCATGGAGCAGAGAGGGGGCAGGATCTAAATTGGGCATTCCAGGGTCGCTGTGGCTGCGTGTGGGGAACAGCCTGCGAGGAGCAGGGAGGAGCTGCTGTCATGGTCCACGCACAGACGAAGGGGCGGGAGCAGGGTGGGGGCGGAGAGGGTGAGAAGGGGGCGGTTCCGGATAGATTATCTGAAATGGAGCAGACCGCGCTTGCTGGCAGGGTGGATGTGGTGTGAGAGAAAGAGAGGGGTTGAGGATGGTGCGTCGTCTTGAAGCCCGGAGGACAGACTTGCCTTGAGTGGGGAGCAGGCTTGGGGAAGGCACAGTAGCTCAATCCTGGATGCTTCGGTGCGAGATTCGCAGGAGACATCCAGACGGAGGCGTGAGGGAGGCCCTTGAGTAAGGAATCCCGAATTCAGTGGAGAGGTCAGGCTGGAGGGAGAACTTTGGGTGTTATCAGCCTAGAGCTGCGAGGCTGGAAGAGCCCCTAAGGCAGGGTGTGGAGAGAGGAGAAATGTGGGACTGAGACTGAAACCCCTTGATGTTGAGCCAAAGTGAGAAGCCAGGGAAGGAGGCGGGGCGGGGAAGGCGGGGAGGTGCGGAGGCGGGGCCAGGGCCAGGAGAGGCGGAGCTCGGGCGAGGAGGCTGGGCCCAGGCCAGGGTGATGAGACTGAGAACTGACTATATAGGGTTAATCCTCCCAGAGGTCGCCGGAGGGTTCAGGAGAAAAGGGTGAGGCAGAATTGAGGAGCTGCGTGAGCAGTTCATTTGGGGCATTTTGCTTTAAAGTGAAAGAGGAGAGGGGTGTGCAGTTGAGAAAGGGTTTTGTTTTTCAGTTGGAGGATACAGGAGCTAACATTTCCTGAGCACTCACCACATCGAGGTTCAGTTCTAAGTGGTTTGATGCGAATGAATTTACTGGATCCTACAACAGCTCCATGGGGGTGGACCTGTCCTCCCCCCACCCCACCCCTTTTTTTTTGAGACGGAGTTTCATTCTTGTTGCCCAGGCTGGAGTACAATGACGCGATCTCGGCTCACTGCCACCTCCACCTCCCGGGTTCAAGCGATTATCCTGCCTCAGCCTCCCGAGCTGGGATTACAGGCATGCGCCACCACGCCCGGCTAATTTTGTATTTTTAGTAGAGACGGGGTTTCACCATGTTAGTCAGGCTGGTCTTGAACTCCTGGTCTCAAGTGATCTGCCCGCCTGAGCCTCCCAAAGTGCTGGGATTACAGGCGTGAGCCACTGCGCCCGGCCCCTGTCCTCCCCCTTTTACAGATGAGGCAGCTGAGGCCCAGAGTCACATGGCTGGTGAGGAACACAGCCTGGATCAGAGCCCAGGAAGCCTGGGTCAAGGCTCACGTCTCTTGAGTGAGGGGCTCTGCCCTCCTCCATCCTGTTATTTGTAGTGTCATCTTTCATGACCTAGATGGAGACATTCAAATCCGGGGATGACACAGAGCTTGGAGGGAGAGACATGTCAGGAGACAGAAACAGTGTCCCTGGAGATATCAGCAGGCAAGTGTGCTGAGCTCACACTGAGAGCCAGAGGGGATTCTGAAAACTAGACTGATGATTAAAACTGCTTAAAAACTCAGCAGCCTCCCCATGCTCCCGGGATTAATGATGCAGGCTCACATTGACTACACACGTTTATACCAGGCGCCATGTTCTTTGCCCAAACTCCCGCTCAGAGCCTGGATGATCTGCCCCTCACCTCTGCCCTCGTTCCCATCCACTCTCCCCTCCTTGCTCTGTTCCAGCCACACTGGCCTCTTGCTGTTCCTCACACTCTCCACGTCCAGGCACACCCCAGGGCCTTTGCACTGGCTCTCAATGCTGCCTCCAGTGAGCTCCCTCCAGATCTTCTTGGGTGCAGCTCATGAGGACTCGCTCTAATGCCACCCCCTCAAACAGGTCCTCCTGGCCTTCAGTAGCCCAGGCTGTCATTCTGTGTCACTGTACTCTGTTCCACATCCCGTGTCCCCCATGGGAAACAGGTGCCACTGTCTTAGTCACAAGGCACTTGTAACGTGCCTGGCACACAGGGCATGCTCCATCCTGAACATAAGACGTGTGGATCTTGTTTGATTCTCACGTGACCCCAATAAGTAGATACTATAAGGCCCCCACTTTTCAGTGTGGCCCAAGTTGGGCCCTGCTGAACCCTGTTACCCTCCTCAACAATCACCCGTACACACTGCTTCCTCTGCCTGGAACCCACCCCCCAACCCGCACCCCCACTCTAGGCCCACTCCTGCCCACCCATGTTAATTTGCTGGGGCAGCCGCAACAAACTACCACACACTGAGTGGCTTAAGCTGCAGAAATGTATCATCTCACAGTTGCGGAGGCCAGAAGTCCAAGTTCCAGGCATCGACAGGGTGGTTCCCTCCAAGGGCGGTGAGGGAGAACCTGTTCCTGGCCTCCCTCCTAGCAGCTGGTGGGTGTCAGCGCGTAGATTCATCACCCCCGTCTCCACCTCCTCTTCGCATGATGTTCTCCCTGCATCTGTGCCCACATTTCCTCTTTCTGCAAGGATGCCAGTCTAACGGGATTAGGGGTCTACCCTAATGACCTCATTTTCACTTGATTGCCTCTGTAAAGACTCTGTCTCCAAATGAGGTCACATTTGGAGATGCTGGGGCTTAGGACTTCGATATAGCTTTTTGTGGGGCCCCAGTTCAACCCATAACACCACTCCTTGGGTATCAACACAGACACGCCTTTCTTGCAGAAGTTGTCTGAACCCCCACACCAGGCTCAGCCCACCCCCAGCACCTGTCCCAGGGCACAGCGACCGCCACTCCCTTGGCAACTTGCTTCCTCTCTGTCACCCCCATGGGGCCCAGAACAGAGACATCCTGAACCTCACCCAGACCACACACTTAGTAGGTGCTCAGAAGATGTACCTGGAGAGACAACAACCCTATCCAACAACAGCTTTCCCAGTGATGAAATCCAGAGATGGCTTGTATATGTGTGTGTTGGTGTAAACATATGTAAACTAAGCATATAAAATATCGGCAGGAGACACAAATGAAATCGCTTCATAGTTCCTTTTAATATTTATTTATTTATTAATCTATTTATTTTATTTATTTATTTTTGAGGTGGAGTGTCGCTCTGTTGCCCAGGTTGGAGTGCAGTGGCGTGATCTCGGCTCACTGCAACCTCCACCTCCTGGGTTCAAGCACTTCTTCTGCCTCAGCCTACCAAGTAGCTGGGACTACATGCCCACACCACCACGTCTGGCTAAGTTTTGTTTTGTTTTGTTTTGTTTTGTTCTTCTTAATTTTTGTATTTTTAATAGAGACGGGGTTTCACCATGTTGGTCAGGCTGGTCTCGAACTCCTGACCTCAGGCAATCAGCCCCCCCTTGGCCTCCCAAAGTGCTAGGATTACAGTTGTGAGCCACCACACCCGGCCCCTTTTAATATGTATTTAGTTGCAGATACATTTTAAAAATCACAACCAAGGCCTAGTGCGGCGCGGTGGCTCATGCCTGTAATCCCAGCACTTTGGGAGGCTGAGGCAGGTGGATCACCTGAGGTCGGGAGTTCGAGACCAGCCTGACCAACATGGAGAAACCCTATCTCTACTAAAAATACAAAATTAGCCAGGCGTGGTGTCGCATGCCTGTAATCTGTTCCACATCCCATGTACAGCTACTCGGGAGGCTGAGGCAGGAGAATTGCTTGAACCTGGGAGGCGGAGGTTGTGGTGAGCCAAGATCGTGCCATTACACTCCAGCCTGGGCAACAAGAGCTAAACTCTGTCTCAAAAAAAAAAAAAAAAAAAAATCACAACCAGATGCAGTGGCTCACATCTGTAATCCCAGCACTCTGGAAGGCCGAGGCAGGGGAATTACTTGAGCCTGGGAGTTGGAAGCCAGCCTGGGCAACAACATAGTGAGGTCCCACCTGCATAAAAAAATTTTTTTCAGCCAGGCGTGGTAGCTCACACCTATAATCCCAGCACTTTGGGAGTCCAGGATGGGTGGATCACCTGAGGTCAGGAGTTTGAGACCAGCCTGGCCAACATGGTGAAACCCCATCTCTACTAAAAATACAAAAATTAGCCAGGTGTGGTGGCGGGCACCTATAATCCCAGCTACTAGGGAGGCTGAGGCAGGAGAATCGCTAGAACCTGGGAGGCAGAGGTCAGTGAGACAAGATTGTGCCACTGCACTACAGCCTGGGCAACAAGAGTGAAACTCTTTCTCAAAAAAAAGACAAAAGAAAAAAAAAACTTTTTTCAAGGCGGGTGGATCACCTGAGGTCAGGAATTCAAGACCAGCCTGACCAACATAATGAAACCCCGTCTCTATGAAAATACAAAAATTAGCCGAGTATGATGGCAGGTGCCTGTAGTCTCAGCTATTGGGAGGCTGAGGCAGGAGAATCACTTGTACCCAGGAAGCGGAGGTTGCAGTGAGCCGAGATCGCGCCACTGCAGTCTAGCCTGGGCAACAGAGCAAGACTCTGTCTCAAAAAAAAAAAAAATTGCATATATAAAATATTAACTTAGAATTATTACTTTTGTTCATACATTCCCCTTGTATGTGCTGTAGCTCACTGAGCATTTTGGAGATAGTGTCTTTGTTATCGTGAGAGGCACTTTTGAGTCACTTCACTTCTAACTCAATTATTTTAGATTAAACATGTTTTGTTGTGGTGGTGGTGGTGGTGGTGGTGGTGACAGGGTTTCACTCTGTTGCCCAAGCTGGAGCACAGTGGCATGATCACAGCTCACTGCAGCCTCTGCCTCCTGGTACAAGTGATTCCATGCCTCAGCCTCCCGAGTAGCTGGGACTATAGGTGCCTGCCAGCATGCCCGGCTAATTTTTGTATTTTTAGTAGAGAAGGGGTTTTACCATGTTGGCCAGTCTGGTCTCGAACTCCTGACCTCAAGTGTTCCACCTGCCTTGGCCTCCAAAGTGCTGGGATTACAGGCGTGAACCACCATGCCAGGCCCAAAATTTAGACAACAGAGGCAACTCAGAGATGATGTCCAGTCCCGTCAGTCAGAACCTGGAGGATGTTTTCTTCACTGAGGTTTTGAAAGATAAAACATGCACAAGGTAAAAAATAAAATACTACAAAAGGGTTTGCAATAGAAAGTAAGCCTCTCGGCCAGGCGCGGTGGCGCATGCCTGTAATCCCAGCACTTTGGGAGGCCGAGGCAGGCAGATCACGAGGTCAGGAGATCGAGACCATCCTGGCTAACATGGTGAAACCCCGTCTCTACTAAAAATTTAAAAAAAATTAGCCGAGCGTGGTGGCGGGCGCCTGTAGTCCCAGCTACTCTGGAGGCTGAGGCAGGAGAATGGCGTGAACCTGGGAGGCGGAGCTTGCAGTGAGCCAAGATTGCGCCACTGCACTCCAGCCTGGGAGACAGCGAGACTCCGTCTCAAAAAAAAAAAAAGTAAGCCTCTCTCCCTTCCCTGGCCCTCAGCCATCCTGCTCCCTCCCCAAAAGCAACCATTGTTTCATTTCTACATCCTTCCAGAAATGTTCCAAACGTGACTGCACACACGATTGTGTGGGCTTCCCTTGCACCTGTTTTATTAATGTGGTCACCTCCTGCATATGAACTACTTCCTCACTTGCTCTTTCTCTTCAAGTCTTTTTTTTTTTTTGAGACAGGCTCTCACTGTCACCCAGGCTGGAGTGCAGTGGTGCCATCATAGCTCACTGCGGCCTCAACCTCCCGAGCTCAAGCAGTCTCCTATCTCAGTAGCTGGGCCCATAGGAGTACACAGCCACACCCACCTAGTTTTTTACTTTTTGTAGAGGTGAGATCTCACTGTGTTACCCAGGCTGGTCTCACACTCCTGGGCTCAAGTGATCCTCCCACTTACGCCTCCCAAAGTGCTGGGATTACAGGCATGAGCCACCATGCCTGACCTAAGTTTCTTGGCAATAATTCCGTATCAGTGTGTAGAAAGTGATGTCATTTTTGGCCAGGCGCGGTGGCCCATGCCTGTAATCCCAGCACTCTGGGAGGCCGAGATGGGCGGACCACCTGAGGTCAGGAGTTCAAGACCAGCCTAGCCAACATGGTGAAACCCTGTCTCTACTAAAAATACAAAAATTAGCCAGGCGTGGTGGCGGGCGCCTGTAATACCAGCTACTCGGGAAGCTGAGGCAGGAGAATTGCTTGAACCTGGGAGGTGGAGGTTGCAGTGAGGCAAGATCGTGCCATTGGGCTCCAGTCTGGGCAACAGAGCAAGACCCTGTCTCAAAAAAAAGTAGAAAAAGAAAGTGAATCCCGCACGTGTCCAGTATTAGAAACGAGAGTTTGGTAAACTCCAGTATACCAAGCTGAGCTGTGTGTGAGTTTTCTAAAAATGGTTTCGCGCTATACATGCTTCTTTTTTCACATGACGTCGTATCTGGGATTGCCTCTGCACGCCATGTGGATCTACCATGCGTCTCTGGAGGGTGTGATTCTGGGTGGTGGGCCTGGCCCTTTCTCGGCTGGGGGCTGCTGTCTGCTCCACAGACAGGACCCTGGGAGTGTCCGTGCACATGTAGCACTGTGGACTCATGTGAGCCTTTCTGAAGGACGCGTTTCCAGAAGTAGGACTGCTAGTGCAGAGAGCAAGCACATTTTATTCGTGCTTCCAGGAGGTCTTGGCACGCCCCTCTCGAGGGGAGCCTGTGGGCAGTGCACTGGCTGGGGGGCGTGCTGAAGACCAGGCCTGCTTCCTCACTGCCGGGAGATGGGCACCATGAGCCCTGCACTGAGTCACACTCCCCTGTGCAGGGCATTCTGGGAAATATTGAAATCAAAAGGGGTGGGGGAGTCCCCTTTTGATTTGTGTCTGTCTCTCTGTCTCTCTATTTCTCTCTTTTGAATCTAAAGCTTTTAATTTGCCCAAAGAATACACATCCCTGATAACTGACAGACCCAGCATTACCCTAGACCTGGAATTCCAATCTGGGGAGGAATATGACCTGACCGGGAAAAAACCTGGCCCTGCTCTCGCCCTTCCTTTGTTAAAATCCCAAGGCTGGCAGCTGAGAAAGAGAAAAAGGAAATCCAGTCTTTAAAACCCTCGGGAACCCAAGACATCTTATTTCTTCCCCAGGTTCAAAGCCTCTTTTTCTTTCTTGCATTACAGAATGAAGAAGTCCAGGCAAAAGCTTTTATTAAGCTAGTTTTTATTATTTTTATTGTTATAACCATGATTATGGTTAAGTAAATTCAGACACTTCAGAAGAATATCAGTTGAAAAGTAAAAGTCCCATTTTTCCACTTAATAAGATTCCTACCTCCCAGAGGTTATCATGGTTCATAATTTCTTCCAGAAATTGTTATCTGCAGACAGAAGCATATTTTTAAATCCAATGTGGCTGTTCCCCACACCATGCGTGTTTCCTGCCATCTCTGATATACACGTGACAGTCAAGCTTGGCAGTGGCGTGGGTAGGCACTGCAGCCTGGCGGCCTTGATTTGAAACCTGACTCCTTCGCAGGCTGTGTGACTTGGGACAAGTGGCTAAACTCCTCTGTACCTTAACAGCCTCATCCATGAGATGGGATACCAATAGTCTTTAACATATATGGCTGTGGTGGGGATCAAATGAATTTATAAGCTGGGCATGGTGGCTCATACCTGTAATCCCAGCACTTTGGGAGGCTGAGGTGGAAGGATCGCTTGAGCCCAGGAGTTTGGGACCAGCCTGGGCAACCTAGTGGGACCCCATCTTTACAAAAAAAATTAGCTGGGTGTAGTGGCATGCGCCTGTAGTCCTAGCTACTTGGGAGGCCAGGGTAGGAGGGTCACTTGAGCCCAGGAGGCTGAGGCTGCAGTGAGCTGTGATCACACTGCTGCATTCCAGCCTGGGCAACGGAGGAGGCTCTGTCTCAAAAAAAAAAACACACACACACACAAATGACTATATATATGTTCCAAGGGAAACCCAGGCCTTGTTCTGGTATGGTTCACGTTCTGCTGGGTAGACTGACAATAGGCAAAGACACAGGTTGGGCACGGTGGCTCACACCTGTAATCCCAGCACTTTGGGAGGCCGAGGCGGGTGGATCACCTGAGGTCAGGAGTTCCAGACCAGCCTGGCCAACATGGAGAAACCCTGTCTCTACTAAAAGTACAAAAATTATCTGGGCGTGGTGGTGGGTGCCTCTAATCCTTGCTACTCCAGAGGCTGAGGCAGGAGAATAGCTTGAACCCAGGAGGCAGAGGTTCCAGTGAGCCGATATCACACCACTGCACTCCAGCCTGGGTGACATGGCAAGACTCCATCTCAAACAACAAAAAAAAGCCTCTCCCCTCACACAGGGGGTCTGTCTCTGTGCATGTGTTCAGCGTGGGCCTCCCCCACTGGCTGCCAGCTCGGTGCTCACGGCCGTGTCCCCAGCACCTGGGACAGGACAGCACAGCCAGCTCTGTGTGGTTCCCGGAAAACGTTTGTGGAAGAAGGGAATGGAGCCAAGCCCCTCTCTGCCACGCGTTTGCTGGGTGAAGGAGAGAAGGCTGTGGCCATGCGTCCCGTGGTGGCCGGCCCTCTTGAATCCAAGCAGCTTTGAAAAGTGGCTTGAGCCTCCCTGACACCCCTCTGACCCTGACGCTGTCATTCCAGGCAGGTGGACACGAACACCAAAAATGTCTTTGGGCAACCGAGGTTGAGGGCATCCCTCCGAGACCTCCGATCACCACGGAAGAACTACAAATCCACCATCGAGGATGACCTGAAGAAACTCATCATCATGGACAACCTGGGGCCAGAGCAGGAGAGAGACGCGGGAGTACGTAGGGCCCTGTCCCCCGCTCCCGACCCCCAGCTCCCAAGGGGATCCCAGATCTGGGCGGGCGAGGAGAAGGGCTGTGCTCCGCACGGTCACGCCAGCTCCTTCCCGTCGTGTCCCCAGCCTTTGGCATCTGCCAGTCCTGTTGGGGGGTATGGGCTCATGGCTGGGAGTGAGGGCAGCGCGTTGGTCTGGGATGGAATCACAGGATAAGCCCAGGCAGGCACTCGGGAATCTACCCCGTACCGAGAACCTCGCACAACTGGAGGGCCTCGTGCCCTCCTCCTCCAGCCCAGGATAGAAACAGCCACATCCGCCCAAACCACAGGGACTGAGAGTGGAGCAGGGGCTCCCAGAGGAAGTTCAGACTCTTGTTACTCAGGGACACGGGTGGAAAGAACAGTGGGTGCCAGGGAACCTCCACAGCATCCGCTTCCCTTCCCCTCCCAGCCAGGCCTGCCCTACTCGTCCTCGCTGCCAGGCAGGAGCTGTTTTGTGGGGACTGAGGTGGACCCCAGCCTCCCCAGGGTTGGGTCCCACCAGCCTACAGCTGGGGGAAGAGAGCACATCAGCCCAGCGCTACCCACTGGGGTCCCAGCACTGACTCTGGTGGGTCCAGCTTGGCTCACACCACCTTCCCCAACCCATCAGGCTTTGATCGCCAGCCCTTACCCGGAGCTGGAGGGTGGGGTTGGGGAGTGGGAGTCCCTGGGGGAAAACTGGAGCGCTTTGATCAGAAAGGAGGCAGAAGGCCAGGGGTGGTGGCTCACACCTGTAATCCCAGCACTTTGGGTGGCTAAGGTGAGAGGATCACTTGAGCCCAGGAGTTCAAGACCATCCTGGGCAATGTAATGAGACCCCCATCTCTATAAAAAAAATGTAAAAATTAGCCAAGGGTGGTGGCATGCACCTGTGGTCCCAGCTACCTAACTGGGAAGCTGAGATAGGAGGATCGCTTAAGCCCAGGAGGTCAAGGTTGTAGTAAGCTGAGATCGCCCCATTATACTCCAGATTGGGCGACAGAGTGAGACCCTGTCTCAAAAAAGGAAGGAAGGAGGGAAGGAGGGAGGGGGGGAGGGAGGAAGGGAGGGAGGGAGGGAGGAAGGAAGGAAATGGGGCAGAAATGGATGCTGGGTAGGTAAGGACTCGCCACCAATGTCCTAGAGGGGAAGATGCCTCTGAGGACCCTGGCTATGGGCCAGTCCGTGACCTCCCCCAACATCCCACCCACGCCCCACAGCAGTCACCGCAGAAGGGCCTGCAGCGGACGCTGTCGGACGAGAGCCTGTGCAGCGGGCGCCGGGAGCCCAGCTTCGCCAGCCCCGCTGGCCTAGAGCCAGGGCTGCCCAGCGACGTGCTCTTCACCAGCACCTGCGCCTTCCCATCCAGCACGCTGCCTGCACGCCGCCAGCACCAGCACCCCCACCCGCCCGTCGGCCCCGGTGCCACCCCTGCCGCCGCCAGCGGCTTTCCTGAGAAGAAATGTGAGCCTGGGCCCCCTGGGACTGGCGCGGTAGTTACCCCAAGGTTGGGAGGTGGGGATGCCCGAGCAGGGGCTCACCTGGAGGTCAAAGGCTAGAGGTCATCAGTGTCGGGGCCATCTCAGGAAGGAATGGGGTTCACAGGAACTTCGGGGGGCCTGATGGTGGGGCACTGGGTGTCACCCAAGGAGCAAGGGATCATTGGCCAAGCATCAGAGGGTCACCTAGGAGTCAGAAGCACCCAAGGATTGGAGTCACCTGAGACCAGAGAAGAAGTCCACCCTCAGGGTACAGGCCTAGGGAATGGGGCTGCCCAGCTGTTGCCCTAGCACCCCCCAACCCTCCCACCCATTCCAGCTTTAAGCGGTTTGCTTCCTGAGCATTTTATTTGCTTTCCTGACTGCCCCCATGTTTGCCACACTTGGGGGTGGTGCATGGTATGACTTGTTCACTGCTTAATCACCCAGAAAATATTTACTGAGCGCTCCCCGTAAACAGGTACTGCGCACACCACCCGCATCAAAAGCCACGAGCCAGCTGGAGTTGGCCGTGCCCCAGATGCACCCTGTAACCCCCTTACCCACCTCCTAACCCCCCCACAACTGAAAGACAGTACGTAAGTTTGCACCATGCTCACTGGGTGGCGAAACCTGGCCTGGAGGGGCGTGAGGCTGTTTAGGGTCCATAGTCCCCCTACTTAGTGCTAGCAATGAGGAGCTTGGGGCAGAGCGCTGGCGTGCCATTGCGCGTGGGGTGCCCCTGACCTTTTTGAGTTTGTTACATAATACACAGCATCTGCACACTTACTCTCTCAAATCCAAGCACATCTCAAATTCAGAGGCATGTTCTACCCCAGGGGTCTCAGCTGAGGGGCTGTGCCTGCCTGTGCCATCTGTACAGAGCCTCTTGTGAGCTGTGGGGGATGGGGTGAGGAGACTCTGGGAATTTTATGAAGGGCAGTCTGTCTCCCCTATTAAAAGTCCCCCGCAGGCTGGGCACGGTGGCTCACGCCTGTAATCCCAGCACTTTGGGAGACCAAGGCGGGTGGATCACCTGAGGTCAGGAGTTCGAGACCAGCCTGGCCAATGTGGTGAAACCCCGTCTCTACTAAAAATACAAAAATTAGCTGGGCATGGTGGCAGGTGCCTGTAATGCCAGCTCCTCAGGAGGCTGAGGCAGGAGAATCACTTGAACCCGGGAGGCAGAGGTTGCAGTGAGCTGAGATCAAGCCACTGCACTCCAGCCTGGGTGACAGAGCCAGACTCCATCTCAAAAAAAAAACTTCCCCTGCAGCTCCGTTGCCTTGGCATTTGCATCTGCACTCCTTGCCCTGGTGGTGTGGGGTGCCCACCTCTGCTCCTCCACCTCACAGAGCCTTCCTTTTGATCACTCAGCACACCAGACCCTCCCTGCTCAGGGCATCCTGCACGGCTGTTCTCTCCGCCCGCGATGCTCTTCCCTCAGTCCTCTTCTGGGTCACTCTTGTCCTTCAGGGCTGGCTCCATTCCTGCTTTTTCCTGGAAGGCTCCTCTAAGCCCTGGACTGGGTCCCAGCCCCCATCTCAACTCCAGAGCTTCTGGGCCCTCCCCTGCGCTCCCTTCCTGTTCCTGCAGCGCCTGCTGTGGGCGGGGCTCTGCCCTAGGTGCCAGGATGTGGCCCTGAGCAAGGCAGAGCACACCCCTGCCCTCACAGGGCTGCCACTTTAGTGGAAATTTCCCTGCTCCCCAGGCTTCCCTCCACGTCTCCTTCCTCGGCCTCTCCTCCCTGCTGCTCTGTCTCTCTGCCCAACGCAGGGCTGGTCACGAAGTAGATGTTCAGTCACTGCAAAGGACGGGGACAGCGGCCACCACAGAGAGGTGGTGACAGAGAACACAGGCATAGACTCCACAGGCCGATCCGAATTCCTCCAGCTTGCTGTACCTCATTCTTTCAGTCTTGGCTCAGATGCTCCCTCCTCCAGGAAGCCCTCCCTTCCCCTACCAGGCTGAGTCAGGCACCACCACGGGCCCCGTCCCCCCCACTGGGTTTCTCTCACCCCCTCCGTCCCTACTCACCGCCTTGTATCCCCGTCACCATCCTGAGCTGTCACTAGATGAGAATGTGTCTGTCTCCACCACCATACCGGGGGCCCCCCAAAGACAGGGCCTGGGGTTTTCTCTGTCACTGCTGTGACCCTAGCTCAGGTCCCTCTGCCTCACACAGCACACACACACCCTTCTCTGTCCATCTGACTCCCCCACACCCCTGAGCTGGGGAGAGTCCCGTCTGGCCTCAGTGTGGCCAGGGACCCTGGGCCTCTCCATTTCTCGTGTGCGTGCTCCAGAGCCCTTCCCGGGCCCCATCCCAGATGAAGAGACATGGTCATCCCTGGCCTGGGCTTCACTAACCAAGTGCCCTCCACACCAAGGAGCCTGTCACACGGTGCTCCTGATGCCCTGCTCAGCAATGGCAGCCACTCCCATGGCTCCCACCAGCTGAGCAGTGAGACGCCAGCAGGCTAGAGGCACAGAACAAGGAGGCCAGGGGAAGAGCAAGGAGGCCCAGGGTGGAGCATGGAGGTCAAGGGTGGAGCAAGGAGGCCAAGGGCGGAGCATGGAGGTCAAGGGCAGAGCAAGGAGGCCAAGGGCAGAGCAAGGAGGTCAAGGGCAGAGCATGGAGGTCAAGGGCGGAGCAAGGAGGTCAAGGGCGGAGTGTGGAGGTCAAGGGCGGAGTGTGGATGTCAAGGCAGAGCAAGGAGGTCAAGGGAGGAGCATGGAGGTCAAGGGCAGAGCAAGGTCAAGGGCAGAGCAAGGAGGTCAAGGGAGGAGCATGGAGTCAAGGGCGGAGCGTGGAGGTCAAGGGCAGAACGTGGAGGTCAAGGGAGGAGCATGGAGGTCAAGGGCAGAGCATGGAGGTCAAGGGCAGAGCATGGAGGTCAAGGGCTGAGCAAGGAGGCCAAGGGCGGAGCGTGGAGGTCAAGAGTGGAGCAAGGAGATCAAGGGAGGAACATGGAGTCAAGGGCAGAGCATGGAGGCTGAGGGGGTAGCCAGGAGGCCGAGGGTGGAGCCAGGAGGCCGAGGGCGGAGCAAGGAGGCTGAGGGAGGAGCCAGGAGGCCAAGGACTCGTTCATTCAGCCAGCACTTACTGCACACCACATATCACAGAGCTGAACGGCCTGAGTTTATGTCCCACGTCTTCCACTCACAGATATAATCTCTCTGTGCCTCAGTTTCTTTGACTGTAAAATGTAAAAAATAGTGCCCACATCCCTGGGTTAAAAGAATCAAACAAGTGAATATGTGGAAAGCACGTAGCGTACACCTCATATGTAGTCAGCACTGAGTAGTACTAGCTGGAAGCCATGTGAGCCCAGGCAAGGCAGCGCCTCGCTCGGGTCTCAGTTTTCCTCTTCCATGCGCGGAGATCATGTCACCCCCCGCCTCCGCCAGGCTCACAGTGAGGCTGTGAGATGATCTCCCTTGGCCCTGCACAGAGGAGGTGCCGGGAATGCAGAGCGGGCTGGGCCCACGGTCAGGCTCTGCCGATTCCCAGCTAAGGGCCCTGAGGTGTGTCTTCTGGTCTCTCTGTACCTGGCTGTCCTCTGTCCCCTTCCCTCAGGGGCTTCAAGGAGTCACAGAGCCCCAGGCCAGAGCCCGAGCCTGGTGCCTGGGACTCTCTCAATAGCCGCAGCAGGTGCGAGTGCAGTGCTGGCGCCGTTGCTTCTCACTTCCAACTCCTGAGATGTCACAGGCCTCTCCTCTGCTCAGCGTGTCATACCTGAACCTGCCCCCCACAGCAACCCCACCCTCTGTAAACACTGTCCATACACTGGCGATTCCAATCACAGGTGCAGCTGGGACTCTCCTCGTCGCCAGCTCCTGTGGCCAGCCTCCGTCCCACCATCTCCTTGGAGTGTCCAGGGCCATCTCCACCGAGCACCTCCAGAAACAGATTTCTGATCCCCCACCCCAGCCTTCCCGATCAGAGCCGCAATCCTGGCCCTTCTCTTTGTTTCACAGCCATATCCAACCCTCAGGAAATCCTATTGGCTGCCCCTGAAAAGTAGGCCCAGAATCTGCCCCTGTGTCCTATCGCGGCCCCACCCTGGTCCTGCCCAGCATCACTG
Source organism: Pan troglodytes (assembly GCF_028858775.2). Taxonomy (NCBI): domain Eukaryota; kingdom Metazoa; phylum Chordata; class Mammalia; order Primates; family Hominidae; genus Pan; species Pan troglodytes. The sequence goes on from NC_072418.2 coordinate 41,319,910, forward strand.
TCTCCATTGTGGGTTATGGTTACAGCTCCTACCTGCTCCCTGTCTCCCCCCAAATCCCCCCCCACACACACAGTCCGTCCCCCACATGCACCCAGAGGGAGTCTTCCAGGGCACTCAGGGTGAGAACACAGTCGTCATTGGGACCCACAGGCCCCACATGGTCCGGCCGTGTTGCCTCTGTTCTCGCCTCCTGCTGCTTCCTCCCTTGCTCACCCTTTCCCAGCCATAGGGGCCGCCTCTGTGTTCCTTAAACCTTCCAGGCACACTCCTGCCTCAGGGATTTAGCACTGGCTGTTCCGTCTGCCTGGAATGTTCCTCCCCCAGGTAGTCTGCCTGGTGCACTCCCTCCTCCCCTTCAGAGTTTTGTCCAGATGGCATCTCTGCCAGGCCTGGCCCAGCACCCTGTTTGAAGTCAGGCCTCTGTAGGCTCCAGCACTCTCAGACCCCTTACCCTGCTGGAGGTTTTCCTGGGCATGTAGCATCTCTGCATAAGCAATGGGATGTCTTCATGTATTTGTGTCTCCCGCATTGTCACACTCAACCACTGCCATCTCCACCCTCCCCATCCAGCCACCATCTCAGCCTCGGAGCTCTCGCTGGCTGATGGGCGGGACCGCCCCCTGCGGCGCCTGGACCCTGGGATGATGCCCCTGCCTGACACAGCTGCTGGCCTCGAGTGGTCCAGCCTGGTGAACGCAGCCAAGGCATACGAAGGTAGGCGCCTTCCACCCAGTCCCGCCAGGCCCCCACCCCGTCCTCTGTTCTAGAGGGATTCATGGAGGGCCTCATGGCTTTGCAGGGATACCCACTCAGGTTCCAGAATCAGGGAGCAGGGTTCAAGTCCTGCCCCGTCACTTGCTTACCATGCAGCCCTGGGCAAGCGTCGTCATCTCTTTGATGCCAGCGAACCACGTTGACCAACAAGCGGAAGTGACCATGCCTGAGGCTGCCATGACGATTACACAAAACACCACGTGTAAAACACGTGAGGCTAAGCACAGTGGTTCACACCTGTAATCCCAGCACTCTGAGAGTCCAAGGCAGGAGGATCGCTTGAGCCCAGGAGGTGGAGGCTGTGTGGTGAGCTGTGATCACACCACTGCACTCACTGCACTCCAGCCTGGGCGACAGTGCAAGACCCCGTGTCTGGGGGGAAAAAAAAATCTGTCCCTGAGGACATTTGGGTTTTCAGCGCCAGATCTGGGAGCCAGGGAGCGGAAGACTTTTAGTGCCCTGAGGGTCCTGCCAAGACCTTGCATCCTGGGTTGGGGGTTCCCCATACCAGGCCTGCAGGGATCCTCACTCCGTGGGTTCCCTGGAGCAGTGGACAGGGTTTGCTCTGCCACCCAGGGCCCTTTATGTGCTGGAAGTCCGTGCTGACAGGGGGCCAGGCAGCTGTGGCATCTCCTCTCTCATGTGGGTCTCCAAGCATCCTGGGGCCAGGACAGCCGGTTCCAGGACAGTGGGAAGTGAGGAAGGCCTCAGGTCTCTCCCTGGAGACCCAGATGCCATCAGCGGTTGTAGTGTTGTTTGCGGAAGACAGAGCTGCCCAGACACTGACCACTCCCCCGCAACCGTGGGCCACAGGAAAGGGCTAGGATAGCCAGAGCCCCTTACCCACTCCCAGCCGCTCCGTGTGCCTGGCATGCCTGGGAGCTGTGTGCCCCATGTGAGAAAGCTGAGGAAGCCTGGCTGGTGGCACTGATTTCTCCCCCAGGCTGTGCGTCACAGTCGCCTAGGGAGCTTTTTGCTTCCTTATAAAATTAATAGATGAAACACAGAAGGTTACGGGGGAGGGTGGGAGTAGCAGAAAGACCTGGGAGGAAGCACACCAGCACCACCACGGAGGTGCCTCCCCGGGAGCCGGAAAGGAGCTGGCAGGGAGTGCAGGTCAGGGTGGTTTCAGCTTGCCTGGAGGTGTGGTTTCTAATGAAGATGTATGTGGGTTTTCCCATGCAATTCACATAAGTGGAAAAGACTAAAAGAATTCTCATTAACTTTGGTAGATGTGTTCATAGCATAGTAATTTTCTTAAATATATATATATATGTATATTTTATCCACTAGAGCTACTTAGTGAAGTTTCTACAGATGAAATACAAAGACATCTAGAATTTGATTTAAAATATTCCAGGTTGGGTGCAGTGGTTAGCACCTGTAACCCCAACACTTTGGGAGGTCAAGGTAGGAGGATGGCTTGAGGCCAAGAATTCGAGACCAGCCTGGGCAACATAGCGACACCCTGTCACTACAAAAAATTTTATTTTACTTATTTATTTTTTAGAGTCTCACTCTTTCACCCAGGCTGGAGTTCAGTGGCGTGATCTTGGCTCACTGCAGCCTCCACCTCTCAGGTTCAAGCAATTCTCCTGCCTCAGCCTCCTGAGTAGCTGGGATTATAGCTACTAATTTTAAAATTAGCCAGGCATGGTATCACACACCTGTAGTCCAAGCTCCTCGGGAGGCTGAAGCAGGAGGATCGCTGGAGCCCAGTAGTTCTAGGCTGGAGTATGCTGTTCTGATGCGGTGTCTTCACTAAACTCAACATCAATATGGTGACCTCCAGGGAGCCAGGGACCACCAGGTTTCCTAAGGACAGGTGTACTGGCCTAGGTCAGAAATGGAGCAGGTCAGAACTCCCATGCTGATCAGTAATGGACTCGGGTTTGTGAATAGCCACTGCACTCCAGCGTGGGCAACACAGCAAGACCCTGTCTCTTAAAAAACAGATGTCATTATACATTAAATCCAAGATAGAAAAAAATAGCTATAAAGGGTATTATTCAGAGAATCGGAGAACATTTGCAGATGACTGTATATTAGATAATATCATGGCCAGGTGCGGTGGTGCATGCCTGTAATCCAGCACTTTGGGAGGCTGAGGCAGGCAGATCACCTGAGGTCGGGAGTTCGAGACCAGCCTGACCAACATGGAAAAACCCCGTCTCTACTAAAAATACAAAATTAGCTGGGCATGGTGGTGCATGCCTATAATCCCAGCTACTCGGGAGGCTGAGGCAGGAGAATCACTTGAACCCGGGAGGCGGAAGTTGCAGTGAGCCGAGATGGCGCCATCGCACTCCAGCCTGGGCAACAAGAGCGAAACTCCATTTCAAAAAAAAAAAAAAGTAAATGGGCAAAGTATTAACAATGAGTGGCGCCAGGGAAAGAGTGCTGGGGTTTTTACTGTGCTATTCTTGAGGCACAGAAATGAAAGTTGGACCCAAGGAGCTGCTTGCCTCTGGGGCTCGCCCTCTGCCCTGCCCTGCCCTGCCCTGCCCCTGATGGTGCTGCCCTCAACACACGGCACACAGGGACGCCTTGGTGTTTTTAACACCTCCGAGGATTCCATTGTCTGGCTGTTCATAGCTCACTGAACCAGCCACTGTTGGAGGGCACTAGGGCGGTGGCCAGCTGTTGCCATTACGGGAAGAAAATCTAAGTCACGTTTGAAAACGCAGACAGCTCAGGTGCCCCCAGTGCCAGTCACGTGTCCAAGGCGGGACCCAGGAATCTTCACTTTTACTGGCAGCCCCGTGCGATTTCTTTTCTCTCTTCAATATGCATGATGTGATCTGTCTCACTTCTCTTTTTGCTTTTGAAATCTTCCCAGCTTCCTCCGAAGGAGAGCGAATTGTATAACGAATCCCCGTGGACCTGGCGCCAGCCCGTCCACTTTGTAACCCTTTTTTCCTACCTTTTACTTGTGGACCAAGTCAAGTCACTTATGTTGAGAGCACGCCAGGTTCGGAATCCGGTCGGTTGCTAGCTCGCACTCTCATCTAACTGGCTTCTTCAGCCCTTGTATTTTGTATGAACTGGTCGTTGGATCAAAAGCCTCGATCGGAATCAGGATGGGATTTTGATTGTGTTCTTGTTTTGTGTGTTCATTTGGTTGGTTTTTTGGCAAGAATCTATCTAAGTGCCGATGCAGTCTGTCCCAAGTGTGATAGGAAGCGTCATGGAGGTTTGCAGGGAGAGGCGTGGTCCGTCTGTTGCGGGAGAAGCCGGGAGCCTTGCTGACCCCTCTCCTCCTCCCTCCCTCCCTGGCAGTGCAAAGAGCCGTCTCACTCTTCTCTCTGAACGACCCGGCCCTGAGCCCGGACATCCCGCCTGCACACAGTCCTGTCCACAGCCACCTGAGCCTGGAGAGGGGACCCCCGACCCCCAGGACCACCCCTACCATGAGGTGAGGTTTCCCTGGGAACACCCGGGTTCATATCAGCGGCAGGCCTATGCAGTGGAAGAGGCTTACCCAGAGAGAGGCAGCCATGCGGGTCATCCCCACCACTCTCCGGGCGGAAGCTGATATAGCAGCTACTCCCCCCTCCTAACAGACTTGGAAGTCATTACACTGCACCTGTCTGTGCACTGGGGATCCACAGTGACCAAGACAGACTCTGCCCAGTCCCAACAGATCTCCTGGTCCAGCAGAGACGACACTTGAATCAATACACAGTTGTTTCGCTTCCAACTTTGAACACTGCTAAGCAGGCCAGGCGCGGTGGCTCACGCCTGTAAACCCAGCACTTTGGGAGGCCAAGGTGGGTGGATCGCTTGAGGTCAGGAGTTCAAGACCAGCCTGACCAACATGGTGAAACCCCATCTCTACTAAAAATACAAAAATTAGCCGGGCGTGGTGGTGCGTGCCTGTAATCCCAGCTACTCGAGAGGCTGAGGCAGGAGAATTGCTTGAACCCGGGAGGCAGAGCTTGCAGTGAGCCAAGATCGAGTCACTGCACTCCAGCCTGGGCCACAGAGGGAGACTCCATCTCAAAAAAAGAAAAAAAGGAAAGCTGCTAGGCAGTGTCTCCCAATCCCCCAGCCCTGTGCCTCTCGTCAGCCCCGTCGCTGCCAATCTCCCGCCTGTCTGCTCCTTCGTCTCCTCCTCTGCAGATTCCTAAACCTCACAGACTTCTGCCTCACGCTCACCCTTCCCAGCCTCCCTGCCAGGTGCCGTGCTGGGCTGTCTGAGGACCTAGTGGCAACTGAGGCCAGACCTGGCCCTCAGGAAGCTTCACGGGGGAAGGAAGAGGACGGGGACAGATCTCTCACATTTGTCATCTCACGCGTGGCTTCTCACATTCAGCGCAGCATATTTGACTGCACTCACTTGGCAGAAAACAAAATTAAAAAGAGGCAGAGAGAATGTAAATGGCACATTCTGCCTGTACATGGATTTAAATAGTGCATTTCACACTCGTCTGCACACCTCACAGTTCAGGGTTCTATATACAACCATCCGTGCACTGTACTTCATGGGCAGTGGGAGCAATTTTTGAGGGTAATTTTGACTTCTTGCTTTTCACACTCTGGCTTCAGAACTCAACCTCCACCACGAACATAGGCCCCACTGTAATTACAAGAAATCAGCAGTTCCAGATGGTGCTGCTGGGCTGAGGGGCAGGAGCAGCATGGGCTGTGGGAAGCAGCGGGACCTGTGGCCCCTGGGCGGCGCTCCTGGAGTCCATTTGCCCCCATCTCCCTCTGCAGCTGCAGATCCCCAGGACTCAGCAGCAAGGTTGTAGGAAAGGGTGGGCGAGGCAGGAGGGCCAGCCCCCGACCGCCACCGCCTCTGTGCCTGTGCACGCACGGCATCCAGTGGAGCCTCCTTCAGCCCCAACTCCAAGCAGGAAAGGGCTGCGCGTTCTCTTCAGCGGCCAGGCAGGCCCAGGGCTGGGAGGATCTGCAGAGGGGCAGCTACTGGCCATGGGCCCCTGATTCAAATCCTAGCACCAACACGTGGTAGCCATGCAGCACCTCCAAAGGCCACAGTGGGCAGAGGAGCTCTGTGAGATGAGCCGGGCAGTCTGGGGCTTGGTGCGGGGTGGCTCTCAGTGACGGCCACATGGTCAGCATCACTGCCAGGACCATTGTTGGTCTTGCCCACAAGGGCGGGTCCTTTTGACCATCTGTCCATTCTCGTGCTTCCTGTGCCTGGACCCGCCAGGTGCTCAGCAGGTGTCTGTGGAGTGGGCTCTTTGTATCCTGGAGGTACGAAGAAGGGGTCCTCCCTGAAGTCACATGCACGGCCCAGCCTCAGGGAAAACGCACACTTCAGGGTGGGCAGCCACCCTTCCCCTGGCCTGGTGCTCCTAACACCCCGTCCACATCCACAGAGGTGCCCTTGGTGGGTGGAGTGTGTCGGGTGGAGGGCTGGCTTCCTGCTTCCCCTCAGAGCTTCTCCTCGGGCTTTGCTAGAATGTCAGGGATAAGGGGGCCTGTACCCCCGGGCTCCTCAGATGTGGGCCAGAAGCCTTCCCCAGGGGCTTTAGGGCCTCAGGCTGACCTTGTCCCTGGTTTTTCCAGCGAGGAGCCGCCCCTGGATCTGACAGGCAAGGTGTACCAGCTGGAGGTGATGCTGAAACAGCTGCACACTGACCTGCAGAAGGTAAGGCCGGGGGCCACGCCCTCTCCATCCCACTTCCCAGACACTGGGCAGGGCAGTCAGCAGGGATCAGGCACCTGCCCCCGCCATGCAGCACCCACCCCACCCCCACACCTCCTGTGTTTGAGTGTAGTCATGGGTGAAGAGTAAACAGTGATAACGCCCCAGGCTACCAAGCGCTCAGAGAAACTCATCCATTCTTTGGGGGAGAATAATCAGCCCAGGCTTTTCGGAAGGCAATTGGATAACATTTATCAAAAAAACACAAAAAAATTGTGGCTGGGCGCAGTGGCTCATGCCTGTAATCCCAGCACTTTGGGAGGCCAAGGTGGTGGGTCACCTGAGGTCAGGAGTTCGAGACCAGCCTGGTCAACATGGTGAAACCCCCATCTCTATTAAAAAGTACAATAATTAGTCGGGCGTGGTGGCGGGTGCCTGTAATCCCAGCTACTCAGGAGGCTGAGGCAAGAGAATCGCTTGAACCCAGGAAGGTGGAGGTTGCAGTGAGCCGAGATCATGCCACTGGGCTCCAGCCTGGGCAACAGAGCGAGACTCCATCTCAAAAAAAAAGAAAAAAAAATGTTGATCCAGTAATTCCACTTGTGGGAATTTATCCATGACAGCGTGGGTACAAAGAGATTGTGAACAAGGACGTTCGTTGCCACACTATTGGCAATAAAAAATTGGAGCCAGCGTGGCTGTCAGTCAACATGAGAATGGCTGTGTAAATTATAGGGCGTCCATGCAGCGGAACAGCTTGCAGCCAATTAAAGTAATAACAAATCTATATATTTACTAACACGCAAAAGAAGTCCAGTAACTTATGTAAAAACCAAAGCGAGCTGCAGCACTGTTGTCTAGAACATCATCATACTTATTTATTTATTGTTTAACCACCGTGGTTGAGAGGGCCATCTAGAAGGTGACAGTCAATTTGTTCTTTGGACTTGTCTCCATGGGGCGGAAGGATGAGGAGGAGACTGGCTGGGTACGTTGGCTCACACCTGTAATCCCAGCACTTTGGGAGGCCGAGGTGGGTAAGGTCAGGAGTTCAAGACCAGCCTGGCCAATATGGTGAAACCCCGTCTCTACTAAAAATACAAAATTAGCCGGGTGTGGTGGTGCACGCCTGTAATCCCAGCTACTTGGGAAGCTGGGGAGGAGAATTGCTTGAACGCAGGAGGCGGAGATTGCAGTGAGCCGAGATCATGCCACTGCACTCCAGTTTGGGCGACAAGAGCAAAACCCAGTCTCAAAAAAAAAAAAAAATGAGGAGACTTTTATCTATTGTTTCTATACTTCTGGGTAAAAGCCAGAAAGGTGGCAGAGTATATAATGCGTAAGACTTCGAGCCGTGGAATCAAAGGGGCCCAGGTTCTGACCCCCGCCCCACTGCATAATGCTGCACGACCTGAAACAGGTCCCTGCCTTTCGGGGGCTACGTCCTCCTGGAAGAATGGGGTCTGCTCAGGCCACCCTGCATCCATGTCCCAGCTCCCCACATCCATGTCCCAGCTCCCCACTTGCTGTGTGAGGCTGGGGTCCTCTTGCAGGAAACTAGGGACAGCGACAGTCCCCAAGTCCTCGGGTAGTGCGAAGGTGGGATGCGGTGACAATAGTGATGTTTGTCAAGCAATGACTCCACATGCGGTTGCGTTCCAGGAGCTCTACATAGATGAGCTCCAGACACCCCTCAGCCTCCTGGTAGAGTTGCGGGAACCAAGTGACTTGCCCAGGGTCCCTCAGTTGTGGAGAGGCAGAGTGGGATGTGCGCCCCGGCCTGGCCTGGCTCTAGTGGTCGGCTCCAAAGCACAGCCGGGCCAGGGCTCGCAGGCCTCAGGGAGCCATCGGCTGTTCCAGGAGCGGCCAAGCCCACCCGCCTGACGCCAGCTTCCCACCCTGTGCAGGAGAAGCAGGACAAGGTGGTGCTCCAGTCAGAGGTGGCCAGCCTGCGGCAGAACAACCAGCGGCTGCAGGAGGAGTCGCAGGCCGCCAGTGAGCAGCTGCGCAAGTTTGCAGAGATCTTCTGCAGGGAGAAGAAGGAGCTCTGAGGTGGGAGGCCGCCGCCCGCCTTCGCTCCTTCCCCTCAGGCCGTGGCCCTGCTGCCTCTCTCCCTCCACTCAGCTCCCAGCTGCCGGTGTGACCAAGATGACCCATCCAGGGCCCTCCCCATGGACACGGAAACTCCGACGGCCTCACTAGGGCTGTGAGTCAGGGTCAGCGCACAGCCCTCATGCCCCAGAGGGCGAAGTGGTCTCAGGCCTCCCTCCAAGCTGCCCAGCTGTGGTCCCGGTGAGCTGGGCTGTGCTTACACCGCTCCCGGGCCTGCCCCGCTGTCCCCATCTAGCCTCTTCCTGGGACCAGCCCTTCGAAGCTGATGGGGACAGAGAGAGGAGCCAGTCTCCAGACGCCTCGGCTCCAGGAGGTCACACAGCAGGTTTCTGCACCACGCACAACAAAGTTGCGGCTTGTGGGGCCGAGGCCCCTGCATGAAAAGTACAGCGTGAAAGCAACCCTTTCTTCCCCACACCCAGAGAGGTGAGGCCCGCGTGGACACAGACCAGGGCGCCTCGGTCCCTAGCACGTGAGCTCCAAAAAGCACGAACATGATCCCCTCCCTAACCCCCTCCTCCCAAAAAGCAGCCAGGAGCACTTTCTTAGAGTTTAAATTATTTTCTTGGGGGCCTGAGGATAGAGAGAGGCAAGGCTAGCCTCCAGAGCCGATTTATTTGAGAGAGAAACTCTATTTGGATCTCCAGGACGGTTTATACGATCTTTTTCTATCAGCTCCTCTTCCACCAGAGGCCACTGCACCTGGGCTAGGGGTCCACAGGCCCCTCCACCTTCCAGCTAACCAGGCCAGGCCGGGGCGGTGGAGCCACCACACAGCCGACTCTCTCCTCCTCCTCCGGGCACGACCTGGCCCTGACCAGCAGCCTCGGCCTCTTCTGGGTTCCAGGAGGGGCTCCCGAAGCCCTCAGGACAGGGCTGGAGGAGAACAGCCTTCATCTCCTCCTCTGGTTTTTTTTTCCTTTGCAAGTCTCCCAGCCCATCTCTCCGAGCAGCGGCCACCAGACCCCCTCACCATGCTCCCCGGGGAGCACTGCACCCCGCGAACCCCACTGGACGCTGGTTCTCTAAAGGCAATAAGGGGCGGCCATGCCGGTGTGGTACCACGCTGTTCATCCAGGAAACCGTTTCTTTTTTTCCTTCTTTAAAAGCAAACAGAAAAAGATATATATATATATATATATTTATTTTTTCATGTAGAGTTGGCGCCAGAACAAGCCTGTATGGCCACAGTCTGTGGATTCACCCCCCCAACCTCAAGCTGAGGACCAAGGCGTGTCCCCTGTGGGCTGGGGGTCAGTGGGAGGACCAGAGGGATGAAGTCAGGGCAGGCCGGTGCCCTTTTTGGGAGGCACCAGGCGGGGAGGAGTTGGCGGAGCAGGTCTGGCCGTGAGCCAGCACCAGGCAACCCGGCCCTTGTCCAGGGACCTCTGCTGCCTTCTCTCTGGGGTCAGGAACCTCAGAGGAGGGGGCTCTGGGGACTGCATAGGACGCAGGCACTCAGGGAGGTGCCGGTGTGGATGGGTGGGGGTGAGAGAAGAGGGTTCTTATCGCGTCTCCTGTGATCAGCCTCTGGCCCCCTGGAGGAGGAAACCTCAGCGCTGCCCCTGCCCCCACCCTCACCCCCAACACCAAGAGTGAGGTGGGCGTGCCCCAGGCAGCGTCCTCAGCCCTGGCCAGCTACTGTGATGCCATCTTCTCCCCCATCCCCTTCTCTGGGGGGCCCGCCCGTCCCCCACCCCCACCCCTTAGACCCTCATCGGGTCCTTTTTTTTTTTTTTTTTTTTTTTTTTCAGTTGTCTCCTCCCATCTTCAGATCATTCGAATCATTTTGGGGACTTAATCATGTACATGGACAAGTGTAAATTATGATTTTTGGTTTTGTTTTCTGTTATTTTTTAAGGATTTCTGCAAAAACAGATCTATTTAATTTGAGGTTGGTGTTCTATCCAATGGCCGAAGATAGCAGCAGGTTTTTTTTTTTCATATGTTGATTTGTTTCATTTGGATTTTTTTTTTATTATTCTTTACTGTCTTTTTTTTTTTTTCCCGTCCCTGTCTTGAGATTTTCTGGCATGTTTCTGGAGGTTTCAAAGGAAATAAATGTTTCATAGAAATGGCTTGTGTGTTCACTTTTGGGGCAGCTGCCTGGAGTTGCTGACGAGAGGGTGTGGTCCAGCATCGGCCCCTCCTCCTGCTCCTGTCCCCAAATCCCCCACACCATGACCACCACACACATGTCCTAAGAACCAGGGGCACCTGCCTTGCTAACTTCTTTTCCTTGGAATCCAAAGGACAGAAATCCAACACTCAGAATGTGAAATGTCCTTAAGTTCAAAAGAGTGAGATTCTGCCTCAGAGGTCATATGCTGGAGGCCTGAAGGCCAGCCCCAGCCCAGAGGGTTGTGTTGGGTCTCAGAAATAGTGGCCAACTTTTAATCTGGACATTCAGCCAGGTGCAGTGGCTCATGCCTGTAATCCCAGCACTTTTTGAGAGGCTGAGGCAGGAGGATTGCTTGAGCCTAGGAATTCAAAACCAGCCTGGACAACATAGCAAGATCCTACCTCTAAAAAAACCTTTTTTTTTTTTTTAACTTTTTTTCGAAACAGAAACTGTGTCACTCAGGCTGGAGTGCAGTGGTGCAATCTCAGCTCACTGCAACCTCCACGTCCTAGGTTCAAATGATTCTCCTGCCTTAGCTTCCCGAGTAGCTGGAATTACGGGGACCCGGCTAATTTTTGTGTTTTTGTAGAGACGAGATTTCACCATGTTGGGCAGGCTGGTCTCGAACTCCTGACCTCAACCGATCTGCCCACCTCGGCCTCCCAAAGTGCTGGATTACAAGTGTGAGCCACCGCGCCCAGCTTAACTTTTTTTTTTTTTTTTTTTTTTTTAATGGATATTGCACATGAGGAAGGCCAGGTTTCCAGCTTGGTTGATCTGTCCTTTGCTGCAAGACTCACAAGGGGCCCCTGCCTCCTTTGGCCCCGGCCACATGGCTGCATTTGGGACACTCTTCCCCCTTCTGTCTGTAGAGGTAGGAGCAGACCCCTGCTGCCACTTGCCAAGTGAATGCTTTGGGGGTAGAAAGCAGCCCCTGATCGCCCCAGATCTGCATCTGGCCTGGTGAACATTTGCATTTTGGGAATCCGGATCAAACTGATTTCTGAATCAGGAAATTCCTCCTGAAAATCCCGAAGTCCAGCCCCTTGAGGGAAGCCTAGCCTCCTGACGGGACTGGCCAGGTGGGGTCTTTCTGCCTTCCTTACCCATGTACCTGTCGTGGAGTTTCACATCTCTGAGCTAAAACCCAGTGCTTCTCTGATTCAGACCCTGCCCCCTCCAAAAAATGTCTTTTTCCAAAAGGCGTGGGGCTGGCATCCGGAGGAGCAGGACCAGCCATTCCCACGTCTCCTAAAAATTCTGGAGTTCTCCAGACACCCTCCCTGTCTCCGCCCTCCTCCTCCTCGAGGCCCCGTCCTCAACCCGCACTGCCCTCCCCCCGCCACCGGGCGAAGGGGGCGGGAAGCCTGGGAACAGGCTGTTCTCACATCCTCTCCTGGCGCCGGAGCCACGCCAGCTGCTTCCAGCACCCCACAACTCGCGCGCACGCCAGCCCCTGGTCGCGCCCAAACTGTGCTTTGAGGCCCGGCCCTTCCCTTCGTGTCCCAGTTTCCAGCTTCCTCTGCCCGTCTCGGACATCCCTGTCTCTCCTCCCCAATCTTTCTGGGTCCCTCATACCTCCGGCTCTCTCTGCAGATTGTTCTGCTGTTCCCCTAAAGTCTGTTTCCTTCTCTCCCCTGCCGCCCGCGTCTCTCCCCATCTCTGCCTGTTGTCCTGGGACTTTGCCTGTCCCTGATCCCAAGTCTCTCTCTCTCCACCCGCAATGTGGCTCCCTCTCACTCTTCCCTCTCCTGATCGATGTTACCACCTCCTCTGCCTCCCCTCCTGGAGGACCTCTCCCTAAATCTGCTGCTGCTCTTCCCCAATCACCGTCCTCCTTCTCCTCCTCCCGTCTCTCCCAGCATGTCAGCTATTTTTTATTACTGTTATTCCCTCTCTCCCATTAAACCTCCTTCTCACCCCTGCTCCCTTCCTCTCTCCTGGTCCTTCCTCCTGTCTCTGTCCCTTCTGCACCCTCTTGCTCTTTTTTCTGATTCTCTCAATAACTGTGTGACTGTCCTCGTCTCTTTCTCTCTCCTGATCTGTGTCCTAGTTCCCTCACTCCTCACTCCCGCCCCCCACCCGTCGCCCACATCTCAGTCTCTCTCCCAGTGCCCGTGTCTAGATACCCTCCTGCCCTCCCTTAGCGCCTCTCTTTCCACCTGATCCCCACCGCTGATTTGCCCCATATCCAGGACACGGAGCCCCCTGGAGATGTCTGGGTCTGGGATGACACCTCCTGACACCCTCGTTCCCCACCCCAGCCTCAGGAGGGGCCAACCCACCGTCCTCTTCCCAGCCCTTCCCTTCCCCCGGCCCGGCTCCCGCCTCCCTCCCGGCTGCACCCGCTGCAGCTGCAGCAGCCCGTTGCCAGGGCAACCACAGCTGGCTGGGCGGGAGCCCCTCCACCCCATCCCCCTTCTCCTCCTTTCTGGCAAAGCAGGGCGGAGCTGGGACAAAGCCGGGGAGAGGCAGGGTGCAGGCAGGGGAAGAAGGAGGTGGATGGAGGTAGGGGCTGGCTGGTCGCCTCACCCCCAACAAGGCCCGTCGACCCCCGGTCCTCCTTCTTGGTGATGCCCCAAACCAGACGGGAGAACGAGGCAGTCGTGGGCAGAGGGGTCAGGCCCAGTTTAATACACAGAACAAGTTAATTCACAGCAGAGGCAGGCAATAGAGGAGACTCGGTGACAAGTGAGGGGGCACTCCTGGATTGGGGGACATCCCCCCCAAAACCCACCACCTCCCCCACCTGCAGTCTCAGTTTCCCTTTTTTAAAACCCGAACAACAAACACACACAACCACAAGAAACAACCACGCCCCCTCACTCCCCCAAAATGGCCAGCGAGGGGGGCGGGGGCCGCCAGGCCTGGCGGGGCGGGAGGAGGGAGGGAAAAGGAGTCCGTGGCGGAGTCTGTGCTTCTCATTCCAGCAGGCGCTGGGCGGGGGCCCACCCGGCCCCACCACCGCCACCCACCAGCCACGGCAGGCACGGGGCGGGCACAGGCTGGGGCGGTCGGGGAGGGGCAGGAACAGAGTTCAAAACCAAGGTTCACATCATGCAGTATCCACCGTGGGCACCGGGAGGGGCGGGTGGACACCATGCCCACCGCCCTGGGCACAAGAGGGGAAGGCGCCCACCTTGGGTGGGGCGCGGGACGGCTGCAGCTCCAGAAATTGGGGTTGGGGCGCCCGGCGGGGGGCCGGCAGAGGCGGGTGCCCGGTGGACACTCTCAGCAGCGCCCCTCCACCCAGCCAGGCCTTGGAGGACTCTTTGTATATATTAACTTCTTTTCTTTTCTTCTTTTTTTTTTTTTTAAACTTTTTGTCTTTTTCTTTAGAAAAAGGCTCTGTCCATGCCCCTGGCTGGCACCCACCACCCCCCATGCCCGCCCAGAGGCGGGGTATGGCTTTGAGGGGAGAAGCCCCTGGTGTCCATTTGCCAAGGGACAGAGAGGGAGGGAGGGAGGGAGAGGCCCTGGCCGGGCCCACCCACCCACAGGGCAGACATTCCACTTGCACAGAGGGGAGGGGGTGGCCCAGCCCCCTCTCGGCTTCCCCCTCTCCCCCTCCCCCTGCGGGACGTTCAGGGTTGGGGAGAATTGAGGAGCTCGGAGAGGCAGGTAGGCGAGCACCACCCCAGAGTCGCGGCGAGCCGAGCCGGCCTAGGTGAGGGTGATGTAAGCAGAAGCCTTTTCCTTCAGGTGCCGGAGACAGAGGTGACAGCTCCAGCTCCCTGCGGGGGCGGCCGAAGCTGAAGTCAGGCCCGGGTCCGGGAGGGCTGCCCCAGCCCCTTCCCACCCCGAGGACACACAATCTTCCACAACCAGGAGATGGCGTTCCCACCCACCCGCCCCATGGGGTGCCCACCTCTCCTCTCACCTTCCGGGGGCTCCGCCATGGGGGGACTCAGGCAGTACATGTGGTAACCCCGATCGCAGTCATCACAAAACAGCAGCTGGTCCTGGGGGGTGAGACCCGCCCAGCTGGCACCCTGGGGGCACGGGCACCAGAAACGGGGGTGGGGGGCTGGGGCAGGGGCTAGGTCAAGGGGGCTGGGGGAGGTGAGGCCTTCCGAGAAAGGTTCTGAGAAGGTCTTTGCAGCAGGAAATGTGTGCGCTGTGTAACACTGCTTAGCCAAACACATATCCCTCAGGACAGTCCCTTTGCGATTTATAGTGGGGGTTTTATAAGGCTCTGTGGAAGGCTTATTATTATTATTATTTTATATTTTTAGAGACAGGGTCCTACCCTGTTGCCCAGGCTGGAAGTGCAGTGGTGCAGTCACAGCTCACTGCAGCCTCACACTCCTGGGGGCTCAAGTGATTCTCCTGCCTCAGTCTCCTGAGCTGGGACTACAGGTGTGCGCCACCATGCACGACTTTTTTTTTTTTTTTTTTTTTTTTTTTTTTAAGAGACGGGAGTCTCACTATGTTGCCCAGGCTGGTCTAGAACTCCTGGGCTCAAAATTCCTCAGCCTCCCAAAGTGCTGGGATTACACAGGTGGGCCACCGCTCCCGGTCTGTGGGAAGTTTAAATGACACCAAGATGATCTGATAGCAGCTCTGCCAGAAACGGTCATGGCTTTTGTTTTTTTTTTTTTTTTTTTTTTGAGACGGAATCTCGCTCTGTCACCCAGGCTGGAGTGTGCAGTGGCGCCATCTCGGCTCACTGCAATCTCCACCTCCTAGGCTCAAGCCATTCTCCTGCCTCAGCCTCCCGAGTAGCTGGGATTACAGGCACCCAGCTAATTTCTGTATTTTTGTAGAG
The DNA here is from genome assembly GCF_028858775.2 of Pan troglodytes. NCBI lineage: Eukaryota > Metazoa > Chordata > Mammalia > Primates > Hominidae > Pan > Pan troglodytes. The sequence goes on from NC_072418.2 coordinate 41,335,300, forward strand.
ATGGGGTTTCACCACGTTGGCCAGGCTGGTCTCAAACTCCTGATCTCAGGTGGTCCACCCACCTCAGCCTCCCAGAGTGCTGGGATTCCAGGCGTGAGCCACCGCGCTCCGCCTGTGGAAGGCTTTAAACAACCCTAAGATGATCTGATACCAGCTCTGCCAGCAGTGGTCGTGGCTTTAAATCTCAGCTCTGCCATTTCCCTAGCTGGCTGACCCTGGGCAGGTCTCTTTCTGAGCTCAGTTTCTTCCCTGTGAAGTGGAAACAAGACCACCTGCTTCAGAGGGTGGTTGGGAGGATCCAGAGAGATGAAGAGGAAAAAGGGCCATGTTCGATTTATGGACACCGGCATAATGATAACACAGGGGACTGGTGTTCACCAGGGAGGGCTCAGGCACAGGCTTTAGGCTTAAGGGGCAGAGGTGGACGTGCCAGGCGGGGTGGGCAGCAGGGCACGCGGGGGGCGGGCGGCACTCACGTCGTTCTCGGAGGTTCCGCACAGGCTGCAGGATTTGCACTCGATGCACTGCCAGCGGTAGGTCCGCACGGCTGCCGTCATGTTCACCGTGAATTGTAAACACGAGGGGTGTCCTGGGGGCCAAGGGGCAGGGGTGCAGTTAGGAGGTCACCGTGCCCCTGGTGGGCACTGACCGCCAGGGGAGCCATAGCTCAGCCCCTACCCCTGGCTCATGACGCCAGGATGAGCTGTCGGGATCCACAGCCTGACCCCACACCTGCCCAGCAACCACGTGGCCAGCAGCAGTCCCCCGGCCACCACAGTCTCCTACCACAACCACCATGGCAACCACACTCTGCTCCCCAGAACGCCATGGCAACCGCATTCCATTACCCACAGTGCTGTGCCAACCACTTTCTACCACCCACAACACTGTGGCAACCACATTCTGTTAACCACCGTGCTGAGACAGCCACATTCCATTACCCGCAGCAGAACGGCCAGGGGTCCTGTTAACCACAGCAACGTGGCAACCACACTCTCCCAGCCACAATGCCATGGCAACCACCTTCCACAACGCGGTCCCCACACCTCGGTTTCATGCAACTGAAGTCCATTCCACTTGGTGCCCCAGCAACAAAACTGTTACTCACATCACAGCACTGTGCAGCGCCAGGCTTAGTCATTCCACAGCCCCGCTGCAGAGACACCCGCAGCCGCTACCTGCAGCCACGACCCATGGCGCCCGCCCCCTGCAACCACGGCCCCGGTGCCATCACAACTACATTCCATTATACTGAGTTGCCATGACAACCATATTTCACTACCCATGATGCCATGACAACCACAATTCATGACCTACTGTGCTGAGGCAACCAGAGTCTATATTGCCCACAAGCCCACCACGGGAAACCACATTCTGTTAACCACAACTCTACGGCGAGCTCATCCTGCTACCGGTGCCCAGGTGGTGGCGTCCGTCACTCACACCGCACAGCCCACTACCTGCCATGCCTTGGCCCCTGTCTCTTGCTACTCCTTTTGTCTTGTTTTGGTTTTTGAAACAAGGTCTCACTCTGTTGCCCAGGCTGCAGCATAGTGGCACCATCACAGCGCACTCTGCAGCCTTGACCTCCCAGGCTCCAGCGATCCTCCCACCTCAGCCTCCCGAGTAGCTGGGACTAATGGGGTGCGAAACTATGCCCAGCTTTTTTTTTTTTTTTTTTTTTGAGACGGAGTCTTGCTCTGACACCCAGGGTGGAGTGCAGTGGTGCAATCTTGGCTCATGGCAACCTCTGAGCCCCGGGTTCAAGCGATTCTCCTGCCTCAGCCTCCGGAGTAGCTGGGACTACAGGCACGCACCACCACACCCAGCTAAATTTTGTATTTTTAGTAGAGATGGGGTTTCACCATGTTGGCCAGGATGGTCTCGATCTCTTGACCTCATGATCTGCTCGCCCCAGCCTCCCAAAGTGCTGGGATTACAGATGTGAGCCACATCACCCGGCCTGGCCTATTTTTTTTTTAATAGATGGGCTCTCATTATGTTGCCCTGGCTAGTCAAAAACTCCCAGATTCAAGGGGCTGGGTGCTGCGGTGGCTCACGCCTGTAATCCCAGCACTTTGGGAGGCCAAGGCAGGCAGATCACCTGAGGTCAGGAGTTCGAGACCAGCCTGGCCAACATGGTGAAACCCCCGTCTCTACTAAAAATATTAAAAATTAGCCAGGCATGGTGGTGGGTGCCTGTAATCCTAGCTACTCGGGAGGCTGAGGCACAAGAATCACTTGAACCCAGGAGGCGGGGGTTGCAGTGAGCCAAGATCATGACAATGCACTCCAGCCTGGGTGACAGAGGGAGACTCTGTCTCAAAAAACAAAACAAAACAAAACAAAAACCTTCTGGGCTCAAGCGAGCCTCCCACTTCAGCCTCCCGAGTAGCTGGGGCTAATGGGGTGCAACACCATGCCCAGCTAACTTTTTTTATATATAGATGGGATCTCACTATGTTGCCCAGGCTGGTCTCAAACTCCTGGGCTCAAGGGAGCCTCCGGCCTCAGCCTCCTGAGTTGCTGGGATTACAGGTGCGCAACAACACACCTGGATAATTTTTAAATTTTTTGTAGAGATGGGGGTCTTTCTATGTTGCTCAGGCTGGTCTCAAATTCCTGGCCTCAAGTGATCCTCCCACCTCTGCCTCCCAAAGTGCTGGGATTACAGGCGTGAGCCACCGCACCTGGCCTCTCACTACTCTTGATGCCATGCTAAGCACAGGCAGCTACCCACAGTGCCATGAGAGCCACATCCCATTATCCCTGAAGCCTCACTGATCCGACCCAATTCCCACAATCCTCAGCAGTTGCATCAGCCTCGCTAGCTCTGGTTATCCACAGTATCCCCTACATGCTCGGGGTCCCCTCGGTCCTCACCGCCTTGCCTCCCTCCCTCCAGGTCTGCACTCCTGAATGTCCTCTGCACCCGGCCCCCAGAAACCTCAGGTGGGGAGCATCACCTGATCGCCCACAGTCTGCACAGGAGATGAGGTCCTCGGGACACCCCGTCTTCTTGGAGCCCCCCAGACAGAAGTCACAGTAGCCGTTGGGGATGACAGTGCCGTCGGGCGCCTTCTTGGCTGCAAGACAGCAGACAGGCATTGGCACGGGGCAGGCAAGGGCACCCCGCAAAGGTGGCTGCAGACTTTAGGAGCAGAAGGAGGCATCCGTACCTGTGTGTTTCCTTTGTGCCTCAGGGACCCAGGCCAATTCTTTGTAAAACTCTGGGGTAGGGGGGACAGAGAGAGGGACTCTCACCACAGGCAAGGCTCCACCCTGCCCCCAGCCTCAGCCCCAAGGATGGACCTCTTAGTCCAGGCGTGGGGAGCTGGGAAGAGTGAGTAGCTACCCCAAGCTGTGGGGAGAGGCGAAAACAGTTCTCATCGGGACTCCCAACTCTGCCTTTTTAAATTTTTTTTTCAATTAAAAATAAAGGCAGGGTCTTGGTATGTTGCCCAGGCTGGTCTCCAACTCCTGGCCTCCAGTGATCCTCCCACCTCGGCCACTGCCACAAAGTGGTGGGATTATAAGCGTGAGCCACTGCACCCAGCCAGGATTCCCAACTCCTTGAGACAACTGACATGTCCTCTTTATTGGGTCAAAACTTGGTAGACAGCTTGAGGAAGGGCTCCCTGCCTCCCTTCTCACATACATGTCTCCCAGCCAGCCACTCCCAACTGCACCCTCAGTAATTTGTATCTAACAAATTCAGCGAGTACCCCAGCCAAGATCTGGTATGGAAACAGACACTCAGAAGAAAAACTCCGAACACTGAGGTGCCTGGGTGTGTAGTGGCCAGGGGTGAAGACACTCAGCCTCTGCCTCTGAGAGATAGGTGGGAAGACAGTGTCTCCCTGCTGCCTCTCCCAAACCCTCCTCCCCTCCCCCATCCTTCAGCTGTCAGAATTGGCATGGGATTGGCAAGGGCGGAAGCCAAGGGCTCCCAGGCCACAGACCCTGCCCCTTGACCAAAGCTTAGCAGAGAAAGGAGAAAGGGAAGGCAGGGCAGGAGGGGAGCCATCTATCACCCCCCCTCCCCAAGCTCTAATTGAAACAATAAATCAGACCCAGAAATATTACGCCCGGCCAGGAGCGAAGGAGCGATGGTTGGTTGCCATGGCAACCCCAGAGCCAGCATCCCCATGGTCGGTGGGGGGAGGGAACGGCTGAGCTGGAGATTTTCCAGAAATGTCTAATGCCCCCCCACCCCCACCCCCAGCTGGGCTCCTCTTCCCCACTCCCAGGGCCCCTCGCCACCCCCACCTGGCCTGCCAGCTCACGTTTATGGTTGTTTTTCCGGTGGAAGGGCAGGGCGTGGCGTTCGGCGTTCTCCTCCCCCTCCTCCTCGGCCAGGTGGGTGTGGGTGTAGTGGTAGCTGAGCCCCGGCCGGTTCTTATACCGTTTCCCACAGACTGGGGAGCGAGCGAGCCAGGAGGGCCTGTCAGCCCCTCCGGGCCCCTGCCGCCTCCACCCTGGCCTCCAGGATCACACCTCCCCCCTCAGCCAGAGACCTGAGCAGCCTCCCAACCCGGGTCTGGAACAGGAGGGAGAGGGCCACGAGGTGGGGAGTCTCTGGGCCCCCCTCTCTCTGCCTTTCCCCCTCTTCAGAAGGACTCACTATCACAGACATACGGCTTGTCTCGGTCCTCCAGGGAAGCGGTGTCCTGGCGTTTCCGGAGACCCCCGATGCCATATGCCTGTGGGGAGAGTCAGGAGTGAGGGGTCAAGAAAGTGAGAAAACAGGCCAGGCGTGGTGGCTCACACCTGTAATCCCAGCACTTTGGGAGGCCGAGGCAGGCGGATCATGAGGTCAAGAGATCGAGACCACCTTGGCCAACATGGTGAAGCCCCGTCTCTACTAAAAATAGAAAAATTAGCTGGGCATGGTGGCGCATGCCTGTAGTCCCAGCTACTCGGGAGGCTGAGGCAGGAGAATCGCTTGAACCCGGGAGGCGGAGGTTGCAGTGAGCGGATATTGCGCCACTGCACTCTAGCCTATGACAGAGCGAGACTCCGTCTCAAAAAAAAGAATAAAAAGAAAAAAGAAAGTGAGAAAACAGTGTCTTTTGCAAATTCAAATTGCACCTGTACAAATGTCCTAGCTGTGGGGCCTTGAACCTCTCCAAGGTTCAGCTTCTTCCTCTGTGGCACGGGGATGAAGGTAGCTCTAACCCACTGCATAATCTCTGCTTTGCAAATGGCTTAATACAGATGAGCCTCAGTTTCCTCATCTGTAAAATGGGTATAAAATCCCCCACCCCTGCAGGCCGCTCTGGGGATTCAATGAGGTCAGACTGAGGTCAGACTGTGGCAGGGGCGGACCACTGCACCTGCTCCACGAATGAGACCTGTCATTGAGGGGAGCGGGGAAGAGGAGAAGCTTGGGGTGATACCTTTCCTTTGGCCCTGTTCTTCCTCCTGGGAATGTCATCCTCCAAGTCTTCCACCTCGAGATCATGCGGAAACTCCAGCAACTGCTGTTTCTGGGCAATAGAGAAAGGAGACGGGTCAAGAAAGTAGGGGCCACTGACCTGCTTTTGAGGGGCTCTGGGCAAAGGTGGAGATTGGGGGTGAGAGTGTAAGTCAGGAGTTCTTCCAAATAGAGATGAAGTCTGGGAGGATGGTGACTGGGATGCCCAACAGCCAGAAGAAACCGGGGGGGTTTCAGAGCAGGAACGTGAGGGCCCGGGCTGGTGGCAGGCAGGGGTGAGAGGAAGCCATGCAGCGGGGGTCCCCCAGAGGTGGGCCTACCTGACAGTCCATAATGGTCTCCTCCTCCTTCAGCTCAATCTTCTTCTCCCCCGTCTCTGCACACAGTAGAGCCTCGAGGACCGGCCCTTCCGGGAGGCCACCCTCCTTCTTCAGGGGTGCTTCACAGTCTGGGGACAGGGCCATGGGGGGGTCAGATGGGGAAGTTGACCCCGGAGGACTCCTCAAACTATGCAGGTGGGGGGACCATGCTCTTTGCAGGGGGGAAGAGGCTTTCCCACACTCGGCTGGCAGCAGAGGCAAGGATTTAACCACATGCCCTAGGAGGGAGGCCCAGACTCCGGGGAGACCCAGTCACGCCCTCAGATGCCCTGGGATGCACAGCAGGAGACACGGTCAGAACTTTGGATACACCAGAAAGCCTCAGAAAAAGACACAGTTAGGCCATCAGGCACACCCAGACCTACTCAGGGAAGACACAGCGACTCTCAAACATACCCAGACAAATATGGACAGATCCAGACACTCGCAGAGGAGACACAGGGACACCCGCAGGGGACATCCAGACAGATCGTCTGAGACAGATGCGGAAAGGAAGAGGCCCAGCCATGCTGTCTTTTTTCTTTTTTTTGAGACAGGTTCTCGCTCTGTCACCCAGGTTGGAGTGCAGTGGCGCAATCTCAGCTCACTGCGACTCCCAGGCTCAAGTGATCCTCCCACCTCAGCCTCCTGAGTAGCTGGGACTACAGGCAGAGTAGCTGGCACGCTACCACACTGGGCTAATTTTTGTATTTTTGGTAGAGATGGGGTTTCACCGTGTTAATCAGGCTGGTCTCAAACTCCTGAGTTCAAGCGATCCTCTGCCTTGGCCTCCCAAAGTGCTGGAATTACAGGCATAAGCCACACTCTCAGATATAGCCTAGAGACTCAAAGAGGTATAGCCAGATCCTTGGAGACACCCAGACACAGGGAGGAGACATAGCCGGACCCATGGGTACACTCAGAAATGCTCAGAGACAATTAGCTGGCCAGGCGCAGTGGCTCACACCTGTAATCCCAGCACTTTAGGAGGCTGAGGCGGGTGGATCACTTCAGGTCAGGAGTTTGAGACCAGCCTGGCCAACATGGTAAAACCTCATCTCTTCTTAAAAAAAAAAATACAAAAATTAGCCGGGTGTAGGGGCACATGCCTGTAATCCCAGCTACTCAGGAGGTTGAGGCAGAGAATCACTTGAACCCAGGATGCGGAGGTTGCAGTGAGCCGAGATCGTGCCACTGCACTCCAAACTGTGTGAAAAAAAAAAGAAAGGAAGAAGGAAGGAAGGAGGGAAAGAAAAGAAAAAGAAAGAGAGAGAAAGAAAAAGAAAGAAAGGAAGGAAGAAAGAAAGGAAGGAAGGAAAGAAAAGAAAAAGAGAGAGAGAGAAAGAAAGAAAGAAAAAAAGAGAAAGAAAGAGGCCAGGTGCGGTGGCTCACACCTGTAATCCCAGCACTTTGGGAGGCCGAGGCGGGCGGATCACGAGGTCAGGAGATCGAGACCATCCTGGCTAACAAGGTGAAACCCCGTCTCTACTAAAAATACAAAAAATTAGCTGGGCGTAGTGGCAGGCGCCTGTAGTCCCAATTACTCGGGAGGCTGAGGCAGGAGAATGGCGTGAACCAAGGAGGCGGAGCTTGCAGTGAGATCGCGCCACTGCACTCCAGCCTGGGCAACAGAGCAAGACTCCGTCTCAAAAAAAAAAAAAAGAAAAAGAAAAAAGAAAAAAAGAAAGAAACAATTAGCCCTCCAGATACACCTAGACCCTGGGGAAGACACAGCCAGATGAGATGCTTGGACACATAGCGGGGAGATACCGACATACTCAGGGAGAATCACTCAGCTAGATACACACAAACACACACAGGAGACAGACAGGAAGAGACACAGCCGGGTGGGCACTGCCACGCTCCTGGGTACACACAGACCCTCGGACTCAGGAAGAGAAACTGACCCCGAGGATCCCGATATTCCTAAACACATTCAAGGGTAAGTCCAGATCCTCTGATGGACTGGCACACACGTGCAGAAATACACCTGATACGCCAGACACCATCAGGAAGATTCTCCCAGACACTCCGAGGCACCCACACACCCACAGAAAGAGACGGCCGCACCGCCTAACACACCCAGACACACTCGGGAGGAGCCGGACACCCTGACAGACCAGACATACACAAGACACAAGCCTTCTAAGACACTTGGAGACACCTGGGAAGATACACCTGAGAGAGGAAAGAGCTCCAACCAGACACTGAGACATCCAGACGCCCTTGGGGAGATACAGAGGCAGACACCCTCAGGCACCCACAGAAAAAAATACAGGCAGATGGCCGGGCATGGTGGCTCAAGCCTGTAATCCCAGCACTCTGGGAGGCCAAGGCAGGTGGATCACCTGAGGTCAGGAGTTCGAGACCAGCCTGGCCAACATGGTGAAACCCCATCTCTACTAAAAATACAAAAAAATTAGCCGGGCATGTCAGTGTGCATCTGTAATCCCAGCTACTCAGGAGGCTGAGACAGGAGAATCGCTTGAACCCACTAGGCGGAGGTTGCAGTGAGCTGAGATTGCGCCACTGTACTCCAGCCTGGGTGACAGAGCCAGACTCCATCTCAAAAAAAAAAAAAAAAATACAGGCAGACTGATCCATCCCAGCTCCCAGGGGAAGGGACACAGTCAGAAACTCCATACACCCACACACACCTAACAGATATCACTATGCCCTCCAATACCACTGGGACCCTTGGTGGGGCATGGTGGCTCATGCCTATAATCCCTGCACTTTGGAGGGCTGAGACAGGAGGATCCCTTGAGCTCAGGAGTTCAAGACCAGACTGGGCAACATAGTAACACCCTGCCTCTATTTAAAAAACAACAGGCCAGGCGCGGTGGCTCACACCTGTAATCCCAGCACTTTGGGAGGCCGAGGTGGCCAGATCACCTGAGGTCAGGAGTTCCAGACCAGCCTGACCAACATGGTGAAACCCTGTTTCTACTAAAAATACAAAATCAGCCGGGCATGGCGGCGCATGCCTGTAATCCCAGCTACTCGGAAGGCTGAGGCAGAATCGCTTGAACCTGCTAGGCGGAAGTTGCGGGTTCAAGGTTCAACTCCCCGCTAGGTGGAGGTTGGGAGATCACGCCATTGCACTCCAGCCTGGGTGAAACTCTGTCTCAAAAATAAATAAATAAATAAATAAATAAATAACAACAACTGGGCACCTGGGCCCATGTAGGAGGAGATGCAGTCGCCACTCAGTGACTCAGAGAAACTGTGGAATCTCTGGGAAACACCCGGGACGCACATGGGCAGACAGACACACAGCCAGCCGGGCAGACACTTGCTAGAAGGCGATAAAGGTGATGGACGAGTGCTAGGACACACAGCAGGCGCTGGGACACCGATGGGGGCCCCAGCGGCTGCACCCACCGATCTTGTACTCGCAGGGCCTGAGTCTGGGGTCCTCCAGGATGTTGAGTCTCCGTTTCTTCCTCCAACAGCGGGCGGGGTACGTGTAAATCTGTCCCGGGGCCAAACCTGGAGAGAGAGGGGGGTGAGAGGGCGGCGGCGGTGGGGCGGCCTGGCCCCGCCCCGCCCTGCGCCAGCCCTCCCGGCGGTACCCGGCCCGCGGTGGGTCTTCTCCATCCAGATGTAGCAGTTGTTCTGGGCCACGCCGGTCTGCGAGTCGAGGAAGGGCAGTCGCAGGCTGCGCTCGGCGCACAGGCGCGCGTTGTAACTGCGGCAGTGCTCGATGGCCTCGCGGTAGAAGTCCTCGCCTAGGCTAGAGGGGCGGCGAACGGGCGGGCGGCTGTCAGCAAGGGCAGGCGCACAGGGTCGCCCAGCACCCCTCCCCCGGCTGCCGGGCCGCCCAGGCTCGGGAGGGGTGGGCCGACCCCTCCAGCCTCACCTCTCCCCTCCTCCCACTCCGGGACCCAGGCTGGGGGAAGGGGACAGGGCCCAGGGGCCCCCAAACTGGGACTCAAACAGGCCCCCAGCTCATGAGTAGAAACACGATACAGAAACAAACAAAAACACACCGGGACGTATCCCTACCTGAACACATGCAGACACACAACACAAATCACACACAGTCACACGGGATTCACACACAAAGAGAGACAAATCCCAATACTCACAAAGGAGAAACAGACAAACCTCACACACGTGCACACATAAATATCTACTGAAAAAGACAAATATCCCAAGTTCCATAGTGTGGAGACAAATCACACAAATAACCATGCACAAAGACACATCACATATCCACAGACACACACCAGAAACACATCACCCACACAAAGACACACAACATGGAAACATCACACCACACACACATACACCCCCTCATGCATCCAAAGACACACGCATGTCAAAAGACAGGAACTACAGAAACCACTTGCCCCCCATGCACTTACCCACGTATCCAAAGACACAACACAAACCACACACACAATATCCAGACACACAACACAAAGAAATCACACAGATTCACACAGGTACACACACACATTTACAAAGATGCACGATGCGGAACCAGTATCTAAAATATCACACATCCACACAGACACACACACATATAAAACACAGAAACAGCCAAATCCACCCATAGTCACACAAAAATTTACACACAAATACACGCAGCCCTACATACCCAAAAACACAGAACACAAGACAAATGACATATAGTTCCAAAGGACACGGACATACACTGGGAGACCCAAATATCCAAAGATATCTAGTGCAGAATAAAAGGAAACAGACACATGTCCACACACCTATCCCCCAAAAATTCTTAAAAAAACCAGAACACAAATAAGTGATACACACACACACTCCACATCCCAAGACAAAGGTAGTGTGGACTTCACTCCAGTTGCCAAGGCCCCCGCACCCCCGGGTCATTTCAGTCTCTCCCAGACCCGAGGGTTGCAGGGAAGGGATGATGTCTCCCTTCCCCAAAAAGAATCTGGAGGCCCCCCACGCCCTCCACCCCGCCAGGGAGTGGTGCATCCGACACCATTCTTGTCAGAGACCCACAGTCACACACTCTTGCACCCCCGCGCAGCCCCGCACTCGGTGACAGCCCCCCAGACACCCCTTCGGCCCCACCCCCGGTCGCCACACACACACAGGCCCGCGTAGACCCGCCCGCGCTTCCTCTCCGCCTCCCGCCGGCCCACACCACCTCAGGGGGCCAGGGATGACAGTGGCCATCTTGCTCCCCGGGTCCTGCCCCCAGCAGGTCCCCGCCGGGTCGGTCCTCCCAGCGGTCGGGCGGGCGCTGAGGCCGCCCATCCATTCATTCCCGGGGGGCGGGAGCACGAGGGCCACGGCCAATCGCGGCGACGGGGCGGGCCCGCCCGGGCCATGCTGGGAGTGGTAGTCCCAGGCCAGGGGGCCCCCGGGACCCCGCGGGGACGGGACGGCGCGGAGGAGGGGCCCGGGGCACGCACCGTCACTCACCCGCCCTCACTCGTCCACATATCCTGCTCTCGCGTGCACACAACCACATGCACACCTGGACTCGCACACGCCCACGCATGGCAGTTTACACACACATTCACGCGGATACTCACAGCCTCCCACACACTCCTACTCACACACCTTCGCACGGACTCACACAGCCACACGCACATACACTGCAATACTAAGAGACGCAGAGACACCTCCCAGGTGCCCACACAGACTTCTCACCAACATGCTTCCAGCAGACACCCCCTCACCGCCCCCCACCCAAGTCCCTCCTGGCTCCAGAGACCCCACCCGGGGCTGTCTCTCCCAGCAGCCACGCTCACGGTCACCCCGCCCTGCTCAACGCCTTCTGCAGGCCTGACAGCAGCAGTGCAGGTTAGAAACAGTAGTCACACCTCCAGGGTTCAAATCCTAGCTCTGCCACTTGGTGGCCATGTGACCTTGGCAAATGACTTAACCTTTCTGGGCCTCAGTTTCCTCATCTGTAAAAAGAGGATGATGCCTCACTGGAGTGTTGTGAGGATTAAATGAGTAAATATAGGTAAAGCATTTTAAGAGGTGACTGGCAGGCCAGGTGCAGTGGCTCACACCTGTAATCCCGGCACTTTGGGAGGCCCAGGCAGGTGGATCACCTGAGGTCAGGAGTTGGAGACCAGCCTGGCCAACAGTCTCTACTAAAAATACAAAAATTAGCCGGGCGTGGTGGTGCATGCCTGTACTCCCAGCTATTTGGGAGGCTGAGGCAGGAGAATCACTTGAGCCCAGGAGGCCGAGGTTGCACTGAGTTGACATTGCGCCACTGCACTCCAGCCTGAGCGACAGGGCAAGACTCCGCCTCAAAAGAAAAAAAAAAAAGGTACCTAGCAGGTAGTATTTGCTCAATAAATCCATTTATTCCACAAAGGAGCTGATATATACTTTACTAAGATGTCAATGGTAATACCTAAATGCTATCAGAAAGAATAATGCGGGCCAGGCGCAGTGGCTTATGCCTGTAATCCTAGCACTTTGGGAGGCGGAGGCAGGTGGATCACCTGAGGTTGGGAGTTCGAGACCAGCCTGGCCAACATGGTAGTAGTCTCTACTAAAAATACAAAATTAGCCGGGCATGGTGGCGCATGCCTATACTCCCCCACTCAGGAGGCTGAGGCAGGAGAATCACTTGAACTCAGGAGGTGGAGGTTGCAGTGAGCTGAGATCGTGCCATTGCACTCCAGCCTGGGCAACAAGAGTGAGACTCCCTCTCAAAAATAAATAAATAATAAGAAAGAAAGAATAATGCGGCCAGGTGCGATGGCTCCAGTCTGCAATCCCAGTACTTCGGGAAGCCTAGATGAGAGCACTGCTTGAGCCCAGGAGTTTGAGACCAACCTGGGCAACATATCCAGACCCCTGTGTCTACAAAAAAAAAATTAAAATTAGCTGGGCATGATGGCGCAGCAGTGTAGTCCCAGCTACTTGCAAGGCTAAAGTGGGAGGATAGCTTGAACCTGGGAGGCTGAGGCTGCAGGGAGCTGTGGTCTCACCACTGCACTCCAGCCTGGGTGGCAGAGCGAGACTCTGTCTCTAAAAGCAAACAAACAAACAAACAAAAAACTAAGTAAGCAGGGCGCCGTGACTCATGCCTGTAATCCCAGCAATCTGGGAGGCTGAGATGAGAGGACCGCTTGAGCTCAGGAGAACAGCCTGGGCAACATAGCGAGACCTGGTCTCTACTAAAAAAAAAATAAATAGCTGGGCATGGTGGCACATGCCTATGGTCCCAGCTACTCAGGAGGCTGAGTCAGGAGGATTGGTTGAACCCAGGAGATCGAAGCTGCAGTGAGCTATGATCACACCACTACACTCCAGCCTGGACAACTGAGCAAGACCCTGTCTCCAAAAAAAAAAAAAAAAAAAAAATAGATGCTCAGTAGATATTTGTTGAATGAGTAAATGCACCCATCATGTGCTGGGCACAGTTCACCCCGTGATGCTTTTATTATCTGCATTTTCCAGGTGAGGAATCTGAGGCACAGGAAGGTGACCTCACATGCCCGCATGCCCTGGCGGCTCTTTGAAGGTAAGACTGAAGGAAGGAGGCAGGCACCCCTGACGGCCCTCCCCAAGTAGTCCTGACCTCCTTCTCTCTCCCACTGTCACCCACACTGACTCCACCCGAAGAGATCCCCAGGGAGTGAGCAGACCCACTGAGTAACAAACTGACCCAGTCTCTCTGCAACACCACCACCCCGTCCCTCCTCCCGTCTCACCCCTCCTCCCCCTTTCCCCTTCCCACCCCTTCTCCCCCTTTCCCCTTCCCCTCTTCCACCCCGACCCCTGTAGAGCCAGCATTCAAATTTGGACGGCTGCTGTAATTAACACGCCCACAAACGCCCTCATCCACCAGGGGGCGCCCCAGCCGACAGAAGTGGCCCGCTAGCCTTCACCATTTTCGTCACTTGAAATCCCCCCAAGAGATCCAGTCAAGGCCTCCTACACTCACGGTCACTTCTACACACACACACACACACACACACACACACACACACACACACACCCCTCTAGTCTTAGACCCTTTCCACAAACTCGCCCAAGCCAGGTAAGGTCTTGGCCGGCCCCTCTCCTGGAACAGGAGGAGGTGGGTCTCTGATTCACATATGGCCTGGAGTGGTGACACGGGGATTAAGTGAGGGGCACTGACACCCCTACGATCACTCTGGCCTCCAGGGCCCTATAGTGGCCACCTCACACCTTGCCCACGGTGAGCTGTGACCCCACCTTCCTCTCTCACCTCCCATTAGCTCACAGGTCCCGTAACACACCCTCTTACACTTGATTCCCACACCGCTAGCCTCAGACACGCAGACTCACTCCTGCCCCACCCCAAACTCTCATGTCGATTTGATTAAGAGAAGGCTGAGTGTAGACACTCTGAGTGCAGACCTTCCTAACAGTCCTCCTCTACCAGCAGAATTTCTATTTTTCTTTCTTTTCTTTTTTCTTTTCTTTTCTTCTTTTATTTCTCTTCCTTCCTTCCTTCCTTTCTTTCTTTCTTTCTTTTCTTCTCTTTCTTTCCTCTTTCTCTTTTTCTCTTTTTTTTTTTTTTTGGACAGCGTCTCACTCGATGGCCCAGGCTGGAGTGCCATGGCATGAACACAGCTCGCTGCAGCCTCCACCTCCTAGGCTCAAGCGATCCTCCCACTTCAAACCCCCAAGTAGCTGGGACTACAGGCCTGCGCCACCGCACCCGGCTAATTTTTGTATTTTTGTAAAAACAGGGTGTCCCTATGTTGGCCAGACTAGTCTCAAACTCCTAAGCTCAAGTGATCTGCCCACCCTGCCCTCCCAAAGTGCTGAGATTACAGGCATAAGCCACCATGCCCGGCCCACCAGCAGGATATCTACCCACAGACGCAGGCTGACACTTGCAGCGGGCTCTCCTTTCTTTCCTTCTGCCCTAACCACCTGCACACACCACTCCCACACACTCTCCTACACACTTGAACTCCCAGTCCTCTCCCTGGCCCAAACAATCCTCCTGCCCCATCCCCCAGTGCCCTGTGTGGGAGCTGGCCCACAGTAGAAATCAATTTCATAAATCAATATTGATACTAATAATAATAATCACTACATTTGGTCAGTGTCAGTCTCTGTGCTAACTGCTTTACAAAGATGGCCTTAGCCCCACGACAGTCCCATCGGGTGGTAAGGGCTGTTAGAAGCCCCCATACACAGATGGCAAAACTGAGGCTCACGGCAGGGAACATTCGTGGCTCAAGCTGGTTTTGGAACTCAGGCAGTCGGAACTTCCGAGGGCGGCACCCTGCAGCTCCTTCTCCCCAGGGGATTTGACTCACATTCTTTCAGGAGTCAGGGAGTCCCCACCTTCACCCCCACAGAGACCTTTTGGAAGGGGAGGGCACAGAGGGGTAGGGCCCTCCCAGTCCAGGCTTACTGTAGCTGGGCCCCTGCTCACGGCTGTAGCACACCTCCTCCCAGGGGTCTGGGCCAGGGTCAGGGTGAGGGGCCCCATCGCCTGTAGATCCACCAACCTGCACAAGAGCCCCGTTCCCAGCCATTTTGCGGATGTCCCCTCACAGGAGAGACAGCTGTCTGTGTGTGCCACTTAGGGTGAGAGGGCAGCAGAGGGGTGTCACCATCATACACCACCTCACACGGACCCGAGCCCCACACACCCGCTCCCGGCACCCTGCTCACGACGAAGCCACACGTGTAGGCGCTTGCCTCTAAGTCCCTGCCCCCCTTCCTCTCCCAACTCCCACCCTCCACCTCCCACCCCCATTCCCGCCAGAAACCAGAAGCAACTGGCGGCCTCTGGTCCAGCCAGCAGGCGCATCCCTTCTCGTGGGTGGGGTGGGGGGGCGCTCCCTCTCTCCCTCTCTCCCCCCACCCCCCACCCCCGCCCCCAGCCCTCGATGTTCAAGGTCAAGGCAGCCAGCGCACGGGGTTGGGGGAAGGGTGGGGGAGGTCGCCCCGGCCCCTTTGTGCGACGCCGCGGGCACTCGCCCTCCGCCTCCTCCACCAGGCCCGGGAGGAGGGGGAGGGGAGCGCCTCGCTCGCCTGCGGGGAGGGAGGGCGGGAGCGGCCGAGTGCCTGTCACTTGGAGCCCGCTGTCACCGCCTGGGAACGGGGGGTGGGGAGCGCTGGGACCCGGAGTCCGGGATCCCGAAGAGGAAGCAAGAGCGAGATGGAGAGGGGGAAGGGGAGGGGTGGAGAGCGCGAGGGATGGCAAGGAGAGGAGAGGGTCAGGAGGGGCCAGGCTCGGACCCAGGCTTCCGGATTCCCAGCCACCGGGCCCGGGAAGAGGCGAACGCTCGGAGGGCCGCGGCCAGGGAGAAAGGGAGGGAATCCCCGGAGACCGAGGGCGCTCCCGGCACCCCCTCCTGGGCAGCCGGTCCCCAAAGGGATCAGAGATGCTCCCGTTTGATGTGTATGCGCGGGGAGAGGGAGGGATGCCGCGGTCCAGACTGACGGCGGGTTCGGGGCTTCTAGTTCCCGGGATCCCGGGAGGAAAAAGGGGAGGCAGCGGGGATGGAACTGGGGACCCCCGACGTCTCAGCTCCCACCCTGCGGCCGCGAGGGCCGGGGTCCTCAGAGAAAGAAGGGGAAAGAGAGAAAGGCGCTTTGATGAGCGGAGAGCGGGTGATGGAAACCCTGGAGACCGAGGTCCGGACTTAGGTGTTCGAGCTTTCAGCCCCGGCCGGGGCAGGCCCGGCACCTCCGGAGACCCTGAGGGAGAGATGGAGGAGAGGGAAACCCCTACCCCCACTCTGGGTGGGGAAACGGCCTCCGCCACCCCCAGCCCGCGCCGCATTCCTTCACTGACAGCGACAAAGAAGAGGCGCCCCCGCGACCCTGGAGGGGCTCCCGCCCCCAACCCCAGGGGGCGACAGGGGGTAGGGGCCCCCGGGGCAAGGGTTCGCGCTGGGGGCCCCCATTCAACTACGGTCCGCGCGCTGCGTCCCCCTCCTCAGCCCCAGGGCGGGCGGGGGAAGGGCTCCTGGTGGGGGGGTCTGGACAGGGGGCGGGGACGGCAGGGACACTCACGACTTGAGCGGGTTCTGAATGGCGGTGGCCATGGCCCGCTCGGCTGGGCCGCCTCCGGCCCGGGGCGCCGCTGCCGCCGCGCGCGGGCCCAGCCCGGCCTGCGCCGCCCGCTCTGCCGCCCAGCGCGCTACGATTTCATTCATTCTTGGGGCTGCGGCGCGAGCGGAGCGGGGCGGGCCGGGGGCGGGGCTCAGCCAATCCCCGCGCCTCCCAGCGCACGACGGGACGTGGAGTCTAGGGGCGCGCGGCGGCGCCCGAGGGCGCCCCTGCCCGGACTACACGTCCCAGGGGGCGTCAGGAGGACCGCGCTCCCATTGGCTGCTGGGGATACAGGGAGGGGCGGGTCTCCCCCCAGAGCATCTTTCCTCCCTCCCTGGGAGTGCTCGGTCTCCAACTCGGGATCTCCACCCTCCAGGCACCGCGGGCGCGGAAGCAGGTGGTCCCTAGCTTCTAGATGTCCCCAGGGTATGTGGATGACCCTAGGGTCTGTCGTGTATTCTTGTCTAGGCCTATTTGGGTGTCTCTTCTATGTCGGACAGCCTGTGAACAAGCGCAGGGGTTAATCAGTGCCTTTGTTCATTTACTGAGTGCCTGCTGTGTTCCAGGAACTCTTCTAGGCACTGGGGATACAGCAATGACCAAAACAAAGTTGCCGCTCTCAAGGAGCTGACATTCTAGTGGAGAAAGACAGATAATAAGAAAATAAATAGATAAAATCATTTCAGACAGTGAAAGGTGCTATAAAGAAAAGAAAATGGGGCCAGTCGTGGTTGCTCATCACTTTGGGAGGCCTGTAATCCCATCACTTTGGGAGGCCAAGGCAGGTGGATCATCTGAGCTTAGGAGTTCAAGACCAACATGGGCAACATGGCGAAACCCCGTCTCTACCCAAAATACAAAAAATTAGCTGGGTGTGGTGGTGCATGCCTGTAGTCCCAGCTACTCAGGAAGCTGAGGTGGGAGGATCACTTGAGCCTGGGAGGCAGAGATTGCAGTGAGCCGAGATTGTACCACTGCATTCCAGCCTGGGTGACAGAGCGAGACCCTGTCTCAAAAAAAAAAAAAAAAAAAAAAGAGAGAGAGAGAAAGAAAGAAAAAGAAAAAGAGAAGAGTCCAGGCACACACTTATAATCCCAGCACTTTGGGAGCCTGAGGCAGGAGGATTGCTTGAGCCCCATAGCACAAGACCAGCCTGGGCAACATAGTGAGATCCCATCTCTGCAAAAAGTTTTAAAATTATCTGGGTGTGGTGATGCATGTCTGGAGTCTCAGCTACTCAGGAGGCTGAGGCAAGAAGATCACTTGAGCCTGAAAGTTGGAGGCAGTAGTGAGCTCCAGCCTGGACAACAGAGAGAGTCTCCGTCAAAAGTAAGAAAGCAAGCAAGCAAGCAAGAGAAAGAAAGAAAAAGAAAGAAAAGAAGAAAATAAAATAGATTCAGCAGAACACAGATTCCAGAAAGAAAAAAGAAGCAAATAAAAAATAATTTTAAAAAAAGAAAACAGATTGATTTGAAGGAGTGAAGAAGTGGCTTCTCTGAAGAGATGACATTTGAGCTAAGGTCTAGAAGTTGCCAGCATGCACTAAGAAGCATGTCTAGGCACAGGATCACCAAGTGCAAATGCCCTGGGCTGGGAACAAGTGTGGCATGTTCAAAGATCAGGAAGCAATTGAGTGTGACTGGAGCAGAGTGAGCAGGGGGAGACAGCCTGGGGAGAGAGCAAGGACCCGGCTCATGTAGTACCTTGTAGGTCATTATAAAGAAAATGGATTTTGTTCTAAGTGCAATCAATCATCCTGAACTCTCCTTCTCCTCTTCTTTTTCGCACACACACCCCAAGCCCATCGGCAAATCCTGTTGTCTCTATATTCAAAACATATCCAGATTCCACCCACTCTCTGCACTTCATGGCCTGCACCCCAGTCCTGTCCATCATTGTCTGCTGCCTGGACTATGGTAGCAGCTTCATCACTGGGCTCCTGCCCCTCAAGTCTGCCCTCCCCACACAGCCAGAGCAGGCTATCTGAAGCATATCTCTGTGCTGAGCACAGTGGCTCATGCCTGTAATCCCAACACTTTGGGAGGCCAAGGTGGGTGGATCACTTGAGGTCAGGAGTTTGAGACCAGCCTGGCCAACATGGTGAAACCCCATCTCTACTAAAAATACAAAAATTAGCCAGCTGTGGTGGTGCATGCCTGTAATCCCAGCTACTCGGAAGGCTGAGGCAGGAGAATCGCTTGAACCTGAGAGACAGAGGTTGCAGTGAGCCAAGATCGCACTGCTGCACTCCAGCCTGGGCAAAAGAGAGATTCCATCTCAACTAATAATAATAATGATTAATTAATTAAGCATATATCTGCATCCAACCACTCTCTGGCTCAAACCTCCAGTGGCTTCTTTCATAATTTGAATAAAATGCAAAGCCCTCGCTACGCCCTCCTCAATCCCTCCTCAACCCTCATCACATTTCTGGCCTCTTTCACCTCCTTCCTTCCCTTGGCTAACTTCACTCCAGCCCCACTAGCTTCCTCCCTATTTCTGGAACATTCCAATCCCACTCCAGCCACAGGACCTTTGCACATCTGCCTAGAGTGCTCCTCCCACAGACACCTGCCTCACTCCATCCCGCACTTCATTCAGGTCTCTGGTTAAATGCCACCTCCTCAGACACAACCCTAGCTAAAATTGCAGCCCCTGGCCTCCTGCCTCAGCCTCCCAAAGTGCTGGGGTTACAGGTGCGAGCCACAACACCCAGCCGAAATTATGAATAAATAAATGTATTGGCCAGGTGCAGTTTGCTCATGTTTGTAATCCTAGCACTTTGGGAGCCCGAGGCGGGTGGATCACCTGAAGTTAAGAGTTAGGGACCAACTGGCCAACACAGTGAAACCCCAGCTCTACTAAAAATACAAAAATAAGCCAGGTGTGGTGGCACGTGCCTGTAATCCCAGCCACTCGAGAGGCTGAGGCAAGAGAATCGCTTGAACCCAGGGGGCGGAGGTTGCAGTGAGTCGAGATTGTGCCACTTCACTCCAGCCTGGGCAAAAGAGCAAAAAACTCCGTCTCAAAATAAAATAATAAAATAAAATAAATGTATCAATTAGTCATGCTCCATGCCTCTCCCCAGTGTCCAAAAGCATGCACCCAGCATGAAGAGAATCAGGTGGGATCCAGACTCTGCCCTACCCCATATGGACACTTGGACAACCTGAAGTGAGGGGCAAATTTGGGGCCTTTTTTAAGGAAAAGTGCCCAGCACAGCATCTGGACCTAAGGCTTCAAGGCAGAGAGAAGGGATACATTAAAAGGCACACTTGGCCGGGCGCAGTGCCTCATGCCTATAATCCCAACACTTTGGGAGGCCAAGGAGGGTGGATCACCTGAGGTCAGGAGTTTGAGACCAGCCTGGCCAACATGGTGTAACCCTGTCTCTACTAAAAATACAAAAATTAGCCGGGCGTGGTGGCGGGCGCCTGTAGTCCCAGCTATTAGGGAGGCTGAGGCAGGAGAATCACTTGAACTCGGGAAGTGGAGGCTGCAGTGAGCTGAGATGGCACCACTGCACTCTAGTCTGAGCAACAGAGTGAGACTCCATCCCAAAATAAATAAATAAATAAATGTCACATCCACTCATTTCTAGAGAACGATGATGGTCTCCATCCCTCTGTGGATGTGCTGGGGACACAGCAGCAAATAAGATGGCCCCAGACTTTGCCTTAAGCTTGGAGTCCAGAAGAGTAACAGACTCATCACCAGACAGTGATGTCCAGAGGGGTCCAGGTGGGGTTAGGGGACACAGGCAGAGGGGTCGGGGCTGGGACAAGGGGGACACAGGCAGAGGGGTCTGGGCCAGGATTGGGGAGCACAGGCAGAGGGGTTGGGTTTGGGACAAGGGGGACTCAGGCAGAGGGGCCCAGGTGGGATGGGGAGCACAGACAGAGGGGTCCAGGTGGGATGGGGAGCACAGGCGGAGGGGTCGGAGCTGGGACAAGGGGGACACAGGTAGAGGGTTCCGGGCCGGGATTGGGGGGGCACAGGCAGAGGGGTCGGGGCTGGGACAAGGAGGACACAGGCAGAGGGGTCCGGGCAGGGATTGGGGGGCACTGGCAGAGGGGTCGGGGCTGGAGCGGGGGAGACACAGGGCACTGTGGGAGCCCAGAGGCGGCTGTCTCCTGGCCTAGCCTGACAGTCAGGGATGCCTTCCTGGAGGAGAGGACACCCGGCCTGCATGTGAATCCTTTTGAGTCCTGACCCCCTGATCTACCCAGACACAGGGCAAGGTTCCTGCTCTGACCTCTTGGGGCCTTAATGCCTGATCTTCTTAATGCCCATCACTCAAGCTTTGGGGAACAAACCCTAAAAGTCTCAACCTGTGGTCACTTCTCCTAACCCTGGAACCCAAGGGTTTGCCCACCAGAGGGCGCTGTGGCCCCAGTCTTTGTCCAGCAGAGGCTGCTTCGGAAGCCTCAGATCCGAAGACATCCTGCAGGCCATGGGGCTGCCTGCAGAGACACTGGGCCCCCAACCCTGAGCCTCAGACCCTGCCCAGGACCTGGTCACCAGGGTATCTCCCTCTCCTTCTCTCTCTCACACACACACGCCTCTAATCCAAGGTTCCGGTGGACCTGGAATCACAGAAAACTCTGCCCCATACCCACTGGGTCCAGCTTTGGCCTCTGAAGGAGATGCAACTGCTAACAGCCACTTCTCCCCTCTCCTGCCCGCTACAATTCAGAGGAAGCCTTCCCTAAGTGGCCCTTGGGATGTTCAGATGTGCCTTTCAGAAGTTTCCTGCCCAGGCCCAGTGCGGTGGCTCATGCCTGTAACTCCAGCACTTTGGAAGGCGGAGGCAGGCGGATCACCTGAGGTCAGGAGTTCAAGACCAGCCTGGCCAACATGGTGAAACCCTGTCTCTACCAAAAGTACAAAAAATAACTGGCTGAGCATGGTGGCAGGTGCCTGTAATCCCAGCTACTCAGGAGGTTGAGGTAGGATAATCGCTTGAACCCAGGAGGCGGACACTGCAGTGGGCTGAGATCATGCCACCTGCACTCCAGCCTGGGCAACAAGAGCGAGACCCTGTATCCAAAAAAAAAAAAAAAGTTTCCTGCCCAGATGGGGATGCTGAGGCGCAGAAGAGGTGGGGCTGGGGGGCCATGCAGTATCAGGGCAACAACAGTAATAATTGTAACAGCAAATAAAGACTCATTGGTTTAGCTCCTCCTGAGTCAGGACCTGTACTGAGCTTTAACAAGCTACACACATCACTGAATCATACAGACCACACTTGGGAAGCAGGCACCCAAACGTCAGCAATGAGCTGAGACAGGAAGCCCTCATCTTTCATGGCAGGGAGAAGTAGGATTCGAACCCAGATCTGGTTGGGTGTGGTGGCTCAAGCCTGTAATCCCAGCATCCCAGCACTTTGGGAGGCCAAGGTGGGAGGATTTTTTTTTTTTTTTGCTTGATTTTGAAACAGAGTCTCACTCCGTCGCCCAGGCTGGAGTTCAGGGGCGCCATCTCAGCTCACTTCAACCTCCTCCTCCTTGGTTCAAGTGATTCTCCTGCCTCAGCCTCCCAAGTAGCTGGGACTACAGGCATGCGTCACCACATCTGACTAATTTTTGTATTTTTAGTAGAGATGGGGTCTCACCATGTTGGGCAAGCTGATCTCGAACTCCTGACCTCAAATGATCCACCCACCTCGGCCTGCCAAAGGGCTGGGATTACAGGCATGAGCCACCGTGCCTGGCCAGGAGGATTGTTTGAGCCCAGGAGTTTGAGACCAGACAAGGCAACATAGTGAGACCCCATCTCTACAAAAGATTAAAAATAAATTAGCCAAGTGTGGTGGGGGGCACTTATACTCCCAGCTATTCAGGAGGCTGAGGCAGGAGGATCACTGGAGCCCAGCCTGGGCTTCTGAAGGAGACATGACTGCTAAGGTCGAGGCAGTAGTGAGCTATGATTGTGCCACTGCACTCCAGCCTGGGGTGCTGAGGGAGACTTGACACAGACAGGAGAGTGAGACTCTGGCTCAAAAAAAAAAATGAGAAAGAAAGATATATCAGGCTGGGAGCGGTGGCTCAGGCTGGGCACAGTGGCTCAAGCCTGAAATCCCAGCACTTTGGGAGGCCGAGGCAGGCGGACCACAAGGTCAAAAGATTGAGACCATCCTGGCCAACATGGTGAAACCCCGTGTCTACTAAAAATACAAAAATTAGCTGGGCGTGGTGGCACGCACCTATAGTCCCAGCTACTCGGGAGGCTGAGGCAGGAGAATCGCTTGAACCCAGGAGGCAGAGGTTGCAGTGAGCCGACATTGCGCCAAGGCACTCCAGCCTGGCGACAAAGCGAGACTCCGTCTCAAAAAAAAAAAAAAAAAAAAAAAAGGGAAGGGAAGGGGAGGGGAGGGAAGGGAAGGGAAGGGAAGGGAAGGTCTCTGTGATTATTGGTGGGGATGCAGACTGTGGAGGCAAAGGGGAGAGCAGAGACCAGGGAAGTGGTGCCAAGATGGGTCAGAGGGGAAGGGGAGCAACAGTGTGGGTATGAGAAAGGGATGGGAAGTAAGAGAATGTGGCTGTTATATGACCACCAGAGTGGTGGCCTAAAACAACAGAAATGGGCGGGCAAGGGTCATGCCTGGAATCCCAGCACTTTGGGAGGCCGAGGAGGGCAGATCACTTGAGGTCAGGAGATCAAGACCAGCCTGGCCAACATGGTGAAACCCCGTCTCTACTAAAAATACAAAAATTATCTGGGTGTGGTAATGCATGTCTGCAGTCTCAGCTACTCAGGAGGCTGAGGCAAGAAGATCACTTGAGCCTGAAAGTTGGAAGCAGTAGTGAGCTATGATCACACCACTGCACTGCAGCCTGGACAACAGAGAGAGTCTCTCTCTAAAAAAAAAAAAAAAAGAAAGAAAAGAAAAAGAAGAAATAGGTTCAGCAGAACACAGATTCTAGAAAGAAAAAAGAAGCAAATAAAAAATAGTTTTAAAAAATAAAACAGATTGATTTGAAGGAGTGAAGAAGTGTGGTGGCGGATGCCTGTAATCCCAGCTACTCGGGAGGCTGAGGCAGGAGAACAGCTTGATGAACCCAGGAGGCGGAGGTTGCAGTGAGTCGTGATGGAGCCATTGCAATACTTTGTCTCAAAAAAAACAAAAACAAAAAACAAAACAAAGCAAAATAAACAGAAATGTATTCTCTCACAGCGTAGAGGCCAGAAGTCCAAAGTCAGTGTCACTGGGCTGAAAGCAAGGTGTGGGCAGGGCTGTGTTCCTTTGGGAGGCTCTGGGGGAAAATCTGTTCCTCTCCAATTCCAGCTTATGGGGGCTGCTGGCAGTCCTGGGCTTGGCCACATCACGCCAGTCTTCAAGGCCAGCATCTCCACATCTCTGCTCCGCCTTCACAGCACCTTCTGTCTATGTCAAGTCTCCCTCTGCCTCCCTCTCAAAGGGCACATGTGATCGTTTTTGGAACCCACCTAGATAATTCAGGAGAATCTACCTCCCCTCAGGCCCCCCTTCTTTTTTTGAGACACAGTCTCACTCTGTCACCCAGGCTGGAGTGCTGTGGCACCATCATAGTTCACTACAGGCTTGACCTCCTGGGCTCAAGCAATCCTCCCACCTCAGTCTCCCAAATAGCTGGGACCACAGGTGCACACCACCATGCCCAGCTTCTTTTTTTTTTTTTTTTTTTGAGACGGAATCTCACTCTCGCCAGGATGGAGTGCAGTGGCTCCATCTCGGCTTACTGCAACCTCCACCTCCCAGGTCCAAGCGATTCTCCTGCCTCAGCCTCCCTAGTAGCTGGGATTACAGGCACATGCCACCATGCCCAGCTAATTTTTGTATTTTTAGTAGACACAGGGTTTCACCATGTTGGCCAGGATGGTCTCATTCTCTTGACCTCGTGATCCGCCCACCTCAGCTTCCCAAAGTGCTGGGATTAGAGGCGTGAGCCACCAAACCCGGTTTTGTTTTTTTTTTTTGGAGAGAGAGTGTCTCATTTTGTTGCCCAGGCTGGTTCAAACTCCTGGGCTCAAGTGATCCTCCCATCTCAGCCTCCCAACACCCTGCGATTACAGGCATGAGCTACCGCACCCAGCCAGATCCCCATGTTAAGATGCTTAACTCAATCTCATCTGCAAAGACTCTTTTTCCTTCTATGGAACTAGGATCTCTTTGGGGAGGCATGATTCTGCCTCCCTCAGCAGAGTGGACAGAATCTGAGGGTGGATAATTTACAAATCTGACTGTGGAGTGTCAAGAATGAGGATGATGCCAGGGTCTGTAACCAGAGCAATCAGAGGCCCCTGAGACGGGGCCGCATGAGAAAGGGGCAGGTTAGGGAGAGGCCAGGAGATCCAGAGGTGTTGGGTCTGAGATGCGCATCAGACATCCAAGTGTTGTTGCTGGGTGAGTCTGAAGGTCAGAGAAGAGGTCAGGCTGGAGAGAATTTTGGAAGACCATTGATGGTACCTAAAGTCATCTTCTCCATGCAGGCATTCTCCCCAGGGGAGCTCACTCAGCCTTCTCACTTTAGGTAACATCAACAGTCTTCCAAAAGTTGGAGACCCCGGCTGGCCAGCATTGACAGGAGAGAGAGTGAGGAGGAACCAGGTGAGAACGAGGACGGAGACAGAGGAGGCAGGAGGTGAGAGGAGGCCAGAGACAGCGGCCCTGTAAAGAAAACATTCAGGCTGTTGGCCGGGCGCGGTGGCTCACGCCTGTAATCCCAGCACTTTGGGAGGTCAAGGCGGGTGGATCACAAGGTCAGGAGTTCAAGACTAGCCTGGCCAATATGGTGAAACCCCGTCTCTACTAAAAATACAAAAAATTAGCCGGGCCTGGTGGCGGGCACCTGTAGTCCCAGCTACTCCAGAGGCTGAGGCAGGAGAATGGCGTGAACCTGGGAGGCGGAGCTTGCAGTGAGCCGAGATGGCGTCACTGCACTCCAGCCTGGGCGACAGAGCGAGACTCTGTCTCAAAAAAAAAAAAAAAAGAGAAAACATTCAGGCCGGCATGGTGGCTCAAGCCTGTAAGCCCAGCACTGGGAGGCTGAGGTGGAAGGATCTCTTGAGCCAAGGAGTTTTCAAGATCAGCCTGAGCAATATATTGAGACCCTCATCACTACAAAAAATAAGAAAATTAGCAGGGCATGGTGGTGCACGCCTGCAGCCCCAGCTACCGGGGAGGCTGAGGAGGGAGGATCACCTGAGCCTGGGAGGTCAAGGCTGCAGTGAGCCGTGATCACGCCTTGCGCCACTACACTCCAGCCTAGGCGACAGAATGAGATTCTTTTAAAAAAATAAATATAAGGCTGGGAGTGGTGGCTCACACCTGTAATCCCAGCACTTCGGGAAGCCAAGGCGGATGGTTCAGCTGAGGTCAGGAGTTCGAGACCAGCCTGGCCAACATGGTGAAACCCTGTCTCTACTAAAAATACAAAAAATTATCTGGGCGCTGTAGCAGACGCTTGTAATTCCAGCTACTTGGGAGGCTGAGGCAGGAAAATCACTTGATCCTGGGAGGTGGAGGTTGCAGTAAGCCACTATCGTGCCACTGCACTCCAGCCTGGGAGACAGAGCAAGGCTCCGTCTCAAAAATAAAGAAATAAAATAAATAAACATTTTATAAAAAGAAAGCAGACGGGCGCGGTGGCTGGCTGGGCGCGGTGGCTCATGCCTGTAATCCCACCACTTTGGGAGGCCAAGGCAGGTGGATCACAAGGTCAGGAGTTCAAGACTAGCCTGGCCAATATGGTGAAACCCCTTCTCTACTAAAAATACAAAACTTAGCTGGGCATGGTGGTGCGTGCCTGTAATCCCAGCTACTCGGAAGGCTGAGGCAGGAGAATTGCTTGAACCAGGGAGGTGGAGGTTGCAGTGAGCCAAGATCGAGCCACTGCACTCCAGCCTGGGCGACAGAGTAAGACTCTGTCTCAAAAAAAAAAAAAAGAGAAAAGAAAAGAAAATATTCGCTGGGCATGGTAGCTTATGCCTGTAATCCCAGCACTTTGGGAGGCCTAGGTGGGTGGATCACCTGAGGTTGGGAGTTTGAGACCATCCTGACCAACATGGAGAAACCCAATCTCTACTAAAATTACAGAATTGCCGGGCGTGGTGGCACGCGCCTATGATCCCAGCTACTCCAGAGGCTGAGGCAGGAGAATCACTTGAACCCAGGAGGCAGAGGTTGCGATGAGCCGAGATCACGCCATTGCACTCTAGCCTGGGCAACAAGAGCAAAACTCCATCTCAAAAGAAAAAAAAAAGAAAGAAAGCATTCAGGGGAGTGGGAGCCAGTGTTGCACCGGATGTAGCTGAGAGGTCAAGACAAGCAGGAGGTGTGATGTTGGACCCAACACCATGGGGACCCCGACAAGAGCATTTCCAGAGTAGGAACAGCAAGATGTGAACATTTGATTGGAAATGGTGTAAGGGAGAACTGAGAACGTCTCTTGTGAGAAATTTTGCTGTAAAAGGAAACAGAGAAATGGGGCTGGAGCTGGAGGAAGTCCAGAGAGTTTTTCTTGTGATTTTGTTTTAATGTGGAAGAAGTGACGATGTGTCTGTGTGCCCGTGGGAATGAGTACGTGGTGGGGGCTGGGGACCTGCTGGAGCAATGACCTTCAGGAAGCAAGAGAAAATGGGGAAAATAGGCCAGGCACGGTGGCTCAATTTGGGAGGCCGAGGTGGGCAGATCACTTCAGCCCAGGAGCTCGAGACCAGCCTGGGCAACATGGCAAAACCCCGTCTCTACAAAAAAAAAAAAAAAAAAAAAAAAAAAAGGTAGCCGGGCATGATGTCACGTGCCTGTAATCCCAGCTACTACTTGGGAGGTTAAGGTGGGAGGATCATCTGAGCCCGAGGAGGTTGAGGTTTCAGGGAGCCATGATGGTGCCACTGCACTCCAGCCTGGGTGACAGAGACCCCATCTCAAAAAAGAAAAAAAAAAAAAGAAAATGGGGAGAGTCCCCAAGGGGGGATGACGTTAGAGACAGCTGATCCATCCCAACAGGACCCAAAAGCACTTACCAGCACAGAAGCCAGGAGGTGGGGCAGTCAGCAGGAGACGAGGGAATTAGGGTGTTCTCTTCTAGTGAAGCTTGTGAGCAAGGATGGGGAAAGGAGAGAGACACACTTGGAACCCTCACTATGAGCAAGGGAGGCATGCAGCGTGGCTCCCACCCCAGTGGACGCCTGGAGGGGAGGGTCAGGAATTTAAAGTGAAAACTTGTGTTTCCTCCAACCATGCTAACCAATGAGGGCACACACTTGCAGAAGACAGAGAGTTGCCAGCACTTTGGGAGGCCTAGCGGGGTGGATCACCTGAGGTCAGGAGTTCGAGACCAGCCAGGATGACATGGCAAAACCCCATCTCTACTAAAAATACAAAAATTAGCCAGGCATGGTGGCACACGCTTGTAATCCAGCTACTTAGGAGGCTGACGCACAAGAATCACTTGAACCCGGAAAGCAGAGATTATAGTGAGTCAAGATTGCGCCACTGCACTCCAGCCTGGGCAAAAAGAGTGAGACTCTGTCTCAAAGAAAAAAAATACAAGGGGAAGGGAATGAGACACCACCTTTTGATGGGAGAGTGAGAAATAATTTGGCATGTCACAGTGATATTCTCTTCCATTTTCCATAATCAACTCCATTGGTGTTTTTTTGTTGTTGTTGTTTTGTGTTTTTTAAGACGGAGTCTCCATCTGTCACCCAGGCTGGAGTGCAGTGGTGTGATCCCGGCTCACTGCAACCTCCGCCTCCCGGGTTCAAGCAATTCTCCTGCCTCAGCCTCCCGAGTAGCTGGGATTACAGGTGCACGCCACCACGTCCTGCTAATTTTTTGTATTTTAGTAGAGACGGGGTTTCACCGTCTTGCCCAGGCTGGTCTCAAACTCTTGAGCTCAAGCAATCCACCTGCCTCGGCCTCCCAAAGTGCTAGGATTACAGGTGTGAGCCACTGCGCCCAGCCAACTCAATTGTTATACTCTATATTTAGGTCTTTATTCTATCTGGAGTCTATTTTTGTATGTGCTGCTACATAGGGACACTTTTGTAGGATTATTTTTAAATTTTTTAAAAAATTTCAATAGTTTTGGGGTACAGGTGGTTTTTGGTTACATGGATAAGCTCTTTTTTTTTTTTGAGATGGAGTCTTGCTCTGTCACCCAGGCTGGAGTGCAGTGGCGCGATCTCGGCTCACTGCAAGCTCCGCCTCCCAGGTTCATGCCGTTCTCCTGCCTCAGCCTCCCGAGTAGCTGGGACTACAGGTGCCCGCCACCACACCTGGCTATTTTTTTTGTATTTTTAATAGAGACAGGGTTTCAACATATTAGCCAGGATGGTCTTGATCTCCTGACTTCGTGATTGACCTGCCTCGGCCTCCCAAAGTGCTGGGATTACAGGTGTGAGCCACCGCGCCTGGTATGGATAAGTTCTTTAGTGGTGACTTCTGAGATTTTAGTGCACTTGTCACTGGAGCAGTGTACACTGTATCCAGTATGTAGTCTTTATCCCTCACCACCTCCCAACCTTCCCTGCCCCAAGTCCCAGAGTCCATTATATCATTCTTATGCCATTGTGTCCTCATACCTTAGCTCCCGCTTACAAGTGAGAACATACGGTTTTTGGTTTTCCATTCTTCTGCCCATCAACCAATGAGTGCATAAAGGAAATGTGGTACATATACAGCCATTAAAAGGAATGAAATCATGTATTTTGCAGCCACTTGGATGGAGCTGGAGACACTATTCTTTTTTTTGTTTGTTTGAGAGGAAGGTCTTGCTCTGTGGCCCAGGCCAGAGTGCAATGGCAGGATCTCGGCTCACTGCAAACTCTTGGGCAGATCATGAGGTCAGGAGTTCGAGACCAGCCTGGCCAACATGTCGAAACCCCGTCTCTACTAAAAATACAAAAATTAGCCGGGCATGGTGGCGCGTGCCTGAAATCCCAGCTACTGAGGAGGCTGAGGCAGGAGAATCGCTTGAACCCGGGAGGCGGAGGTTGCATTGAGCCGAGATCATGCCACTGCACTCCAGCCTCAGTGACAGAGCGATTCTCGGTCTCAAAACAAACAAACAAACAAAAACCACTTCAAGCCGGGCATGGTGCGGGTGCCTGTAGTCCCAGGTACTCAGGAGGCTGAAGCAGGTAGGATCGCTTGAACTCAGGATTTCGAGGCTGCAGTGAGCTATCATAGTGCTGCTGTGCTCCAGCCTGGGCGACAGAGCAAGACCCCTTTCTAAAAAAAAAAAAAAAAAAAAAAAGATAAGATATGAAAACAAAACAGCCGGGTGCGGTGGCTCACGCTTGTAATCCCAGCACTTTGGGAGGCCGAGGTGAGTGGATTACCTGACGTCAGGAGTTTGAGACCAGCCTGACTAATATGGTGAAATCCCGTCTCTACTAAAAATACAAAAATTAGCCAGGCATGGTGGCGCGTGTGTAGTCCCAGCTACTCAGGAGGCTGAGGCAGGAGAATCGCTTGAACCTGGGAGGTGGAAGTTGCAGTGAGCCGAGATCGCGCCATTGCGCTCCAGCATGGGGGACAAGAGCAAAAACTCTGTCTCAAAAAACAAACAAACAAACAAAACAAAACAGAAAAAGTAAAAAGGAGAAACGAAAATTAAAAAAACAAAACAAAACAAATAAAATAAAATAAAACCAATTCACATAGCCACGAGGGGGCGCTGAGGCCTCACGTCCACACGTAGAGGGCTGCGGTGCTTGGAGACAACGTGGCCACCTGGGAGTACGGTTCTTGGGCAAGCGCCTACTGTGCCCCCGGCGCCGTTCTACACAGGAACACAGCGCTTTTCAAGGTAGGCGAGGAGCTAATATTCTGAAGATGGTGGTGGGGGGCGGTGAACAGACAATAGAATAGACAGACCAGAGTGTAATATTTTTTTTTTTGAGATAGGGTGTTGCTGTGTTTCCCAGGCTGGAGTGCAGTGGTGCAATCATAGCTCACTGCAGCCTCAAACTCCTGGGCTCAAGCAATACTCCCACCTCAGCCTCCAGAGTAACTAAGAACACAGGCATGCACCACCATGTCTAGCTAATTTTATTTTTTGTAGAGACAGGGTCTCCCCTGGGCTGGTCTGGAACTCCTGGCCTCAAGTGATCCTCCTACCTCGGCCACTCAACGTGCTAGGATTACAGGCATGAGCCACCACGCCTGGCCAATAAATTCTATAAAAAATAAATAAATCAGCAGGGCACGGTGGCTCACACCTGTTATCTCAGCACTTTGGGAGGCCGAGACAGGTGGATCATGAGGTCAGGAGTTCAAGACCAGGCTGGCCAGGATGGTGAAACCCTGTCTCTACTAAAAATACAAAGAAATTAGCTGGGCGTGGTGGCAGGTGCCTGTAATCCCAGCTACTCGGGAGGCTGAAGCAGAGAATTGCTTGAACCCAGGAGGTGGAGGTTGCATTGAGTAGGGATCACGCCACTGCACTCCAGCTTGGGCAACAGAGTGAGACTCCGTCTCCAAAAAAATTAAAATCAATCAATCGATCAAGTGACAGGATAGTGACTGAGGGTGCTCCTTAGATTAGGTGCTGCAGAACACCTCTCTGAGATGACATCTACATGATGGTGAGGATGAGAGAAACACGGGGAGAACTGCAGGCAGAGGCAATGTGGCCATGGGTCATGGAGGGGCCGGTAGGTGGGTCTGAGGACGGGAGAGAAGCTGGTGTGGGTGAGGGTCAGACAGCAGAGGGCTGAAGGCAGGAAGGTGACAGGGCGCAGTGTGGCCAGGAGGACTACCAAGGAAAGGCTGTGAAAAGTGGTGACTGTGAAAAGTGGTGACATGAAATGTCTTCAGGATGGGTTTTTATTTTTTATTTATTTAGTTTTTTTGAGACGGAGTCTCGCTCTGTCACCCAGGCTGGAATGCAGTGGCGCGATCTCCACTCACGGCAAGCTCCGCCTCCTGGGTTCACTCCATTCTCCTGCCTCAGCCTCCTGAGTAGCTGGGAGTACAGGCACCTGTCACCAGGTTTTTTTTTGTTTTGTATTTTTAGTAGAGGCGGGGTTTCACCTTGTTAGCCAGGATGGTCTCGATCACCTGACCTTGTGATCCGCCCGCCTCAGCCTCCCAGTGTTGGGATTACAGGCGTGAGCCACTGGGCCCTGCCTCCCCGCCCCCCGCCCCGAGATGGAGTCTCGCTCTGTCGCCCAGACTGGAGTGCAGTGGCATGATCTCGGCTCACTTCAACCTCTGCCTCCCAGATTCAAGCAATTCTCCTGCCTCAGCCTCTGGAGTGGTTGGGACTACAGGCATGCACCACCACATCCGGCTAATTTTTTTTTTCTGTATTTTTAGTAGACACGGGGTTCCACCACATTGGCCAGGCTGGTCTCGAACTGCTGACCTCAGGTGATCCTCCTGACTCGGCCTCCCAAATTGCTGGGATGACAGGCATGAGCCAGCACACCTGGCCCAGGGTAAGTTGTTAAATGGCCGGCAAGGTGTCTCACGCCTGTCATCCCTGCACTTTGAGAGACTGAGGCGGGAGGATCACTTGAGCTCAGGAGTTTGAGAACAGCTTGACCAACATAGTGAGACCTCATCTCTACAGAATATTTAAAAATTATCTGGGCATAGTGGTGCACACCTATAGTCCCAGCTATGTGGGAGGCTAAGGCAGGCGGCTTGCTTGAGCCCAGGAATTAGAGGCTGCAGTGAGTTATGATTGCACCATTGCATTCCAGCCGGGGTGACAGAGTGAGACTGTCTCTAAAAAAAAGTAAAATTAAAAAAAGCAAAGAGTAATGTTCGGAATGTCTGCCTTGTTGGTACAAAAGGGGTGACTAGAACATAGCTTCACACTTGTTTGTATTTGCAGAAAAAAATATTGCAGTAATACTAAGAAATTGATTTTCTTTTTAAAATGGTAACCTTTGGAGGAAAGAGGAAGAGAGAACAGGGTGGATGGAGGTTAGGGTGAGAGTGAGAAAAGGCGTTGTCTGGCTGCTGAGTGGGAAACGGACCACAGACGGTGGGAGGCAAGGAGCCAGCTGGGTGGGGAGGCTAGTGTGGCTACAAGGGAGGGAGGGCGGCGCATGGTGGGTTAAGTACACTGTGTCTTTTGGGGCTTTTTTTTTTTTTTTTTGAGGCGGAGTTCCGCTCTTGTTGCCCAGGCTGGAGTGCAATGGCGCGATCTTGGCTCACTGCAACCTCTGCCTCCCGGGTTCAAGCTATTCTCCTGCCTCAGTCTCCCGACTAGCTAGAATTACAGGCATGTGCCACCATGCTCAGTTATTATTTTTTGTATTTTTAGTAGAGACGGTGTTTCACCATATTGGCCAGGCTGGTCTCGAACTCGTGACCTCAGGTGATCCACCCGCCTCAGCCTCCCATAATGCTGGGATCACAGGTGTGAGCCACTGCTCCTGGCCCCTTTGGGGCTTTTCTGTATCTGAAGAGCTGTGGTTCAGTGTTCCTAAGGGACTTCCTGCTGGCCAGAAATGGTGACCATAGGAGCTAATGATCAGTCCCCTCCTTACAATGACAGGGTTGATAACAGTGCTTACCATGTGCCTGGTCCTAGCGTATTCTCTGCATTTAAACCTCACAACAGGCTGGGCGCGGTGTCTCCCACCTGTAATCCCAGCACTTTGGGAGGCCAAGGGGGGTGGATCGCTGGAGCCCAGGAGTTCGAGACCAGCCTGGGCAACATGGTGAAATCCCGTTTCTACAAAACATACCAAAATCAGCTGGGCTTGGTGGTGCGTGCCTGTAATTCCAGATGCTTCGGAGGCTGAGGTGGGAGGATCATTTGAGCCCCTGAGGCAGAGGTAGCAGTGAGCCAAGATCACACCACTGTACCCCAGTGTGGGTGGCAGAGTGAAACCCTGTCTCAAAAAACAAAATAAAACAAAACCTCACAATAATCCCTGGAGGTAGGTACTATTAAAATCACCTTCATTTTACAGATGTGGACACAGACACAGAGAAGTCAGGTGACTTTCTCAAGATCACACAGCTAGGAAGCGCCACTTGAATCCAGGCAGTAATCTAAAATCCATGTTCTTAACCACTAACCACTGTGGTGTGCCGTTTCCCAATTCTTTTCCTTTTTTTTTTTTTTTTTTGAGACAGAGTTTTGCTCTGTTGCCCAGGCTGTAGTGCAATGGCCCAATCTCGGCTCACCGCAACCTCTGCCTCCCGGGTTCAAGCGATTCTCCTGCCTCAGCCTCCCAAGTAGCTGGGATTTTAGGCAAGCGCCACCACGCCCGGCTAATTTTGTATTTTTAGTAGAAACGGGGTTTCTCCATGTTGGTCAGGCTGGTCTCAAACTCCCAACCTCAGATGATCCACCTGCCTCGGCCTCCCAAAGTGCTGGGATTACAGGCGTGCACCGTACCTGGCCCTTTTTTATTTTATTTTATTTTTTTTTGAGACACTGCTTCGTTACCCAGGCTGCATGCAGTGGTGTGATCGACCTCCTGGGCTCAATCCTGTGACCTTGGCTGGGATTAGAGACTTGAGTCACCCCGCCTGGCCTCCCAGTCCTTCACTGTAGCATTGTTCTCAGTTAATTGTATTGCCCTTTAGATTGGTTATCTCCACAGATTGCGAGCAATCATGAAGACCTTAGTATGAATTAGCCAATATTTTCCCATCACTGAACAATAGCAATTGTTGCTGTGGTTTAAAGGGACCCTGCAGAGCAGGAGTTAAATAGTTGGGCTCTGGAGTCATAATGCCTGGGACTGAAGCCCAGCACCACATTTCCCAGCCATGTGACTTTGAACAAGTGACATCCCTAATCTGGGCCTCTGTTTCCTCATCTGCAAAGTACCCATTTTCCAGATGAGGATACTGAGGCCTAACACACGCACACACAGGACTTTAGAACCTGGGTTTTGAGCGCATACCGCCTCCACCAGGACAAGGAACCCAAACGAGGTTCTGTGAGAGGGAAGTAGAAGGGGTTCTGCAGGCCCAAGTGGGGAGTTCTAGGACACGGGCTCAGGAGCTGGGATGTCAGCAGGAGGGACTTGCCCATTCTCTATACAGTGTGGAGGAAAGGGAGCACTGGAAGCCTTGGGTCCATCTGCACAGAGACAACAAGGTCACCTGAATGGCTGGACAGGCCAGGGTGCTCCTGGATGCTCCTCCTCAGGGGGGTCTTCTCTTCCTCCCAGACTAGAGCTCAGACACCCGGGATAAGTGCTTAATCCTGGCGGGGCCACTTGATGGCACAGGTGGGGACAGGGCCCTGGGGCCCCAACTTCAGTCAGTGGAGGCCACGTGGGAGATGTACTTTGTCCTTGGTGAGACAGCCCAGCTCTGACCCTGCCCTGGTCCTAAGCACGGCCACAGCCCCACCCCAGCTCCTGATTATACACACCTGGGACCACTGGTCCAACCAGAACCATTAGAATGTTGCCGTGCCATTAAAGGCCATTAAAAGGCCTGGCATGGTGTCTCACACCTGTAATCCCAGCACTTTGGGAGGCCCAGGCAGGTGGATCACGAGGTCAGGAGTTCAAGACCAGCCCGGCCAAGGTGGTGAAACCCTGTCTTTACTAAAAATACAAAAATTAGCCAGGTGTGGTGGTGCACGCCTGTAATCCCAGCTATTCGGGAGGCTGAGGCAGAAGAATCACTTGAACCCAGGAGGCAGAGGTTTCAGTGAACTGAGATCTCGCCACTGCACTCCAGCCTGGGTGACAGAGCAAGACTCCATCTCAAAAAATAAAATAAAATAAAATAAAATAAAACAAAATGTTGAAATATAGGCCAGGCCTAGTGGCTCACACCTGTAAACCCAGCACTTTGGGAGGCTGAGGTGGGCAGATCACTTGAGGTCAGGAGTTCAAGACCAGTCTGGCCAACATGGTGAAACCCCATCTCTGCTAAAAATACAAAAAGTAGCCAGGCATAGTGGTGTGCCTGTAATCCCAGCTACTTGAGAGGTTGAGGCAGGAGAAATCACTTGAACTTGGGAGGTAGAGGCTGCAGTGAGCTGAGATCGCACCACTGCACTCCAGCCTGGACGACAGAGCGAGACTCTGTCTCAAAAAAAAAAAAAAAAAAAATACGGCTGGGCGCGGTGGCTCACACCTGTAATCCCTGCACTTTGAGAGGCCAAGGCGGTCAGATCACCTGAGGTCAGGAGTTCAAGACCAGCCTGACCAACATGGTAAAACCCCGTCTCTACTAAAAATACAAAAAATTAGCCGGGCATGGTGGCGCATGTGTGTAATCTCAGCTACTCGGGAGGCTGAGGCAGGAGAATCGCTTGAACCCAGGAGGCGGAGGTTACAGTGAGCCGAGATCGCACCATTGCACTCCAGCCTGGGCAACAAGAGCAAAACTTCATCTTAAAAAAAGAAAGAAAGAAAGAAAGAAAAGACAATGTTGAAATAGAGGGCTGGGCGTGGTGGGTGAATTGCTTGAGCCCAGAAGTCCAAGACCAGTCTGGACAACATAAGGAGACCTTGTCTCTACAAAAAAGTAAAAAAATAGCCAGCCATGATGGCTCACACCTGTAATCCCAGCACTTTGGGATGCCAAGTTAGGAGGATTTATTGAGCCCAGGAGGTCAAGGCTACAGTGAGCTATGATTGCACCACTGCACTCCAGCCTGGGTGACAAAGTGAGGCTCTGTCTCTAAAACAAAATTAGGTCAGGCACAGTGGCTCACCCCTGTCATTGCAGCACTTTGGGAGGCCAAGACAGGCTGATAATTTGAGCCCAAGAGTTTAAGACCAGACTGGACAATACAGCAAGATCCCGTTTCTTAAAAAAAAAAAAAAAAAAAAAGCCAG
Organism: Pan troglodytes; assembly: GCF_028858775.2. NCBI lineage: Eukaryota > Metazoa > Chordata > Mammalia > Primates > Hominidae > Pan > Pan troglodytes. The sequence continues at coordinate 41,371,879 of NC_072418.2, forward strand.
GCATGGTGGTGCATGCCTGTAGTCCCAGCTACTTGGGAGGCTGAACTGAGAGGATCACCTGAGCCTGGGGAGGTCAAGGCTGCAGTGAGCCAAGATTGCACCACTGGACTCCAGCCTGGGTGACAGAATGAGACCCTGTCTCAAAAAACAAAATAATTTTTTTTAAACAATAAAATTAAAAAACATAAAATAATTTTTTTTTTAAAAAGCCACTACCCACTTCTGATGGCCCAGCTGCTCCCTTGGGACCCTCCAGGCCTCTCCATGCCCCAGCATGAAAGGATTAACCTGGGTTCAATAGGGGGCTTCCCTGACCCAGCTCTGGGGGCCATTGTCCTTCCTGACTGGTGGATGGCCCTGGCAATATTTGGTGTTTTCCCTGGCTCTGCCCCAATATCAATCCCTCCACCCATAAGTTCAGAGTCCTCAGAGAGGGGTATCCATTTCACAGAACTCCTATGCATCCTTCAAAGCCTACCTTAATGTCACTTCCTTCAGGAGGCCCTCCCAGATTTCTTCACCACCCCCAGAGTGAATAGCTCCCTCCCCTCTGCCAAGCTCCCAGGTATCTTGAGCCATTCAGCACACTTTGTTCTGATTCTCACACTCAGGCCCTTCTCCCCCCATAGTGTGTGAGCACCTTGATGCCAGAGACCATCTTCCTCTCATCTTTGCAGCCTCAGTACCAAGGGCCATTATAAGCACAGCGCAGATTTCATGGAGTGGCTGAATGATTTGTTTGCTGTGTGATCACCTGTACTGAGTCAATATCGGTCACCTTTGGTCATGAGCATGCCCCTTGACCCAGATTCCTGCAGGAGCCTGCATATAGGGGCCCTGCTTGCTGGGACTGGGGATGGGGGTGGGGTGGGGAGTTCAAGGGAAGGTGAGGTCTAGGATATAAATCCCAAGGGCGCGGGCTCAGCAGGGCCCGTTCTCATGCTCTCTGGCCCGGGAGGAGTGATTCTCCATCTGGCAGGCCCAGCTGCAGTGCTGGGACAGGGACATGAGCAGAGGCCACAGGAGGAGAGAGGGAGGTTGTGGGGGGAGCTCGGGGAAGCCCATGGTAACCCGGGGGGAGGAAAAACAGCCACACAGTGTTATTGTTACAGAACCATTAAATATAACTTATACACAAGCAAGCTGGGCGGCGTCCAGGGGGGCAGGGAGAGTGCAAGAGGGTCAGGGGTGAGCAGTCCGGGCCCGGTCCTGGAGGGGGCTGAGGCTGCCGTCGTGGGAGGGGCTGGGCTGGCGGAGGCCGGGCTGCCTGTGGAGGCCTTGAAGCTTTGCCAGCAGCTCCTGGATGAAGTCCTGAGACAGGGTGGGGGAGCTGAGAACATGGGAACAGTGCGGGGGCACCCCCTGCCCCTGTCCAGCCCAGTCCCTGACCTGGGCGCCTCCTCCTGTTCTCTGCTTGTGGGGTGGGGGGAGTTAGGGGCGGAGGCTATAGACGTAGAGAGAAAAGTGAGCCGGGAGAAAGACAGAGATGGGGAAAGAGCGATGGGAGGGATGGAGAGAAAGAGCTAGGAAGAGAGATAGAGATCCAAGGAGACAGATACGGAGTGGCGGAGGGGGAGAAACAGACACAGAAACAGAGAGACATGTAGAGATAGAGACAGAGAGAGACATAAGGACAGAGAAAGAAACAGAGACATGTGGAGACAGGTCCCCAGAGATAGATCCAGGGCGAACAGAAATGCAATGACGTTTGTCCCTAGAGCTAGTTGGAGAAACATGAATAGTTTTCCCTTTTAAAGCAGGGAAGGAAGTGGGAGGGGTTGGGCCGCTCAGCTTCAGGGCCTGGGAGGATGGAGGGCCCCCAGAGGTGGGGAAGGGAGCCCGGGGTGGCGGAGGCAGTGACAGGGGAGGACAGAGGGAGACTGAGCCAGAAGGCTGGTGGCCAAAGGACAGGCACAGGAGAGGCAAAAACAGGGCAGATGGGGGAGGACAGAATGGAGCCCCCTCAGCAGATGGGGGAGAGAGGGAGAGACAAGGAGGAGGACAAAAGACACCCCTGGAGACCAGAAAGAGCTGCGGAGGGCAGGTCGGGGCCGGGGGTGGGGGGGCCGGGTGGTGTTCCCCAGAGACCCTTCTGCCAGCTTCTTCCCCCTCCCCCATCAGAGTACTTGGGGCCAGAACAGGGAGAGAATGAGGGAGAGAAAACTCACCTCGACAGGTTTCCCACACGACTTCAGGAGTCCCTAAAACCCCCAACCAAAAACAAAACAAAACAGTAAATGACTAACACCTACTCCCCTCCAGCCCCTTCCCTTTCCCAAAAGGCCCCAGCAGCAAGACAAATGGAAGTCAGACTCCAGGGTGGACTGCCCACCAAGCTTCAAGAGAGGAACAGAGCCCAAGGGGCATGTGGATCGACTCAGGGCAGGGGTGAGTCACTAGATCCAGAGAGGGCGAGAGGGTCACACAGCACTTCCCTCCTCTAAAAAGGTATAAGCCATAAGCAAAGACATGGCTGCCAAACTGCCTGGGTTTGACACCCAGCTCTGCTCCTTCTGAGCTGTGTGACACTGGGCAAGGGATTCAACCTCTCTGGGCCTCATTTTCCTCATGGGGAAAATGGAGCTCACACTAGCGCCTGCTTCGGAGGGTTTTGTGAGGGTTAAGTGAGTGAATACATGTAAAGCCATCACACCAGTGCCCGGCATCTAGTGAGCACTCAGTAAACACGTGAACTATTGCTATTATTTTTAGGGAGGTGCAAAGTCGGGGGCTGGGGGACACGTCCCCCCACCTACCTGGATTTTCCGGCTTCTCTCCTCTTCACTCTCTAACTCCAACAATTCATCAATGTTGATCTCATCGGGCATGTCTGCCTCCTAGGGCCAGGGAGGGAGGGGTGCTTAGGATCCCCTTCCCTCCCTCCCTCGCCTTTGTCCAGGGCTCTGCAGGAGCCCCACCGGCCCCAGGGCCCAGCTGGCGGGTTCTGGAGCATTAATGTGGCAGTCCGGGACAGCACTGCCAAGACGGGACATCTGGGTGTTGGGGGGGAGGGGTGACAGATGGGCTGAGAGAGCCCGGGGGCCCTGTACCAGCCCGATGCCTGGGCCCATGGGCCCCGGGAGCCTCGGGGCTGGCACGGGTCTCTCGCCTTGGCTCTAGTTCCCACAGAGGAAAACAGGCCTAGTGGAGTCCTGGAATGTCAGATTCTGGGATTCGGGAGAGGGGCTGGCTTCTGCCCTTTCAAGGAAAAGTCTTAGCACTAGGTGCAGGGGAGGAGAGGCTGGCAGCCAGCAGCCAGCTGGGGCGGCCCCTTCCCCCAGGGGACAGGAAGGGAGGGGACAGGAAGGGAGGGGATGGCTTGGGCCAGCCCCCAGAGGGCCAAAATGCAGCCTGGTGAGACCGGAGGGAGGACCACCGAGGCCCCTCAAGGTGGGTGGGTGGGATGAGTCATGGCTCAACTCAGCTGCTAAGAGTGGGGCGCTGAGTGTGGCCTCTACAGGCAGTGGCCCAAGCGCAGGCTGGCTCAGTACCCCTGCTGGGAACAGGACCCAGCTGTCCCCAGCTGTCGAGGGAGCAAGAGAGCCTTGGGGTTATGAATCCTTTCCTCCCCAACCCAAAGTCCGGCTGTCGGCTTCAGGCCTGGGGCTTCAGGGCTGGATGGTCCTGGTTCATGTGTGGTGAAGGGGCTTCAGCAAGGACACAGGTGTGTGAGTCTCTGCCAGGGCCACAGCCTGATGCCAAGGGCCTGGGGCTGGCCGAGGATGCAGAGGGACCTGGCATCGTGCAGTGGCTTCGTATAGTGGACTGTGGTCCTGCAGGTGTGAGGTGTGTGGCTCTGGCTTGGGTGTGTGACACATCAGCATGTGTCCACAGTCAGCTGTGGGGCCCACCACCCGAGAATGGCCTCATAGATGCCACCTGCCACTAGCAACCAGATTGGTTCACCTGTATGGGCCCAGGTGTGAGTCTGAGAACAGAGGGACTGCATGTCACCGTGGGAGAAGGGCCATGCCTTCCACCATTGTCGCACCATGGAGAGGAGGACTCGTGGGACCTGTGTACACTGTAGCATACAGAAGTCACAGAAGGCCAGGCGCAGTGGCTCACGCCTGTAATCCTGACATTTTGGGAGGCCGACAAGAGAGAATTGCTTGAGCCTAGGAGTTCAAGATCAGCCTGAGCAACATAGCGAGGCCCCATGTCTTTTTCTTTTTTCTTTTTTCTTTTTTTTTTTGAGACAAAGTCTCCTTCTGTCACCTAGGGTGGAGTACAATGGCGCGATCTTGGCTCACTGCAACCTCCGCCTCCCGGGTTCAAGTGATTCTCCTGCCTCAGCCTCCCAAGTAGCTGGGATTACAGCTGCCTGCCACCATGCCCGGCTAATTTTTGTAATTTTAGTAGAGACAGGGTTTCACCATGTTGGCCAGGCTAGTCTTGAACTCCTGACCTCAAGTGATCTGCCCACCTCGGCCTCCCAAAGTTCTGGGATTACAGGCGTGAGCCACTGTGCTCGGCCAATGAGGCCCCACCTCTAAGGAAAAGAAAAAAGAAGTCACTGAAAGTGTGACTTCAAGCAGAAACTCAAGTGATGAAGTACCTGTGTGTGTCAATACATGTAGCTGTGGCTTAGGCTGTTGTGTGCCTGTGAGCAGCGGTGGGTTCTGCAGTTGTATGTCCACCTGTTCCTATAGCTTACAGTTTTTTGTTTGTTTGTTTGTTTTTGAGACGGAGTTTCGCTCTTGTTGCCCAGGCTGGAGGGCAATGGCGGGATCTCGGCTCACCGCAACCTCCTCCTCCCGGGTTCAAGCGATTCTCCTCCCAAGTAGCTGGGATTACAGGCATGTGCCACCACACCCGGCTAATTTTGTATTTTTTAGTAGAGACGGGATTTCTCCATGTTGATCAGGCTGGTCTCAAACTCCTGACCTCAGGTGATCCGCCCGCCTCGGCCTCCCAAAGTGCTGGGATTACAGGCGTGAGCCACCGTGCCCGGCGCTTACACAGTTTTATGTCTGGGTGTAGTTATAAATTCTGTTGGGTTTTGTTTGTTTTTGAGACACGGTCTCGCTCTGTTGCCCAGGCTGGAGTGCAGTGGTGCAATCTTGGCTCACTGCGACCTTGGCCTCTCAGACTCAAGCAATCCTCCCACCTCAGCCTCCTGAGGAGCTGAGATTACAAGTGCGTGCGTGCCACCACGCCCGGCTAAGTTTTAAGATTTTTGGTAGAGACAGGTTTTCCCCATGTTACCCAGGCTGGTCTTGAACTCCTGACGTCAAGCAATCCTCCTGCCCCGGCCTCACAAAATGCGTGAGCCACTGTGCTGGGCCAATTTCTGTTGTTTTATGTCTTTGAGTGGCTGTGGATCAGCGCTTGTGCTTGAAGGTGGTCATAGTTTTTTCTTTAGGAGATAAGGAAGGGCCGTAACTTGAGTCATTTTGTGTTCCAGTGGGGTTGTGCTGTGTCTGCCTACGGCTGTGGCCCACGCCGCTGTGTCTGCGGGTGGCTGTGACTGTAGCATATGTTGAACTGTAGGTGACCCCCCCCCCCGCCCCCGCTTGTGTCCTTGTGGGTTTGTGCATGGCTGTTACTTCTGGGCTGTGTCCGTGAGTGGCTATAGCTTCCTTCACTGTGCACATCTGTGTCTGCTTTTGCTTCCTTTGCCGTGGGTCTCTGTGTGGCTGTATCTCCCCTGTCACCATGTCTATGTTTGGCTTAATGACACCCCCCTTCCCCCACTCTTTCTCCAGACGTGGCGGTTTCAGCTCAACTTAGCCTCCTCCCTCCTCATGCTAAACCCCTGGCCCTCCACAGGCGTTTGGACACATCTCTGAAGACCCAAGTGTTTGTGTGTTGCTCTCGGTGTGTCCACAAGCACAATGCCATAGAGCACGGACGGCCAGGCCAATGAGTGCCCGGCCCTGGGGTGCTCGTCCTCTTGTGCAGACCAGGCTGGCCGTGCACCAGCGAGTGTGCACCGAGACCCCAAGGGCGTGGGGTCTCCGCGCCCGGGCTCTATCTGTCCCCGACCACCCCCGAGCCCTCCCCGGGCTCACCATGCCTCGGTACAGCTCCTCCAGGCGCCCGTCGATCCACTTCTCCACGTCCAGCCGCCGTTGCAGCTCCCGCCGGTCATACTTGACGGTGACGCGCGCGTGCCGCTTCTGCAGCCCCCCGGGACTGCCCCCTGGCCCGCGGGCCCGCGATGGAGACTGCAGCTTGCTCAGCACGCGCTTGCCCAGCCGCTGAGCTGCCATCGCGCTGCTGGACCCAGCCTGGCCCCGCGCTGTGCGCCTTCGCCTCGCGCCCCGGGTGCTTCTTACGGGCCGGGGCGGGGCTAGCCGGGGGCGGGGGCTCGGGCTCGCCAGGAGGTCTGCCCCACCCCGGCCGCCTCGGGCCTCAGTTTCCCCGTCTGCAGTGCGAGAGTAGGCCGCTGCGTCGGCTTGAGGCACGCAGTCGTGCGAAGTTGAGGTATGCGCGGGGACCCAGAGTCCCGGGCGGGTCCCTGCATCGGGGGCTCCCGGGCCGGGATCCTGTGGGGCGGGGGCCCGGGACAGACACTCGGGACCCGGCCTGTCTGCGCCCTCTGGCGGTGGCGGGGTGGGGGGTGTTGGTGCGGGAGCGCCTGCGCCGCTGTCGCTGTAGAAGGTCGAGCGGTCACTTGTTCCTTCGTTCATTCATTCACTCATCCATCCATTTGTTTGTTCACTCATTCCGTTCAACGAATTTTTTTGTTTTGTTTTTTGAGTCGATGTCTCTCTTTGTCGCCCAGGCTGGAGTGCAATGGCGCGATCTCGGCTCACCGCAACGTCCGCCTTCCAGGTTCAAGCGATTCTCCTGCCTCAGCCTCCGAAGTAGCTGGGATTACAGGGATGCACCACAACACCCGGCTAATTTTTGTATTTTTAGTAGAGACGGGATTTCGCCATGTTGGCCAGGCTGGTCTCGAACTCCTGACCTCAAGTGATCTGCCTGCCTCCGCCTCCCAAAGTGCTGGGATTACAGGCGTGAGCCACCGCCACTGGCCCCGTTCAACGAATATCTATTAAGTATCCACTCTATACCAGACACTGCTTTACGCTCCAGGGATAGAGCAGGGAACAAAACAGACAAGACCAGTCCCACGCAGTTGACAGTTGTAGCCGGGATACATGAGAAACACAGTAAGTACGGTATTATACAGTTTATTATCATATAAGTGCTTTGGAGAAATATAAAGCAGAAAAGGAGAAATGGAGTGAGGGTAAGGTTGCAATTTTAGCGAGGGTGGCCAGGGAAGTCCCTTACTTCAAAACAGTCTTCTCACTTCTAATTATAAGCAGCAAGAATTATACTCTAAAATTTAAATGTGGCTGGGCGCAGTGGCTCACTCCTGTAATCCCAGAACTTTGGGAGGCCAAGGAGGGTGGATCACGAGGTCAGAAGTTCAAGACCAGCCTGGCCAACATGGTGAAACTCCATCTCTACTAAAAATACAAAAATTAGCTGGGCCTGGTGGCACATGCCTGTAATCCCAGCTACTCGGAAGGCTGAGGCAGGAGAATCGCTTGAACCCGGGAGGCGGAGGTTGCAGTGAGCCAAGATAGCACCATTGCACTCCAGCCTGGGCAACAAGAGCGAGACTCTGTCTCTAAATAAATAAATAAATAAAATAATAATAAATAATTTTTTTAAAAAGGCCAGGCACGGTGGCTCATGCCTGTAATCCCAGCATTTTGAGAGGCCGAGGTGGGCAGATCACGAGGTCTGGAATTCAAGACCAGCCAGGCCAACATGGTGAAACCCCATCTTTACTAAAAATACAAAAAAAAAAAAAAATCCAGGCGTAGTGGTGTGCACCTGTAATTGCAGCTACTGGGGAGGCTGAGGCAGGAAAATTGCTTGAACCCAGGAGGCAGAGATTGCGGTGAGCCAAGATCGCACCACTGCACTCCAGCCTGGGTGACAGAGCAAGACTCCATCTCAAAAAAAAAAAAAATTGTAGAGACAGGGTCTCCCTTTGTTGCCTAGGCTGTTCTCCAATTCCTGGGCTCAAGCGATCCTCCCACCTCAGCCTCCCAAGGTGCTGGGATTATAGGCATGAGCCACCTCACTCCACCAACCAGCCATAATGTAAAACTTTTGAGTTTCAAAGAACATCGTCAAGAAAGTGAAGAGACAACCCATGGAATGGGAGAAAAAAAATTGCAATCATGAAACTCATAAGGTGCTGGGATGAGCCACCACACCTGGCCAAACTGTACACTTTAAAAAGGTGAGTTGGGCCAGGCACAGTGACTCACGCCTGTAATCCCAGCACTTTGGGAGGGCAAGGCGGGTGGATCATCGGAGGTCAAGAGTTAGAGACCAGCCTGGCCAACATGGTGAAACCCCATCTCCACTAAAAATACAAAAATTAGCTGGGCATGGGGGCACATTCCTGTAATCCCAGCTACTCAGGAGGCTGAGGCAGGAGAATCGCTTGAACCTGGGAGGGGGATGTTGCAGTGAGCTGAGATCACGCCATTGCACTCCATCCTGGGCAACAAAAGTGAAACTCCATCTCTAAATAAATAAAGGGTGAGTTGTATGGTATGTGAGTTATATCTCAATAAGACTGTTTTGTTTTTTTTTTTTGAGACAGAATCTCGCTCTGTCGGCCAGGCTGGAGTGCAGTGGCATGATCTCAGCTCACTGCAACCTCTGCCTCCCAGGCTCAAGCAATTCTCCTGCCTCAGCCTCCCGAGTAGCTGGGATTACAGGGGTGTGCCACCACGCCTGGCTAATTTTTGTATTTTTAGTAGAAACGGGGTTTCACCATGTTGGCCAGGCTGGTCTTGAACTCCTGACCTCAGGTAATCCACCTGCCTCGGCCTCCCAAAGTGCTGGGATTACAGGCGTGAGCCACCGTGCCCGGCTTCAATAAAGCTGTTTTATTTCAAAATTAAAAACAGGCCAGGCGCCATGGTTCACGTCTGTAATCCCAGCACTTTGGGAGGCTGAGGTGAGTGGATTATCTGAGGTCAGGAGTTTGAGACCAGCCTGACCAACATGGTGAACCCGTCTCTGCTAAAAATGCAAAAAAATTAGCCAAGCATGGTGGTGCACCCCTGTAATCCCAGCTACTCGGGAGGCTGAGGTGGGAGAATTGCTTGAACCTGGCAGGCGGAGGCTGCAGTGAGCTGAGATCGTGCCATCACACTCCAGCCTGGGTGACAGAGAAAGACCCCATCTCTAAAAAAACAAAAATAAAAAACAACTATCCATAGCTCCCCATGGCCTTCAGTCTAAAGGCCAAACTCTTTGGTTTAGCAGTCCCATCTCTGCCAGGGACAGTCCCATTTCAGCACCAGCACCTTTCACTCGCAGTTCCCTCTGCCAGGAAGGTTCTTCCCTAGAATATCATCAGGGCTCACTCCTTCACCTCCCTCCAATGTCACTGTTCAGTGAGGTCTTCCCTGGCCACGCTATTTCACACTGCAACTCTCGTGCCCCTCATCCAGCTCTGTTTGATACATAACACTTACCACTTTCTAACATTATATATATATATATATATACATATATATATATATATATTTTTTTTTTGAGTTGGAGTCACCCCAGGCTGGAGTATAGTATTGTGATCATGGCTCACTGCAACCTCTGCCTCCTGGGTTCAAGAGATTCTCCTGCTTCAGCCTCCTGAGTAGCTGGGACTACAGTTGTACACCACTGTGTCTGCTTACTTTTTATATTTTCAGTAGAGATGGGGTTTCACCATGTTGGTCAGGCTGGTCTCGAACTCCTGACCTCAGATGATCTGCCCGTCTTGGCCTCCCAAAGTGCTGGAATTACAGGCATGAGCCACCACGCCCGGCCTCTAACATTATATATAATGTACTCATTTAATGTATTGTCCATGCCAGGCGTGGTGGCTCACGCCTGTAATCTCAGCACTACAGGATGCTGAGGCAGGAGGAGCAATTACATCCAGGAGTTCAAGATCAGCTTGGGCAACATAGTGAGACCCTGTCTGTACAAAAAAAAAAAAAAAGCCAGGTGCAATGGTACATGCTTGTAGTCCCAGTTACTCTGGAGGCTGAGTTGGGAGGATCACTTGAGTCCAGGAGATGGAGGACGCAGTGAACTGTGATCGCACCACTGCACTCCAGCCTGGATGATGGAGTGAGACCCTGTCTCAAAAAGAAAAATGTCATATTTTCTGTTCTGTGCAGTGACAGAAAAAAAAAATTATTGTCTGTTTCCCAACTAGTAGCATACTAAAGGCAGGGGGACAGGACTGGTCCACTTTGGGTACAGGCAAAAAGAGGGTGCACTGTCTGTAGAGAATTTAAAAATAAAAAGCTGACCAAGGCCGGGCATGGTGGCTCATGCCTGTAATCCCAGCACTTTGGGAGGCCAAGGCAGGCAGATCACCTGAGGTCAGGAGTTCAAGACCTGCCTGGCCAACATGGTGAAACCCCGTCTCCATAAAAATACAAAAATTAGCTGGGTGTGGTGGTACATGCCTGTAATCCCAGCTACTTGGGAGACTGAGGCAGGAGAATCGCTTGAACCCGGGAGGTGGAGGTTGTGATGAGCCAAGATCGTGCCATTGCACTGCAGCCTAGGCGACAGACAGAGTGAGACTCCATTTCAAAAAAAAAAAAAAAAAAAAAACTGACCAAAAGTTGGTCTAATTTTTATTTTACTTTGCAGTGACATTTCTAAACAGTGTCAATGATAAAATAGTCCTCCCCAGGGAAGAAACAGAAACAAAAACCTTTTGGTGGTCTGCTTTCTAAACAATTGATGCAATATAAAAAAGGGGGAAAAAAAACAATTGATGCAATTACTGTCGGTTTTTTTTGTTTTGTTTTTGTTTCATTTTTTGAGACGGAGTTTCGCTCTTGTTGCCCAGGCTGGAGTACAATGGCACTATCTCAGCTCACTGCAACCTCCACCTCCCAGGTTCAAGCGATTCTCCTGCCTCAGCCTCCTGAGTAGCGCGGATTACAGGCATCCGCCACCACGCCCGACTAATTTTGTATTTTTAGCAGACAGGATTTCTCCATGTTGGTCAGGATGGTCTTGAACTCCCGACCTCAGGTGATCCGCCCGCCTCGGCCTCCCAAAGTGCTGAGATTACAGGTGTGAGCCAACCACGCCTGGCCTACTGTCAAGGTTTTTTTTTTTGTTTTTGTTTTTTTTTTTGAGACAGAGTCTCGCTCTGTCACCCAGGCTGGAGGGCAGTGGCGCAGTCTCAGCTCACTGCAACCTCTGCCTCCCGGGTTCAAGCTGTTCTCCTGCCTCAGCCTCCCAAGTAGCTGGGACTACAGGCGCCCGCCACCGCGCCCGGCCTCTTTTTTTTTTTTTTGAGAACGAGTCTCGCGCCGTCGCTCAGACTGGAGTGCAGTGGCGCAATATCGGCTCACTGCAAACTCCACCTCCCAGGTTCAAGCGATTCTCCTGCCTCAGCCTCCCAAGTAGCTGGGACTACATGCGCCCACCACCACGCCCGGCTAGTCTTTTGTACTTTTTTTCAGTAGAGACGGGGTTTCACCGTGTTAGCCCAGATGGTCTCCATCTGCTGACCTCGTGATCCGCCCGCCTCAGCCTTCTAAAATGCTGAGATTACAGGCATAAGCCACCGCACCCGGCCCTTCTTTTTTTTTTTTTTTTTTTTTTTTTGAGACGAAGTCTCACACTGTCGCCCGGGCTGGTGTGCAGTGGGGCGATCTCGGCTCGCCGCAGCCTCCACCTCCCGGGTTCAAGCGATTCTCCTGCCTCAGCCTCTCCAGTGGCTGGGACTACAGGCGCGCGCCACCACGCCCAGCTAATTTTTGTATTTCTAGTAGAGACAGGGTTTCACTATGTTGGCCAGGCTGGTCTCAAATTCCTGACCTCGTGATCCGCCCACCTCGGCATCCCAAAGTGCTGGGGATTACAGGCGTGAGCCACCTCTTTTTAATGAACTCTGAAGGATGATAAAGGCCAAGGGACAAACATTCCAAGCATCAGGAATGTTGATGCTTGGAATGTTTCTCAGGACAGATATGGAGATGCCCAGGCCTCCCAAAGTGCTGGGGATTACAGGCGTGAGCCCGGCCTCTTTTTTTTTTTTTTTTTTTTTTTTTGAGAATGACTCTCGCGCTGTTGCTCAGGCTGGAGTACAGTGGCACAATATTGGCTCACTGCAAACCCCGCCTGCCAGGTTCAAGAGATTCTCCTGCCTCAGCCTCCCGAGTAGCTGGGACTACATGCTCCCGCCACCACGCCCGGCTAATCTTTTTGATTTTTTCACCGTGTTAGCCAAGATGGTCTTGATCTGCTGACCTCGTGATCCACCCGCCTTGGCCTCCCAAAGTGCTGGGATTACAGGCGTGAGCCACTGCGCTCAGCCCTCCTTTTGAGTTTTTGTGTTTAAAGTTCAAAACTGGACAGATGCAGTGGCTCACGCCTGTAATCCCAGCACTTTGGGAGGTCAAGGTGGGCGGATCGTGAGGTCAGAAGTTCGAGACCAGCCTGGCCAACATGGTGAAACTCCATCTCTACAAAAAATACAAAAATTAGCTGGGCGTGGTGGCGGGTGGTGCCTGTAATCCCAGCTACTCAGGAGGCTGAGGCAGGAGAATTGCTTGAATCCGGGAGGTGGAGGTTGCAGTGAGCTGAGATCACGGCATTGCACTCTAGCCTGGGCAACAGGTGAAACTCTGTCTCAAAATAAAATAAAATAAAGAAGAGGCCTATACCTTCTTCCAAGCCTTGATGGCTCAGCACATACTTCTCTGTTTTCATGCTCAAGCCTAGGTTTAGTAGGCCTGAGTGGCAGTGGGAGATTCAAGTGCTGGGGGAGACCTTTGGCCTCACATTCAGACTCCACCTTGAGTCCCATGACCTCATTGCAAGGTTAGACTTCCATTGTTTAAGGTAAACACCATTTTGATAACTCAGTTACGGCTTTTCATGTATTATTATGCTAGGAGGGAGGCTGAAGAGTGGGAGTGGCCCTGGCTCCTGAACACACTATTCTCTTTCCTGCCTGAAGGCCTCCGCATTTGCCATTCCTGATTCTTGGAATGTTTGTCCCTTGGCCTTTATCATCCTTCAGAGTTCATTATCAAAGCCAGCCCTCACAGAGCCCTTCCTCCGCCACCCCATTCAAAAGATCTCTTGTTATTTTCCATCCCAGCCCGATTCCTTTTCTGTATAGCACTGTCAAAGTATTTTCAGGCCAGGTGTGGTGGTTCACGCCTGTAATACAACACTTTTGGAAAGATGAGACAGGAGGATCCCTTGAAGCCAGGAGTTTGAGACCAGCCTGGACAACATAGCAAGACCCCTGTCTCCACAAAAAATTTAAAAATTAGCTGGATGTGGTGGCTCACATCTGTAGTCCCAGCTACTTGGGAGGCTGAGGTGGGAGGATCCCTTGAGCCCAGGAGGTCAAGGCTGCAGTGAGCCAAGATCACTCCATTGCACGCCAGCCTGGGCAACAAGAGCAAAACTCCCATCTCAAAAAAAAAAAAAAGAAATAATCTAAAAGTGTTTTCAATAATAATGCATTTATTTTGATTACCTTGTTGGCTGTCCTCTACTCGTGTGCCTGCCCCACTCCATTCCCCTTTCTAGAGTCAGTTCACGTAACTCCTCTTCCAGGAAGCCCTCTTTGACTCCCAGGCTTGGTCAGGTGTCTTCTCTGGGTTTCCCCAGGGGCTTCCTTCCTCTCAATTCTGATGCTGCCTGTACTAAGTATTTGTCTCCATATCTGTCCTGAGAACCTTGGAGCCAGGGCTCGGGGCTGTTTTTGCATGGGCCTATCACCTCCTCCAGGAAGCCCTCCTTGGCCCTCTCTCAGGTTGGATGGGAAAGCTGTCTGGGCTCCCATCATACCCTGGTTTTCTAGCGACCCAGCCTCTGATCCCTCAGCTTGGCCTTCCCCATCACAGCTTTCATCACTTTGTGCTAAGCTTCCGCTATCACTACTCTGGGCCGTTCCTGTTTGGTGACTCAGGGACCAGTCTGGCATGGCCACCGCTGGGTCCCCAGCATTAAGCCCTGGAGCATGAGCCCAGTGAACTTTGAATTCAGGAAGGAATTCACAGGAAAGCTGCGGCGAGGCGGGCAGAAAACCACAGGCTTCCAAGAAACGCGTGTCTGCCGCCCCCTCCTCCCACCCTGAGGCCAGTCCTAGAGCGAAGGCCCTCCTCCGACGTCGTCACCAAGCCCAAGGGAAGGGTGGCAGGTGCTCAGCGGGCGACGCCCCGCCCCGCCAGGTTCTGTTGGGGGCGAGGCCCGCGCAAGCCCCGCCTCTTCCCCGGCACCAGGGGCGGGCCCAGGTGCGCCCAGGGCGGGGGAGCGGCCGCGCAGGTGCCTGCCCTTTGCGCCTGCGCCAAGCTCGCCCTGCCTAGCCAGGTGCGCCCCGCCCCCTGCCTGCCCGGCCACCTTCGGGAGCGGCTTCCAATAGGCGTTCGCCATTGGCTCTGGCGACCTCCGCGCGTTGGGAGGTGTAGCGGGGCTCTGAACGCGCTGAGGGCCGTTGAGTGTCGCAGGCGGCGAGGGCGCGAGTGAGGAGCAGACCCAGGCATCGCGCGCCGAGAAGGCCGGGCGTCCCCACACTGAAGGTCCGGAAAGGCGACTTCCGGGGGCTTTGGCACCTGGCGGACCCTCCCGGAGCGTCGGCACCTGAACGCGAGGCGCTCCAGTGCGCGTGCGCGGCGAGGGGCTTCCCGCACCTGATCGCGAGACCCCAACGGCTGGTGGCGTCGCCTGCGCGTCTCGGCTGAGCTGGCCATGGCGCAGCTGTGCGGGCTGAGGCGGAGCCGGGCGTTTCTCGCCCTGCTGGGATCGCTGCTCCTCTCTGGGGTCCTGGCGGCCGACCGAGAACGCAGCATCCACGGTGAGGGCCGGGCGGGTAGGCTGGAGGCGGGGCGCAGGGGGCAGAGGCTGGGGGGTCAACGGGGGTCTGAGCAGGGAGAACTGGCGGGGGAGGAAACTGGGGGCTACTTGATGGCGTTCAGCGGGTGTGGTGGAACCAGCCCTGGAGGATTGAGCCTTGAAATGAGGTTTGGGAGCCTTCGACAGCGAAGACGGGCGGAGGAGAGAGGGTTAGGAGAGTTTCCTTCGGGTGGAGGAAGAGACAAGGGGTATTGACCAAGAAGGCGTGGCACTGCCCCTTCCTGTGGCAAGAACGGGGTGAGGAGCCGAATTGAAGACCAGCCTTCTCCAGGCGGTGGAAAGTTCCATGGCCAAAGCTCAGGGAGAGGCCAGGCCTGTGAGATGGTGGGGGTTGGGTTGGGTGACCTGGTGGCCGTTTTAGGCTCGGAAGAAGCCCATCTCACCGCTGCCTCTTTGGAGATTGGACAAGAGCCTCCCCTGAAGTTTTTGTAGTTGAGTTGCAGTAAAGTAGGTGCCCGAGAAGGAGGGAGCAAGAAAGGAAACAAGCTTTGGGGAAGAGGAAGCTCTGCTAAGGCGCGAGAGAGTATTGGCATTGAGCAGCTGGTGTTGAGGTCTTTGAATTGGCCCTTAGAAGTCGGTGGTGAATAAGGTGATTTAAACTTCTACACTCTTAAGGAAGTGTGGCCTGAAAGGTCTCTTTGAACAAGTGTTGTTATAACCTTAACTGCTTCAGACAAGCACCAGCGTGTTTTGAAAAGAGCTCTCTTGAAAGCAAGAATTCATTGATTCAGCAAAACTTACTGAGGCCCTGCTACGTGTCAGGCACTGGCGCTGGTTATAACAGTTAACTCAGACTAGCTGGGTTCCTGCATTCACAGAGCTAATATTCCAGTGGGAGAGGCAGAGCTAGTGAAGGTTTAAAAAGCACTTGCCATGAGATTAAGTTACTGAGAATTAAATGAACCAGGTGAAGTACACCAACAGGGTGACGTAAGATGTTGGGGGCGGCTTTAGCTCAGGTGGTCGGGGGAGGTCTCCGTGAGGAGGGTGACATCTGAGCTCTAACATGAAGAATGAGGAGGCAGTAGCCACACGGAGACCTGGGGGACCAGTGTCCAGTTGCAGGCAGTAGAGTACAAAGGCCTTGAAGCTGGAACAAGCTTGGTTGGGTTCAGGGAAAAGACAGAGCCAGCCTGGCTGGAGCAGGCGTGAAGGAGGGGAGAACTGAAGGAGGATGGGAGGTGGGAGAGGTAGGCTGCAGCCAGATGGCCTAGGGCTTTATAGACAGGTGGTGGTGCTTGAACCCGGGAGGCGGATGTTGCAGTGAGCCAAGATCGCGCCACTGCATTCCAGCTTGGGCAACAAGAGTGAAACTCCCATCTCAAAAAAAAAAAAAAAAAAAAAAAAAAAAAGAAGGCCGGGCGATGTGGCTCATGCCTGTAATCCTAGAACTTTGGGAGGCCAAGGCGGGCAGATCACTGGAGGCCAGGAGTTCAACACCACCCTAGGCAACATGATGAAACCCCGTCTCTACCAAAAATACAAAAATTAGCTGGGCATGGTGGTGCACGCCTGTAGTCCCGGCTACTCGGGAGGCTGAGGCAGGAGAATCGCTTGAAGCCCAGAGGCGGAGGCTGTAGTGAGCTGAGATCAAGCCACTGCACAGCAGCCTGGGCGACACAGCAAGACTCAGTCTCAAAAAAAAAAAAAAAAAAAAGAAAGCAGGCTAGGTGTGCACCAAGTCATCACCTGTGGTAACTTCTGGGGACTGGTTAATTTCTCTGTGCCCCAGGCAGGAGAAAAAAGTGAATTGGTGGGGAGAGGCTCAGCTGTAGGTGACTGGGAGTCAGGAATGCAGACGTTGATCATTCTTGCAATTAGAACCAGAATTTGGCAGCTCTGCTGGACTTTTTCAGTTTAAGTAATTACGTTAGGATGTACCTCCCAGTTACCTGGCCTCTTGCTACCTCTGGTGCTTACTCTGAGCTGGGACGTGGCCTCTTGCTACCTCTGGTGCTTACTCTGAGCTGGGATGTGCCTTTTAACCTTTGAAACAGCCGGGTGCGGTGGTGAAGTTACGTGCCTTGCCCGAGGTCAATCGGTAGTAGTAATTGACAAAGCCAGGTCTCACTGCAGAGGCCTTCTCTGTTCAGAGTGGCCTACCTGACTGCTGCTGCCGGCTGGACCTACTGACCTTTCAGAAGTACTAGTGTCTGACTGGGTGAACTCATGCCCTCACTCATCGTAAGTTCTGTTTGTTTGAAAGCTTGAACAGCTTAATCGGAGGCAGGAGGCAGTTTTGATTTTTTTTTCCTCGCTCCTTCCTGATTGCTTCTGTTTTCTCCGGAAGCGAGTCATCCACTGGGAGTGTGGTGTTGCTGAAGCTCCATGCAGTGGCTCAGGTGCTGCTGGATGAGTGTGGTGGTGAGGGAGGAGTGAACAGAGAATGTGTGAGGGAGGGAGGATGGGGGTTGGTCAAGGAATTTATTCTGTATGAAGACATGAGGGGGCGGAGGGCCGAGGTAGATGGTAGGGCCAGCAGATTGTTGGAGTTGAGGTTCTGAAGGGAATGAACCAGAGTGGGTAGTGAGTGAGATGCATGAGAGGGAGGTTCTGAAGAGGTCGCAGTTACTGAGACAGGTCTAGGTGTGACCCTGAGAGGAAGCGGGGCGGCGGGGGGGGGCGAGGGTGGGACGAGATCAGCTGGAGGTCTTGGGACCTAGAGGTCAGAGGACCATCTACCTGGATATAGAAATCTCCAAGAATGATCATAAGAGCAGCGGGAGAGGTGGCAGGCCCGGAGCTAAAGTTGGGAAGGAAGGAGTATTTGTCTGGGTTGGCAGATAACGTGCCAGGCGGGGTAGTGAATGATTTACTCTAATAATGGGAGTCTCCCAGCTGGGGATTTTGGGGAGGGTGGAGGGAGAACAGTCCAGAAGCAGCTCCCAGGAGCAAGGAGACCTCCCCACTTGGAAGGGCCCCAGGAGGTGTGCCCTCAGGGGAGATTCCAATTAGGTAAGAGGGTGGCAACAATGTTCAGAGGAGATTGAGGACATGGAAGATTTGCTCAAGACCAGTCCTGAGTACCAGAGGGCCCAGGAGTTGGGGGAGGGGAGATGGGGACAAAGCAGGCCCCACCGTGTGAGAGTGAGGGTTAACTCAGGGGTCGGGGCTTCTTGTGAGAAGCATCATGTGGTCTATGATTGATGTGTTGGTGACGCTCTGAGTAGTGAGGGCAGGTGGGAAGGGACAGGTGGACGGGCCGGACAAAGAGTTTCCTGACTCCAACCTCTGCAGACAGAGGTGGGAGGAAAGCTGAGCTTATGCCAGGTGAGAAAGCTCCCCTATCTAGCGTTAGGGACAGTTACCGTCTGGAGTGGAAAGCACGCAGAGATTATAAACTGGCCACTCCCAGGAAGCTTCACACAGCCTTTATGTGACTTGTACATTTTCCAGAATTGGGATTTTTTAAATGTAAAAATGTAGTTTTTGGCTTTGCCTGAAAGACATGAAGATGTAATGGAACCAAACCAGAACACAGGCCTGTTTTCCTGCCCAGCAGTCCCCGGCAGGAGCCGAGTACCTCTTTCAGGCAGGAGATATGCCACTCCCTAGCCTGTAGGTCTTACTCAGCCTGCCTCATCTCAGCTACTGCTTGCCCTCTGTCTCTGTAGGCCTTTGGCTTGTGACCCCTACCTTAAACATATGCTCCATTTAGTAAATGGTAACACGTAACAGTTCTTTATAAATTGCACATTAGTGTGAGAAAGAGAGTATGCGCGCGCGCGCATGTGTGTGTGTGTGTGTGTATGTGTGTTACGGCTGGCTGTTGGGGAAATCCTTATATCAGGTAGCTGCAGATATGCAGGATTTTTTTCTTTTCCTTTTCCCCACCCAGGTGGTAAATCCTGGTATTTGGAGGGTCCTGAAATGTGTAATGTTGCTCAACACCGGGCCAGATCATATATTTCCTCCGCAGCATAGAAACTTGAAAGGTCCTTTAGGAGTGGCCAGTTAGGTGTAGTTCTTGCTGCCAATAACTTTGTGCCTGGCCCTGGGCATCAGAACTTGTGTTAATGGTTACTTGGCTTAAGGTCTTTTGTTTTTGTTTTTGTTTGTTTTTGGGTTTTTTGGGTTTTTTTTGAGATGGAGTCTCTCTCATCGCCCAGTCTGGAGTGCAGTAGCGCGATCTCAGCTCACTGCAAGCTCCACCTCCCGGGTTCACATCATTCTCCTGCTTCAGCCTCCTGAGTAGCTGGGACTACAGGCGCCCGCCACCACGCCCGGCTAATTTTTTGTATTTTTAGTAGAGACAGGGTCTCACCACCGTGTTAGCCAGGATGGTTCAAGGTCCTTTGTTGATTCTTCTTGGGAATTTCCACTGGAGGCAAGCAGGGCAACACTTATTTGAGAACCTCTCCTGCACCTTTTTTTTTTTTTTTGAGACAGAGTCTTGCTGTGTTACTCAGACTGGAGTGCAGTGGTGCCATCTTGGCTCATTGCAACCTCTGCCTCCTGGGTTCAAGTGATTCTCCTGCCTCATCCGCCTGAGTAGCTGGGGTTACAGGTGTGCACCACCACACCCAGCTAATTTTTGTATTTTTAGTTGAGATGGGATTTCTTTTTTTTTTTTTTTTTTCTTTTTTGAGACAGAGTGTCTCGCTCTGTCGCCCAGGCCGGAGTGCAGTGGCGCGTTCTCGGCTCACTGCAAGCTCCGCCTCCCGGGTTCACACCATTCTCCTGCCTCAGCCTCCCGAGTATTGGGACTACAGGCACCTGCCGCCACGCCTGGCTAATTTTTTGTATTTTTAGTAGAGACGGGGTTTCACCGTGTTAGCCAGGATGGTCTCGATCTCCTGACCTTGTGATCCGCCCGCCTCGGCCTCCCAAAGTGCTGGGATTATAGGCGTGAGCCACCGCGCCCGGCCTGAGATGGGATTTCAACATGTTGGCCAGGCTGGTCTCGAACTCCCGACCTCAGGTGATCTGCCCACCTCAGCCTCTCAAAGTGCTGGGATTACAGGCTCGAGCCACGTGGCCCAGCCCTCTCCTGCACTTCCAAGGGATTTTTGAAATCCATGGACCTCTCAGGTTAATTATAGTGTCTGTAGAACCTTAACTAAAAAGTAAGCTTTCCAGCAGACTCCACAGACGTGTTATTAGTTGCCACCCTTTCTTTACTTTCCTCGTCACCCCCATGGATAGTCATGACCCTGGTAGTCAGAGATAAGATGACAGAAGAGCTAAAGTAAAGCTGGTGTTGGCGATCAGCTGGGAATTCTCTAAAGCAGCTTCTCATGTTATTCTTATCCTCCATAGAAGGAGTGCTTGTCCTACTTGCAGGCAAGGCAGTTTGGTTCCAGGGTAATTCGAAATCTTATTCACTGATATAGTCAGCAAATGTTTATTGAGCACCCACCAATTGCCAGGCACTGACTCACTCAAATTAGAGCACTGAACAAAATAGACCCCCTCCCCCATCCATGGCAGACGTGTCATAATGAGAGGAAGACAGTACAATAAATGAACAGATGAGTGTATGTCTGGTGATGAGTGTCAGGGTTGGTGTGCTTAGCACTGAAAATGGGGGCTTCTGAGGTTCAAATGGTTGCAGTTCCTAAAGAAGGTTGAGGGCCTTGCCTTCAGGTCTCCGCGGGAGACTGGCCCCTTTCCACTGGAAACATTGCTTTGCCCAGTCAGTATTTGAGAGCTCAGCCTGCAATGAAGAAATCACACTTCTCCTCTTTCACCCTGCTCCCCACCCTGTTTCTCATTTTACCCATCCCCAGCCATTTGCCGAATGCATGCAGAGCTTCTGTTTGCCATGTCTGGAGGCTACAGGGGAGGCTGAATAAGGGGTGATAAGCCTGTGGCTCATGTGAGGCGGGAGAGAGCCCAGCAGGAGTCATACTGAAATGACTCCATTAGCCCCAGGAGGCCTTGGCCCACTGGCCATGACTAATGTGGACATTAGAGTGTGGATTCCGATGTCCTGCAAGATCCTCCTCACAAGTGTCATTTCATGGTTGTTTCTGGCAACATCTTTTTGAAAACTCCCTGTAAAGAAGTGCTGATGTTGATGCTGAGGCCCAGGAACTTTGGAGTTTATTTACTTTTTTTTGTTGTTTTATTTTCCTTGGCAGGTGAAGTAGGAGCTAGAGTTTACTTATTTTGAAGTTTATTTGAAATATGCTTTTTATGATTAGAAGCCATTTTAGAAATGAGGGCGAGGCCGGGCGCGGTGGCTCACGCCTGTAACCCCAGCACTTTGGGAGGCCGAGGCAGGCGGGTCACGAGGTCAGGAGATCGAGACCATCCTGGCTAACACGGTGAAAACCCGTTTCTACTAAAAATACAAAAAAATTAGCCTCGCGTGGTGGCGGGCGCCTATAGTCCCAGCTATCTGGGAGGCTAAGGCAGGAGAATGGCGTGAACCCACGAAGTGGAGCTTGCAGTGAGCTGAGATCATGCCACTGCACTCCAGCCTGGGCAACAGAGCAAGACTCTGTCTCAAAAAAAAAAAAAAAGTTATGCTAAGTGAGAGGAGCCAGTTACAAGAGACCACCACATGTTTGGCCGGGTGCAGTGGCTCATGCCTGTAATCCCAGCACTTTGGGAGGCCGAGGTGGGTGGATCACGAGATCAGGAGTTCAAGACCAGCCTGGCCAAGATGTTGAAACCCCATCTCTACTAAAAATACAAAAAAAAATTAGCCAGGCGCAGTGGCAGGCGCCTGGAGGCTGAGGCAGGAGAATCGCTTGAACTCGGAGGGCGGAGGTTGCAGTGAGCCGAGATCACGCCACTGCAGTCCAGCCTGGGAGACAGAGTGAGACTCCATCTCAAAAAAAAAAGAGGGCAAGAATTCACATGTTGTTTTACTCACACGTGTTGGAGATGGAGCTCAGGGTGATTCCTGACTGGGCCCACGGTCCATGGCCTCAGAAGTCCCTTAATCTGAAGTCCTTCACTTTTATGTGATACTGCTGGGCACAATGGCTCACGCCTGTAATCCCAGCACTTTGGGGGGCTGAGGCAGGTGGATTGCTTGACTGAGGAGTTTCAACATGGTGAAACAAAAAATACAAAAAACTAGTCAGCCTGTAGTCCCAGCTATGTGGGAGGCTGAGGTGGGAGAATTGCTTGAGCCCAGGAAGTGGAGGTTGCAGTGAGCCGAGATCGCACCATTGCACTCCAGCCTGGGCGACAGAGCAAGACCCCATCTCAAAACAATTTTATATGTGATAGTTTGTCCATGTGTATGCCAGGGTCTGTCATTTAGAGTGTATGGCATGTTCTTAAAGGGGTGGGGGAACAAAAAGATACTATAATAGTTTGTGACCTTTTGAAGGGCCGCTCTACATGAATAGATATATAGTATGTCTGTGGTATTAAAATTTCTTGGGGCGATTAGGAAAAACATTTCCAAAAAGTCTTAGGGGGAAGGTAGTAATGAAAAAAGGTTGAGAAACACCATTCCAGAGAGAGGGTCCGAGAGCTTTCCTCAGTTCTGAAAATGGTCCATGATTTGCACAAAGTAAAGAATGGCTGAATGCGAATTAACAGCAGACAGTTTCTTAGAAGATGTGAAACTATTGTTTCCTTGCCAGCTATTCAGATGGGCTGCTCGGGTTCTTGTTGTGGATTGAGGCGAGGGTAGACTTAATAGTCTTGTTTCAGAGTGGAATATGGAGTGATGGTAGGCATGAGTAGTGATGAGTTGCATTGTGGTGATAGGTTATGAAATGTAAATTTTTTATTTTTTGATATGGAGTCTCTGTCGCCCAGACTCTGGAGTGCAGTGGTGCGATCTCAGCTCACTGCAACCTCCACCTTCTGGGTTCAAGCGATTCTCCTGCCTCAGCCTCCTGAGTAACTGGGATTACAAGCATGCGCCACCACGCCCGGCTCATTTTTTTGTATTTTTAGTAGAGACGGGGTTTCACCATGTTAGCCAGGCTGGTGTTGAACTCCTGACCTCGGGTGATCCACCTGCCTCAGCCTCCCAAAGTGCTGGGGTTACAGGCGTGAGCCACCGTGCCCGGCCTGAAATGTAAACTTTTATATCTAAATATTTTATATAGAAAATACCAAGATTTTATATCTGAAACACCAAGATTTTATGAGCCTCATAACTTAAGTAGGATTTGTAATTGTAAATGTTCTTTCCTCATAAATACCTGAGGTTTTTTTTTGAAAGGTTCTGAATTGTCTCAATAATGAAAACTTCCAGACACCCAAGCCTAGAGGAGATGGGTAGTTGGTAGCTTTCTGTACTGGAAGCAGAAACACTCAAATATATAGAACCTAGCCAGCTAACCAAAGTAGGTAGATTTATAGATCACCTTAAAATAAGGCTGATTGCACAGTAAATGTCACCTTTGGAATCTGGCTTGGTAGAATTGAAATAGGCTTCAGTACCTCCTGTCATTCAGTACCTGTTTTCTTGAACTCCTGACTTCAGGTGATCTGCCTCGGCCTCCCAGAGTGCTGGGCTTACAGGCATGAGCCACTGTGCCCGGCCTCAGTACCTCTTTTTAAGATGCTCTCATTCATTCCCTGGTGAAAAGATGCTTGAAGTGCAAGTGCAAGTAGGTGTGGAAAGCATGGAGAGTTTGTGTTGCTTCATTTGTTTTGGTGTTTGTTTTTTCCACCAGTCCCTCCCTCTGGCTTTCTGCCTCCCAGCCCAGCATATCCTGATCTTGTAGCCATGCAGGACTTTGACCCGTGTGGTGGTTTGCCATTGTCTTCCTCCAGGTGAAGATAAGACATCATTGGTTTGGCTTGAGGTTGTACTTTTGGCCTTCCCTGTATATCCTCTTCCTCCTTATCCTCTCCGTCAGCATGCTTGGTTGGACTCTGTAGTCAAATGTGTCATTCTCTTTATTCTGACTGTCCCTATATTAGTCCTGTCTTCATAAAAAATACAACCGTAAAGATACAATATCTACTATTTGTTAAAAGTTTTGTGCCAGGCCAGGTGCGGTGGCTCACGCCTGTAATCCCAGCACTTCAGGAGGCCGAGGCGGGTGGATCATTTGAGCCCAGGACTTCAATACTAGTCTGGGCAACATGGTGAAACCTCGTTTCTACAAAAAATGCAAAAATTAACCGGGTATGGTGGCACACGCCTATAGTCCCAGCTACTTGGAGGCTGAGGTGGGTGGGTCACTGAGCACAGGTCAAGGCTACTGTGAGCCAAGATTGTACCACTGTACTCCAGCCTGGGTGACAGGGCAAGTCCCTGTCTCAAAAAAAAAAAAAAAGCTGTGTGCCAAATACTATTTTAAGCAATTATAATGGATTAAAAACTCCTTTAATCTTCACAACAATTTTTTTTCTTTCTTTTTTTTTGAGATGGAGTTCTTTGAAACTCTTGGATTAAATGACTCTTCAGAGCTTTCTTTGCTTTTTGATACTAAGGAGTGGCATGTCTGGGGATTTTTATAGCAAATAATTTCTCCTTGGCTACTATCCTTAGAATTCCAAGTGTTTTTAATGAAAAGAGGAGACTTGTTTTTAGTGATGTTAGTTGTTTTTAGGAAAGGTGTCCTGCAGTGTTTTTTGCTAAGGTGGCTCACGCCTGTAATCCCAGCACTTTGGGAGGCCGAGGTAGGCAGATCACTTGAGGTTAGGAGTTTGAGGCCAGCCTGGCCAGCACAGCAAAACCCTATCTACTGAAAATACACAAAATAGCCAGGTGTGGTAGTACACTCCTGGAGTCCTAGCTACTCGGGAGGCTGAGGCAGGAGATCACTTGAACCCGGGAGGCAGAGGTTGCAGTGAGCCGAGATCGCGCTATTGCATCCCAGCCTGGACGACAGAGTGAGACTGTCTTAAAAAAAAAAAAAACCATAAAATGGAGAGGTAGACCAGCTTACGGGAGGTGTTGCACTTCCCTCTGCCACTGGAGAGACTCTGGATCTGCAGCCAGGGAGCTTGTGAAGGCTTCTTGTCCACAGAAATGAGGGCGGCAGCTGTGACTTTCTGGATGGTGGCCCAGAGGAAGCAACACTGGCAGAGCCTCTTCTGTGAAGCAGCTCTGAGAGCAATTTTGTGACATTGAAAGAGCAAAGGATAAAATGACGAAAGCTGATCCAGATCTAGAAAAGTGTTGGGCAATTGCTGGAAAAGGTGTAGAAATGATGCTTGCTCTGTGTCGTAAGTTATATGGTGAGAAGACCACAAGCACGGTTCAAACTCCCCTTAGAAATTCTTTTGCAGAGAAATTAACACTTTAATCCTAAATGTTTCTAATGTTTTAACTTACAGTATGCTAAATAAATATTCTTTCTGTTTGTTTGTTTTGTTTTGTTACTCTGTGCATTTATAGCCAATAGAGTTTTTCTTTCCTTATTTTTTTGACACAGGGTCTTGCTCTGTCGCCCAGGCTAGAGTGCAGTGGTGCGATCTCAGCTCACTGCAACCTCCGCCTCCCGAGTTCAAGTGATTGTCCCGCCTCAGCCTCCCGAGTAGCTGGGACTACAGGCGCGCGCCACCGTGTCCGGCTAAGTTTTATATTTTTAGTAGAGATGGAGTTTCGCCATGTTAGCCAGGGTGGTCTTGAAATCCTGACCACAGGTGTGAGCCACTGTATCTGGCCAAAAAATTTTTTTTATTTTTTGTAGAGACAGGGTCTCACTATGTTGCCCAGGCTGGTCTTGAACTCGTGACCTCAAATGATCCTCCTGCCTCGGCCTCCCAAAGTGCTGGGATTATAGGTATGAGCCACCATGCCCAGCTTGACAAAATTTTTTTTTTTTTTTTTTTTTTGAGAGATGAAGTTTCACTCTTGTTGCCCAGGCTGGAGTGCAATGGATCAGCTCACTGCAACCTGTGCCTCCTGGGTTCAAACGATTCTCCTGCCTCAGCCTCCAGAATAGCTGGGATTACAGGCATGCACCACCACGCCCGGCTAATTTTGTATTTTTAGTACAGACGAGGTTTCTCCATGTTGGTCAGGCTGGTCTCGAACTCCTGACCTCAAGTGATCCACCTGCCTTGGCCTCCCAAAGTGCTGGGATTACAGGTGTGAGCCACCACGCCCAGCTGACAAAAATTTTTAAATGTCATTGAGCAGTATCATTTTTCCCCACTGATTATGAGATTGCTTTGTGTGATCACACACTGACAGGCAGGCCAATTGCTGCTTGTATTCAGTATTTGGCCCCTTATAGAAAACATTTGCAGACCCTTGTTCTAGAAAAAACAGATGGGTGGGAGGAGGAGGAGGAGAAGCATTTCAGGAGTGGCTTTGGGCTTTCCTGTCCTGCACGTGGTGGGGCAAGAAGCTCTTGTGCCTCAGCTCATAGCACTCATGGGAGTCTGTCAATAACTAGAACCCTAGGAGTTATTTTTGCTTGTTTTAAAAATAAGCTTGTTTTGGGGCCAGGCGTGGTGGCTCACGCCTGTAATCCCAGCACTTCGGGAGGCCGAGGCAGGTGGACTACAAGGTCAGGAGATCGAAACCATTGTGGCTAACATGGTGAAACCCCGTCTCTACTAAAAATACAAAAATCAGCCGCGTGTGGTGGTGGGCGCCTGTAGTCCCAGCTACTCGGGAGGCTGAGGCAGGGGAATGGCGTGAACCCAGGAGGCGGAGCTTTCAGTGAGCCAAGATCGCACCACTGCACTCCAGCCTGGGCGACAGAGCGAGACTCCATCTCAAAAAAACAAACAAACAAAGCTTATTTTAATGGATATAAAAACATGAATGAAATAAAACACCAAGTTCAAGGTGGTAGGGGGTTAATTTGGAAGAGGCAGAGCAAATGTGATTGAATGAGGGGTATGCAAAGGGTTTCTGCTCTATCCATATGTTTTATTTATTTATTTTTGGAGAACAAAGTCTCGCTTTGTTGCCCAGGCTGGAGTGCAGTGGCGTGATCTCGGCTCACTGTAACCTCCACCTCTTGGGTTCAAGCGATTCTCCTGCCTCAGCCTCCCGAGGAGCTGAGACTACAGGCACGTGCTACCACGCCCGGCTAATTTTTGTATTTTTCAGTAGAGACGGGGTTTCACCATATTGGCCAGGCTGGTCTCGAACTCCTAACCCCAGGTGATCTGCCCAGCTGGCCTACTCTATGTTTTAGTCCTTGAGAATGTTAGAATTTGATGACACTGAGATGTGGATATACCAGACATGGGGTATTTTCTGTACTCATCAGCATATTTGAAATATTTCATTAAAGTTCTTACTTTGCAAAGTAGACACAGCTGCAATTATGCATTTTTGGAAAATGATTAGGTACTATCTCATCTGTTTTGTTTTTTTGTTTTTTTGTTTTTGAGACGAGGTCTCTGTCACCCAGGCCTGAGTGCAGTGGCGCAATCTCAGCTCACTGCATCCTCTGCCTCCTGGTACAGGTGATCCTCCTACCTTAGCCTCTCAAGTAGCTGGGACTGCAGGTGCACACCACCACACCCGGCTCATTTTTTTTTGTATTTTTGAGCTCAAGCAATTTGCTTGTCTCAGCCTCCCAAAGTGCTGGGATTACAGATGTGAGCCACTGGCCCAGTACTATCTTGCTAAGCCTATAAAATTAGATTAGATTGGTAGTACTTGGGACCCCTCAGAATTCTATAATGTCCTTCTTAGAAGGTGACAGCAGATCTATCCAGCAGACTGTAGATTGTTGTCTTAGTCACCGGCTGATTGTCTTGGTTAAAGCTCTAGTGACTTCAGAACCAGAGAAACTTGTTTTCCAACACATTCAAAGACCAGTTTGCTTTGCAATTTTGCAATAGCTGACATTCAGAATGCCTGCGAGGATTTTGTAAGTGAGGTTCATATTTCGGATAATGTGTGACTTTAGCCATTTCTGATGCTTTTCCAAAAGAAAGTTACTCTTCCCTAAAGGCAGGAATTCTGCTTTTGCTTAGATATTCTGAAGCTTATGAGTTCATCCAAATTTGGTTCCTTTCAGCATTTTCCTGTTGGTCCGTCTCCGTTTTGAAAACATACAGAATGTACTTAATTTTGCCCTAGCATTTGTGAGCATACAAAATAGCACTTGAGTCATATTTTTCATGATTGCTTCCCAATACTATTCTAAGACCAACATAGCATTTTGTCATTTCGTAATAATAGAATTCCTCATTAAGGAATAACTTTCTAAAAATGTGTCCAGCCCATTTCCCCCCAGCCCTGGCCGTTTCCTTTGGTATGTTGGTGTCCGTGACCCTGTCATTGAGTGTGACTGAAAACAGGCCTGGCAGAGGGCCTGGCCTTTGTGAGCCCTCAGATTGTGATAAAGACCCTGAGGAATGTTTTGGCTTTTAGGCAACCTCAGTTCTGTTTTCCTGCTGCCTGTTGATGCAGTGGCTTTTTCTTCCCATCAGTCTGAAGGGTCGTGTTAGTGCCTGGGCTCTCATCAGACCACGGGGAACTCATCCTGGCACTGCTGCCTGCCTCACTTTAACCACCTCAAGTCTCAGCATTCTCATTTGTAAAGCGGAGATATTATTACGTGATTCACAGTTTTATTGTGACCATTAGAGGTAGGGCACATGATATGCTAGGCATCATGCTTGGCGAAGGCAATAAGTAATGCAGCCAGGTGCTGTGGCTCATGCCTATGATCCCAGCACTTTCAGAGGCGGAGGCAGCAGGATCACTTGAGACCAGCCTGGGCAACATGGTGAGAACCCCATCTTTACAAAAAATTAAAGTTAGCCGGGTGTGGTGGTGGGTGCCTGTAGTTCCAGCTACTCAGGAGGCTGAGATGGGAGGATTGCTTGAGCTCAGGAGGTCGAGGCTGCAGTGAGCTGTGATCATGCCACTGTACTCCAGCCTGGGTGACAGAGTAAGACTGAGTCTCAAAATAAATAAATACAAGGTTTTTGCAGAACAGTGAATGAGAAAATGCACTGTTGTTATTTGTGGTGGAAGTGAATACTATATGGCCTGTGTTTCCTGAAGGAACACTGCCTCCATTAAAACAAATGAGCAAACAAAATCCCTTTTCATGACTTCAGTTCTCTCAGGCCTGAGAGTAAAGTTTACATCATAGATGCTTAAAAACAATTCAGTTAGTAAAAGCATGTGACAAGATGAGATGATTTGTCTTCAACGAGGAGCTTCCTTCCATACTCACAAAAAGATGTGTGTCTTAACATAGTAAGGACATGGTTAAATTTAGTCTTATTTGGACCTAACTTCAGCCAATTAATCTGCTACTTAGAACTCTTTTACTCAAATGAAATTTGAGTAAAAAAAAAAAAAAATTTTTTTTTTTGGCCAGGTGCGGTGACTCGTGCCTGTAAACCCAGCACTTTGGGAACCCGAGGCGGGTGGATCACCTGAGGTCAGGAGTTCGAGACCAGCCTCACCAACATTGAGAAACCGCGTCTCTCCTAAAAATACGAAATTAGCGGGTGTGATGGCGCAGTCCTATAATCCCAGCTACTCAGGAGGCTGAGGCAGGAGAATCACTTGAACTTGGGAGGTGGAGGTTGCAGTGAGCCGAGATCGCACCATTGCACTCCAGCCTGGGCAACAAGAGCAAAACTCCATCTTAAAAAAAAAATTATTGTAAGAATTTTCAAGTATATACAAAGCAGTGACACATTTTGTAAACCCCCATGCACCGTCACACAGCTTCAACAACTACCAACATCTGTCTTTCAGACATGTTTTTAGTCCAAGTTTTCTCTTAATAAAGAGACTTTTTCTTTTTCTTTTTTGTTTGTTTGAGACTGAGCGTTGCTCTGTCGCCCAGGCTGGAGTGCGATGGCAAGATCTTGGCTCACTGCAACCTCCGCCTTGCGGGCTCAAGTGATTCTCCTGCCTCAGCTTCCTGAGTAGCTGGGACTACAGGTGCCCACCACCATGCCCAGCTAATTTTTGTATTTTTAGTAGAGATGGGGTTTCGCCATGTTGGCCAGGCTGGTCTCGAACTCCTGACCTCAGGTGATCCGCCCACCTCAGCCTCCCAAAATGCTGGGATTACAGGCGTGAGCCACCGTGCCTGACCATAAAGAGATGTTTCTAAATTCTCCTGGGACAACAGTGAAGTTCTACCTTTCCTTCCTACTTTACCCAAGGAACCTGAAAATAAGGCTGCTTTCTGAAACTTAAACTACTAAGTCAATGATATTTAGAGCAGATGTAAGCAGCTGTCTAGACACAGAATGGCTTCCCAGGCTCGCAAGACTTGTCATGAAGCCCCCAGCACGTCAACAGAAAGCGTCCAAGCTAGAAGAGGCACTGGCTCACAGCAGCACCCCAGAAAGGAAGCGTCTCAGGGACAGATCGTGACCGTGCTCCGGAAGAGCTGTCCTGAGCCGCTACTGTGAGCATTTGGCCTGCCTGACAGATTCCGTTGGTGAGAACGTTCTTAGGAATCATACAGTAAACTAACTTTATTCTGACTTCAAGCATCATGTTCCATTGATGCTTGCTTTCCAAGGTGTTTTGCTGATTCACATCAACATGCAACCTGCTTGACAGAATACAGTGATGTTCTCACTGTAAATTCATCACCTGCTGCTGTGGTCTCATGTATCATCCCGTGCGCTGTTAGCTGAGGCCAGTGCTCCTGTGTCTCCTCAGCACGAGGGCACTGGCAAGAGTGCATGTCTGGGCCTATAAAGATGTTGGCCAGGTTCTAGGCAGGGTTGAATTCACCAAGGTAACTGCCATCCATCCCTCGATAGGCATTTTTTCTCCTACACACCCTCAGGCACATGCCACTTGTACCTGGCACCCTTACTTACGAAGTTACCGAATTCCTGCCATGATACTGTGGGTCACCCTGCTTCATTCTCAGGTGTGGTGTCGGGTGGTTCCTGCCTGGGCGCCCGGTGTTGTTGGGCCCTCCCTCAGGTTATTGGTTTTTGTTTTGAGATGTAATTCACATGCCATATGAGTCACCCATTTAAGGTGTACAATATTCCCCTGAAGTTTATTGTGGAAGAAGGCTGTGTCTGACACTGCTCAGGAAGCTAAGACACAAAGCAGCCAGAGGGGCTGCCAGGGCTCACTGTGGCAGGGCAGCGGAGAGGCTGCTGGCGCCTCTGTAGCTGTTGGGTGCTCTTGCCTTGATGCTGTTTTCAGCGTTGGATTGTTATTGGGTCCCACGTGGGTCCTCTTCATCTCGTCTTGTTGGTGGCAGTGTTGCTCCCAGCGTTGGGGTGGGCAGAGTCACACACCAGAGGACCTCCTCCTGCTGTTTTCTCTGGACCTTGTTGATTATGTGTTTTGTGACCTTTGGCGTATTGTACCTGTTCCAGGTGTACAGCCAGCTGGTTTTGGTTGATGTGTAATGGACAAAAGGTGCCCCTATTTAAAAAAAAATTTTTTTTTCTGCTTGTAGTCCCAGCTACTCAGGAGGCTGAGGTGGGAGGATCACTTGAGCCTAGGAGGCAAGGCTTCAGTGAGCCATGGTCCTGCCACTGCACTCCAGCTTAGGTGACAGAGGAAGACCCTATCTCAAAAACAATTATATAGGCCGGGCGCGGTGGCTCATACCTGTAATCCCAGCACTTTGGGAGGCTGAGATGGGCGGATCACCTGAGGTCAGAAGTTCGAGACCAGCCTGGCCAACATGGTGACACCCCATCTCTACTAAAAATACAAAATTAGCCAGGTGTGGTGGCGCATGCCTGTAATCCCAGCTACTTGGGAGGCTGAGGCAGGAGAACAGCTTGAACCTGGGAGGTGGAGGTTGCAGTTAGCCGAGATCACGCCTCCGCACTCCAGCCTGGGCAACAAGAGTGAAACTCTGTCTCAAAAAAAAAAAAAAAATTATCATAAAATCACTCGTTTTAAGTATATCATCCAAGGATTTTAGCACCTTCTACAGAGCTGTGCAGCTATTGCCACAATCCAATTTTAGAACATTTTCATCATCCCCTAAAGATCCCTTTACCCATCACTCCCCATTCCCACCCCCAGTACCAAGCAGCCACTCATCTACTTCCTGTGTCTATTGATTTGCCTTTTATGGACATACTGTACACTTTCATTCATATGAAGTGTCTAGATAAGGTACCCTCTAACAGGTGACTTTTCATGGTTAGCTTTTTTCAAATGATAGGGAATTTCCTGCTTCAGAAGATGCTTTTTCTGCTGTGCTACTTACCTGTGATCTATTGTGTGGGTGGGATTTCCTTGGAGGCATGTATGTGTTTGTTTGTTTTGCAGAGTAGCAACCTTTTTTGTCCGTTGATTAGTGTTCTGTGGAACATCTGGTTTCATGCCCATCACTGTGACATATATGGGGAGACACAACAGAAGATATATCCCTAGTGGGTGAAACAAACCTAACAAACATGAAAACAACTAGCGAGGAGTCAATGACAACATCTAAGCAAGCGTTTGGCTATGGGATGCTTTTATTGGAGACATGTTTATCAAGCACCCTGTGCCAGGCCCTGTGCAGGTTGGAATGCCCTTGTGCTGAGCAGGCAGAGGTGGGTGAAGGCCAGGGTTAGGGAGGGGTGATAACCGTGATACAGGAGCAGACATGGAGCCACACAGCCAGGCTGTTTTCTTTTCAGGTTGCCTTCAATCCTTCCAGTGGAAAGGCTTATTTTGGTGCAGGTGTTGCTTCTAGCAATTGTTTCTCTCTCCCTTTCAAGAGAGCGTACCGACCTTTTGCAAGAAGTGTTTCTGGCTGGAATTTTATAACATTGGCTTTTGTTTCCCTTTTACTAAAGTAGGGCCAGATTTGAGGGTGCCTTGAAACCCAGGCCCATCTTGGTGTGCCCAAATAGGAGCTGTAACAAGCCGTGGTGCAGGGGTAGGACCTGTGTTGTCTTTGGAGCCATGGGCTGGGCTGCAGGCACTCGAGTTAAGAAGCTTCCTTCTGAGGCTCTTCCAGTAATTTGAGTGTCCTGTGGCCTGCCTGGGCAGAGAGTGGACAGGAAAGATCAGGAAAAGCACGTGTGAGGACTACCGAGGGCGCTGATAGCGCCTCTCCTTCCCAACTTCACTTCTCTGGCTCTGACCTTTCAGCCCTAAGCTCCCCTTGGCCCTGTGGGATGGGGCAGCATCCAGAAGGGTCTTGGAGTCAGGTTTTGTTTGTTTGTTTTTTTTTTTAAGTCATGTTTCCGTTGGGCGTAGTGGCTCGTGCCTGTGATCCCAGCACTTTGGGAGGCTGAGGCAGGCGGATTGCTTGAGCTCAGGAGTTGAAGACCCGCCTGGGCAACATGGTGAAACTCCATCTGTACTTTAGTACAGAAAAAAAAAGCCCAGCATGGTGGCGCACGCCTGTAGTTCCAGTTGCTCAGGAGGGTGAGGCAAAAGAATCGTTTGAACCCGGGAGGCAGAGGTTGCAGTGAGCTGAGATCGAGTCACCACACTCCAGCCTGGCGATGGAGTGAGACTCTCTCTCCAAAATAAATAAATAAAGTTATGTTTCTACACTGGATGTGCATGTCTTCAATAATGGGGACAGGGGACAAAACACACAACTGAAATACAGTTCAGTGGGTGGGTTGCTGTCTTTATTGTTGGGTGATGTGTTTATACAAGGAAGGAAGCACTGAGTGGGCCTGTTGACGATCTGGGCTTGGGAAACAGCTCACAGAGGAACTGCTGAAACTCAAGGCTCTGGTTCTCCTGGGGGATCCATGTACAGGTCTGTGCGTGTCCTTTGTTGCCAGGATTGCCCTGCCAAGCTAACGGGGTTGTGCTTCGCGTTTCAGACTTCTGCCTGGTGTCGAAGGTGGTGGGCAGATGCCGGGCCTCCATGCCTAGGTGGTGGTACAATGTCACTGACGGATCCTGCCAGCTGTTTGTGTATGGGGGCTGTGATGGAAACAGCAATAATTACCTGACCAAGGAGGAGTGCCTCAAGAAATGTGCCACTGTCACAGGTGAGATGGTAGTAGTTGGAGCTTTTGTTTTTTTCCTTTTTTTTTTTTATTTTATTTTTTATTTTTTTTATTGATCATTCTTGGGTGTTTCTCACAGAGGGGGATTTGGCAGGGTCATAGGACAATAGTGGAGGGAGGGTCAGCAGATAAACAAGTGAACAAAGGTCTCTGGTTTTCCTATGCAGAGGACCCTGCGGCCTTCTGCAGTGTTTGTGTCCCTGGATACTTGAGATTAGGGAGTGGTGATGACTCTTAACCAGCATGCTGCCTTCAAGCATCTGTTTAACAAAGCACATCTTGCACCACCCTTAATCCATTTAACCCTGAGTGGACACAGCACATGTTTCAGAGAGCACAGGGTTGGGGGTAGGGTCACCGATCAACAGGATCACAAGGCAGAAGAATTTTTCTTAGTACAGAACAAAATGAAAAGTCTCCCGTGTCTACCTCTTTCTACACAGACATGGCAACCATCCGATTTCTCAATCCTTTCCCCGCCTTTCCCCCCTTTCTATTCCACAAAACCGCCATTGTCATCATGGCCCGTTCTCAATGAGCTGTTGGGTACACCTCCCAGACGGGGTGGTGGCTGGGCAGAGGGGCTCCACACTTCCCAGTAGGGGCGGCCGGGCAGAGGCGCCCCGGCAGAGGCGCCCCTCACCTCCCGGACCGGGCGGCTGGCCGGGCGGGGGGCTCACACCCCCACCTCCCTCCCGGACGGGGCGGCTGGCCGGGCGGGGGGCTGAACCCCCCCACCTCCCTCCCGGACGGGGCGGCTGGCCGGGCGGGGGGCTGACCCCCCCACCTCCCTCCCGGACGGGGCGGCTGGCCGGGCAGAGGGGCTCCTCACTTCCCAGTAGGGGCGGCCGGGCAGAGGCGCCCCTCACCTCCCGGACGGGGCGGCTGGCCGGGCAGGGGGCTGACCCCCCCACCTCCCTCCCGGTTGGGGTGGCTGGCCTGGCGGGGGGCTGACCCCCCCACCTCCCTCCCGGACGCGGCGGCTGGCTGGGCAGAGGGGCTCCTCACTTCCCAGTAGGGGCGGCCGGGCAGAGGCGCCCCTCACCTCCCGGACGGGGTGGCTGGCCGGGCAGGGGGCTGACCCCCCCCACCTCCCTCCCGGATGCGGCGGCTGGCTGGGCAGAGGGGCTCCTCACTTCCCAGTAGGGGCGGCCGGGCAGAGGCGCCCCTCACCTCCCGGACGGGGCGGCTGGCCGGGCGGGGGGCTGACCCCCCCCACCTCCCTCCCGGACGGGGCGGCTGGCCGGGCGGGGGGCTGACCCCCCCACCTCCCTCCCGGATGGGGCGGCTGGCCGGGCAGGGGGCTGATCCCCCCACCTCCCTCCCGGATGGGGCAGCTGGCCTGGCGGGGGCTGACCCCCACCTCCCTCCCAGATGGGGTGGCTGCCAGGCAGAGACGCTCCTCACTTCCCAGACGGGGTGGCTGCCAGGCGGAGGGGCTCCTCACTTCTCATATGGGGCGGTTGCCAGGTGGAGGGTCTCCTCACTTCTCAGACGGGGTGGCTGGGCAGAGACGCTCCTCACCTCCCAGACGGGGTCGCGGCCGGGTAGAGGCGCTCCTCACATCCCAGACGGGGCGGCGGGGCAGAGGCGCTCCCCACATCTCAGACAATGGGTGGCCGGGCAGAGACGCTCCTCACTTCCTAGATGGGATGGCGGCCGGGAAGAGGCGCTCCTCACTTCCTAGATGGGATGGCGGCCGGGCAGAGACGCTCCTCACTTTCCAGACTGGGTAGCCAGGCAGAGGGGCTCCTCACGTCCCAGACGATGGGCGGCCAGGCAGAGACGCTCCTCACTTCCCAGACGGGGTGGCGGCCAGGCAGAGGCTGCAATCTTGGCACTTTGGGAGGCCAAGGCAGGCGGCTGGGAGGTGGAGGTTGTAGCGAGCCAAGATCACGCCACTGCACTCCAGCCTGGGCACCATTGAGCACTGAGTGAACCAGACTCCGTCTGCAATCCCGGCACCTCGGGAGGCCGAGGCTGGCGGATCACTCGCAGTTAGGAGCTGGAGACCAGCCCGGCCAACACAGCAAAACCCCATCTCCACCAAAAAAATACGAAAACCAGTCAGGCGTGGTGGCGCGCGCCTGCAATCACAGGCACTCAGCAGGCTGAGGCAGGAGAATCAGGCAGGGAGGCTGCAGTGAGCCGAGATGGCAGCAGTACAGTCCAGCTTTGGCTCGGCATCAGTGGGAGACCGTGGAAAGAGAGGGAGAGGGAGACCGTGGGGAGAGGGAGGGGGGGAGAGGGAGAGGGAGAGGGAGCTTTTTTTTTTTTTTTTGAGACGGAGTCTTGCTCTGTCGCCCAGGCTGGAGTGCAGTGGCACGATCTTGGCTCACTGCAAGCTCCGCCTCCCGGGTTCATGCCATTCTCCTGCTTCAGCCTCCTGAGTAGCTGGGACTACAGGCGCCCGCCATCACGCCCAACTAATTTTTTGTGTTTTTAGTAGAGACGTGGTTTCACCTTGTTAGCCAGGATGGTCTCGATCTCCTGATCTTGTGATCTGCCTGCCTCCGCCTCCCAAAGTGCTGGGATTACAGGCATGAGCCACTGCGCCCAGCCCCTGCTTTTTTTTTTAGACAGGGTCTCACTGCAGCCTCCACCTCCTGGGCTCAAGCAGAACCTCCCACCTCAGCCTCCTGAGTAGTTGGGACTACAGGCACATGCCACCACACCTTGCTCATTTTGAAATTTTTTATAGAGGCAGGGGTCTCCCTATGTTACCCAGGCTGGTCTTGAACTCTTGGCCTCAAGTGATCCTCCCACCTGGGCCTTCCAAAGGGCTGAGATTACAGGCGTGAGCCACTGTGCCCAGCCAGATTTTGCTCTTTAGAGACAATTTATTAACTGGAATGTGGATACTTTCCTCTCTTGATTAGTTCTTGACAGTGGAATGTGGGTGACGTTTTAAAAAGCAGGAGAAACAGGCACCGTGTGAATGTCCTGGTGGCCGTACAGTGGTTTCACGGCAGACCCTCACTCCTCCTCTTCCCAGAAAGGCAGCAAAACAACAGGGCAGAGCTGGGGCCAGCGTGACCCAGCTTCCTTTCTCCCACTTTACTAAGTGCAAGTTTCAGAGCAGACCAAAGAGGAAGTAGCCTTGCCTTCTTGAGCAGAGCCTTTTTGATCCACTCCGACAGGGCTGCCCCTCTTGTTCCCTGGGTATTTGGGTTATTTTATTTTATTTTGAGACAGAGTCTTGCTCTGTCGCCCAAGTTGGAGTGCAGTGGAGCAATCTCGGTTCACTGCAACCTCAGCCTCCTGAGTAGCTGGGATTCCAGGTGTCCACCACTACGCCTGGCTAATTTTTGTATTTTTAGTAGAGATGGGGTTTTGCAATGTTGGCCAAGCTGGTCTTGAACTTCTGGCCTCAGGTGATCTGCCTGCCTTAGCCTCGCAAAGTGCTGGGATTACAGGTGTAAGCCACCGCACCTGGCCGCTATTTGGGTTATTTTTAATTGTGGGACAAGTGACTTGAATAGCTCACCCAGCCAAGTTACCGGTCAAGTTAAAACAAACATACGTCCTGGAATCCATCCTCTTTGCGGCCCTCACCTGCAAGGAGTTCTGTGGAATCAAGGTAATTTTGACCCTGATAACCTCACAGTTTAAATTAAAACCTAAACCTCCCAGCAGCGTGCCCTGGCTCTTAGCTGAGTGAGAAGGACTTCCTGAGAGCTGGTGGTGATGAGACATTGGCCCTTTGGGGCTGCTCCATCCCGAGTGTTCCAGAGACCCGAGGGTTTGGCCATCCAAATCCTATGTTAAAGATTTTCACTTTTTTCTTTTTTTCTCGCTTAGTCGCCTACCAGGCTGGAGTGCAGTGATGTGATCTTGGCTCACTGCAACCTCCACCTCCTGGGTTCAAGTGATTCTCGCGCCTCAGCCTCTCAAGTAGCTGGGACTACAGGCGTGCACCTCCACACCTGGCTAATTTTTGTGTATTTGGTAAAGATGGAGTTTCACCATGTTACCCAGGCTGGTCTCAAACGCTTGAGCTCAAGCAATCTGCCTGCCTCCCAAAGTGCTAGGATTACAGGCATGAGCCACTGTGCCCAGCTAAACATTTCACTTTAACTGAAAAAACAAACAATTACACTGGCCTTTAAGTAAAAAATAAATAAAAATATTTTCAGCGGCACTCCCCCTAACATGTTTTTTTGATGACTTGGTGTTGTCTCTGTGAGCCACCATTGACCCAGTTACTGTATTTCTATCGTCAGCTGTGATTCATTATGAAGGAGGACTTGGGAGAAATATCTTTTGCTACCTTTTCTGAGCTATCCCAGTCAAGAGTTGCCTTTAGCAAATGTATCTGTCCATCCTGGCTGTTTGTTATCTCCTCAGGAAGGGAGCTGAAGTGTTGAGAACTCAGGCAGTAGACAGTGAACATAGCCAGGGGACATGAGTGGCTGTGTGTTCCTGGGAGCAGGCAGGTTAGCTGTCTCCTTAGAGTCTGGCCCCGCCTTGCAGGTCCAGAAAGCACATATTGGCATCTGACTGGATGCAATGCATGTCTCTCGAGGCACTCCCATGTGAGTCTGTAAAGAGCTAAACACTGCCAGGGCTGCTAGTGCCTGGGGTCCTTTGCCGGCATATTCTCTCCCAGGCAGGCAGGCTCTGTGGGAAGGCAAGTGAGAATGAGACTGCCAGTGTATTAATTCATCATGAGAACCAGGACCGCCCCGGGGAGCAGGCACTCGTGTCCCCGGGCCCACGCCTTTAGTCCGCATAGGCAAGTCTCTAGTCCAGTTGCCAGAAGACTGCTTGATGAAGAGAGAGGCAGAACGCGGGGAGCTGGTTTGCAAGGTGACCGTTTAATAGCATCAGGCTAGGCCAGGCCCGAGGATGCGGAGGAGCCAGGGTTCCCTCCATCTTGGACAAGGTGTGGGAGATAAACGCTGTGTAAAATTTATCATGTTGGCCGGGCACGGTGGCTCACACCTGTAATCCCAGCACTTTGGGAGGCCGAGGTGGGCAGATCAAGAGGTCAGGAGATCGAGACCATCCTGGCTAACACGGTGAAACTCCGTCTCAAAATACAAAAAAAAATTAGCCGGGCCTGGTGGCGGGCGCCTGTGGTCCCAGCTACTCCAGAGGCTGAGGCAGGAGAATGGTGTGAACCCGGGAGGTGGAGCTTGCAGTGAGCCGAGATCGCGCCAGAGCACTCCAGCCTGGGCGACAGAGCGAGACTCCATTTCAAAACAAAAAATTTATCATGTTAACCTTTAAAAAAAGTGTTGTGTTTTGTTTTGTTTTTCTCCCCCAAAAGAGATTAGGTCTTTTTATGTTGCCCAAGCTGGTCTCAAACTCCTGGCCTCAAGTGATGCCCCCCACCCTTCACCCAGTGTAAGCACTGGTATTACAGTTGAATTAGTTAGATGAGTTGATACAGTTAAGCAATTATTTGGCCCTGGAAGTCACTGTGTTTTGATTGTTTGTTTCTTTCTTTGAGACGGAGTTTCACTCTTGTTGCCCAGGTTGGAGTGCAATGGTCAATGGTGCGATCTCGGCTCACTACAACCTCTGCCTCCCAGGTTCAGGCGATTCTCCTGCCTCAGCCACCCGAGTAGCTGGGATTACAGGCATCTGCCATCACGCCTGGCTAACTTTTTGGGGTTTTTTGTTTGTTTTTTGAGACGGAGTCTCACTCTGTTGTCCAGGCTGGAGTGCAGTGGTGCGATTTCGGCTCACTGCAACCTCCGCCTCCCAAGTTCAAGCAATTCTCCTGCCTCAGCCTCCGGAGTAGCTGGGACTACAGGCGCGTGCCACCACACCCGGCTAATTTTTTGTATTTTTAGTAGAGATGGGTTTTCGCAGTGTCGGCCAGGATGGTCTCGATCCCTGACCTTGCAATCCGCCCACCCTGGCCTCCCAAAGTGCTGGGATTACAGGCGTGAGCCACCGCACCCGGCCCTAACTTTTGTATTTTTAATAGGTTTTGCCATGTTGGCCAGGCTGGTCTCAAACTCCTGACCTCAGGTGATCCACCTGCCTTGGCCTCCCAAAGTACTGGAATTACAGCCATGAGCCACTACACCCAGCCAAGTCACTGTCTTTTTAAGGTCACTTTGCACATCTCTGCTCTGATTCCCTGCAAGTTAATCTTAAGTTTCCTCTTCGGGAGGCAATCTTGGTTCCTTATTTCCAAGTTGTGGTCTGGCATGCACATTGAAGGTCCCATGTAAAGGAGAAATGGATGCTGTGGTGAGAGGCGCACAGGGCCAGCTCATTCTTTGTCCCTGGCAGTCTCTCGAAAGCTCTTTCACTGTGCTGTTTCTTTGTCCCCTTGCAGAGAATGCCACGGGTGACCTGGCCACCAGCAGGAATGCAGCGGATTCCTCTGTCCCAAGTGGTAGGTTCTTAAAGAGACCCGTGATGGAGTGAGGCCACCGGATGGGTCATTGTGAAAGGACACTTGTCATTTGGGAACTGTCACAGGCTTCCCTCTCATGGTTCTGTTTACTCAAAATTGGCAAACCGGGGGCTCTGCCTGGGCTGCCGGCTTCTGGCTCCAGCATCCTTATGGGGGAGTTTATACTGTCCAGCTGACACAGGGGCCCGGGATCCTGCAGCACTTCCTGGCTGGCCCCCATCTCCTCCTGGAGGATGGGATGGAGGTGGCTGCTGCCCATGAGGCTCAGGCCCCTCCTTGCTGTGCGGGCCTCCAGCTGCTCTGCTGACCCCACTCCCCGCCCACCCTCCTGTCTGCCTGTTCTGTCTCCTCTGCTTCCTTTGCTCCCTGTTGCCATCGCTGTCCCCTGCCCCGTGGGCATCCTCTGTCCTCTGCCACCCCCGCCTCCCCGCCACTGCAGCTTGTGATCTCAAGATGTGTGTTAGCTTGCTTTGTAGTGCTGGCGGCTGCTGCCCCATTCCTCCTTTATGGTTTAAGGACTCTGCATCGGGCGCCTGGGGTGAGTGGTCCCGATGCACTACCAGGTAGCAAATGCACCCTCGGGGCAGACCTCAGGCCATGGACTCTGGGAGGCTGCTGTGGAGGGGGGACTGCACCGCACCCCTGCTGGAGGATGGGACTCCCCCGGCAGCTGCTACCCACCGAGTGCACTGTAGCTCAGCAGCTGTTGGGCCGGCTGGCTTGCAGAGTGCTGGGGCGTTAGGGTGGTCACTTTCCAGCTTTGCTAGGCCTGGAGTCCTGTGCCTGTCCTGGCTTTGCTCTGCCTGGCTCCCTGTTTATCCTCTGCTAGCCCCCCCACACACCAGCTCTGGTTTCCATCCTGTTGGAGAGGAACATGTCCCCCTCACTGTATTAGAAAGTGTGAACAAGACCGTGTTCCCTATAATATTAGGAGCTGTGGCAGGCTTGGTTTCTATAGGAACCCTGAGGTGGCGGCAGGGCCGCCACATCCAGCACTCTCAGTGTGTGCGTAGAGCCCATTAGGGCTGGGGTGACGTGGCAGAGCCGGCCATGGAAGGGGCTACACACCCCTTCTTAAAGGCGTGTCCACACTCCTCAGTGGGCCCTTCCAGACCCAGACCCAGCTAGGCCTGTGTCCTGTGTCCGGCCCAGCCTCCCTAACACAGATGTTTGTGTTTCAGCTCCCAGAAGGCAGGATTCTGAAGACCACTCCAGCGATATGTTCAACTATGAAGGTAAAACTCCAAAGAGGCCAGGTGCGGTGGCTCACACCTGTAATCCCAGCGCTTTGGGAGGCTGAGGTGGGCGGATCACGAGGTCAGGATATCAAGACCATCCTAACATGGTGAAACCCTGTCTCTACTAAAAATACGAAAAATTAGCTGGGCGTAGTGGCATGCACCTGTAGTCCCAGCTACTCGGGAGGCTGAGGCAGGAGAATTGCTCGAAGCCTGGGAGGCGGAGGGTGCAATGAGCCAAGATTGCGCCACTGCACTCCAGCCTGGGCAACAGAGTGAGACTCTGTCTCAAAAAAAAAAAAAAAAACAAAAAAAACTCCGAAGAAACTTATATATGGGGCAAAACATGTATTCTTAGTTGGGTATTGAGAGACACTTGCGGATTTTCACTGAGGAAGTTGTAGAGCAGGGCTCTCCCCTCCCCAGGTGGCAGCCCCCTGGGGTTGGGGTCAAGGTGACAGGCCCCACGTGGATGCCGCCAGCAGTGGGAAGGAGGCTGCCCCTGTGGAGATGTGCGTTAGAGGCGCAGCCTGGCACGTGGCTCTGCAATTTACATTGTCCCTGAACCTCTCGCCAGCGGCTTGGCTGTGGGCAAGTGACTGTCGCCCCGCCTCAGAGTTTCCATGTATAAAATGAAGGGTCCCAGATAGGTCTCATAGAGACTCAGCCACTGCATGTAAAAGGCCTAGAACAGGGCTTGGCAGAGAGCAGCCTTCAAAGCTCCGAAGCCGTCACCTGGACCCAAGGAGCAGCGCGTCAGAGCCGCTGCACTGGTCTTGGGTGTAATTTACAGGCTTCTTTACCAGAGAGATGTTTCTCCGTCTGCTGGAGCCGCAAGCCTCCTCAGGCACTTTCTGGCTTGCTTCCCCTCCTTGCGGGCCCTACTAATTTGTATTCCCTGGGCTGTCTTACTCCTAGAATACTGCGCCGCCAAGGCAGTCACTGGGCCTTGCCGTGCATCCTTCCCACGCTGGTACTTTGACGTGGAGAGGAACTCCTGCAATAACTTCATCTATGGAGGCTGCCGGGGCAATAAGAACAGCTACCGCTCTGAGGAGGCCTGCATGCTCCGCTGCTTCCGTAAGTCTGCAGCCCCTCAGCCCAGGAAGCCCCGCCCTTGAGGACCCCGGTCCATCTCCCCACCCCTAAAATATGAAGGCCTTGGAAATGCTGTTCTTGGGCCAACCAGGGCGGCAAGGCCTCTAAGCCCCAGAAAAGCTGGAAGAAAGCCCCTCAGAAAGAGCTCCCCATGGAGGCCCTGGCTGACGGGATCCCCTGCGGCAGCTCTGTGGAATGGGGGCTGTGAGCTGACCTCAGGCTGTGTGTTCTCTTCCAGGCCAGCAGGAGAATCCTCCCCTGCCCCTTGGCTCAAAGGGTAAGTGGCCCCTTACCCTCCTCCTGCCATCAGCCTGCCTCCTCCCTTCCTTGACTGAGCTCAGCCCTGCCCAGCTGTGGTTTACATTATCCTTCACTGTGAACATCATTTTGGCAGAAAGTCATGTTTCTGCGTGAGAATGGCGAGGTGGTGGTTTGTCCCACCGTTCAGTGTACACAGTTGGGGCTGGAGTGAGTCAGTCACAAGGCAGGCCCTGCCCAGGCGGCGTGGGTGACTGGGGGTGAGGTCTTCCTGTTGAGCATTTGAGGACTGCTGCACACGGGCCTGAGGCTGGCCTGAGGTGTGGAGGGAGCGCTGCTGTGTGGGGCATAAGAATTGGTCACGGGTGACAGGACGGAGGACCACGGGCCAGGGTGTTTCCCAACACAGTCTGGTCTGAGCAGGAGGCCAGGCCTCTGGCCTGTGTTTCTGAGCTTGAGTTGCAGGTGATAATGTTGGCACAAAAGACCTGCCATGCCAGTCTGGCCTCTTTCTCCACCCGTTTCCCGGTGAAGGAGCCAGGACCTGGCCTGCGAGTCTGTCCTGTTATAGCAGTGAAGCCTGGTTTGCCAGGCACGGGGCTGGGAAGCAAGCGGTCTGGGTCTGGAGGGTGGCCCCAAAAAGGCCAACTCTGCAGCTCCACAGCCACATGGGGGAGGCTGCCACAGGTCACACTCCTTAGCCGGATCCCCTCCTGAAGAAAAGCATCTGAGCTGAGCAGCGAGACTGCAGTGGGGCAGACACTATTAAATTTGCTGGCACAGCTCTGAGTACCCCCTCGCTTCCACCCTGACTTCATCCCGCAGTAGCTCTCAGCCCTCCCAGCCCCTGCAGGGCCACGTCTTTCTCTATTGCCGGTCAGTGTGTGTGTGCACAAAGCCCCTAAGGTTTCATGTGTACACACCGGTGCTAAGTGTTTTTTACACCCTTGTGCATCTCTCGGCCTGGGGCTCCTGTGCGGGTTGCCCTGAGAGTTGGGTTTTTAGTTCAAAAAGAAGGAACACAGATGACTACTCTGCGGGCGACACGGCCACTCTGCTGGCACGCACATAGCATGGCGCCTCCTTTTTTGGGGGACTCTCCTTGGTGGCATCTCTGGCAGGCTGTGTCCTCTCCAGCTGCAGTTCTGGACCCTGTCTGGGTTGGGGAGGGGCATTGGGTCCTCAGGCTGAGCCCACCTGGATTCCCCAGGCCCTTGGTGAGCGCCACTCTGGCTGCAACTCCCCTTGCCTGGCCCGTCCTGAGGCCCCTCTCTCGTCCTCAGTGGTGGTTCTGGCGGGGCTGTTCGTGATGGTGTTGATCCTCTTCCTGGGAGCCTCCATGGTCTACCTGATCCGGGTGGCACGGAGGAACCAGGAGCGTGCCCTGCGCACCGTCTGGAGCTCCGGAGATGACAAGGAGCAGCTGGTGAAGAACACATATGTCCTGTGACCGCCCTGTCGCCAAGAGGACTGGGGAAGGGAGGGGAGACTATGTGTGAGCTTTTTTTAAATAGAGGGATTGACTCGGATTTGAGTGATCATTAGGGCTGAGGTCTGTTTCTCTGGGAGGTAGGACGGCTGCTTCCTGGTCTGGCAGGGATGGGTTTGCTTTGGAAATCCTCTAGGAGGCTCCTCCTCGCATGGCCTGCAGTCTGGCAGCAGCCCCGAGTTGTTTCCTCGCTGATCGATTTCTTTCCTCCAGGTAGAGTTTTCTTTGCTTATGTTGAATTCCATTGCCTCTTTTCTCATCACAGAAGTGATGTTGGAATCGTTTCTTTTGTTTGTCTGATTTTTGGTTTTTTTAAGTATAAACAAAAGTTTTTTATTAGCATTCTGAAAGAAGGAAAGTAAAATGTACAAGTTTAATAAAAAGGGGCCTTCCCCTTTAGAATAAATTTCAGCATGTGCTTTCTTTATGGGAGTCCTAATTTCAACCCTACCAAA
The DNA here is from genome assembly GCF_028858775.2 of Pan troglodytes. Lineage (NCBI taxonomy): Eukaryota > Metazoa > Chordata > Mammalia > Primates > Hominidae > Pan > Pan troglodytes. The sequence continues at coordinate 41,416,447 of NC_072418.2, forward strand.
ATGATCACAAGACACTATCTGAGGTGTCCCATTCTAGAAATAGACCCCTCAAAATAACGTCTTTCAGATCTTTTTGAATGAATCCACAAGATGAAATAAATGTCCTATTACTGAGTGCCCGTGAACTTTCGCCAAACCACACTTAGCCTCACCACCTGTGAACGCTGATATTTTATTACTCTATTTCACTTTTTAAAACTTCTGGCTACAACCCTTTGAACTGATCTTGATGTCCCACTATAGGCTGTAGCCCACACCTTGAAGCACTGCCCTCGAGGGCGCAGGAGGGGCGCGTGCTGTCCAGGGAGGACCAAGACCTTCCGGGGTTGGAGGGGCTTAACCGAGTCCTTGTGGCGTCCATGATGCTTCTCCTCTCGTGGTTCTGTGCTCTCTGCATCTTGAAGGGGTGGTGGGAGGGCGCTCTAGGTCAGGCCTTGCACTGCCTGCCCTGGGCTTTTCTGTCAAGTCTCCAACACACCCCTGTGTGGGAACGGGGACAGAGAACTGCCCGGCTGAATTTGGCCTTCAGGCCCAATCCTGCTGCCTCCTGTGGGTGTTCCTTTCCTGACACTAGACTCTAGAAGCCCCTTTCCTCCCTCCTCTATTCCAACAGGGAGGTCCTGGGGTACAGGCATCTGGGCGCCCCATGAGGTCCGGTAAGCAGCTGGACTCTACCTGCCTCAGAGACACAGGAGGAGTGGCCAGGTGCAGTGCCACAGACCAGACTGCTTTCGACTGCTTGGAACCAAAGAACTTCCATGTCTTTCCCTTGGCCCTTCCTAGAAATCCCTTAGGGCTTAAAACTCTCTTCCAGAAGCAAGTTGGGCAAATAGCTCATCTGCTCCTGCCCCGCCTCCCTCACAGCAGATGCCGCAAAGGGATCCTGGTGTCCTCCCAGCTGATCCCCGCATGCCTCAGCCCACTCTCCAGTGGTCATTGCAGCTGGCTCGGGGTTGGTGAACAAGTGGAATCTACTTACCACGTCCCAGACAAATCAGACACACAGGGGTCTGGGCGAGCCTGTGGTCCAGGGAAAGAGGGCCTGGGAGTTGGGCAGAGCCTCTCCACCTGCAGCGCTCTGTGTGTGGCAGTGGGCGCGGCCCCTAACCCCTGCAAGCCTGCAGAGTCTGCACATGCGCCTCTGCCCAGCAGGAGTCTTTCTCCACCAACTCCAATATGGACTGTCTCCTGTCTCAGTCATGTTGAAAAAAAAAAAATTGTGCCTTTGGACTTTTTTTAAAAACTTGAGAATTGGCCGGGCACAGTGGCTCATGCCTGTAATCCCAGCAGTTTGGGAGGCTGAGGCGGGCGGATCACCTGAGGTCAGGAGTTCCAGACCAGCCTGGCCAACATGGTGAAACCCCCTCTCTACTAAAAATACAAAAAATTAGCCGGGCGTGGTGACGGGCGCCTGTAATCCCAGCTACTCGGGAGGCTGAGGCAGGAGAATCGCTTGAACCTGGGAGGCAGAGGTTGCAGTGAGCCAAGATCACGCCATTGCACTCCAGCCTGGGTGACAGAGCGAGACTCCTTTCAAAACAAAAAAGCAACAAAAAAAACTTGAGAATCACTTAATTCTACCATAATAGGAAGTTAGATGAAGGGAATTCTCTGAAGCCCAGTTGAGCTTCTGTAGGTTTCTAATACAATGAGCCTTTATATGTTTCTAGTGCAGAAGCTGCTGCTCTGTGACCCACTTCTCCTGCCTAAACCTGCCCCTTCTCATGGCAAGGGAGGCCCCAGCCCCTCCGCTCCTGGCAGCTCAACTCCATCTGGGCCTCTGGACTCTTTCCAGGGCGACTGGTGGGCCTCACCACAGCAGACACTCTTCAGGCTGCTGCCGCCGTGGCCCTTGAAGCTCAGCTGTGCCATGTGTTCAATTCTTGGGGCATTTTACGGCCTGACAAAGGCCCTCTTTTTGTTGGAAAGGCCGCCCAACAGTGGGTCAGTGGCCTAGGCATTCAGTGGCCACTTCACATCTCTGTCTCCCTGGGGCTGCTGGCACCATTGAGAGGTGGAATGGGCTTTATAAAAAATATCAACTCATTGCTGGTCCAAGTGTAGTAGTGTAACAAGTAATTGATCACAACCAGTTACAGAGTTCTTTGTTCCTTCTGCTGCTTTACTTGACCAGCCTGAAAAAAAATCAGCTCACCGAAAATCAGCTCAGAGCTTCTCACTCTCTCTTCCCCTGGTCCACAAGCTTGAGGAAGGCAGACAGTGTGGCTGTCCCTAGAAAGTGTTCCCCTGGGCCATCTCCTGGGTAAAGATCAGGACAAAGGGCTCGGCGGTTATACAGACTCATAAACATTAGGGGCCGGTGCAGTGGCTCATGCCTCTAATCCCAGCACTTCGGGAGGCTGAGGCAGGTTTATCACTTGAATCCAGAAGTTCGAGGCTAGCCTGGGCAACGTGGCAAAACCCCATCTCTACAAAAAAACAAAAATTAGGCAGGCGTGGTGATGCATGGCTGTGCTCCCAGCTACCCAGGAGTCTGAGGTGGGAGGATCGCTAGAGCCCAGGAGATCGAGGCTGCAGTGAGACACGATTGCACCACTGCACTCCAGCCAGGGCAACAGAGCACGACCCTGTCTCAAAAAAAATACAAATTGGGCACAGTGGCTCACACCTGTAATCCCAGCACTTTGGGAGGCTGAGGTGGGCCAATCACTTGAGGTCAGGAGTTAGAGACCAGCTTGGCCAACATGGTTGAAACCCCATCTCTACTAAAAATACAAAAATGAGCCAGGCATGGTGGCACACACCTATAGTCCCAGCTACTCGGGAGGCTGAGGTAGAACTGCTGGAACCCAGGATGCAGAGGTTGCAGTGGGCCGAGATCGCGCCATTACACTCCAGCCTGGGTGACAGAGCGAGACTCTGTCTCAAAAAAATAAATAAAAAACAGGCCGGGCGCAGTGGCTCGCACCTGTAGTCCCGGCACTTTGGGAGGCCGAGGCGGGTGGATCACAAGGTCAGGAGATCGAGACCATCCTGGCTAACACGGTGAAATCCTGTCTCTACTAAAAATACAAAAAATTAGCCGGGTGTGATGGTGGGCGCCTGTGGTCCCAGCTACTCCGGAGGCAGAGGCAGGAGAATGGCGTGAACCCAGGAGGCAGAGCTTGCAGTGAGCCGAGATCGCACCACTGCATTCCAGCCTGGGTGACAGAGCGAGACTCCGTCTCAAAATAAATAAATAACAAATAAATAAAAATTAGGAATTCTACCCTTATCATTCCTGGGTATGTGTGCCTCTTTTCTTCCCACAACATCAAGCCCAGGCCTGCCTGATGGGTGCAGCCTCCAGGGGGCAGGCCCACCGGAACAGGACCTATGGGGCTTGGCCTTAGTTCAGGTTCTGCCCTTGGGACTCTCCTGGACTCGCTTGTCCTAGGTCCCAAAGACAGTGGCCACTTGGTCGAGTGTCCTTTTTGCCAAGTCTCCCTACTTGGCACATCAGACAACGTGAGGGAAATCATAAGTCTCTAAATTTGTAAAAATGCCCATGTTCCATTCACATCTGACTCTTCCAAAAACAAGTCTGGGTGTGAGTAGATGTTGAAAGAAGAAGTGAAGCGGTACTTCCTGGGGTGGGATACAGACTGATTTCATGTCCTTGGAGGGAGACCAACAACCTGGCACCTGAGGAGGGAACACCTTAGACCCCAGGAGGTGGGGGGAGAGGGGTGGGGAGGGTGCAATCAGTCCTCCCTCTGGCCTCCAGACCCAGCACCGCTGCTTGGCCAGACTGTCACCTGATCCTCCCAAGTCCAGCAGCATCTGCAGCTGCTATTCTGACCCACTATAAAAACACACCTGTAAGCTGGGCGCAGTGGCTCATGCTTGTAATCCCAGCATTTTGGGAAGCCCAGCACTTTGGGAAGCCAAGGCGGGCAGATCACTTGAAGTCAGGAGTTCCAGACCAGCCTGGCCAACATAGTGAAACCCCATCTCTACTAAAAATACAAAAATTAGCTGGGCGTGGTGGCGCATGCCTGTTGTCCCAGCTACTCGGGAGGCGGAGGCATGACAATCGCTTGAACCTGGGAGGCGGAGGTTGCAGCAAGCGGAGATGGTACCACTGGCACCCCAGCCTGGGTGACAGAGTGGGACTCTGTCTCAAAAAAAAAAAAAGAAAAGAAAAACCCCACACTTGTAGACATGGCCAGTCTAGAGCCATTCTGCACCTGAAGCCATCAATGGCAGCTCCTGAATGTGGGGCCCCCTCCCCCAACACACAAGATGTTTCTAAACGTAGGGACAGGCCCAGCCTTTTTCCAGTCTGGCTGGTACAAAATCATAGGCTTCTGATGCCCAAGGAGCTCTGAGCTCTACCCCATGTAGTCATTGAGCCTGCAGCTCAGTAGCATTGCCCATGGGGCTTAACCAAACCAATGCTGTGGTGTTTCCAAGTGACGTTTCCCAATTCCTGCCTGGGCACAGTACTCACGCCTGTAATCGCAGCACTTTGGGAAGCTGAGATGGAAAAATCGTTTGAGCCTGGGAGGTCAAGGCTGCAGTGAACCATGCTCACAATGCTACCACTGCACTCCAGCCTGGGCAACAGAGCAAGACAAGACCCCATCTCTAAAAACAAAAACAGAAAAATTCCTGAGCTGGGCACCCTGGACCCCTCAGGTTGTGTGTTTGCATGTGGGAAGGTGGCCCACAGAATGTCTCACCTCTGGGGAGGAGGTTGTTTTTTGGGTTTGTAATGACAGGCAATGACACCAAAGATCAGATCAGACCTGACTCCCTTGTGTGAATCCTAGTGAAGTGCTCCCAAACCTTTCTGGCACCAAGGACTGGTTTTGTGGAAGACAGTTTTTCCGCAGACCAGGGTGGTGGGGGGTAGGGGGTGGTTTCATGATGAAACTTCTACCTCAGATCATCAGGCATTAGATTCTCATAAGGAAGCTGGGTGCATTGGCTCACACCTGTAATCCCAGCACTTTGGGAGGCTGAGGTGGGTGGATCACTTGAGGTCAGGAGTTGGAGACCAGCCCGGCCAACATGGCGAAACCCCGTCTCTACCAAAAATACAAAAATTAGTTGGGTGTGGTGATGCACGCCTGTAATCCCAGCTACTCGGGAGGCTGAGGCATGAGAATCACTTGAACCCAGGAGGCGGAGGTTGCAGTAAGCAGAGATCATACCACTGTACTCCAGCCTGGGCAACAGAGTGAGACTGTGTCTCAAAAAAAAAAAAAAAAAGATTCTCATAAGGAGCATACAACCTAGATCCTTTGCATGCACAGTTCACTATACGGTTTGCACTCCTATGAGAATCTGATGCCGCTGCTGATCTGACAGGAGGCGGAGCTCAGGCAGTGATGGTCACTCGCCTCCTGTGCATCTGGGTTCCTAACAGGCTGGGGACCGGTACTGGTCTGTGGCCTGGGGGTTGGAGACCCCTGTCCTAGTGAATAGGAGACTGTGTCCGGGATGTCTGAAATAAGACCTGCTGGTCCCCTCGCCCCTGGAACCTGGCGGCATGGTTGAGGTTAATGCTGCAGATTGGAGTCCAGTTGATCATAGATGCTTAATGAGATGCTGTATGAAACAACACATTTGGCCCCAGCCTCTGTTGGTCAGATTCATCAGAGTGGAAGCAGAATGACACATTCATTCGATTTATCAGCAGCTAAGGTGGTAGAGGGGAGTCTCTCATTCCTACAGGTCTTGCTGAATGTACCAGGAATGCATGACCCTGATAGCTCTCTCCCTTGGTTTAATTTTTTCTTTCTTTCTTTCTTTCTTTCGAGACAGAGTTTCACTGTGTCGCCTAGGCTGGACTACAGTGGTGCAATCTGAGCTCACTGCAACCTCTGCCTCCCAGGTTCAAGTGATTCTCTTGCCTCAGCCTCCTAAGTAGCTGGGATTATAAGGGACACACCACCAGGCTCGGCTAATTTTTGTATTTTTAGTAGAGATGGGGTTTCGCCATGTTGGCCAAACTGGTCTCAAACTCCTGACCTCAAGTGATTGACCTGCCTCGGCCTCCCAAAGTGCTGGGATTACAGGCGTGAGCCACCATGCCTGGCCTCCCTTGGTCATTTCTTACGGTTGTGTTTGCAGCAAGCACATTGAGGGGTGAGGGCAGGCTGGGTATAGCCAGGCAGGTCCCCAAGCTTAGCATGCCTCTTTCGTAACAACCCACTCCCTGTGCAGGTGTCCATCTGGGTCCCCGGCTCTGCCTCCACAGCCCAGGGGAATCCCACACATGGTGGCGTCTGTGCTGCTTCGTGCGAGCAGGAAAGCCTTTGTCTCTGACCCTGGAGTCTCGAGACTTCTCCCAGCGTTTTTGAAACAGTAAGAGGCTCACATACTAGCCTGTTAAGTGGAATCATATCAAATCCCAGACCCAGCAGTCAGCTGGGTGGAGGCCAAGCCTGGGCCTTTCCAGTTGGGTTGTCAGCCCCTTGGCACTTCCCACGGACGGTCCGTCGAGATTTCCTGACGATCAGGATCCCAGAACATCAAGGACCAGAGCAAGACTGACTGTGGTCAGAGGTTCCAGTCCAGAGCTTTCGTCTTCTGGGAAAGGAAACTGGGTCCCTGCATACTGTGTGCTTAAGGTCATCTGTCTCCCAAGATGTGGTTGATTTCAAAGAAAACATTCAGGAACAGGGATTATGGTGTTTACAGAACCAAGGCACTATATTCCTGTAAGCTTCAGGAAAGAAACAAAACCAGCCTTGCTGCAGCCGCTTTTCCAGTCCACCCATCAGCCCTTGGGCATGCAGGAGTGTGAGACCTGCCGGGAGGGCTAGACAGTGCCCTTCTTGGTCCCACACCGTCTTGCCTTCCCAACGCAGTTAAATTGACATCCAGAAATCTTCCTAAATTGCAGAGATTAAGTAAAAGCTTTCAGGGTTAGAGTGTCCCTCGGAAGGATGGCTGCTGGTGAAATGTTAGAGAAGGGGTAAGCTGACCTAGCAGTGGATGACATCAATACTGCTGCCAGCTGGGAGCACAGGTCCCTTTTTCCTACAGGGGAGAAGGCACTGTTTATACCCTCAAGGCATTTTAGGCAGAGATCATCAGGGAATAAACAGGAAAGGGCAGGCTGGGTGCAGTGGCTCATGCCTGTAACCCCAGCATTTTGGGAGGCCAAGGAGGATCAATTGAGCCCAAGAATTCAAGACCAGCCTAGGCAACATAGTGAGACCCCATCTCAAAAAATATATATATATTTTTTGAGATGGGGTCTCACCCTGTTGCCCAGACTGGAGTGCAGTGGCGCAATCTTGGCTCACTACAACCTCCACCTCCCAGGCTCAAGCGATTCTCCTGCCTCAACCTCCCAAGTAACTGGATTACAGACGCCTACCACTACAGCCTGGCTAATGTTTGTATTTTTAGTAGAGACGGGGTTTCATCATGTTGGTCAGGCTGGTCTCAAACTCCTGACCTCAGGTGATCCACCCGCCTCAGCCTCCCAAAGTGCTGGGATTACAGGTGTGAGCCACTGCGCCCAGCCCCCCAAAAATTTTTTGTATGAGCCAAGCATAGTGGTGCATGGCTGTAGTCCCAGCTACTCAGGAGGCTGAGGTAGGAGGATCCCTTGAGCCCAGGAGGTTGAGGCTACAGTGAGCTATGATCATACCACTGCACTCCAGCCTGGGTGACAGAGCAAGACCCTGCCTCAAAAAAAAAAAAAAAAAAAAAAAGTTACTGGGTGCGGTGGCTCATGCCTGTAATCCCAGGACTTTGGGAGGCCAGGGTGGGCAGATCACAAGGTCAGGACATCGAGACCATCCTGGCTAACACAGTGAAACCCCATCTCTACTAAAAATACAAAAAATTAGCTGGGTGTGGTGGCGTGTGCCTGTAATCTCAGGTACTCAGGAGGCTGAGGCAGGAGAATCGCTTGAACCAGGGAGTTGGAGGTTGCATTGCAGTGAGCTGAGATCAGGCCACTGCACTCCAGCCCGGTGACAGAGCAAGACTCCGTCTCAAAAAAAAAAAAAAAAAAATAGAAGAAGAAAACAAAAACTAACATTGATTGAGCATCAGTTTAACTTGTGCCAGGCAGGTTCTGTGCAAAACCATTTCTTAGATAAGTTTTCCTTTTTACAGACGAGGAAGCAGTAGTCCAGAGTGGCTAGCTGATTTGTCCACAAAGCAGTAAGCGGTAGAGCGACTGACCTCCAGGACCCAAACTTGCAGCCCCTCTGTGCCGGTGGTGACTCGCCCTTAGCACAGTACCTGGCAGCAGGCGATGCCACCTGTTCACTAAGGCATGGCGAGCAGCACCTCTGAGTCACACCATTCTGGGTGGTGCACAAAGCAGATGAGTTCTCACCCTCATGGAATGCGCACTCTGCCTCGAGAGACGGGCACTTTCTCTCATATCCTGCATCCAGTTGCAGGCAAAGCCACAATCATTGCTCACCTCCCAGTCACACTCAGGGTAAAGAGCAAAGGTCTTTGATTTACAAGTCCACACCCGCCACCCGCCTCTCCTCCCCTCTCCCTCATCTGCCTCTCTCCTTCTGCTCTCTGCCACTCTGACCTCAGCGCAGCTCCTCAGACACAGGCACATTCCTGCCTCAGGGGCCTTTGCATTTGCTCTTCCCTCTTCCTCTATACGCTTGCATCGCTTGCCTGCTTGTCTTCAGGTCTTTTTTTTTTTTTTTTTTGAGTCTCGCCCTGTTGCCCAGGCTGGAGTGCAATGTCACGATCTTGGCTCACTGCAACCTCCGCCTCCCGGGTTCAAATGATTGTCCTGCCTCAGCTTCCCGAGTAGCTGGGATTACAGGCGCCCACCACCATGCCCAGCTAATTTTTGTATTTTTGGTAGAGAGGGGGTTTCACCATGTTGGCCAGGCTGGTCTCGAACTCTTGACCGCCTGCCTCGGCCTCCCAAAGTGCTGAGATTACAGGCATGAGCCACTGCACCAGGCCTGTCTTCAGGTCTTTTTTATTTTTTTATTTTATTATTTATTTATTTATTTATTTATTTATTTTGAGACAGAGTCTCGCTCTGTCGCCCAGGCTGGAGTGCCGTGGCGCGATCTCGGCTCACTGCAAGCTCCCCCTCCCGGGTTCACACCATTCTCCTGTCTCAGCCTCCCGAGTAGCTGGGACTACAGGCGCCTGCCACCATGCCCGGCTAATTTTTTTGTATTTTTAGTAGAGATGGGGTTTCACTAAGTTGGCCAGGATGGTCTCAATTTCCTGACCTCGTGATCCGCCCGCCTCGGCCTCCCAAAGTGCTGGGATTACAGGCATGAGCCACTGCACCCGGCCCACATACTACATTTTCTATCCACTCACCAGTTGATGAAGACTTAATTTGTTTCCAGTTTTCTTTTTTCTTTTTTTTGAGATGGGATCTCCCTGTATTGCCCAGGTTGGTCTTGAACTCCTGGGCTCAAGTGATCCTCCCACCTAAGCCTCCGAAAGTGCTGGGATTTGTTTCCAGTTTTTTTCCTACTATGCTATACTTTTGACTTTGTTTCCCTGACTAGGATGTCAATTCCATGAGGCTGGATTTTTGCTGATTTTTTTTTTTTAACCTCTGTACCCCTAGCTTTTTTTTTTTTTTTTTTTTTTTTTTGAGATGGATTCTTGCTCTGTCGCCCAGGCTAGAGTGCAGCAGTGTGATCTTGGCTCACTGCAACCTCCACCCCCCGGGTTCAAGCAATTCTCCTGCCTCAGCCTCCCAAGTAGCTGGGATTACAGGCGTACGCCACCATGCGCGACTAATTTTTGTATTTTTTTTAGTAGAGACGGGGTTTGACCATGTTGGCTAGGCTGGTCTCAAACTCCTAACCTCAGGTGATCCACCTGCCTCAGCCTCCCAAAGTGCTGGGATTACAGGTGTGAGCCACTGTGCTCAACCTGTGTGTTTTGAGACAGGGTCTTGCTCCATCACCCAGGCTGGAATGCAGTGGCTCAATCACAGCTTACTGCAGCCTGGACTTCCCAGGCTCAAGTGATCCTCCTGCCTCAGCCTCTCAAGTAGCTGGAACTACAGGTGAGTGCCACCATGCCTGGCTAAGTTTTAATTTTATGTAGAGATGGTCTCAGTATGTTGCCCAGGCTGATTTCAAACTCTTGGGCTCAAGTGATCCTCCTGCCTTGCTTCCCTCCCAAAGTGCTAGGATTACAGGCATGAACCACTGCACCTGGCCCATGCTATGTTTGCCCCTCGTCTTCTTACCTACTCCCTCAGTTTTCTCATCTGTGAAGCAGGGGTTGGAACAGTAGGGGTTGAATGTTTGTGTCTTCCCCAAACTCCTGTGCTGAAGCCGAGTGATGGTATTTGGAGGTAGGACCTCTGGGAGGTCATCAGGTGATGCGGGTGGAGCCCTTATTAATGGGATTTGTGCCCTTATAGAAAGGGACACAACATGAGATGATCTTGCTCTGGGCCATGCGGGGAGGAAGGGAGAAGGTGGCTGTCAACGAGCCAGGAAGCGGCACTCCTGACACTGGATCTACCAACACCCCTATCTCAGACTTCCAGCCTCCAGGACCTTGAGAACTGTGTTTCCTGTTGAAGCCACCCTCTCTATATTTGTTACAGCAGCCCACACTGATTAAGACACTTATCTTTTTTTTTTTTTTTTTGAGATGGAGCCTCGCTCCATCACCCAGGCTGGAGTGCAATGGCACAATCTCGGCTCACTGCAACCTCTGCCTCCCGGGTTCAAGTGATTATCCTGGCTCAGCCTCCCAAGTAGCTGGGATTGCAGGCACCTGCCACCATGCCTGGCTAAATTTTGTATTTTTAGTAGAGACAGGGTTTCACCATGTTGGCCAGGCTGGTCTCCAACTCCTGACCTCAGGTGATCCACCTGCCTCGGCCTCCCAAAGTGCTGGGCGTGAGCCACCATGCCCGGCCTGACACTTATCTTTTATATCTATATATTTTTTTCTTTGTTGAGACGGAGTCTCACTGTGTCGCCCAGGCTGGAGTGCAGTGGTGTGATCTTGGCTCACTGAAACCTCTGCCTCCCAGGTTCAAGTGATTCTCGTGCCTCAGGCTCCGGAGCAGCTGGGATTACAGGCGTGAGCCACCATGACTGGCCTAAAACACCTACCTTTTATTTTTTAAAAAACCAACACATTATCAGTACTTCATGCCAGACACCATTCTAGGAAATTAACTCCTCTGACTCTCACATCAATCCCATGGGTAGCTGTTATTTACAGATGAGGAAACTGAGGCACAGAGGTAAAACAACTTTGCTGAGGTCACCTTGCTGCTAAGTGACACAGCTGGCATCTAGTGCAGCAGGCTGGCTCCAAGTCTATGCCCCTCACCCCTCAGACGCTGCTCACCAAGCTGGAGGGGCTGTGGGAGCGAGTTAGAACACGGGACGCCCCTGGCAGCAGCGCCCTGCGTGTTAAAGCGCCGCGGAGGAAGCTGTATTGTCGCGGTACGCAGGAAGGCAGGGGCAGCACCTCCCTCTTCAAGAACGAGCATCTGAGCTTTTGGGGGAAACCTGTAGCTCCCCGAATGCCATCCACAGAGCCCCCCTCAGTCGGCCTCCCCTGAGGCACCAAGGCTGGCGGAGGCAGTCACCTGTCCATCTCCCCCACTTCTCACAGAGGAAATCCTGGGTGGTGCCGGGCAATGAGTCAGGGCTGAGGACCAGGACAGAGGTTGGGTGGGGCGTCTCAGCATTCCTCCAACGGGCAGGTCTCAGCGCTCCTCCCCCTGCTCCGCTCCTCTGCAGGGCCCAGGCGCCCTTGGCCTTAGGACACAACTTCTCTCACCGCCATGGAGTTCGACCTGGGAGCAGGTGAGCTCCTGGGGAGTGTGGACTGGAGGTGCACGGGGCCGGACTCAAGCCCAGAAGCTGCCTGCACCAACCACCCAACTTCTCTCCACAGCCCTGGAGCCCACCTCCCAGAAGCCCGGTGTGGGGGCGGGCCATAGGGGAGATCCCAAGCTCAGTCCCCACAAAGTTCAGGGCCGGTCGGAGGCAGGGGCAGGTCCGGGTCCAAAGGTAAGTCGCCTCATCACCGGCTGCGGAGGGGCGGGAAGGCTGGGGTTGCCCCTGACCCCAGGGTCCTGCCTTGGGCCTCCAACTTCGGGGGCTGGGTAAGGGGCGCCGCCTCACTGCCGCACCTCCATCCAGCAAGGACACCAGAGCTCTTCCGACTCCAGCAGCAGCTCCAGCGATTCGGACACGGATGTGAAGGTAAGGGGCTCTCGCCAGCGTCCCCAAGCACGTGCCCTGCACCCCAGAGAGGCGTCCCCGCGCTGGGGCTGGCGGGGAGGGTGCGGGGAGTGGTCCCCGTCTCGCTTCCAGCCCGGAACCATCTCTTCTCTCTCATCCCTGCCCTCGGCCCCACAGTCCCACGCTGCTGGCTCCAAGCAGCACGAGAGCATCCCGGGCAAGGCCAAGAAGCCCAAAGTGAAGAAGAAGGAGAAGGGCAAGAAGGAGAAGGGCAAGAAGAAGGAGGCTCCCCACTGAAGGGCCCTGGACAGGGCTCATTAAACCTTCCTCTCTGCCTTCTGCGACTGGTCAGCGTGGTGCCTACTCTGGCCCGTCTCCAGCTCCCTGCCCCCTGCCCAGCGCTGGGCCCGCCCATTCGTGCGCGAGGCCAAGGAGAGGCTGTCCACGCCATGCCCATCAGGGTTTATTGTTTCTGTAACAGCGGCCACGCCCTGGGGCGGTGGCCTGTGCAGCTGGAGATCTCTCAGCACCTTGGGTTGGGGGCGGGGCTGGGCGGGACATGGGATGGAGGCGGTGCCTGTGGCCAGACAGGGTGGACCCTGGGGCCTGCAGGCAGGAGATGAGTCCGGCGGCCACAGTGGCCCCCAGCAGCAGCAGCAGCAGCAGCGGGAGCTTCAGCGGGCGCGCTCACCGCACCAGGTGGAAGGTGAGCCAGTACATGAGCATAGGCTGCGCCGCCGCCACCGCCATGGTCAGGTACATGCGCAGCTGGTTCCGGGCCCCACGCACCGGTACCCCCTCAGCTGCTGCGTCTGCCAAGATCTTCAGCCGCAGGGTCCGGATCTGGGTGGGAAAGGGAGAGAGGAACCAAGGGATTTACCCTTGAGCCCTCTGGGCCAGAGTGAGAGCCCGGACATACTTCCAGCTTCTGCCTAGAAGCCCCAGGCAGCTGGGGACAAGTCCCTGGCCCTCTGCAGCCTCAGGTTTCTGCTCCCGGGGCCTCAGTTTCCCCAAACCTCCTAACATGGTGAGGATTTGCTTCTCCCCGGGCCCTGTGGGCAAAATATGAGAAGGTTCCACACTCAAATGCCAGGCAAGGTCTGGGAGCAGGTGAAGGGGGACTTCCCGGTGGACACCCGGCCTGAGGGGGTGGGAGACGGGGCCCAGGCTGCTGCCCACCCTTATGCTGGCCACATGGCAATTTCTGAAGACACACCAGAAATGCTATCTTTATTTTTATTAAAGGACAGGGTCTCTGGCCTGGTGCGTTGGCTCACGCCTGTAATCCCAGCACTTTGGGAGGCCAAGGCGGGCGGATCACGAGGTCAGGAGATTGAGACCATCCTGGCCAACACGATGAAACCCCGTCTCTACTAAAAATACAAAAATTAGCTGGGCGTGGTGGTGAGTGCCTCTAATGCCCGCTACTCGGGAGGCTGAGGCAGGAGACTTGCTCCTGAACCCAAGAGGCGGAGGTTGCAGTGAGCCAAGATCCCGCCACTGCACTCCAGCCTCCTGACAGAGCGAGACTCTGTCTCACAAAAAAAAAAAAAAAAGTCAGGGTCTCACCCTGTCCGCCAGGCTTGACTGCAGTGGCGTGATCTCAGCTCACTGCAGCCTCAACCCCCCAGACTCAAGTGATCCTCCCACCTCAGCCTCCTGAGTAGCTGGGACTACAGGTGCACACTGCTATGCCTGGCTAATTTTTATATTTTTTTAGAGATGGGGTCTTGCTATGTTGTCCAGGCTGGTATCAAGCTCCTAGCCTCCAGTGATCCTCCTGCCTCAGCCTGCCAAAGTGCTGGGATCACAGATGTGAGTCACGTGCTTGGCCTAAACTTTTAAATGATGAGACTTAAGTCAAAGTTTATCCGAGGCTCTGCCCTGGCCCACCAGCCACCACAGTCTGCCCTCTGCTTCTCACATGCTCACAGTGAATCCTCCCAGCACCTTGAGGTGCAAGTATCATCATCCTATTTTACAAAAGGGGAAACTGAGTTTATTTTTTATTTTTTTTTTTTTTTGAGACGGAGTCTCGCTCTGTCACCCACGCTGGAGCGCAGGTGTGCGATCTCGGCTCACTGCAACCTCCACCCCCTGGGTTCAAGCGATTCTCCTGCCTCAGCCTCCTGAGTAGCTGGGACTACAGGCACACACCACCACACCCAGCTAATTTTTTGTATTTTTAGTAGAGATGGGGTTTCACCGTGTTAGCCAGGATTGTCTCGATCGCCTGACCTCGTGATCCGACCGCCTCGGCCTCCCAAAGTGCTGGGATTACAAGCATGAGCCACCGCGCCCGGCAAAAGGGGACACTGAATTTAAAGAAAGGAAGTGATTTGCCCAGGATCCAACTAAGCTTGGGGTCCACCCAGCCTGCAGACCCCAGTGCTCTTCACCAGCACCCCTGACTCCAGCGGGAAGGGCTCTAGAGAATCTCCTTCCAGGGAAATTCTGGCAGGAAGGCCCCCATGTAAGGAGAGTGGAATGAGAGTGAGAGCCCAGCCTGGAGCCTGTGTGCTGGGGATCCCCAGCCTCTAGCAGCCTGGCTGGCGTCTCCTCTTCCAGGGCTCAGGATACCCCCTCTTCCAGGAAGCCCTCCTGACCCCCCAGGCCGGGCAGCCACTCCAGGGCTCCTCAGTTCAGCAATGTGTCTCTGGTCTGAACCCCACACCTGACATCCTCTGCTTGGATGCCTGGATGCCTCCGGGGCACCTGTGCCTCAGCCTCACCAGCCCCGAGCCCAGCTCACCATGAACACAAAGATGGCCACGCAGCACCAGCCCAGCACCAGGTAGTAGCCAATCTTCCCGAAGAGCAGGCCCATGAGGACCCCGCCAATCATCCTGGGGGAGGGAGAGGAGGCTGTGTGAGGGCAAGGCCCAAGGGCTGGGGCTGGCGTGAAGGGCGGGGGTACTCACCCGACATATTTGTAGCCCAAGAAGGCCACCAGGTCGATGGTGGTGAGGTCGGTGTTGACAGTGACCAGATAGAGGCTGAGCAGGATGGCCAGCACCTCCAGGGTCAGCCAGGCCAGGGCTGAGCTCGCTTGCAGCCCCAGGAGGTCTGGGGAGAACCTGCAGGCACAAAGCCCCGCCACTTGGTTGGCTGGTTCAGACCCCCCACCCCCAGCACCCATCTGGGGACAGCTCTGTGTTGGGTAGGGCTGGACACCTGGCAGTGACCAAGATGGATGTGCACGCTATCCTATTCCCACGGAAATCCAATCCAGAGAGGATGGCAGACCCATCCCTAGACAGTGACATCCAGAGCAGGCAGGGCTGGAGTCACAGGGGGCTGTGCTGACAGTCAGGAGACAGGTGTCAGAGAGGGCTTCCCAGGAGAGGGGACACCGAGCTGAAGCCTGCAGGAAGGAGCTGGTCAGGGACAAAGCCCTTGGCCTCTGCCACATCCCCAGGGCCTCACCAGTTAGTTAATGACAGATGTGTTCAGTGCCATAAAGGAAAAGAACAGGGCGATGTGAGCAAGAGGAGGGGCCTGACCTAGCCTGGGGGGCAGGAAGGCGTCCCGGAGGAGGTGATACTGGAATGGAGCCAGCGGGGATGTGCAGGTACTCGGCAGTAGTGGAGGGGAACACGCTCCTAGGCAGAGGGGAGTTGATGTGACAAGGCCCCAGGAGACAGTGCCAGCCCTCCCAAGGAAAGGAATAGACCGGAGCGTGCAGCGGGAGGGGCAGTGCCAGGCTGAGGAGCTGGGGCTTGATTGGGAGACATGGATAGCAGGGCGGGGCAGGGTGGGCCAGGCCCGCACCTCAGACAGGACCATCCTGGCTGCTGCTGGAGTAGGGGTGCAGTGGGGAGCTGGTGATGACAGAGGGAGGATGAGGATGGGTCTGGTAGTAGAGGCCAAGAGGAAGGGTGGATGGAGAAGGGTCACCCAGCACAGGGGGTGGTGACGCAATGCATGTGGGTAGGAAGGACAGGGAAGAGGCGAGGGTGATGCTGACAGTGACCCTGAGGGCTGTATCTTGGGCCAACTGGGAGCAAAGTGGGGCTGTCCTGAAAGGGGAACTGAGACCTTGGAACTGAGACCTTCCTGACCAACCATGGGCCTCCCAAACCCCACCTTATTCAGCCTGCCCCAGGCCTCCCTTACCTATCCTGGGTCCCCAGCGCAAGACCAGCCACCAAAACGTAGGTGATGAAAGCCATTGCTGTGGGAGACAGACACACATACACTGGTCACCAGAGGAAGAACTGCCCTGGGCCTCCAGGCACCCACACACCCGCTCCACATAGGCCCGGAAGAGAGAGGAGGGTGCAGGGTAGGGGGAGGGTGAAACCTGGAATGTAGAGGTCCGGGGCATTGACGTCAAAGCGGGGGGCCACCGGGGTGTCCTGTTGGTACTGCACCTCCCAGTCCTGCGGGGATGGGGAGACGGGCAGGACCCTCAGAGCCAGGCCCCTCCCACCCTGCTACAGGCCCTCCTCCCTCGAGGCGAATCTCCCGGCTCCACCATGCACCTGCCCCCACCCCTGAGCCCCCACAGGCCCACTGCAGACCCACATTCCCCTGGGGGTGCTGACCTGGTGTAGGTAGGGGAAGAACAGCAGGCCCAGCTTTCTGCCCACATACATGGTGTCCACAGCAAAGTAATACTTGAGCTTGGTGATGGGGATGAAGCGGTCGATCTGGGGAGGCAGAGCTCAAGTCTGAAGCCCTGTGGCCCCGTGCATCCCCCCACTCCCACCAGCCCCGCCCACTCACGTTCTTATCCACCAGCTCCTTGCCCTGCGCGGCCAGGCTGCTCCCATAGGCCATGGCCATGTTGGACACCGGGTCAGCCAGGAAGGCTGCTTGGGGCGTGGGAGAGGCTGCAGGATAGCCTAGGCCACCAGGTGCCCGCTGGGCCCCATAGCCCCGGCTCTGGGCTGAACTTGTGTCATCAAAAAGCTGGTGGGGGTCGGCCATGCCCGGCTGGGACACAGGGATCCTCCGCTTCGAGGCTGCAAGGGAAGAGAGTGAGAAGGAGCTGGGGACCCAGGATAGGTAAGGGAGACCTGGCGAGCCTCATTCATCCCACAGCTCTGCCTCCTGCTGCAGAGGAGGGTGGTGTCACCATTAGAGACACTGGCTTTGATGTCAGATGGACTGGCAGGTGCAGGCTCTGCCATTCATCCACCAACCCACCCATCTAGCCAACTATCCATCCACTGATACATTCATCTGTGCATCCATTCATCTACCCACCCATCCATCCACCCATCCATCTACCCACCCTCCCACTCACCCACCCATCCATCCATCTATCCATCTAACCATCCATCCATCCATCCATTCATCCACCCACCCATCCATCCATCCATCCATCCATCCATCCACCCACCCATCTAGCCAACTATCCATCCACTGATGCATTCATCTGTCCATCCATTCATCCATCCACCCATCCACCCTCCCACCCATCAATCCATCCATTCATCCATCCACCCACCCATCTATCCATCTACCCACCCACCCATCAATCCATCCATTCATCCATCCACCCATCCATCCATCTATCCATCTACCCACCCACCCATCCATCCATCCATTCATCCATCCACCCATCCATCCATCTATCCATCCACCTATCCAACCATCCATCCATCCACCACCCATCTAGCCAACTATCCATCTAATGATGCATCCACCCACCCACCCACCCATCCATCCATCCACCTATCCATTCATCCATCCACCCACCCACCCATCCATCCACCCATCCATCCACCCATCCACTCACCTATCTAGCCAACTATCCATCCACTGATGCATTTATCTTTCCATCTATCCATCCATCCATCCACTCACCAAGCTATCTATCCATCCACCAACTCATTCATCTATCCACCCATCTATCACCCACCCATCCATCCACCCATCCACTCACCTATCTAGCCAACTATCCATCCACTGATGCATTTATCTTTCCATCTATCCATCCATCCATCCACTCACCAAGCTATCTATCCATCCACCAACTCATTCATCTATCCACCCATCTATCATCCATCCATCCATCCACCCATCCATCCATCCATCCATCCATCATCATCCATCCATCTAACCATCCATTCACCCACCCACCCATCCACTTATCATCCATCCATCCAGATATCAATGATGATGATTATCTCAAAAGCTACTATGTGCGAGAGGGAGGGGGGGCTATTGGGCACAAAATCCTGTACCAAGCCTTTTACACAAGGCCGCTGTCCATATCTCCTATGCTCCCCCTCAATGACTTGGCTCCAGCCACCTGCGCCTCCCAATGCTCACTGAATGCACCAGGAAGGTGCCTGCCTCAAGGCCGCTGCACCAGCTGTGCCTCTGCTTGGAACGCTCTTCCCCCAACATCCTCAGAGCTCCCTCCTCTCCTCCTCAAGGGCTTTGTTCAGTGAGGCCTTCCCCAGCCATCCTGTCTACAACTGTACCTCCCTTGGTGGCACTCCCCACCCCCTGCCCTGCTTCACTGATATCCATAGAACTTGGCACCAGCTGACATGCTGGCTGTCTTATTTTGTTCACTGTCTCCCCCACTCGACTGTGAGTCCCCCAAGGTGGGGATCTTGATCTCGTTCACAGCTGAGTCCCCAGCCCCTTGCACAGGGTTAGAGTAGGCGCTTGATAAAAACCTGATCAATGAATAAAGGCAGCCTGGGCAACATGGCGAAACCCCATCTCTACAAAATATAGAAAGATTAGCTAGGTGTGGTGGTTCACGCCTATGGTCCCAGCTACTCGGGAGGCCAAGGTGGGAGGATTGCTTCAGCCTGGGAGACAAAGGTTGCAGTGAGCCGAGACTGTACCACTGCACTCCAGCCTGGGCAACACAGTGAGACCCTGTCTCAAAAAAAAAAAAAAGAAAAAAAAAACCAGAATAAATGACCACTCCCAATTTACAGGTGTGGAAACCAAGGCCCAGACAGCTAAAATGACTTGTGCAAAGGGCCAAACTGAGTGAGTGGCAGAGCAGGAGTCCAGCCCTGCTGTGCCTGATAAATATTACAGTAATCCTGTGGATGAACTCATTTCATCTTCACAACCACCCTGTTTCTGCCAGCTGCCAATGCTATCATCATCCCCATTTTACATATGAGAAAAGCAAGCCCTAAAGAGGCTCAGGCCCTTGCCCAAAGTCATAGTATGAGAGCCAGGTTTCAAAAGTTTTTAAAAGGTCCCTGTGGCCTCATGTGGGGAACAGATGAGGGGTGGGCAGGGAAGGGAGAGAGGAGGCTGCTGGGGTGATCCAGGTAGGAGACCATGGCAGACAGGACTGGGGGTGTAAAAGACGAATGGGTTATTTCTGGATCAGTTTCAGAGCTAGGAGGGACAGGACTTGCTGAGGGGTGCTCAGAGGAGGTGTGTTAAGAAGTGGGAAGAGGCCGGGCGCAGTGGCTCACGCCTGTAATCCCAGCACTTTGGGAGGCCAAGGCAGGTGGATCACCAGGTCAGAAATTCAAGACCAGCCTGGCCAACATGGTGAAACCCCGTCTCTACTAAAAATACAAAAATGAGCTGGGCATGGTGGTGCGTGCCTGTAATCCCAGCTACTCCGGAGGCTGAGGCAGGAGAATTGCTTGAACCGGGACTGGGGAGGTGGAGGTTGCAGTGAGCCAAGATCGCGCCACTGCACTCCAGCCTGGGCTACAGGGCGAGACTCCGTCTCAACAAAACAAAACAAAACAAAACAAAACAAAAAACGTGGTAAGAGGCTGGGCATGGTGGCTCACGTCTATAATCCCAGCACTTTGCGAGGCTGAGACAGGCAGATCACCTGAACTCAGTTCGAGACCAGCCTGGCCAACATAGTGAAACCCCATCTCTACAAAATATAAAATAGCAGGGCATGGTGGCGTGCACCTGTAGTCCCAGCTATTCAAGACGCTGAGGTGAGAGGACTGCTTGAACCTGGGATGTCAAGGCTGCAGTGCCAAGATCGTGCCACTGCACTCCAGCCTGGGCGACACAGCAAGGCCCTCTTAAAAAAAAAAAGAAGTGGGAAGAGCCAATACGGTCTCTATAGATCCTGGTTTGAGTAATGGGGCAAATGGGAGTGCTCTGTACTGAGATGGAGAAAATGGGGAGGGCGGGATTTGAACCCAGCACTCTGCCTCCAGGGCCTCTGTTCCTAATCAATAACCAATGCTACCCTGCAAATATCTGCTGAGATCCCACTATGTGCCAGCCACTATTGCAGGCACAGGGAATGAGTGATCAGATGACAGTGGGAATGGGGAGAGGAATCGAATTATCCACGTCATGACTTTCTCTGCACCTGGATGTTCTCGTCTACACAACGGAGTTAACTGTCCCACCTTGCAAAGCTGTTGTGACACTCATAACTCCTTGGCCCCACAGAAAGCAGTCCATCTATGTCACTCCTGATCAGCTACTAGCCTCGAACTCTTCCTCTCAATTATTCGAAGCCTGAAGACGGACCCAGGTCTCCTCAATTCCAAGGCAAGCAGCACTGGCCCCAGCCTCTCTGCAAGCCCCACTTCCCTTTTCTTTCCCCTACTTCTTCTTTTTTTTTAGACAGATTCTTGCTCTTGTCGCCCAGGCTGGAGTGCAATGGTGCGATCTCGGCTCACCGCAACCTCCACCTCCCAGGTTCAAGCAATTCTCCTGCCTCAGCCTCCTGTGTAGCTGGGATTATAGGCGCACGCCACCAAGCCCAGGTAATTTTTGTATTTTTAGTAGAGATGGGGTTTCACCATTTTGGGCAGGCTGGTCTCGAACTCCTGAGCTCAAGTGATCTGCCTGCCTCGGCCTCCCAAAGTGCTGGGATTACAGGCGTGAGCCACCAGTGCCTGACCCAGAGTGATCTTTTTTTTTTTTTTTTTGAGACGGAGTCTCACTGTCACCCAGGCTGGAGTGCAGTGGCGTGATCTCAGCTCACTGCAAGCCCCGCCTCCCGGGTTCACGCCATTCTCCTGCCTCAGCCTCCCAAGTAGCTGGGACTACAGACACCCGCCACCACGCCCGGCTAATTTTTTTGTATTTTTAGTAGAGACGGGGTTTCACCGTGTTAGCCAGGATGGTCTTGATCTACTGACCTCATGATCCGCCCGCCTCGGCCTCCCAAAGTGCTGGGATTACAGGCGTGAGCCACCTAACCCGGCCCAGAGTGATCTTTTTAAATGCAAATAAGACCACGTCATCCTCTGCCTAAGATCACTATTCACTGTGCTCTGAAAAAAATCCAAAGGCCTGCTAGGCCCTGCATGACCCACTCCTGCCAACCACCATGGTTTGCAACCTCTCCTGGGGATCCCATGCACCAGCCAGCCACATGGCCTTTCAGGCCCCGACTCTGCCAAGCTCCTTGCCCCCACTGGCTTTTGAATATGCAGAGCTTTCATCCTGGAACAACCTCCCTCCATCAGCACCTCCCAATATCGCACAGAGGCCCCTGCCTTTGCAGAGACCTTCCTCACTCCTCACTGTAACGCACTAACCTCATCTGGTTCCTTCTCATAACATGTGGTGCTTTCTTTTTCTCTTCTGAGCACTCACAATAATTTCTGAATATGTATTCATATGTCTACTTGTTTACTTGGTACAGGCCTCCAATGCCTTTCCTTCTCTCTCTTTTTTTTTCTTTTCTTGAGGCGTTGTTTCGCTCGTTGCCTAGGCTGGAGTGCAATGGCGCAATCTTGGCTCACTGCAACCTCCGCATCCTGGGTTCAAGCGATTCTCCTGCCTCAGCCGCCCGAGTAGCTGGAATTACAGGTGTGCGCCACCACACCCGGCTAATTTTTTTTTTTTTTTTTTTTGAGATGGAGTCTCACTCTGTCGCCCAGGCTGGAGTGCAGTGGTGAAATCTCGGCCCACTGCACCCTCCACCTCCCAGGTTCAAGCAATTCTTCTGCTTCAGCCTCCTGAGTAGCTGGGACTACAGGCGCACACCACCACGCCCAGCTAAATTTTCTATTTTTAGTAGAGATGGGGTCTCACCATATTGGCCAGGCTGGTCTCGAACTCCTGACCTCATGATCCTCCCACTTCGGCCTCCCAAAATCCTGGGATTATAGGCAGGTGGATCACCCTCTCTTTTTTTTTTTTTTTTTTTTGAGGCGAAGTCTTGCTCTGTCGCCCAGGCTGGTGCAATCTCGCCTCAGTGCAACCTCTGCCTCCTGGGTTCAAGTGATTCTCAAGCCTCAGACTCCCAAGTAGCCGGGATTACAGGTGCTCGCCACCACGCCCGGCTAATTTTGTGTACTTTTATTAGAGATAGGATTTTGCTGTTACCCAAGCTGGTCTCCAACTCCTGGCCCCAAGTGATTCGCCCACCTCGACCTCCCAAAGTGCTGAGATTATAGGTGTAGGCCAGCACGCCCAGCCTGCCCTCTCACTACAAATCTCCTTCTCCTGGGTAACTTTTCATGATCAGAATTATCCTCTTCCATGCCGGGTGCGGTGGCTCACGCCTGTAATCCCAGCACTTTGGGAGGCCTAGGCGGGCGGATCACCTGAGGTCGGGAGTTCGAGACCAGCTTGACCAACATGGAGAAACCCCGTCTATACCACCCCGGGTGTGGTGGCCTGCGCCTGTAATCCCAGCTACTTGGGAGGCTGAGGCAGGAGAATCGCTTGAACCCGGGAGGCGGAGGTTGCGGTGACCTGAGATCGCGCCATTGCACTCCAGCCTTGGCAACAAGAACAAAACTAGGTCTCAAAAAAAAAAAAAGAAAAGAAAAAGAAGTATCCTCTTCCAGGAAGCTTCACTGACACCCCTAGGCTGGGTCATGTGCCTCCTCAGGGCTCCCACAACATCTCCATCCCAGCATAGGGCCTGACACATGGGAGTTGAGACAAGTTAGGTTGAATGAATAAATGAAACACACAGCACACTCACGGAGATGAAGAGACAGGAAAAGGGGGCCAACAGCACAATACAGGTTCGCTTCTTAAATGAGCGGTAGGCATGGCCCTCTGCGCTCACGGGGGGCCACGAAGCTGTCCTAAGGGTGTGGGCGACAGCAGGCGGGTACTGGGGAGCCACGGAAGGGTGGGGAGCAGGGAAGGGCGGATCGCTAACTGCAAATGAATGAAAGTTGCATTTCTCTGCATATCGCACGCTATCCAGTCCCAAGTTGTTTTCTTCTAAAGGAATTTCCTAAAGAATCGCCCCCCAAGGGGCCTCCTACCCGAACCTGGCATCCCAGCGCTGTGCACACCTCGGGGTTCCAGATCCTTGATCTCGTGACCTCTGACCTGCAGTGACCTCGCCAACCGACGCGGCCGCCCCGCCACGCCCCCGCCCGCCCGATCTCCTCCGCCGGCCACGTACGCCACTTACGCAGCCGGGGCGTCCCCGCAGCCGCCGCCGCCAAGCCTGCCGGGTGCATCCTTCGCCGCCGCCACCTAAGCCGCGGTTCGGAGCGTGCCCGCCCGGCTCCCGTACCCACGCCCCGCCGGCGAAGAGACAGCCAATGGACGTCAGGATTGAGGGAAGGCCTCGCCCCCACCCTCCCAGCCCCCCCCACTCCACGGAGGCCTGGACGACTGGGCGGTGCCTTACGTAAGAGGCGGAGACTGGGCTACTGGGCTCATGCTGTAAAGCGAGTCAAGGCCTGAGTGGCAGGAGGGCGAGGCCGGGACCAATCCCAGGAGGAGGCGGTGTCTGCCACGACAGAAAATGAGTGTCTGCCCCTTGCCGGGGCTCACGCCCCTAACTCCAGCACTTTGGGAGGCCGAGGCGGGAGGATTGCTTCAGCCCAGGGGTTCGAGACTAGCCTGAGCAACATAGTGACCCTCGCCCCGCCCCATCTCTACAATTTTTTTTTTTTTTTAATTTAGCCAGGCTCAGTGGCTTAACGCCTGTAATCTCAGCACTTTGGAAGGCTGAGGATCGCTTGAGCCCAGGAGTTCGAGACCAGCCTGGGCAACAGCGAGATCTCCATCGCTACAAAACATTTTTTAAAATGTAAATATCGAGCGAAAAGGTCGATGGGAAATGCAGGTCTCTACAGACAGCCGTTCAGTTTGGGTCATTGAGAGCACTGGAGAGCCAGAAAAGGCTGTGGAGCAAGGAAAAGAGAAACATTTGTGTTCCTGAGGGGCTAATTGGAGTTGTAGGGGCTTATACAATTTTTGACATCCCTTAGGTATTAAAGTAAATATTTATTTATTTTGAGACAGGGTCTTCCTCTGTTTTCCAGGCTGCCTCGGACCCCCTGAGCTCAAGTGATCCTCCTGCCTCAGCCTCCCCAGTAACTGGGACCACAGGCATGCGCCACCATGCCCAGCTAATTTTTAATTTTTTTGTCAAAACAGGATCTTGCTATGTTGCCCAGGCTGGTCTCGAATTCCTGGGCTCAAGCCATCCTCCTGCTTCAGCCTCCTAAAGCATTAGGATTACAGACATGAGCCACAGTGCCCGGCCTTAAAGTGAATAGTTAGAGTGAGAAAAGGAAACCCAACAAGTTAGGTGAGAAGAACCAGGTGTCTCTCTTGGAATAGATCTTAAGGCAGTTTCCCAGAAATTCATAAAAATGTTCTCACATTGCAACCTGGTTCCCTCTGTCCACCAAAAGCATTCTACAACGCCCAGCAACTCACAGCACACAGGCGCACCTGCAAGTGAAGAGCCCTGCCCACCTAGCGTCCTTAGTCTCTCCTCTCTCTGACTCTCAGTCTCCCCCCTTCTCTCCCTCTCAGACTCCCTGACTTATCTCAGGAAAACATAGTGGTGGAAGTTACTTCTGCGCAGCGATAGCGCATCCGGAAGGATGTCAGCAAGTGACCCTATCGCTGTGGCTTCCCCTTCCTCCTCTGAGACGTTGTCTTTTTGGAGACCTTAAGGGCTGCTCCTGGTTTCTCAGTGATGAGTCCTGGCTCCACTGTGGTTCCTTTTTGTGAGCGAAATGCCCGCATTCTTCTTCACCTCTGATTTAGCCTCTGTCCCCTGGGCTCCAACACCATTTTCTCCTCATCCTCAGCCCTCTCTTGCTCTGGTTGCTCCAGATACATCTCTTCCACAAATGTTTTTTTTTTTTTCTTATTGCTTTTTTGTTTGTTTTTTGAGATGGAGTCTTGCTCTGTCGCCCAGGCTGGAGTGCAGTGATGCGATCTCGGCTCACTGCAACCTTTGCCTCCTGGGTTCAAGTGATTCTCCTGCTTCAGCCTCCCGATAGCTGAGATTACAGGCGCATGCCATCGCACCTGGCTAATTTTTTGTATTTTTAGTAGAGACAGGGTTTCGCCATGTTGGCCAGGCTGGTCTCGAACTCCTGACCTCAGGTGACCCACCTGCCTTGGCCTCCCAAAGCACTGAGATTACAGGCATGAGCCACCGCGCCCAGCCTTATGTATATATATTTAATTAATAAAGCAAGTACTGCCAGGTGCGGCGGATCACGCCTGTAATCCCAGCACTTTGGGAGGCCAAGGCAGGCAGATCACCTGAGGTCAGTTTGAGACCATCCTTGCCAACATGGCGAAACCCTGTCTCTACTTAAAATACAAAAATTAGCTGGGTGTTGTGGCGGGCATCTATAATTCCAGCTACTTGGGAGGCTGAGGCAGGAGAATTGCTTGAACCCAGGAGGCAGAGGTTGCAGCGAGCCGAGATTGTGCCATTGCACTCCAGCCTGGGAGACAGAGCGAGACTCTTGTCTCAAAAAAAAAAAAAAAAAAAGCAAGTTCATTAGTTCATTGGCTTCCTGCTGGCCTCATGTTCACCCCTTACCAGTTGTGTGACTACTACTTTTTATTTTTTTGAGGCAGGGTCTACTCTATCACCCATACTGGAGTGCAGTGGTGCGATCATAACTCATTGCAGTCTCTAATTCCTGAGCTCAAACGATCCTCCTGCCTCAGCCTCCCGAGTAGCTGGGACTACAGACGCATGCCACCACACTTGGCTAATTTTTGTATTTTTTGTCGAGATGGGGTTTTGCCATGTTGCCTGAGCTGGTCTCAAATGACTACTTCATTTTTAAGCCTAAATTTTCTCATCTGTTTAGTGGGAATTATACTGGGACGGGGTTGAGAATTCAGTGCAAGTTCAGGTGTCCACAGGGCCTGGCAGAATGTAAGCCTTCGATCACTGGCACCTATTGTGTTACTGATTCTATTATCAGGTGCCTCTGCTTCTGGATTGTCAACCCCAAGTTGGGCTCTGCCCCGTGATCTGCCAGCTCTTTAATAGAACCAGCTGGGACATGTCTGAGCTGAGCCCCAAGCCCCGCTCCTCTGCCAGTCGGATGGGGTTAGGACTCTGGGCTGCCCTCCAAAAGGCTGTCAGGAAGGCGCTGAGTTCTGGCTGGAGGCAGAAGTGGAGAGACTTACAGGGGGGGCGCAGAAAGAAAAATTTCCTCTTAAATAGAGGCGTGTATTTGTGATTCTGCCTGGCTTGTTTCCATTCATCCTTCATGCTTCAGCTCAGCTAGCCCCTTCCTCAGGAAGCTCTCTTGACCTCCCTAGGCAGGGGTGGTTGCTTCCTCTGGACTCCCAGGGCCCTCTAGGGCTCCCTGATTCCAGGCTTGATCATTGTACCCTTGCTTCCCTCATCACAGCCCTGACCACTCTGGGCTGTCTTTTTTCTTTTTTTTAGAGATAGGGTCTCACTCTCTCCCAGGCATAGCTCACTGCAGCCTCGAACTCCTGGGCTCAAGCAATCCTCCGACCTCAGCCTCCCGAGTAGCTGGGACAACAGGCGTGGGTCACTCTTGTGTCAGTCTCCCAGTTAGACTGGGAGCCCCATGAATGCATGGCGCAGGATGGTCTCATCATTACTGAGTCTCCAGGATCATCCAGCGAGGGGTCAGCAGAAAGTGGGCATTGAACAAAGCTTTGGTGAGTAGCTAAGGATCCCCACTCTGTCCACACGGGCACAGGGGACACCTGACCCTGTGGTGTCCGCTGTTCCCACTCCGAGGCTCACAACTTGGCGAATGGAGCGAGAATTGGATTTCAGTTTGCCCCTTGCTCCGTCAGCCGCGCGCCCTGATGCAGTGCACAACCTTAGCTGCTGTGCGCGATGGGGGGCGACTCCTCGGCCTGCGAGCAGAGAGGAAAGTTCACATTCTTCTAACATAGGGAACCAGCCTTCCAGGAGGACGAGAAGGAAGGAATGAGAGGAAGAGAGGACTACCTCCACCCTTTCCATTCCGTTGGTCTCCTGGGTCTGGGAGCACTGAGCTCCACCCTCTCCGAACGAACACCTGGCGGTTGGGCGTGCCTCAGTTTCCCGGAGGCGGGGCATTCCTCCGTCGCCGCCCCCCACCCCCCCTTTTTCCTCTTCCTCTTGGGGCATCTGCTGCCGCGCCTGTAGCACTCCCGGAACTGGAACTAGGTGCCAGACGGTCCGGAGGCGGGGGCCACGTCAGCGGGGCCACCCAGGGCTCGCGGGGTCCCGGTGGGTGCCATGCGGAGGGGCGCGCTTCTGGCGGGCGCCTTGGCCGCGTACGCCGCGTACCTGGTGCTGGGCGCGCTGTTGGTGGCGCGGCTGGAGGGGCCGCACGAAGCCAGGCTCCGAGCCGAGCTGGAGACGCTGCGGGCGCAGCTGCTTCAGCGCAGCCCGTGTGTGGCTGCCCCCGCCCTGGACGCCTTCGTGGAGCGAGTGCTGGCGGCCGGACGGCTGGGGCGGGTCGTGCTTGCTAACGCTTCGGGGTCCGCCAACGCCTCGGACCCCGCCTGGGACTTCGCCTCTGCTCTCTTCTTCGCCAGCACGCTGATCACCACCGTGGGTACGTAAGCGCCGCACCGCAAGGCGGCGAGGACCCGGGATCCCCACTTCATCCTTAACCCCTGGGGACCCCGGGGCCCTCACGAATACCCTTATCCCAATCCCCTCTGGGCTTCGGATCCCCCGAAAAGACCCCCGTGAGGACCCGGGACCCAGGCTCATGATATCTGCTCTGCTCGGGGAGCCCAAGTCCGAGCCCTTCCTCCTAAGTAGGAAACACCCAGCTCCCCTCAGAGTACCTTTGCAGAGACCAGCTGGGACCCCGTTCCTCGGTCTTTTTTTTTTTTTTCTTTTTTTTTCTTTTTCTTTTTTTGAGACAGGGCTCACTCTGTCGCCCAGGCTGGAGTGCAGTGGCACGATCTCGGATCACTGCAGCCTCCGCCTCCCGGTTTCAAGCTATTCTCCTGCTTCAGCCTGCCGAGTAGCTGGGATTACAGGCACATACCACCATGCCTGGCTAATTTTTGTATTTTCAGTGGAGACGGAGTTTCACCATGTTGGCCAGGCTGGTCCCAAACTCCTGACTTCAGGTGATCAGCCCGCCTCGCCCTCCCAAAGTGCTGGCATTACAGGCTTGAGCCACTGCACTGGGACTGCATTCCCCGGTCTTAATCCTCTTGGTGACCCGGGTCTATCCAGCCCCCTCTAAGCCTAGGACTGTCCTCAGAGACCTCCAGCAAGGACCCAGGACACGCCACCCTCCAAGGGAGATCCTTGCCCCCTCTGGACCCAGAACTCAACCATGCCAGGACCGCTGACTTTATCTCTAGTCTGGGCCTGCCACCCTTGCCATGTCTCCTGACCCTCCAGATATGTCCTTCTGGGAAACCCCCCTGGAAAAACCCCATCTCAACCTCCTCCTGACCCTGGCGCCTTAGCGAGGACCCTAAATCTCCAGACCTCTCAGGGTGTCCTCACTAAAGACCTCCCTCCCAACAGAGATTCCTCAGCAAGGACCTGGCACCCCCATCTGGGACTCCTGGCCCTGTGGACCTAGGCCTCTGCTCCAGACTGTTGTCTGTCTCCTGGTCCCATACTCCCCAGCTGGCAACTCTGACCCCAGACACAAAACCCTTCCCTAGGTACCCCATCCCATCTTGACATCTCCCCTATATGGGGTCACTCTCAATGCAGGATTTTCCTCCCAATAGGGACACCACCTGTTCCCTCTGGACCTGGGACTCCCAATTCAGCAGCCCCAGCTAGGGATGTGTCAAAAGGACCCACCGTGGAGGGATCCCGAGTTTTGGGAAACCCTGAGAAACCAGACTTGGGAAATCTCTTTGTTGCCAGGCTCTGCTGCTCCCCCAGCCCCTTCTCAGCTCCCAGACTTCCTCTTTGTTTCTTTGTTGGGGATTTGTTGAGGAGAGGAGGCTGGTGCAGGGTTAGCCCAGACTCCTAACTCGCCCTCCCGGCCAACAATAGGGGGCAGCTTTTGCTTTTGGTCCCCTGGCAGCAGAGCTGGGTGACTTCTCGTTAGCTGACCTCCCCTGGGTCTGCCCATGCTGCCAGGGCGGCCTGACCTGCTTCTGAGCTTCCCTGGGTCATGTGCACACCTCCTACCTCTTCCCAGATCCTGGCTTCTAAGAAGTCATCCCTGGCAGGGCAGATGAGGGAAGCCAGACACACGTCAGGCACAGCCTGGCTACATCCCTGCTCAGCCGCGGCTCATTGCCAGTCCTCAGTGTCCTCCCCCATTGCTAAAATGGAGATAATAACACTCCCCATTTCCCTGTAATAGCAGTAGCCTGACAGAGGACTTACCAATGCATGCTTTAACTCACTTAATCATCACAACAGCCTTGTGAGGCAGGCGCCTTTATAGGCTGTATATTTTTAGCCATGGAAACCGAAGCCTAGAGAAGTTGGGTAACTTTCCTAAGGTCACACAGCAAAGACGGCATAGAGTGGAGATTTAGTCAAGGCCATCAGGCTCTAGAGTCCCATGCTGCTAGCCAACACACCACACTACTTAGAAGAAGGGTGCTGTGTGTGTTGTAAAAGAAAAATATATGCTAACACTTGTTAAAAATGGAAAGTTATTGTGGTAGAGGAGAGACCATTGCAAAGGCCAGAGAGACTGAACTCAACTGTGAATATAGGAAACACAGCAGAGTTTTATGGCTAACAAGTAGAATAAGGGAGTCAGTGGATGGAAGAATACTAAGAGGAGAGACATTCGGGTAGGGGGATTCTTGCTAAACTCAGCTTAACAAGATTCTTGCTAAAGACAGGCCAAGGACTTAGATATTGAGAGAGGGTGGATGAGGGCCAGGCGCAGTGGCTTACGCCTGTAATCCCAGCACTTTGGAGGGCCGAGGTGGGCAGATCACCTGAGGTTAGGAGTTCGAGACCAGCCTGACCAACATGGTGAAACCCCGTCTACTAAAAATACAAAAATCAACCGAGCATTGTGGCAGGCGCCTGTAATTCCAGCTACTCGGGAGGCTGAGGCAGGAGAATCACTTGAACCTGGGAGGCAGAGGTTGCAATAAGCTGAGATTGTGCCACTGCACTCCAGCCAGGGCAACAGAGTGAGACTCCATCTCAAAAAAACAAAAAACAGGCCCGGCAAGTTGGCTCACGCCTGTAATCCCAGCACTTTGGGAGGCTGAGGCGGGCGGATCACCTGAGGTTAGGAGTTCGAGACCAGCCTGGCCAACATGGCGAAACCCCATCTCTACTAAAAATACAAAAATTAGCCAGGCATGATAGTGCGTGGCTGTAATCCCAGCTACTTGGGAGGCTGAGGCAGGAGGATCACTTGAACCTGGGAGGCGGAGGTTGCAGTGAGCGGAGATCTCGCCCCTGCACTCCAGCCTGGGCGTTAGAGCAAGACTCTGTCTCAAAACAAACAAACAAAAAAGAGTGGTGGATGAGGAATTTGATCAGATATCGGGGCGGGTGGCTTGTAGGATTCTTGCTAAAACTGGGCCTACTTAAGGACTCAGGAGTCAGACTGAAGTGCGGTCAAGGAGGGAGTCTTTGTCCGTGCCAAGCGCTGGTAATAACTGATGTTTATTGAGTTAATGTTGACTGTTTTCATAGTGGGTGAAGCCTTGAATGCATCTGGAGAAATGGAAAACCAATTAAACGTGATTCAGAGAGACCTCTTCCCACAATGCCCCTCGTTTGGTCATAGGCCCAAATCTTGGCCCTGGAATTGATCTGGGCAGCCTTGCTGCACTTGAGGCAGGAGGAAGCGGGTAGTCCTACCCGGAACTGGGAATCGGAGAGAGGAAGTGAGCATTACAATCCTTGTAACTCTTTCCACGCTCTTGCTAGGCACTATGCCCTATCCCAGCCTAGTAGGATTACTACCACATTTGAGGAAGGGATTGTTTTTTGTTTTTCAGACAGGGTCTTGCTCTGTCACCCAGGCTAGAGTGCAGTGGTGCAGCCTTGACCTCCTGGGCTTAAGTGATCCTCCCACCTCAGCCTCCTGAGTAGTTGGAACCACACGTGCACGCCACTGCACCCAGCTAATTTTTTTATTTTTTATTTTTTGTAGAAGGTGGTCTCCCTATGTTGCTCAGGCTGGTCTCAAACTACTCCTAGGCTCAAGCGGTTCTCCTGCCTTGGCCTCCCAAAGTGCTGGAATTACAGGTGTGAGCCACCTTGCCTGGCCAGGAAGGGATTGCTTACAAGCCCATTTTTGCAGAGAGGGAACTGAGCCTCAGAGGGGAGAAGTCATCTGGCCAAAGTCATGCAGGGAGTAAATGGCAAAACACTGTTTTGGACTCTTCTCTTTGAAATAGTAACTTGAGGCTCACAGGCCCCATGCTTTTCAAACTCTATGATTTGTCTATTTATAAAGATTTCTTTTATTATTATTATTTTTTTTTACAGAGATAGGGTCTTGCTATGTTACCCAGGCTGGTGTCGAACTCCTGGGCTCAAGTAATCCTCCCACTTTGGCCTCCCAAAGTGCTGGGATTATAGGAATGAGCCACCTCACCCGGCCTGTTTATAAGGATTTCATGTCATTTGCAAACCTGCCAGGCTGCTGGAGTTTCCCCATCAAAAACCCTTGTATTAATGAGGGTTGGGGTCATAAGTGATACACCTCAAATTACAGTTGCTTAAATAAGAAGTGTATTTCTTGTTCACATTCCAGGTAGTCAGTCCAAGTCGTACTGCATGGTCAGAGACCTAGGCTCCTTCTCAGCAAAACCCTGGTGTTCCTGCCTAACTCCTCTGCGCAACTTCCATTCCCAAGGTCGCCTAATGGTCCAAGATGGCTGTGTAGCTCCAGCCTCCATGTCTGTGCTCCAGCCAGCAAGAGGAGGGAGGAAAGAAGGGAGACTGGCATCCCTCGCTCCTTAAGGACCCTTCCTGGAAGTTGCCTGACTCTTTCATGAATACCTCATTGGCCAGAGATTAGTCACAGAACCACACCTGGCTCTGCAAGGGAGGAGGGAACGTCCTGATTCCAAAAGGCCATGTATCCAGCTAAAACCCAGGGGGAGCCTTTTAAAGTTATTATTATTGTTATTATTTTTAAAAGTAGAGATAGGGTCTTCCTATGTTACCCAGGCTGGTCTCAAATTCCTGGGCTCAAGTGATCCTCCCACCTCAGCCTCCTAGAGGGCTGGGGTTACAGGTGTGAACCACCATGCCTGGCTGGGATCATTTCTTTTCCCAAGTTTTTTATTATCGTAAAATACACATAACATAAAATGTACCATCTTAGTCATTTTTAAGGGTACAGTTCTGTGACATTAAGTACATTCATATTGTTACCATCATCACCTTCATCTTTTTTTTTTTAATAGATACGAGGCTGGCCATGCCATGTGGGAGATGGAGTTATTGCTCAACTCAAATCACTCTCCACCATCCATCTCTAAAACTTTTTTTTTTTTTGAGACGGAGTCTTGCTCTGTCACCCAGGCTGGAATGCAGTAGCACAATCTTGGCTCACTGCAACCTCCACCTCCCAGGTTCAAGTGATTCTTCTGCCTCAGCCTGCTGAGTAGCTGGGACTACAGGCATGAGCCACCATGCCCGGCTAATTTTTGCATTTTTAGTAGAGACGGGGTTTCACCATATTGGTCAGGCTAGTCTTGAACTCCTGACCTCATAATCTGCCCGCCTAGGCCTCCCAAAGTGCTGGGATTACAGGCGTGAGCCACTTCACCCAGCCTCTAAAACTTTTTTTCTTTTTTTCTCCTGAGACAGGGTCTCACTCTGTCGCCCAGGCTGGAGTGTAGTGGTGCCATCACGGCTCACTGTAGCCTCAGCCTTCCCAGGCTCAGGTGATTCTCTACCTCAGCCTTCCGAGTAGGTGAGAATACAGGTGCACACCACCATGCCCAGCTAATTTTTTTATTTTTCATAGAGACAGGGTTTCACCATGCTGCCCCGGCTGGTCTTGAATTCCTAGGTTCAAGCAATCCCCCCACCTCAGCCTCCTGAAGTGTTGGGATTACAGGCGTGAGCCCTGGCACCCAGCCTCTGGAACTCTTCTCATCTTGCAGAACTGAAATTCTGTACCCATTTAACCGTAACTCCCCATTCGCCCCTTCCCCTAGCCCCTGGCAACCACCATTCTACTTTCTGTCTCTGAAGTTGACTAACTGCTTTGTACAGAATAATGCAGTGTCTGTCCTTTCATGACTGGCTTGTTTCACTGAGCATAATGTCGTTAAGGTTCATCCATGTTGTACCATGTGTCAGCATTTCCTTCCTTTTTAAGGCTATATAACATCCCAATGTATGTATAAACCACATTTTACTTATTCATTAATCTATAGATGGAAATGTGTTGCTTCGGAGGTTTAGTTATTGTGAATAATGCTGTTATGAACATGGGTATACAGATACAGATATCCCTTCAACACCCTGCTTTAGGTTCTTTTGAGTATATAAAAAAACGGGGCCGGATGTGGTGGCTCACACCTGTAATCCTAGTATTTTGGGAGGCCGAGGCAGGCGGATCACCTGAGGTCAGGAGTTTGAGACCAGCCTAGCCAACAGTAAAATACTAAAAATACAAAATTAGCCGGGCGTGGTGGCGCCTGCCTGTAGTCCCAGCTACTTGGGAGGCTGAGGCAGGAGAATTGCCAGAACCTGGAAGGTGAAGGCTGCAGTGAGCTCAGATTGCACCACTGCACTCCAGCCTGGGTGACAGAGTGAGACTCCATCTCAAAAAATGAAAACAAAAACAAAAAAAACCCAGGATCCTTTCACGTGGAAAAGAGGCACAGGTGACACCTCCTCAAGTGCGCCACGTATCCATGCTTCATGGTGATCGAGGGCCGCATCTGTCATCTTTGGACAAGATAAACCAGGCCCCTCACCACCCTAGTCAGATCTCTGAACTTTGGTTTGATTTAATTGGAAAATAAAAAGATTTTAAATTACGCTTTGCTGGCTGGGAGAGGTGGCTCATGCCTGTAATCCCACCACTTTGGGAGGCCGAGGCGGGCAGATCACCTGAGGTCAGGAGTTCAAGACCAGCCTGACCAACATGGAGAAACCCTGTCTCTACTAAAAATACAAAAATTAGCCGGGTGTGGTGGCGCATGCCTGTAATCCCAGCTACTCGGGAGGCTGAGGCAGGAGAATCACTTGAACCTGGGAGACGGAGGTTGTGTTGAGCAGAGATCGCACCATTGCACTCCAGCCTGAGCAACAAGAGAGAAACTCTGTCTCAAAAAGAAAAAATTAATAAATTACACTTTGCCAAAGTGAGTCAGTCCCACCAACACCTGAATTCCCCTTGATCATATTTCTGTTTACAGAATTCATACCCACACCGAGCTTATTGTGTTCCCACGGTCCTTTGGGAGCCCACGGGGGCTTGTCACACCCATTTTACTTTTTTATTTTTCTTTTTATTTTTTTGAGACAGGATCTCACTCTGTCACCCAGGCTGGGGCACAATGGTGCAATCTCGGCTCACTGCCACCTCTGCCTCCTGGCTTCAAGCGATTCTCCCACCTCAGCCCCCAAGTAGCTGGGATTACAGGCATACGCCACCATGCCCGGCTAATTTTTGTACTTTTTGGTAGAGACAGAGTTTCACCATGTTGGCCAGGCTGGTCTCGAACTCCTGACCTCAGGTGACCTGCTCTCTTGGCTTCCCAAAGTGCTGGGATTACAGACGTGAGCCACCACGCCTGGCCCATTGTCTCGCTCATTTTAGAATAGGGCAAGCTGAGGCTCAGAGCCAGGCAAGAGCCTGCACCCTTCATTCTTTGTTTTGAGAAGTACTGATCGAGCGCCCACAGCAGTGATGAAACACGCAGAAACTCCTGCTTTGCTGAACTGGCAGCCTATGAGAAGACGGTAAACCATAGAGCATGCTAGAAGGTGTTAAGTGCTATGGGAAAAAAAAGTGTTGGGTAAGAGGATGTTACCATTTAGGGTGCTCAAGGGAAGGCCTCACTGAGAAGGTGACATTTGGATGAAGAAGACCTGGAGAGGAGAGAGGGGAGCATTCTTTGGGGAAGGAACAACCAGTGCAATGGCCCTGGGGTGGGAGCGTGCTGCCCTGGTGGACCCTGTGGGGCTTCATGGGTCATGATGAGGACTCTTTCCTTTTACCTGAGTGAGGTGGGGCCACAGAGGGGCTCTGTGCAGGGGAGGGGCATGACTGAACTCAGGTGTTGGCAGGCTCTGCTGGCTGAACAGATTGTAGGGGCTGGGGATGGGGAAGGGAGACCCAGGAGGAGGCTGCTGTGGTGGACAGGACCAGGGTGGGGGCCATGGGACTGGGTGGGGGAGAAGTAAGTGGGTTTTGGGCCTATTTGAAAGTTGAGATAATAGGCTTCACTGACAGATGGAGTGCGGCATGAGTGACGAGGGCGTCAGGGATGAAGGCAAGGCTCTTGGCCTGAGCGTCGAAGGACAGAGGTGCCATCACCTGGGACAGGAGGGGATGTGGGGAGAGGCAGGTTTGGGATGAAGCCATGTGTAGGTGTGGGTGTCCGCAGACCTCTCGCTGCAGGTGTTGAGTGGGCAGGAGGGTTTTCCCTGGCTGGGTCCTGGGGATCAGATCTGTAACTCCAACACCTTGGAAGGCAAAGGTGGGAGGATCGCTAGAGCCCAGGAGCTCGAGACTAGCCTGGGCAACATAGTAGGACCCCATCTCTACAAAAAAATTTAAAATCAACGGGGCGTGCTGGACATGCCTGTAGTCCCAGCTACTTAGGAGGCTGAGGTGGTAGGATCACTTGGGTCCAGGAGTTCAAGACTGCAGTAAGCTATGATGGCACCACTGCACTCCAGCCCAGGTGACAGAGTGACCCCCATCTCTAAAAAGAAAAAGATTTACCCTTTACTCTCTTTACTCCCCTAGGCTATGGGTACACAACGCCACTGACTGATGCGGGCAAGGCCTTCTCCATCGCCTTTGCGCTCCTGGGCGTGCCGACCACCATGCTGCTGCTGACTGCCTCAGCCCAGCGCCTGTCACTGCTGCTGACTCACGTGCCCCTGTCTTGGCTGAGCATGCGTTGGGGCTGGGACCCCCGGCGGGCGGCCTGCTGGCACTTGGTGGCCCTGTTGGGGGTCGTAGTGACCATCTGCTTTCTGGTGCCGGCTGTGATCTTCGCCCACCTCGAGGAGGCCTGGAGCTTCTTGGATGCCTTCTACTTCTGCTTTATCTCTCTGTCCACCATCGGCCTGGGCGACTACGTGCCCGGGGAGGCCCCTGGCCAGCCCTACCGGGCTCTCTACAAGGTGCTGGTCACAGGTGAGCTGGGTGGCTAGGGCAGGGCTTTGAGGAGGACCTAGCCCTGTCCCTGGGGGAGTTAAAGGCTCACAGTCCCACTCTGGGACTTCCAAAAGGGATCCAACCCCACCCTGCAGGGTCCAGTAGAACTGCGGCCCCGCCTGGAAAATCTGAGCCCCAGGATGACCAACGCCCCTTCTCCGCCTTTACAGTCTACCTCTTCCTGGGCCTGGTGGCCATGGTGCTGGTGCTGCAGACCTTCCGCCACGTGTCCGACCTCCACGGCCTCACGGAGCTCATCCTGCTGCCCCCTCCGTGCCCTGCCAGTTTCAATGAGGATGAGGACGATCGGGTGGACATCCTGGGCCCCCAGCCGGAGTCGCACCAGCAACTCTCTGCCAGCTCCCACACCGACTACGCTTCCATCCCCAGGTAGCTGGGGCAGCCTCTGCCAGGCTTGGGTGTGCCTGGCCTGGGACTGAGGGGTCCAGGCGACCAGAGCTGGCTGTACAGGAATGTCCACGAGCACAGCAGGTGATCTTGAGGCCTTGCCGTCCACCGTCTCTCCTTTGTTTCCCAGCATCTGGCTGGGATGTGAAGGGCAGCACTCCCTGTCCCCATGTCCCGGGCTCCACTGGGCACCAACATAACCTTGTTCTCTGTCCTTTCTCTCATCCTCTTTACACTGTGTCTCTCTGGCTCTCTGGCATTCTCGCTGCCTCTGTCTTTCCCTCTTGCTGTCTCTGTTTCTCATTCTCTTTCATGTTCCGTCTGTGTCTCTCAATTAACCACTCGTCAACTGCTGATTCTACTGGGCTGTGGGCTCAGACCTCATTTCAGGCACCAGATTGGTCGCTACACCCTGGACAAGTGACTGCCCGTCTCTGAGCCTTGATTTCCTCAGCTGCCAAATGGGAAGAATAGAAGAATTTGCCCCTAAACCCCTCCTGTGTGCTGGCCCTGTGCTAGACAGTGCTGGAGACATAGTTGGGGGTGGAGAACTGCCCTTATGGAGCTTGCAGTCCAGTGAGGTGGACAGACCTGTCCCCAGACAGTGATGGCCCAAAATGGTCAGGACTTTAATGGAGGAGGTGAGGTGTTGAAAGCACAGGCAGATTGGTCAGGGCTGAAGTCGGAGAAGCACAGGGACTAGGCCCAATCCAGCCTGGAAAGTCAGGGAGGACTTCCTGGAGGAAGGGACATCGAACTAAGACCTGAACTATGAGAAATAGGCAGGAAGAAGTTGTACCTGACTCATTTTTCTCAGGTGTCTCCAGGGAGCAGGACCCATGGAGGGACCCCTGGTGTAGGCCTGGGCGATAGACTCTTCCTCAGCAGCCTGGCAGGCAGGAAACAGACATAGGACCCCAGCCCAGATCTGAATGGCATGGGAGGTGCTGCCCTTAACCATGACACCATTGTAAGAGCTGTCCACATTTGTATGTTGTGCCCTGGAATCAGCCTGGTTGAGCTCAAATCCCAACTTAGCCGCGTCTGGCCTGTGTCCTTGGGCAGTCACACTACCTCTCTGATTTTGTTTCCTTATCTGTAAAATGGTGATCATCATAATACAACTTCAAAAGGATTTCAGGCTGAGTGTGGTGGCTCACGCCTATACGCCCAGCACTTTGGAAGGCTGAGGAAGGAGGATCGCTTGAGGCCAGGAGTTTGAGACTAGCCTAGGCAACACAGTGAGGCCTTATCTCAACAACAACCACAAAATCTAAAAATAAGCTGGGTGTGGTGGTGCATGCCTGTGATCCTGGCTACTTCAGAGGCTGAGGTGGAAGGATCACTTGAGGCCAGGAGTTTGAGGCTGCAGTGAGTTATGATGGCACTGCTGCACTCCAGCCTGGGGGACAGAGTGAGACCCTGTCTGAAAGAAAGAGAGAAAGAAAGAAAGAGAGAGAAAGAAAGAAAGGGAAAGATGGAAGGAAGGAAGGAAAAAGAGAGAGAGAAAGAAAAAGAAAGAAAAGTAAGAAAGAAAAAAAGAAAAAGAAAGAAAGTAAGTAAGTCCTGGCTAACACGGTGAAACCCCCTCTCTACTAAAAATACAAAAAATTAGCCAGGTGTGGTGGTGGGCGCCTGTAGTCCCAGCTACTCGGGAGGCTGAGGCAGGAGAATGGCGTGAATCCCGGGGGGCGGAGCCTGCAATGAGCCGAGATCGTGCCACTGCATCCAACCTGGGTGACAGCGAGACTCCGTCTCAAAAAAAAAAAAAAAAAAAAGAAAGAAAAGAAAAGAAGGAAAGAAGCGGGGCACAGTGGCTCAGTCCTGTAATCCCAGTACCTTGGGAAGGCCAAGGTGGGAAGATCACTTGAGGCTAGGAGTTTGAGACCAGCCTGGCCAACATAGCAAGACCCCATCTCTACAAAAATAAAAATTTAAAAAAGGGCTGGGGCATTTGAGCTGGGTCCCGACAGTAGACAAGTAGAAAAGGCATGGAGAGGGCATACCAGGTGGGAGAAGCTGTGTGCAAAGGCCTGGAGATGGAAAAGCATGCTGGCCACCAGCTTCTGACAAGCAGTTTAGTATGAACGGTATGCAGGGAAAGAGGAAAGGAGGGCAGAGGGGTGGGCACGAGCACCCCTTAGTGTCCTTAAATGACCAGCATGGGAACCTGGTCTCTTTCCTGAGGGCCCTAGAGAGCCATGGAAGGGTTTAGAGTAGGAGAGGGTCATGGTTAGGTTTGGGTTTTAGGATGATCCCCCTAGTTGCTCTGGAGAGGTGGAGCAGAGCGGGTACTGAGGCTGGGTGCCTGTGGGAGGCTGAGGCAGGAATGAAGAGGGAGACGATGGGCCTGGGCTGAGCCATGGAAGGGAGGAGGGGTGAGTGCGGGCACACTCAGGAGCCAAGTGGACAGGCCATAGCCCCCACAGACTGGAGGGACGCGGCTAAGGAAGGTCCCACAGAGTGGCCAGTTATCCCTGAGATGGGGACCTGGGAGAAAGAGCAGGTTTTAGCGGAGACGCTGAGGCTGCTTTAGAATATGGTGGGTGTGTGGGGCAAAAGGGACACCCAGGGGTGTATCAAGAGGTCATAGGGGGCAGGCCAGGTGGCTCACGCCTGTAATCCCAGCACTTTGTGATGCCGAGGCAGGTGCATCACCTGAGGTCAGGAGTTCAAGACCAGCCTAGCCAACATGGTGAAACCCCGTCTCTACTAAAAATACAAAAATTAGCTGGGTGTGGTGGCACATGCCTGTAGTCCCAGCTACTTGGGAGGCTGAGACAGAATTGCTTGAACCTGGGAGGTGGCGGCTGCAGTGGGCCGAGATCACACCACTGTACTCCAGCCTGGGCGAAACAGAGACTCTGTCTCAAAAAAAAAAAAAAAAAGTCATAGGGGCTGGGCATAGTGGCTCTCACCTATAATCCTAGCAAATCGTAGTACTTTGGGAGGCCGAGGCAGGAGGATTGCCTGAGCCCAGGGGTTCAAGACCAGCCTGAGCAACATAAAATACAAAAAATACAAAAATTAGCTGGGTTTGGTGGTGTGCACCTGTGGTCCCAGCTACTCAGGAGGCTGAAGTGGGAGGATCACTTGAGCCTGGGAGGTCAAGGCTGCAGTGAGCTGTGATTGCATCACTGTACTCCAGCTTGGGTGACAGACCAAGACCCTGTCTCAAAAAAAAAAAAAAAAGAAAAAGAAAAAGAAAATATGTATATTGGATATACTATGTGCCAGGCACGATTCCAAGCCCCTGATACATTCTCTACATTTTACAGATGGGGGAAGGAGGTCCAGAGATGTTAAATACTTGCCCAAGGTCACACAGAAAGTGGAACACTGGGATTTGAACAAGGTTTTGGTTGGGCATCTTTTCCTATGGGAGCTCAGAAATATCTGTTGTCTAGCCCTTTCTCAGCCTCCCAACCTTCTCGGTTCCTTACCTATGTCACAGCTGACTTTGAGCTAAAGTCATCTCGGGGCAGCTAGGTGCCTATGTGAGCTGGCGTTCATTTCTCACTGTTTCTCCTTCCAAATACCTCCAGGAAGAAAAGCAAGTTCTTTTCGGTCCAAGACATTAAAAAAGCCAGGCTCAGTGGCTCATGCCTGTAATCCCAACACTTGGAGAGGCTGAGGCAGGAGGATCGCTTGAGCCCGGGAGCTGGAGACCAGCCTGGACATGTTAACATAG
Organism: Pan troglodytes; assembly: GCF_028858775.2. NCBI lineage: Eukaryota > Metazoa > Chordata > Mammalia > Primates > Hominidae > Pan > Pan troglodytes. Next base: position 41,457,111 of record NC_072418.2, read on the forward strand.
CTAGACCCCTCTACAGAAAATGTTAAAAATGAGCTGGGTGTGGTGGCGCACACCCGTAGTCCCAGTTACTCAGGAGGATGAGGCAGGAGGATCACTTGAGCCTAGGAGGTTGAGGCTGCAGTGAGCCATGATCACACCACTGGACTCCAGCCTGGGCCATAGAGCAAGACCCTGCCTAGGAGAAAAAAAAGGGCCAGGCACAGTGGCTCACGCCTGTAATTCCAGTACTTTGGGAGGCCGAGGTGGGCGGATCACAAGGTCAGGAGATCAAGACCATCCTGGCTAACACAGTGAAACCCGTCTCTACTAAAAATACAAAAAATTAGCTGGGTGCGGTGGCACGCACCTGTGATCCCAGCTACTCGGGAGGCTGAGGCAGGAGAATCACTTGAACCCAGGAGGTGGAGGTTGCAGTGAGCCGAGATCCCACCATTGCACTCCAGCCTGGGAGACAGAGCGAGACTCCGTCTCAGAAAAAAAAAAAAAAAGAAAAAAGTGTGTGCTAAAAAATTCATCAGGTACTAAAGAGTGTACGGTGGAAAGTAAGTCTTTCTCCTACACTCAGATCATGGATGGATGTCTCAGGTCTTCCCAGGCACATTTGATGTATGTACCAGCCATATGCATGTGTGTGTCATTTATTTTTCACTCTACACAAGTAGTACCTAATATGGTGAGGTTGTTATGATTACAGACTCTGGAGGCAAAGTTCCTGGGTATAAATCTGAACTCTGTCACTCCCAAGCTAAGTGGCTTTGGGCAAGTGATTTCACCTCCATGTGCCTCAGTTTGCTAGTCTGTACAATGGGATGGTAATAGCACCTACCTCATGGACTTGAGAAGTCAGCAGCTTCATACCTCTAAAGCCCTTAGAGCTAGCAGTGTGTGGCACTCAATAAAATGTTGACTAATGATGATTCTCACTTCTGTACTATGCTTTTTCGTACCAATTATAAATATTAATATTTTAATGTCACCTTTCTTTTATTGTTTCTGTACCTTGCTTTTGTCACCAACACAGTGTAATTCAGAGATAATTTCAGAGACATACAATAGGTCTTTTTTTTTTTTTTTCTTTTTTGAGACTAAGCCTCGCTCTGTTGCCCAGGCTGGAGTGCAGTGGCACGATCTCAGCTCACTGCAACTTCCACCTCCTGGGTTCAAGCAATTCTCCTGCCTCAGCCTCCCGAGTAGCTGGGATTACAGGCACCTGCCACTATGCCTGGCTCATTTTTGTATTTTTAGTAGAGACAGGGTTTCACCATGTTGGCCAAGCTGGTCTCGAACTCCAGATCTCAAGTGATCCACCCGCCTCAGCCTCCCAAAGTACTGGGATTACAGGTGTGAGCCACCACACCTGGCCACAATAGGTCTTATATCTTACGGTGTCTCCTCTAGGACACATGTCCCATAAATAATTTCAACATCCCCTGTTGATGATATGTGGGTGTTTTCCAGTCTTTTGCTGGTACAACAATGCTACAGCAAACATCTTACGGTTTAAGATCTAATGAAGGGATCGAATGAGGCAGGAGTTCAAGACCACCCTGGGCAACATAGCAAGACCCTCCCTGTACAAAAATTTAAAAATTAGCTGGGTGTGGTGGAACACCAGCTAGTCAGGAGGCTGCGGCAGGAGGATCACTTGAACCCAGGTATTTGGGACTAGCTTGGACATCATGTGAGACCTCATCTCTGCTGGACATGGTGGCTCATGTCTGTAATTCCAGCACTTTGGGAGGCGAGATGGGAGGATTGCTTGAGGCCAGGAGTTTTAGACCAGACTGGTCAAAATGGTGAGACCCCATCTCTATTTTTTTTTTTTAAAGATGAATAAAGGTCGGGTGCAATGAAGCACATCTGTAATCCCAGCACTTTGGGAAGCTGAAGCGGGTGGATCGCTTGAGGTCAGGAGTTCGAGACCAGCCTGGCCAACATGGTGAAACTTTGTCTCTACTAAAAATATAAAAATTAGTCGGGTATGGTGGCAGATACCTGTAATCCCAGCTACTCAGGAGGCTGAGGCAGGAGAATTGCTTGAAACGGGGAGGTGGAGGTTGCAGTGAGCCGTGATGGCACCACTGCACTCCAGCCTGGGCGACAGAGTGAGACTTTGTCTCAACAAAAAAAAAAAAAAAAGGGGAAAAAAAGAAGATGAAAAAGAAACCCCCATCTCTAAAAAAAAAAAAGTAAAAATAAAACAAATTAACTGGATGTGATGACTCACATCTGCAGTTCCAGCTACTTGGGAGGCTGAGATGGGAAGATCACTTGAGCCTGGGAGTTCGAGGCTGCAGCGAGCAGTGATTGCGCCACTCCACTCCAGCCTGGGTGAGAGAGTGAAACCCCGTTTCTAAAAAAACAAAATTAAAAAAAAAGGGCTCTGGTACATGGCTACTGAGTTTCTTCCCCTAGAAGACGTCACCATTCCCTAGCCTGCGGGGGTGGGCTGGGGTGGGAAGGATAGACCACCATCATCGGTTTATTTACATAAAACAACTATTATATGCGGTGCCTTGCAGGGCTGGGGGACAACAGAGGCAGAGAAAGCCATACACCCTGCCCTCACGGAGCTTGTGATCCAGTGGAAAAGAAACACCCATTTCCAGTCATGAGTGGCCTAGAGAGGCCAAGAGGTAGGATGAGGGCTGGTCATGTATCACAGAGAAGACCTAAAGGAAGGAAAGTGGTGGGCCCTGTTAAAAAGCATGGAATGGTATTCCAGAGGGCATTACTGAGTCTGCACAGGTCTGGAGCATGCATGGCTCACACCTGATCAAGGATATTCAAGTCGCTCCATGTGACCAGACTGTGGACCACAGAGGTCTAAGGGGGAGAGGGCAGATGAGCCAGATAGAATGACAGGGAGGAGAGTATGAGAGGCTCTGGAAACCGAGGGGTTTGGAAGTTTTCCTGAGGGCCTAGAGGGTCATGGAAGGTTCTAGAGCACTGGTTCTCAAGGTGTGGTCTCCAGACCACTAGTATCAGCATCACCTAGGAACTTGCCAGAAATACAAATTATCAGGCCCCACTCCAGATCTACTGAATGAAAAATTCTGGAAGTAGCCAGGTAGTTACTCAGGAGGCTGAGGTGGGAGGCTCACATGAGGCCTGAAATTCAAGGCTAACCTGAGATAGGGTGTTGCTCTTTTGCCCAGGCTGAAATGCAGTGGTGTGATCACAGCTCACTGCATTTCTGTGTATTTCAGAGCTCACTGCAGCCTCAAACTCCTGGGATCAAGTGGTCTTCCTGCCTCAACCTCCCAGGTAGCTGGGGTCACAGGGATGGGCCACCACACTGGGTTAATTAAAAAAAAATTTTAGCAACAGGGTCTTACCATATTGCCCAGGCTGGTCTCAAGCGATCCTCCTACCTCAGCCTCCCAAAGTACTGGGATTACAGGTGTGCACCACCACATCTGGCTTAATTTTTTTTTTTTTTTTTTTTTTTTTGAGACAGGGTCTCATTCTGTCGCCCAGGCTGGAGTGCAGTGGAGGGATCTCGGCTCACTGCAACCTCTGCCTCCTGGGTTCAAGCAACTCCTGCCTCAGCCTCCCGAGTAGCTGGGATTACAGGTGCCCGCCGCCATGCCCGGCTAATTGTTGTATTTTTTGGTAGAGACAAGGTTTTATCATGTTGGCCAGGCTGGTATCCAACTTCAGACCTCAAGTGATCCGCCTGCCTCAGCTTTCCAAAGTGCTGGGATTATAGGCATGAGCCACTATGCCCAGCCAGAGACTCCATCTTTAAAACAAAAACAAAAACTCAGGGTATGGTGCCCACCAACCTGGCTTACCCAGCCTTTTAGGTGAGTCTAATGCATGCTCAAATTTGAAAACCACTGGGTTAAACGTCTGGTCTGGAGTTCATCAAAACGTCATGGCCTGAATCCTTACCTGTAAGGCATCAGAATGCAAATGAAAATTAACTTAATGAATATTTTACTTGAGCCGGGCACACTTCCCACAACAGTATGGGATGGCTGTCCTTGTCCTGTTTTGTAGAGGACGGTGCGAAGCAGCCTATTCATTCTCACAAGGTCTCCAGGAAACCACACTTTTTTAAGGAGTAGAATTTTGGGGTAGGGCCGGGCGCAGTGGCTCACGCCTGTAATCCCAGCACTTTGGGAGGCCGAGGCGGGTGGTTCGCCTGAGGTCAGGAGTCGAGACCAGCCTGGCCAACATGATGAAACCCCGTTTCTACTAAAAATACAAAAAATAAATTAGCCAGGCGTGGTGGCGGGAGCCTATAATCCCAGCTACTCGGGAGGCTGAGGCAGGAGAATCGCTTGAATCCGGGGCAGGGGCGCGGAGGTTTCAGTGAGCCGAAATCGCGCCACTTCACACTTCACTCCAGCCTGGGAGAAAGAGCGAAACTCCATCTCAAAAAAAAAATATATATATATATTTGGGTAGGAAGCACAAGTAGGGACCGTGCTTGCTGCCAGAACAACCAATAGAAACTCCTTGAAGGCCTTCCTGGCACAAACGTAGTCTCCAGCACCCTCTGCCGACCAGGCCCCGTGCCCTCAGTGCTGAGACAGCCTCCAGCCCTCGGTGCCTTAGGGGTTGCGCGTCACCTTGGAGACAGCGTGAGAGGAGGGCGTGCCTCTGCAAAGGCGGAAGTCGGCTGTGGAAGTGTGGGCGGCCATTTTGAGACCGGGCAAGAGGGGCGGGACTGGTGCGGCCGAGTGACAGTTGACCGGTTTTAACCAAGTGACTGGTACCACGGGGCCGGGGAAAAAGCTGTGCCATCCAGGGGCGGGGGGATGCCGGGGACGGGGAGGAACTAGGAAGGGGAGGGGAAGGGGAAGGCGAGAAGGGGAGAGGCAGGGGAAAGAGGGGAAGAGTCGTGGGAGCTGGCAGAGGAGGGAAAGAGGGAGCCGAACGTGAAGGGCGAAGGGCGGGGCGGGGCAGGAGAGTCAGGGTATAGAGCAGGCAGGTGTTAATGGCATGGGAAGGAAGAGTACGAAGTGGGGCAAGAAGGTGTCGCGGTACGAGGGGAAGGTGAGACTCAAGAAGGTGCCGGCTAAGAAGCTGGTGCCGGCGTGGAAGGAGAAGGTGTGGGGCGAGGAAACAACGAAGGGCGAGGAAAGATCCCGAGGCGAAGAGACAGTCTTCCTCGAGAAGGGGCAGGGCGAGGAGGAGGGGCGTTACCAGAGGGCGGGACGGGGCGAGGGGCCCGCGCGGGAAGAACCAATCGCCGAGAACCCGGGGAAGGAACGGGTCCATAAAGACCAGGTGGAGGAGTATGGGCGCGGTCAGGAGCGGAAGCAGAGTGAGGAGCAAGCCCCGGGCGAGAAACGGGGGCCCGGCCGGGAGCAAGAGCAGGGGCGGGGCCGGGAGCAAGAGCAGGGGCGGGGCCCGGAGACGGGCGAGACCAGGTACAGTACCCAGCCCCTGGGCAGACCCCGAGCGAGGAGAAAGCGGCGATACCAAGAGAAGTGCGAGGGTGGGGCAAGAGGTTGGGGCACAGCCGGGTGGAAGTACACGGGTGCGATCGCAGGCAGAAGCAGTACGGGGGAACATAAGAGGGGGACTGTCAAAGCGAGAAATAGAAACCAAGACCAGGTGAAGAGCAAGAGTGGAATACAGGGAGGGGGCGGAATAAGGAGCAAGGTGGGGATAAAGTTAAAGGAAGAGACGTGGAGGCGGGGCGGAACGAGGCGGAGGAGCAGGGGTGTGGCCAGAAACATTAGTAGGGCTGGGGCCCGGAGCAATAGCAGAGGTGCGATCCCCACGAGGGTCGGGGGCAGGGCCAGGAGCAAGAGCAGGAGCGGGACCAGGAGCAAGTGCAGAGGCGGAGCCAGGAACAAGAGCAGAGGCGGGGCTAAAAGTCCGTGCGGGGGTAGGGCCAGGAGCAAGAGCAGGGGCGGGACCAAGAGCAAGTGCAGGGGCGGGGCCAGGAGCAAGAGCCGGGGCGGGGCCAAGAGCAAATGTAGGGGCGTGGCCAGGAGCAAGAGCCGGGGCGTGGCCAGGAGCAAGTGCTGTGAGAGGTGCAGAAGCGAGGTGGAATCTTAGAAGTGGGCTCCAGAGAGCTGTCCGGCGCGTGGGTGTTGACTCCTGCGTTCTCCAGGTTCTAGCCACGTTATGTGCGGCCCAGCCATGTTCCCTGCCGGTCCTCCGTGGCCCAGAGTCCGAGTCGTGCAGGTGCTGTGGGCCCTGCTGGCAGTGCTCCTGGCGTCGTGGAGGCTGTGGGCGATCAAGGATTTCCAGGAATGCACCTGGCAGGTTGTCCTGAACGAGTTTAAGAGGGTAGGCGAGAGTGGTGTGAGCGACAGCTTCTTTGAGCAAGAGCCCGTGGACACAGTGAGCAGCTTGTTTCACATGCTGGTGGACTCACCCATCGACCCGAGCGAGGTGAGGGGACCAGGGTCAAGTGAACCAGAGGGATTTTGAACCCGCACTCCACTCATTTCTGGACATGTGGCCTAACCTCTCTTTGCAGAAATACCTGGGCTTCCCTTACTACCTGAAGATCAACTACTCCTGCGAGGAAAAGGTGAGTGGGTGCAGCACGGATAGGCTCATTCTATGAGCCTTGGTTTTCCCACCTCTAACATTTTTATTTATTTATTTATTTATTTTGAGACGGAGTCTTGCGCTGTTGCCCAGACTGGAGTGCAGTGGCGCGATCTCGGCTCACTGCAACCTCCGCCTCCTGTGTTCAAGCGATGCTCCTGCTTCAGCCTCCCAAGTAGCTGGGACTACAGGCATGTGCCACCACGCCCGGCTAATTTTTGTATTTGGTAGAGACAGGGTTTCACCACGTTGCCCAGGCTGGTCTCAAACTCCTGACCTCATGTGATCCACCTGCCTCAGACTCCCAAAGTGCTGGGATTACAGGTGTGAGCCACCGTGCCTGGCCCCCATCTCAATATGTGGTAGCACCATCCAACCCTGGTGGCTTTAAGGATTCAAGAAGGCTGTCTGTGTACAGTTTCCAGTAACCCACCAAGCACCTAGTAGGTGCTCAAGTAAGCTTTTTTGTTCCATGTTTTTTTTTGTTTTGTTTTGTTTTGTTTTTGAGACGGAGTCTCGCTCTGTCGCCCAGGCTGGATTGCAGTGGCACGATCTCGGCTCACTGCAAGCTCCGCCTCCTGGGTTCACACCATTCTCCTGCCTCAGCCTCCCAAGTAGCTGGGACTACAGGCGCCTGCCACCACGCCCGGCTAATTTTTTGTATTTTTAGTAGAGATGGGGTTTCACCGGGTTAGCCAGGATGGTCTCGATCTCCTGACCTCGTGATCCGCCCGCCTCTGCCTCCTAGAGTGCTGGGATTACAGGCGTGAGCCACCTCACCCGGCCTTGTTCCAGGTTTTTAAAGCTATGAGTAGGAGTTTACCATATATATAATTCACACACCATAAAATTCACCATTGTTATTTTTGTTATTTTTCTGAGGCAGGGTCTCACTCTGTTACCCAGGCTGGAGTGCAATGGCGAAATCACAGCTCATTGCAGCCTTGACCTCCTGGGCTCAAGTGAACCTTCTGCATCAGCCTCTTGAATAGCTGGGACTAGTTGTGTGCCACCACACCAGCACGGGAGGATCACTTGCATCCAGAAGCTCAAGACTAGCCTAGGTGAATTTGGCTGGGCATGGTGGCTCCCACCTGTAGAAATGCTAAGGCAGGATCATCATAATGAGCCTAGGAGGTTGAGGCTGCAGGGAACTGTGATCATGCCACTACACTCCAGCCTGGGTGACAGAGTGAGACCCTGTCTTTGTTTTTATTAATTAATTAATTAATTTTTGAGATGGAGTCTCACTCTGTTGTTGGGGTGATCAGACCCAACACCAGGTCGGGGGGAGGGGGTGGCGACGAAGTCCGGCGGAGTCAAAGGATTGAGAAAAAGGCAGTTTGAGAGAGAGAAGTAAAGTGGGACCAGAGGGCCATTGCTAGTGTATGGAGGCTGCTAAAGCCCCGAGCTCTGGGAGCCCACGCTATTTATTGGTAATCCAACAAAGAAACAGGTGGTGAGAATGTGGAGGTCAAAAGGGCACATTGCATTAAGCACATGATTTACAGCTGTGATGGTTTAGCATTTGCTCTGCTGCTTGAGATAATGGAGAGCAGGTTCTTTTAACTCAAGATACAATCAGTCCTGGGAGCGCAAGGAGCAAGCAAGTCTAGACACATTCCAGAGCCAAGAGCCCTGGATTATATCGAGGCCATGAGGGATTTTATGCCCTTGGCTTAGATTATGGTGCGTGATGGTAGGCTTCCACCCTTTAGCACAGAGCTTGGTGTTCCAAAGGCCACAAGGGGTTTTAGACCCTGGACCCCGGACGTGTTCCAAGACTCTTTTACATTATGTCAGTCATGCAAGCCCTGCTTCAGCTTCTCCTAACACTCTGTCGCCCAGGCTGGAGTGCAGTGGCGCCATCTCGGCACACTGCAGTCTCTGCCTCCTGGGTTCTAAGCGATTCTCCTGCCTCAGCCTCCTAAGTAGCAGGAATTAAAGTTTTTAATTTTGGTGAAGCCCAGTTTATAAATTTTTCTCTTTTTTTTGCTTGTGTTTTTTGTGTCATTTACAAAGGCCTTGCGTAACTAAAGATCATGAAGACTTACTCATATTTTCTTCAAGAGATTTTTAGTTTTAGCTCTTACATTTAGGTCTTTCATCCATTTTGAGTTAATTTTTGTGTATAGTGTGAGGTCCAAGCTTTTACACATGCATATCCAGTTGTCCCAATGCCATTTGGTGAGATTCTTCTTTTTTTTTTTTTTTTTTGAGACAAAATCTCATTCTGCCACCCAGGCTGGAGTGCAGTGGTGTGATCTTGGCTCACTGCAACCTCCCCCTCCCAGGTTCAAGCGATTCTCCTGCCTCAGCCTACTGAGTAGCAGGAATTACAGGCATGCGCCACCACGCCTGGCTAATTTTTATATTTTAGTAGAGACAGGGTTTCACCATGTTGGCCAGGCTGGTCTCGAACTCCTGACCTCAGGTGATCCACCTGCCTTGGCCTCCCAAAGTGCTGGGACTACAGGCGTGAGCCACCATGCCTGGCCTGTTGAGATTATTCTTTCCCCGCTGAATTGTCTTGGCACCTTTGTCAAAAATCAATTGAATATAAATATAAGGGTTTATTTCTGGACTCAATTCTATTCTAAATGAATTGATTTCTCAATAATTCATTGCTCTAAATGCCTATTCATATGCCAGTATCACAGAGTCTTTTTTTTTTTTTTTTTTTTTGAGACAGGGTCTCACTCTGTCACCCAGGCTGGAGTACAGTGGCATGATCTCGGCTCAGTACAGCCTACACATTCTGGGTTCAAGCGATTCTCCTGCCTCAGCTGCCCAAGTAGCTGGGACTACAGATGTGCGCCACCACGCCCGGCTAATTTTGTATTTTTGGTAGAGATGGGGTTTCTCCATATTGGTCAGGCTGGTCTTGAACTCCTGACCTCAGGTGATCCACCTGCCTCAGCCTCCCAAAGTGCTGGGATTATAGGTGTGAGCCACCGCGCCCGGCCAATAATTTTATTTTTTTAGAGACAGGGTCTTGCGCTGTCACCCAGGCTGAAGTGCAGTGGCTTGATCATAGCTCATTGCAGCCTCGACCTCCTGGGCTGAAGTGATCCTCCTGCCTCAGCCTCCCAAGTAGCAGGGACTACAGGCTCAAGCCATCACACCAGTGGACTTTCAATTAGACAGGGTCTCACTATGTTGCCTAAGGCTGGCATGAAAGAATTTCTGAGAGTAGTATTAATAAATGCAAATAATAAAATGAGGTAATACGTTAGAAAGGAGGGGGGGCACTGTTTTAGTGGGGGTGGTTGGAGAAGGTCACTCTGGAAAGGCTTGAGCAGAGACTCAAATGATAAAAAGTGGGGACTATTAGGAGAGCCAGGTAAAGCTTTCCAGGCCGAGGGAAGAGCCAGCACGATGGCCCAGAGGTAGGAAAGAGGTCAGCATGTGTGAGAAACTATGAAGAGGACTTTGTGGCTGGAGCAGAGTGAGTGAGAGGGAGTGTGGGAGGAGAGGTCAGGGAGGTGATGGGGGAAGGTTTTTTGGGCTTGATGGGCCATGGTGAGGACTTGGCTTTTACTCTGAGACAGAGCCTGAGAGGGCCCTATGCAGAGGAGGGATGGGATCTGATTCCAGGCTTCACTGGCTCCCTCCTGTTGTTGGGGGAGCAGGGCAGGAGCAGTGAGACAAGGAGGAGGCTGCTACATTGCCCAGGCAGGAGATGACGGGGACAGGACCAGGGTGTTAGTGGCTACTGTCATCCTCACAGGAAGGAGGTCCCTGCCCCACTAGCACCTTCTCCTCTGCAATGGGAACTCAGGCAGGGCCAGGGACAGGTGTAGTTGACAGGATTGAAAGGAGCCTGGTGCTGGGTGTGGTGGCTCATACCTATAATCCCAGCACTTTGGGAGGCCAGGGAGAGAAGATTGCTTGAGCCCAAGAATTCAAGACCAGCCTGGACAACATAGGGAGACCCTGTCTCTACAAAAAAAATCAAAAAATTGGGCCGGGCATGGTGGCTCATGCCTGTAATCCCAGCACTTTGGGTGGCCAGGGCAGGTGGATCACCTGAGGTCAGGAGTTCGAGACTAGCCTGACCAACATGGTGAAACCCCATCTCTACTAAAAATGCAAAAATTAGCCGGGCGTGGTGGCGCATGCCTGTAATCCCAGCTACTTGGGAGGCTGAGGCAGGACGATCGCCTGAACCTAGGAGGCAGAGGGTGCAATGAACTGAGATGGCGCCCTTATACTCCAGCCTGGGCAACAAGTGCGAAACTCCGTCTCGGAAAAAAAATAAAAAATAAAAAAATTAGCCAGGCGTGGTAGTGGTACCTGTAGTCCCAGCTATTTGGGAGGCTGAGGTAAGAGGATTGCTGAAGTCTGGGAGAGGTGGAGGTCACAGTGAGCTGTGATGGCACCACTGCACTCCAGACTGGGCAACAGAGCAAGACCTTGTCTTTAAAAAAAAAAAAAAAAAGCCAGGTGCAGTGGCTTACACCTGTAATCCTAGCACTTTAGGAGGCTAAGGCTGGAGGATTGCTTGAGGCCAAGAGTTCAAGACCAACCTGGCCAACATAGCAAGACCCTGTCCCATGTAAAAAATAAATAAATAAATAAATAAATAAATTACAGAAATAGCCAGCCTGGGCAACAGAGTAGACTCTGTCTCTACAAAAATTAAACAATTTTCAAAGAAAGAATGGCCTGATGGCTCATGCCTGTAATCCCAGCACTTTGGGAGGCCAAAGCGCGCAGATCAGTTGAGGTCAGGAGTTTGAGACCAGGCTGGCCAACATGGTGAAACCTCATCTTTACTAAAAATACAAAAATTAGCTGGGCATGGTGGTGTACGCTTGTAGTCCCAGCTACTCAGGAGGCTGAGGCAGGAGAATCACTTGAACCCAGGAGACAGAGGCTGCAGTGAGCCGAGATCATGCCACTGCACTGTAGCCTGGGCGACAGAGTGAGACTCCTTCTTGAAAAAAAAAAAAAAGGAAAAGAAAGGAGCCTGGCAAAGAAAGTAAAGAAAGTCAGCCCTCTCGATGAAGGACTGTGCACAGGTGCTGAATCTGGTAAATCCCTCGCCCTGGTCCCACAGCAACCAAGGCCTCCCCTTGGTGGCCTGAGTGCCGCCTTCTCTCGGGGACGCCTCTTAGCCTTCACTGGTGCTGGTCTGCATGCCTGAAACATCCTTCTCCTCTTCTCCCATCTCCACTCTAAGTGCTCCCCACCCTTTTCTGTCCAGCCAGGATCCCACATCCCTGGGAGGTTGTCCAGGCATGCCCTGTCACCCTCGCCCTCAGTCCCTTCCTGTGTAATCGCCCCATCCTACACTCACTCCAAGCTCAAGGCCCAGAACTTGGCTGTCCTCTGACTTGCATAGGTGGCAGAAAGTCTGCTGCAGAGAGGGTGGAAGCCCACCTCAAGAGTGAGACTGGGGGCCGGATGAGATGGCTCACGCCTTTAATGCCAGCACTTTGGGAGGCCAAGGTGGGAGGCTCACTTGAGACCAGGAGTTCAAGACCAGCCTGGGCAATCTAATTTTTTTTTTTTAAACCTGGAACTGGGAATCCCTGGAGTGGAAAGCAGCACCCTGGGTGCCACATCCCTCCCACCTTCCCAGCATCCCTCCCACCTTCCCAGCATCCCTCCCACCTTCCCAGCATCCCTCCCACCTTCCCAGCATCCCTCCCACCTTCCCAGCATCCCTCCCACCTTCCCAGCATCCCTCCCACCTGCACAGTTTTGTTCATCCCATGCTGCCCTTCCCTATGTATTCCCTACATGCACATTCTGTCTGCAGACACTGGCTCTGGAGTCATCTCCTCCAGGAAGGCCTCCGACTCCCTCCACAGCCCCTTACCCCTCTGCCCCCTCCTAGGCTGTTCCATCCCCCATCCAAGCCCCAAACCTAGACCATGTCCTCTGACCATCACATGGTGGACAGTGTGCTGCCCCCGGACAGCCCAGGAGACAGACTGTTAGAGGCGGGCTTAAGGCAGGGGGCACCCAGAGGCTACCATAAGGACACACTTGTGGGGCCATCTCACCCTCAGCCCTCTGAGGACCTGGTGCGCATGGGCCACCTGACAGGGCTAAAGCCCCTGGTGCTGGTCACCTTCCAGTCCCCAGTCAACTTCTACCGCTGGAAGATAGAGCAGCTGCAGATCCAGATGGAGGCTGCCCCCTTCCGCAGCAAAGGTGGGCCTGGGGGAGGCGGGAGGGATCGCAACCTGGCAGGGGTGTGGAGTTTGCTGGGGGCCTCTGTGGGGCCATGATCTGAGGAGGGTATGTGGGGGGCGGGAGCTCAGCACATTCCATGGCCTAGAGGGGCCACACAGAGGCCCCAGTGGGACCCATGGCGTGGAGGCAGGTATGGGGAGTTGTGGGGAGATCCCAGGGTGGTCTGGGGCCTGGAACCGGCCATTGGGAGGCCCCAGCAGTTTCAGTGCCCAGGGTCTCCCTGCAGAGCCATGCATGGCAGAGGAAGTGTGTAGCATGAGCTGGTACACGCCCATGCCCATCAAGAAAGGCAGTGTGGTCATGCGTGTGGACATCAGCAGCAATGGCCTGGGGACCTTCATTCCAGATAAAAGGTACCCTTTCCCAAGATGGGGGCTGGGGTGGACTCCGGGGGAATTCCTCACCCCAGGGTCCCCAGAGGAGCCAGTGGGAGATCCAAGGGAGAGAATGGGGAGAGGAGAGGCAGCTACGAGCTGTGGAACCCCTGACACTGGGACCTCACCTGCGCCTATTCTGCACCTGCTGCTAGGTTCCAGATGAATATCAACGGCTTCCTGAAGAGAGACCGGGACAATAACATCCAATTCACTGTGGGAGAGAAGGTGAGGGAATATGGCAGGGGAAAAAGACAATGGTCTGGGCCTTAGGCTGACGCCCTGGTTACTTCCCAGACAAGCAGCAGATCCCATTTAGGGAGCACCAACTTCATGCCAGGCCCCACGTGAAGATCCCATTAATCTCCCCAGTGACCTGTCGAGGGGATGTACTCTCACATACTCCATTATAAAGAGGAGAAAACTGAGGTCCCAAAGGGATGGAACCATTTTCCCATAGTCCCTCAGCATGGAGGGAGTCTTGACGTTATCTGTCTGACTCCTATACATACCTGTACATCCATACCTGTACATACATATATAGTACATACCTGTACATACATATATATGTATATACCTGTACATACACAGACACACACACACACACACACATATATATATATATATATATATATTTTTTTTTTTTTTTGAGATGGGGCCTCGCTCTGTCATCCAGGCTGGAGTGCAGTGGTGCAATCATGGCTCACTGCAGACTTGACTTCCTGGGCTCAAGCAATACTCCCACCTCAGCCTCCCAAGTAGCTGGGACCACGGGCATGTACCACCATATCCAGCTAATTTTTAAATTTATTATTATTATTATTATTATTATTATTATTATTATTATTTTTGAGACAGAGTCTTGCTGTGTCGCCCAGGCTAGAGTGCAGTGGTACGATCTTGCCTCATTGTAACCTCCACCTCCCAGGTTCAAGCAATTCTCCTGCCTCAGCCTCCCAAGTAGCTGGGATTACAGGCACCCATCACCACGCCCTGCTAATAATTTTTTTATTTTTTGTAGAGACAAGGCCTCACTCTGCCACCCAGGCTGGAGTGCAGGGGAACGACCTCGTCAGGCTCAGGTGATACTCTCACCTCAGTTTTTGTATTTTTAGTAGAGGCAGGGTTTTACCATGTTGCCAGGGTGGTCTCAAACTCCGGGGCTCAAGTGATCCGCCTACCTCGGTCTCCCAAAGTGCTAGGATTACAGGCGTGAGCCACTGTGCCCGGCCCATGCCCATATTCAATTCTTTTTTTTTTTTTGAGACAGAGTTTCGCTCTTGTTGCCCAGGCTGGAGTGCAGTGGTGCGATCTCGGCTCACCGCAACCTCTGCCTCCCGGGTTCAAGCAATTCTCCTACCTCAGCCTCCTGAGTAGCTGGGATTATAGGCACGTGCCACCACACCCAGCTAATTTTTTTTTTTTTTGTATTTTTATTAGAGATGGGGTTTCTCCATGTTGGCAGGCTGGTCTTGAACTCCCAACCAGGTGATCCACCTGCCTCAGCCTCCCAAAGTGCTGGGATTACAGGCATGAGCCACCACGCCTGGCCTCATACCCATATTCTTAATCCCGATGCATTCACCCATTCATTGATGCAGTCACTCAGCAGGCACTTACTGAGCACACGTTGTTGCATCATGGGGACACAGCAGTGAACACACAGACCCAAATCTCTGCCCTCCTGGAGCTGACACTCTAGTGGGGGAGACAGATGGCAAACCGGCAAACTGGTAATGTGAAAATCAAGTGAATTCCGTAGTAGGGTAAAGGGCGGTAAGCGCTCTGGAGAGAAATGGAACAGGGCAACGGGAGTTGGGTCTGTGCAGAAGAAGAGTGCAATATTTAATAGGATGGTCAAGAAAGGCCTCATTGAGAAGGTTAAGCTTCCAAGGAGAGAATCGCATGGATACTAAGGGAAGAGCAGTTCATCAGGAGAAACAGCATTTCATCAGGAGAAACAGAGGCCCTGAGGTGGGCATGTTCCTGGGAGGTCTGAGAAGCAGAGAAGAGGCCTTGTGGCTGGGAGAGAGGGACCGAGGGGGAGAATGGTAAGGAATGAGGTCAAGGAAGTGAGAAGGACAAATCGCGTGGGGCCTTGTGGGTCCAGGTCAGGCCTTGGACCTAAATGAGATGGAGCCTCAGGAGAGTGGGGAGAGTGTTGGTGTCCCTCCTGTCCCTCCTTGGCAGCTCTTCAACCTGATGCCCCAGTACTTTGTGGGTGTCTCATCGAGGCCCTTGTGGCACACTGTGGACCAGTCACCTGTGCTTATCCTGGGAGGCATTCCCAATGAGAAGTACGTCCTGATGACTGACACCAGCTTCAAGGACTTCTCTCTCGTGGAGGTGAACGGTGTGGGGCAGATGGTGGGCGGGGCGTCTTGGAGGGAACTGGGCCTCAGCCCCTGAAATAAGGTAGGGGCCTGGGGCTCTAGAAGTCCCCAAAGACATATCCGTCCCCATGAGAGGCAGATAGCATGGAGAAAAAACACAAGATTCTACAGCCAGAGGGCCTAGGTTCAAACCCTGGTTCTGCCACCTCCTGGCTGCCTGACCCTGGACCTGGCAGTTCAACGACCCGGTCTTCAGATTCCCATTTGTAACACGGGAGTAATATTTATATTTACTTCATAGGATTGTTGTGAGAATGATATAAGTTAATAGTTTCTGGCCGGGTGCAGAGGCTCATGCCTATAATCCCAGCACTTTGGGAGGCTGAGGTAGGAGAATCGCTTGAGAGCAGGAGTTTGAAACCAGCCTGGACAACATAGTGAGACCCCATCTCTACCAAAAATACAAAACTTAGCCAGGGGTGGTGGCATGAGTCTGTAGTCTCAGCTGCTCAGAAGGCTGAAGCAGGAGGATTGCTTGAGCCTGGGACTTTGAGGCTGCAGTGAGCTATGATCACACCACTGCACTTCAGCCTGGGAGACAGATCGAGACCCTGTCTCAAAAACAAACAAACAAAAAAAACTGGGCGTGGTAGCGGGCGCCTGTAATCCCAGCTACTCAGGAGGCTGAGGCAGGAGAATGGCATGAAGCCGGGAGGCGGAGCTTGCAGCGAGCCAAGATCGTGCCACTGCACTCCAGCCTGGGCGACAGAGCCAGACTCCGTCTCAAAGAAAAAAAAAAAAAAAAGTCAATAGCTTCCATAACCAATGGTATATATGTGCCATTACATTCTACACTCTGGAAAATTCTGCATTGCAATATACATCTCTGCCCAAGGGTTTCCTATTAGGCATTGAGAGCCTATATTATCCCAGAATAGGGAGGGAGTGTCTGAAGTAAGGATCTTTTGGCTTCAGCGACAGAACTATGTTGGAATTAGTGCAGCTACAGGAGAACGCCAAGGCAGGTTGGTTTACCCAGAGAACTGGCTTTAAGAAGTGCACCCACAGCCGGTGCAGTGGCTCACGCCTATAATCCCAGCACTTTGGGAGGCCGAGGCGGGCGGATCACCTGAGGTCAGGAGTTCCAGACCAGCCTAGGCAACATGGTGAAACCCTGTCTCTACTAAAAGTACAAAAATTAGCCAGGCATGGTGGCAGGCACCTGTAATCCCAGCTACTCTGGAGGCTGAGGCTGGAGAATCGCTTGAACCTGGGAGGCGGAAGTTGCAGTGAGCCAAGATTGTACCACTGTACTCCAGCCTGGGCGATAGAGCAAGACTCTGTCTCAAAAAAAAAAAAAAAAAAAAAAAAAGATTGCCTTAACCTCCTCCCATCAAGGTCAAAAGCCCTACTCACAATTTCTGAGGATCCCACGTGGATTAGTATTCTCCTGACCCCTTCTGGCTCTGAATTCCTGCTTATGTGGAATTTGTTCAGTTTGTGGACCATCTTCCTGTCCTGTGTCAGCTTTCTCTGTTCTGAGCCAAGTCTATTCAGACATTGTTTAATTTACACAAACTTTTTTTTTTTAAGAGACAGGCTTTTGCTCTGTCGCCGAGGCTGGAGTGCACTGGTGTGATCATAGCTCACTGCAGCCTCCAACTCCTGGACTTAAACGATCCTCCTGCCTCAGCCTACCAAATAGTTGGTATTACAGGCATGCGCCACCTTACCTGGCTAATTTTTAAAAATTGTTTGTAGAGACACGGTCTCACTATGTTGCCCAGACTGGTCTTAAACTCCTGCCCTTAAGCAATCCTCCCATCTAGGCCTCCTAAAGTGCTGGGATCACCATGCCTGGCCAATTTCCACAAACTTCGTTTTTTTTTTTTGTTTTTTTTTTGAGATGGAATTTCACTCTTGTTGCCCAGGCTGGAGTGCAATGGTGTGATCTCAGCTCACTGCAACTTCCACCCCCCGGGTTCAAGTGATTCTCCTGCCTCAGCCTCCCAAGTAGCTAGGATTACAGGCATGCACCACCACACCCAGCTAATTTTGTATTTTTAGTACAGATGGGGTTTCACCATGTTGGCCAGGCTGGTCTCGAACTCCTGACCTCAAGTGATCCACCCGCCTCAGCCTCCCAAAGTGCTGGTATTACAGGTGTGAGCCATCGCACCTGGTCATAGAGAAGGTGTTTATATTCACAGGAATGAAAACAAGTTCAATGTGAATTCAGGCATCCAAATTCTTGTTCCTTATTTTTTTTAACTTGTTGAAGTGAAATCCATAAATTTAACCATTTTAAAGTGAACATCAGTGGCATCTAGTTCATTCACAATATTATGCAACCACCACCACTATCTACTTCCAAAAAATTTCCATCACTCCAAAATAAACCCTGGGTTTGTTTTTATTTCATGTCAGACATGTAATGGGCCGACAGCATAACAAGGCTTGAGAGAGACACATCTCAGATGACGGTGAAAACCCAATCACCGCACTTAGAAACTACAAGAAGATCCTATGATCCTGTTTTAGTTCTTTTTCTTTTTTTTCTTTTTGTCATGGTCTCACTTCCTTACCCAGGCTGGAGTTCAGTGATGCAATCTTGGCTCACTGCAGCCTCCACCTCCTGGGTTCAAGCCATCCTCCTACCTGAGCCTCCCTAGTAGCTGGGACTACAGGCGCATATCACCATGCCTGGCTAATTTTTGTATTTTTGGTAAAGATGGGGTTTTGCCATGTTGCCCAGCTTGGTCTTGAACTCCTGACCTCAAGCCATCCTCCTGCGTTGGCCTCCCAAAGTGCTGTGATTACAGGCATGAGCCACCGTGCCCAGCCTTGTTCTTGTTCTCTAACCAAGGAGATTTCTCCCTGATGGCCTCATCTGTTTGTCTCCTCTCTTCCCCGCTCCTGTCTCTCTCCACCACTCCCTTCCACACTGCCCCCAGGAAACGAATCCTCTCCTGGCTCATGGTTGGGGTCCAGGTATAGATGCTGTAACAAAGAGACCCTGGAAGGGAATTACTTAAATAGAGACTGTTGCTCATTCTGTTTTTCTTGTTTGTTTGTTTTTTGTTTTTTTTCAGACAGAGTCTCGCTCTGTTGCCCAGGCTGGAGTGCAGTGGCATAATCTTGGCTTACTGCAACCTCTGCCTCCCAGGTTCAAGTGATTCTTCTGCCTCAGCCTCCCGAGTAGCTGGGATTACAGCCACCCACCACCACACCTGGCTGATTTTTGTATTTTTAGTAGAGATGGGGTTTTGCCATGTTGGCCAGGCTGGTCCCGAACTCCTGACCTCAAATGATCTGCCCGCCTTGGCCTCCCAAAGTGTTGGGATTACAGACGTGAGCCACCGCACCCGGCCGTTGCTCATTCTCATAACAGTCCGGAGATGAAGAACCTTGTTCCTTCCATTTTCTCTCTTCACCATCCCCTGGGCTCAAGGTGTTGGCCTCTGTATGATGGCAGCCACTGGGAAAGGGGAGGAGCAGAAGTAGAGGGCAAGCCATTTTCTTTTAAGCAAACTTCACTTCCACTGACATTCCACTAGTGAGAAGGGGTCACCTGGCTACATCCAACTGCAAGGAACACTGGGTGGTACATGCCCAGCTAAACTCAATCACCAAAAAATATGGGGAAATGGATATGAGAGCTTCACTAGCCATCTCCTAAAAGTGGAGAAGAAAATTTATTGGTTCACAAGACCAAAAAATTCAGGACTTCAGGCTCTGCTTGGCCAAGGATTTCAAACAGTATCACTGAGACGGGGTTTCTCGCCTCATCTCTTGGACCACATTCCTCTGTTTTTTGTTTGTTTGCTTGCTTTTCAAGACGGAGTTTCACCCTTGTCACCCAGGCTGGAGTGCAGTGGTGCAATCTTGGCTCATTACAACTTTTGCCTCCTGGGTTCAAGCGATTCTCTTGCCTCAGCCTCCCAAGTAGCTGGGATTACAGGCACGTGTCACCACGTCCAGCCAATATTTTGTATTTTTAGTAGAGATGGGATTTCACCATGTTAGCCAGGCTGGTTTTGAACTCCTGGCCTCAAGCAATCCACCTGTCTAAGCCTCCAAAGTGCTAGGATTACAGGCACTCGGCCACATTCCTCTGTATTGACTTGATGCTCAAAACAGTCCTGTTGGCTGGGTGTGGTGGCTCAGGCCTGTAATCCCAACATTTTGGGAAGCCAAGGTGAGCAGATCACTTGAGCCTACGAGTTCGAGACCAGCCTGGCCAACATGGTGAAACCCCGTCTCTACTAAAAATACAAAAATTAGCCAGGCATGGTGGTGGGCACCTGTAATCCGAGCTACTCGGGAGGCTGAGGCAAGATAATCACTTGAACCCGGGAGGCAGAGGTTGCAGTCAGCCAGGATTGTGCCACTGCACTCCAACCTGGGTGACAGAGTGAGATCCTATCTCAAAAAACAAACAAACAAAAAATGGTCCTGTTTTCTGGAACTGAAGACTACAGAGGCTGCATCTTCTCAAGCCCACATTCAGTGGGAAAGATCTTTCCCAAGAATCACCACATCCCCAAAGTCACGAGATTCCTTCCACTTGGTACAGCTCAGGTCCCTACCACCCCAACAAAGCCAACACAATCACCATGCCCAACATGATGCCTAGTGAATTAAATGAGTCAGAACTTTCCAATGAGGCTGAGGCGGGAGGACTGCTTGAAGCCAGGAGTTCAAGACCAGGGCAATGTAGCAAGACTCCCGTCTACACAGTTGTTTATTTATTTTAATTAGCTGGGAGGCCGGGTGCGGTGGCTTACGCCTGTAATCCCAGCACTTTGGGAGGCCGAGGTGGGCGGATCACGAGGTCAGGAGATCGAGACCATCCTGGCTAACATGGTGAAACCCTGTCTCTACTAAAAATACAAAAAATTAGCCAGGCTTGGTGGTAGGTGCCTGTAGTCCCAGCTACTCGGGAGGCTGAGGCAGGAGAATGGCGTGAACCCGGGAGGCGGAGCTTGCAGTGAGCCGAGATCACGCCACTGCACTCCAGCCTGGGTGACAGAGCAAGACTCCGCCTCAAAAAAAAAAAAAAAAAAATTAGCTGGGAATGGTGGCAAGCACCTGTAGTTCCAGCTACTCGGGAGGCTGAGGCGGGAGGATTGCTTGAGCACAGGAGTTCAAGACCAGCCTGGGTAACATAGCGAGACCTCACCTCTACAAAAATAAAAATAAAAAAATTAGCTAGGCATGGTGGTGAGCACCTGTCTTGCCAGCTACTGGGGAGACTGAGGTGGGAGGATCGTTCGAGCCCAGGAGTTTGAAGCTGCAGTGAGCTATGATCATACCACTCCAGCCTGGGTGACAGAGTCAGATCCAGCCTTTAAAAAAAATGTCCCTTGGGGCGAGCATGGGGTGTTGTATCCATGTAGGTATAACACTGACTGTAGCCAAGGGCACAAGGACCGCTAAGGACCGTTGAGCATGCTGTGCACTGCCCAACTCCAGGGGGCACACGAAGCCTGAACTGGCTCAGGCCTGGGTCACCTGCTTCTCTGGTCCATATGGGGGAGGTTTGGCTACCAAGGTGCTGCTGCGGGGTGAGCAGGGAGAGCGCCCTGGGGCAGCTACGTGTGTCCCTCCCAAGCAGCTGTCAGAGCAGGAGCTTCCCCGCAAAGCAGGACATGGGGGCTGAGGCCAAGGCCACCTGCTCACCACTAGCCTCTGCTCCCCTGCAGCTGAGCATTGACAGTTGCTGGGTGGGCTCCTTCTACTGCCCCCATTCTGGCTTCACAGCCACCATCTATGACACTATTGCCACCGAGAGCACCCTCTTCATTCGGCAGAACCAGCTGGTCTACTATTTTACAGGCACCTATACCACACTCTATGAGAGAAACCGCGGCAGTGGTGAGTGTGCTGTGGCTGGACCCACGCCTGGGGAGGGCACCCTGGTGAACCCCTCCACTGAAGGTGGCTGGGGGCTGGAATTGCTGTGGGTGAGGCATTGGGGAAGGAACTTGCCAAGGCCCCAAATCACCCTTGCCCACCCCTAATGGGCCTTGCCTTGCCCTTTTTTTTTTTTTTTTTTTTGCTGGGATGAGGCTTCCACCCAGACCCTCCTGGGAATTGTGAGCAGCTGTGAGAAGAGGGGGTGTGACAGTAAAGGGAGGTAGAGAGAGGCAGACCCACGCGTGTGCCCACACACAGTGGCAGAAGGACTTGCCAAGACAGACCAGACGGGGAGAGAAAGTCAGAGGGAGAGGGGCATGGCAAATCAGAAAGACAGAGCGGGAGGAGAGAGAGAAACAGATGGGCAAAGCCTCAAGGGAAACTCATTGGAGAGGAAAAAAGAGAGTCTAGGCACAGTGGCTCAGGAGGCCAGACTATTCAAGAGGCTGACGGGAGGGGGCATCGCATGAGCCCAGGGGTTTGAGGCTGCAGTGAGCTATGATCACACCACTGCACTCCAGCCTGGGCGACAGAGCAAGACCCTGTTTCAAAAAAAAAAAAAAAAAAAAAGCTGGGCGTGGTAGCTCATGCCTGTAATCCTAGCATTTTGGGAGGCCGAGGCGGGTGGATCACTTGAGGTCAGGAGTTCAAGGCCAGCCTGACCAACCTGGTGAAACCCCATCTCTGCTGAAAATACAAAAATTAGCCGGGCATTGTGGTGGACACCTGTAATTCCAGCTACTCAGGAGGCTGAGAAAGGAAAATTGCTTGAACCCAGGAAGCAGAGGTTGCAATGAGCTGAGTTCACATCACTGCACTCCAGCCTGGCCAACAGAGCGAGACTCAGTTTAAAAAAAAGAGAGAGGAAAAAGCGAGAGAGATGAAAAAGAGAGACTATTCAACTTAATCTTTAAATGATACTGTGGCTGGGTGCAGTAGCTCACACCTGTAATCCCAGCACTTTGGGAGGCTGAGGCAGGTAGATCACATGGTCAGGAGTTCGAGACCAGCCTGGCTAACACGGTGAAACCCCGTCTCTACTAAAAATACAGAAAATTAGCAAAATTAGCTGGGTGTGGTGGCACATGCCTGTAGTCCCAGCTACTCGGGAGGCTGAGGCAGGAGAATCGCTTGAACCCGGGAGGCGGAGCTTGCAGTGAGCTGAGATCGTGCCACTGCACTCCAGCCTGGGCGACAGAGCGAGATGCCATCTCAAAAAAAAAAAAAAAGAAAAAGGCCAGGCGCGGTGGCTCACACCTGTAATCCCAGCGCTTTGGGAGGGCGGGTCACGAGGTCAGGAGTTTGAGACCAGCCTGGCCAATATGGTGAAACCCCGTCTCTACTAAAAATACAAAAATTAGCTGGGTGTGGTGGCATGTGCCTGTACTCCCAGCTTCTCAGGAGGCTGAGGCAGAAGAATTGCTTGAACCCAGGAGGCGGGGCTGCAGTGAGCCAAGATCGTGCCACTGCACTCCAGCCTGGGCGACAGAGTAAGACTCTGTCTCAAAAAAAAAAAAAAAAAAGATACCAAAGCTCTCTTATTTCTTCCAGTTTCTCCCGCCATCTCAGTGAGAACTGTCAGCTTAGAGAGTCACTGGAAATTGGACTGTAACTTACATTTCATAAGTGAATGCGTGTTCCCAGCAGCTTTGCTTTGTCTCTTTCTTTCTTTGGGCATTTTGACAGTGGGAGGAACCAAATTCAAATTGGCTTAATCCAAAGAAAAGTGGTGTTTATTGGCTTCCGTGGCTGAAAAGCCCAGGAGCATGTTGGTTTCAGGAAAGGCTGCACCATGGGGTCACTGTCACGGTTAGACAGTCACCTCCTTGTGCATGCCACGGTGATTCAGGCCTCTACGCAGCAACTGTAGACTTTTATGCCCCTCAGTAGCCCCAGAAAAGAGCATCTTGTTGCGGATTGCAACCTGATATTGCCTCTGATTTGGCCAGCTTGGTCACATGCTAATCATTGTGGCCAAGGGAGTGCAAGGGAGGTGTCAGCCCAATCTGACCCTCATGGACAGAGTGTGAGCAAGGAGGATTTTCTCAAAGGCAGGGGGTGCCCTCTGCCAGGTGCTCCCTGACACCACACTGAACAGGTGCTTCAGCATGAGAGGACAGATAACAGGCTCACTAAAGCCAGGGAAATGTGGGCGGGGGGCAGAGGCCCCAGATCCAACTACCTGGGTCTGAGGCCCCATGCTGACTTCACTAGGCAGTTGGGTTCGTGTCCTGGCCAGCGAGTGCATCAAGAAGCTGTGCCCTGTGTATTTCCATAGCAATGGCTCTGAGTACATAATGGCCCTCACCACAGGCAAGCATGAGGGTTATGTACACTTCGGGACCATCAGAGGTAAGGGTGTGGGCCTCTGTCAGCCCCAGGGACCCCTCCATACCCTCTCTCACCTCCGAGAATTCTAACCTTGGGCCCTCACTCATCACCATGTGCCCTGAGGAGGGCCCCCAGGCTGAGGGTGGTGGTGGTGGTGGAGGGATGCGTTTGTAGGGGTAGGGCTTGGGGGTATGTTATGTATCTTTCATGATGTACTTGGTTTTAAAGGGCAGAAGAGCTGGGCACCAGTGGCTCATGCCTGTAATCCAGCTCATGCCCAGCACTTTGGGAGGCTGAGGGAGGCGGATCACTTGACGTCAGGAGTTCAAGAACATCCTGGCCAACATGGTGAAACCCCATCTCTACTAAAAATAAAAAAATTAGTTGGGCGTGGTGGCAGGCGCCTGTAATCCCAGCTATTCAGGAGGCTGAGGCAGGAGAGTCACTTGAACCCAGGAGATGAAGGTTGCAGTGAGCCGAGATTGCCCCACTGCACTCCAGCCTGGGCAACAGAGTGAGACTCTGTCTCAAAAACAAACAAATCCCCCAAAAAAACAAAAATAGCAGAAGCCCAATTCAAAAATAATTGAAGTATAGCTGGGCACAGTGGCTCATGCCTGTAATCCCAGCACTTTGGGAGGCTGAGGTGGGTGGATCACCTGAGGTCAGGAGTTCGAGACCAGCCTGGCCAACATGGTGAAACCCCATCTCTACTAAAAATACAAAAATCAGCTGAGCATGGTGGCATGCACCTGTAGTCCCAGCTACTTGGGAGGCTGAGGCATGAGAATTGCTCGAACCTGGCAAGTGGAGGTTGCAGTAAGCCAAGATCATGCCACTGCACTCCAGCCTGGGCAACAGAGTGAGACTGTCTTAATAATAATGATAGTAATAATAATAATAACTTAAGCACAAAGAATTTGTGGACTTACATAAATGAAAAGACTACGGTTCAACTTCAGGTATGGCTGGATCCAGGGGCCCACAGGGTAGGTCATCAGGACTCCATCTCTTGGTAAGGTAGTGCAGCATAGTAATTAATTATAGCACAGATTCTGGAGAGAGACTGCTCCATCACACCTTCGCTGTGTGCCTTTCGATATGTAACTTGACCTCTCTGATCTCGTTTTCTTCACCTACAAAATGTGGCTAATGGTAGTACTAGTATCTAGGTCACTGGGTTGATATAAAGATTAAATAAGTTGGTTTTTGTAAAGGTCTTAGTGCTAGTGATGTGGTGAGTGTTACAAACGGTTTATTATTATTGGTCCTATAATTTGGGTCCATTTTTAGGTAGCTATTCCTCCATGGAGGTTAAAGGTGGCCCCTTAAAGCTTCAGACTCAAGTCACCTACTAGTCTGAGTCACGCCAAGAGAATGAAGACAGCATCTTTTCCATTAATTCTAACACAAATCCCAGAGTAAACTCTGATCGGCCCACCGTGGGTCACATGGCCAGACCTGAGGCATGAGACCCACAGTCTCATGACTGTGACCAAAGACAGACATGCTCTGATAGGCCAGCTGTGAGTGACGAAAGGCCAGAGAATGAGATCCCAAGGACGGAGGGGCTGGTGGGCATGAGGAGGGCAATCGGAGTTGGCTTGATGGGCTGCCAGACAGGAGGGAGAGGGCCTGAACATGAACCCGACCTTGCTCTGCAGATGGCCAGGTGTCCTTTGAGATGCTGCCCAGGCAGTGGTCTGTGTGCGAGCAGATAGGAGGTACTCATTACCCCGATGGGTCTGCGGTGGGAGGCTGGGGGAACTGAGGAAGCAGAAGAGCAGGGGAGGGTGGCAGGGGTCATGGGAAAGAATGGGCAGTGTCTTAGGGAGGGGTGAGAGCTATGGGGAGGGGTACAGCTGGCACAGGACCAAGGCTATTGAGCCCTGGGGTGGCTCTGGACTGCCCCTTTCCCTCTCAGTTACCACCTGCTCCATAATTTGGTCTGAATACATCGCGGGTGAGTATACCCTACTGCTGCTGGTGGAGAGTGGATATGGTAATGCCAGTAAACGTTTCCAGGTGGTCAGCTACAACACAGGTAATGAGGGTGATGCAAGGGGCTGGGCACAAAGGGGCAGGATCCCAGACTGTGGACTGCATGCCCATCCTGAGGGATCTGTGCCCAGCAGACAGAGGGAGGGCAACATTACCTGTGTCACTCCTGGTTGAGGGGTAGCAATGGAGAACAGGATATAGGCTTGGTGATCTGAAAGGGCCCTGTGGCTCACAATAAAGAGATTTTATTTTACCTGCAGTGAGAATAGGGCCCCTATGTAGAGTTGTACAGGCTGTGCAGTGCACAAAACCCCCAACCGAGGGGTCAGAGGAGACAGGTCCTGTGCCTTAACAGGACTGTTTCCTCTCAGAGGCAGTGCCTTTTTATAATTCACATGAAGAAATTCTAAAGGGCTAGGCAAGGGGCTCACACCTGTAATCCCAGCACTTTGGGAGGCCGAGGCCAGAGGATCGCTTGAGGCCAGGAGTTCGAGACCAGCCTGGGGCAACATGGCAAGAGGCTGTCTCTATAAATTAAAAAAAAAAAAAAAAAGTAGCTGAGTATGGAGTCGCACCTGTAGTCCCAGCTACTTGGAATATACCTGAGGTGGGAGGATAGCATAAGCCCAGGAGGTTGAGGCTACAGTGAGCTATGATCATGCTACTACCTGGGTGACAGAGCAAGACCCGGTCTCAAAAAAAAAAAAAAAAAAAAAAACAGAGCCAGGTGTGGTGGCTCGTGCTTATAATCCTGGCACTTTGGGACACCAAGGTGGGTGGAATGCTTGAGCTCAGGCGTTCAAGACCAGCCTAGGCAATATAGCGAAACCTCATCTCTACTAAAAATACAAAAATTGGCCGGGCACGGCAGCTCACGCCTGTAATCCCAGCACTCTGGGAGGCCGAGGCGGGGGGATCACCTAAGGTCAGGAGTTCAAGACCAGCCTGACTAACATGGTGAAACCCTGTCTCTACTAAAAATACAAAAATTAGTCGGGCATGATGGTGGGTGCCTATAAACCCAGCAACTCAGGAGGCTGAGGTGGAAGAATCACTTGAACCTCGGAGGCAGAGGTTGCAGTGAGCTGAGATCATGCCATTGCACTGCAGCCTGGGCAACAGAGAGAGACTCCATCTCAAAAAAAAAAAAAAATTAGCTGGGCATGGTGGTGGTGTGCACCTATAATCCCAGCTACTCCATAGGCTGAGGTGGGAGGATCACTTGAACCGATGAGGCAGAAGTTGCAGTGAGCCGAGATCACACCACTGCACTCCAGCCTGGGCGACAGAGAGATCCTGTCTCGGGGGGAAAAAAAAGAAAAGAAACTCTAAGGACTAGCAAGCCCGAGTGGGAAGCTCTTTGGAGGGTTTTACAGGAGGCTGAGAAGCAAACAACTTGCTCCAGCTCCAGGTTTTGAAAGTGCAGGGCCTCAGGAGATTTTGCTGTGTTCTCCCCACCTGTAGCTAGTGATGACCTGGAACTTCTCTACCACATCCCAGAATTCATCCCTGAAGGTAGGAAGGGAAGGCAGACGTGGCCTCAGGGTGGCTGTGGGCCAGGAGGGGCCCAGGTGACTCCACCTCACTGCTGTGTCCTCTCTTCCTCTGCTCCGGTCAGCTCGAGGATTGGAGTTCCTGATGATCCTAGGGACAGAGTCCTACACCAGCACTGCAATGGCCCCCAAGGGCATCTTCTGTAACCCGTACAACAACCTGATCTTCATCTGGGGCAACTTCCTCCTGCAGAGGTGGGCCTCTACCACCCCTGGGTGGGCCAGGCATACTCTGTCTCCCCAGCAACTTTACGGTGGGGACCCTTTCAAGCCCAGGCTAGGCAAGTCTCACCAAGCCTTCAAAGGATGCACAAATCCAGAAGTTACCAGGACTGTGATGAGGAACACACCGTTAGGGTAGTCAGTGCTGGGATGGGGGAAGCCAATGTTTTAAAGCTGTGGGAGCCCTTTTCTTAAAATGAAATCTTATATAAAGACCCAGCCTGTGTGAGCAATAGATGAGCAGTTTCTAGGGTTTTTTTTGTTTTTGTTTTTGTTTTGGGACAGAGTCTCACTCTGTCACCCAGGCTACAGGACAGTGGCACAATCTCGGCTCACTGCAGCCCCCGCCTCCCAGATTCAAGCGATTCTCCTGCATCAGCCTCCCGAGTAGCTGGGATTACAGCTGCATGCCACCATGCCTGGCTAATTTTTGTATTTTTAGTAGAGACGCGGTTTCACCATGTTGGGCAGGCTGGTCTCGAACTCTTGACCTCAGGTGATCCTCCTGCCTCAGCCTCCGAGAGTGCTGGGATTACAGGTGTGAACCACCGTGCCCGGCTAATTGACAAACATTTTCTGGGGACAGTTTAGGATCCTCCCCACCCCAGCCACCCTCTCGACCCTCAGGAACCTAGGGGCCCCTGAGCCACCTTCTTGGGTGGCTGGCAAACTGCCAGGTTGGCCCAATGCTCCTGTTTTACAGATGGGGAGCTGAAGACTCTCAAAGGGTTTGGGGTGGGGGGCGGGAGCTAGGATTTCAAGCTTCCTTTGCATGTTCTTACAAGTGGAGAAACAGTAAGTGGCTCCCGTGTTATTAGGCCTGGGATTGGGGGAAGCGGCTGTCCAGCATGCGCCTAGCTCTCCATCTCTGTCCCTGCAGCTCTAACAAGGAAAACTTCATCTACCTGGCAGACTTCCCCAAGGAACTGTCCATCAAATACATGGCCAGATCGTTCCATGGGGCTGTGGCTATTGTCACAGAGACGGAGGAGGTGGGCTGCCCCGCCCCTCTCCCCATTCCCTCTCTGCCCACCCCCAAACCCCAGGGGCCTCTCTTTCCCCTGTCACAGTAAAGGAGCCAAGGGAAGGGGGCACCCTCAGGGACCCTGAGAAAGGGCAGTGAAGCTCCATTTATAACTGAAACCCCTGGAACTCAGGGTAAGTGTCAGCTCCAAAGTCACGCAGACCGGAGCTATGATCTGATGTTCAGAGGCGGCCCTCTTTCATCCCACAGTGTGGTCGTTCACTTCATAAATATTGAGCATTTACTGTGTGCCTGCCCCCGTGCTGGAGAACACAGAGTGGTCAGGGCTGCAATGGGGAAAATATTACCTATGGAAGTAGGGGGACCTGGCCCAGTCTGGGGGGTTGTGCATGTCAGGGAGGGCTTCATGGGGGAGACCACATGGAGGGGGACATCTTGGAGGCTGGAGGGGATCCCCCAGGTTGTGGCTCAGGAAGGGGAGTGAAGGTTCCCTTCAGATGTGTATGGGGGTGGGCATCAGTGCAGAGATGGGAAACTGAGGCCAAGGAAATGGTGAGACCCTGGAAGCTGCAAAGAGTGAGAAGAAAAAAGAGGTCTCGGCTCTAGGAACCGTGGCTGTTAGAGAGTGTGTGTGTTAGGGATGCTTAGGTCGCAAGTGCCAGAAACCCAAACAGACTGAAAACATTGAAAAAAGTGATCATAGTGTG
Organism: Pan troglodytes; assembly: GCF_028858775.2. Taxonomy (NCBI): domain Eukaryota; kingdom Metazoa; phylum Chordata; class Mammalia; order Primates; family Hominidae; genus Pan; species Pan troglodytes. The sequence continues at coordinate 41,486,265 of NC_072418.2, forward strand.
TGAGGGCTGGAACCAGAGGTGATTGGGCTCAGGGAAGTAGAGCCGTGGCACCACAGAGAAAAGAAAGGGGAGCGCCCTTGGTCCCAGTGGAGGTGAGTTTCCAAACTTCATCCCTCAAACAATGGGGCCACCACACTGGGCAGAGGGTGAGGTGGGATCAGAGGACCCCATGGTCCTGACACACACACATCCGGCTGTCATACCCGCAGATCTGGTACCTCCTGGAGGGCAGCTACCGGGTCTACCAGCTGTTCCCTTCCAAGGGCTGGCAGGTGCACATCAGCTTAAAGCTGATGCAACAGTCCTCTCTCTACGCATCCAATGAGACCATGCTGACCCTCTTCTACGAAGACAGCAAACTGTACCAGGTGCCCGGTGGGGCTATGCAGGGACATCGGGGCACCCCAGGAGGGCTGACCCCAGCTCACCTGGCCCTGCCTTCCCCCTGCAGCTGGTGTACCTTATGAACAACCAGAAGGGCCAGCTGGTCAAGAGGCTCGTGCCCGTGGAGCAGCTTCTGATGTATCAACAGCACACCAGCCACTATGACTTGGAGCGGAAAGGGTGAGAAGACACCGGACCATGACAGGGGTCTGAGGGCTCCCGGCACTGCCCTCCTGAAGCTACCATTCTTGAGAGAGGGGAGACCGAGCTAACCCCAGTGAAAACCTCAGGGCTATGATGGCAGGAGTTCAGCACTTATGGAAGCTCAGAGGAGGAGCCCAACCTAGCGGGGGGAAGGTGCATCAGGGAGGGCTTCAAGGAGGAGGAGGTGTATGCACTGTGGCAAGAAGGGTGAGGAAGGATTAGCCAAGTGATAAGGTGGGGAAGGGTGTTCCAGAAAGGGGGAACCACCTGTGCAGAGGCCCTGATGGGAAGGGGGACAAAGTGAGCCTGGTGGTCATGGAGAGAAACTTGGACTTCATCTTGAGGGTCTTGGGAGAGCCATGGATGGGACTAAGGGAAAGGACTGCAGGATCGGATTTTACCGCGTGCCGTAATGATGCCTCCGGTCATCGTCCTGCGGAGGGTGGATCAGAGCAACCCAGGGAGGCAGCTGGAGTCGGGACAGGGACGGGGCGCTGGGGTGGAAGGAGGAAGCAGGAGATGGAATAAAGATAAGAGGTCAAGTGGACAGGCAGATGGCGACTGCCCGTTGAGTACGGAGGACTCTGGTCTCAGGGATCAAGGGAGGGACGTCCGAGGGGATGTGTGCAGAGGCCTCTGGGCAGCAGGGGCTGACGCTGAGGAGGAAGATTCGGGCTGGATTCGATACGGGAAGTGGGTGAGGTGGGAAAGAGGCCTGCGGAAGCTTCCAGTGCGCGGGGTGCCTTAGAGCCAGCAGCCTTTCCCCCTTGCCACTGCCCAGGGGCTACTTGATGCTCTCCTTCATCGACTTCTGCCCCTTCTCGGTGATGCGCCTGCGGAGCCTGCCCCGTCCGCAGAGATACACGCGCCAGGAGCGCTACCGGGCGCGGCCGCCGCGCGTCCTGGAGCGCTCGGGCTTCCACAACGAGAACTCGCTCGCCATCTACCAGGGCCTGGTCTACTACCTGCTGTGGCTGCACTCCGTGTACGACAAGGTGGGCGTCCGGCGGCGGGCGGGCAGGCCTGAGACGGGACTGGGGCAGCGGGGAGCGGGCTTAGAGGGCGAGGCCTGTGGAGCGGAGCGCAGCGGGATTGGAGAACAGGAGGACTGGTGGTGGGTGGGCGGGGGACCTGGGGGCGGGGCCTGGCTTGAGCAGGACTTCCAGGGGAAGGCGTTGGGGGTGTGGCCGGGTTGAAAGCAGGGTTTGGGGATGGGCTGGGGTGTGTATCTTCTGCTCTGGGTTGGGGGCTGGCATTGAGGCTAGGAGGTGGTCTGGGGATGCCGCTTGCCTGGAGGCTGTCGCCCCGCTGCCCAATCCCTTCACGGTGCCGGGCGATCCCTGCAGCCGTACGCGGACCCGGTGCACGACCCCACCTGGCGCTGGTGGGCGAACAACAAACAAGACCAGGTAGGCGGAGCGGATTGGGAGCCGGGAAAGGGGCGGCGCCCGGACACCCCTCACCGTGCCCTACCCCCGGCGCTGACTCTGCCCCGCGCATCCGGTACCCCAGGATTACTACTTCTTCCTGGCGAGCAACTGGCGAAGCGCGGGCGGCGTGTCCATAGAAATGGACAGCTACGAAAAGATCTACAACCTCGAGTCCGCGTACGAGCTGCCGGAGCGCATTTTCCTGGACAAGGGCACTGAGTACAGCTTCGCCATCTTCCTGTCGGCGCAGGGCCGCTCGTTCCGGACGCAGGCAGAACTCGGTCTGCGCGGGACCAGAGTGGAGCCCGAAGGGCGGGGCGAGGGCTACCAAAATCTGGGAGCCTGGGGGGCGGGGACACCATCGGAGGGGCGGGGCCTGTCTGTGAGGGAGGCCTTAACCCCGTTTACTGCCCGGAGCAGGCACCGTCTTCCAGCTGCATAGCCAGGTGGACGTGGGCGTGGTGCTGGCCGACCCCGGCTGCATCGAGGCCTCGGTGAAGCAGGAGGTCCTGATTAATCGCAACTCGGTGCTATTTTCGGTGAGGCCCCCCGGGGAGTTGGGATCAAGGGAGGTTTTTTGTTTTGTTTTGTTTTGTTTTTTTGGAGACAGGGTCTTGCTCTGTCGCTCAGGCTGGAGTGCCAGTGGAGCGATCACTGCATTCTTGGCCTCCTGGGCTCAAGCGATCCTCCTCCCTCAACCTCCTGAGTAGCTGGGACTGCAGGCATGCACCACAGTGCCCAGCGAACTTTTTGTTTTTCTTTTGAGACGGAGTCTTGCTCTGTCGCCCAGGCTGGAGTGCAATGGCACGATCTCGGCTCACTGTAACCTCTGCCTCCCAGATTCAACCGAGTCTCCTGCCTCAGCCTCCCTAGTAGCTGAGATTACAGGTGCATGCCACTACACCCAGCTAATTTTTTGTATTATTAGTAGCGATGGGGTTTTACCATGTTGGCCAGGCTAGTCTTGAACTCCTGACCTCAAATAATCTGCCCACTTTGGCCTCCCAAAGTGCTGGGATTACAGGCGTGAGCCACTGCACCCAGCCTTAACTTTTTATTTTTTGTAGAGACGGGGGTCTCCCTATGTTGCCCAGGCTGGTCTCGAATTCCTGGACTCAAGAGATCCTCATGCCTCGGCGTGAGGTGTGAGGTGTGAGGCATGAACCACCCTGTGCTTGGCCCCGTTAGCCTATCCCTTTTTTTTTTTTTTTTTTTAATTGATCATTCTTGGGTGTTTCTCGCAGAGGGGGATTTGGCAGGGTCATAGGACAATAGTGGAGGGAAGGTCAGCAGATAAACAAGTGAACAAAGGTCTCTGGTTTTCCTAGGCAGAGGACCCTGGGGCCCTCCGCAGTGTTTGTGTCCCTGGGTACTTGAGATTAGGGAGTGGTGATGACTCTTAACGAGCATGCTGCCTTCAAGCATCTGTTTAACAAAGCACATTTTGCACTGCCCTTAATCCATTTAACCCTGAGTGGACACAGCACATGCTTCAGAGAGCACAGGGTTGGGGGTAAGGTCACAGATCAACAGGATCCCAAGGCAGAAGAATTTTTCCCAGTACAGAACAAAATGAAAAGTCTCCCATGTCTACTTCTTTCTACACAGACACGGCAACCATCCGATTTCTCAATCTTTTCCCCACCTTTCCCCCCTTTCCACTCCACAAAACCGCCATTGTCATCATGGCCCGTTCTCAATGAGCTGTTGGGCATACCTCCCAGACAGGGTGGTGGCCGGGCAGAGGGGCTCCCCACTTCCCAGCAGGGGCGGCCGGGCAGAGGTGCCCCTCACCTCCTGGACGGGGCAGCTGGCCGGGCGGGGGGCTGACCCCCCCACCTCCCTCCCGGACGAGGCGGCTGGCCGGGCAGAGGGGCTCCTCACTTCCCAGTAGGGGCGGCCGGGCAGAGGCACCCCTCACCTCCTGGATGGGGCGGCTGGCCGGGCGGGGGGCTGACCCCCCCGCCTCCCTTCCGGACGGGGCGGCTGGCCGGGCAGAGGGGCTCCTCACTTGCCAGTAGGGGCGGCCGGGCAGAGGCACCCCTCGCCTCCCGGACGGGGCGGCTGGCCGGGCGGGGGCTGACCCCCCACCTCCCTCCCGGACGGGGCGGCTGGCCGGGTGGGGGGCTGAACCCCCCACCTCCCTCCCGGACGGGGTGGCTGGCCTGGCGGGGGCTGACCCCCACCTCCCTCCCGGACGGGGTGGCTGCCGGGCGGAGACGCTCCTCACTTCCCAGACAGGGTGGCTGCCGGGCGGAGGGGCTCCTCACTTCTCAGACGGGGCGGCTGCCGGGCGGAGGGGCTCCTCATTTCTCAGACGGGGCGGTTGCCAGGCGGAGGGTCTCCTCACTTCTCAGACAGGGCGGCTGGGCAGAGACGCTCCTCACCTCCCAGATGGGGTCGCGACCGGGCAGAGGCGCTCCTCACATCCCAGACGGGGCGGCGGGGCAGAGGCGCTCCCCACATCTCAGACGATGGGCGGCCGGGCAGAGATGCTCCTCACTTTCCAGACTGGGCAGCCAGGCAGAGGGGCTCCTCACGTCCCAGACGATGGGCAGCCAGGCAGACACACTCCTCACTTCCCAGACGGGGTGGCGGCCGGGCAGAGGCTGCACTCTTGGCACTTTGGGAGGCCAAGGCAGGCGGCTGGGAGGTGGAGGTTGTAGCGAGCCAAGATCACGCCACTGCACTCCAGCCTGGGCACCATTGAGCACTGAGTGAACCAGACTCCGTCTGCAATCTCGGCACCTCAGGAGGCCGAGGCTGGCGGATCACTCGCAGTTAGGAGCTGGAGACCAGCCCGGCCAACACCCCGTTAGCCTATTCCTGAGTAGAAAATGGCAGCCTTCCGTTTTCCTACCAGCCACCACCTCGCCCCAGCTATGGGTTATTTGAACTGTTTGTTGGACTTTGGGGAGACCTGTTCACCCCTTCATTTCTGCCTCTCCCCTCCTTCAACCCCAGATTACGCTCAAGGATAAAAAGCTTTGCTATGACCAAGGCATTAGTGGACATCACCTTATGAAGACTTCCATGACGGTCAATGTGAGGTCCAAGCCTGGAGGGGAGGGTGCAGGATGGTGGGAAAGCCTGGGCCGGCGGGGATCACCATCTTCACCTGCTCCTACCCACAGGTGGTGGGTTCATCCGGGCTCTGCTTCCAGGAAACACACCTGGGGCCCCATATGCAAGTATTGGAGCTTGGGATACTGGGCCCTGGGAGGGGAAGGTTGGGGTCGGGTCTCAACAGGGCTAATCCCCCTGAGAATCCCACTAATGCATTCATAATTTCCTTTCTTCTCATTCTTTCTCAACATTCATCCACCCACCCGCTACCACCCACCTTTCATTCTTTTTTCTTTAAGACGGAGTTTCACTCTTGTTGCCCAGGCTGGAGTGCGGCGGCGGGTCTTGGCTCACTTTGCCTCCTTGGCTCAAGTGATTCTCCTGCCTCAGCCTCCCAAGTAGCTGGGATTATAGGCGCCCGCCACCATGGCTGGCTAATTTTTTGTATTTTTAGTGGAGACAGAGTTTTTCCATGTTGGCCAGGATGGTCACAAACTCCTAAACTCAAATGATCCACCCGCCTCAGCCTCCCAAAGTGCTGGGATTCCAGGTGTGAGCCACCATGCCCGGCCTAACGCCTTTCATTCATTCACGTTTTCAGAAAGGGCCACCTTCCCAGTTGTGCAGGTTGCACACAAACTGGCATGTTCCCTCTGATAACTTTTCTTCAGAGGGAGAATAGAGTGAGCAACAGGGCCGTTTTTTTGTTGTTGTTGTTTTGTTTTTTTTTTTTAACGAAGTCTCACTCTTGTCCCCCGGGCTGGAGTGCAATGGTGCAATCTCGGCTCACTGCAACCTCCACCTCCCGGGTTCAAGCGATTCTCCTGCCTCAGCCTCCCAAGTAGCTGGGATTACAGGTGCATACCACCATGCCTAGCTAATTTTTTATATTTTAAATAGAGACGGAGTTTCACCATGTTGGCCAGGCTGGTCTCGAACTCCTAACCTCAGGTGATCTGCCGGCCTCGGCCTCCCAAAGTGCTGGGATTACAGGTGTGAGCCACCGTGCCCGACCTAGGGCCACTTTTTGCAATTGGCACAAAGGTGGCATAAGGGCTGGCCTGGCCCTGCTTTCACATCTCTCTCTTCTTCTGCCCACTCACACATTCCTCATTCAGTTCTTTGGGTGCTTGGTGCTTCACTTGCTTATACGTGTGATATCGCCTTTGCCCGAGGCAGACACTGAGGCTCAGAGAGGTGCAGAGTAACCCACGGAGCTAATAAGTGGTAGAGGAGGGGCGTGCCCCAGAGTTCTTGTTCTCACCCATTTCCCTACCCACTCCCTGGCATGCAGATCCTGGTGTTCCTCCCTCCTGGCTTAGAATGACCTTGGGCAGTCAAAAGGGGTTGTAACAGCCCCCACCTCCTTAGAGTACATGAGATTTCATGTGCTAGACTGAATAAACAAGGAGGAAGTGTGACTGCATCAGGGTGGGCAAGGGGGAACGTGGCAGGATGAGCTCGGAGCAGTGATGGGGCAGAGTAAGCGGAGCCCTTATGGGCCATGGTATGTGAGCTGGCTCCTCGGGAGGGCTCCAAGCAGAGGAGGGACTCGGGTGTCCCCAGGGCCCATCTGGCTGCATGGGGTGGGGGGACATCAATGAGGGGACTGGAAGCAGGGAGACTCTGGAGGAGACAAGGTTGGACAAAACAGGGTGGGGGCAAAGGAGTTGGAGGTTTAGGGGAGAGAACAGGCAGGCTCTCGGTCTTTTTTTTTTTTTTTTTTTTTGAGACAGAGTCCTGCTCTGTCACCCAGGCTGGAGTGCAGTGGTGCAGTCTTGGCCTCTACCTCCCTGGTTCAAGCGATTCTCCAGCCTCTGCCTCCCGAGTAGCTGGGATTACAGGCATGCACCACCACACCCAGCTAATTTTTTGTATTTTTAGTAGAGACAGGGTTTTGCTGTGCTGGCCAGGCTAGTCTCGAACTCCTGGACTCAAGTGATCGGCCCGCCTCGGCCTCCCAAAGTTCTGGGATTACAGGCATGAGCCACTGCACCAGGCCGTGTTAATGATATTAATGACCATATTGCCCTTGGCGGTGAGGGAGAGCCAGGCAGCTGGTGGTGGTGTTTGTGGGAGGGGGACTGTCCTTCCTGCCCCTTACCCCTCCAGGGGCCTGAGGAGACCCTGGCCACCCCTGTGAGCCTTTTTTCCTCCCACCGAGGGCAACCTGATGGTGCCAGTGTTCATTGGCTGCCCCCCGGGCAAGCGCCTGGCCTTCGACATCACCTACACGCTGGAATACAGCCGCCTGAAGAACAAACACTACTTTGACTGTGTTAACGTGAACCCGGAGATGCCCTGCTTTCTCTTCCGGGACAGTGTGTGTCCAGTCCCTTCCCCTGCACAGTTCACTGCCCTCTTGCCCCCACTACTTTGTGCTCTCCCTCCCCACTCCTCTCCCCGCAGACTACCCACCCTTTTTCCTGCAGCATCTCACTTTCCCCCGTCTCGGTGCTCAGCTTCTCGGGCCAAGCTAATTTCTTCTTCTGGTCTCAATCCCCTCCAACCCCATAGTTTTCTACCCCTTCTTCTTGATTCAAGATTTGGTGACAGGAGACTCCGGCAGTTTCCAGGGCAGGTAAAGGCATGGCCAGCTTGCAGCTAGGGCAGGTGGAGGGAGTGGAAGGAGATGGGTGCAGGACTCGAGACCCGGAGGCCAGTCTATGTGCACTTCTGTCCCTGGTAGCTACGTTCTGCTGGTGGTGGGTGGCGGGCCCACACTGGACAGCCTCAAGGACTACAGTGAGGACGAAATCTACCGCTTCAACAGCCCCCTGGACAAGTAATCCCCGTGGGGCCCCACGTGTAATCCACCTTGCTTCCCCTAGAGGCCTTTCCCACTTCCAAGCCAAGCCCACCTCGCAAGCCCCCACCTCTGCGTCTCAGGCCCTGCCCACAGTGGGGCTCTTAGGATCTCACAGGCAAACTCCTGCCCGCCCCCTAACACCACGCCCCCTGCACCCACCTGTGGCCTCCCTCCACACTGACCACTGAGGTCATGCCTCCCCTACACCGCCCCCCAACCCCTGGCTGAGATGACCTGGGCCTGCACAGGACCAACAGCCTTATCTGGACCACGAGGACCACAAGGACCACCAAAGACTCAGCCTTTCACATCATGTCCCACGAGAGCCCAGGCATCGAGTGAGTGCGTAGCCTGGCCCCTCTTGGCCCCCATCTGTCGGTAGTCCATTGGGCCCACCTATCCTTTCTGCCCCTAGGAGGCCTCTTGATCCCCAAGTCACACTGACTGCCTTTGTGTTACTTAAATGGGGCTGAACTTTGCACCAGCTGAAGTCTCTGTCTGGAATGCTGCTCCCTCCGACTCTTTTCAGGCCTTAGGCAGATGCCCCTTCAGCCAGGAGGACTTTTCTGTTTCAAGATGAGACAATTGTCCCTTCATGGCTCCCATGGCCTCCTGGGGCTCTCCCATCCTGGCCCTGAGCCCCCTACCTGTGCGTCCCCATCCCAGAGTGGACAGCTCTGGGCAGTCACTGTCTGGTGTGGGGTCTGTCTCTCCTCCAGAACTGGGTCCTGAATAGACTCATAAATTTGTTTTTATTTTTATTTTTGAGATGGAGTTTTGCTCTTTGTTGCCCAGGCTGGAATGCAGTGGCAAGATCTCAGCTCACTGCAACCTCCACCTTCCGGGTTCAAGCGATTCTCCTGTCTCAGCCTCCTGTTTATTTTTTGAGACAGGCTCCCTCTGTGGCCCACCAGGCTGGAGTGCAGTGGCGCAATCTCAGCTCACTGCAGCCTCTGCCTCCCGGGTTCAAGCAATTCTCCTGCCTCAGCCTCCCAAGTAGCTGGGATTACAGGCACCTGCCACCATGCCTGGCTAATTTTTGTATTTTTAGTAGGGATGGGGTTTCACCACGTTGGTCAGGCTGATCTTGAACTCCTGACCTCAAGTGATCCGCCTGCCTCAGCCTCCCAAAGTACTGGGATTACAGGCACACGCCACCATGCCCGGTTAATTTTTGTATTTTTTTTTTCTAGTAGAGACGGGGTTTCACCATGTTGGCCAGGCTGGTTAACATAGCATTTATTGAATGAAAGAATGAACAAATGAATAAATCAATTCATGGCAGGCATTTATTGATATCTGAGTGGGGGTATTAATGAATGAATAAAACAATGGAGAAACAAATTCATATATAGGGGCTCAATAAGTTTCATTCAATGAAAGGAAAAAAATGAAGCCATGAGCAAATGAAGGCAGTGAATGAATGAACAACTTGCACCTAGTCAGAATTTAACCTGCTTTATTTTTTATTTTTTATTTTTATTTATTTTTTTGAGACAGAGTCTTGCTCTGTCACCCAGGCTGGAGTGCAGTAGTACAATCTCAGCTCACTGCCACCTCTGCCTCTTGGGTTCAAGTAATTCTCCCAACTCAGCCTCCTGTGTAGCTGGGATTACAGGTGCATGCCACCATGCCCCGCTAATTTTTGTATTTTTTGTAGAGATGGGGTTTCACCATATTGGTCAGTCTGTTCTTGAACTCCTGACCTCAAGTGATCCACCTGCCTCGGCCTCCCAAAGTGCTGGTATTATAGGTATGAACCACTATGCCTGGCCTAACCTGCATTTATTGGATAATGAATAAAGAAGGGAATAAATGAAAGATGTGACTTTGTACCTAGTAAGTGCTCAAGCTATATTTATGGGATAAAGGAATGCAAGCAGCAAAGAATGAATAAGGATTTGGCATATGATAGATACACAGCCTGTAATCTGGATGGATGCACAGTGACAGAGGAATTGACAGATGGAGGTGTGAAGGCAGGAGGAAATGAATGAGTAGACAACCTGTGGCACAGTAGGCATTCAGTCAGCATGATTGAATGAGTGAATGAAGGAATGAATGAGGGAAGGCATGAGATTGCACCCATTTGGTCCTCACCGAGAACATTGGGTGGAGGAAGAAATTGGGAGTTGGCACAGACTAGGCATGGTTGGTAGCATAACTGCCTGATCTTTGGCTCGCAGGTGGCTCTGTCTGGAGAATGCCCCATGCTATGACAATGTTCCCCAAGGCATCTTTGCCCCTGAATTCTTCTTCAAGGTGTTGGTGAGCAATAGGTGAGCCAGGCAAGTGGCCCAGGTGCGGGTCAGGGGCTGCCCATGGAATGCCTGGCTTCTCCTCTAATCCTGGATCCCCTCCCAACCCCTGCAGAGGAGTGGACACGAGCACCTACTGCAACTACCAGCTCACCTTCCTGCTGCACATCCACGGGCTGCCACTCAGTCCCAAGCGGGCCCTTTTCATCCTCATGGTGAGTGGCTGTCCGGGAGCTGCCCTACTGGGTGGGCAGGGGCCCACGCCTCCATACCTATGCTTGTTATACCTTCGCTCATTCATTCCTTCATTCACTCATCTAGCCATGCTGACTGAACGCCTGCCATGCCACAGGCTGTCTACTCATTCATTTCCTCCTGCTGTCATGCCTCCATCTGTCAATTTCCCTGTCACTGTGGATGCAGATTGTGGACTGTGTACCTTATCATGTGCCAACTCCTTACTCATTCTTTGCTCCCTGCAGGTGTCAGCTAGCGTGTTTGTGGGCCTGGTGATCTTCTACATCGCCTTCTGCCTCCTGTGGCCCCTCGTGGTGAAGGGCTGCACGATGATCCGGTGGAAGATAAACAACCTCATTGCCTCAGAATCCTACTACACCTACGCCTCCATTTCCGGAATCTCGAGCGTGCCGTCTCTGAGACATTCCAGGATGGGCTCCATGTTCAGCTCCAGGATGACAGAGGACAGGGCTGAACCCAAGGAAGCCGTGGAGAGACAGTTGATGACCTGAGTGTCCCACCTGCCCCAGCCCCCAGTCACTGTCACGCCTCTCCTATGAGGCCCATCTTGAAGATGCAACCTGTCACCCAGCCCAGGCCTCTCTTTCTGTTTTGCTTGATGTTTACTTCTTGTTCGACTCAAATAAAGCCTTTTTGCAGGACCAGCAGTGGGCTCTCTTAAAAGCTCGAGTTCAGAAGGTTTGTACCAGCATAGCTGCACATTAAAATATCATAAACCTGGCTGGGCATGGTGGTTCATGCCTGTAATCCCAGCACTTCGGGAGCTCGAAGGAGGCAGATCACTTAAGGTCAGGAGTTTGAGACCAGCCTGGCCCACATGGTGAAAACTTGTAACCCTGTCTCTACTAAAAATACAAAAAATTAGCTGGGCATGGTGGTGCGTACCTGTAATTCCAGCTACTTGGGAAGCTGAGACAGGATAATCCCTTGAACCTGGGAGGCAGAAGTTGCCGTGAGCCAAGATTGCGCCACTGCACTCCAGTCTGGGCAACAGACCAAGACTCCGACTCAACAAAACAAAACAATAAATAAAATATCAAAAACCTTCTAGGCCACCTGTTAAATAGTGGCTTCTCTGTGTGCCTGTTGGCTGAGCCTCTCCCCAGGGTACCCCAGACCTCCCTGTGGTCCAGCAGGATCCTCCACAATCCAGGCCCATTGCTATGGCCGACCATCTGTTCTGATTGTTCAGTGTTAAATATTCTGAATGTCAACACCTATCTAATGTCTTAAGGAGGGGACCCTGGAGACGTCAGGATTCTTATTTTAGTTACAAGTAGCAAATATTTCCCTCAAATGGTCTACATGAAAATGGTAATTTACAGGCTTCAGGTACAGTTTGATCCAGAAGTCCCAAGGTCCACAGGATTCAGCCTTCATTTCTCTGTAGTTTTTTCTTCTCTGTCCCCCTCAGAGTGCAGTCTCTGACCTCAGGACAACTCCCCTCACCATCTGAGGCTAGTTATACAGTCCATAATCTGGATGGATGCGTAGTGACCAATGAATTGACAGATGGAGGCATGAAGGCAGGAGGAAATAAATGAGTAAAAAAAATACCCTGTTGCATGGTAGGCATTTGGTCAGCATTAATAGATGAATGAATGAAGGAGCGAATGAGGAAAGGTATGAGATTGCACCTAGTTGGTGCTCACCCAGAGTGTTGGGTTGGAGGAATACATTGGGGTTGGCATTGACTAGGCATGGTTGGTAGCACAAAAACCTGATGAAATTTGACAATAACAAGAGTTGGCAACACTCATGTGTGTAAGGGCTGCTGGCTAAGGTTGTTTCCACCACCAAGATTCTACCGAGTCACCTCATGGTCCAGGTGAACACATCATAATCCTGTATCAGCCAAGTCAACATGTTATTTAAATATCACCATCTGCACTTCCAGCCAAGATAGAGTGACAGAGACTGGATTTCCCCTCATACTTGAAACTAATTATTTTTTTTGAGATGGAGTCTCGCTCTGTTACCCAGGCTGGAGTGCAGTGGTGTGATCTCGGCTCACTGCAACCTCCGCCTCCTGGGTTCAAGCGATTCTCCTGCCTCAGCCTCCCGAGTAGCTGGGACTACAGACGCATGCCACCATGCCCGGCTAATTTTTTGTATTTTTAGTAGAGATGGGGTTTCACTGTGTTAGCCAGACTGGTCTCCATCTCCTGACCTTGTGATCTGCCCGCCTCAGCCTCCCAAAGTGCTGGGATTACAGGCATGAGCCACCTGGCCTGGCCGTATCATCGTGGTATTTTGTTTATTTGTGTCTTTTTCTTTTTTTTTTTTTTTTTTGAGATGGAGTTTTGCTCTTGTTGCCTAGGCTGGAGTGCAATGGTGCGATCTTGGCTCACTGCAACCTCCGCCTCCCAAGTTCAAGTGATTCTCCTGCCTCAGCCTCCCGAGTGAGTAACTGGGATTGCAGGCACCCGCCACCATACCTGGATAGATAATTTTTTGTATAGTAGAGACGGAGTTTCACCATGTTGGCTAGGCTGGTCTCAAACTCCTGACCTCAGGTGATCCATCCACTTCAGCCTCCCAAAGTGCTGAGATTACAGGCTTGAGCCACCGCACCCGGCCATCATTTTTGTTTAAAACATTTTTTAACACCACAACTTCTTTCACATATTAATTTACTCATTAATTCAACACATATATAATTTCTTTCTTTTCTTTTTCTTTTTCTTTCTTTTTTTTTTTTTTTTTTTTTTGAGCACAGTCTTGCTCTGTCACCCAGGCAGGAGAGCAATGGCGATCTCAGTTCACTGCAACCTCTGCCTCCCAGGTTCAAGTGCTTCTCCTGCCTCAGCCTCCCAAGTAGCTGTACTACAGATGCGCACCACCACGCCCGGCAAATTTTTGGTATTTTTACATTTATTTATTTATTTTATCTGAGACAGAGTCTCACTCTGTCACCCAGGCTGGAGTGCAGCGGCACAATCTCAGCTCACTACAAGCTGACCTCCTGGGTTTAAGCGATTCTCCTGCCTCGGGCTCCTGAGTATCTGGGATTACAGGTGTGTGCCACCAGGCACAGCTGGTTTTTTTTTTTTTTTTTTTGGTATTTGCAGTACAGATGGGGTTTCGCCATGTTGGCCAGGTTGGTCTCGAACTCCTGACCTCAAGTGATCTATCTGCCTCGGCTTCCCAAAGTGCTGGGATTACAGGCATGAGCCACCATGCCTGGCCAACAAATATTTATTGACTGTCTACTAATATTTGCCAAGCACTGAGATACTGGGAATTCAGTAGTGAAGGAAATCGTCCTGCCTTCATGGAGATGACATTCTAAATGGTGGAGACGGAGAGTGAAAGTCGGGTTTGAGAAAAACGTGCTGTCCAGGCGCAGTGGCTCACACCTCTAATCCCAACACTTTGCGAGGTCAAGGCAGGAAGATCGCTTGAGCTCAGGAGTTCGAGACCAGCCTGGGCAGTATAATGAGACTCTGTCTCTATAAAAAATTTAATTTTTTTTTAAAAAGAGAGAAAAAGCGATGTTGAATGTGCAGATGTAATATCAATCAATGGAGGAAGAAGTTGGTATAAGAAGTTGTGAATACTGGCCAGGCAAGGTGGCTCATGCCTATAATCCCAGCATTTCGGGAGGCCAGGGCCCGGGGAATCGCCTGAGTTCAGGAGTTGGAGACCAGCCTGACCAACATCTAGTAAAAATACTAAAATTACGTCTCTACTAAAAATACGAAAATTAGCCAGGCGTGGTGGCACATGCTTGTAATCCCAGCTACTTGGGAGGCTGGGGCAGAAGAATCACTTGAACCCAGGAGGCGGAGGATGCAGTGAGCCAAGATTGCTCCATTGCACTCCAGCCTGGACAACAAGAGCTAAACTCCGTCTCAAAAAAAAAAAAAAAAAAATTGTGAATCCTCCACTTACACATGACATTTAAAGCCATAGAGCTGGATGAGTTTTGTAACTAGTTAGTTCATATAAGCTTGGGAAAAAAATGTGGAAGGATGCATTGAAAAAGACTGGAGAGGGAGTCCCAGGTACACATCCTAGCTGTTAGTCCTTTGGAAAGTTATCCAGCCTCTCAGTCTGTCTATAAAATGAGAATAACACAGCTCTCCAAATGGCACGACACCCGCTACCTTTTGGCTTGGAGACGCTGCCCCGAAGGCGGAACCTCCAGGACAGCTACGTAGCGTTCCGAGCACTCAGACTGAAGCCAGGGCAGCCATGTTCATTATTGGAACCGTGAGGTGGGTGGAGGGTGGTGTTGAGACAGCTGTCATTTTCAGTTAGGGCAAAAGCCAACTTCCGGTCACCATCTTGAGTGACGACAGAGGCGGAGCTCCAACTGACATGTTCATTAAGGGCAGGGCTCCGAGGGCGCCACCTCGAGAGCGACGGCGGGCTACCCGGGGCGGGCTGAGGCAGGTTGTAGCCCCGCCCCGGGCCTTGGGCTCCACCTCTCGGCCCCACTTCCGCCGGGCAAGCGTTTGTAGGCGGCGCTGCCGTAAATCAGGCGGTCTGCTTGCCGCATCACGCAAGATGGCGGCCGCGGCGGTGAACGGGGCGGCAGGCTTCTCGAGCTCCGGGCCCGCGGCAACCTCGGGCGCTGTCCTGCAGGCCGCGACCGGCATGTACGAGCAACTCAAGGGCGAGTGGAACCGTAAAAGCCCCAATCTTAGCAAGTGCGGGGAAGAGCTGGGTCGACTCAAGGTAAAGTCGGCAGGCCCAGGAAACCGAGTGTTGCGGGCGTGGGGGGCGCTACGAGGTGTCTGGACCCAACCAAGTCCCGGGCCGCGGAAGCCACCTCGGTGCCAGCGAGACTGAGGCGGGCTGGGGGATCCGATGGGGTGAAAGATTTGGAACAGCCAAAGTGGGGGCTCGGAGGGCGTCAAGAAGCGAGAGAGGGACAGGGCGCGTTGATGGTCACGCCTGTAATCGCAGCGCTTTGGGAGGCCGAGGCGGGGGAGCGTCGCTTGAGCCCAGGAGTTCAAGATCAGCCTGAGCAACATAGCGAGACTCTGTCTCTTCATTTTTTTTTTTTTAAGTGAGAGATGACTGGAATGGACCCACGCGGGGGTGGTGGGGGAATGATTGAAAGACTTGTGATGGCAGAACTGAGTGAGGGGTTAGATTTTTGGTGCGTGGAGGCTTAACTGGTCGGAGTGGCAGGATTGGGATTCGGGCTTTTCCTGATGGTGGATTCCAGGCAAGACCAAGTGGGAAGTGAGGACTGCCCGGAGTGATAAAAGAATGAGGCTGAAAAGGTGGGCTGTGTAGAGGGTGTGTGGTTAAGACCAGGCTGGGTTAGGATCTGAGAGATCTGGGGCTTAGGCTCACATCTGTTGGGAGAGGGGGCAGCCTAGTTGTGAAGGCAGGACTGAACCTAGAAGAAATATTCTTACAAGTAGAGAACAAGAATACGGGGCCCAGAGTGCTTCAGACCAAACATGTGTTGTGAGGGAGTGTAAATCCAGTGGCTTGGAACAAGCCGCTGAGCCTGCTAAGGAAAGATGTATGGGCTGAACTGTGGGGGGAGATTTGGACCTCCCCCTCCCAGATATAGATTTTGGGGATAGCCCAGCTACCCCTTCCCCAATAGATTGTGGGGAAGATCGGCCAAGAATGGAATGTACTCCTGTCCCCACCGCCGCGTGATTCCACTGGGTCAGGCACTGAGTGTCCCTCCTTGTTTCCCCAGTGGGGCTATTAATAATTGTAATGTGATGTAATCTTAAATGGGCATGTGTTGCGTGCTCAGGCCCTGTTCTGAGTGCTTTATGAGAAAGCATTCCTCATGAGTCAGGATGATGGTTAGCTCCATTTTCCAAGTGGGAAGACCAAAGCGTAGAGCAGGTAAGTCATCTGTATTTGAATTCCCTTCTTTTCTTTCTTCCCTCCCTCCCCTCCCCATCAGCTAGTTCTTCTGGAGCTCAACTTCTTGCCAACCACAGGGACCAAGCTGACCAAACAGCAGCTAATTCTGGCCCGTGAGTGTCACTGGGGTTGGTTGGGGGTGATGATCTGGGGGTCATGGCAGGAATGGTAGCACTGGTGGTTGGGGAAGAGACCTCAGTCACCTCCTGAGAGCTCACTCTGTCACCCACAGGTGACATACTGGAGATCGGGGCCCAATGGAGCATCCTACGCAAGGACATCCCCTCCTTCGAGCGCTACATGGCCCAGCTCAAATGCTACTACTTTGATTACAAGTGAGAATGGGCCCTGCCCCCAACTGGGGGGTGGTTGCATGGCAGCTCCTTTATTTCTGGAGCTCTGGCCGCTTGGGTCCTCTTCCTTCATCTGGGAACTCCTCCTGGCTTAGTTCTCTCCTCAGTGGTGCAGGGTCAGGGCTTGGCTTGGAGGTCCTGAGACTTGGCTTGACTAGTCAGTCTCCCCCTACCCATTCCCACATTGCACCCCCTCTGTCCAGTGGGGCTGCCATCACCTTTCACGTGTCCTGGCCCCAGCCTTGCCCCTCTGACTCAAACCCCTGTGGCAGCCAGTAGGATCATGTGACACTAAAATTTGACACTGTCCATACCCTGCTCAGAACCTGCCGTGGCTCTTCATGGTCCTCAGGCACAAGACCAAGTTCTTTCCTGTGGCTTCCAATGCAGTTCCAGCTCACGCCCCTCTGCCTGTGCCTGCTCATCCCAGCCCTTTCTCTCACTGGACTGTGAGCTTTCTAAAGGCAGAGCTTGGAACTGTCTCGGTTACTGCTATGTCCCTAGCACTGCCTACCACAGGGCCAGGCCCAGAACAGGGACTCACTGGATATGTGTTGAATATAAAACTCAATGATACCTGCACAGATTAATGATTGGGAATTTGACATCAGACAAACCTGGCTTTGAAACATCCAGCCACTTCTTGATTATGAGGTCTTGGGCAAATGACTTTACCTCTCTCAGTTTCCCTGTTAAAGTAGGGAGTGGTGATTCTTTTATTTATTTATTTTTGGAGACAGGGTCTTGCTGTGTTGCCCAGGCTGGAGTGCAGTGGTGCAGTCATGGCTCACCACAGCCTTGACCTCCTGGGCTCAAGCGGTACTCCTACCTTAGCCTCTCAAGTAGCTAGGGCTACAGGTGCACACCACCACTCCTGGATCTTTTAATTTTTTGTAGAGATGGGGGTCTCGCTTTGTTGCCCAGGCTGGTCTCGAACTCCTGGCCACAAGTGATCCTCCTGCCTTGGGCTCCCAGAGTGTTGGGATTACAGGTGTTGAGTCATTGCATCTGACTCCAATAACTTTTTTTTTTTTGAGACGGAGTTTCACTCTTGTTGCCCAGGCTGGAGTGCAATGGTGCAATCTCGGCTCACCACAACCTCTGCCTCCCGGGTTCAAGCGATTCTCCTGCCTCAGTCTCCCAAGTAGCTGGGATTACAGGCATGCGCCACCATGCCCTGCTAGAGTCCACCCAGGCTAGAGTGCAACGGCTGGATCTCGGCGCACTGCAACCTCCGCCTCCCAGGTTCAAGTGATTCTCCTGCCTCAGCCTCCCTCAGCCTCCTGAGTAGCTGGTATTACAGGTGCCCACGACCACACCCAGCTAATTTTTGTATTTTTAGTAGAGATGGGGTTTTGCCAGGTTGGCCAGGCTGGTCTTGAACTCCTGACCTCAGGTGATGCACCCGCCTCGGCCTCCCAAAGTGCTTGGATTATAGGCGTGAGCCACCACGCCTGGCCAGTAACTCTTAATATAGTTATAGCTAACACTTTGTGTTTATTTGGGCCAGGTATTGTTCTAATCACCTTACCTGGGTTGAATCATTTAATTCACTTAACCTTTGTTCATTCAACCCATCTCTACGAAATGGATACTGTGAGGCCGGGCATGATGGCACATGCCTGAAATCCCAGCACTTTGGGAGGCTGAGACAGGAGGATCACTTGAGCCCAGGATTTCCAGACCTGCCTGGCCAACATGGCGAAATCCTGTCTGTACAAAAAATATTGAAAAATTAGCTGGGCAGGCTGGGCATGGTGGCTTACACCTGTAATCCCAGCACTTTGGGAGGCCAAGGTGGGCGGATCATGAGCTTAGGAGGTTGAGACCATCCTGGCTAACACAGTGAAACCCTGTCTCTAAAAGAAAATTACAAAAATTAGCCAGGTGTGGTGGTGGGCGCCTGTAGTCCCAGCTACTCGGGAGGCTGAGGCAGGAGAATGGCATGAACCCAGGAGGCAGAGCCTGCAGTGAGCCAAGATCGGGCCACTGCACTCCAGTGGGCGACAGAGCAAGACTCCGTCTCAAAAAAAAAAAAAAAAAAAATTAGCTGGGCATGGTGGTGTGCACTTGTAGTCCCAGCTACTTTGGAGTCTGAGATGGGAGGATGGCTTGAGCGTGGGAAGTTGAGGCTGCAGTGAGCCTGGGTGACAGAGCAAGACCTTGTCTCGGAATTGAAAAAAAAAAAAAAAAAAAGGGCCGGGCGCAGTGGCTCATACCTGTAATCCAAGCACTTTGGGAGGCCGAGGTGGGTGGATCACGAGATCAGGAGTTCGAGACCAGCCTGGCCAGCATAGTGAAACCCCGTCTCTACTAAAAGTACAAAAAATTAGCTGGGCATGGTGGCGTGTGCCTGTAGTCCCAGCTACTTGGGAGGCTAAATCAGGAGAATCGCTTGAACCCGGCAAGCGGAGGTTGCAGTGAGCCAAGAACGCACCATTGCACTCCAGCCTGGGCAACAGAGAGAGACTCCTTCTCAAAAAATAAATAAAAGGATACTATGGTGATACCCAGTTTACACTTTGGGAAACCGAGGTTGTCATTTCACTGAAGTGAGGTCACTCGCTCTTGTATGACTCAATATGACTCTTGTAAATGACTTATTCATGCATCTTTGGGACACAGTTTCCTCATATGAAAACCCAGGACCTGATACCTCTTCAGGAAGATGCATGGGGCAATTGTGAGGATTCCTGGAGCCTGGGGTAGAGGGCTCGTTAGGCCCTTAAATCCTCCTTAACCTGCTTCCCCATCCCACGTCCACAGGGAGCAGCTCCCCGAGTCAGCCTATATGCACCAGCTCTTGGGCCTCAACCTCCTCTTCCTGCTGTCCCAGAACCGGGTGGCTGAGTTCCACACGGAGTTGGAGCGGCTGCCTGCCAAGGACATCCAGACCAATGTCTACATCAAGCACCCCGTGTCCCTGGAGCAAGTGAGATGGCAAGGGGCAGGGGAGGACCTGGCCAAAGTGGGTGGTGCAGGGGTGGTCTTAGGAGGGCTTTCCTGAAGGAGTGGCCAGGGTTCACCCATCTTTCCACCCACGGACCCATCCTCTTGTTTGTCCAACAAATACTGAGTCCCAGCTGTGTGCCTGGCACTGTGGTAGGTTGTCAGACTGTGCAGTGAGCCAAGCAGGTGAAATTCATGATCTTGTGGTGATGACACTGGGGTGTGGAAGCAGATAGTAAGCCCGAAGAGTGAGTGGCCTGCGCAGTCTGTCAGATGCTGAGTGCTGTGGAGAAAAAGCAGGAAGGAGGGTGGAGAGGCAGGGATGGGTGATATTTATCTCGGGGAGTCAGAAGGCCTCACCTAAAAGGTGAAATTGGAGAAAGACTTGAAAAGGGTGAGGAACTGGCTTATGCCTGTAATCTCAGCACTTTGGGAGGCTGAGGCAGGAGGACTGCTTGAGCCCAGGAGTTCAAGGCTACAGTGTGCTATGATCACACCACTGTATTCTAGCCTGGGTGACAGTGAGATTCTGTCTCTATTTAGAAAATAAATGAATAAAAACATATTTTTTAAAGAAAAGGGTGGCCGTGCACAGTGGCTCACGCCTGTAATCCCAGCACATTGGGAGGCCGAGGCGGGTGGATCACCTGAGTTCAGGAGTTCGAAACCAGCCTGGCCAACATGGTGAAACCCCGTCTCTATAAAAATACAAAAACTAGCCAGGCGGGTGGTGGGTGCCTGTAATCCCAGCTACTCGGGAGGCTGAGGCAGGAGAATCACTTGAACCCAGGAGGTGGAGGTTGCAGTGAGCCAAGATTGTGCCATTGCACTCCAGCCTGGGCAACAGGCTCAAAAAAGAAAAGAAAAGGGTAAGGGACTGAACCCTGTGGACAGCCGGGCAGAGGAACCAGCCAGTCCAAGTGTCCTGAGGCAGTACTGTGTCTGCTGTGTTCGAAGGACAGCCAAGAAGACAGTGTTTTTGGAACAAAGTGAGCAGGGCCAGGGCAAAGCCTTAGGACCTAAGGTTAGGAAGTTGTTCCTGGAGCTGACATCTTATGGGAGGATTTGGTCAGTGGGGAGAGGATGGGAGAGAGGGCAGTTAGGGCAGGCAGCACAGTTCGGGCAGAGGTGTACAGGGATGAGCCTGTGGTGGAGCCAGCACTGTCTCCCTCCTGGAAAATAGATGGATAATTGGACAGTAGATGAGATAATGAGATGCCAGCCCAGAGCAGGCTTGGGGGGAGGGAGGGAGGGAGGGAGGAAGAGGGGGTGAGAGAGAGAGAGAGAGTGTGTGTGTGTGTGTGTGTGCGTGTGTGCGTGTGTGCGCATAAACCAGCAAGGGCTTTCTGGAAGAGGGGGTACCCAGGGCAGCGGTGTGGCTGTGTGGCAAAGGGATTACAGGGGCACTAGGAGTGTGATGAGGCCCACACAGGTAGGCCCCTTTGCAGCCTCCTCTTCATTCTCTCTTCTTCCCCCTTCCCGGCTTCTGCAGTACCTGATGGAGGGCAGCTACAACAAAGTGTTCCTGGCCAAGGGTAACATCCCCGCCGAGAGCTACACCTTCTTCATTGACATCCTGCTCGACACTATCAGGTGCGTAGTGGGGCCAGGCCCTGTGGAGTTTGGAAAGAACTTGGGCTTGAGTCGGACAGCTCCGAGTCTGAATCTCATTCCAGCCATTGGTTGTCTGGGTAGGCTAGGTGTGTTTCTTATCCTCCTAGCACCTCAGCTCTCCTTTTCAGTGAATTGGGCCTGGTCATGGGATTGTGGATAACGGCTCTCATCTCACCACCCTTGGCTGTTGACATTTGTGGCCACGTGTGTCAAACCTGAGCATGGAATTGGTTCAGCAGGCAGGGATTGTGCGGCCTGTCTTAGCCCATCTTCCGTCCTAGATACCCATCCAGTGAGTCATGAGACTTCACCTCCGGCCACCAAAACTGTGGAACCCTCAGTTTCTCCTTCTCTAGAATGGGTTGACCAAATCCCAGCAGCCCCTTGGGTTGCCGTATGCACAAGTGACATCCCACGGGCAGATGGATGTGACATACAAATCCCTTGAGGAGTAAAAGGGTGTCGAAGTGGTGGCTGAGCTGATGCACTCGGGCAGAGCACCAAATCAGAATGAGTTTCCATGCCTTAGGTGCAAAGACAAGCCCAGAGGCATTCGAGTGGGGAGTGGTAGCCAGTACCCACTACCCACCGCATGGCCTAAGCGATATTGGAGGCACTCCTCCCCATCACTGGCTTTTCCCCAGAGCTTACCCCCTCCCTCACTACAGTGACTTAATGCCTTGCTCTATTTCTACTTCGGTGTTGTTCATGGTGCCTCTTGATGGGTACAAGGAACCCCCTCAGGATCTATGAAGTGGGGTGCAGCACCCTGGTGATGGGTGTTATGAGAAGAGATGCCCTCATGTGAGTCCCAAGCTGGGTTTCAGACCTAAAATCCTGTGGCTGGGGAGTGGGATTCAGAGTGTGGGCCCAGGAGTCAGAGATTTCAGTGGGGATCTCCCATGGCCCTTGCTTGCTTTGCGAGTCTGGTCAAGTTTCTCCCCTTCTGAGCCTTGATGAATAAAACAGGGCCCCTCACATATTCCTGCCATCAGTGCTGGACTCCAGGGTCAGAGCTGACACATGTCAGGTCTCGGGGGACAGGTCCTGGGAGGTTGTCGATGCTCAGTAATGAGGAGCTTCTCATCTTCCCCCAGGGATGAGATCGCTGGGTGCATCGAGAAGGCTTACGAGAAAATCCTTTTCACTGAGGCCACCCGGATCCTCTTCTTCAACACACCCAAAAAGATGACAGACTACGCCAAGAAGGTGGCTGGGGTACAGGGCAAGGGGCCGTGGGACCAAGGGGTGAAGTCACTAACAACAGTGTGGGGTGGCTTAGAGGGACACTGGAACAAGACTGCCCAGGTTTAAGTTCAACTGTGTGACTCTAGGCAAGCTGCCAAAGCTCTCTGACATCAGTTTCTCTATCCACAGAATGGGGCTAGATACATGGGATGAGCTTAGTACCTGGCACCAGCTGGAGGTGGGCGCTGCACACATGTTGGCTGCTGTCTTTATCAAAATTTCTTAGAGGTGGCAGCTTTTTCTGCAAGACTTTGCTTCATTTGGTCTCAGGCGTTTGAGCACGAGCAACACTTGGTGTTGCAGGAGGAGGGCTGGGACCAGGCTATGGAAGGTGAAATTGGGCTGGGTGCAGTGGCTCCCGCGCACCAAGGTGGATCCTCCCACCTAGGCTCACTCTGGGAGGCTGAGGTGGGAGGATCGCCTGAGGTCAGGAGTTCGAGACCAGCCTGGTCAACATGGTGAAACCTCATCTCTACTAAAAAATACAAAAAAAATTAGCCGGATGTGGTGGCGGGTGCCTGTAATCTCAGCTACTCGGGAGGCTGAGGCAGGAGAATTGCTTGAACCCAGGAGGCAGAGGTTGCAGTGAGCCGAGATCACGCCATTGCACTCCGGCCTGGGTGACAGAGCGAGACTCTGTCTGGGGGAAAAAAAAAAAAGAAGGTGAAATTGAATTTTAGTGATGGTGACAGCTGGTAACTGATCTGTCACTCAGGCCAAACACTATCCTCTGTGCTTTAAAGATGTTGATTCACCAAATCCTCACAGTTGACCCAGAGAGGTGTGTAATTAGGGTCCCAGTCTCAACACAGAGAAACTGAGGCACAGAGAGGTGAAGTTACTTGTCAAGGGTCATTGGGGCAGAGTACGGTTGGTGAGAAAAGAGAGCATAGGACACGTGGGCAAGTGCTGGCCCCATAGGGTGGGGATGGAGCCTTTGTGATCACTCTACCCGTCTCTAATCCCTCCTTTCCTGCAGCGAGGGTGGGTCCTGGGCCCCAACAACTACTACAGTTTTGCCAGCCAGCAGCAGAAGCCGGAAGACACCACCATTCCCTCCACAGAACTGGCCAAACAGGTCATCGAGTATGCCCGGCAGCTGGAGATGATCGTCTGAGCCCCCGGGCACTGGGTGGGGCAGGGCACGAGTTATTTAAAACAGTTACACTGCAGGGTTTCGCCCAATAAAGGTGGACTGACATTCCCTCTTCCAGGCCCTTGTCTCCCCAGTTGGGACGGCAGAGAGACAAGTTCTTATATCTGAAGAACTTGGAGGTTTTGGGGCATTCAGGAGTTGGAGATAGCCTCCAACTGGGTCAGCCTCTGTCTGGTGGGCATTGCTCAGGGTCTCAAACACGGACGCCCACTGTGGGGCCCCAGCAGCACTGTGGCGTGCAGGAGGGCATGGCCCCAGGTAGGGGGACTGTTCTAGCCAGCTGTGGACACATAGGAATGCTGGACCAGGGTACCAGATTTTTTCAACAAAGGGGGTGAAGTGTCCTACTAAAAAGAATAAATGTTGGCATTGAATTAAACAATTTTTCAAATGACATGTGAAATGGAACCCATCTGTAGGCTGCCAGTTTGGGCCCTTTGTGGAACAAAAGGTGTGGGCCCTGGTGTGGGCTTGTGGGTCCCACCCTCCCTGAGCCAGCATGTGATTGAGGACCTCCCCGCACACCCCCCAGCCTAGGTTTCCTGCCTTGAAATTCTTGGGAAGGTGTTCAAGATGCAGGGTCCAAATCTGGCTGAATCCCTTGTGGGATGTGGAAATTTCACAAGTCTTCCAGAGTTAGTTTTCCCAACTGTGAAATGGGAATGATCACTCCTTTGCAAAGTGGTTTGTGCTGAGCCTGTGAGCTTGGTACCAGGTTAGCTCAGAATTGGGGCTTATGGATTAAGGGGAATCAGATCCCCCCCGCCCTGGACCCATCAGTCTGGGTGCTGGGTGAATGGAACCTCAGTTACTGCTGCTCTGGTCCAGCCTCACGATTGTTTCCAAGATGTGCTTTAATGGCGAGCCTGCCCTGCTGCACCGTACCCACTGCCTTGGCGAGTGATTGACAGGCTGCTGGCATCTGGATTGGTTATTTTATTGGCATGGAGGGGAAGGTGGAGGGTGTTGAGCCGACTACACTCAGTTGGAATGGGTGGCCTGC
Source organism: Pan troglodytes (assembly GCF_028858775.2). Taxonomy (NCBI): domain Eukaryota; kingdom Metazoa; phylum Chordata; class Mammalia; order Primates; family Hominidae; genus Pan; species Pan troglodytes. Next base: position 41,510,844 of record NC_072418.2, read on the forward strand.
AAGTCGTAGTGCTCCAGCCTGGCCACCAGAGAGCCGGACAGCTTGATGGTGGCAACCCAGGGTGGCTCGCCCAGGTGGTTGGTGGATGTGCTCAGCCTAGCAGGGGGAGGGTAGAGTCAGCAAAGCCCAGCAATGGGACCAGGCCTCTAGCCCTTCTAGAGCCTCCCTGTCCCCATATGAATAGGGAAGCTTCTGAAGGCTATATTGGAATATCCCAAAGGCAGTTTAGGGCAGGGCTGGCGAGTGTCCCAGCTAAGCTTCAGGAGGTCCAGGGCAGTCTCCCAGTGGTTCAGCACTCCCAGGAGTCAGGATCAGACCCCAGTGGCCAGATCTGGTGATTCAGTGTGGGTAGGGGGTGGCTGGAGGATGCATTGTCCCCCTGGATGTGGGACTCAGGAGGAGCCTCCCCAGCACAAGGGCTGGGACGTCAGTGCCCTCTGGCGGCTGAAGCCTTGAGTCCCAGAGTCAGGAGAAGTCCTCAGAGGCTAGAGGGGTCAGGAGTCCAGGGCTGCCCCTGTGCCCAGTAAAGTTGGAGGCGTGCATCTACCCCCATTTAGTTCCAGGAAGACAGTCATCCCCTCACCCTCATCCCTGAGTGGCCTCGGACGTGGTCCTCCTTGATACCCTCAGGGACAGGGTCAAGGCAGTGTATAGGGTCAGGCCAGCTGGGACCAGCCTCCCTCTCTAATGGCTCCAAGAGAGGTACAGGAGGGCCAAGAGTCCACTTAGGGATCGGATGCCATAGGGCTGGGCCAGGGTGTCCCCCTTTCCCCGTCAAAGGTCAGCATGGGATCACGGGTCCTCTTGGTCCTGAAGGGTGGGAGCTCAGCTAGGTTTGAGATGTGGCAGAGATGAAGGCCACGGGTCATTCTAGGGTCAGGAAGCCAAAGAGCTGAGTAGGACTCTATCCAGCAGTCTGGGGTTCGGCACCCTCCTGTCCCTTCTCCCCTCTCACCAGGCAGAGACGTTGCGTGGCAGGCGGCGATGGCGTGGCTGGTGGCGGCAGTAACACTTGCAGGGACAGGAGTTAAGCACCTGGAAGGGCAGCCAGTGGCGCGCAGCGCGGGTGTTAGCTGCCCCAGTCTGAGAGGCCCCGCTGCCACCACCCCCTCCACCACTGCTGTCAGGCACGGTAGCTGTAGCTCGTTCGCGAGGACCATCTCCATGCAAGCCATCCTCACGGGTCGCGCCCCGGGCTGCACGGGAACCCTTGTTCCTGCGCGTGCGGGTCTTGATGGGCGCAGCCGCGGGTGCGGGCGCGGACACAGGCGGCGAGGGCTCAGCCACGGTGGGAGCTGGAGCCGGGGATGGGGCCGGGGCCGGGGCCGGGGATGGGGATGGGGCCGGGGCCGGGGCCGGGGATGGGGCCGGGGCCGGGGATGGGGCCGGGGCCTGGTCGGCGGCTAAGGCTGGGGGCAGAGCAGGGGCTGGGGTGGGAGCCAGGGCTGACTCCTTGTGGCCCAGACCCGGGGTGAGCGGGGGAGCCACCGGCAGCGGCGTTGGCTGGAGCGCTGGTGGCTGCAGTGTGGGCGGCGGTGTGGGCGGTGGCGTGGGCGGTGGCAGCGGTGGTAACTCCTGCAGGCCTGGGGGCCCCGGGCGCATGGGCTCGCCATTGGTGGGTGCCGGGAAGATGAACGTAGGCGGCGCCAGCAGGGCAGATGCGGGCCTCCGGGGCCCGGGAGCTGAGTGTATCTGCTCTGGTGGTGGCGGAGGGGAGCCCCAAGGCCCAGAGAGTGCGGCCGCACGCCGTCGCGGCGCCCCGATGCCTCCGCCAGCCCCGTTGAAGCGGAAGTGGCGTTCAGGGCCGTCGGGAGCGCTAACCCAGTCGAATTTGGGCTTCGAGCCTGGAAAGGTGGTGTAGGGTGGCGGCGGTAGGGCCCGGGCTTGGGACGCAGGCGCCGAGGGAGGACCAGAGCACCCTTCGCCGTCTCCATCACCTCCCTCGGCTTCCTGTGCCCCTCGAGAAACCTCTCCCAAGGGGCGAGCGGCTCCAGGAGGCAGGGGCCCTTGCTTCAGGACCTCGGCGTAAGAGATGGCACCTGGGGCAGCAAAGAGGCCGCCGCCTCCGCCGCCCCCCAGCGAAGCTTTGGCTGCTAAGGAACTCGAGGCTGCCGGAGGGGCCAAAGAGGGCCTCGACTTGAAGGTGATTTTACACAGCAGGCTCAGACCGGACTCGGAATCCGCAGGCTGGGCCATTTCGCCTTCGCCCGCCTGGGGAGGCGCCCCTCCGCGAGCCCTGCCGGCCGTCTGGCCCTGGTTGCGGGGCCCAGCCTGGCTTTCTGTGGGGGGTGAGGCGGGTGTGGCCAGAGCAGGAGTGATTCTGCGGTCCGCCGGCTGCCGTTCAGAAGGTAATGGTGGTGGCGGCTTCCAAGGCTCCAGGGGCGGCGGAAATTGGGATGGGGCCCTCGGGACAGTGTCCTTCACGGATAGTTGCCGGGGCGGCGGCGGCGGCTTCAGCGGGCGGAGGCTCGGAGGGTCGCCCTGGCCGCGATGGCTCGCCTCCAGCAGGCGGCGGATCCGGGGAACTGGAGTGCCCGCGGGCTTTTGCCATTTAGACGGGCCGGGCAGCAGAGTCCCCGCGGGGGCCGGGGGTGGTGCAGAGACCGCGGCCGCCTCTTCAGGAGGGGGCATCACTGGAGAGGGCCGTTCTAAGGTGAGGGGCAGGGTCGAGGGTGAGGCCTCGGGCTCCCGGGGTACCATGAGTTCCGGGGGTGTGGCGCTGCCAGGGAACCAGACACCCAGCCCACGAGTCAGGCGCATGGCCTGGGAGGTCATCTCGGGCTCCACCAGGGACGTCCGGCGGGAGTCGGGGGCGCGGTCCGAGGGCTGCACTTTTCGGGAGCCCCCGCCCGCGGATGGCTCCGACTGCAAGTTCCCCATTTCTGACGGAGCTCGGAGACTGGTCAGAAAAATTTACTCCAGTCAGCCTGCCAGGGCCGTGGGGACCCTACGAGGCTGGCTGTACTTGATCTAATGCGTCCGCACCGGCCCCGCCCCTGTTCTCCAAGATCCGATCAGGCCCAAGTCCTTAGGTCGCACTCCTGTTCCCTGACCTTCAACACTCACGCCTTCTTGCCCACGTCCCCAACACAGCTGCTGTTCAGATACTTCACTACCAGCCCCATTATGTACTAAGGTTCCATGCTTGTCCCCTTGGCTGGTCATGCTGATCCCTCAGTCCTCTCCTCTAACTCTCCGACTCCCCGCCTCTCTCTAGAGCACCTGGGTCCCGCCCTCTTCCCAGGCAGCGGCAGATCCTCAGGCCTCACCCCTAAACCTCTTCCCGCTCCAGGTCTATCTACTAGCTGGCATCCACAGTCAAGCTCCACCCCTGTCCCCAAGCTCCGCCCTGGCCCCGCCTCCCCCCAGAGGAACCCACTCACCGAGTCCTCCAGCCGAGCAGAGTTCAGACCGCGGCCCCCTGGGCCCGGGGCAGGGCAGGGAACTGCCGTAGCAGAAAATAACCGAAAAGAACGGGGGTGCGGGTGAAGGCAAGTGGGCGAGACAACTAGGGCGGACCCCGAGATGTAGGCCCCGCCCCCGGAGCTCGAGGCCCCGCCCTCCTGCGAGCCCGCGGGAGCCCGGCCCCTTACGAACCTAGGTCTCCCCTTGAAATACTCCGAGGACTTCTTCCTCGCCCCCAGGCCTTCTGGTTCTAAGCTCCACCCCTTTGGGTTGTTCTCCTTAGCCCCTCCCCTTTAGAATGCCCCGCCCCTCTCATTCCCTCCCGAGGCCCCGCCCACGCGAACACCGATGCGTCGCTCCTCCCCTTTGGACCTCTCATCTGCCCCGCCCCTAAGGCAATTTACCTCTAAGCTCCGCCTTTTTAAGACCCAGCAACATCGCTTCTCAAGACCCTCTCCTTCCCCCCGGGCGCCGAGAAGGCCCATCCACCGTGGGCCCGCCCCTTCGTGACGCACGCACTAGTCCTCGCCTGCAGCATCCAAACCTCCTTATACCCAGGCCCTCCAACCCCACCCACTTGTGAAGGCTCCCCTCTCGCCCCACCCCTTATCGAACTCTGCCAGGCACCCAGCCCCTCCTATTTCGAAGCCACAGCGTAGACCACCGCCTCTTTAGAACCTTGAGACCAGTCCCTGTCCCTGCCCCGTCCCCTCCTCATAGCATTAGAGACCAATGGCGCAGATGGGTGGAAAAGTGGGGGATCCCCTCTGGATCTTAAGAAAATGGGGGCTGGGGGATTGCTCTCTGGAGCTAGTGCCGGGCTCTAGGACCCAGCAGGCAAGTAAGCCCGCCTCGCTCTTACCCCTCCCCCAAGCCGCCCCTTCCCCCCCCACCCGTCTTCCAGGTTCCCCCTCCCTCCCCCCTCGCCCCGGCTCCCGGTGCCCGTCTCCAGCGCCGCCGGAGCCAGCCAGGGAGCCGGAACGAAAAGGAGGAGGAGGAGGCCGCGTCGCCGCCGCTCGGAGCCCGGCCGGAGCCTCGCAGGCAGGTGCCGAGGGGGGCGAGGGGGCGGGGGCTGACAGACTGCCTGCCCCGATGAGGGGGCGGCCGTGACCGCGCTGCGCCTTCTGCCCACCCAGGCGCCCCCAAGGCCCCGGCTAGGAGGACTAGAGAGTGGGGACCCCCCAAACTGCGCGGCAGCCATTCGGGGTACCAGTCTTCATTTGTGGGGTCTGGACTTTCTCCGAGGATGCCCCATTCACAAAATTCCGTCCTGGACCCTCACCGTTGAGGAACGCTGAGGACCACTCCCCCCGGGGGACACAGGATGTGTGGGGAGCGTAGGCCACCCTGAAATGCCAGTGCCCCATTCCAGCTAGGCCCTGGGGGGACCCCTGCTCTCATTCCCTGCTTCACCTGTTGTCGGGGGAGGCGGGCGGACAAAGGAAGCAGCGTCACGTGACTGCTCATTCACAAAATCCCATCCCATTGAGAAAAGGGGGCTGGGGGCGCTGCGGCCGCCCCTTCCCCTCCTGAAGGGCCCGGGAAACCCAGCAGCCTGCAGGTGGGGGAGGGGGCTAGAGCTCGTCCGGGTCCCTAAGGTTGGGACGCCAGGGTCCCTGTGCTGGATGGCAGTGAAGGGCTGGACACTGATCCCGATTACTGGGCGGAGGGCTACGTCCTCTGAGCTGGGGGGCGGGGTAAAATGGTTCTGAAGGATGCTGGGGCTGGGGGGCGGGAAGGGAAGAGGGAGGAAGGATCAATCTGCCCCCCCATCCCATCTTTCCCCCCTGGCTTCCCTCGGCTGGGGCCTGGGGGAGCAGCCTTGATTTTTGTGAATGAAATGCTCTCTGGATGTGTCTTCGGTCGCCCGTTTCTGACTTCCTCTGCCTCCATCTCCCTCTGAGCCTCTCTTTCTGGCCATTTCTGGTTCTCTCCCTGTTCCCTGCCCATCTCCCGTTGCTGGGTGACTCAGTGAGCTTTGCATCCGGTCTCATTCATAAATCCGGGAAGGGGTGGGTGGGGGGGAAAGAGCCTGGGTTTCTCACCCAGCCTGTGGCCTGGACGACAGGGTGCGGAGGCAGGGTTGGGAGAACAGGAGCTGAGTTGATGGGCCCAGAGAAAATATATATGCGCAGGCACCCAGCTGTGAGGGGGAGCACTGGGTGGGGCTGTGGGTATGTGCTGAGGGAGGAGAAGGGGGTGATAGGGATAAGCAGGAGGGGGAGGGGAGGGCAACACCAGGGCTATGGGGGTGGGGACGGAGAGATGGGGGAAAGGTGGGTACAGAGAGAAAGGGCAGACATGGAGAAGAAGATAGAGGTGAGAGAGAAGAGATGGCATGAGGAAGAAAGGAGCCATGTGGAAGACGGTGGCCATGGGGTTGAAGGTGGGTATTGCTAGCTTAGGGTGCAGTGGACCTGGACGTGAGAGATGAAGTTGGAGGGGAGATGAGGGTTGAGGGAACATTCCATGGGAGAGCAGGATTTGAGCTCATGACTGTGTTGTCCCTGTCCTTCCCCCCACCTCCTGCAGGTACATGGTGCGGGTCCGAGCTGTGGTGATGGCCCGAGATGACTCCAGTGGGGGCTGGCTGCCTGTGGGGGGCGGGGGCCTCAGCCAGGTGAGCGTGTGTCGGGTCCGAGGGGCCAGGCCCGAGGGGGGGGCCCGCCAGGGGCACTACGTCATCCACGGGGAACGCCTCCGGGACCAGAAAGTGAGCCACCCTGGGGCATGCGGGGAGGGTAGGGACCTGGGGAGGGAGGGGAGAGGGGCTGGCGTGTGGAGCAGAGGTCAGGTTGCCTCCCAGCCTAGGAATCAAGCTGGGGTGTGAAGTTTGGGAGTGAATATCTGTCCTGTAGATAAGAGTTGGGAATTGCAGGATACATGGGGTGTTTGGAGGGTCCTGTCCACTGCCACTTCCAGCCAGACTACCCTCGCTGTCTCCCTGTACTGCTCCTGCTCCCCGCTCCAACCCCAGCCTGTTCCACAGGGGGCACTGCCTCCCCCCCACCCCCGACTCACACCATGTCCCTCCTCTGCTCAAAACCCTCCATCTTGCTCAGAGATCCTTGCCACGAGGCCCTACACCACCTGGCCCCTGTCTGCCCTAAGTATAGTGAAGCATTTGCTGGGGTCCATTTGAAAGTGTCAGAGATGGTTGACAATTCTATACATGGGTTCATCAGGAATAACTGGGCTGTCGGGCACAATGTGGAGGGACAGTGTTGAATCAGTTTCAGCTAGGGATGTAGTAGAAAGATATGGATTGTGTGAAAGGCTTGGGGGAAAGGTTTTTTTTTTGGAGCAGGAGTCAGTGGAGGGATTTGAAATGGAGTGAAGGAATATGGTGATACTAGGCAAGGATTTGAGGGAACATCAATGGGGTGTTGGCTAGCATCTGAAGGGGAATCTGTGGAAGTCTAATAAGACTGTTTTGGAGTAAGTGCTGGCTGGGTACAGTGCCTATAATCCCAGCCACTCATGAGTCTGAGGCCGGAGGAATGCTTGAGTCCAGAGTTTGAGACCAGCCTGAGCAACACAGAGAGAGCTCATCTGGAAAAAAAAAAAAAGAGAGAGAATATTTTTTGGGTAAAGTTTCCAGAGATTATTATTAGAAGAGGATTCACAATAATATTGTGAGATGTTCAGTAAAGTCTGGGAAGTATTGTTGAGCCAGAGGGGGGATGTTGGGTTATCAGAAAGGGGTTAACAATGTTTTGGGCCATTCAGCAAGATTCGGGGTTTCTACAGGGGCATCAGAGGGAGGTATTAGGAAAATGTAGGGATCAAGGGGTTGGGAAAATATTTGAGCATCAGAGGTGTGTTCAGTAAAATTGGGCGTAGCTGGGTGTGGGGGTTCATGCCTGTAATCCCAGCACTTTGGGAGGCTGAGGCAGGAGGATCACTTGAGACTGGGAGGTTGATTCCGTAGTGAGCCCTGATCACACCACTGCACTCCAGCCTGGGTGACAGAGTGAGACTTTCAAAAAACAAAACAAGTAAAACTGGGGAGTTGTATCAGTGTTGATCAGAGTTCAGGGTTACACTTAGGGTTGGGAAATGAGGTTTGTGAGAAGACACTAGGGTATGCATGGGGGCTGGTGATGGACGAGACGTCACAGGCATGTCTGGGTTGGGGTATCTGACCCTGCTTTCCTTCTGCCCCTCAGACAACCTTGGAGTGTACACTGAAGCCAGGCTTGGTTTACAACAAGGTGAATCCCATCTTTCACCACTGGAGCCTGGGTGACTGCAGGTTTGGACTGACGTTTCAGAGCCCTGCAGAGGCTGATGAGTTCCAGAAGAGCCTGCTGGCTGCGCTGGCCGCACTGGGTCGAGGTGAGCAGCCCAGGTGATGTGCACTGGGGGCTGGCCTGGGAGCGGGAGGAGAAGCTGGGCTCAAGGAACTCACTCTCTGCCTCTCTCCCTGCCCCAGGCTCACTCACCCCCTCCTCTTCCTCCTCCTCCTCCTCTCCTTCCCAGGATACTGCAGAGACCCCCTGCCCTCTGACGGTGAGTGTCCAGGATGCCTCTCTGCTGGGGGAGGGTAGGGGTTTTGTTTTTATTCTATGAACATTCTTGAGCACCTACTGTGTAGCAGGCACCATGCCACACACCGGGTACACAAAATTGGGCCGGAACTATGAGTGTCAATTCAATCCCAGTTATTCTAGTCTTTCTGCCCTGTCATGATTCACACATTCATTCAAGGGTCCTTATTGTGTACCTTCTGTATACCAGGCAGTGCTTTAGGCACTGGGTTACATCAGTGAACAAAAAGTTCCTTTCCTCCTGGAGCTTCTATTCTAGTGTGGAAAGGCAGAAAATTAAAAAAATATATATATAAACAATAAAAATGAATAAATATTGAAAGTAAATGGATGAACAAATTATTGACAACCCCATGCTTCCAGTTACTCAGGCTCTAAATCTTGGAGTCATCCCTGACTCCTTATCTTTTATGCATCTCATCTCATCTGTCAGCAAATATTGGTTCCACTTTCCAAATCATCACAATCTGCCTCCAACCTGGTACCATCCAAACTCATCTCCCAACTGGACCATCTCAATAGCTTCTCACTGTCAACTCCTTCCCTCCTGCCCCCACACATAGCCAGAGGATCCCTATCAACGGCTGAGTCAGATCATGCCCCTCCCACACTCAGAACCCTCCCAGGGCTCCAACTCACTCAAGTAAAGGACAAAGTCCTTACAGTGGCATATGAGATCCCATGCCATGTGGCCCTGTGTGTCTGGCCCCCTCTCTTACTCGGCTTCAGCCACACGGCCTCTTCACTCTTATTCTAACATGGCAGGCACAGCCCTGCCCCAGCGCCTTTGCACTGGCTGTTGCCTGGAACACTCTTTCCCAGATTTCCTCGTGGCTCATTCCCTTGTTTCTTTCAAGGCTTTATACAAATATCATCTTCTCAGGGAGGGCCTCCCTGAGTATTTAAATTTAAGTATTCCATTTAAAATTGCAATCTGCCAATGCCCCTTGTCTAGTGCTAATTTTTTCCCATGTTCTAAGGCATTTTCCTTATTTCCTTTCTGAAAATACTATTATCTTTTTTTTTTTTTTTTTTTGAGATGGAGTCTTGCACTGTTGCCCAGGCTGGAGTGCAGGGGCACGATCTTGGCTCACTGCAACCTCCACCTCCCAGGTTCAAGGGATTCTTCTGCCTCAGTCTCCCAAACAGCTGGGATTACAGGCACCCAGCTATTTTTTTTTGTATTTTTAGTAGAGACGGGGTTTCACTATGTTGGTCAGGCTGATCTCAAACTCCTGACCTTGTGATCCGCCCGCTTTGGCCTCCCAAATTGCTGGGATTACAGGTGTATTTCCCGGCCCATTTTCTTATCTGTTAGTTTACGGTCTATCTCCCATGCTAGAATGTCAGCTCCAGGCCGGCAAGGATCTTTTGTTCGTTTCTTGCTGTGTCTCCAATGCCTGAAACAGTGCCTGGCACACAGTAAGTGTTTAGTAAATATGTGTTGAATAAACGGAATGAATGAATGCACATAATATCGGGTGCAATTTGGCACTTGCTGGAAACCGTGGGAGTTGCCTAAAACACCTGGAGGAACAAAACTGATTCCCTGGGCAGAAAAGGGGAGGGTTCCAGGGTCATGGGAGATGAAGTGGGGCCACAACAGTTGCAGACAGTTCCCATCCATGGAGCACTTACCCGGGAAAGATGCTCTGCTGTCCAGGCCCCCTCTGGAATCTGCACAGTGGTCTTTGTGAGTCTGGCACGTCGTGGGTGCTCAATGAATGTCTATTGAAGGCAGTGTGCAGATAAGGTAGGAGTTATGTCCAAGTGGCAGAAAGGAAGCTAAGGGTCTGAGAAGTCGTTTCAGCTAGTTTCAGAACAGAGGCTGGTTTGCATGGGAAGGGGAGCACTCGGAGTGGGCGGGACTGCCCCAATAACAGTGTGGGGCTGGGAGTGAGAGAGGAAGGCAGCTGGCTGCCCAGGGGAGAGGGATTCTGAGAAGCGGGAAGACGATTAGATGTTCCTCAGGTTTGGCGAGCTGATTAGATCAGGAGAAGAGTCCCACAAAAATAACAATAACCATTTCCAGCTCTCCCAGTACTTCAGGCATATGCTGTGCCCTTGACAGTGGCCCTAACCGCATCCTTATGAATAGGTACTCTTAGGATCCCCGTTTTACAGAGGAGGAAACTGAGGCTCAAAGAGGTGAGCTCACTTGCCGGAGGTCACACAACCAGTCAGTGACAGAGCCGGGGTTTGAACCCAGGCCTTCCTGGCCGCAGAGCCCTCGCTCTCAATGGGAGGGGGTCTATGTGAGGGCATCGGCTGTGCGGGGGCGTGTCCCCGCGCTGAGGCCGCCAATCTCCTCCAGTCCCACGTGGACAGCGACTCCTCCTCCAGTCACAGCCGCCAGGAGACTCCTCCCAGCGCCGCTGCGGCCCCCATCATCACGATGGAGTCAGCTTCAGGCTTCGGGCCGACCACGCCCCCCCAGCGCCGCCGCTCCTCCGCTCAGGTGCGACCTGGGAGCCTGGGGCTCCTGGGGGAATGGGGCGGTGCACTCGGGGCCCGAAGGGAGCGGGAGCCATGGCCCGGGGAGGTGGGGAACACAGATTCCAGGGGATGGCTGACCTGATAACTGGGCCGGACTGGGAGAAAGCGGCGGGGAAATAGGGAGAGGCTTGGAGGCCTGGGTTTCTAGGAGGCTTGGGTGCGGGCCTCCCGAGTCTCCTTGCGCTCTTGGAGATTTTGAGGGGTTTCGAAGTCCAGAGAGGTTTAGGACCATTTTCAGAGTGTATATTTGGGGAACTCCTGGAAGAGGACTGTTAAATTCACGGGGAGGGTGGGAGAGTCGGTACCCAGAAGGGTAAAAGAGGCCCAGGAACCAAACTCCTGCGCCTTTAAGGAGGAGGTGGCTGGGTCCAGAACCCCTGGATCTCAAGGTAGAGGGGGCTGGGAGCTGGGGCTCTTGGATCTTAAGAGAGGACAGGACTAGGAACCTTCGGCCTCTGGGTCCTTAAAGGTGTGGGGTTGGTGCGTGGATTCCTCTGTCTGTCCCTGGAGAAAAGTGGGGATTGAGGGACCTTGGGAGAGAAGCAAGCTGGGGTCTTGAAAATCTGAATCCCAGACCCAAGAGTGCGCTAGGGAACTGGATCCTTGAGGCTAAGACTGGGATGGATTCTGATCTGTTTGTCCCTTCGTCCCGCAGAGCTACCCTCCGCTTCTACAGTTCACGGGGATTCCGGAACCCTCAGAGCCCCTGGCAGGGGCAGGGGGCCTGGGGTGGGGCGGCCGCGGCTACGAGGATTACCGGCGCTCCGGGCCACCCGCGCCCCTCGCCCTGTCCACCTGCGTCGTGCGCTTCGCCAAGACCGGCGCGTTGAGGGGCGCTGCCCTGGGGCCCCCAGCTGCACTACCTGCCCCTTTGACCGAGGCTGCGCCCCCAGCGCCCCCCGCTCGCCCACCCCCCGGCCCGGGCCCATCCTCTGCGCCTGCCAAGGCCTCCCCGGAAGCGGAGGAGGCAGCGCGCTGCGTGCATTGCCGCGCGCTCTTCCGTCGCAGAGCAGACGGGCGTGGCGGCCGCTGCGCAGAGGCCCCGGACCCGGGTCGCCTCCTGGTGCGCCGTCTAAGCTGCCTGTGGTGCGCCGAGAGCTTGCTCTACCACTGCCTGTCGGACGCCGAGGGCGACTTCTCGGACCCGTGCGCCTGCGAGCCGGGCCACCCGCGCCCCGCCGCGCGCTGGGCCGCGCTGGCCGCGCTCTCCCTGGCAGTGCCCTGCCTCTGCTGCTACGCGCCCCTGCGCGCGTGCCACTGGGTCGCAGCGCGATGCGGCTGCGCCGGCTGCGGGGGTCGCCACGAGGAGGCTGCGCGGTGAGGACGGCCTGGTGGGTCCGCTAGCCGGCCCGAGGACCCAAAATTGAGGGTCCAGGACCCCGGACTCCGTTCGGACCTAAAACCCAAACCTAGGCACATCCGGAACTTGGAGCTTGAGTTTGGATTGAGAGATCTCAGACCTGGAACCTGGAACCCAAACCTAGGACTGAGAGACCCCAGCCCCAGCTTCATTGGGGTGTCTGTCTAAGAGGTCCCAGGCGTCCTGAGTTCTGGCGTTCCCCCACCCCCACACCCCACGAGGAGGCTCCAGGCGTCCCCATACTTTGCATCTCAGAAAGGCCAGGGAGCACATAGATCCCGAAAAGGGCAGGTCCCTGTTGAAATGAACAACCTAGACCCCGGTCACGCCTGGCACCATGTCCCTCAGATTACAGCCCCACAATTAGTCAGGACTTGCCCATAACTGGCTCTGCCTTTATTCAACTCCCAGATCAGATCTTGAGACCATAGGACCTAGAGTCACCCACAAACAGTTCCTGAATGTTCACCTAAGACCTGGTGCCCCCACATCTGAGACATTCTCATAGTCCCAGGACCCCTGAGACAGCAGGACCCCTGAGAAAGTTTCAAACAGAGTTTGAAACTCTGTTATGCTCTGGAATCTCCAGATGCTGCCCCTCAAATCTACCCACGACTTAGTGCCCACAGACCTGGCCTCCAGTCCGGGAACACTGAAGTCTAAGATGTCCAGGGAACTCCCAGACACCCTGGGACTCCAGACTCTTAAGATGCACTAAGTGCTCGGATATACTGAAACACGAGATGTTCTCTTACCAAAATGACTTGGGAGACCCATCCCAGAGCCCCCAAGATCCAGATATCAGACACCAAGATGCTCTGGAAGCCAGGGATCAAAGACCTCCATAGGTCCACCCACCCCCAAGCCAGGGTTCTCAGGAGCTTTGGATATCATTTATAGGACTCAGAGGTGCCTGGGGTCCTCAGATGTGCGACTGAAGGCCACCAACACCTCAGGACCCGAGATACTGGTCTCGAGTTCTCAAATAGCCCTCTCTTGCAGTCCCTCCTGGACCTGGATTTTGAGACCCCAAATGTCCTGGAATCTTCAGCTTCTTTCTACCCACAGATTCCCAACCCCTTAAGGGCTGGGAGTCCAGCTCCCAGAAGAGGGGATGCTCATGGTGACCCAGACCTCCGACGCCCTTGGCCCTCAGCCCTTGAGTGACCCCAAGGTACTTTAGGAGCACGGGATCCAATACCCCAAAGGTGCCACTGACCCCCAAATGCAAGGCTCAAGACCCTACAACATTGGGATTGTTCCTGATCCAAGACCTTCGTCCCTCCATACCAGAGGCATTCAGATTCGAGGTGCCCCAAGACCCCAGCACCCTCAGACCCCAGATTTCTTTGGATTCAAACCTCACTAGTCTGATGAACCCCAAGTTGCCTCTACACCTGATTCCCCCATCCCCACTTGTCGGACCTCAGAGACCTGCTGCCCCTTGAATCCTGTCATCCATAGGCCCCCAAAACCCCAAGGTTCCAGCCTCTGGAATTCTGGTCCCAAGGATCCCAGCCCAAGCCCCCAGCAATCCTCAGAATTACCCCTTTATCTTAGGGTGGGATCCCTACCATTTGGAACTCATTGTAGGACCACCCAGGGTGGGGCACAGTGGCTCATGCCTTGTAATCCCAGCACTTTGGGAGGCCAAGGAAGGAGGATCGCTTAAGGCCAGGAGTTTGAGACCAGCCTGGGCAATGTAGTGAGACCGTCTCTAAAAAAAAAAAAAAAAAAAAAAGGACCAAGTAGGAACTCCCTCACTGTCACATCTAGGACCCAGCATTGTCACAGATGATTATGCAGGGTCTTCATTAAGTGAAGGCACACAGCCCAGGGTTTCGAGGAGCTGGAAGTCACACCAGTCTGCTGGCCACACTGTGCCCTCAGAAGAAGTGTGTGCAATGGAAACTTTCAGGCTAGTTATGGCTCTGCTGTCCCACAGCCCCCAGCCTTGCAGACCTTCCTTCAAGTCCAACCTTAATTCCTAGTCCAGGTTCAAGTCCCACCTTTTGTGTTCTCCCCCTCCATTAACCCCTTCTCTTCCTATTTATTTATTTATTTATTTATTTATTTTGAGACAGAGTCTCGCTGTATCACCCAGGCTGGAGTGCAGTGGCACAATCTCGGCTCACCACAACCTCCCCCTCCCGGGTTCAAGCCATTCGTCTGCCTCAGCCTCCCGAGTAGCTGGGATAACAGGCATGTGCCACCACACCCGGCTAATTTTTTGTATTTTGAGTAGAGACAGGGTTTCACCATGTTGGCCAGGATGGTCTCAAACTCCTGACCTCATGATCCACCTGCCTCAGCTTCCCAAAGTGCTGGGATTACAGGCATGAGCCACTGTACCTGGCTCTCTTCCACTTTAGAGTGAGAAGTTGCTTCAGGAAGTTTGAAAGCCTGTTTCATGGCCCACTGAGTCTCTTCTGTGCAAAGGGGGGTGCCACAGGCTTTTTTCCCTCAAGTGAAATGGGGCTTCCAGCGGATCGAAGATCTGGTGTCCTGTGTGGGGGCCTCAAGGTCTTGGAGCAAGACAGTCTCAATGTTGTATGGGCTTGGGACCTGCATCTGGCCCCAAGCATCTGGAACTGTGCACTTAACCTTTCTTCATTACCCAGACTTGGATGGCCTTGTTGGGGTTCAAGGGATAGGTCCTCTGTCTCTTCCTTTAAATTATTAACTATTTATTACATCCGGAACCTGTGAGATTCAGCACTCCCAACCAGACCCTGGGATGGGTGAGAGAAAAGCGGGGGTGTCTCTCCCCTCCCCACTCTGCCCAGCTCTCATCACTGTCAGACCCACCAGAGCTGAGGGCGGAGGGATTGGGGGCTGGGGCAGCCTGGGTCCCCATGCCCCTCTCTGTGCCTCGGTCTCCCCCCTTCCGTGGTGGGCGGGGGGGAAGCTCCATTCTTAACCTACCTCGTTTTGGGGAGGGGTGGGACGGGGGACCAGAGTGCTGTACGGTGCTGTGGGATCTGCAGATGAAGCGGTGGGGGCTAAGGAAAGGTCCCCTGGCCGCCACTTCCCAGCAGCGCCTCTCCCAGGTCCCCCAGTCCTGCTCCCTGCTGAGACCCACCTCTGATCCATGATTCCCCTTCATTGCCCCCAAATCAGGGGTACATGGAGGGCCGCCCTGGGAGCCAGGCAGACCTCAGACCCTGGAGCCCCCAGGCCCAATTTCCCAGCCGCTTGCCCCTCAGATCGGATGCTTGGCCCCCAGATTTGGGGGAGGCACCCCAACATATATCTTCCTGATCTTGTTTCTAAGCCAGTCTGTGACCTCAATATTGTTAGTGTCAGTGCAGGCTGAAGTGGTGGGGGAGGATGGGGGCCAAAGACCCAGCCTTGTCATCGGGGGAGGGAGCACGAGATCTGCTCCAAGAAATGTCTGTGACAAAGTCTCAGTCTGTGTTATTTATTTGCCTCTGTGCACCCCACCCACTCACCTTCCTGAACTGCTAAACCAGTCTCCTACTTAAATTCTCCCTTCTCCCATCAGACCCTCAAGCTGAGTTTTATAAGACACTCAACAAATGCATTTGTTGAGCACCTAATTATGTGCCAAGCCCTGTTGAAAGCACTGGAGATAAAGCAGTGGGCAGAACAGACAAAAGTCCCTCCTGCAAAGAGCTTATGAGCTTTATAGTAGGGGAGACAATAAGTAAATGACTTAATATGTTAGAAATGATAGAAAGCAGAAAGAAAAAAAAGTGGGAATGGGAGATACATGCCATTTTAGCTAGAGTGGCCAGGTTAGACCCTCCTCAGGAGTTGGCATTTGTTGTTGTTGTTTTGAGACAGAGTCTGACTCTGTCACCCAAGCTGGAGTGCAGTGGCATGATCTCTGCTCACTGCAGCCTCTGCCTCCTGGGTTCAAGTGATTCTCCTGCCTCAGGCTCCTGAGAAGCTGGGACTACAGGTGGGTGCCACAACGCCCGGCTAATTTTTGTATTTTTAGTGGAGTCAGGGTTTCACCATTTTGGCCAGGCTGGTCTCGAACTCCTGACCTCAAGTGATCCACCTGCCTTGGTCTCCCAAGTGATTCCAGGTGGAAATCTCCCAAGTGATTACAGGTGTGAGCCACTGTGCCTAGCCAGGAGCTGGCATTTGAACAAAGCCCTGACGGAGGTGAGGGAGTTCTGGGGATGTCTGCAGGGAAGGGTATTTTAAGTAAAGGGAACAGCCAGTGCAAGGCCCTGAGACAGGAGTGTGTCCGGTAAGTCTGAGGAGCTTCAGGGAGCTAGAGTGTTGAGAGGGGAGGAAGCAGAGAAGAGAGCGCTAGGAGATGAGGGCAGAGAGGCGATGGGGCAGATCTGTCAGGCCTTGAAGGGCATTGAATGGACTTAGGTTTTTACCCTGAGTGAGACGGAGCCACAGGAAATTTCAAACATGGGAGGCATGTGACCTGACTCAGTTCACAGGCTCCCTCTGCTGCATGTGGTCAGCAGAGTAGGAGTGGGGTGGGGGACAGCTTCACAGAGAGGAGGCTGCTGTGATGGTTCAGGACAAGACAGCAGCGGACAGGCCCAGGGTAAGGGCCCTGAAGGGTGGAGAAGTGGGCAGGTGTTGGGCCTACTTTGTAAATAGAACCCACAGATTTATGTATGGGATTTGAGATAAAGAGAGGAGTCAAGATTGTAAGTCCAGGTTTTTGGCTGGAGCAATTTTTTTTTGTTTTAAATTGAGTTCATCACCCAGGCTGGAGTGCAGTGGCATGATCACTGCTCATTGCAGCCTCAAACTCATGAGCTCAAGTGATCCCCCAACCTCAGCCTCCCGAGTAGCTGGGATTACAGGTGCACACCACCAAGCCTGGCTAATTTTAAAAATGTTTTTGTAGAGACATATTCTCACTATGGTGCCTGGTCTGGTCTTAAACTCCTGGGCTCAAGCGATCCTCCCACCTCAGCCTCCTGAAAGGCGGGGATTACAGGTGTGAGCCACTGTGGCCCACCTCTGGGCAATTTTTAACATTTGATTTATGTCAAAAAATAGCCCCCCAAGTGTCCTGCCTTGGGGTAAACAGGGTTATGGGGTTACTCGTATCTGCCCTTAAGGAACAAGTTCTACCCCTGTTCTTCCCTCCAGGCTCCTGGTCCACCCCCAACTTCCAGCAGAATTGTCTATGAACTACTGGATACCAGGATACAGTAAGGAAGAGATTAGATCTGACACAATGTTTACTTAGCAACAGCAACAAAACAACAGCAGTAGTAACAGTAGAAATAGGTTCCGTGGTTTAAGAGTATAGAGTCTGGAATTTCATCTTCAAGCCTTGGCATCACCATGAATTCACTCTGTGACTTATCTTCTCTCAACCTTAGTTTTCTCCTCTGTAAAAGAGATAAGATACTTCGCCCAATAGTACACATTAAATGCTATATATGTATTAGTTATTCCTTATTAAATACTCCCTATATATCTGCTAAGCACTTTTTACATATGAAACTCTAATTAATCCTCAGCAACAACTCTAAGAGGTAGGTACTATTATCCCCATTATACAGATGGGAAGCAATTTGGCAGGAACATGGAGCTGGTGAGTAACAGAATCAAGCCCTAACCCTTGTCTGCCTGATTCCTAGGGTGTAATCTCTTAACCACTATGGTGCATTGCACCTGCTCACTCCAAGGCCTAAGAGGGAGAGGAGTGAAGGCCTAACAGGCACATCGTGATCGATGAGGAGGGCCTGGTGTGTGAGGGGTGTGCTGGGATTCCTGGGTCCCTTATGTAATTCAAACCCTGAGGTGGAAAGGAGGGAGGAAGTTTTGGATTTTAGGCAGAGTTGGGTGAACACCACTCCATCTGGGCTGCTTTAAGAGCAGAGGACAGGGCCAGGAACACTGGCTCAAGCCTGTAATCCCAAGCTTTGGAAGGCTGAGAGGGAAGGATTCCTTGAACCCTGGAGTTAGAGGCAAACCTGGGCGACATAGCTAGACCCCTCTCTACAAAACTTTATTTCTTTTTTGACACGGAGTCTTGCTCTGTCCCCAGGCTGGAGTGCAGTGGCGCGATCTTGGCTCACTGCAGTCTGTGTCTCCCGGGCTCAAGCAATTCTCCTGCCTCAGCCTCCCAAATAGTGGCGACTACAGGCGTGTGCCACCACGCCCGGCTAATTTTTGTATTTTTATTAGAGATGAGGTTTCACCATGTGCCCAGGCTGGTCTCGAACTCCTGACCTCAAGTGATCCACCCACCTCAGCCTCCCAAAGTGCTGGGATTACATGCGTGAGCCACCGTGCCCGGCCTCTACAAAACTTAAAAAAAAAAAAAAAATTGGCCGGTTGCAGTGGCTCACGCCTGTAATTCCAGCACTTTGGGAGGCCGAGGCAGGCGGATCGCTTGAACCCAGCAGTTGGAAACCAGGCTGGGCAACATGAGGAAACTTTGTCTCTACAAAAAAATTAAAAACAAATCAGCCAGGCGCGGTGGTCTGCGCCTGTGGTCCCAGCTACTAGGTGTAAGCCACCAAGCCTGACTGATTTTTAAAAATTTAGCTGGGAGGCTGAGGCGGGAGGATCTCTTGAGCCCAGAAGGTCGAGACTGCAGTGAGCCGCGATGGCGCCACTGCAGTCCAGCCTGAACGATAGAGCGAAATCTGCCTCAAAAACAAACCAACAAAACACCAGCAGAGGACAACTGAGGGAGGAAAAGGAAAATGGCACCGAAGTTGTTTTTATGTCGCCGCAACAGTGACACCCGCCGCCAGCTTGTCTTGACAGCGGAGATCCCGAACGCACTGCAATTTACAGCTCCAGGGGGCGTTCCTACAACCCCGACAGGTTAGCCGAGGGGCGGGGCGGGCGGGCCCCGGGGCGGGTTCGGCGTTCTCCTGCGCCAATGGGAGCACCCAAGCCCCTGCGCGGGAAGATGCCGATTGGTCAGTGCCGCCGGACGCTGCGGGGAGCTCGTGCGCGCGGCGCTTTTGGGGCGGAGCCTGCCACCGGCCGCCAGGGGGCGCCCCGAGACGACACTTTCATGGAGGCGGTGAAGGCGGAAGCGTGGGAGGGGGCCGCGGTGGCCCAGGACCTGCTGGCTCTGGGGTAAAAGGGTGTGCGGTGAGGCTGGTGGGTGCAGGAAGGCCAGGTCTGCCCCTTGGACGCGGACGGAAAGGGATTCTCAGTGCATCCCCGCCCCCTCCCGCTGCCTCGGTCCCCACAGGTATGGAGGTGTCCCGGGGGCGGCGTCGCGGGGCGCCTCATGCCCAGACTTCAGGGGGCTGTGCGTGCGGCTGGCGGCGGAGCTGGGGACGCTGGGCGCCCTCGAGCAGCAGCGAGAGGCGGGCGCGGAGGTGCTGAGCGCCGGCGACGGTAAACACGGAGCGGGAGGGTGGCAGGGGGGCCGCCACGGGGCCACCGAGCCCTGACACCCCTGTCCTCGCAGGCCCTGGCGCGGAGGAGGACTTTCTGCGGCAGCTCGGCAGCCTGCTGCGGGAGCTGCACTGCCCGGATCGCGCGCTCTGCGGCGGGGATGGCGCGGCAGCGCTTCGGGAACCCGGTGCCGGACTGCGCCTGCTGCGTGAGTCCCGGGATGCGGAAGTGGCAAGGCCATGGCCTCGGGAGCGGCGGGCTCTGACTTTTTAGGGGAAATCGAGGTTCCCAAGGGGTGTGGTCAGAACTTTGGGGCGGCCCAGAGGGTACGAGGTGGGTGGGGTGAGCATGTTGGGGCGAGCAGAGCGCTCTGAAATGGGCGGGGGTAGAATTTCATTTCATTTTTTATTTATTTTATTATTATTATTTTTGAGATGGAGTTTCACTCTTGTTACCCAAGCTGGAGTGCAGTGGCGTGATCTCGGCTCACTGCAACCTCCACCTCCCAGGTTCAAGTGATTCTCTTGCCTCAGCCTCCCGAGTAGCTGGGATTACAGGCGCGCGACACCACACCCGGCTATTTTTAGTAGAAACGGGGTTTCACCATGTTAGCCAGGCAGGTCTCGAACTCCTGACCCCAGGTGATCTGTCCACCTCGGCCTCCCAAAGTGTTGGGATTACAGGCGTGAGCCCACCATGCCCGGCCCGGGGTTAGAATTTTAATTGGAGGGCCTAGGAGCTCAAGTGGGTTGGATTAGGAGGAAGGCTTGAGGTTTCAAAGTGGGCAGGAGTGGAATTCGTAGGAGGGGACAGGGTCTCAAGGTGGGGCTTACTCTGGAAGGCTTTAGGTGGGCGGGACTAGAAGGTGGAGGATTTTTTTTGTTTTGTTTTTAAGTGGAGGTGGGGTCTCCCTATGTTGCCCTGTCTGGTCTTCAACTCCTGGCTTCAAGCGATCCTCCCACCTCAGCCTCCCAAGGTGTTGGGATCACAGGCTACAGGCATGAGCCACTGTGCCTGGGCAAAGGTGGAGGTTTTAAAGCCGGTGGAGCCTTTTTTTTTTTTTTGAAATGGAGTCTCGCCCTGTTGCCAGGCTGGAGTACAGTGACATGATCTCAGCTCACTGCAACCTCCAACTTCCTGGTTCAAGCGATTTTCCTGCTTCAGCCTCCCGAGTAGCTGGGATTACAAGCACTCACCACTATGTCCTGCTAATTTTTGTATTTTTAGTAGAGACACAGTTTCACCATGTTGGCCAGGCTGGTCTCCATCTCCTGACCTCGTGATCCGCCCTGCCTCCCAAAGTGCTGGGATTACAGTTGTGAGCCACCGCACCCGGCCATCAGTGGAGCTTTTTGACCAAGATGGATGAGTGGGTAGCAGCCTCCCTGAGTGCACAGCACCCATTTATTACTTTCAGGCTTTCTCTGCTCAGAGCTCCAAGCCACCCGCCTCCTGTGCCTGCGCTCTCTGCTGGATCCGAGTCCTAGGCCACCCCTTGGTGAAGGGGTGGTGGAGGGGGCCGGCATGGTCCAAGAACTGGACCTTACCCTCCAAGCCCTGGGGCTGCCCAGACCTGCACCAGGGACCCCCGCCAGCCAGCTGCTGCAGGAGTTGCATGCTAAGGTAGAGAGTCAGAGTCCCCTCCCGACCTGGGCTACCCCACTTTCCTTGTGGGGGTGGGGGTCCTCTCTCCACTTCTGGAAGGAGTATTCCAACCACTGGCCTGTTTTTTCTGGAGCTGTGACTGGCATTCTCACATCTGTGGCCTAGGTCCTCAGGGGTGTGGGGAGCTGGGTTTACAGAGGGGCCCATCCTCTCTGCCCCAGTTGGCCTCTGACTTCTTCTCCCATCAGATCTCAGAGCTGCAGCCTTCTCTGCCCCCAGGGTCCCTGCAGCCCCTCCTCAGCTGCTCGCTAGATGCACCCAGATGGGTAAGACTGTGTGTGACTGACTGAATGTGAACTGTGTCCTCATCAGAGGTGGCAGTGAGAGGGACCCCTAGCCTGATCTTGAGACCTTTTCTCCCAGGAAGCGTTGGAGTCTCTGTCCCAAAGCCTCAGAGATCAGTACCGCTGCCGCCGCTGCCTCCTCCTCAAGCGCCTTGACCTCACTACATCTGCTTTCCACTGGAGTGACCGGGCAGAGGTGTGGTGGGCAGGGGACCGTGCAGAATTGGAGAGGCCCAGTTGTGGGGGCTGCAGTTGCAGGGAGGAGGAATGAGGGCCAGGAGTATCACCCTCTTGCAGGTTCTCAGGCCGTGGACATTTTATAATTTTTTGAGGTTTGGGGCTCCTAGAATCTCAGGGTCCCAGGGTATTGTTGAATTCCCAGCTCTGAGCTGGGAGTATATTCAGAGGCATACCCCATCATTTTTTTTTTTTGAGATGGGGTCTCGCTCTGTTGCCAGGCTGGAGTGTGGTGGTGCGATCTCAGCTCACTGCAACCTCCGACTCCCGGGTTCAAGTGATTCTCCTGCCTCAGCCTCCTGAGTAGCTGGGATTACAGGCACATGCCACCATGCCCAGCTAATTTTTGTATTTTTAGTAGAGACAGGGTTTCACCATGTTGGCTAGGATGGTCTCGATCTCCTGACCTTGTGATCTGCCTGTCTCGGCCTCCCAAAGTGCTAGGATTACAGGCATGAGCCACTGCACCCAGCCTTTTTTTTTAATTTTTTTTTTTTTTTTTTTTTTGAGACAGAGTTTTGCTTTTCTTGGCCAGGCTGGAGTGCAATGGTGCGATCTTGGCTCACCGCAACCTCCGCCTCCTGGGTTCAAGTGATTTTCTTGCCTCAGCCTCCCGAGTAGCTGGGATTTCAGGCAGGCACCACCACGCCGGGCTAATTTTGTATTTTTTAGTACAGACAGGGTTTCTCCATGTTGGTTAGGCTGGTCTCAAACTCCCAACCTCAGGTGATCTGCCTGCCTTGGCCTTCCAAGGTTCTGGGATTGCAGGCATGAGCCACCACGCCTGGCCAAGTGTACCCCATCTTTAAGAGATACGAGCAGAGTAAGGCACAGTGGCTCATGCCTGTTATCCCAGCACTTTGGGAGGCCAAGGCAAGAGGATCACTTGAGCTCAGAAGTTTGAGACCACCTTGGGCAACATAGCAAGACCCCCATCTCTACTAAAAATTAAAAAAAAAAAATTAGCTGGGCATGGTGGCGCATGCTTGTCATCTCAGTTACTCAGGAGGCTAAGGTAGGAGGATCACTTGAGCCCAGGAGATTGAGGCTGCAGTGAGCCACCATCACGCCACTGCACTCCAGGCTGGGTGACAGCGAGACCCTGTCTCAAAAAATAAATATTTATTTGAGCTGTGGGCAGTGAGGTCTTGAATGGTAAAGTGATGCTTCCAAGATGACAGGTCCCACTTGGGGAAGGGCTCCAGGGTACCTTCTCTTACCTCCTCCCCACTCCAGGCCCAAGGAGAGGCCATGAGGGCAGTGCTGATCCCAATTCGAGAGGTTCTGACCCCAGAATCGGATATCTCCATTGCACACGTTCTGGCTGCCCGAGCCGACCTGTCTTGTCTCGTCCCAGCCACCAGCGTGGCTGTCCGCAGAGGGACCTGCTGTGCCATCAACAAGGTGGGCATCTGGGGTAGGGAAGGGCCGTGGCATCCTTGGCCTTCAGATTGGCCTTTCAGCCTCTGCTCCAGTCCAAGTTTCAGACTTACCACCTCTAATCCACCCACTAGACATGGCAGCTAGAAGGACCTCGCTCACACAAAAACTGACTGTGGACTCCCCAGCTCAGAATGCTTCCGTGGCTCCCTAATGATCTGAAAACAAAGTCTAGCTATTTACTGAGCCCCTGTCTACTTCTCCAGCTTGGGCTTAAAATCCTTCCCTATCACCAAACACTACCTATTTGTTGTTTTTTAACCTTTTTTTTTTCAAGACAGAGTCTTGCTCTGTCACCCAGGCTGCAATGCAGTGGCTTGATCTTGGCTCACTGCAACCTCCACCTCCCGGGTTCAAGCGATTCTCCTGCCTCAGCCTACCGAGTAGCTGGGATTACAGGCACCCACCACCATGTCCGGCTAATTTTTGTATTTTTAGTAGTGACGGGGTTTCACCATATTGGTCAGGCTGGTCTTGAAGTCCTGACCTTGTGATCTACCCGCCGTGGCCTCCTAAAGTGCTGGGATTACAGGTGTGAGAAACCGCACCCTTTTAACCATTAAAAAAAAAAAAACAAAGACAGAAATAGGCCAGGCACAGTGGCTCACGCCTGTAATCCCAGCACTTTGGGAGGCCGAGGCAGGCGGATCACGAGGTCAGGAGATCGAGACCATCCTGGCTAACACGGTGAAACCCCATCTCTACTAAAAATACAAAAAAAAAATTAGCCGGGTGTGGTGGCAGACACCTGTAGTCCCAGCTACTCAGGAGGCTGAGGCAGGAGAATGGCGTGAACCCAGGAGGCGGAGCTTGCGGTGAGCCGAGATGGCACCACTGCACTCCAGCCTGGGCGACAGAGCAAGACTCTGTCTCAAACAAACAAACAAACAAAAAACAGAAATACCCTCTGTTTTAGTGATTAGGTATCTAGCCGCATGCCTCTGTAAGTAGTCTTATGTAAAATGAGTATTAGGGAATAAAGTCTAACACAGCAACTATTGAGGCAAAATTTAAGTTAAGAAAAAAAATGAGCCTGAGGTGGGTGGATCACTTGAGCCCAGGAGCAGAGGTTGCAGTGAGCCAGGTTCTCGCCACTGAGCTCCAGCCTGGGCGACAGAGCCTAGGCGACTCTGTCTCAAAAAAAAAAAAAAGAAAAGTAGGCTGGGTGCAGTGGCTCACACTTGTAATCCCAACTTTGGGAGGCCAAGGTGGGCGGATCACAAGGTCAAGAGATCGAGACCATCCTGGCTAACACAGTGAAACCCTGTCTCTACTAAAAATATAAAAAATTAGCCAGGCGTGGTGGCACGCACCTGTAGTCCCAGCTACTCGGGAGGCTGAGGCAGGAGAATCTCTTGAACCCGGGAGGTGGAGGTTGCAGTGAGCTGAGATCGCACCACTGCACTCCAGCCTGGGCAACAGAGTGAGACTCCGTCTCAAAAAAAAGAAAAGAAAAAAGAAAGCTCATGCTAGTATCTTCCACCAGTTCAGTCCCCCCTCCCCCAGCCACTGTACTCAAATAGTCAACATCTGCTGTTTCTTCTTCAGCCTCATGCTGTTCCCTTTGCTCTCTGGCCCCCTTGTCCAAGATACTTTTTTTCTCTGCAACTCAAATCTCATAAACTCTCAGGTGCTTATGGGCAACGTTCCAGACCGGGGGGGCCGCCCAAATGAGCTGGAGCCTCCCATGCCCACCTGGAGGAGCCGAAGAGAGGATGGAGGCCCCCAGTGTTGGGGTCGCAAGAAGAAGAAGAAGAAGAAGTAAAGGGGGACTGGTGGTCGGGGGCGGGGGGTCCTCCATGAGATGCTAATGCTATCGGTAATCTCTGGGGAGTCCGTTTAAGGCTTTCCTTGGTATTTGGCACCCAAGCCCCCCATCTCCTATTCCTGAGTCCCCAAATGCCCTGCTCCCATTCACGTCAATACCAAGAACCATGTTCTCCAGAGAATAAATTTAATTTATGACAGCTGTAGGACCTCTCTCTGTGGGGGCCAAGTCAGGGGTGTTGGGGTTTGTGAAGGGGTGGGGGGGGGGGTCTCTGCTCCCTGGGACTGAATGGGCCCCTGCTGCTCGACCCTCAAAGTTCTTTGCCCTATAGCACATCTATCCTGCGCCGTGGGCATGGGTAAGGAGACATTCAGGCATCAGACAAGCATCTGTCAGGCGCCTACCACCTGCCAGCCCTGTTCTAGGCACTGGGGATGCAGCAGTGAATGACATTGATAGAAATCCCTGTTCTCCTGGAGTTGATGCTCCTGTTGAGGAAAGACAGACGTTCAACGAGATAAAGAGGGAAAAAGTATAGGCTGTCAGAGGGAGAACGTTCTATGCAGAAAAGCAGGAGCTGGGCGCGTTGGCTCACGCCTGTAATCCCAGCCCTTTGGGAGGCTGAGGCTGGTGGATCATGAGGTCAGGAGTTTGAGACCATCTTGGCCAACATGGGGAAACCCCGTCTCTACTAAAAATACAAAAATTAGCCGGGCATGGTGGCGCGTGCCTGTAATCCCAGCTACTTGGGAGGCTGAGGCAGAAGAATCACTTGAACCCAGGAGGCGGAAGTTGCAGTGAGCTGAGATTGCATCATTGCACTCCAGCCTGGGTGACAGAGCAAGACTCTGTCTCAAAAAAAAAAAAGAAATGGAGATGTAGGGAGGTGGTAGAATGAGGCCTGAGTCTAAATGTATCCAACACACAGCCGCACAGATACTAAGTGCAGGGAAAGGGAGCAGGATTAGCATCCACCAGGATGCAAAAGAGGAAAGTCACTTCCAGGGAAAAAGATGATGGACGTACCACTAAAGGCAGTGTGGATGGGAAGGCGGATGCCTCTGGAGGCCTACCTCTGGGAGCCCTGCCAGAGTCTGACGACAGGACTCAGGACTGACTGGGGGAAGGGAGTGAGGAAGAGAGGAGACCAAGAGATGTCTAGGAATCCAGCTTGGAGGATGCAGTTGATGGTGGGTCCATCACCGGGCAGGGGACCTGGAGGAGGAAGGGAGGAAGAAAGATGACAGATGATGTGGGGAGCATATGATGTCTAGGAGACGCTTCACTGCCAGGAACACTTCCCTGCCCAGACTGGTAAGTGGATGAATGAACGTCCCCTGTGGAATCCTTTTTGTAACCCAATCTGAGAGTCTCTGCCCTCAAATAGTGGCGTTTACTCCATTAACCCGTACAGTAGCTCCCGATATATTTGGCCTTATTCTTGCTATCTTATTGGCTAGAATCCTTTTTTCTGTTCTCCTAGTGGTTATTGTCCCCACCCTACCCCCAACATGTTGAAACTTCTATTTTTCTTTCTTTTTTTTTTTTTTTTGAGACAGGGTCTTGCTCTGTCACCTAGGCTGGTGTGCAGTGGCACAATCTCAGCTCACTACAGCCTCTGCCTCCCGGGCTCAAGTGATTCTCCTGCCTCAGCCTCCCGTGTAGCTGGGACTACAGGCACCCGCCATCACACTTGGCTAATTTTTGTATTTTTAGTAGAGATAGGGTTTTATCATGTTGGCCAGGCTGATCTCGAACTTCTGACCTCAAGTGATCCTCCCACCTCAGCCTCCCCGAAGTCCTGGGATTACAAGCATGAGCCACCGCACCCAGCCTATTTTTCTATCAGTATTAAAAAGTAACCAGTATCCATACCCTCCTACCCCAGCAGTCAAGGACTTCTGCATATTTGTACTTTCTATGGGTCTCCAAATCTGTCCAGTCTTCCCCACGCCAATGGCCTGTGTCCCCTGTATCCACTTGGGGGTAGGGGCAGTTTCTCCTCACCGTATCTGTTTCCCAGGAAGGGTGTGGGGATTCAGTCTGGGTCCAGGCATGGCGAAGCTGGTACCCAGTCTCAGGTTCCAGGGATAGCGTGTAGGAGTGATTTTCCTCGGAGCCTGTTTGTGGGTGGATGGAAGGGATGTGGGTCTGATGGGAAGGACCTCTTCTTGACCTTGGACTCAACCCCTTTCCCCCAGGCCCCTTCCCAGCACCGGTGTGCTCTAGGTCTTACCACAGCTGGCATGGGGAGCTGGTGTGGATGGGACAGGAGCTCCGGGGGGTCCTGCATCGCCCTTGGCCCCTGGCCTCTTCTTACATTCTACCTTCACCTGGTCTCTGCAGTGTTTGTGGCAACACAGCCCGCACTCTGGGGGAAGGCAGCGGTTAATGGCCAGGGGTCCGATCTGTGTCATCCATTCTTCCAGCCTGCGGGCCAAGGCTTCCCTCCCACTCACTGACACCCCACTCACCCCGACAGCGGTAGCCTTGCTTGGTGACACCCCAGAGCTGGGAAGAGAAAGGAGAAAAGGTTACCCATCGTAGGAGAGGGAGGGCTGTGGATTGGCAGGGCAGCTGGGGAGTGGAAGTGTGGAAGCTACCCAGGTTTTGAAATTCTCAAGGCTAGAGATTTAACTGGAATTAAAGGAATGTGGGTGGGGTACAGTGGCTCATGCCAGTAATCCCAGCACTTTGAGACGCCAAGGTGGGAGGTTGGGAGGCCAAGGTGGGAGGATCGCTTGAGCTCAGGATTGGAGGCTGCAATGAACCATGATCGTACCACGGCACTCCAGCCTGGGTAATAGAGCAAGACCCATCTCTTAACAAAATAAATAAAGGAAACTTGGAGATTATCTCAAGTTTAGATAATCACCTCAGATACTAGATTTAGGTAAAATTTAGAGTTACTAAAATGCAAGTTCTATGGGCAAGAATTGTCTGCTGTATTCCTGCTGTATCCCCAGGGCCTAGGATTACCTGGCACACAGGAGGTGCTCAGTAAATATTTCATGAATGAATAAATGAATGTGGGAAGTAATCCAAGGTTTGTGAATTAGTCTCGGGTTATAGGTTGAGAGATTGATCCACTAGCAAGAGTTTGAGGATCTCTTGAATTTGGAAGTTATTCAGAGTTTGAATGATCTGGAGTCTAGAGATTTGGAGGATGATTCTGTTTGAACATAATCTACCCAGTTTGGAGATTATCCAGGTTTTTTGTTGTTGTTGTTGTTGTTGTTGTTGTTGTTGTTTTTGAGACAGAATCTCGCTCTGTCACCCAAGCTGGAGTGCAGTGCTGCGATCTTGGCTCATGCAACCTCCACCTCCTGGATTCAAGCAATTCTCGTGCCTCAGCCTCCTGAGTAGCTGGGATCACAGGTATGCACCACCACATGCAGCTAATTTTTGTATTTTTAGTAGAGACGGGGTCTCTCTTGCTATGTTCCCTAGGCTGGTCTTGAACTCTTGAGCTCAAGCAATCCGCCCACCTCAGCCTCCCCAGGTGCTGGGATTACAGGCGTGAGCCACCACTCCTGGCCTCCTATCTAGAGTTTTAGATATTATCCATGGTTCAGCGATTGTCTGGGGTGGACATTATCTGGGATTTGGGGATTATCTGGCATTTGGAGATTATCCAGGATATAGGGAATGTCTGGTGTTTAGGGTTTATATGAAACAGGATGATTTGAAGCTGGAGGATTTCTGGAATTTGGGGGTTATCTGGGGTTTGCGGACTGCCGGCTTCAGGACAGATGGAACCTAAGGGTGGTGATAGGGTGGGGTGCTCACGAAGCCACTGCAGCTGTCGCAGAAGGTAGGCTTTCGGAAGGTGACCTCATGGAAGGTGTGCAGGAAGGCCAGGCCCAACTTGGAGCAGATGGCGCTGGCCCGGAGCAGGTACCCTGTCAGCTCCTCTCTGCTGAAGGATCCTCTCCTGGGGGCAGAAACTGAGCCTCAGCATGACCTGCCCCAATGTCCTCCAGACCCAGGAGTCCAGGCAACCCCAGTGTCCTCATCTTTGGGGGATCCAGGAGTCACAACCACTTACCCCTGGCGTGGGGGTGGGTGAAGCCCATGGCAAGCAAAGGGAAAATTGCCCGAGAGTCGCTCAAAGTCCTCCTGAGAGATTGTTCCTCGGCCTTCAGGGTCATAATTCTTGAACACAGACTTCAGAGGAGTGTGGGGAAGCAGATAAGGCCCAGTTGTTGAAATATGATCCCCATGGCCATAAGTCCCCGCCTCCAGGCTCAGGGTTCTACAGATGTCTTCCCTCCTGGCTGCTGGTGGCCGGGCCACCCTCCCCTCCTTACCTCCACCAGCTGCTCCACATGCCGACCCAGTGTGACCCTGTCCGGCTTGGGTGTCACACCAGGGGCCCACTCCACCACCAGAGGTGCATTGAAGGGGGAGGGTGGCTGGGGCGGGGACAGAGGAGCACAGTTAGTCACTGCATAGGCTTAGGGGGGGTTCGAGGTAATTGGGGGAGTCCGAGGCCAGGGGTCGGGTCTCACCAGACTCTTGGGACAACGCGGCTCCCGGGCATAAGAAAGCTCATAGATCTCGTCTTCCGTGTAGAAGAGGTCCAGGGAGAGCTGGAGCAGACAGGGGGGTTACGGATCCTCCCATCTACAGCCCTGCCCCAGACCCCCACACTCACTCGCAGGCTCTTCCCAAAGCCCCTCCTGGGTTCAAATCCTGGCATTACTGCTGTGGGACAGTGGGCAAGTGACCTCACCTCTCTGGGCCTCAGTTTCCCAATCTACAGAATGGGCACAGTAAGGGTCCCGACCTCATAGGGTTGTAAGGTGGAATGAGGTACCTGGCACACAGTCAATGATCAATAACTGTTAGTAGCCTTTTGCTTAGATTCTTGGATATGTCAAAGCTTGAGATTTTGGGCTATCAGCATGAGAAGCTCAGAACCTTGGAGTTTAAGAATGTGAACCCCAAAGCAATTCCAGAGCTCAGATCAATGGATACTTGAGTCATTGGAGGAAGTGGGGAAAAAACATGTTACTTAAATAGAATACAGAGCTCACTCTGCTCCATATACTGTCGTTTTTTGAGACAGTCTCGCTCTGTCACCCAGGCTGGAGTGTAGTGGTACGATCTTGGCTCACTGCAACCTCCGCCTCCCAGGTTCAAGGGATTCTCATGCCTCAGCCTCCCAAGTAGCTGGGATTACAGGCGTGTGCCACTATGCCAGGCTAATTTTTTGTATTTTTAGTAGAGATGGGGTTTCACCATGTTGCCTAGGCTGGTCTCAAACTCCTCAGGCAATCTGCCTACCTCAGCCTCCCAAAGTGCTAGGATTAGAGGCATGAGCCACTGCGCCCGGCTAGACACTGTCTTAAAGACATTCTTTGAACGATGTCATTGGCTGTCTCTCCTCAACCACCCTCTGAAGTGGGTCCTTTTATTTTATTTGTATTTATTTATTTATTTTGAGAAGGAGTTTCGCTCTTCTTGCCCAGGCTGGGGTGCAATGGCGCAATCTCAGCTCACTGCAACCTCCACCTCCCGGGTTCAAGCAATTCTCCTGCCTCAGCCTCCCAAGTAGCTGGGATTACAGGCATGCACCACCACTCCTGGCTAATTTTGTATTTTTAGTAGAGACGGGGTTTCTCCATGTTGGTCAGGCTGGTCTCGAACTCCCGACCTCAGGTGATCTGCCCACCTCAGCGTCCCAAAGTGTTGGGATTAGAGGCGTGAGCCACTGCGCCTGGCTGGGTCCTTTTATTATTCCCATTTTGTGGATAAGGAAACTGAGGCTTAAGGGTTCAGTGACTTGCCCAAGATCACGCAGCTAGAAAAAAACCTAGAAGTTCTGGCTTCAAAACCCATGCACTCCAGCACTTTTCTATCCTGGTCCTGGAGACACTCACACACCCAGGACCCTGTATCTCAGTACCCTCGGAAGCCCAGCCTGGGCGGGGCCGGGGGGGGCTCACCGTGAGGAGGTGCAGCAGATCCTCATTGGCGCTGCAGGGTGGATGCTGCCCTTGGAGGGCCACCAGCTCCTGCAGCCGCAGGTAGAGGTTGTTCAGCTTGGGTAGGTGCAGGCGGCCGTCAGGCAACCTGTCGGGCTGTGCCTCATGCAGGGACACCAGGTCCTTGAGGTGCACGCCCAGTACAGGCAGCCGGAAGCCCGCGCAGCCAGCCCAGGTGCGGCGGTAGCGGGCGTAGTTGTTGTGGGAGGCAAGGAGCTCAGTGAGTTCCAGGAGGGCCTGGGGAGGAGGGACATGGGATGGGGGCGTTATCAGGACAGTCCCATCCCCTGAGCAGCCTCCTGTGTGGGCTCTAGGCCTTCAGGGACCCAGTGGCATTGTGGAAACCTCTGGAGCCCTTCCATATCCCATGCCGGTCTCAGCATCTCCCCCAAACTGCTCTTCCTCTTGGGTCCCCATCTCAGAGAAGTTCCACAATCCCCCATTCTTTGGCTAAAATGATTTCTTTTATCTTTCTTTTTTCTTTTTTTTTTTTTGAGATGGAGTTTTGCTGTCTTGCCCAGGCTAGAGTGCAGTGGCGTGATCTCGGCTTACTGCCACCTCCACCTCCTGGGTTCAAGCGATTCTCCTGCCTCAGCCTCCCAAGAAGCTGGGATTACAGGCATTGAGCCACCACGCCAGGCTAATTTTGTATTTTTAGTAGAGACAGGGTTTTACCATGTTGGCCAGGCTGGTCTCAAACTCCTCACCTCAGGTGATCTGCCTGCCTCGGCCTCCCAAAGTGTTGGGATTACAGGCGATAGCCATCAAGACCGGCCTTTTTATTTATTTATTTTTTAGGCTAGGGTCTCACTCTGTCACCCAGGCTGGAGTACAGTGTCATGATCACAGCTCATTGCAGCCTTAAACTCCTGAGCTTGATGGCTGGGCGCGGTGGCTCACACCTGTAATCCCAGCATTTTGAGAGGCCGAGGCAGGCGGATCATCTGAGGTCAGGAGTTCGAGAACAGCCTGGGCAACATGGTAAAACCCTGTCTCTACTAAAAATACAAAAATTAACTGGGTCTGATGGTGCAGGCCTGTAATCCCAGCTACTCGGGAGTCTGAGGCAGGCGAATCGCTTGAACCTGGGAGGTGGAGGCTTCAGTGAGCCAAGATTTCGACACTGTACTCCAGCCTGGGAGATAGAGTGAGACTCCGTCTCAAAAAACAACAATGAAAAGGCTGAGGGGGAGGCTCCAGCAGTCCTCCCCCTCAGCCTCCCAAGTAGCTGGGACTACAGGCATGGGCCACCATCCCTGGCTAATTTATTTTTAAATTTTTTTTCAGCCAGGCGCGGAGGCTCACACCTGTAATCCCAGCACTTTTGGAGGCCAAGGTGGGTGGATCGCCTTAGGTCAGGAGTTTGAGACCAGCCTGGCCAACATGGTAAAACCCTGTCTCTACTAAAAATACAAAATTAGCAGGGCATGGTGGTGCACCCCTGTAATCCCAGCTACTCGGGAGGCTGGGGCAGGAGAATTACCTGAATCCGGGAGGCAGAGGTTGCATTGAGCCGAGATTGCACCACTGCACTCCAGCCTGGGCGACAAGAGCAAGACTCTGTCTCAAAAAAAAGAAAAAAAAAAAATTTTTCTGGAGATGGGGTCTCGCTATGTTGCCCAGGCTGGTCTCAAACACCTGGGCTAAAGTGATCCTCCCATCTTGGCCTCCCAAAACGCTGGGATTACAAGTGTGAGCCACACTGTACCCAGCCTATAATTATTTCTTAAAAACCCAGATCTTATCAAGGGTGTGTCATCACTCTCAAAACTTCCCTAGCTTAGCCCATCTTACAAGGTGCTATAGGATCTTCCCAGGGCATCTTCGGCTTAATTTCCTGCCACTTTCTGACCTCAGCCAGTCCTCCCCATGGGGACTGCAAAGTTCTCTGCTAGCCTGTCTCCCATCTGTCTCCCTCACAGTCCAGCTCCGGACCAGACACACTGAAAGCAGAGAGGGATCAGCACCATGAGTGGATGGATGACAGGGAGGAGGAATGCTGGCAGAGCCTGGGGGTCTGGGATTTGGAGGAGCAAGGACTTCAGGTGGTACCAGGACCCCTGGGCAGGAATGGACAGGGCTTGGGGAATTAGGTGTGGGGGCTCAAGACAGCTGACCACTTGGAGCTTTGGGGAGGGTAGTGGGATTCACCTTGGTGCTGTCAGGGCTCAGGTGGGCATGGGAGTCCTTGAGTCTGGAGATGGCACTGTGACACAGGCCCCCTGTGACTGCCATCAGCGTGTTGAAATTCTGCAGCTGGTGGAGCCTCTAGGAAGAGAAGCATGCACACAGGGCCGTCACGGGAGGGAGGGCAAGTCGGGAGTTCAGATGACAGCATCCCAGTTGAGGTGGGGTCCCAGGCATGTGTGGACCAATGTGGGGATCAGACAGGCGAGAGAAGGCGGGTGTGTGCGGCAAGAGTGGGACATGCCATGTGTGGGCCTCACAGGGGTGTCAGATGGTTATCTGAGCCAGGAGGGTCAAGCAAGTGATTGACTGATACGAGGTTAGAAAATCTGGGGAGACAGGAAGTACGAGAAGTTGGGCGGATTTGGGGAATAGACAGGTGTGTGCCAGGTGGAGGAGGCTTCAGACATGTCAGGGTGTCAGCCATCTGGGGGTCTGACTGCTCTGAGAGTCACACAGGTGCGGGGAGGCAAGAAGGTGCAGGCTCTGGGCAGGAGCTGGGAGCCAGGCAGAGGTGAATAGGGCCAGAGAGATATGGAGGAGTCAGACAGATGCTAGACAGGTGTGGGGCCACCAGGGCAGCTGGGGAATTCCCTTGCCCTCCTTTTGACAAATTTTGGCAGAGGTTGCTGTGGAGAGAGTGGGGCCAGGGAGGAATGGAAAATGCTCAGACTAAGGAGACCCCAGGCGGACGTCGAGACCCCCAGGTCTCAGGGGCCCTGCAGGAGTAAGAAAGCCAGGGAAGACACCAGAGGAAGGGCGTGGTCTGAAATACGCAAGGGGGCGCGGCCACAGCGGGCCGTAGGGCTTCCCTTTTCCCCAAAAGGGCGAGAAGGTGTCCGGAAAGGAGGGGGAAGGGAGGGGAAGAGAAGGGCGTAACACAATGGGGCGGGGCGGGGAGAGCCTGGACGCAATGGGGCGCGATGCACAATCCCGAAGCGACCGCTGGGGCCTGGGGACTGGGGATTGAAGCCTCGGGCTTCCATGCCCCACAAAGGTGGGGGCATGGAAGAGACACTCTCATTGACCTGAGGATAGAATATTCGGGCATAGGGCTTGGGAGCCTGTCACGTCTAGGGCCAAGGGGTGGGGCCACGGTGGGTGCGACGCGGTGACATCAAGGCCAAGGAAGAAGTTACGGTCCTTGGTTGGAATGCCCAGACTGTGGCCTCGGGGGCGGGGCCGGGAGATGCGTGACGTCACCGCCGGGATGACCCTGTGGGGTCGAGGGTCTGGAAGGGGAAGGACCAGGTAGCTGCGTGCAGTGGAGTTCGCAGCCCCAAGGGGCGGGCCTCACCTGTGCCACGTGAATGAACTTGTCCAGCACCTGTGCGCGCTGTAGGGGCCCGGGACGGCTCAGCACCATCACCTGCACCCAGCGGGACACGCTGTTGCTGAGACCTACGGAGCCCTCCAGGGCCGGGCAGCCTCGTACTGAGCCCTGCAAAACGTAGCTCCGCAGGTCCTGGGGCTGGGAGCGAGGTGGGTGTCAAGGTGGGCCGTGGCGCTCAGGCCCTGCCCTTCCATGGCATCCAACTAGCAGTCACGATCTCTGATGTCCTAGCCTGGTCTAGCCGGAGTGACCTTTGTCATCTGTCCCCCAACCCTCAGGCTGCTACATGTCCTTAACGTCCCCATGCTCCTCTCCCATCTGAGGAGGCATGTTTCAATATAGCCAGGCACTATATTTGACAAGTAATCATATTAACTAATTTAATCCTCATAACTCTATGAGGTGAGTATCATTCCATTTTAGAGGTGAGACAGTTGAGGCACATAGAGGATAGGTAATTTGCCCAGGGTCACACAGGTGTGAGTCAGGGTGGGCATCTATATGCTCTTAACTGTACACCTGACTGGTATACAGTAAGCAAAGGGAAGGCTGGGGAAGATGAATTGAAATCAACCTCTATCTGTTCTGCCCAAGGAGTGTTCATTTCATACCCACATCCACTACACTGAGTATATTTGCATACACACTCACACACACAACACACACATACAATCGGGACAGTTTCACATGAAGGAAACAGATCCCCACCTTCCCTTGAAATGATGATGTCCAGATGGCAAAAGCTAATGCATATATATGTTGAAGCACGTGAAACTGATCCTTGGGTAGGTAATATATGACAATTTCAAATGGTTCAAGCAGATAGCATTTACCCTGGACCAGGCACTGTTCCTGCAAGGCAGGAACTGTGCATATCCCCATTTTACAGATGAGGAAACTGAGGCACCATGAATTTAAATGCTTGTTGAATAAATGATAAAATATTTTGAGCACTTACTAAGTGCCAGTCGCTGCAATAAGCCTTTTATTTATTTATTTTACTTTTTTGTTGTTGTTGTTTTTCGAGACAGAATCTCGCTCTGTCGCCCAGGCTGGAGTGCAGTGGTGTGATCTCAGCTCACTGCAATCTCTGCCTCCTGAGGTTCAAGTGATTCTCCTGCCTCACCCTCCCAAGTAGCTGGGATTACAGGCATGCACCACCACACCTGGATAGTTTTTGTATTTTTAGTAGAGATGGGGTTTCACCATGTTGGCCAGGCTGGTCTCAAACTCCTGACCTCAGGCGATCTGCCTGCCTCGGCCTCTTTAACTCATTTTCCTGGACCTTCTAGCATACAGGTTTGAGTTTAAGACTTTGAGATATCTGCCGAATGACCATGCAGGTGTCCTCTCAGTCCTACCTTCCCCCAGCCAATCCCTCCCCTACCCCAGTGTCTCCCCTGCTTGGGACAGGGATGGGAGGGGGTCCTCACCGTGATAGCCTGGAAGGACCGGAACTCCAGGTAGGTGAGGTGCTGAGCCAGCTCCCCCGTCTCCAGGTGGTCGAAAAGCAAGGACACTTTGCGCTTTTTGCCCAGGCCTGGGCTGCTTATTGGGAGTGGGGGGCCAGGGCCACCAGGGCTCAGGCTGGGGGCCAAGAGGGGCAGGGTATTGGAGTGGCTCACAGTTGAGGGCTTGGGGATGTAGAGGGAGATGGCAGAATGGCGATGGGGCAGGGAAGAGGGGAGCACAGGGCTGACTCACAGGTCAGAAGAGTCTCCCAGTCTTCTCTGGGCTGAGTTGCCCTCCCGGGCCACGGTGGCCCAGAAACGACCTATGACTTCTTCTAGCTGGGGATCCTGGTGCATCACCTCAGGGTGTCGCATCAGCCAGTACCTAAGAGTGGTTTGGAGATGGTGAGATGAGGCCGGGGGTGGCGAAGGTCTCTACAAGGGGTATTTTGGGCTGAGGAATTTCTAGGTGCTGAGCTAGGGGGTCTCTAAATGTGTGTGGGGGTCCCTGGAGGGTTGGGGTTTGGAGGGGCACCAGGCTTGGAGAATCTCTGGAGTAGGATGGGGGTCTCTTAACAGAGACTGGGGGGATCTGTGGGAAACAGACCGGGGAGTCACTTGGAAGTGGGATTATTGGGAAGCAAGATCATGGAGCGTCCTAGGAACTAGACTGGGGGCTTCCGGGGGTGAAATTTTTGGAGGGACAGAATGAGGGGGTCTTATGGGCTAGGCTGGGGTCTGTGGGAGGTAGAGATTTTGGGGATCAGAGTTGGAGGTCTCTGGGCACCAGCTAGGAGGGTCTATGGGATCTGGTTGGTGAGGGGGGTCTCTAGGAAGTGGGGGTTCTAAGGAACGGAACTAAGAGGGTCTTAGGAACCAAGCTACAGGTGTCTCAGAAGTGGGATTTTGGCCTGTGGGGCTGGTTGGGTCTGTGGGAACTGGCCTGGGGATTCTCTGAGGAATGTTTTTTGAGGGGGAAGCAGGATGGAAGTCGTGGGTCCTGAGAGTGGGGATCTCGGCCCAGCCCTACCTGACCAGGTGACAGATCTGCAGCCGTCTCAGCTCCTGGGTGTCCCCTGTGGCCTTCTGGTATTTGAGTTCTGGTCAAGGCTCTGTTCTCCAGGATCCATGACCTGCCTGCTCCCCATTCCCATTGCCCAGGTTCTCACGACTCTGCCCTCTGCCCTCCACCCATAGCTCACAGTCCTGGAGGATATGAGGTCAGCAGGCGGGCAGCCAGGTCGGCGGACGGCAGCACCCAGCTGTGCATGGCCAGCACCATGTTGAGCATGTGGTCCCCGTGGCACAGGCTGCCAGCTGAATCTGGGGTGGAAGGAGGGGTACTCTGTGACAGAATGGCCCTCAAGCAATGCAGAGCGTAGCTCCAGATCCTGCCGGACCACCTGGTTCAAAGACCAGCTCTAACGGTGATCCCCAGCATGACCTTGGACAGGCAACCTAACTTCCTGTGCCTCAGTTTCCTTATCTGTATTGTGCATGGGGCAGCATCACCCCTGGCAAGTCTTGCTGAAGATTGAAATAGCACCAGACTGGCCGGGCACAGTGGCTCACACCTGTAATCCCAGCACTTTGGGAGGCTGAATCAGGCGGATCATATGAGGCCAGGAGTTCGGGACAAGTCTGGCCAACATGGTGAAACACCGTTTCTACTAAAAACACAAAAATTAGCCGGGCATGGTGGCATGTGCCTGTAATCCTAGCTACTCGGGAAGCTGAGGCAGGAGAATCTCTTGAACCCAGGAGGTGGGGGTTGCAGTGAGCTGAGATCAGGCCACTGCACTCCAGCCTGGGTAACAGAGCGAGACTCTGTCTCAAAAGAAAAAGAAAAGAAAAGAAAAAAGATTTATATAAATATATATAATATACACATGTATTATATATATATATAAATGTATATATTTCCATTTCAGGAAAGAAGAAATGCAGGTGTTTCTGTTATCTCTAATGTAGTGATTGAGTTTCATTCCACCCAGCCCTGTTCTCATTTTACCTCCAAAAACTGAGGTGGAGAGAAGCGAGTGCTGAGCCCGAGGTTAGGGCCAGGGAGGCTGCTGGGGAGAGGACACTTACCGAAGGACTGGATGCATTTCTCCAGCAGCTCATCTTCGCTGCAGCCGCCCTCACTCAGCAGGCCCAGGTTCATGGAAGCCATGACCTTGCTGATTTCCCGGGGGCTGGGGCATGTCTTGTGGCGGCGCACTTGGCGGGGCCGGCCTCGCCCTCCTGTTTTTCCGGTGCATTCCTGGTGGGACTTCCTGTGGGCACAGCCCCCAAGGAGTCATGGGAGCACCTTCTTTCGGACAGACCCTAGAATTCCTTTTGACTCTAACGCCCCAAGGCACCACGGGAGAGGCTTCCTAAAGGCAAAGCCCCAGGGTTACCCCTGACCTACCAGGGACTCTAGGGAGAATCCCCAGGAATATTCCAGATCCCTGGGGGAATCATGGGAGCCCTCTCCCAAAAGCAAACTCCCAGGGATATTCCTGCTCCCTTCAGGGAATCAGAGAGGAAGATCCTCAAGACCAGGGGTCCTCAGCCCCTGGGACACAGACGGGTAACAGTCCGTGGCCTGTTAGGAACCAGCGGGCAAGCGAGCACCCCCACCTGAGCTCCACCTCCTGTCAGATCAGCTGGGGCATTAGACTCTCTTAGGAGCATGAACCCTATTGTGAACTTCACATGCGAGGGATCTAGGCTGCGTGCTGTTTATGATGCCTGATGATCTAGGCTGCGTGCTGTTTATGATGCCTGATGCCTAATGCCTGATGATCTGTCACTGTCTCTCATCACCCCCAGATGGGAGCATCCAGTTGCAGGAAAACAAGCTCAGGGCTCCCACTGATTCTACATTATGGTGAGCTGCGTAACTATTTCATTATATATTACAATGTAGTAATAATAAAAATAAAGCACAGGATACATGTAATTAACTTGAATCATCCCCACACCATCCCCACCCCCTTCCACAAAACTGGTCCCTGGTGCCAAAAAGCCTGGGGACCGCTGCTCAGGACTGCTCTGAATCTCCCAGGGAATCACAGCAGAAGACCCCTGGGACCACTCAAGACCCCTCAGGGAATCATAAGAACTCCTTCCCCAGGCATTGCCCCCAACTTCCTCTTGACTGCTTCCAGGGCATCCTGGAAGAGACTTCCTTTTGGCAGATCCCAGGATTACTCCTGGCCTACCAGTGACTCGGGAGAAGACCCCTGGGATCTCTCCTGTCCTCCCTAGGCAGAGGCATGGGAGGACCTGCCTTCAGGAATTGCCTCCTCAGGGCTCCCGTTTGGTCTCTAACACCCTCCCCTCCTTCCTCCCACAGCCCTCAAGAGAGCAAGGCTCTTGGACCAGTGTGATGGCTCACGTCTGTAATCCCAAAGCTTTGGGAGGCCAAGGTGGGTGGATCACTTGAGGCCAGGAGTTCGAGACCACCCCGGCCAACATGGTGAAACCCCCATCTCTACTAAAAATGCAAAAATTGGTCAGGCGTGATGGCGGGCGCCTGTAATCCCAGCTACTCAGGAGGCTGAGGCAGGAGGGTCGCTTGAACCCAGGAGGTGGAGGCTGCAGTGAGCTGGAACTGCATCACTGTGCTCCAACCTGGGTGACAGAGTGATTTCTGTTTCAAAAATAATAATAAAAAAATTAAAAAGAGAGGCCAGTCACAGTGGCTCACGCCCGTAGTCCCAGCACTTTGGGAGGCTGAGGTGGGTGGATCACTTGAGGTCAGGAGTTCGAGACCAGCCTGGCCAACATGGTGAAACCCCATCTCTATTAAAAATACAAAAATTAGCCGGGCATGGTGGTGGGCTCCTGTAATCCCAGCTACTCAGGAGGCTGAGGCAGAAGACTTGCTTGAACCCAGGAGGCAGAGGTTGCAGTGAGCCGAGATCATGCCACTGCACTCCAGCCTGGGCAACAGAGCGAGTCTTAGTCTCAAAATAATAATAATAATAATAGTAATAATAATTCTCCCTCTGCCTGGTGCCTCCCAGAGGCTGCTGTTCCTGATAGGGGAAGAGGGTATTGGAGAGACAAGGATGGTGGGAGCAGGGAGGGAGCTGAATCCAGGCTTCAGACGAAAGTAGAATCCAGAAATTTTTGCCAGCTGTTGTGACTTCATGTTAGTCACTTAATTTCTCTGGGGCTCAATTTCCTCGAAGGAAAAATGAGGATAGTCCTTGGACCTTCCCCAGGGATTTCTTTTTTCTTTCTTTCTTTCTTTTTTTGGAGACAGGGTCTCACTCTGTCACCCAGGCTGGAGTGCAGTGGTGCGATCTCAGCTCACTGCAACCTCCACCTCCCGGGTTCAAGCAATTCTCCTGCCTCAGCCTCCCAAGTAGTTGGGACTACAGGCACGTGCCACCACGCCCAGCTAATTTTTGTATTTTTAGTAGAAA
The DNA here is from genome assembly GCF_028858775.2 of Pan troglodytes. NCBI lineage: Eukaryota > Metazoa > Chordata > Mammalia > Primates > Hominidae > Pan > Pan troglodytes. The sequence continues at coordinate 41,550,748 of NC_072418.2, forward strand.
TGGGGTTTCACCATGTTGGCCAGGCTGGTTTCAAACTCCTGGGCCCAATTGATCCTCCCACCTTTGCCTCCGAAAGTGCTGGGATTACAGGTGTGAGCCATCACGCCAGGCTCCCACCTCTACCCTTTTTTAGACAGGGTCTTGCTCTGTCTCCCAGGCTGGAGCACAGTTGTGCAATCAAAGCTCATTGTAACCTTGAACTCCTGGACTCGAGTGATCCTCCTGCCTTAGTCTCCCAGGTAGCTGGGACTACAGGTGTGCACGACCATACCCAGCTAATTTTGTGTGTGTGTTTGGGTGTGTGTCAATGGGGGGGGGGTCTCACTATATTTCTCAGGCTGGTCTAGAACTCCTGGCTTCAAGTTCTCCTTGTCTTATCCTCCCAAAGTGCTGGGATTAGAGGCATGAGCCACCGTTACTAGAAGGGACATTTTAAAGTATTATATATGTCCTAGGCTAAGGAGGGAGCATTCTAACTAAGTCAGCATTTCCCTAAGTGTGGGCACCCAGCTAGTACCAAAAGCATCACCTGGGAACTGGATATCAATACAGATTCTCAGGTCCCAACCCAGACCTACAAAATCAAACACTTTAAGGCTGAGGGTGGTGGCTCATGCCTCTAATCCCAGCACTTTGGGAGGCCGAGGTGGGTGGATCACGAGGTCAAGAGATCGAGACCATCCTGCCCAACATGGTGAAACCCCATCTCTACTAAAAATACAAAAAAGTAGCTGGGTGTGGTGGTGCACACCTGTAGTCCCAGCTACTTGGGAGGCTGAGGCAGGATGATCGCTTGAACCTGGGAGGCAGAGGTTGCAGTGAGCCGAGATTGTGCCACTGCACTCCAGCCTGGCGGCAGAGCGAGACTCCGTCTCAAAAAAAAAAAAAAAAAAAAAAAAATCAAACACTTTAAAGGTAAGCCCAGCAACCTGTATTTTACAAGCCCTCCAGACAGTTCTGAGGCTCGCTCCAGTTTGAGAACCACTGGTCTAGAGTGTCTCATTGAGTACTTACAGGCCTCTCCGAGGTAGAGGATATGATTGTTCTACTGACAGAAGAAAAACCCGAGAGACAGAGCAGTTAAGTGACTTACCTAAGGTCACACAGCTAGGAAATTAGGCAGCCAGGAGTCTACCACTAAACTGCTGGGTGGGGAGGAAAGCCCTTTGCCCATCAGAGTGGTGCTGGGGGTGGCAGGAGGAGTTACCCAGGCTAGGGAGCCACCCACCATCTGCCTCTGTGGGGACAGAAGGGCCAGCTTGCCCAGGAGATGAAGCCCATTGCAGAACCGGCCGCACAGCCAGCCACTAGGCCCTGTCCTGCAGCCCCCTGTAGGGGTCTGGAACAGCCAGGAGTGGTTTAAGAGGCAGGGGAGCCGCCGTGCCCTGTGCCACACTCCCCTCTCCTGGGCCAGGGCCCTGCAGGAGCCTGGAGTTTCCAGTCCAGGGGGATGGGGAAACAGGAAGCCCCCAGGGAGGGCAGAGACACTCAGCCCAGGCCAGGGATGGAGGTGGGGTGATGAGGAGTGGGAAAGGGGCACGGAGCAGCTCAAACTCCAGGGACAACACGGTACAGATGCCACATACAAGCGACTGCAGCCGTAGCTGGCTCCAGACTCCCTGAAGCATCCACCTGGCCCCCCTGCGCCTGATCCCAAAGAAGTCAGGAATCCTGCCACCCTGGCGAGTGATCTCCCCAGCCCTCGCATGCAGAGGGAGGCCTCAGGGTGCTGCCGGGCTCCCTGGGGAGGGTCCTCTCACCTCTTACTGTCTTTTCTGTTCATGCTTCCCGCGTGGGGGGAGGAGGGCGGGGGTCTCGCAAGAGTAGGGCTCAGCTCCTCCCCTTCCCCAGGACTCCAGCTTCTCAGCCCCTAGGGAGCTGGGGCCTCCTCGGTGCTTGGGAAGGAAAGAGGAACTGCCCCTCCCCACCCACCCTCAGGCCAGGGGGAAGGAAGAGGCTGGGGAGAGACCGAAGGCCCCCCTCCCCCACACGGGGATCCCTTCTGCTGAGGTTTCCGGCATCGCTGGCTCTCCCACCCTCAAGCTCCCCGGCGGGCTCTCTTATCTCCCCCATCTTTCGGTCTCAAGACCCGTCACTGTCATACTTCAATAAAAGAAGGGGCTTTTCTTTTTAAAGCATGACCGATATTTATGTAAAAACACACACACTCAAAAAGATAAGTCTGTCTTTCTAGAAGGACATATTCATATATATAATTCATGAAGGTTTGAATGGAAACTCACAAGACATAGTATTTCGTATATTTCTTCATAGGCGTCTCTTATTCCTAGTTTAAGTGATACCATTTGTACCCTGGAAAACATTTTCACTTTCTGACTTTATTGTAACAAACCTCCACATAGCACCTACTGTGTACCACACACTGCTGTAAGGACTTTAAAAATATTAACTCATTTAATCCTCACACAATCCACTGTTACCTTAAAAAAAATTACATACCGGACCAGGCACGGGGGCTCACAGGGGCTCACGCCTGTCATCCAGCACTTTGGGAGGCCAAGGCAGGCGGATCGCTTGAGTCTAAGAGTTTGAGACCAGCTTGAACAACATGACAAAACCCCGTCTCTACAAAAAATGTAAAACGTTAGGCCGGTGTGGTGGCTCACTCCTGCAATCCCAGCACTTTGGGAGGCCGAGGCGGGCGGATCACCTGAGGTTGGGAGTTTAAGACCAGCCTGAGCAACATGGAGAAACCTCGTCTCTACTAAAAATACAAAATTAGCCGGGCGTTGTGGCACATGCCTGTAATCCCAGCTACTCGGCAGGCTGAGGCAGGAGAATTGCTTGAACCCAGGAGGCGGAGGTTGTGGTGAGCCGAGATCGCGCCATTGCACTCCAGCCTGGGCAACAGGAGCGAAACTCTGTCTCAAAAAAAAAAAAAGTTAGCTGAGCGTAGTGATGCACACTTGTAGTCCCAGCTACTCAGGAGGCTGAGGCAAGAAGATTGCTTGAGCCCAAGGAGGTCGAGGTGAACCATGATGGTGCCACTGCACTTCAGTCTGCGTGGCAGAGCCAGACCCTGTCTCAAAAAACAAAAAACAAAACAAAAAAAAACACACACACATCAAAAACCATTAGAGATGGAGGTAAAGCCTTGGGGAAGCCCCTCCCCATCCCCTGCCTTTCTTAAGCAGGGTGTGACCAATATGACACGTTGTCGAGTTTCGTCCAAACTGCTGTCTGTGCGTTTAAGCACATCATATAAACATGTGCTCCTAGAAACAGACTTTTCTTTTGAGTGTGCATTTTTTTCTTTTTACCTAAATGTGTCATGCTCAACACTTTTTTTAAAATTGAAGTACAAAAAAGATCACGAATCATTAAGTATTTAGGTTGATGAAATGTCACCAACTGAGCAAACCTGTGTGACACTCATACAAATCCAGACACAGAACATTCTCACCCTCCACAAGCCCCCTGTCTTTCTTCCCAGCACGAATTCCCACAGATCCCCACTCGCCCGAAGTCTGGCGCAGTAGTTTTGTCTCATTTTGAGCTGGATAAAAATGGACTCCTGTATTGAATCTGGGTTCTTTCTCTCCACGTCTTGTCTTTGCAGTTCTTCCATGTTATCATATTTGGTTATAATTTATTCCTTTTTTTGGCCGGGCGCGGTGGCTCACGCCTGTAATCCCAGCACTTTGGGAGGCTGAGATGGGCGGATCACTTGAGGTCAGGAGTTTGAGACCCGTCTGGCCAACATGGTGAAACTCCCATCTCTACTACAAATATAAAAATGAGCCAGGCGTGGTGGTGTGTGCCTGTAATCCCAGCTACTTGGGAGGCTGAGGCAGGAGAATTGCTTGAACCCAGGAGGAGGAGGTTGTAGCAAGCCGAGATCGCACCACTGCACTTCAGCTTGGGCGACAGAGTGAGACTCTGTCTCAAAATAATAATAATAATAATAATTCCATATAGTCTTTCATTATGTGACAATTCCATGACTTATGAGACCCGTCTGGCCAACATGGTGAAACTCCCATCTCTACTACAAATACAAAAATGAGCCAGGCGTGGTGGTGCGTGCCTGTAATCCCAGCTACTTGGGAGGCTGAGGCAGGAGAATCGCTTGAACCCGGGAGGAGGAGGTTGTAGCGAGCCGAGATCGCACCACTGCACTTCAGCTTGGGCGACAGAGCAAGACTCTGTCTCAAAATAATAATAATAATAATAATAATAAATAATAATAATAATTCCATATAGTCTTTCATTATGTGACAATTCCATGACTTATATATATATTTTTATTTATTTAGAGATAGGTGTTGTGGATAGTGACTAAGTGGGCTGGTGGCATGCTAACTTCTATTTTTTTTTTATTTTCGAGACAGAGTCTTGCTCTGTCGCCCAGTCTGGAGTGCAGTGGCGTGATCTCAGCTCACTGCAACCTCCGCGATTGAAGCGATTCTCCTGCCTCAGCCTCCCCAGTATCTGGGATCACAGGTGTGTGCCACCACACCCAGCTAATTTTTGTAGAGACAGGGTTTTGCCATATTGGCCAGGCTGGTCTTGAACTCCTGGTCTCAAATAATCCACCCGCCTCAGTCTCCCAAAGTGCTGGGGTTACAGGCGTGAGTCACAGCACTAAGTTCTATTTTTCATCAGTCTAGAGTCTGGTAATAACTAGACACTAAAACATTTTAAGTTAAGTGAGTTATCTATACAAGAGGACTATATGTCCTAGACTGTAAAAAAAGACAAACTTATAGCTTCTCTGTTTTTTTTTTTAATTTTTCTTTGGTCCTGCCAACCTGACTCTTTTTTCTTAATTAAGACTCCACAGCAGGGTCTCGCTCTGTCACCAAGGTTGGAGTGCAGTGGCGAGATCCTAGCTCACTGCGGCCTCGGACTCCTGGGCTTAAGCCATCTTCCCACCTGAGCCTCCTGAGTGGCTAGGACTACAAGTGCACACCACTGTGCCCTGCTAATTTTTTTTTATTATTATTTTCCTGTAGAAACAGGGTCTTACTTTGTTGCCTAGGCTGATCTCGAACTCCTAGGCTCAAGCAATCGTCCCTCCTATGCCTCCAAATTGCTGACTCTCCAGGCGTGAACCACTGTCCCCGGCCTCCATGATTTATTGATCAATTTTCCTGTGATGGACATCTGAGTTGTTTCCAGGTTGGGGCTGCTGTGACTATTTGAGCATCTGACTTTTGATGAACATAGAGTGTACCATACTGTAGGGCAGTACCCAGGAGTGGAATAAATGGGTCATAGCAATTACTGTGATTCTACCAAACATAGCATGTTAGCAATTCATTGAAATCGTTCTCTCAGAAGTATATTTTTCCACTTTTTTTTTCACTAAAAGAAAGAACCGTGGATGTATATTTTTTCCAATGCAGAACATTTAGACAGCCACTGAACTCGCTGTCTTTAGTTTTTCCATCACGCGACGTTACCATAGCTTCAGACTCTCTCTTCCTGCCCGTTTTCACCCTCTCTCCCCCTGGCCTCATGGTGTGCTGTCTGACTCTCTCAGCCCATCTCCTGTAGCACCTGCGTCTTGAATGTGACTTAACAATCCTGGCTGAGCAGAGACTTCATAGTGTGGCAGTGTCGCCAGGCCCTGGGGACCCAGAAAAGCCTCAAGGAGGAGGTCAGAAATCCTGGCACTTATTTCTACTGTACACAGGCAGCCTTAGTCCTCGGGCTGGCCAAGAATACCCACAATACCAGTGCAGATGACCACAAAGGAAGGGACTTCTGAATCAAACCACAGAAACTCCTAAGGCAGAAAAATGATGGACATGATAACATGCAAATACAGACTTTCTTCTTTTGTTGCTGTTCTTCTTTCTTTCTCTTTTAAATTTTAAAGATGGGGTCTTGCTATGTTGCCCAGGCTGGTCTCAAACTCCTGGGCTCAAGGGATCCTTTCACCTAGACCTCCCAAAGTGCTGAGATTACAGGCAGATTTTCTTTTAACGAAGACACCATGGGACAAATGTCAGATGACAGAAGGGGAAAAGGTGTTTGCAATATTTAAAAATCAATGAGAAATTAATATCTAGAATATAGGCCAGGTGCAGTAGCTCATGCCTGTAATCCCAGCACTTTGAGAGGCTGAGGCGGGCAGATCACTTGAGATCAGGAGTTCGAGGCCAACCTGGCCAACGTGGCAAAACCCCGTCTCTATTAAAAATACAAAAATTAGCAGGGTGTGGTCGTGGGTATTGCTCTGTCATCCCGGCTACTTGGGAGGCTGAGGCATGAGAATCAGTTGAACCCAGGAGGTGGAGGTTGCAGTGAGCTGGGATTGAGCCACTGCACTCCAGCCTGGGAGACAGAATGGGACTCCATCTAAAAAAAAAAAAAAAAAAAAAAAAAAAAAAAGAATATAAAAGGAACAGCTGCAAATCAGCAAGTGAAAAAGATAGCAACCATAATAGAAAAATGGCCGGGCTCAGTGGCTCCTGCGCCTGTAATATAGGATTACATGCTTGTAATCTCAGCACTTTGGGAGACCGAGGTGGGTAGACTACCTGAGGTCAAGAGTTCGAGACCACCCTGGCCAACACGGCGAAACCCCGTCTCTACTAAAAATACAAAAATTAGGCTGGGCACAGTGGCTCACGCCTGCAATCCTAGCACTTTGGGAGGCCAAGGCAGGCGGATTGGCTGAGCTCAGGAGTTCGAGACCAGCCTGGGCAACACAGTGAAACCCGGTCTCTACTAAAATACAAAAGAAATTAGCCAGGTGTGGCAGCATGCGCCTGTAGTCCTGGGGGTGCTGAGGCAGGAGAATTGCTTGAACCCGGGAGGCGGAGGTTGCAGTGAGCCGAGATGGCGCCACTGAACTCCAGCCTGGGCGACAGAGCGAGACTCTGTCTCAAAAAAAAAAAAAAACAAAAAAAAAGTGAGCAGGGATCACAATGAGCAGATAACAAAGAAACCCAAAACTCTGATAGGCACCTGAGAAGATGCTAGAGATTGTTGGTAACTCATCAGGGAAGTGGAAAATAAAATGACAGCGAGTCCAGGCGTGGTGGCTCTTGCCTGTAATCCTAACACTTTGGGAAGCTGAGGTAGGAGGATCACTTGAGACCAGCAGTTCAATACCAGCCTGGGCAATATAGCAAGACCCCACCTCTATAAAAAATTTAAAAGTTAGTTGGGCGTGGTGGCACAAGCCTGTTGTCCCAGCTGCTCGGGAGGTTGAGGTGGGAGGATCCCTTGAGCCCAGGAGTTCCGGGCAGCAGTGAACCATAATTGCGCCACTACACCCCAGCCTGGGCAACAAAGTGAGATCTCATCTCTAAAAATAAAATAGAGAAAATAAATTAAAAAACAGCGAGTCATCCTATATAAATCTGGCAAAAATTAGTTAAGTTGGAAATGCCACATGAGGGTTGGGGATATGGGGACCCGGGGACCCTCATGCACTGATAGTGAGTAGCCATTCCGAGGGCTACCCAGCACTACTTACACAAATGGTGCACGTGGATATGTCACCCAGCAATTAGCTTCTGGGTACGCACAATAAAACATTCTCCCTCAGCTTCCTGGGGGACCAATACACAGATGTTCCCTCCAGCATTATTTAGGGAGAGCTGGAGGCAGCCTGGGTGTCCGCTCCCAGTAGGGGTAGGTGGAAAAACAGAAGGGATCAGTCACCAGAGAATCCTGCAAAGCCACCACTGTCACACACCAGGTGTCCACAGAGCAACAAGGGTAGGTCTTAAAACACATAATGATGACTGACAAAAATAAGAAACACTATTAATATCTTATGATATAATGCTCAATGACACAGAATCATTTTACATTTACATAAAGTTTTAGGGAAAAACAATATTTAATATACAACTATGTGTTGGATAATGTATAATAGATACAACATAGAATTGTATTGTACTGTATAATTATATTAGCCTAAATATATAATTATATAATTATACATTATATAACGCCAAATTATATAATTCCATAATATGACACAAACTTTTGTGCTATTTATTGCAGTTGTATTAACATCAGTATTTAATTATGGAACACCTAGAAACCTGCTATACCTTGAAGAACGGTTTCTATGTAATTTTGTTTAACTATGGGATATTGTTTTATATAACTTACTGTATACCACTACATGTTAATAAAATTTTTTTTTTTTTTTTTTTTTTTGAGATGGAGCCTTGCTCTGTCACCTGGGCTGGAGTGTAGTGGTATGATCTCGGCTCACTACAACCTCTGCCTCCTGAGCTCAAATGATTCTTGTTCCTCAGCCTCCCAAGTAGCTGGGATTAGAGTCGTGTGACACCATGCCCAGCTAATTTCTGTGTTTTTAGTAGAGTCAGAGTTTCACCATGTTGACCAAGCTGGTCTCAAATTCCTGGCTTCAAGTGATCTGTCTGCCTTGGCCTCCCAACGTGCTGGGATTACAGGCATGAGCCACTATGTCTGGCCTAGTAATAATTTTAATAGGGCTGGACGTGGTGGTTTACACCTGTAATCCCAGCACTTTGGGAGGCTGAGGTGGGCGAATCATGAGGTCAGGAGTTCGAGACCAGCCTGGCCAACATGGTGAAACCCCCGTCTCTACCAAAAATACAAAAATTAGCCGGGTGTGTTGGCAGGTGCCTGTAATCCCAGCTACTCAGGAGGCTGAGCAGGAGAATCATTTGAACCTGGGAGGTGGAGGTTGCAGTGAGTCAAGATCTTGCCACTGCACTCCAATCTGTGCAACAAGAGCAAGAGTCCGTCTCTAAATAAATAAATAAATAAATAACTAATAATAATAGCAACACTTACATTACATTAACCAGGCACTGGCACTGTTTTAAGTTTTATCTCATTTAATTAATTATCTCATTTAACTCTCCCAACAACCACATGAGGTCGGTACTATTAATATTCCCCTTACTGGATGGGGAAACCGAGGCACAGAGAAGCTAAGTGGCTTATCCATGTAACTCAAGGGAGTGGCAAGGCTGGGTGGGATTCAGATCCAGATTATCTGGCTTGGAGTCGGAGTCCTTGTTCTTTTTTTTTTTTTTCCAGACGAAGTCTCGCCCAGGCTGGAGTGCAGTGGCTCAATCTCGGCTCACTGCAGCTTCTGCCTCCCGAGTTCAAGCAATTCTCCTGCCTCAGTTTCCCAAGTGGCTGGGATTACAAGCATGTGTCACCACGCCTGGCTAATTTTTGTACTTTTAGTAGAGACGGGGGTTTCACCATGTTGGCCAGGCTGGTCTCGAACTCCTGACCTCAAGTGATCCACCCACCTAGGCGTCCCAAAGTGCTGAGATTACAGGGCTGAGCCACCACTCCCGGCCGGAGTCCTTGTTCTTAATCACTATGTTTGGTGCTTTTTAAAGTCAGGAGATCTGGTGCACATCCCTGCTCTGCTGCGTGATATCTTGCAAGAACTTCCCCACTCAGAGCCTCAGTCTGCCCTCTGTGAAATGGGAGAATGATGGCACGTTACTTACCGTGGTGGGGAGAAAGCGCAGGTACCTCCTAGATACTCTCTCTCCCACCCCACCTCCGGCGGCCAACGGCCAAGCAAACCTCCAGCCAAGATTTGGGGTATGTGGGCAGGGCTCCGGCGAAGGGGAGTGGCCGGGGAGTCCTGGTCCAATGGGGCCCGGGGGCGGGGCCTTCCTCCCATCTCTGTCCAGCACGCGTGTACTCCTCGCAGTTCCATCTACCTCGCGGGTGCCTCTGGCTTCCCCAGAGGTCTCCGACCCCAGCCCGCCCCCAGCCCTCCCGCCCAGCCCGCAGCCCCCTCCCTCTGTTCCCCGACCTCAGACCCTGGGCTTCCGACCTCGACATCATGGGTGACGCAGAAGGCGAAGACGAGGTCCAGTTCCTGCGGACGGTGCGTATCTCTGGGTTAGGGGCCTGCGGGGCTATCTCTTGGGGCTCTCTGAGGGTCTCTCTGTCTCTGAATGTCCCTGTCCGGCTTGCTGGTGGTCTCTGAGACTCGAGGTCTCTTCCTGTGTCACTTTGAGTGACTGTCACTCTTGTCTTTTAGTCTCCTTCACCTTTCTCACTACAGAGAATTAGTAGGATTGGGGACTCCAGAATGGGAAAGGGATCTTCGGTTGCCCTCTCTTCTGACTTTAGCGATTTGTCCCCCACAAGAAGGACCCCCGAGGGAGCACACCCTCACACCATCCTGGAAGCAGGCACTTGGGGAAGGTGATTCTAATTCCTGGGCTTGATTTAGCCATCCCCCCACCCCCACCTTAGCCCTAATTCTCTTTTTGCTCCAGACTCTGACCTATTTAAATTCTTGAGAAGGGAGCTGGAGTGAGCTGGAGGACACAGCTGCTTCCAACTCCTAGCCCTTGAGGGTCTCGTGGGGGAGGGATCTCTTGGGTTCTGGGTCTTTCTTTCCTTCTTCGTTTTGGGCAGGAGGGCTGCTCCCAATGGCTGCTAATGGTCTTGCAGGGTCTCTGGGTGGTGTCTCTCCCCATCTGTCTCTTTGGGTGTCTCCATGTCTCTGTCTCTTCCTCCATCTCAGTCTCCCTGTCTCTGTTTCTTAGCTTAAGGCCCTCTGATTTTCGCTGTCTCTCTAGCTGGGTCACTCCCTGCATCTGAGCCCCAGCTGGGGGCAGGGATGAGAATTGGAACAACAGGTGTCCCTCCCAGAATAGCCGGCTTTTCTGGGGCCTGGGCAGGGGATGGGGAGGGGATGAGAGGGAGGAGGGGCTGCCATCTCCCTGTCCTTCCCATCTTCCCCTCCCAGTGGCTCCGCAGGGTGTGGGGTCGTAAATATGGGAGGGGACGTCCTCTCCTCTGGGCTAGGTCTGCTGACCAGACGCTGGCCCCGCCCCTCCCCCGGGGCCCTGGAGCCGCACAGGAAATGCTGACACAGCATTCCTGCCCCAGAATAGGACCCTGGCGAGCCGGGTCCGGTTTCCTGGGAGAGAGGAACAAACAGCTGGGGCTGGTAGTGAAGGATGGGGACAGCTGGGAAGGGGCCTAGCTTCAGCCGAGACTCTCTCCCCAGCCCCAGCCCCTCAGCAGACACCATGGGTTGGGCCCTCCCCAGCCCTAATAAGACCATGGCCATGGCCACTGGCCCTTGAGCTGTCGCTGTAAACCAGGCCCTGTGCCCTGGGCCTCTGCCTCCTGAGACATCTAATTATATCCTCGCTGCCCTGTCTTCTGAGGTAGGGTCCTATCTTTATCTCCCTGACAGATTTGAGGGAAACCAAGGCCCGAATGGTAGAATCACTCACCCAAGGTCAAGGCCAGGAAGTGGCATCTCTGGATGCCCCTGGTGCCCAGCCCCATTGCCTTCACCAGAGAAAAACTGGGCCCAGACTTGCCAAAGTAGTCAGCGTTAGGGTTCTGGAGGCTTGGCCCTGGAATCTCTCCACCCCAGACTGGGTCAGTTTTTCTGATTGTTACTGAGGTCGTGGTGGATTTCTCAAAACTTTCTGGAGGCTGGGCGCAGTGGCTCACGCCTGTAATCCCAGCACTTTGGGAGGCCAAGGTGAGCGGATCACTTGAAGTCAGGAGTTTGAGACCAGCCTGGCCAACATGGTGAAACCCCGTCTCTACTAAAAATACAAAAAAAATTTAGCCAGGCGTGGTGGTGCATGCCTGTAATCCTAGCTACTCGGGAGGCTGAAGTGGGAGGATTGCTTGAACCTGGGAGGCAGAGGTTGCAGTGAGCCGAGATTGCGCCACTGCACACTCCAGCCTGGGCGACAGGGCGAGACTCCATCTCAGAACAAAAAACCTTCTGGACCACATCCCGCCCATAAGAAACATTCTGTCTTACAACTCAGTACATGCACACATGCATAGACATGATTAAAAACCAACTTTATTGAGGTATAATTGACCTGCAATAAATTTTACCCAGTTTATGTGTTCAATGAGTTGTTTTGTTTTTATTTATTTATTTATTTATTTTTTGAGATGGAGTTTCACTCTTGTTGCCCAGACTGGAGTGCAATGGCGTGATCGCAGCTCACTGCAACCTCTGCCTCCTGGGTTCAAGCGATTCTCCTGCCTCAGCCTCCTGAGTAGCTGGGATTGCAGGCGCGTGCCACCAAGCCCAGCTAATTTTTTGTATTTTTAGTAGAGATGGGGTTTCACCATGTTGGCCAGGCTGGTCTTGAACTCCTGACCTCAGATGATCCACCCATCTTGGCCTCCCAAGGTGCTGGGATTACAGGCGTGAGCCACCACGCCTGGCCTTTTTTTTTCTTTTTGAGACAGAGTCTCAATCTGTTGCCCAGGCTGGAGTACAGCAGTTCAATGGTTGGTTCAACGCAACCTCCACTTCCCAGGCTCCAGTGATCCTCCCACCTCAGCCTCTTGAGTAGCTGGGACTACACGTGCATAGCACCATGCTTGGCTAATTTGTAAAATTTTTTGTAGAGGTAAGGTCTCACTATATTGCCCAGGCTGGTCTCAAACTCCTGGGCTCAAGAAATCCTCCGGCCTTGGCCTCCCAAAGTTTTGGGAATTACAGGCATAAGCCACCATGCCCGGCCTTTCTTCTTTCACTCAGCATAATATTTTTGACATTCATCCATGTAGCATGTATTGAGTTCGTTGCTTTTTGTTGCCGAATATTATTCCATTGTGCGACTATACTGTGGTGTGTTTATCAGTTCACCTGCTGATGGACATTTGAGTCGTCTCCAATTTTTACTATTATGGACAACACAGGGCCTGTGACCATTCACTTGTACCTATTTTTAACTGAAACAAGTCTCATAAAATGTAGATGGCCCCTGAAGCATGATGGGCACGCTGTGATTTTCTATTCTTGCTCCATTTTGCTTCGTTTGGTTAAGTGTGATGGCCACAGCCCCCCCAAACTGATTTCACTTCTCTTTGGTGGGTGGTGACCTCTACCCTTACCCAGGCTGGGGTTTCTCAAACCCTGGCCCAAGTTAGAAGCTCCTGGGGTCTGGTAAACAGTACGTATTCCCTGCTGACCCCAAATCAGGCTCTTGATGGTGGTGGGGGACTGGGCCAGCAGGGAAGCTACATTTTTAACCAGAACCCTCCGCTTCCTTCATTTTTTTTTTTTTAAGATGGAGTCTTCCTTTGTAGCCCAGGCTGGAGTGCAATGGCACCATCTCGGCTCACTGCAACCTCTGTCTCCTGGGTTGAAGCGATTCTCCTGTCTCAGCCTCCCGAGTAGCTGGGATTACAGGCATGCACCACTACGCCCGGCTAATTTTTGTACTTTTAATAGAGATGGGGTTTCACCATGTTGGCCAGGCTGGTCTCGAACTCCTGACCTCAAGTGATCCGCCCACCTTGGCCTCCCAAAGTGCTGGGATTACAGGAATGAGCCACCTCGCCCAGCCTGCCTTCATTCTAATTCAGGAAAAGTTTGAGAATCAATGTGGTAATGATTGGGCTCTCTGTCTCTGCTTTGCACTCTGGCTTTGCCATTTGCCTGCTTCCTAATTTGGGGCAAGTGATTTTTATTTTTCTCTCTGAGCCTCAGTGTTCTCATCTGGAAAATGGGGACAAGATTATATACAATAGCCAGACCCCATGGCTCACACCTGTAATCCCTTCGCTTTGGGAGGCTGAAGCAGGAGGATTGCTTGAGGCCAGGAGTTCAAAAACAGCCTGGGCAACGTAGGGAGACCTTGTCTTTACCAAAAAATGTTAAACTTTAGCTGGGCGTGGCAGTGTGCACCTGTAGTCCCAGCTACTCGGGAGGCTGAGGTGGGAAGATCACTTGAAACCAGGAGTCGGAAGCTGCAGTGAGCTGTGATCTCGCCACTGCACTCCAGTCTGGGCAACAGAGCAAGACCCTGTGTCTACAAAAATATATATATCTTAAATTAGCTGGGTGTGGTGGCATGAGCCTGCAGTCATAGCTTCTCAGGAGACTGAATGGAGAGGATCACTCAGCCTAGGAGTCCAAGGCTGCAGTGAGCTATGATCGTACCACTGCACTCCACCCCGGGAGACAGAGTGAGACCCAGTCTCTTAAAAAAAAAAAAAGTTATTTTTCAAGGGGCCCATGCAAGTATCTCTCTGACCTCATCTCCTCCCTGTTTGCCCCTCCTCCCTGCGGCCACCATCCTGCTCCATCTCCTGTGCTGTCCCTCAACACCCCAGCACCCACCAGCCAGAGGCCTTGGCCCAGACTCCCTCCTCTTCCCCCAGAGATGAGCAGGCCTGATTCCTTCTTGTTATTTGGACAAGGCTCAACTCAAATGTCACCTCCTTGGAGAGGCTGTCACTTCACTCCCTCACTGATCTCATCCCCATCCTAAAAGCCACTCTCTTACATCAGCCTGGGTTATTTTTTCTATAACACCTATCACTGACATTAACATTACATATTAATTCACCTGTTTATTCCCTGTCTCCATCATGAGGATTTAAGCTCCCTGAGGGCCATGATTTTTTTTTTTTTCCTTTTGAGACATGGTCTCAATCTGTCTCAGGGGCCCCAGGGAGGTGGGGCTTGATTATGACTCACTGCAGCCTTGATTTCCCAGGCTTGGCAGTCCTCCCACCTCAGCCTCCCGAGTAGCAGGGACTACAGGAACATACCACCATGCTCGGCTAATTTTTAATTTTTAACTTTTGTAGAGATGGGGGTCTCATTATGTATATTGCCCAGGCTAGTCTTTTTTTTTTTTTTTTTTTTGAGATGGAGTCTCGCTCTGTCACCCAGGCTCGAGTTCAGTGGCGTGATCTCGGCTCACTACAAGCTCCGCCTCCCAGGTTCACACCATTCTCCTGCCTCAGCCTCCCGAGTAGCTGGGACTACAGGCGCCCGCCACCACACCCGGCTAATTTTTTGTATTTTTAGTAGAGACGGGGTTTCACCATGTTAGCCAGGATGGTCTCGATCCTCTGACCTTGTGACCCTCCTGCCTCGTCCTCCGAAAGTGCTGGGATTACAGGCGTGAGCCACCGTGCCTGGCCCCAGGCTGGTCTTAAACTCCTGGGCTCAAGTAATCCTTCTGCCTCAGCCTCCCAAACTGTTGAGATTTGCAGGTGTGAACCACCGCGTCCAGCCAAGGCAGGGATCTTGATCTTCATTGACTTTATTCACTGCTCTATATTCAGTGCCTAGAACAGCAGGTGGCCCATGGCAGATGCTCAACCAAGGTCTGTTAAATGAGTGTAAGGCCCAGAGCACAAGGCCTGGGAGCCAGTAAAGTGCTTAATAAAAACAGGCTATACCATTACTATGTTTTTTGTTTGTTTGTTTTTTGAGATGGAGTTTTGCCCAGGCTGGAGTTTCACTCTCGTTGCCCAGACTGGAGTGCAATCTGGTGGTGGCAACCTCCACCTCCCAGGTTCAAGCCATTCTCCTGCCTCAGCCTCCCAAGTAGCTGGGATTACAGGCATACGCCACCATGCCCGGGTAATTTTGTATTTTTAGTAGAGACAGGGTTTCTCCATGTTGTTCAGGCTGGTCTCGAACTTCTGACCTCAGGTGATCCACCTGCCTCGGCCTCCCAAAGTGCTGGGATTACAGGCGTGAGCCACCTCACCCGGCTATTTTTGGTTTTGTTTGTTTTTGAGATGGAGTCTCACTCTGTCGCCCAGGCTGGAGTGCAATGGCTCGATCTCAGCTCCCTGCAACCTCTGCCTCCTGGGTTCAAGCGATTCTCCTGGCTCAGACTCCCGAGTAGCTGGAACTACAGGCGTGCACCACCACACCCCACTAATTTTTGTATTTTTTAGTAGAGACGGGGTTTCACCATGTTGGCCAGGCTGGTCTCGAACTCCTGACCTCAAGTGATCCACCTCCTCGGCCTCCCAGAGTGCTGGGATTATAGGTGGGAACTACCGCGCCCGGACTCAATACTGTCCTTTATGGTACTTCCAGGATCCAGCCCGGGCTGTCATGTTGCATTCAGGTGCCATTAGAAAGCAGTCTATAAATAAAGATAAAATAGCAGTCTATTATTAAAACAACACGCAAAAGAGAGAATTTAGAGAAAGATGAGCTTAAAAAGCAATTTAACTTGAGCAAGTTTCCACCTTCCAGTGGATCACTTTGCAGACCCCACTTGGGAGGCCTCTGGAGCCAGTTGGACTCAGGTTCAAATCCCAGCTCCTCCTGTTACCAACTGTGTGGCCTTGGTCCATCTGTGTCCCACTTTGAGCTTCAGTTTCCCCATTTTAAAATGGGGATAAGCCAGGCACAACAGTTCATGCCTATAGTCCCAGCTACTCAGGAGGCTGAGGCAACAGGATTGCTTGAGTCCAGGAGGTCAAGGTTGCAGTGAGCTATAATTTACACCACTTCACTCCAGCCTGGGTGACACAGCAAGACCCTGTCTCTAAAAATAAAAATAAATGGGATGATTACTTGAGGTCAGGAGTTCGAGAGCAGCCTGGCCAACATGGCGAAACCTTGTCTCTACTAAAAATATAAAAATTAGCCAGGTGTGGTGGTGCATGCTTGTAATTTCAACTATTTGGGAGGCTGAGGCAGGAGAATCGCTTGAACCCAGGAGGTGGAGGCTGCAGCGGGCTGAGATTGCACCACTGTGCTCCAGCCTGGGCAACAGAGACTATTTCAAATAAATAAATAATAAAAAATAAAATAAATGGGATGACGCTGGCTTGTATCTCAAGGAGTTGTCAGGAGCAGGTAGAGGGCTTGGGTGGGTTGATCTTGTCAGTCACTGTCTTTTTCATAAGGACCAGGGTGGGAGGAGGGGCCTGTGGTCTGCAGTATTTGTGGTATCTGGGCCAGGACCCCCTGGAGACGCTGCCCCTCGGTTCCGCAGGACGATGAGGTGGTCCTGCAGTGCAGCGCTACCGTGCTCAAGGAGCAGCTCAAGCTCTGCCTGGCCGCCGAGGGCTTCGGCAACCGCCTGTGCTTCCTGGAGCCCACTAGCAACGCGCAGGTCTGTGCAGGAGGGAGAGGGGCCTGGGGACAGGGGGTCTGAAGGGGCAGAGAATCTTGGGTCCAAAGAAGAGGGTTCTGGGAGTCTGAAAGGAGGTGCTGACAGGAGAGAAAGTGAGGAGGGGAGTAAGGCTAAGAGGGGCTACCTGAGGTGGGGAGGGGTGGAGGTCTGAGAAGGGAGGGGCAGGGGGTCTGGGGTGTTGGAGGGAATCCCCGTGTGCACAGAAGTGTGGTAGGCCAGGGCGGGGGCTGCTGATCCAGAACGTTCCTTGGCAGGTGGCTGAGTGGGCAGAAAGCCTCGGGTTTAAGGGGAGGTCCAGAAGAAGGGCTGGTTGGGGAACGGGTCTCAGGAGGGAGGAGCAGGGAAACTGAGGGACGGCTGGGGCGTGGGGAGGGGGGGTAGGGAGGGACGAGGCAAAGGACCTGCAGCACAAGGAGGAGGGGTTTTATTTTTTATTTTTAAAATTTTTTCAGGTAACAAGACTGAATTATTATGGGGTGTTTTAGGGGGAAGGAGGCCCTCGGCGGGGGCGGGGGAGGATGGGACAGGGCCTGAGATGCGGAGGGCATCTGATGGGGGTGGGGGCTTGAGGGTCTTAGATAGTGGAGTCTGAGGGAAGGTGATCCCCAAGTCCGAGCCCAGGAATTCTGAGGGTGGGGGCAGCTGGAGTCTGAGAGGGCAGGGGATCGAGGGGCCGAGGGCCTTGGATCCAAGGCAAAGGGGCCTGGAAGGTCAGGGGACACCCGCAGGGGGCTGACTGGGGAGACTGGGGGCTGAGAGGTGGAAGGAGCCTGGGGTCTGAAAGGAGGAGACCTGGAGGAGGGGCGGGGGCTGGCAGACCGGGGGATGTGGAATCTGATGGGGGGGAAGTTTCAGAGTCTGAGCGAGTGGGGTCTGAGGAGCAGAGTCTTGAGTTTAGGAGTTGGACAGTGGGAGACTGAGGAGGGAGTATAAGGTTGAGCGCCCTCCTGTGTCTGTGAAGCAGAGTTCAGAGGTGTTTGAAGGAAAAGGCAGGAGCGAGGACTGTCTGATGGTGGAGGCAGGAGGTGGGGCTTCCTTTGGGGTTGGAGGGATGTGGGGTCATCTGCAGAGGAGGACACAGAACAGGAGATTCCTGTCCTTGGAGCAGGGTCAGTGTGTCTCAGGGGAGAGGCATGGGGGTGAGGCTTCCTATGAGATTAGGTGGGACACGGGTTAGTGGGGAGGGTTAGGGTTAGGGAAGTTTCTATGGAGTCTGGGTGGGTCTGAGGTGTTTGAGGGAGGAGGCACAGAAGAGGTGTTTTCGTGATGTTGGTCTAGATTCAGTGTGTCTGAGGGGGATGGCAGAGGGCAGGGCCTTCCTGTGGGGTGGGGGTGGGGTCTGGTGTCTCAGGAGTGTGGGCATCCAGACTAGGGGAGGGAGTGTGGCAGGGAATGTTGCTGGGGTGGGGGGGTCTTCTGACCCCTCACTCACATCCCCCTCCCACCCCAGAATGTGCCCCCCGATCTGGCCATCTGTTGCTTCGTCCTGGAGCAGTCCCTGTCCGTGCGAGCCCTGCAGGAGATGCTGGCTAACACGGTGGAGGCTGGCGTGGAGGTGAGGACCCCACCTGGGGGTGGGCGGGGTGGCAGAGATGGGCGAGAGGACCTGGGGGTCGTTTAGGGCACGGTGGCAAGGATGGGTGAGAGGACCCGGGGATCGCTTACCATCTGCTCTTCTTCCTCTCTCTGCCCTGCCCCCCACAGGCCCTCAATTTGGATAAGTGGGTAGGTCTGGCCTTGGATGTCACCTGTCCTTCCACCCCTCCTGACCCCAGGCAGGCCCGTCTCTCGGGCCCACGCCCTGCACACAGGGGCTGGAGGGTCTTCCCCCACCCCAGTTGTCAGGGGCTGTGGAGCCCAGAACAGGCCAGGCAGGAAGGAAGGAAGGAAGGGGATGGGGGCTTCTGAGCCCCTGTCCCCGACACCTGCTCCTTTCTCCTCTTTCCAGTCCTTTCCCCCAACCCTGATCCCAGCTCCTCTCCGCATGGGACCTCTCCCACCTCCCCCATCCCAAGTGTGAGTCCCTCTGGTCCAGGAGTGGGTCCACCATGTGATCACCTGGCCCCATCACATGGTGCCCCCATGGCGCCCTTGGAGCATGGGCATGTGACAGCCATGATGGGAGGCATGGTGACATCGAGCAGTCAGATGTCTGCCCCAAGGTCCGGGTTGGGGACCTTGTGCTGGGGAGGGGCGGCTGTCTTAGACTGCGGGTAACATTCACCTATGGAACAACTGCTAGGCCTGTCCCGGAGCACACGGGCTGCAGCGCAGCGTGATGGGGGAGGTCAGAGCAGAGGGGCCAGAGTACACGGAACACAAGATCTTGGGGCTGTCCTCAGGGTCCCCAGGAAACTAGAAGACGGGTTCGTTCTCCTGAGTGATTTCCAGCCAAGGTGAAGGAAGCAGAGAGGACAGAGTGGGCTTTGGGGAATATAAAATGCTCCATCCATAGGCATCTCAGAGATATAGTCCTTGCTTCCGTGAATGGGGAAACTGAGGCAGAGAGTCCTGTGGGAGTCTGAGCTGAGGCTGTTTCACCTCTAGGCCTGAGCATGGTATTTTACAGGGAGCAACTTGTCACCTGTGACTAGGCCAGACCTCTTGGGGATCTGGAGAGTCCGGGGATCTGTGCTTATTCTGTTCCCTCCCTCCCCCTGCAGTCATCCCAGGGCGGGGGACACAGGACGCTCCTGTATGGCCATGCCATCCTGCTCCGGCATGCACACAGCCGCATGGTGAGTGCAACCTCGGTGGGCGTGGGCAGGGGCCAGGGCATGTGGGGCCTGCTAGAAGGAGGCTGACCTCCCTCTACAACCCTAGTATCTGAGCTGCCTCACCACCTCCCGCTCCATGACTGACAAGCTGGCCTTCGATGTGGGACTGCAGGAGGACGCAACAGGTGCAGCAGCTGGAGGGGATGGGGGTGTGAAGGGGCCCCGCAGCAGGGATTCAGGGGGTAGAAGGTCTGCAGAATGCCAAGGCAAGCATGAGACTACCCTGGGGACATGAATGGGGGCTTCGTAGCAGAGAGTCTGCGATACAGTCCAGACAGGGAGACAGACACACGTTGGGGACCACTAGGCAGAGAGTCTGAAGTCAGGAACGGGGAACTGTTAGGCAGAGAGTTGGTGGCAGTGATAGGAGAGTTGTGGGCCAAGGGCCCGGGAGGCTTGGTGGAGGGAGAGCCCTGGGGAAGAGCATTCTGGGAAGCCATCATCTGACAGCCACCCCCATTCCATCCCCACCCATAGGAGAGGCTTGCTGGTGGACCATGCACCCAGCCTCCAAGCAGAGGTCTGAAGGAGAAAAGGTCCGCGTTGGGGATGACATCATCCTTGTCAGCGTCTCCTCCGAGCGCTACCTGGTGAGCCATTGCGGTTCCTCCTGCTCCCAGGTCTGGGGGTGCATGGGATGGTCCCCATCTTCTCACCATGGGTTTGCCTGGCTGATCTCCCACCCCAAGGTCCTGACTCCCAATTTCCCATTTCCTGACCCCTGACATCCAATTTTCTGATTTCTGACCTCCCATTGCCCGACTTGATCATTTCCTGATCTGTGATCTCTGATGACTCTGTCTCCCATCTGCCGGTTTCCGGGTATCCACCCTTGATTTCTGGCCTCTGACGCTGGGACTCTCGCCCACCCCTGCAATTGTCTCTGACTGCGGCATCCTGATGGCCCCCAGCACCTGTCGACCGCCAGTGGGGAGCTCCAGGTTGATGCTTCCTTCATGCAGACACTGTGGAACATGAACCCCATCTGCTCCCGCTGCGAAGAGGGTGAGGGCCCCAGACCTCCCCCTAAAT
This sequence comes from Pan troglodytes, assembly GCF_028858775.2. Classification (NCBI taxonomy): domain Eukaryota; kingdom Metazoa; phylum Chordata; class Mammalia; order Primates; family Hominidae; genus Pan; species Pan troglodytes. The sequence goes on from NC_072418.2 coordinate 41,571,416, forward strand.
GGACACCCCCCCAAAACAGACCCTTAATGTTGCTCTTCAGGCATACCCAAATGGAGCCTTGGAACCTCAGACCTCAAACCTAGATCTCCAAATTATGGCTCTCACACTTAGATCTCCAGCTGACCCCAAATCCAGACCCCCAGAGCTCAGAACCCCCCCAAACCCCAAACTAAATATCAGGCTCCCAAACTTAGACCCCAAAGTATTAGCCCCCAAGGCTCCTAAACTCAGATTCAAATCTTAAAACATCAAGTTTAAAGCTTGTGGCCGGGCATGGTGGCTCACACCTGTAATCTCAGCACTTTGGGAGGCCGAGGTGGGTGGATCACCTGAGTTCAGGAGTTTGAGACCAGCCTGGCCAACATGGCGAAACCCCATCTTTATTAAAAATACAAAAATTATCTGAGTGTGGTGGCATGTGCCTGTAATCCCACCTACTCAGGAGGGTGAGGCAGGAGAATTGCTTGAACCTGGGTGGCGGAGGGGCCTGGGTGACAGAGCCAGACTCTGCCTCAAAAAAAAAATTAAACTCCTTAGACAATAAGCATAGACTATGATCTCAGCCCCTCAAACCCAGACCCCCAAATTCAAACCTCAGATCCCCAAACCAAGACTCCAATCTTCAGCCCTCCAACCTCAGACTTCCAAACTTCAATTTCAAATCCCAAAAACCAAAATCCACCAAAGCAAACTCCCAATTCAGATTCCCATGCTAAGACTCCAGGCATGGCCCAATACTTTGACCCCAAGTCTCATACCCCAAACTTCAGAGTCCTAAACCAGACCCACACTGGGACTCAAACCACAGATGGTTTTTGACCCTCAAATTCAGACCCTGAAACTCAGACTCATCAACTTCTAACTACAAAGCTCAGATCGTTCCTACGTCATACCCCAAAGCTCAGACTTCCAAACCCTAGATTGTAACTTCAGATCCCCAACCTCACTTTCCAGCTTCTGGCCTCCAAAATCAATACTCAAGGCCGAGCGCGGTGGCTCACGCCTGTAATCCCAGCACTTTGAGGGGCCAAGGTGGGTGGATCACTTGAGATCAGGAGTTCGAGACCAGCCTGGGCCAACATGGCAAAACCCCATCTCTAATAAAAATACAAAAATTGGCTGGGCATGGTGGCGGGCGGCTGTAGCCCCAGCTACTTGGGAGGCTGAGGCAGGAGTATTGCTTGAATCTGGGAGGCAGAGGTTGCAGTGAGCCAAGATTGCACCACTGCACTGCAGCCTGGGCAACAGAGCAAAACTCTGTCTTAAAAACAAAACGAAACAAAACGAAACAAAAAAACCCTCAAAATTCAGGCCCTAACTCCAGAACCCAGCCTCAGACCCAACCATCACCCTTCTAAACCCAGAGGCTAAACCTCAACCCTAGAACTCAGACTCCAACACCAGTGAACATTAGAACTCCACCTTTCACCACACACACACTCTGACCCCAACCTCAAAAGTCCAAACTCAGAACCTTAAACCACAGACTCACAACTCAGACAGCCTCAGCTCTGCAGACCCAGACCCCCCACATTAGGTGCCCAGCTTCAGACCCCAAGTCTCATATCCCCACTTTAGGCCTCAACCTTGGCCTGAAAATACCCTGAAACTCAGACCTCCAACTGCAAAACCCCAAACTCAGCCCTCAGGTTCCCCCAGGGGAGGAGCAGGGCCCCTGACTTCATCTTGGCTCCTGGTCTTCCTGGGGCTCCAGCCTCCCATTGACCACCTTCCCTTGCTCCTCTCCAGGCTTCGTTACGGGAGGTCACGTCCTCCGCCTCTTTCATGGACATATGGATGAGTGTCTGACCATTTCCCCTGCTGACAGTGATGACCAGCGCAGGTCTGGGCTGTGGACAAGAGGGCCTGGGGTCTAGGGGTGGACGTGGAGGGCTGGGACCCTATGAGTAGGATTAGGGACCAGATTCCGGGGAGCTGAACCCTTGACTTTACTCTCTTCTGTGTCCCCAGACTTGTCTACTATGAGGGGGGAGCTGTGTGCACCCACGCCCGCTCCCTCTGGAGGCTGGAGCCACTGAGAATCAGGTAGGGCGGGGAAGGTGGGGAGAGACCAGGGAGAGGCTGGGGTCACCTGGCAGGCTGGGAGGACAGAAAAGGTCTTGAGGGAAGATCTGATAAAGAGACTGAAGGGTCTCGAGGGAAAATCAGAGCAGCCTGAGAGAGAGATGAAAATCTCGGCCAGGCGTGGTGACTTCATGCCTGTAATCCCGGCACTTTGGGAGGCTGAGGCAAGAGGATCACTGGAGGCCAGAAGTTCAAAACCAGCCTAGGCAACGTCATGAGACCCCCGTCTCTGCAAATAAAATAAAATAAAATAAATAAAATAAAGAATTAGCCGGGTGTGGTGGTGTGCACCTTTAGTCTCAGCTACTTTGTGGGGCTGAGGTGGGAGGATCACTTGAGCCCAGGGGGCCAAGGCTGCAGTGAGCTGAGATCCTGCCACAGTACTCCAGCCTGGGTGACAGAGCAAGATCCTGTCTCAAACAAACAAACAAACAAAACAAAAACAAAAAGAGGCCAAGCGTGGTGGCTCACGCCTGTAATGCCAGCACTTTGGGAGGCCGAGGCAGGTGGATCACTTGAGGTCAGGAGTTCCAGACCAGGCTGGCTAACGTGGTGAAACCCTGTCTCTACTAAAGATACAAAAATTAGCCTGGTGTGGTGGTGGGCATCTGTAATCCTTGCTACTGGGGAGGCTCAGGCAGGAGAATCCCTTGAACCCAGGAGGTGGCGGTTGCAGTGAGCTGAGATTGCACCATTGCATTCCAGCCTGGGCGACAGAGCGAGACTCCATCTCAAAAAAATACAAAAACAAAGGCCAGGTGCGGTGGCTCACACCTGTAATCCCAGCACTTTGGGAAGCCGAGGCAAGTGGATCATTTGAGGTCAGGAGTTCAAGACCAGCCTGGCCAACATGGTGAAACTCCGTCTCTACTAAAAATACAAAATTAGCCAGGCGGTAGTGGCACGCACCTGTAATCCCAGCTTCTCGGGAGGCTGAGGCAGGAGAATCACTTAAGCCTGGGAAGCAGAGGTTGCAGTGAGGTGAGATTGTGCCACTGCACTCCAGCCTGGGCAACAGAGTGAGGCCCTGCCTTAAAAAAAAAAAAACAAGCAAAACAAAAATAAAAAATGAAGTCTCTCTGGAGTCCTGTGGGAAAAGGAGGTTTGGGGGGTTTTTGAGGGAGAGACTGGGGGCTCTGAGTAAAATGATGGGGGAATTTAGGGGTCTGGAAAAACGAGGGCACTGGAGACATTTGGGAAGCCCTGAGGAAGCTGTGAAGGCCTGAGAGAGGATTGGGGTTCCTAAGGGAGGACGAGGGGTCCTAATTAAGATGGTTTGAGGAACACTGGAAGAGGGTTCGGGGCTTGAGGAGGTTTGGACCAAGACTATAGTGTCCAGGCCGGGTGCAGTGGCTCATGCCTGTAATCCCAGCACTTTGGGAGGCCGAGGTGGGAGGATTGCTTGAGCCCTGGAGTTCAAGATCAGCTTGGGCAACATAGCAAGACCTGGTTTCTGTAAAAAAAGAAAAAGAAGAAAAGACTGTAATGTCCATGGGAGAACTGGGGGGGTCCTCTGACTCCCCTTGGCTCTCACCCTCCACAGCTGGAGTGGGAGCCACCTGCGCTGGGGCCAGCCACTCCGAGTCCGGCATGTCACCACCGGGCGGTACCTAGCGCTCACCGAGGACCAGGGCCTGGTGGTGGTTGACGCCAGCAAGGCTCACACCAAGGCTACCTCCTTCTGCTTCCGCATCTCCAAGGTCAGTGGGGTTTGTGGCGCCCTCCCTCACCTGAAGCCCCCAGTCCCAGCCCAGCCTGCACTCTGCAGTCCCTCAGGGGGGCTCCCTTGCTAAACACACAGGCAGAGGAGGCTGACCTGTGTCCCCTGCCCCTGCAGGAGAAGCTGGATGTGGCCCCCAAGCGGGATGTGGAGGGCATGGGCCCCCCTGAGATAAAGTACGGGGAGTCACTGTGCTTCGTGCAGCATGTGGCCTCAGGACTGTGGCTCACCTATGCCGCTCCAGACCCCAAGGCCCTGCGGCTCGGCGTGCTCAAGAAGAAGGTGGGTGTAATCCCAGCTACTCAGGAGGCTGAGGTGGGAGAATTGCTTGAGCCCAGGAGGTCAAGGCTGCAGTGAGCTGGTGATCATGCCACTGCACTCCAGCCTGGGTGACAGAGTGAGATGGGGTGCAGGGAGGGTGCTGAGGGGTGGTGCTTGAGACCTTGGGAGTTTGAGGATGAGACTGAGAGAAAGACAGAGACTGGGAGAGAAACTGAGACTGAGAGAAACAGCAAAAAAGACAAAGGGATATATCTACATGGAGAGAGAGAGAGAGAGAACAGAAATCTATAGACAGAGACAGGGAAAGGCAGAGATAAAGAGGCATGGAAACAGAGAAATAGAGAAAGATAGAGACAGAGAAACAGAGACACGGCCGGGCGTGGTGGCTCATGCCTGTAATCCTAGCACTTTGGGAGGCCCAGGCGGTTGGATCACCTGAGGTCAGGAGTTTGAGACCAGCCTGGCCAACATGGTGAAACCCTGTCTCTACTAAAAATACAAAAATTAGCCAGGCGTGGTGGCAGCTGCCTGTAATCCCAGCTACTCAGGAGGCTGAGGCAGGAGAATTGCTTGAACCTGGGAAGTGGAGGTTGGGAGTGAGCCAATATCATGCCATTGCACTCCAGCCTGGCTGACAAGAGTGAAACTCCATCTCAGAAAAACAAAAACAAAACAAAACAAAAACAGAGAGAGTGAGAAAAAGATGGATAATGACCAACTGAGAATAACGTTCAACAAACAATTACTGAGTACCCACGTTGTTCTGGTTGTGTGTGTAGAAAATAGATGAGCTGTATCGACCTGTTCCCTGCCCTCCCAGTGCTCAGAAATTGTGAACAAACTGCCTTTAGTGAAGTACATAGTTTTACAATTAAGGAGTGGGAAAACTATTTTTGGCAGAAGGAACAGCATGTGCAAAGGTCCTGAGGTTAACATGAGCTTGGCTTGTTGCAGTAGCAGAAAGAAGCCACAGTGTGGAGCAGGGTGAGCAGGCTGGAGTAGTGGTTGGTGAGGAAAGAGAGGGGATGGGAACAGCTCGTGTGAGGCCTTGTGGGCCATGGGAGAGGTCTAGTTTGGTTTGTTTGTTTGTTTTTTGTAGAGACGAGGTCTCACTATATTACACAGGCTGGTCTCAAACTCCTGGGGCTCAAGTGATCCTCCTGCCTCAGCTTCCCAAAGTGCTGAGATTAAAGTGAAGTGTGAGCCACTGCTCCTGGCCAGGTTCTAGTTTTTATCCTGAGTGAGATGGGCTCACAGGAGATTTTGAGCAGGGCAGGGAAGTGACCTGACGCAGGATCACAGAATTCTTAGGCTGTCTCTGGGAACAGACTACGGTCAGGGGACAGAGCCAGAGCAGGGAGACCAGAGAAGAGACTGCCATGATGTTACAAATGGGAGATGACAGTGGACGGGACCAGGAGGGGACTGTGGAGTTGGGAAGAGTAGTAGATTCTGGTGGGGTCCTGAGGGTAGAGCCAACAGGATTTGCTGACAGATTGGCTATGGGGTGAGAGAAGGGGAGGGGTTGAGGATGATGCCATGATTTTTTGCCCCAAGCAACTGGAAGGATGGAAGTGCTGAAACAGCCTCATTGTCTGGAGTACCACCCGAGGTTTGTGGTCTCACAGCCACAGAGAACAAGGACGCAGACACACAAAGAGTGAGGTTAAGAAGGGACATTTAATAGGCGAAAGAAGGAGCTCTCTACTGCAGAGAAGGGTCCCAGAAAAATGGGTTGAAATGCAGGGGGTTCCATGGTGAAATGCAGGGGGCTTTACAGATGAGCTGGTGGGGAGGTGGTATCTGATTTACCTAGGGTGCAAAAGACTGGTTGGACCAGTTGTGCCATTTGCATAGGGCACAAATTTCTGGCTGCCTCCACCCTAAGCTTTTATTGTACAAGCGGGTCCTCTGCCTGAGCTGGCCATGTTGCCCATTCCTTTTCTGTACACGTGGAAACAATAAATAAATAAATAAATAAAGGGAAGATGGAGCCTCCATGTTGGACATGCCTAGCCCCAGGTATACCTTTTCTATCAGCACATTCCCCCATGCAAGCTTGTAGCTCGATTTTCCAGGCTGCTCTTTGTTAGAAAAGAAATTATTTTGGGGGCTGCTTTCCGTTAGAAAGGAAACTCTGCCGAGGACTCTGTTGCCCTTACTCTCTGCCTAAATAATTTTTTTCTACCTCTTGTATCAGTGCCATCAACCGAGTTAGGGGACAGTCAGTGTTGGCTCAGAAGGACAGGGATCTTAGGCTTTACTGCCAGTGCCTAGAACAGAGCCACTTACTACAGCCTTGCTGAATGGACAAGTAGGAATCCTTGGGGAGGCACCTGTTTGCAAAAACAGGCCTGTAGTTGAATACATGAGCCAAGGGCGTAGAGACGGGGCCTGGGCCATGTCCAAAGTGGGAACACATGAGCATCATCAGCAGGTGGATGGTATTTACAGCCACAGACTGGATGAGTTCTGGGGAGGTCGGCTTGGGGTGAAGCTGGCAGCCATGATGGTCTCACCTCGTGGAAAGGTGGTCTGGCATTCTATCTGGGACAGGTTCAATTTGGGGGTTAGAGCTTTCTGGTCGGGGGGAATGTTAAGTCAGCAGTAGGTACAGGTGGAAAGGGTCTGGCCTGGAGACAGAGACAGGAAGGAGATAGGGATAGAGAGATAGAGAGAGGCAGGGACAGAGGTGAGAGAGATAGAGAGACAAAGACAGACAAAACCAAAAACAGGGACAGAGAGAGACAGAGAGGAGAGAGAGAATCAAAGACACGGAGGAGACAGATGACGGGGGACAGAAAAATGAGGAGGAATTTGCAGTGAGATTCTGCAGAGCAGGGAGGAGGGGGCAAGTGCAGAACTCAAGTCTGGACAGACGTCTTGAGGGCATAGCCCTGGGTGGCTGGGCCCACTCCAGACCTCTGTCTCCCCACTCCTAGGCCATGCTGCACCAGGAGGGCCACATGGACGACGCACTGTCGCTGACCCGCTGCCAGCAGGAGGAGTCCCAGGCCGCCCGCATGATCCACAGCACCAATGGCCTATACAACCAGTTCATCAAGTGAGCGACCTGCCCTCCCTGCTGGGGTGACTCCTGTGCTGTCCCATGCTCCGGGCATCCATACACTTGGCCTCTTTCATCTCTACCTCTGTTGCCCACACCCTTGTCTAACATATACGTGGGCCAAGCTCAGTGGCTCACACCTGTAATCCCAAGACTTTGGGAGGGCAAGGCATGAGGATCGCTTGAGCCCAGGAGCTTGAGACCAGCCTGGGCAGCACAGGGAGACCCTGCCTATACCAAAAAAAAAAAAAAAAAAAAAAAAAAAATCAGGCTGGGCACAGTGGCTCATGCCTGTAATCCTAGCACTTTGAGAGGCTGAGGCGGGCAGATTGCTTGAGTCCAGGAGTTCGAGACCAGCCTGAGCAACATAGTGAAACCCTGTCTCTATAAAAAAAATTACAAAATATTGGCCAGGTGTGGTGGCACGTGCCTGTAGTCCCAGCTGCATGGGAAGCTGAGGAGGGAGGATTGCTTGAGCCAGGGGGGCAGAGGCTGCAGTGAGCCACTATACTCCAGCTTCAATGACAGAGCGAGACCCTTCTCAAAAAATAATAACAATAATATACACATGACCCCTAACCTCTAAACTCCTGACCTCTGTACACTTGACCCCTAATCTGACCTTGACAACCATGATCACATTCCTGATCATCACCCAACTTTCACACCCCTGACACCCAGAGCCTGGACCCTGGACCTCTCCATCCCTGAGTTCCGGGACCCCCTGTACCTACACAGGAGCGAGTCCCAGTCCCAGCTCTGCCCTTGGCCATTGTGTGACCTCGGACAAATGCTTTTCCCTCTCTGCGTCTGTCTCCCTCTCTGTAAAACGGGTGGGTCTGGGGGAGTCTTGCGGGAGTGAGGTTGCGGCAGTGAGGTTGCGGCAGTTCGCGCTCCCAGCCGTGGCTGACAGCTGCGAGGTCCCTGTAGGAGCCTGGACAGCTTCAGCGGGAAGCCACGGGGCTCGGGGCCACCCGCTGGCACGGCGCTGCCCATCGAGGGCGTTATCCTGAGCCTGCAGGACCTCATCATCTACTTTGAGCCTCCCTCCGAGGACTTGCAGCACGAGGAGAAGCAGAGCAAGCTGCGAAGCCTGCGCAACCGCCAGAGCCTCTTCCAGGAGGAGGTGAGGACGTGGCGAGGGCGGAGCGGGGCCTGTGGGCCCAGGGGGCGGGACCACTGAGGGGCGGGGCCACGGCGCTGGGCGGGGCAGGGCCTGAGGGACCTGGGGAAGTAGGGTCTGAGAAGGGGGCGGGGCAGGAGAAGGAGCCGGACAGGAACCCCAGCCAGTGAGAACATGATGGGGCGGGGCCTTGGGAGGGGCGGGCCTGCTGTGCTGGTGGGCAGGACCTTTGGGAAGGGGCAGGGCGTATGGCCGATCAGGGGGCGGGGCCTGGAGAGAAGGATGGAATAAAAGAGCTGAGGGGCGGGGCCTATGTGAAGCTCAGGTATAGGGTGAGGCCCGGGGAGGTGAGGCCAGGAGTGGGGCCAGAGGTCAGAGGTAGGGCTGCCGACTCAGCGGGCGGGGTCTGCTGGCGCGGGGTCTGTGGGGTGGGCGGACAGAATCAGTGTGGGGTATGGGAGGTGCCGAGCCAGAAATAGATCTTTGGGCATTAGGGAGGGGAGGCCAGCTGTGAACAAAACAGAAAAAAATCTCTGTCCTTATGGAGTTGACATGGCGGGGAGAGACAGGAGATCAATAAAATAAATAAGTAAATTGTATGGCATATTAGATGGTAATAACTGTTAAAGAGAAAAATTCAGCAGGTAAGGGGTAGGGAGTGTTGGGGTTTTGCAGTTTAAGACAGAGCTGTCAGGCAGGGTGACCTGGAGGAAGAGAGGAAGCCATGTGCAAAGGCCATGAGGTGGGCGGGTGTTTGGCATGTTCCAGAAACAGTCAGGTGGTGATTGGAGCAGGGAGGCTTGGGTGGGAGAGTGGGAGGAAATGAGGGCAGAGAGGTGACGAGGGCCAGGCCTTGGTGAGGACTTTGGCTTTGGGAGCCACAGGAGGTTTTGGTCCTCTACAGTCACAGCTAGTTAGTGGCAGAGCCGGTAAGTGTGATGCCACTTTGGTTGTGCTCTCCACTTTGAGGCACTGCTCCTCTCACTACTGATCTAGGCCCCAGGATGCAGATACAACAATTGTTTTGTTTTGTCTTGTTTTTTGAAACAGAGTCTCTCTCTGTCGCCCAGGCTGGAGTGCAGTGGTGTGATCTTGGCTCACTGCAACCTCCACCTCCGAGGTTCAAATGATTCTCCTGCCTCAGCCTCCCAAGTAGCTGAAACTACAGGTGTGAGCCACCACGCCTGGCTAATTTTTGTATTTTTAGTAGAGATGGGGTTTCGCCATGTTGGCCAGGCTCGTCTCAAACTCCTGACCTCAGGTGATCCACCCGCCTCCACCTCCCAAAGAGCTGGGATTACAGGCGTGAGCCACTGCACCCAGACAGTTTTGTCCTTTTTATTGATTTCACTGTTTATAATGTCTCCCAAGTGTAGTGCTGAAGTGCTGTCTAGCTTTCCTAAGTGCAAGAAAGCTATGATGTGCCTTACTGAGAAAATATGTGTTAGGTAAGCTTAATTAAGGCATGAGTTATAGTACTATTGGCTGTGAATTTAATGTTAATGACTCAACAATATATATTAAATAACTGTATTTAAACAGAAACATAAAAAACAAGGTTAGGTAATAAGTGGTTGATGAAAATGCTGTCACAGACTCTCAGGGACTCCCTGTATTTCCCCTAGAAGCAGTGGTTCAGTATTTGATAATTCAGTCTTCATAATCACTTTATAGAACATAACTATGAATAATGAGGATTGTATATGTTTTATGTACTTTTCTGTATGTATATTATGATTCACAATGAAATAAGAAAAAATATTAAAATGTAAAAAAAAAAAAAGAAAAGATAAAGTGAGAAAAATCTTTCTGATGGTTGGTGTGGAGAATGAACTGGGCCTCTCCAGTTGGTGGGAGTGGGGTTCCAGTTGGATGGTTGGGGGAGTGGGGTTCCTGGAAGTAAGTAGCATGGAGAGAAAAGTGCAGGAAGGGGAAGTATAAACTCAGTCCTGGTGTTAATAAGGACTGAATTATCATGGACTGAATCTCATATTGGGGATAGAGTCAGAGAGGACAAGAATAGATATGGGGAGCCAAGGAGGAGAGGAGAGCAATGGGACTGATTGGGAATATGAAACCAAAGGGGCTGATTTAGATCTGGGAACACACCATCACTAGTTGTTGAAGGAATATGAATTCGTGAATCCAAGAAAGACAAGGAAGGGAGGGCCTGGGTCTCCTATTGTGACGCTTCTTATTTTCCTCATCCTAGGGGATGCTCTCCATGGTCCTGAATTGCATAGACCGCCTAAATGTCTACACCACTGCTGCCCACTTTGCTGAGTTTGCAGGGGAGGAGGCAGCCGAGTCCTGGAAAGAGATTGTGAATCTTCTCTATGAACTCCTAGGTAGGGGTCCCAGTCCTGACTCCCCTGAGAACACCCCAGATCCCCAGTCCTATTGGATCTGACACCTCTTCCCCCCTCAGCTTCTCTAATCCGTGGCAATCGTAGCAACTGTGCCCTCTTCTCCACAAACTTGGACTGGCTGGTCAGCAAGCTGGATCGGCTGGAGGCCTCGTCTGGTAGGAGAACCCGGGGGAGTGGGACAGAGGCTTGTGGGAGGGGATGGGCATGGCCGCTTCACCTCTCATTCTGGGAACCCTGGCAGGCATCCTGGAGGTCCTGTACTGTGTCCTCATTGAGAGTCCGGAGGTTCTGAACATCATCCAGGAGAATCACATCAAGTCCATCATCTCCCTCCTGGACAAGCATGGGAGGAACCACAAGGTCGGCCCCTCACCCCTGACCTCTCATCCCCTGAACTCTGAATGCTGACCTCTCCCCAGGGCCCCAGAACTCTGCTCACTCCCTCACTTCCCTCCTCCATCTCATCTCTCACCTGTACACCACTCCCACTGGCTTTCATCTCAACACAGGGGTCTCAAACGATGACTCTTAAGTTGATTCTGGGCCACAGATGTGCTTGGTTAGATCTCTGAAATGTTTTTTTTTTTTTTTTTTTTTTTTTTTGAGACAGAGTCTCACACTGTCGCTCAGACTGGAGTGTAGTGGCGCTATCTTGGCTCACTGCAACCTCTGCCTCCTGGGTTCAAGCGATTCTCCTGCCTCGGCCTCCCAAGTAGCTGGGACTACGGGCACACACCACCATGCCCAGCTAATTTTTGTATTTTTTTTTTAGTAGAGACGGGGTTTCACAATGTTGGCCAGGATGGTCTCGATCTCTTGGCTTCGTGATCCGCCCACCTCAGCCTCCCAAATGCTGGAATTACAGGCGTGAACCACCGGCGCCTGGCTTTTTTTTTTTTTTTTTTTTTTTTTTGATACAGAGTCTCGCTCTGTCACCCAGACTGGAGTGGGAGCGCAGTGGCATGATCTCAGCTCACTGCAACCTCTGCCCAGGTTCAAGCAATTCTCCTGCCTCAGCCTCCTGAGTAGCTGGGATTACAGGTGCCCGCCACCACGCCCAGCTAATTTTTGTAATTTTAGTAGAGACAGGGTTTCACCATGTTGGCCAGTCTGGTCTCGAACTCCTGACCTCAGGTGATCCACCCACCTTGGCCTCCCAAAGTGCTGGGATTACAGGTGTGAGCCACCGTGCCCCGCCAGTGGCGCTGAAATGTTTTTAAAATTTTCAAATATTACAGCCTCTAGGTGGACTGTATATATATACACACACTCTGTAGTTTGCCATAGCCCTACAAGTTCCTGTTGCATTATTTCTAACCACTTCACACATTTATTCAGTCGGTGCAAAAGTAATTGCAGTTTTGCTATTAAAAGGAATGACAACCGGACATGGTGGCTCACGCCTGTAATCCCAGCACTTTGGGAGGCCAAGGTGGGCGGATCACGAGGTCAGGAGATCGAGACCATCCTGGCTAACGCGGTGAAACCCCGTCTCTACTAAAAATACAAAAAATTAGCCAGGCATGGTGGCGGGTGCCTGTAGTCCCAGCTACTCGGGAGGCTGAGGCAGGAGAATGATGTGAACCCGGGAGGCAGAGCTTGCAGTGAGCTGAGATTGCGCCACTGCACTCCAGCCTGGGCGACAGAGCCAGCCTCTATCTCAAAAAAAAAAAAAAGGAATAACAAAAATCAGAATTACTTTTGCTCCAGCCTAATACATTTTCCACTTGGCCCCTAAAGACACAAGTTTGCAACCCCTGCTGATTTAAAATTTCATCTTGATTCCTGTGTCTCTCACTGGTCGTTTCAGTCTGCCTTCTGACCTCTTACCTCACTACTCCAGTATCTCCTTCCTTACATTGCTGATACCTTATCCCAACTCATGTGACCCTCCCTCAGCCTCTTGCCAGATCTTCCTCTTTGACCCCTAACCTTTCTCTGATCCCTGACCTTCCACTTTCACCACCTCCTCTCAGTCAAAATTGCCACATCTTATCCCGATGCGCTGTCCTTTCCTCCTGGCTTCCCTCCCTCCCAGGGTTCTTCTGTAGATCCTGCCCCGGTGCCTACACACCCTTTAACCTCTGACCTTGACCTCTAGGTCCTGGACGTGCTATGCTCCCTGTGTGTGTGTAATGGTGTGGCTGTACGCTCCAACCAAGATCTTATTACTGAGAACTTGCTGCCTGGCCGTGAGCTTCTGCTGCAGACAAACCTCATCAACTATGTCACCAGGTCTGGCTCTCAACATCTGACCCCAGAACTCAGAACCTCTCAACCCTCTCCCTGACTTAGAGACTCCACACCCAGGTGGATGTCCCTTCCTTAATCTCCCACCCCAGGGTTAACAACCAGTCCTCACAGATGTCCACTGTGGCCCCACTCTCCCTTGGCATCCACTCCTCTTGTTCTGTCTTCCTGGCTCCATTTCTGCCTCTATCTGTTTCTCTTTCTTTCTCCCTCTCTCTCTCTCTCTGTTTTCTCTTTTTATCTTTGCCTGTTTCTGTCTCGATTCTTCCTCCATGTCTTTATCTCTGTCTCTCTCCCATCTCTCTTTCTCTGTCTTTGGATGCCTGTCTCTCTCCGGCTTCCCACCACTTGGCTCTCCTCTCTGCCTCTCCGTCATCCCCCTCTCCTGTCCCATCTCTCCTGCAGCATCCGCCCCAACATCTTTGTGGGCCGAGCGGAAGGCACCACGCAGTACAGCAAATGGTACTTTGAGGTGATGGTGGACGAGGTGACTCCATTTCTGACAGCTCAGGCCACCCACTTGCGGGTGGGCTGGGCCCTCACCGAGGGCTACACCCCCTACCCTGGGGCCGGCGAGGGCTGGGGCGGCAACGGGGTCGGCGATGACCTCTATTCCTACGGCTTTGATGGACTGCATCTCTGGACAGGTACCTGACCCCTTCCAGGGGACCCTCACCCCTGACCATTGACCCCAGCATTTCTAAGTCTTTGACCATACACCTTGGGGTTCTCAGGATCCTGACTCCCTGAAAAGGTCAACTTTTGACCTTTTAGTCCTCATTTCCCAAGACCCTAACCCCAGAGCTTCTAGATTCCCGGCTCTGACTTGTATCCTCGTTATCTACAGAACTCTGATCCCAGAGTAGGTGTGACCTCTGACCCTAGATATCCCAGAAGATCATGCAGATTACTGTGATCTCTGATCTTTGACTTCTAACCCCAGGAGAATTTATTTATTTATTTATTTATTTTGTTTGTTTGTTTGTTTGTTTTGAAATGGAGTCTCACTCTGTCTCCTAGGCTGGAGTGCAGTAGCATGATCTCAGCTCACTGCAACCTCTGCCTCTTGGGTTCAAGTGATTCTCCTGCCTCAGCCTCCTGAGTAGCTGGGATTACAGGCATGCGCCACCATGCCCGGCTCATTTTTGTATTTTTAGTAGAGACAGGGTTTCACCACATTGGCCAGGCTGGTCTCCTGACCTCAAGTGATCCATCCGCCTTGGCCTTCCAAAGTGCTGGGATTACAGGTGTGAGCCACTGCATCCGGCCCCCAGGAGGATTTAATCTCTGGCCCCACAGCTCAGAATCCTAACTTCAGGGGAACCCTGACCTCTGCCCTTCATTTCAGAGCTACGGGAGCATCCAAGGGAGCACTTTCCATTAGGGTTTCCAGGATGCAATCCCCACAGGAGCCTCCAATATCTGTCCCTTTTCTCTTGGTATCATTGGTTCTGTGGGACCTGTGACGTCTGACCCATCTCTGGTGACTGATGCAGGACACGTGGCACGCCCGGTGACTTCCCCAGGGCAGCACCTCTTGGCCCCTGAAGATGTGATCAGCTGCTGCCTGGACCTCAGTGTGCCGTCCATCTCCTTCCGCATCAACGGCTGCCCCGTGCAGGGTGTCTTTGAGTCCTTCAACCTGGACGGGCTCTTCTTCCCTGTTGTCAGCTTCTCGGCTGGTGTCAGGTGAGAACTTGCCCCCACCCCACGGCCAGTCCTCAGACCTAGGACTGACCTGAGACAGCTTCCCCAGTCACTCCATGGCCCCCCAGGAGGCCAGGACACTGCAGCCTACCATCAAGACTGACTGGTGTCCAGAACCCTTACTCGAAGATCCCAGGGACCTCCACGTGACCCCAGACTCTTTCCAATGACCTCAGATTCTCCCTAACCCCACGTCCTTCCAGTAACCTCTGAGATAATGGTCTCAGACTCTCCTAGTGGTCTCTCAACAACCCAAGGTTCTTCCGGTGACCTCCCAATGACCTCAGACTTTCCCAGTGACTCCAGAATCTGATGATGACTCCAGACCTTCCTTGACTCCCCAGTGGCCTCAGACTCTCCCAATGACTCCAGAATCTGATAATGATCTAATGACTCCAGACCCTCTTTAACCCCCTAATGACTTCAGACTCTTCCAATGACACCATACTCTCTCAATAATCTCTTAATAATGCCAGCATCTCCCGATGACCTTTCAATAGACCCAGACTTGCCCAGTGACCCTGCTCCCGAATAACCCCAGTTATTCCAAAGACCCCCCCAATGATCCAGTCCTTTCCCAATCACCCCAAGCTCTCCGAATGTCCATTCAGTGGTGTTTATGTTTATTTCATAATTGTAACAGATGCTCAGTGACTTCTCAAATGACCTTCTTATTGGTCTCCCCAAACTTCCAATGTCCCCGAATGCTCTGTTGACCTGGGGTCTCCTCTGAAGGACTGTTCCATGACCTTGCAGTCATCTGAACTCTTCTAGATTAACCAGAGACCCTCCCGCTCTCAACTCCCTGGCTCTTAATTCCCTTATGATATTCCTTTGACTCTAGACTTTCTTTTATGACTTCTAAATGACCTCCAGGACACGATGACTGCCCGGTGACCTTTGGTCTCCCCAGAACTTTCCATTGATCCCAGGACTGCTTCCATGTCCCCCACTGACCACAGACTGTCCCCCATAACCTCCCCTCAATGATCCCCATTGTCCTTCCCCAGGGTGCGGTTCCTCCTTGGTGGCCGCCATGGTGAATTCAAGTTCCTGCCCCCACCTGGCTATGCTCCATGCCATGAGGCTGTGCTCCCTCGAGAGCGACTCCATCTTGAACCCATCAAGGAGTATCGACGGGAGGGGCCCCGGGGGCCTCACCTGGTGGGCCCCAGTCGCTGCCTCTCACACACCGACTTCGTGCCCTGCCCTGTGGACACTGTCCAGGTACTGCCTGCCCTGCAAAGGTTTTCTGGTGAGGCAGGGTCTCTTAGGAGTCAGAGAGGGGGCAGGGTGCCATCGTTCATGCTGTAATCCCAGCACTTTGGATGGCCAGGCGTGGTGGCTCACGCCTGTAAGCCCAGCAATTTGGGAGGCCGAGGCGGGTGGATCACCTGAGGTCAGGAGTTCAAGACCAGCCTGGCCAACACGGTGAAAGTGAAACCCTGTCTCTACTAAAAATACAAAAATTAGCTGGGTGTGGTGGCGGGCGCCTATAATCCCGGCTACTCGGGAGACTGAGGCAGGAGAATCGCTTGAACCCGGGAGGTGGAGGTTGCAGTGAGCTGAGGTCACGCCATTGTACTCCAGCCTAAGCAACAAGAGTGAAACTCCATGTCAAAACAAAACAAAACAAAAAACAAAAATTAGCATGGTAGCAGGTGCCTGTAATCCCAGCTACTCAGGAGGCTGAGGCAGGAGAATTGCTTGAACCTGGGAGGCAGAGGTTGCAATGAGCCAAGATCGTGCCACTACACTCCAGCCTGGGCAACAGAGTGAGACTTCATCTCAAAACAAACAAACAAAAACAACCAACATTTTGGGAAGCCGAAGTGGGGGCCTCGCGCTTGAGCCCAAAAGTTCGAGATTAGTATGGGTAACATAGTGATACCCCATCTTTATAGAAAAAAAATTTTTAATATTTACAAATTTAGACAATTTTTTAAAAGGAGTGAGAGAGGTGGGGAGCTGCCCTAGAAGCTGGGAACCTCGTTGTTTAACAGATGGAGAAACTGAGCACAGAGAGGCAAAGGATTCTGTCGGAGCAGAATCGCAGTCTCAGGGAGTCCTCACCACTGCCCCACAAAGAAAGGGTGGCTCACACCTGCGATCCTAGAACTCTGAGAGGCCGAGGCAGGATTGCTTGAGTCCACGAGTTTGAGACCAGCCTAGGCAACATAGCAAGACCCCATCTCTACTAAAAATTAAAAGTTAGCTGAGGTGATGGTCCACGACTGTAGTCCCAGCTACTTGGGAGGCTGAGATGGGAGGGTCACTTGAGCCCAGGGATTCGAGGCTGCAGTGAGCTATGATTGTACCACTGCACTCCAGCCTGGGTGACAGAGCAAAACCCTGAAAAAAAAAAAAAAAAAAAAAAGAAAGGGAGAGAGAGAGAAAAAGAAAGAAAAAGGCTGGGTGTGGTGGCTCATGCCTGTAATCTCAGCACTTTGGGAGGCTGAGGCGGGCAGATCACCTAAAGTCAGGAATTCAAGACCAGCCTGGCCAACACAGTGAAACCCCATCTCTACTGAAAATACAAAAATGAGCCAGGCATGGTGGCAGGCACCTGTAATCCCAGCTACTCAGGAGGCTGAGGCAGGAGAATCACTTGAACCCGGGAGGTGGAGGTTGCAGTGAGCCGAGATCGCACCACTGCACTCCAGCCTGGGCAACAGAGCAAGACTCCATCTCAAAAGAAGAAAGAAAGAAAGGACTGTTTTTGCCTTCCCTCCAAGCATGTCCCTATAGGAGGGAATATAGGTTAGGTTTAAAAGCCTGACAGCAAAGGTTTGGTTTTCAGTCACGTGATCTTGGGCATGTGACCTCCCCTCCCTGAGCCTCAGTTTCTTCCTCCGTGAGGAAAAGGGGATAACACCCTGATATCTGATAGCATTGTTCATTGTTGTGAAGGTAAGATGAATGGATATAGGCAAGATGCTTAGTCCAGTCCTGATTAAACAGTAAGCACTCAAGACAGTCACTCATTATTAGTAGCAGTGATATCTTCTGCGGGGGTGACTTCACCATCCCCCTGTCCCCAGACCAGTGCCCTGGGCCTCACCCTGGATGCCTCTGTCCCCATCCCCCAGCCTGTCAGCCTCGTGGGCTGTCCACTCGGCCTCCCAGACATCCCCCCGACCCCGCTTTCCTCATCCCCATGTCCCGCCCAAGTCCAAACCATCATTGCCTCTTGCCTGTGGAACACCAACACCGCTACTGTCTACTAGGCTCTTACCCTCCGCCAGGCATCGATATTAACTATGTAACATTTAGTAATTTACATTAATGATCTCACTGAGTCCTTATTAGGTATCGCTATGATCCTCACACGGAGAAGGAAGGAGACTCCTCCATTCTTTTCATTCAGCAAACATTTCCTGAGCCTCTCTTCTGGGTCTGAGTCTGGTTTTGGGCTGGATAGGGCTGGGGACTTGGTGGAGACCAGGGCAGCCCCAGGCCCTGTCCTCATGGAGCTCCCAGTCCACGGGGGAGACAGACCCATCCCAGATAATTCCTTAATTCTCTCTCTCTCTCTCTTTTTTTTTTTTGGAGACAGAGTCTTGCTCTGTTGCCCAGGCTGAAGTGCAGTGGCACAATCTTGGCTCACTGCAACCTCTGCCTCCAGAGTTCAAGCGATTCTCCTGCCTTAGCCTCCCAAGTAACTGGGACTACAGGTGCGCACCACCACATCTGGCTAATTTTTTGTATTTTTAGAAGAGAAGGTGTTTCACCATGTTGCCTAGGCTGGTCTTGAACTCCTGACCTCAGGCGATCTGCCCCCCACCCCCCACCCCACGCTTAGCCTCCCAAAGTGCTGGGATTACAGATGTGAGCCACTACGGCTGGCCCTGGATAATTCCTTAATTCTGAGAATGCTAAGCCCTCACCCATCTGAGTGTCAACCCTGGAGTCAAGGCGAGGGATGGGGAGCAGGGCTGCTGGATGGTGGGAAAGGGGGTGCTGGAGGAGCCTCCCAGGGCTCACAGGTGTCCTTGGGAAGAGGGGTCATGATGGAGGAGGGTAGAGGGAACTTGGGGTCTCAAGAACGTCCCTCTGCCTCTAGATTGTCCTGCCGCCCCATCTGGAGCGCATTCGGGAGAAGCTGGCGGAGAACATCCACGAGCTCTGGGCGCTAACCCGCATCGAGCAGGGCTGGACCTACGGCCCGGTGAGGGGCTGCCTGCAGCCTGCGGGAGGCCGGCTAGACTTGCGGTGCCAGGAGGGAGAGCGGCTCACCGGCGGAGAGGAGGGAGGGACCACAAGGCACCAGGGGGTCCTTGGACTGAGGGTGGCAGAACTAGGGTTGGAGGTCAGGGGTCACAGTCTGGGCATGTGGGGAGTGGGGAGGAAAGGGGAGCACATGGAGTTGACCCTGGGTTTTCTCCAGGTTCGGGATGACAACAAGAGGCTGCACCCGTGTCTTGTGGACTTCCACAGCCTTCCAGAGCCTGAGAGGAACTACAACCTGCAGATGTCTGGGGAGACGCTCAAGTGAGGGCCCAGGGGAGCCGGGGGTTGGGGCTGGCTGCTGGTGCGGTGGGGGAGGGAGGCATGGAGAGACAGGGCAGGAGGTAGAGACTGAGAGAGAGAAGGATGGAGGGGACAGGGATTGTGAGACAGAAACAAACGGGGAGTGGCCGGGCACGGTGGCTCACACCTGTAATCCTAGCACTTTGGGAGGCCGAGACGGGTGGATCACTTGAGGTCAGCAGTTCAAGACCAGTCTGGCCAACATGGCAAAACCCCGTCTCTACTAAAAATACAAAACTTAGCCGGGCGTGGTGGTGCACCCCTGTAATCCCAGCTCCTCAGGAGGCTGAGGCAGGAGAATCATTTGAACCTGGGAGGCAGAGGTTGCAGCGAGCCGAGATCACGCTACTGCACTCCAGCCTGGGCGACAGAGCAAGACGCCATTTCAGAAAAAAAAAAAAAAAAAAAAAAAAAGCAAACGGGGAGCAAGAAAGGGACAGAGGCAGAAAGAGAGAGAAAGAAAAGGTGGGGATGGAAGGAGAGAGAGATGCAGAAAGAGACAGGGAGACAGGAGAAAGTGGCAGACAGGAAAAGACAGACATAGTTAGTTATACAGACAAGGCGCAGGGAAAGACAGAAGTCACGAAGCCTGAGGCCAGGATCAAGAGAGACAGGGCCAGAGCGCCCCAGGCACTGAAGCAGCAGAGGTAGAGGGAGCTGGAGACCCTGAGGCCGTGGGAGGAGACGGGGCAGGGAGCTCTGAGGGGTGTGACCTGTCGCCTCCACTCCCCCACCCCCAGGACTCTGCTGGCTCTGGGCTGCCACGTGGGCATGGCGGATGAGAAGGCGGAGGACAACCTGAAGAAGACAAAACTCCCCAAGACGTGAGTGTGGGCAGCCAGGTCCTGTCTGGGGATGGACTGGGGGCTGGGGATGCTGTGCTAAGGGCTAGGGAGGTCGAGGGGTCTTGTGGGGAGGCTGAGGTTAGAGAGGAAGGAGACTTGGGTTAGGGTGAAGGTCATAGGGTCAGGGCTCTGGGGTCAGAGGTGAATGTCCAGGATTGAGGAGTTGGGAGTTTCAGAGAGAGAGAGAGAGAGGGTATGAGTCCAGGATCCAGGCTCAGGGTCTGCCTAGAGTCAGGGAAAATGAGAGCAGAGGTCACATGTCCACGTAAGGGGTAAGGGGCCAATGGTAAGAGGTGAGAATCTGGAGGTTGTTGGAGTCGTATAAGTAAGGGATCCTGAAATTATAGGTGAGCAGTTACACGTCCTGAGTTCAGAGGTCAAGGACTCCAGACCCAGGAGTTTGGGGGGGATGAGGACTGGGATCAGAGTAAGAAACCTCAGAGTGGGCTGGGTGAGGTGGCTCACACCTGTAATCCCAGCACTTTGGGAGGTTGAGGCAGGAAGATCACTTGAGCCCAGTTCAAGACCAGCCTGGGCAACATGGTGAGACCCCTCTACAAAAAATTTAAAAATTAGCAGGACATGGTGGTGGGACATGCCTGTAGTTCCAGCAACTTGGGAGGTTGAGATGGGAGAATTGCTTGAGCCCAGGAGTTTGAGGCTGCAGTGAGCCATGATTGCACCACCGCACTCCAGCCTGGGTGACAGAACGAGAAAACAACCTCAAAAAAACAAAAAGAGCCAGGCTCAGTCGCTCATGCCTGTAATCCCAGCACTTTGGGAGGCCGAGGCGGGCGGATCACCTGAGGTCGGGAATTCGAGACCAGCCTGACCAACATGGTGAAACCCACCCTCTACCAAAAATACAAAATTAGCCGGGTGTGTGGCACATGCCTGTAATCCCTGCTACTCCGGAGGCTGAGGCAGGAGAATCACTTGAACCCAGGAGGTGGAGGTTGCAGTGAGCCGAGATCGTGCCATTGCACTCCAGCCTGGGCAACAAGAGTGAAACTCCGTATCCAAAAAAAAAAAAAAAAGAGAGAAAAACCTCAAAGTTAGTGGTGAGAGGTCTGAGAGAGTTCCGGGGTTAGAGATAGGGGTCCCAAAGTCAAGACAAAGGGGGCTAGAGGTCATTGATGTCAAAGCCCTTGCTAGGGTCCCAGGATCCTAGGGTCAGAAGCCAGGGATCTCAAAACTTATTCTAAAATTTCATAGAACTGCAACATTATATCAAAGGTCAGAAACGCCGAAGCTGGGACAAGGGTCAGCAGTTAGGGATCCCATATAGTGCAGAGCCCGGAAGTGGAGGTGAGGGCCTTGTCCCACGGAGCCCTACCATGCCCGCAGGTATATGATGAGCAATGGGTACAAGCCGGCTCCGCTGGACCTGAGCCATGTGCGGCTGACACCGGCGCAGACGACACTGGTGGACCGTCTGGCAGAAAATGGGCACAACGTGTGGGCCCGAGACCGCGTGGGCCAGGGCTGGAGCTACAGCGCAGTGCAGGACATCCCAGCGCGCCGAAACCCTCGGCTGGTGCCCTACCGCCTGCTGGACGAAGCCACCAAGCGCAGCAACCGGGACAGCCTCTGCCAGGCCGTGCGCACCCTCCTGGGCTACGGCTACAACATCGAGCCTCCTGACCAGGAGCCCAGTGAGTGCTCACCCCTGGCCCTGGCCCTGACTCCTACCCCAACTCTGACCCCAGCCCCGATCCCTGATCTCTGACCTGACTCAGCCCCCAAATGGGCTATATCTTTTTTTTTTTTTTTTTTTTTTGAGACGGAGTCTCGCTGTCCCCAGGCTGGAGTGCAATGGCGCGATCTCTGCTCACTGCAAGCTCCACCTCCTGGATTCACGCCATTCTCCTGCCTCAGCCTTCCGAGTAGCTGGGATTACCGGCGGGTGCCACCATGCCTGGCTAATTTTTTGTATTTTTAGTAGAGACAGGATTTCACCGTTTTAGCCAGGATGGTCTCGATCTCCTGACCTCGTGATCCGCCTGCCTCGGACTCCCAAAGTGCTGGGATTACAGGTGTGAGCCACTGCACCTGGCCCAAATGGGCTATATCTATCACATCGAGCAGACTGACCAGGAGGTCAGAAAGGACTGACCCCTCCCCGAAACTCTGACCCTTACCCCAGTTCCAACTCGGAACCTGATGGAACCACTTCCCTTTACCTGACTCCAGCCCTGCCTGGGCTATGACTGCAAACCAGAGCTGTCAGCCTAGGAACCCAATGAGTGCCAACCCCACCTTTGACTCTGATTCCTGACCTCTAGCTTTGATCCCTAATCACTAATCTCTGAACTGTAGCTACCACATGAAGGCACCCAACCAAGGGCTTAGAGAGCCTGGTCACCCCTACCCCTAACCTGACTCCTGACCTATCACTGGCTTCCAATCCCAGCCTTGACCCCAAACCCTGGCCATGGTCCCCAACCTTCAGTTTCTCAACTCTTGGCCCCAACCTGAATTTCCATCCCTTCCATAATCCTGGCTCTGACCCTCCAATCCTGGTCTCAGCCCTTGATTCTAATCAACCCTAATCTTGACCCTTAACCCCAGACCATAACTCTGACCAGTTCACTGAGCTGGCTTTTTCCTTCTGTGTCTCTGCCAGTATCCCTGTTTTCTGAGAATTCTGACTGCTACAGAGATGGGGGTCTCTCTCAACAGGTCCCTGCCTCTCTCTGACTTTTCTGAGGTTCCCCAATTCTCCTCTAACTCCAAGAAATTGACCCTCTTCCAACAGTTCCCCAAAGCCCTTACTGTCCCCCAAAGCCTGTCTTCTACCAACTTCTCGATGTCTTGGGATCCACTTCTTCCCTAGCCTGTCTGACTCTGCCTGGCCTCATTTATAGGTCAGGTGGAGAACCAGTCTCGCTGTGACCGGGTGCGCATCTTCCGGGCAGAGAAATCCTATACAGTGCAGAGCGGCCGCTGGTACTTCGAGTTTGAAGCAGTCACCACAGGCGAGATGCGAGTGGGCTGGGCGAGGCCCGAGCTGAGGCCTGATGTAGAGCTGGGAGCTGACGAGCTGGCCTATGTCTTCAATGGGCACCGTGTGGGTACCTCCCTGGGCACCATTCTGCCAGGTCCTGTGGTCTCTCCCACAGCTTGTCTACTCTGGCCCTGCCTCTGTCTGTGCCTCACTCTGTCCCCACTTCATGCATCTACTGTACTGCTCATCCACCCATCTATCCATCCATTCAACCAATGATTCATCCATCCATCCATCCATTGATCTATCAGACATCCATCTATCCAACCAACAATTCATCCACCCATCCATCCATCCATCATCCATCCATCCATCCATCCAGCTAACCAACCATCCATTCATCCAGCCAACATAGGGAGACCCCATCTCTACAAAAAATAAAAAAATTAGCCAGGCAAGGTAGCATGCACATATAGTCCCATCATCCATCCATCCATCCATCCATCCGTCATCTATCCATCTGACCAGCCAACCATGCATCCATCCATGCATTCAACCATCCATCCATCATCCATTCATCCCTCATCCATCCAACCAACCATCCATCCATTCTTCCAGCCAACTGTCCATCCATCCATCCAATAACCATCTGCCCATCCAACAACCATTTATACAACCATCCTTCCCTTCTTCCCTCTATCTGTCATCCATTTATCTATGCTTGCACCTACTTACACTTTGTTCTTTCTCTGTATCAACCCAGGTAAACTCTCAACTTTCCAATCATTCTTCTGTCCAGCCATGTACCCAATTTCTCATCCATCCATCTGTCTCATTAGCCACTCATCTATTTTGTGCATGTATATAAGCATATATGGATCTGTATGGGGACACTGATAGGTTCGTTTTTCCTTTCCATCCCTCTACTTACTGCTGCTTCCAGCCCCCCACTACCACTTCGGTGGTCTGCATAATGCTAGCCATGGCAACAGCAGAGAACCCAGGCAGAAGGGATGAGACACAGAGATTAATGGGGAGAAAAATTCCTGTGATCATGGAGGCAAATGTGAGGAAAGATGGAGACACTGTGGGGTGACCCCTCTTCCATACCACCTGCCCTGAACCTGACACTTCGAATGTCTGTCTTCATATATCTCTCCCTCCCTGCTTCCTTATCTCTCCATTTCTCTGTGTGTCTCCCCACACCATGTCTTCTCTGGCCGTCCTCACAGGGCCAGCGCTGGCACTTGGGCAGTGAACCATTTGGGCGCCCCTGGCAGCCGGGCGATGTCGTTGGCTGTATGATCGACCTCACAGAGAACACCATTATCTTCACCCTCAATGGCGAGGTCCTCATGTCTGACTCAGGCTCCGAAACAGCCTTCCGGGAGATTGAGATTGGGGACGGTGAGGGCTGAGACCCCTTCACATGCCCTTTCTTGTTTTCCTCTGTCTCTCCCAACCCTGCACTGCCCTTCTGCCTCCAACTCTCCCATCCCTACCTCCTCCCCTCGGCTCCCCCTGCCCTGCCCACCTGCCCTCACCCCTGCCCATCCATCCCCTCCCACCAGGCTTCCTGCCCGTCTGCAGCTTGGGACCTGGCCAGGTGGGTCATCTGAACCTGGGCCAGGACGTGAGCTCTCTGAGGTTCTTTGCCATCTGTGGCCTCCAGGAAGGCTTCGAGCCATTTGCCATCAACATGCAGCGCCCAGTCACCACCTGGTTCAGCAAAGGCCTGCCCCAGTTTGAGCCAGTGCCCCTTGAACACCCTCACTATGAGGTAAGGACTGAGCCCCCTCAATGCCTTCTCATCTTCCTCCAAAGCTCCTTCCTTCCACAGTGCTCTTCTTTGAGTTTCTCTTTTCCCTCCATGTTAGGACACAAACCACATGGAAGCAAGTGTCAGGGTGATGGGCTCACGGGCTGTATCACTCGGGGTGTAACTTTGGCAAACCACAGCTTCCTGAGGTCCAGGTGCCTCACCTATAAAATAAGGGAAACCCTGCCTGGGCAACAAGCAAAACTCCATCTCTAAAAATAAAAAAAAATTAAGTCTAGGCATGGTAGCTCATGCCTGTTATCCCAGCACTTAGGGAGGCTGAGGCAGGAGGATCCCTTGAGCCCAGGAGTTCAAGACCAGCCTTGGCAACATAGGGAGACCCCATCTCTACAAAAAATAAAAAAAAATTAGCAAGGTGTGTAGTATGCACATATAGCCCTAGCTACTCAGGAGGTTGAGACTGGAGGATTGCTTGATTGCAAGAGGTCAAGACTGCAGTGAATTAGCCAGATGTGGTGGCACATGCCTGGAATTCCAGCTACTTAGGGGGCTGAGGCAGGAGACTCGCTTGAACACGGGAGATGGAGGTTGCAGTGAGCCAAGATTGTGCCCTTGCACTCCAGCCTGGGCAAGGAGAGCGAAACTCCATCTCAAAAAAAAAAAAAAAGTTAAAGGCTGCAGTGAGCTGTGTTCACACCACTGCACTCTAGCCTAAGAGACAGAGCAAGACCCTATCTCAAAAAAAAATTTTTTTTTAATAATTTTTAAAACTTAGCTGGGTGCTGTGGCACACACCTGGTGTCCCAGCCACTCGGCAAACTGAGGCAGGAGGATCCTCTGAGCTCAGGAGGTCGAGGCTGCAGTAAGCTGATTACACGACTGCACTCCAGCCTGAGTGACAGAGAGGACCCTGTCTCATTGAAAAAAAAAAAAAAAAAAAGAGCTGGGCAGGGTGGCTCATGCCTGTAATCCCAGCACTTTGGGAGGCCAAGGCGGGCAGATCACTTGAGCCCAGAAGTTCAAGATGAGCCTGGCCAATATGGCAAAAACCCATCTCTACTAAAAATACTCCCCCAAAATTAACGGCGTGGTGGCGGGTGCCTGTAGTCCCAGCTACTCAAGAGGCTGAGGCAGGAGAATCACTTGAACCCAGGAGGTGGAGGTTGCAGTAAGCTGAGGTTGCACCACTGCACTCCAGCCTGGGTGACAGAGCAAGACCCTATCTTTACAAACAAAACAAAACAAAAGGACTCTGCAAAAGGAGTTTTAAGTATGGGAACATCCAGTTGAGGTCTGAGTTTTGGAAAGGTCCCTATTGGCAGTGGATTGTAGGAGGTGACAGTGGAGTCAGAAGGATCCTAGAGGTGGCTGGGACGGGGCAGTACTGCAGAGTGGATGCAGAGTTCCTGACACCTGCCACTACCAGATGTCCCCAACCCAAGGCACAGCATGCTACACAGCAGTGAGAATGAATACCTGGAAATACACACAGCCATGTGGACGAATCTCAGACATAATGTCGAGTAGAAGAAGCCGGAGACAAGAGAGCACAGGCTGTGGGATTCCATTCACAGAAAGTTCAAGAACAGGCAGAGCGGATCTGTGGTGTGCTCAGTTGGGAAATTGGTTACTACGAAAGAATAACTCAGAGACATTGTTAGTTACTTTGAATGCAAATCACAGGAGGGAGCTCAGTCAGTAGACTATTGCAAAGGCTGGTTGGATGCGGTGGCTCACGCCTGTAATCTCAGCACCGTGGGAAGCCAAGGTGGGAGGATCACTTGAGCCTAGGAATTCAAGACCAGCCTGGGCAACATAGCAAAACCCTGTCTCTACACAGAATAAACAAAATTATCTGGGCATGGTGGTATGTGCCTGTGGTCCCAGCCACTTGGGAGGCTGAAGTGGGAGGATTGTTTGAACCCAGGATTTCGGGGCTGCAGTGAGCCGTGGTTGCACCACTGCACTCCAGCCCAGGTGACAGAGCAAGACCTGTCTCTAAGAAAAAAAGAGTGAAGGCAGAAACCAGATTTATAAGAC
Organism: Pan troglodytes; assembly: GCF_028858775.2. Lineage (NCBI taxonomy): Eukaryota > Metazoa > Chordata > Mammalia > Primates > Hominidae > Pan > Pan troglodytes. Next base: position 41,598,161 of record NC_072418.2, read on the forward strand.
AGAGGGGAGAAAGAGGAGAGAAAAAAGACCCCTAAAGAGTCTGAGAACAGGCTGGGCTCGGTGGCTCATGCCTGTAATCCCAGCAGTTTGGGAGGCCGATGTGGGTGGCTCACCTGAGGTCAGGAGTTCGAGACCAGCCTGGCCAACATGGTGAAACCCCGTCTCTTCTAAAAATAGAAAAATTAGCCAGGCATGGTGCCGGGCGCCTGTAATCCCAGTTACTTGGGAGGCTGAGGCAGGAGAATTGTTTGAACCCAGGAGGCAAAAGTTGCAGTCAGCCAAGATTGCACCATTGCACTCCAGCCTGGGTGACAGCGAGACTCTGTCTCAAAAAAAAAAAAAAAAAAAGATTCTGTGAACAAAGAATCTTGTATGCACAGTTTTAGGGCAAATTCATTGGCTGGCAAGGAGTACCTAGGTTCATCTTGGCAACTGGTCCTTGGAGAGGTCAACGTGAGGAGGGGCATGAAAGAGAACAACTTTCATTGTTTACCGAGTCTCTAGGAGACTTTTGAGAGTCCATTGTTTTTGGTTTTTGTTTTTTGAGACAGGGTCTCACTCTGTCACCCAGGCTGGAGTCCAGTGGCAAGATCTCAGCTCCCCACAACCTCTGCCTCCCGAGTTCAAGCGATTCTTTTGCCTCAGTCTCCTTAGTAGCTGGAATTACAGGCATGTGCCACCACGCCTGGCTAATTTTTTTGTATTTTTAGTACAGATGAGGTTTCACCATGTTGGCCAGGCTGGTCTCAAACTCCTGACCTCAGGTGATCAGCCCGCCTCAGCCTCCCAAAGTGCTGGGATTACAGGCATGAGCCACTGCGCCCGGTCGCTATTTGTGGAATTGTAACTGAACACAGGTTCAGTTGCTCATCAGTTACAGAGTCCAATTAACAAGAGCGAGGTCTGGTAGAAAGAAAATGACTTTATTCATCAAAACTAGTCATGGAGAAGTGACCGGATTCCCATCCGAAGCAACCACTTCAAATCTAGGGGGGAAAGCAAGGGTTTAAAAAGGGGAAACTTGGCTGGGGGTGGTGGCTCACGCCTGTAATCCTAGCACTTTGGGAGACTGAGGCAGGCGGATCACATGAACTCAGGAGGTCGAGACCAGCCTGGGCAACATGGTGAAACCCCGTCTCTACCAAAAATACAAAAATTAGCCAGGCGTGTTGGCTCATGCTTGAACCCAGGAGGCAGAGGTTGCAGTGAGCCAAGATCACACCATTGCACTCCAGCCTGGGTGACAGAGCAAGACTCTTGTCTATAAAAAAAAAAAAAAAAGAAGTCTGAGAACAAAGAATCTTGTATGCACAGTTTTTGGGGCAAATTTTCAGGAGACTGAGACACAAGAATCATTTGAACCCTGTAGGCAGAGGCTGCAGTGAGCCGAGATCCTGCTACTGCACTCCAGCCTGGGCCACAGAGCAAGACTGTGTCTCAAAAAAAAAAAAAAAAAAGCATTAAAGTTGAGCTGCCTGGTTACTGGTTACAGAATGACAGAGTAGATGGTTAGATGGATGTAGGGAGGTTTTGGAAGTTACCCCAAGTGATTCCAGTGTGTGTCCGGGGCTGCTAGTGTACACGACGCCCAGAGAAATGTTGCAGAGGGCTGCAAGCACCCCAGGGCCCAGCGGTGTACCCGGCCGGGAGCTTCATCCCCCTGCAGGAGGGGGGGGCCCTTGACTAATTCCCATGCAGGTGCACTATGGCCTAATGGTGGCTCCGTGTGTGACCAGGTGTTGGACCAACGGCCTGGCCTAGCCCGCCTGCCCAGCCCAGTACTCCATTCCCTGCCACCTCAGGTATCCCGAGTGGACGGCACTGTGGACACGCCCCCCTGCCTGCGCCTGACCCACCGCACCTGGGGCTCCCAGAACAGCCTGGTGGAGATGCTCTTCCTGCGGCTGAGCCTCCCAGTCCAGTTCCACCAGCACTTCCGCTGCACTGCAGGGGCCACCCCGCTGGCACCTCCTGGCCTGCAGCCCCCCGCCGAGGACGAGGCCCGGGCGGCGGAACCCGACCCTGACTACGAAAACCTGCGCCGCTCAGCTGGGGGCCGGGGCGAGGCAGAGAACGGCAAAGAAGGGACTGCGAAGGAGGGCGCCCCCGGGGGCACCCCGCAGGCGGGGGGAGAGGCGCAGCCGGCCAGGGCGGAGAATGAGAAGGACGCCACCACCGAGAAGAACAAGAAGAGAGGGTGAGTCGGGGGGGCCCAGAGTGGGGATTGGGGGCTGCCTTGGGACCCCCAAGTAGGCAACCACAGTAACCTGAGAAACCCCCATTGTACCCCAAAGTAGACCCATATATGCTAAGTGGAGTAAGAATACCAAGAGATCCTATCATGTCTCCAATGAACCCCATTATTTTCCTGGGATGCCCTAATGTCCCCAAGAATATATAATTGGGTACCCTAGTATCTATATGGAGAACTCTATTATCCTTGAGTACCTGGAGGGCCCCAACGGGCTTCGCCCAATGGGCCTTATCATCCGTGGACACTGAAAGGGACTTCAGTATCTTCCTAGGAGAGTTTACTGCACAGTAAGGTATCCCAGTGAATACCCAGTGCTCTTCTAAACGGGGATCCTTTCTGTGTCACAAATGTACCCCCCGAAATCTAACTTAAAGGGAGATTCTGAGAAGGTACTAAATCTGCTTTTTCCCTACAATGGCAATGGTTTCCTTTTTTTCTCTCTATCTTTTTTTTTTTGAGGAGGAATCTCTGTCGCCAGGCTGGAATGCAATGGCGCAATCTCAGCTCACTGCAACCTCCACCTCCCAGGTTCAAGTGATTCTTCTGCCTCAGCCTCCTGAGTAGCTGGGATTACAGGCACGTGCCACCATGCCCGGCTAATTTTTGTATTTTTAGTAGAGACGGGGTTTTGCCATGTTGGCCAGGCTGGTCTCAAACTCCTGACCTCAGGTGATCCACCCACCTCAGCCTCCTAAAGTGCTGGGATTATAGGCATGAGCTACCACGCCCGGCTCCTTTTTTTTTTTTTTTTTTTTTTTTTGAGATGGAATCTTGCTCTGTTGCCCAGGCTGGAGTGCAATGGCACGATCTTGGCTCTCTGCAATCTCCGCCTCCCGGGTTCAAGCAATTCTCCTGCCTCAGCCTCTTGAGTATCTGGGACTACAGGTGTGTGCCACCACACCTGGCTAATTTTTGTATTTTTGGTAGAGACAGGGTTTCACCATGTTGGCCAGGCTGGTCTTGAACTCCTGACCTCAGGTGATCCGTACGATGGCAGAGGTTTTCAATGGGATTGAAAACCCATTGTGTCTCTTGGTGGATGTTTGGAAATGATGGAGTCTTTGTGGTCATTACAGTTTGGGAGGGGCTGCTGCTGCTGGGCGGGGGCCCCAGGGTTCCGCCTGCCTTGCAGTGTACAAAACAGTGCCGCACAATGAAGAATTGTCCTTTTCCAAGTGCATTTAGCACCTATATGAGAAATGCATGTGGGAAATGCTGACTTAGGGGGACCCCCATATACCCCAGTGGGGACCTCCATATTCCCAGAAGGCGCCTTTAATTTGGGTAACTCAGCATCCACAAGCGCAGAGCATAGCACTTCTAGAATGGATTAGGCTGGGGTAGGTGGGAATCCAGCCCTCTAGAGGCAAGACCTGGGGTATTAGAAGCAGGGTGTATCCAAGCTGGATGTGGGGGGCATGAATATTGCGGTGGGAGGGCTGGGCTTGAAAGCTGGCTCTCATGGCGCCTCTCCTCCCACCACCAGCTTCTTATTCAAGGCCAAGAAGGTCGCCATGATGACCCAGCCACCGGCCACCCCCACGCTGCCCCGACTCCCTCACGACGTGGTGCCTGCAGACAACCGCGATGACCCCGAGATCATCCTCAACACCACCACGGTGTGGACCAGTAACCCTCAATTTTGGGGTCCCCCCGCATAGCATAGGCACTCCTGAATTTCCAAGTTTAGTGTGACAGTCCCCAGTAGCTGCCCACCTTACACTGGGGACTCCCCAATATACACTAGAAACCCATAAAATATGGCACACACAGATTTAATCCTTCGAACCCCTAAATCCATATAGCTATGGCCCACAAATGGCAGGGAGTACAGTAGAGGTGTACAGCACACTAATATAACTCCTGGGGATCCCCAAAGCCATGATATAAGCCAATATAGACTAGGGACCCCAACATTTGGGCTCACTTATATAAACACAATACCCTCAATGTAATACCTACTCTAATATATTACTGGGAACAAAAATTCATAATTGTCTTAATATAGTTTTGGGATTTCCCCAAATCCAAAATATTTCATAGACAGACAGCCTAGTGCAGTGCTCCCCAACTATTTTGGCACCAGGGACCAATTTTGTGGAAGACAATTTTTCCGTGGACCAGGGATGCGGGGAAGGATGGTTTCAGGATGAAATGTTCCATCTCGGATCATCAGGCATAGATTCCTTTTTTTTTTTTCTTTTTTCTTTTTGAGATGGAGTCTTGCTCTGTTGCCCAGTCTGGAGTGCAGTGGTGTGATCTCGGCTCACTGAAACCTCTGCCTCCTGGGTTCAAACGATTCTCCTGCCTCAGCCTCCTGAGCAGCTGGGATAACAGGCTCCTGCCACCATGCCCAGCTAATTTTTTTGTTTTTTGTTTTTTTGAGATGGAGTCTCGGCCTGTCACCCAGGCTGGAGTGCAGTGGTGCGATCTCGGCTCACTGCAACCTCTGCCTCCCGGGTTCAAGTGATTCTTCTGCCTCAGCCTCCCAAGTAGCTGGGACTATGGGCACACGCCACCATGCCCGGCTACTTTTTGTGTTTTTAGTAGAAACGGGGTTTCACCATATTGGCCAGGCTGGTCTCAAACTCCTGACCTCGTGGTCTACCCGCCTCGGTCTCGCAAAGTGCTGGCATTACAGGCATGAGCCACCGTGCCTGGCCTAATTTTTGTATTTTTGGTAGAAACGGGGTTTCACCATGTTGGCCAGGTTGGTCTCAAATCCCCGACCTCAAATGATCCTCCTGCCTCAGACTCCCAAAGTACTGGGATTACAGGCGTGAGCCACCGCGTTCGGCTGTAGATTCTTACAAGGAGTACTCACCCTAGGTGGCTTGGATCCCGGTACCAGCCCACAGCCTGGGGTTGGGGATCCCTGGCCTCGAGATTAGATCATGGGCCGACTGGGTGCCACTTGGGCAAAAGTCATTTCACCACTCTATGCCTTCTCTCCTATGGAGGTGCTATGGTTTTCCATCAGTAGAATGGGGGTAAAAATTACACCTACCTGATATGGAGGATGAAGTGAGTTAATCTGCGTAGACCTTAGAACAGGCCTGGCATGATGGCTCACACCCGTAGTCCCAGAACGTTGGGAGGCCAAGGTGAGAGGATCACTTCAATCCAGGAATTTGAGGCTGCAGGCTACGATGGTGCCTCTGCACTCCAGCCTGGATGACAGAGGGAGACTGCAACTCAAAAAATAAATAAATAAATAAATAAGAAGGAAAGAAAAAAAAGAAGAAGAAGAAGGAAAGAAAAAAAAGACCTTAGCACAGTCAGTGCTATTTGTGAGCAATTATTTAATTATTTTTTGTATTTATTTATTTTGAGATGGAGTCTCACTCTGTCACCCAGGCTGGAGTGCAGTGGCACGATCTCGGCTCACTGCAACCTCTGCCTCCCAGGTTCAAGCGATTCTCCTGCCTCAGCCTCCCAAGTACCTGGGACTACAGGCGCCCACCACCATGCCTGGCTAATTTTTCTACTTTTAGTAGAGACAGAGTTTCACCATATTGGTCAGGCTGGTCTCAAACTCCTGACCTCAGGTGATCCACCTGCCTCAGCTTCCCAAAGTGCTGGGATTACAGGCGTGAGCCACCATGCCTGGCCTGCAATTATTTATTTGTCAGTCTACTGTAACCTGGGAGGAACCCAAATATGGCACTGTCACACAATATTCCCAAGGGACTCCTAAATCTAGAATTGCACAAATTGACACAGAAACAGACATAACCAGGGGGTGGGGGACTCAGATCCAACAACTTGCTGTTAAACTCCCAGAGGACCCAACAGTCCAGGGAAACCAATTTCGAGTCCCAGGGAGCCCGACTCCCTGACTTCCAGACTGACCACTAGTTCCCCTCCTTGTGTCACCAGTACTATTACTCTGTGAGGGTCTTTGCCGGACAGGAGCCCAGCTGCGTGTGGGCGGGCTGGGTCACCCCTGACTACCATCAGCACGACATGAGCTTCGACCTCAGCAAGGTCCGGGTCGTGACGGTGACCATGGGGGATGAACAAGGCAACGTCCACAGCAGGTGCCGGGGCTTTGGGGAGGTGGGAGGTGCAGGGTGGGGAGGGCAGGAGGCAGTCGGAGCTCCCGACACCAGCTCTGTGGCTGCCTGGTTGTGGGACCTAGGAACCTTCTGGAGTGGGAGGATGCTCTGGGGCACTGGGAACCCAGCTCGGAAGCTTCCCTCCTCCTCTTTTTCCTCCTCTCTTCCTGCCCTGGTATTTTTCTTCTCCTCCTCCTCCTCTTTATGCATTTCTCCTATTCCATTTTCTCCTTTTCCTTCTCATCCTGTTTCATCTCACCCTTCTCCTTCTCTGTCATCTCATTCTCTCTCCTCCTGCTTCCCTTCCTTTCCCTCCTTTCAGACCCCCACCCCCATCCTGACTCCCCACTGCGCCAGCTGCTAGGAATCCCAGCTCCGAAGAGCTCAGTGTCCGGGGCGAGGGGTTTCAGCGCTCAGGTCTGCAGGCGGTGGGTGTTTGGGGATGGGACTCTGAGGTTGTGTGTTTCCGGGAGCTTGGGGAAGGGGGTGTCCAGGGTCCAGAGCTACTCACATGAGGAGTGCAGTGACCGCTTCTGTCTCCTGCAGCCTCAAGTGTAGCAACTGCTACATGGTGTGGGGCGGAGACTTTGTGAGTCCCGGGCAGCAGGGCCGGATCAGCCACACGGACCTTGTCATTGGGTGCCTGGTGGACTTGGCCACTGGCTTAATGACCTTTACAGCCAATGGCAAAGAGAGCAACACCTTTTTCCAGGTGAGTCCAGGCCACAGCAATTTAGCGAGAGCGTCATGTCCCAGCATCCCAGGACAGCCCTTATAGATGTCCCCTGAGGCCAGACCTCAGAGATGGAACAAAAACAGCTCCTAGGCTGTCCTCAAGAGGTCGCTGGGAGACCACCTTGTTGAAACTTCCATGAAACTAAGGCCCAGACTGGAGGAGATACAGAATCTCACTCTGTTGCCCAGACTGGAGTGCAATGGGACGATCTTGGCTCACTGCAACCTTCGCCTCCTGGGTTAGAGGGATTCTCCTGCCTCAGCCTCCTGAGTAGCTGGGATTACAGGCGAGCACCACAACAGCCGGCTAAGTTTTATGTTTTTAGTAGAGACGAGGTTTCGCTGTGTTGGCCAGGCTGGTCTCAAATTCCTGACCTCAAGTGGTCCACCTACCTCGGCCTCCCAAAGTGCTGGGATTACAGGCGTGAGCCACCACACCCAGCCAGAGTCCAGCCTTGACCTTGGAAAGAGGTTTCTGTTCCCTCTTGAGCTGGGTGACACCAGTCACCAACTTCTCTCCAACCAGGGAACACGCTAGGATGGGCCAGAATCCTAAGGTGGCCTTTTCCTTTTCAACATTTTATTCTGAAAAATTTCAATCATACAGCAAAATTGAAGGAGCTATGTAGATAACACCCTGTACCCACCACCTGGAATCTACTATCAATGTTGTAGATATTGGCTTTATCACATATTCACCTACCTGTCCATTCACCTAAGGTGGGTTTGTACAACTTTATTTTAATTTTTTGGCATCCATTGTTGGTTATGAAATTTTATTGCATTTTATTTTATTTATTTATTTATTTATTTATTTTTATTTTTTTTTTTATTGATCATTCTTGGGTGTTTCTCGCAGAGGGGGATTTGGCAGGGTCACAGGACAATAGTGGAGGGAAGGTCAGCAGATAAACAAGTGAACAAAGTTCTCTGGTTTTCCTAGGCAGAGGACCCTGCGGCCTTCCACAGTGTTTGTGTCCCTGGGTACTTGAGATTAGGGAGTGGTGATGACTCTTAACGAACATGCTGCCTTCAAGCATCTGTTTAACAAAGCACATCTTGCACCGCCCTTAATCCATTCAACCCTGAGTGGATACAGCACATGTTTCAGAGAGCACAGGGTTGGGGGTAAGGTCACAGATCAACAGGATCCCAAGGCAGAAGAATTTTTCCCAGTACAGAACAAAATGAAAAGTCTCCCATGTCTACCTCTTTCTACACAGACACGGCAACCATCCGATTTCTCAATCTTTTCCCCGCCTTTCCCCCCTTTCTATTCCACAAAACCGCCATTGTCTTCATGGCCCGTTCTCAATGAGCTGTTGAGTACACCTCCCAGATGGGGTGGTGGCCGGGCAGAGGAGCTCCTCACTTCCCAGTAGGGGCGGCCGGGCAGAAGCGCCCCTCACCTCCCGGACGGGGCGGCTGGCCGGGCGGGGGGCTGACCCCCCCCACCTCCCTCCCGGACAGGGCGGCTGGCCGGGCAGAGGGGCTCCTCACTTCCCAGTAGGGGCGGCCGGGCAGAGGCGCCCCTCACCTCCCGGACAGGGCGGCTGGCCGGGCGGGGGGCTGATCCCCCCACCTCCGTCCCGGACGGGGTGGCTGGCCAGGCGGGGGGCTGACCCCCCCACCTCCCTCACGGACGGGGCGGCTGGCCGGGCAGAGGGGCTCCTCACTTCCCGGTAGGGGCGGCCGGAGAGAGGCGCCCCTCACCTCCCGGACAGGGCGGCTGGCCGGGCGGGGGGCTGACCCCCCCACCTCCCTCCCGGACGGGGCGGCTGGCCGGGCGGGGGGCTGACCCCCCACCTCCCTCCCGGACGGGGCGGCTGGCCGGGCGGGGGGCTGACCCCCCCACCTCCCTCCCGGACGGGGCGGCTGGCCGGGCGGGGGGCTGACCCCCCCACCTCCCTCCCGGACGGGGCGGCTGGCCGGGCGGGGGGCTGACCCCCCCACCTCCCTCCCGGACGGGGCGGCTGGCCGGGCAGAGGGGCTCCTCACTTCCCAGTAGGGGCGGCCGGGCAGAGGCGCCCCCCACCTCCCGGACAGGGCGGCTGGCCGGGTGGGGGGCTGATCCCCCCACCTCCCTCGCGGACGGGGCGGCTGGCCAGGCGGGGGGCTGATCCCCCCACCTCCCTCCCGGACGGGGCGGCTGGCCGGGCGGGGGGCTGACCCCCCCACCTCCCTCCCGGACAGGGCGGCTGGCCGGGCAGAGGGGCTCCTCACTTCCCAGTAGGGGCGGCCGGGCAGAGGCGCCCCCCACCTCCCGGACAGGGCGGCTGGCCGGGTGGGGGGCTGATCCCCCCACCTCCCTCGCGGACGGGGCGGCTGGCCAGGCGGGGGGCTGATCCCCCCACCTCCCTCCCGGACGGGGCGGCTGGCCGGGCGGGGGGCTGACCCCCCCACCTCCCTCCCGGACGGGGCGGCTGGCCGGGCAGAGGGGCTCCTCACTTCCCGGTAGGGGCGGCCGGGCAGAGGCGCCCCTCACCTCCCGGATGGGGTGGCTGGCCGGGCGGGGGGCTGACCCCCCCCACCTCCCTCCTGGATGGGGCGGCTGGCCGGGCAGAGGGGCTCCTCACTTCCCAGTAGGGGCGGCCGGGCAGAGGCGCCCCTCACCTCCCGGACAGGGCGGCTGGCCGGGCGGGGGGCTGACCCCCCCACCTCCCTCCCAGACGAGGAGGGAGGACGCTCCTCACTTCTCAGACGGGGTGGCTGACGGGCGGAGGGGCTCCTCACTTCTCAGACGGGGCGGTTGCCAGGCAGAGGGTCTCCTCACTTCTCAGACGGGGCGGCCGGGCAGAGACGCTCCTCACATCCCGGACGGGGCGGCAGGGCAGAGGTGCTCCCCACATCTCAGACGATGGGCGGCCGGGCAGAGACGCTCCTCACTTCCCAGATGTGATGGCGGCCGGGAAGAGGCGCTCCTCACTTCCTAGATGGGATGGCGGCCGGGCAGAGACGCTCCTCACTTTCCAGACTGGGCAGCCAGGCAGAGGGGCTCCTCACATCCCAGACGATGGGCGGTCAGGTGGAGACGCTCCTCACTTCCCAGACGGGGTGGCTGCCAGGCAGAGGCTGCAATCTCGGCACTTAGGGAGGCCAAGGCAGGCGGCTGGGAGGTGGTTGTAGCAAGCCGAGTTCACGCCACTGCACTCCAGCCTGGGCGCCATTGAGCACTGAGTTAACGAGACTCCGTCTGCAATCCCGGCACCTCGGGAGGCCAAGGCTGGCAGATCAACTCGCGGTTAGGAGCTGGAGACCAGCCCGGCCCACACATCGAAACCCCGTCTCCACCAAAAAAATACGAAAACCAGTCAGGCGTGGCGGCGCGCGGCTGCAATCGCAGGCACTCGGCAGGCTGAGGCAGGAGAATCAGGCAGGGAGGTTGCAGTGAGCTGAGATGGCAGCAGTACCGTCCAGCTTCGGCTCGGCATCAGAGGGAGACCGTGGAAAGAGGGGAGAGGGGAGAGGGAGAGGGAGAGGGAGGAGGTTCTATTTTATTTATTTTGAGACAGGGCCTCACTCTGTCCCCCAGGCTGGAGTGCAGTGGTGTGATCACAGCTGACTGCAGCCTCAACTTCCCAGGCTCAAGCAATCCTTCTATCTCAGCTTCCTAAGTAGCTGGGACTATAGGCATGCACCACCTTGACTAGCTGATTTTTTGTGTGTATTGTTTGTAGAGATGGGTTTTCCTCATATTGTCCAGGCTGGTCTCTCACTTCTGGGCTCAAGCGATCTCCCCACCTTGGCCTCCCAAAATGCTGGGATTACAGGCTTGAGTCACTGTGCCTGGCTTATTTTTTATTTTTATTTTTTGAGACAGGGTTTCGCTCTGTTACCCAGGCTGGAGTGCCATGGTGAGATCACAGCTCACTGCAGCCACAACCTTCCTGGACTCAAGCGATCCTCCCACTTCAGCCTCTTGAATAGCTGAGAACACAGGCACGTGCCACCATGCCCAGCTAATTTTTTTTGTATTTATTGTGCAGATGGGGTCTCACTATGTTGCCCAGGCTCCTCTCAAACTCCTGGTCTCAAGCAGTCCTTCTGCCTCAGCCTCCCAAAGTGCTGGGATTGCCGGCGTGAGCCACTGCTCCTGGCTAAAGCTTTATGTTAAATGGAGAATTAAAAACGTATACAAGAATGAAATAGTATAATGAACTGCCATGCCCCTGTCACACAGCTTCACCTGTCACCCACTCACAGCCAATCTTGTTTCATCTTTTTTGTCTGTTTGTTTTTTGAGAGAGGGTCTCCCTCTGTCACCCAGGCTGGAGTGCAGTGGCGCAATCTCGACTCATTGCAACCTCTGCCTCCCAGGTTCAAGTGATCCTCCCACCTCAGCCTCCTGAGTAGCTGGGACTACAGGTATGCACCACCATGCCTGGCTAATTTTTTTTAGTTTTAGTGGAGACAGGATCTTGCTATGTTGCCCAGGCTGGTCTCAAACTCTTGGGCTCAAGCAATCCTCCTGCCTCAGCCTCCCAAAGTGATGGGATGACAGGTATAAGCCACTGCGCCTGGCTTGTTTCATCTTTTTATATCTACTTCCCTTCCACACCCACTGGATAATTTTGAAGGAAATTGCAGACATCAGATAGTTTCCTCTGTTTTCAGTGTGTAGCTTTAAAAGATAAGGATGATCTTAAAGAGCATAACCACAATACCACTATCACCTAAAAGAAAAAAAAACAATAGTTTCTAAATATCATCAAATATCCAGTTTGTGTTCAGATTTCTCTGGTTGTCCCCAAAATGTCATTTTACCATTTCTTTGTTTGAATCAGAATCTAAGTAGGGTCATATATTTTATTTTATTTATTATTTATTTTTGTTTTATTTTTTGAGACAATGTCTCACTCTGTCACCCAGTCTGGAGTGCAGTGGCACGGTCTTGGCTCACTGCAACCTTCGCCTCCCGGGCTCAAGCCTCCTAAGTATGTGAGATTACAGGTGTGCGCCACCACACCCAGCTAATTTTTGTATTTTTAGTAGAGACGGGGTCTGGCTATATTGCCCAGCCTGGTCTTGAACTCCTGGGCTCAAGTGACCCTCCTGCCTTGGCCTCCCAAAGTGCTGGGATTACAGTGTGAGGCAGCATGCTCAACCTTATTTATTTAATTATTTATTTTAATTTATTAAGACAGAGTCTTGCTCTGTCACCCAGGCTGGTGCGCAGTGGTGCCAACCGTACTCAACCTTATTTATTTATTTATTTTAATTTATTAAGACAGGGTCTCATTCTGTCACCCAGGCTGGTGCACAGTGGTGCAATCTTGGCTTACTGCAGCCTCAACCTCCTGGGATGAAACGATCCTCCCACCTCAGCCTCCCAAGTGGCTGGGACCACAGACACGCACTACCACACCTGGCTAACTTTTGTAATTTTTGTAGAGACGGTGTTTTGCCATGTTGCCCAGGCCGGTCTTGAACTCCTGACCTCAAACAATTCGCCCACCTCCACCTCCCATGTAATCCCAGAATATAAAACGTGCTGGGATTACAGGTGTGCACCACCACGCTCGACCAGGGTCATATATTTTAGGTGGTTGCTCTGTACCTTGAGTTTCATTTCATATGTAGATTTCCCCCTCCATTTCTTCTTCTTTCCCAACCCCCCAGAAATGTATTTGTTGAAGGAACCAGGCTATTTGTCCTGTAGCACTTTGCTCCTCAAAGTGTGGTCCCTGGACCAACCAGCAGGATCAGCGTCACCTGGGAGCTTGTCAGAGCTGCAGGATCTTTAGCTGGGTCTAGTCATGGGCACCTGCAGTTCCAGCTACCCTGGAGGCTGAGGCAGGAGGATCACCTGAGTCTGGGAGGCAGAGGTTGTAGTGAGCTATGATAGCGCCACTGCACTCCAGCCTGGGTGGCAGAGCGAGACACTGCTTCTTTTTTAAAAAATTAAAATGGGCCGGGCGTGGTGGCTCACACCTGTAATCCCAGCACTTTGGGAGGCCGAGGTGGGCAGATCACCTAAGGTCAGGAGTTCAAGACCAGCCTGGCCAACATGGTGAAACCCCATCTCTACTAAAAATACAAAAATTAGCCTGGCGTGGTGACGGGCGCCTGTAATCCCAGCTACTTGGGAGGCTGAGACAGGAGAATCGCTTGAACGTGGGAGGTGGAGGTTGCAGTGAGCCGAGATTATGCCACTGCACTCTCTAGCCTGGATGACAGAGTGAGACTTCATCTCAAAAAAATAAATAAACAAAATTAAATAAATGCAGAGTCTCAGACCCCTTCCCATGCCTGCCAAATCAGAATCTGTATTTTGACAGGATCCCAGGGGCTTCCTGTGTATATTAAATCTGGAGAGGGCTGGCCTGGTTTCCCATAGCCTGGATCTGGCTGGTGCATTCCTGTGGTGGCGTTTTCACATTTTCCTTTGTCCCCCATATTTCCTGTAAACTGGGAGTTGGGTCCCAGGGTGCAATTAGATCAGGTTTGGTGTGGGCGGGACTGCTTCAGAGACAATGTTGTTTGTGGAGGCAGAGGCTGGCTGGATGGGCTCCACTGGGAAGATGGGAGAGGGGCAAGACAGTCTGAGGACACTTCCTGGAATTTTTTGTTTTGAGATAGGGTCTTGTTCTGTCACCCAGGCTGAAGTCCGGTGGTGCAATCATGGCTTACTGCAGCCTCGACCTCCCAGGATCAAGCGATTCTCTCATCTTAGCCTCCTGAGTAGCTGCAACTACAGATATGGACCACCATGCCTGGCTAATTTTTTATGTTTTGTAGAGATGGGGTCTCACTATGTTGCCCAGGCTGCTCTTGAACTCTTAGGCTCAAGTGACCCTCCCACTTCAGCCTCCCAAAGTTCTAGGATTACAGGTGTGAGCCACCACACTCTCTGGGTTTTGAATGAGTATGCTTGGGAGAGAAATGGGAAGGGCATTCCCAGTGTGGGGTGTGATGTGTGCAGAGACAGATGACAGGTTGCTCTGGGAAAGTTGGAGGAGGTTGGCCTGGCTGGATCAGAGGTGGGACAGTCTAAGGGTGACCTGTGAGCCATTTTGGAGCCTCTAACGCCCAGATGAGGACCTACAAATTGGCCCCAGAGTTTGAGGTCCAGAGTCAACCCTCCCTCCAGCCCACCCGTTTGCTCACCTCGTCCTCTTCTCCTCTGCCAGGTGGAACCCAACACAAAGCTATTTCCTGCCGTCTTCGTCCTGCCCACCCACCAGAACGTCATCCAGTTTGAGCTGGGGAAGCAGAAGGTACAAGTGCAGTGATGGGGGCGCTAATGGGGCCAGGCTGAGGCAGGAGATGTGGGGAGGCCAGGCGGGCAGAGCCACTGAAGGGGAGGGGGCAATCCAAGAGGTCTCCCTGGAAGTGGTGTGGTGGGACAGAGGGGGCTGGCCATCTTGACCCATGCGTGTCTCTCTGCCCTCAGAACATCATGCCGTTGTCAGCCGCCATGTTCCAAAGCGAGCGCAAGAACCCGGCCCCGCAGTGCCCACCGCGGCTGGAGATGCAGATGCTGATGCCAGTGTCCTGGAGCCGCATGCCCAACCACTTCCTGCAGGTGGAGACGAGGCGTGCCGGCGAGCGGCTGGGCTGGGCCGTGCAGTGCCAGGAGCCGCTGACCATGATGGCGCTGCACATCCCCGAGGAGAACCGGTCAGGGCCAGCCCAGCTATGCAGGGGTGGGCAGGTGTTGCAAGCCCTCTGGGGTCTGGGTCCCACTCAGTGCCCCTCCTCAACACAACCCCGGGATTCCAGACTACACCCCAGGAATCTCCAGACCTACCTCAGGGGACTCGGGCTCAGCTCAGACATCCCCAGATTACATCCCAGGGGGATTCAGACTCAACGCAGGAGGCTCTACACCATCCCAGTGGACCGCAGGCCCACCCTAAGAGAACCCAGACAATACCCCAGGGACCCAGACCCACTCCACAGGGCCCCAAACCCATCTCAGGGAGCCAGACCCACATCAACACCCCAGGGGGCCCCAAGTATACCCCAGGATCCCTGGACATGATTCAGGGAGGCTTGGATGCACCCTAGTCTCTTGGGCATACGCAGGGAGGCTTTAAGAAGAATCCCGTGGATATTTCAAACCCACCCCAGGGGACCCAGACACACCTAGGGCCACAGATGCGTTCACATGGATGGCAGGGTTACTCTTAAGAACTCTGAACGTGGCCAGGCACAGTGCCTCGCACCTGTAATCCCAGCATGTTGGGAGGCTGAGGCAGGCAGGTCACCTGAGGTCAGGAGTCTCTACTAAAAATACAAAAATTAGCCAGCTGTGGTGGTGTGCACCCATCGTCCCAGCTACTCAGGAGGCTGAGGCATGAGAATTGCTTAAACCCAGGAGGCGGAGGTTGCATTGAGCTAGGATCACGCCACTGCACTCCAGCCTGGGCAACAGAGCAAGATGCCATCTCAAAAAATAGAACTCTGAATGTGGGAGGAATCCCAGACTCACCCAGGAGGCTTCTGACATGCCTCTTTCTTTCCTTCCTTCCTCCCTCCCTCCCTCCCTCTCTCTCTCTCTCCTTCCCTTCCTTCCTTCCTTCCCCTCTCCCTCCCTCCCTCCCTCCCTTCCTTCCTTCCTCTCTCCCTCCCTCACTTCCTTCCTTTATTCATTCATCCATTCAACAAATAGCTTTGGGTCCCTCCTATGTGCTAGGTAGTATTCCAGGCTGGAGACACCAAGCCCCTGTGAAGTGACATTCTAGTAATCCTTGTACATAACTCAGGATGCTCGGACATGCCCAAAGGGACCCAGGGTCATCCCCAGGGCCCCAGACACACCCATTTATTAATTTATTCATTCAACAAATATTTATGGGTACAGTGGCTCATGTTTGTAATCTAAGCACTTCAGGAGGCTGAGGAGGAGGGAGGGTTGCTTGAGGCCAGGGGTTTGAAACCACCAGGAAGCACAGTGAGAACCCGTCTCCACATTTTTTTTTTCTTTTTAATTAGCTTGGCTTGGTGGCACACACATGTAGTCTCAGCTACTTGGGAGGCTGAGGCAGGAGGATTGCTTAAGCCCAGGAGTTCAAGGCTGCAGAGCTAGGATCGCACCACTGCACTCTAGCCTGGGCGACAGAGCAAGACCCCATCACTAAACAACAACAACAACAACAAATGCTAAGCACTTTACTATGTGCTAGGTGTGGTTTTAGGTGCTGGGAATATAACAAACAAAAGCAGAAACAAAACAGGCAGAAATGTCCTGCCCTTGGAATTTACATTCTAATGGCACTCAAACACAACTAGTATACTCAGACCTGCCAGAGGGGGACCCAGTCTGGGGGCCCAAACACATCTTGGAAACATCAGATGTTCTACATGGACTCTCAGACTCTTACGAAGTCCCAGACCATCCCAGGGACCCCAGAGGTATCCCAGGGGCCCCCAGATCCCTTAGGGACTTCCAGAACCATTGAAAGACTCCTAGACCCAGCTCCACTGCCCTCAAAGAACCCTAAGCTAGGAGGCCACTGGAACTCCCTGCTGCAGGCTTCGACACTCGTCTAAGCATCTCTGCCTTTCTGGGGTCTGTGCCTCTGTCTCCCATCTTCTCCCAGGATGGGTGAATTGATAGATGGAATGGTAGGGGTTTGAAGGAAAGACGAATGAATAAATGGGTGGATAGTGATGAAGGAAATGGAGGAAGAGATGGTGGCTTGACGGATGCAGGAGGCTCATTCATCTGTCCCTGTCTGTTTCCCACCTCTGCTGCAGGTGCATGGACATCCTGGAGCTGTCGGAGCGCCTGGACCTGCAGCGCTTCCACTCGCACACCCTGCGCCTCTACCGCGCTGTGTGCGCCCTGGGCAACAATCGCGTGGCGCACGCTCTGTGCAGCCACGTAGACCAAGCTCAGCTGCTGCACGCCCTGGAGGACGCGCACCTGCCAGGCCCACTGCGCGCAGGCTACTATGACCTCCTCATCAGCATCCACCTCGAAAGTGCCTGCCGCAGCCGCCGCTCCATGCTCTCTGAATACATCGTGCCCCTCACGCCTGAGACCCGCGCCATCACGCTCTTCCCTCCTGGAAGGAGCACAGAAAATGGTCACCCCCGGCATGGCCTGCCGGGAGTTGGAGTCACCACTTCGCTGAGGCCCCCGCATCATTTCTCGCCCCCCTGTTTCGTGGCCGCTCTGCCAGCTGCTGGGGCAGCAGAGGCCCCGGCCCGCCTCAGCCCTGCCATCCCGCTGGAGGCCCTGCGGGACAAGGCACTGAGGATGCTGGGGGAGGCGGTGCGCGACGGTGGGCAGCACGCTCGCGACCCCGTCGGGGGCTCCGTGGAGTTCCAGTTTGTGCCTGTGCTCAAGCTCGTGTCCACCCTGCTGGTAATGGCTTCCTCCTGCTTTCCTCTGTCCCATTCTTCTCCCACATTCCCAAAACTCCAGAGATACATGCATCAATCCTCCTCTATTTATGCATCCAACCACCCATTCATTCCCTCCTCTATACATCCATCCACCTTTCTTTTTATTATTATTATTATTTTTTTTCGAGACAGAGTCTCACTGTCGCCCAGGCTGGAGTGCAGTGGCGCAATCTCAGCTCACTGCAACCTCCGCCTCCCAGGTTCAAGCAATTATCCTGCCTCAGCCCCCCGAGTAGCAGGGACTACAGGCATGTGCCACCACGCCCCGCTAATATTTGTATTTTCAGTAGAGACTGCTTTCACCATGTTGGCCAGGCTGGTCTCAAACTCCTGACCTCCTGATCTGCCCACCTTGGCCTCCCAAAGTGCTGGGATTACAGGCGTGAGCCACCGTGTCCGGCCTCCATCCACCTTTCTATGTATCCTCCCACCATCTCCCTATCTTTCATTCACCTTTCCCTCCATCTGCTCACCTGTCATCTCTTTATGTTTATTCATCTCTTCTTTCTTCCTATTCATCTATCCAACCAACCATCATTCATCCATCCATCAATCCATCAGTCCTCCACCAGCCTTTCCATCCACCCATTCATCCTATCCATTCATGTGTATAGATCATCTTTCCATCAACAAGTCCATCTGCCTTTCTATCCTTTTGTTCTCCACCCACTCCATTCATTCATTCATGTACCCATCTATCCAAGTTTCAATCTATTTGCCCATCCATCTTTTCATTCATTCATACAGCAGTCCATCTACCATTCCATCTGTTCATCTATCCGCCTACCCATTTATGTATTAATCTAGCTTTCCTTCCGTAGGTCCAATAATCATCTCCTCCCACCTATGCGTCCATCCATACCTACATCCACAGATCCATCCGTTCCTCCAGTTCCCACCTACCCTTCATCCATCCATCCATCTCTCCATTCATATGTACGTACACCCATCCACCTACCCACAAATCCATTTAGCCATCCACACCCATCCATCTACCCGTTCCCTATCCTTCTCTCCATCCCTTGTATCATGTACCCTTTTATTCGTAGACCCATCTAACTATTCATTTATATATCCATCTTTTTGGTTTTGTTTGTGTGTTTGTTTGTTTTGAGACAAAGTCTTGCTCTGTCACCCAGGCTGAAGAGTGCAGTGGAGCAATCTCGGCTCACTGCAACCTCCGCTTCCCATGTTCAAGAGATTCTTCTGCCTCAGCCTCCCAAGTAGCTGGGATTACAGGTGCCCGCCACCATGCCCGGCTAATTTTTGTATTTTTAATAGAGATGGGGTTTCACCATGTTGACCAGGCTGGTCTTGAACTCCTGACTTTGTGATCTGCCCACCTCATCCTCCCAAAGTGCTGGAACTATAGGCGTGAGCCACCGTGTCCAGGCAAGACAGGGTCTCGCTCTGTCACCCAGGCTGGAGTGCAATGGCACAATAATGGCTCACTGTAGCCTCAACCTCCTGGGCTTCAGCAATCCTTCTACCTCAGCCTCCTGAATAGCTGGGACTACAGGTGTGCACTACCATGCCCAGGTAAATTTTAAATTTTTTGTAGAGGTGGAGTCTCGCTATTTTGCCCAAGCTGGTCTTGAACTCCTGGGCTCAAGCAATTCTCCCACCTTGGCCATCCAGTGTTAGGATTACAGGCATGAGACGCTCTGCTCAACCTAATTTTGTTTTTATTTATTATTTTTAATTTAATTTTATTTTGTAAGAGACAGGGTCATGCCCAGGCTAGAATGCAGTGGCATGATTGTAGCCCACTGCAGTCTTAAACTCCTGGGTTCAAGTGGTCATCTTGCCTCAGCCTCCCGAAGTACTGTGATTACAGGTGTGAGCCACCACACCTGGCCCCAACTTTTCATACACAAACCTATCCAGCCATGTGGCCAACCATCCCCCCACCCTCATGGCTATTCACTAATTTATCTATTTATCCACGTATTCATTTACTTCCTCATGCATCTATCAACCCATCCATCACCTACTCACCTACCTATACATCATTTATCCTTTTCTCATCCATCCACCCATCATCTCTTCCTCCATCATTTCCTTCATCTCTCCATCATCAGCCACTTATTCATCTTTCCTTCAAACCTCTACCATTCCAACTCGCGATTCATCCAGCCAGCCATCCAATCCTCCCTCCATTCATCCATCTCTCTCTCCCCTGCACCCTTCTTCCCTTTTGTCTACTCCCTCTTTACTTCCATATGTTAGCATCTTTTAAACTTTAATTTATTTTGTTTTTGAGACAGACTCTCCCTCTGTCATGCAGGCTGGAGTGCAGTGGCATAATATCAGCTCCCTGCAACCTCTGCCTCCCAGATTCAAGTGATTCTCTTGCCTCAGCCTCCTGAGTAGCTGGGAATACAGGCGTGCACCACCACACCCAGCTAATTTTTTTTTGTATTTTTGTAGAGACGGGGTTTCACCATGTTGGCCAGGCTGGTCTCGAACTCCTGGCCTCAAGTGATCCACCCGCCTTGGTCTCCCAAAGTGCTGGGATTACAGGTGTGAGCCTCGCCTCATGTGTTAGCATCTTCATTATGTTGACTGAGAGCTGGTGTATGCTGGGAGCTATGCAGGCGTAGGGTGTGTCCTGGGCCAGAGGACACGGCACATGCTTAGGCTTGGGAGAAAGGACACTCGCCTGTGATGGGAGAGGCACTCATATTTGGCTCTGTGGTCTGGGCTGTGTGGGTGGGACACAGGGTGTGGACCTGGGTGGCTCTTAAGGAGGGTGGATGGCAAGGTGGGGGATGCCATTCCTGCTGTGGGAGGAATCGGATCAGCCAATGCAGGAATGATTGGCATGTGCATGAGGGGCAGGTCTGGAGAATGAGGCCAGGGCCTGATGATGGAGGCCTTGCAGGCCACAGTGAAGAACCGAGACTTTGTCCTGTAGGTGATGGGCATCTTTGGCGATGAGGATGTGAAACAGATCTTGAAGATGATTGAGCCTGAAGTCTTCACTGAGGAAGAAGAGGAGGAGGACGAGGAGGAGGAAGAGGATGAAGAGGAAGATGAGGAGGAGAAGGAGGAGGATGAGGAGGAAACAGCACAGGAAAAGGAAGATGAGGAAAAAGAGGAAGAGGAGGCAGCAGAAGGGGAGAAAGAAGAAGGCTTGGAGGAAGGGCTGCTCCAGATGAAGTTGCCAGAGTCTGTGAAGTTACAGGTGGGCTGCTGCTTCCTGCTTTTCGGCCTCTGTCCATCTGGGCTGGGAGACACAGGGTAGGTGGGATGTGAGTCTGGACTTCGTCCTCAGGCAGTGGGGAGCTGTGGAAATGCATATGGCAGTGAGCAATGCCAACTTGGAAAGATCTCTGTTTTCCATGGAGATGAGACCATGGAGAAGGCAGTCTTTTTGTTTGTTTTTTGTGACAGAATTTTGCTCTGTCACCCAGGCTGGAATACAGTGGTGCGATCTCGGCTCACTGTAACCTCCGCCTCCCGGGTTCAAGCGATTCTCCTGCCTCAGCCTCCTGAGTAGCTGGGATCACAGGCATGCGCCACCACGCCCAGCTAATTTTTTGTATTTTTAGTAGAGATGGGGTTTCGCCATGTTGGCCAGGCTGGTCTCGAACTCCTGACTTCAGGTGATCCACCCGCCTCGGCCTCCCAAAATGCTGGGATTACAGGCGTGAGCCACCATGCCTGAGGAAGGCAGGCTTAAGGTTCCAGGCAGGAAATGATTTTGGCTGGACCTGGGCAGGGCCATGGAGAGGGGAGAGGAAGCAAGAGAAGTTTCAAGGAAGTCCTGATGGTCTCACCTCCATCTCTCCTCCCGCACGGCTGTCCTTCCACAGATGTGCCACCTGCTGGAGTATTTCTGTGACCAAGAGTTGCAGCACCGTGTGGAGTCCCTGGCAGCCTTTGCGGAGCGCTATGTGGACAAGCTCCAGGCCAACCAGCGGAGCCGCTATGGCCTCCTCATAAAAGCCTTCAGCATGACCGCAGCAGAGACTGCAAGACGTACCCGCGAGTTCCGCTCCCCACCCCAGGAACAGGTCATCTGACCCCTGACGCTGGCCACTTTTACTGTCTAAACCCCAACCTCAACATCTCCTGACTCTGATCACTGAGGACCCTCAACCTCTAAACCCGTGCTTGACCCCTGACCCTAGTGATACATTTATCTCCTACTCTCTGAATCAACCTGACCTCTGAGTCACCTCAGACTGATGCTGACTTTTTTCAAACCTCTGGCCCTAGTCTCCCAAATAGTCTTCATTAACTCACATTTTGACTCATGACCTTAGACATGGACTAACAATTGCATCTTCTATCTCTGATCTCAGAGTTCCTGCTTTGGGATCTCAGACCCTCATTCTAATCTTTGACCTTCCCCTAGATCAATATGCTATTGCAGTTCAAAGATGGTACAGATGAGGAAGACTGTCCTCTCCCTGAAGAGATTCGACAGGATTTGCTTGACTTTCATCAAGACCTGCTGGCACACTGTGGTAAGGAGTGGGGATCAGAGAGTCCTCCCCATGCTAACTTTCTCTCGAGACCTCTCCAGAAGTTTCCCTAAGATTTCCTGACAACCCTCTACAGTATCGGTGCTATGTAACTATTGGTTGAATGAATGAATGAGTGAGTGAATGAATGTGTTAGTGAACAGTTAGATAATGCGTGTTTATATGGGTATTTGGGTGGATGGCTATAAGCCAGATAAATGAATGGGTATGTGAATTGATGGATAGAAGAAGTGGGTAAAAAATGGCTGGCTGGATAGATGGATGGATGAAGAGAAGGATGGATGGATGGTTGAGAACTGGGTGGAGAGATGGCTGGCTGGGTGGAAGGACAGATGGATGACCTCCATAGTTTCTGATGAGAAGTCTGCTGATAGTCTTACTGAGACTCCCTTACACATGATGAATTATTTTTCCTTGGCTGACTTTTAAGATTTTCTCTTTGTCTTTGCCTTTCAACAATTTAGTATGACGTGTCTAGGTGTAGAGCTCTTTGAATTTATCCTGTTGGAAGTTTGTTGAGTTTCTTGGATATATACTTACTTTTTATCAAAGTTGGAATATTTTTGACAATTATTTATTCAAATACTTTTCTGCCCCTTTCCTCTTCCTCTGGGACTCTCATTATGCATATATTGGTACACTTGATGGCATCCCACAGGTCTCTGAGGCTTTCTTTCATTTTGCTTTTTTTTTTTTTGAGACGGTCTCACTCTGTCACCCAGCAGGAGTGCAGGGGCACAATCTAAGCTCACTGCATCCTCTGCCTCCTGGACTCAAGCCATCCTCCTACCTCAGCCTCCCAAGTAGCTGGGAGAACAGGTGTGTGCCACCACGCCTGGCTAATTTTTTAATTTTTTTATAGAGTCGGGGTTTTGCTATATTGCCCAGGCTGGTCTTGAACTCCTGGGCTCAAGCAATTTGCATGCCTGGGCCTCCCAAAGTGCTGGATTACAGGTGTGAGCCACCGCACCTGGCCCATTTTTCTTCATTCTTTTACTTTTCTGTTCTTCAGGCTAGACAATCTCTATGTCCTATCTTCAAGTTCACTGACTGTTTCTCCTATCAGCTCAAATATGCTGTTGAACCCCCCTAGTAATTTTTTATTTGTTATTTTATTTTTCAACTCCAGAATTTCTATATTTTAACAGTCTGCCTTTTTATTAGTATTCACTACTGGATAAGTCACTATTATGATATTTCCTTTTAATTCTTCAGACATGGTTTCCTTTAGTTCTTTGAACATATTTGCAAAATTGATTTAAAAGATAAATGTTTGATAGAATGAATAAATGAACAAATACATGAACATACAAAGAAATAAATGAGGCCAGGGGTGGTGGCTCATGCCTGCAATCCCGGCATTTTGGGAGGCTGAGGTGGGTGGATTGCTTGAGCTCAGGAGTTCAAAACCAGCCTGGGCAACATGGCAAGACCCCCATCTCTACAGAAAAAGATACAAAATTAACAGGGCATGGTGGCATACACCTGTAGTCCCAGCTACTCAGGAGGCTGAGGTAGGAGGATGGCTTGAGCCTAGGAGGCAGAGGTTGCAGTGAGTTGACATCATGCTACTGCTCTCCACTGCAACAGAACAAGACACTGTCTCAAAAAAAAAAAAAAAAGGAAATGAAAAACTCCATGCATGCATGCACATATGCACAAATAAATAAGTGAGTGTGTAAGCAGGTGAATAAGCAAACTAATGAATGACATTTCCCGCCTTCTTGACCACTTCCAGGAATTCAGCTGGATGGAGAGGAGGAGGAACCAGAGGAAGAGACCACCCTGGGCAGCCGCCTCATGAGCCTGTTGGAGAAAGTGCGGCTGGTGAAGAAGAAGGAAGAGAAACCTGAGGAGGAGCGGTCAGCAGAGGAGAGCAAACCCCGTGAGGACTGGGGTCACTGGGGAGAGGGCAGGGGTGGGGTGGGTAGCCCCATGCCTGCGGAGCCTCTGGGTCCCAAAGAGGGCATGAGGACAGATGCAAGGGAGGGGTAGACAGGCAGGAGTGAGAGGGGAAGAGTGGCGGGCAAAGTAGAAGCAGGCGTGGTGGCTCACGCCTGTAATCCCAGCACTTTGGGAGGCTGAGGCGGGTGGATCACTTGAGGTCAGGATTTGGACACCAGCCTGGCCAACATGGTGAAACCCCCTTCTCCACTAAAAATACAAAAATTAGCTGGGTGTGGTGGTGCATGCCTATAATCCCAGCTACTTGGAGACTGAGGCACGAGAATTGCTTGAACGCAGGAGGTGGGGGTTGCAGTGAGCCCAGATTGCGCCACTGTACTCCAGCCTGGGTGACAGAGCGAGACTCTGTCTCAAAAAAAAAAAACAAAAACAAAGATGCATGCTGGAGGTTTGCCTCCAGAGATGGGGGCTGTAGAACGTGTGTGTTGGACCAGGGTGACACAGCCTACCAGCTTAGTGGCAAACCTCTAACTAAGGGATGGCGGTAACCCTGAACCACTGTGGCTTCCGTGGCCTTGGGGCTTCTCTTTTCTTTCTTGATGAGAGGATTACCATGCTGAGGGATTAGACAAGCAGCTATCATTAATGTTGGGCCAATGTGTTATTTTGCAAACTGTATATTAGCCACATCTAACAAGGACAGATTTCCTGACGTTGGTACAGGTTTTATCCCGCAACATTCAGGAAACTTTTATGGGGCCAACTATGGGCCAGGCACTGTTACCAGGGCTGGGAAATACAGCCGAGGGGGGAAAGTCAAAGCCCCTGCCCACGAGTTTAGATTTTTTCTTTTTTTTTTTTTTTTTTGAGGCAGGGTCTCACTGCGTCGCCCAGGCTAGATAGAGTGCAGTGGCGCGATCTTGGCTCACTGCAACCTCCGCCTCCTGGGTTCAAGCGATTCTCCTGCTTCAGCCTCCGGAGTAGCTGGGACTACAGGCGCGCAGCACCATGCCTGGCTAATTTTTGTATTTTTAGTAGAGACGGGGCTTCACCATGTTGGCCAGGCTGGTCTCAAACTCCTGACCTCAGGTGATCCACCCGCCTCGGCCTCCCAAAGTGCAGGGATTACGGATGTGAGCCACCGCGCCCAGCCAAATCCACAGTATTTTTATAGAACAAGTGGGATTGTGACATGTGCCTTCAAAGGTGCATGGCGAAGTGCTTCTGGTCGGCTCTGGTATCTTGCAGTTGTACAGTTTATTATTCCTGTTGAAATTTTTAGGAAGCCCTTGTGGGCTGGATATTAGGGTGAACAGAACAGAGAGATTCTTGGGCAAATAGAAAAAAGTTTGCCAGGCTGGGCACAGTGGCTCACACCTATAACCCTAGCCCTTTGGGAGGCCACAGTAGGAGGATCACTTGAGCCCGGGAGTTCGAGGCTGAAGTGAGCTGTGATAGCCCCACAGCACCCTAGCCTGGGCAACAGAGCAAGACACTGTCTCTAAAAGAAAAAAAGGAAAACAATCTGCTAGAATCTGCCTGCTCCCAGCAGGTGGAGGGCGCGGGTGGTAGTAACTGGGAAAACTTCTGGAACAGGGGGCCCCTTCCACATTGTTCTGGTCCAAGGCCCCATGTGCCGACCTGCCCTGCATGGTGCTCCAAGCCTTGCGTTGTCTCCTTCCCAGGGTCCCTGCAGGAGCTGGTGTCCCACATGGTGGTGCGCTGGGCCCAAGAGGACTTCGTGCAGAGCCCCGAGCTGGTGCGGGCCATGTTCAGCCTCCTGCACCGGCAGTACGACGGGCTGGGTGAGCTGCTGCGTGCCCTGCCGCGGGCGTACACCATCTCACCATCCTCCGTGGAAGACACCATGAGCCTGCTCGAGTGCCTCGGCCAGATCCGCTCGCTGCTCATCGTGCAGATGGGCCCCCAGGAGGAGAACCTCATGATCCAGAGCATCGGGTGAGACACCGCCCTTCCCCCTTACTTTGCATATCCCCTTGAGTAATGAATACCCTCAGGATACAATAACATTCCCTTCCCCAACTTCTGGCCCATCCTCTGGGTGATCTCAGTCTCTCGATGGCTAGCTCACCTCCTGGGTAATGTCTCCTTCCCTTACCTCTCCGCCCTCAGTGGTAGCAGCTCCACTTCTGTGTGACTCTCAGCAGGACATTCCCCCTTTTTTTTTTTTTGTGAGACTGAGTCTCACTCTGTCACCCAGGCTGGAGTGCAATGGCGCAATCTCAGCTCACTGCAACCTCCGCCTCCCAGGTTCAAGCAATTCTCCTGTCTCAGCCTCCCAAGTAGCTGGGATTACAGGCACGCACCACCATACCAGGCTAATTTTTTATATTTAGTAGAGACAGGGTTTCACCATGTTGATCAGACTAGTCTCGAACTCCTAACCTCAGGTGATCCACCCGCCTCGGCCTCCCAAAGTGCTGGGATTAGAGACGTGAGCCACCACACCCAGCTGAGGTTTACCCTTTTTGAGCTTCAGTTTCCTCATCTGTAAAACCGGGGAGAGCCAAGCCTACTCTGAAGGGTTGTGCTGTGGCTTCAGTGAGCTCATGCGAATAATAATAATTATGGTAGCAGTATTGAGCACTCATTGTCAAATAAATCTCATTCACACAGTAAACATTTATTAAGCACCTACTTCATGCCAGGCATTTCTAGGTGTTTTTGAGACAGGGCCTCACTCTGTTGCCCAGGCTAGAGCGCAGTGGCCCAATCACAGCTCACTGCAGCCTCAACTTCCTGGGCTCAAGCGATCCTCCTGCCTCAGTCTCCTGAGTAGCTGGGACTACAGACACACACCACCATGCCCAGCTAATTTGTAAATTTTTTTGTAGAGGTAGGGTCTTGCTATGTTGCCCAGGCTGGTCTTGGATTCCTGGGCTCAAGTGATCCTCCTGCCTTGGCCTCCCAAAGGGCTGGAATTACAAGGCATAAGCCACCATGCTGGGACAACATTTGACAAAGGGCAACATGGCAAAGATCTCTGCCCTAGAGGAGCCTGCCTTGGGTGCACGCCTCAGTCTCCTTATGAGGGAAACAGGGACCCTTCCTCCCACAGTGGCTGTAGGAATTTTTTTTTTTTTTTTTTTTGAGATGGAGTCTTGCTCTGTTGCCAAGCCTGGAGTGTGCAATGTCTGCTCACTGCAACCTCTGCATACCGGGTTCAAGCGATTCTCCCACCTCAGCCTCCTGCGTAGCTGGGATTACGGGTATGCGCCACCACGCCTGGCTAATTTTTGTATTTTTAGTAGAAATGGGGTTTCACCATGTTGGCCAGGCTGATCTCGATCTCCTGACCTCAAGTGATCCTCTAGCTTCGGCCTCCCAAAGTGCTGGGATTACACGCATGAGCCACCGCACCTGGCCAGCTGTAGGAATTGAGTGAGTTCAGATCTGTAAAGGGGGTGGTGCTAGGCACAGAGTGAGAGGGTCAAGAATGCCAACGCTGTCACAGTGGTGGCTATGGCCCTCTCCGGACCTGGGCCCCTGGTGACCCCGCACACTCTGCCCGTGCACAGGAACATCATGAACAACAAAGTCTTCTACCAACACCCGAACCTGATGAGGGCGCTGGGCATGCACGAGACGGTCATGGAGGTCATGGTCAATGTCCTCGGGGGTGGCGAGTCCAAGGTGAGGGCCCAGGCAGGTGCTGGGGAGCTCAGGGGAGGCAGCCACAGAGGGCAGGCCCTGACCACCCTGCCTGTCCCAGGAGATCCGCTTCCCCAAGATGGTGACAAGCTGCTGCCGCTTCCTCTGCTATTTCTGCCGAATCAGCCGGCAGAACCAGCGCTCCATGTTTGACCACCTGAGCTACCTGCTGGAGAACAGTGGCATCGGCCTGGGTGAGAACCCCCGAGCCCAGGGGCTGTCCCCCAGAACCCACTCCTGGCACCCCGTCCAGGCCTGCCCCACTTTCCACCAGCTCACTCATTCAACAAACACTCCCTCTCAACTGTGGTTCTGGCCCTGTAATGAGTAATGCTGGGGACACAATAGTGACCCCAATAGTGACAGCCCAGAGTGGTCAGAGCTTGGATGAGGGAAGTACAGACCAGAGGAGGCACCTGATCCAGGTTGGAAAAAGGGTGGTCAGGGAGGGCTTCCCAGAGGAGGCGAGACAAGCAGGAGTGAGATGTTCTCCCCACCTCTCGCCCCTGCAGGCATGCAGGGCTCCACGCCCCTGGACGTGGCTGCTGCCTCCGTCATTGACAACAATGAGCTGGCCTTGGCATTGCAGGAGCAGGACCTGGAAAAGGTGTGGAGGGCAGGGCTGGGCCCCGGGCCTAACGGAGGAAATCGGGCCGCTACCCGGCTGCTTGGGACACCTGCTGATTCCAAACTCATTCTGGGGGGCAATTCTGGATGGTCCAGTGCCCAACCAGAAGGAGACTAATTTGCAGGGAGAGAACGGCACCCAGTTGTTCATTCATGGGATGCTTCCTGGCTGTGGGCCGGTCCGCACTCCACGCTTCCCGTCTGGGGGTTAGGTCCGCAGTCTACGCTTCCGGGATGGGGGCGGATCCGCACTCTAACTTCCAGGCTGGGGGCGGATCCGCAGTCTACACTTCCGGGCTGGGGGCGGATCCGCACGCTACGCTTCCGGGTTGGGGGCCGATCCACAGTCTAGGCTTCCAGCCAGGTGGCCTTGGCACATTTCTTCGCTCTCCGAGCTTCCACTTCTGTGTACAGTGGTGAAATGCGTGGGCTCCAGACTTCAGCAACTTTGCTTCTGCTCCCCTCGCTCCCTGGCTGTGTGGCCTTGGATAAGTGACTTAGACTCTCCAGACCCCTGTTGTCTCATCTGTACAATGAATGTAGTCATAGAAACGACTTCATGGAGTCATTCTGAGGATTAAATGAATTAATCCAGTAAAGTGTTTGTAAAGGGGCAGTCAGTAACGTTAGCTGCTGTTATATTATCATTCAACAAATATGTAGTGTTCGCTTACCATATGCAAAGCAGTAGCAATATGACAGTCAAAAATCCCTGTCTGGCCAGGCAAAGTGGCTTACGTCTGTAATCCCAGCACTTTGGGAGGCCGAGGCAGGAGGATCACTTAAGCTCAGGAGTTTAAGACCAGCCTGGACAATATAGGGATACCTTGTCTCTACAAAAAATACAAAAATTAGGTGGCTGTAGTGGCACGTAACTGTAGTCCCAGCTACTCAGGAGGCTAAGGTGGGAGGATTTGATAGAGCCTGCGAGGCTGAGGCTGCAGTGAGCTATGATCACACCACTGCACTTCACCTCAGGGACAGAGCGAGACCCCTTAAAAAAAAAAGTGGCCAGAGAAAGCCTCATTGAGAAAGTGACATTTGTGTAAAGCTCTGAAGGAAGGTGACAGGTCAGGTGGGCATCATGGGGAAGAGCATTCTAGGCAGCGGGAACAGCCAGTGCAAAGGCCCTGAGGCAGGAGCAAACCTCATAAGTTGGAGGAACAGCAGAGAGACAGCTGTGGCTGGAGCAGAGGTAGTGAGGGTGAGGGCAGGAGGTGACAGGTGGGTCATGTGGCATCTCATCGGTCACAACAAGGGCTCTGGCTTTTACCCTGAGTGAGAGGAGGCCAGGATTCTGAGCAGAGGAGGGACGTGACCTGACTCAGGTGTTCACAGGGTCCCTCTGGCTATGTGTGGGGAACAGATCGAGGGGAAGGCAGAAGGACAGGAGGACAGGGAGGAGGCTCGTGTTGTGGTCCAGGTGGGAGACAAGGGTGGACAGAACCGCTACAGGAAAGGGGTCTGGATCCAGGACCAAAGAGAAGGTTCTTGGATCTCATGCAAGAAAGAATTCAGGGCAACTCCACAGAGTAAAGTGAAAGCAAGTTTATTAGGAAAGTAAAGGAATAAAAGAATGGCTAATCCATAGACAGAGCAGCCCCAAGGGCTGCTGGTTGCCCATTTTTATGATATTTCTTGATGATATGCTGTTTAGCATAACAAGGGGTGGATTATTCATGCCTCCCCTTTCTAAACCATGTAGGGTAACTTTCTGATATTGCCATGACATTTGTAAACTGTCGTGGCGCTGGTGGGAGTGCAGCAGTGAGGACGACCAGAGGTCACTCTCGTTGCCATCTTGGTTTTGGTGGGTTTTGGCCGGCTTCTTTACTGCAACCTATTTTATCAGCAAGGACTTTATGACCTGTATCTTGTGCCAACCTTCTATCTTGTTCTGTGACTTAGAATGCCTTAACCATCTGGGAATGCAGCCCAGTAGGTCTCAAGCTCCTGTTCGAGATGGAGTTGCTATAGTTTACAGGCCTCTGACAGGACCAGGGCTAATGGGACGAGGGATCAGAGCTGAACCGGACTGAGGAGCCGCAGGGCAGGGCAGGGCAGGGCAGAGGGCTGAGCCCCAGGAGGAAGGTGGCATGGGTCTGGTCTCTGACTGGGCCCCTTCTGCCCCCAGGTTGTGTCCTACCTGGCAGGCTGTGGCCTCCAGAGCTGCCCCATGCTTGTGGCCAAAGGGTACCCAGACATTGGCTGGAACCCCTGTGGTGGAGAGCGCTACCTGGACTTCCTGCGCTTTGCTGTCTTCGTCAACGGTGAGGAGGGGGTGGCAGTGGCAGAGCGGGAAGTATGGAGTCACTGGTCACACACCTCCCTCGAGATGACTGCTCGCACCCTGAGCCACAGATGGGGTCCAGGCAGGAATCCCTTCCAGCAGGCCTGGGGCTGGCAGGGGCCTGTGTTACCCCTGGAGGTGTTGGGTCCTGTGGCTGGCAGTGTTGGATCCTGGGGCTGGCGGGAGCCTGGTGTTACCCCTAGAGGTGTTGGGTCCTGGGGCTGGCAGGGGCCTGGTGTTACCTCTGGAGGTGTTGGGTCCTGGAGCTGGATGGGACCTGTGTTACCCCTGGAGGTGTTGGGTCCTGGGGCTGCATGGGGAGGTCTCTGATGGTGGCTCATGAGACCCCCTTTCCCCACGCGGGTGGCCAGGTGAGAGCGTGGAGGAGAACGCCAATGTGGTGGTGCGGCTGCTCATCCGGAAGCCTGAGTGCTTCGGACCCGCCCTGCGGGGTGAGGGTGGCTCAGGGCTGCTGGCTGCCATCGAAGAGGCCATCCGCATCTCCGAGGACCCTGCGAGGGATGGCCCAGGCATCCGCAGGGACCGGCGGCGCGAGCAGTGAGTCTCCCAGCCCCCTCCTCAATAGAGCAACCCGCCCTCCCTGGCCCCTGGCTGCCTCCCCAACCCACCCACCTTCCCTGCAGCTTTGGTGAGGAACCGCCTGAAGAAAACCGGGTGCACCTGGGACACGCCATCATGTCCTTCTATGCCGCCTTGATCGACCTGCTCGGACGCTGTGCACCAGAGATGCATGTGAGACCCTGAGCCAGGGCAGGATGGGAAGGGAGGGCAGGCACAGCCGCCTTGAATGCCTCATGCAGGCACTCGGTGACACGGAGTGAGCTCCCATACGTGGGTGGTCCTGGACTAGCAATGTTGGGGACACAACAGTGACCAAGACAGCCCCAGGGCCTGGTCTCACAGAGCTCCCAGTCCAATGGGGGAGACGGACAGTGACACCCAGAGTGGTCAGGGCTGGGATGGGGGAGCACAGGAAGAGGGGTCGGGGCTGGGATTGCGGGGCACACGGAGAGGACTCAGGATGGGGATGGGGAACCCAGGGAGAGGGGTCAGGATGGGGATGGGGTCACAGGGATAGGGGTCGGGGCCAGGATGAGGGGTTGCAGGGAGAGGGGTCAGGATGAGGTTGGGGGGAACAAGGAGAGAGGTCGGGACTGGGGTAGGGGGGAAAAGGCAGAGGAACGAGGGCTGGAAACTCTAGACAGCCTCCTGAGAAAGAGGCCTGCTCTACCCTCCTGTGTGGTAAGGGAGGGAGCAGAGCAGTCACTGAGTGGGGCACCAGCGCCTGATGAGTGCCCCTCTCCCTCCCCCTACTCCCCAGCTAATCCAAGCCGGCAAGGGTGAGGCCCTGCGGATCCGCGCCATCCTCCGCTCCCTTGTGCCCTTGGAGGACCTTGTGGGCATCATCAGCCTCCCACTGCAGATTCCCACCCTGGGCAAAGGTGCGGAGGGGATGGAACTTGGCGAAGGAGTGATGCTGGGGAGGGAGCGGCTGGGTCCGCAGGGCATCCCCGAACCCACCCTCCCTGCCTGCAGATGGGGCTCTGGTGCAGCCAAAGATGTCAGCATCCTTCGTGCCGGACCACAAGGCATCCATGGTGCTCTTCCTGGACCGTGTGTATGGCATCGAGAACCAGGACTTCTTGCTGCACGTGCTGGACGTGGGGTTCCTGCCCGACATGAGGGCAGCCGCCTCGCTGGACACGGTGAGCAGCCCTGCCCAGCCTGGCCACCCTCCCCACTTCCACAGAGGGACAGGAGATGGGTCACGGTAGAGCAGCAGCAGCTGCTTTTGTTTTTCTTGGGATTGTGGACGTATCATAATCCCCAATACCATCAAGATAGAAAATGAAAACGAAGAAACACTGAATTCCGATGAAGGGTGAGTAGGAATCTCCAAGACCTCCAGTTATAAGAAATCATCATTTGAGGCCAGGCGTGGTGACTCGCGCCTGTAATCCCAGCACTTTGGGGAGCCGAGGCGAGCGGATCACAAGGTCAGGAGTTCGAGACCAGCCTGACCAACATGGTGAAACCGCATCTCTACTAAAAGTACAAAAATTAGCCAGACGTGGTGGCGCACACTTGTAATCCCAGCTACTCAGGAGGCTGAGGCAGGAGAATCACTTGAACCGGGGAGGCGGAGGTTGCAGTGAGCCGAGATCGTGCCGCTGCACTCCCGCCTGGCAATGGAGCGAGACTCCATCTCAAAAAAAAAAATTTGTTCGCAGTATTGGTTTGGCACTGTGGACACACAGAACTCTGTACAGGAACGGCAATAACAGAAGGGTGACAGGGCAAGGAAGATGAGCACTGAGAAGTGACCACCGATTTAGCAAAGTCAAGGTCACTGGAAATGGGGATGAGCAGTTTCAGCAGGGGACAGAAGCCTTCCGAGAGGGGGTTTAAGAGAGCCTGGGGCTGTGCATGGTGGCTCACCCCTGTAATAACTTTGGGAGGCTGAGGCGGGCGGGTTGCTTGAAGCCAGGATTTTGAGACCAGCCTGGGCAACATGGAGAGATCCTGTCTCTACAAAAAAATTTAAATATTAGCTGGGCATGGTGGTGCACACCTGTAGTCCCCTCTACTAGAGAGGCTGAGGTGGGAGAATCACTTGAGGGACAGACATTGAGGCTGCAGTGAACCATGATTACACCTCTGCATTCCAGCCTGGGCGACAGAGCGAGATCTTATCTCAAAAAAAAAAAAGAAAAATAAATTAGCTAGGCGTGGAGGTGCGTCCCTGTAGTCCTAGCTACTAGGGAGGCTGAGGCAGGAGGATCACTTGAGCCCAGGAATTCGAGGCTACAGGGAGCTATGATTGCACCACTGCACTCCAGCCTGGGCGACAGAGACCCCTGTCTCTAACAGATGAAAAAGAATGTATTACAGGAAGAAAGATGAGGGTTAGAGAGGAGATAAGCGTGCAGACCATTGATATTTACAGAAGAGCCAAATCTGTAATGGGGTTCATTAATCTCATCAACCAGTTGTGTGTGTTTGAAATTTCACATAATCCAAAGTAGTAAGTGCTGGGGTGGGGGCTGTGGGCATAGGGGTGTGGGCATAGGGTGGGAGGAGGGTGGTAGAGATTGGGAGGAGCAGGTTTTGGGGGAGTCATCAGAAGCTTGGATCCTTTGGCCACAGTCGCTCAAGACAGGTGCCAGAGCAGCCCCAGGGGTGTGCAGCGGGCCTGATATCCTCACCCTGCGCCCTAGGCCACTTTCAGCACCACCGAGATGGCGCTGGCGCTGAACCGCTACCTGTGCCTGGCCGTGCTGCCGCTCATCACCAAGTGTGCTCCGCTCTTTGCGGGCACAGAACACCGCGCCATCATGGTGGACTCTATGCTGCATACCGTGTACCGCCTGTCTCGGGGTCGTTCGCTCACCAAGGCGCAGCGTGACGTCATCGAGGACTGCCTCATGTCGCTCTGCAGGTGGGGCGGGGCAGGCTTCAGGGTGGGGCAGGGGCAGGGGGAGGGGGAGGGGGAGGGGGAGGGGGAGGGGCAGGGGCAGCAGAGCGGGCCTGGACGGGGGGTTCTACATCTTGTGCATTGTCCCGCAGGTACATCCGCCCGTCGATGCTGCAGCACCTGTTGCGCCGCCTGGTGTTCGACGTGCCCATCCTCAACGAGTTTGCCAAGATGCCACTCAAGGTGAGGGCAAGCGCTCTTTAGCATCTCGTTTCCAGGCCGCACCCACTGGTTTGCTCTTCCCTCCTACTGCGGGGCTCATTTGTGTCGGCACTGCCCAGCCCAATTAACCTGCACTAGTTAGGGCAGCGTCCCCGTAGAAATCTCTTAGCATCCTTATTTGCATACTAGGATTCCCAGAACATTCACTTTGCGTCATTGATGCCTCCAGCGTTCCCTAATTAGCATTTAATTTGCTTAACAGTGAGCCAGCCCCCGCTTCAATTAGCATATATTTGCATGGAGCACACCACTTTCCCTAATTAGCATGTTTATTTGCATGCCTGGACCACCAGACTTCCACTATTCAAATGAGTGCATTTATTTGAATAAACATTATCACAGCTATTCTGAATATTTGCACACTGTCTCTCTTATTTTTTCATTTGCATGCTAATTTGCATAGAGATACCCCCAACTCAGATATCTTGACTATTTTGCATAATACATCGAAATCAGCTCCTATTTCAAATTTGCATTTTAGCCAGGCGCGGTGGCTCACGCCTGTAATCCCAGCACTTTGGGAGGCCGAGGTGGGCAGATCACTTGAGGTCAGGAGTTCGAGACCAGCCTGGCCAACATGGCGAAACCCCATCTCTACTAAAACTACAAAAATAAGCCAGGCATAGTGGAGCAGGCCTGTAATCCCAGCTACTCTGGAGGCTGAGGCTGGAGAATTTCTTGAACCTGGGAGGCGGAGGTTGCAGTGAGCCGAGATCGTGCCACTGCACTCCAGCCTGGTCAACAGAGTGAGACTCCACCTCAAAAAAAAAAAAAAAAATTTGCATTTTGGATAGTGGAGGCCCTCTTCCCAATTACCATATATTTGCATGGGGTGCAGCCTTTGTTTCTACTTGGTATGTTAATTTACATAAGCACAGATTGCTGCATCCATATGCCCATTTACTCACTACGTACCCATGGATTAATATTAGCACGCTTATTTGTGTAAAGCAATACCAGACACAACCAGCTCTAGTTTAATGCCCATTTTAACTCTAAATTAAGAATGCTAAATTTGCATACTAAGCTGTCTAGGACCACTCCTCAATAAACATACCATTTCTTCCCTTATTAGCATATCATTTGCATAACCCACACCTCCTTCATAATTTAAAAGCACTGGCATGCCTGTGTCTCTCTGGGCCTTCGTCTGCCTGCCATTCGCTGGTGCCCCCCTCATTTGTGTGTCCCCCTCTTGTTCCCACCCAGCTCCTCACCAACCACTATGAGCGCTGTTGGAAGTACTACTGCCTACCCACAGGCTGGGCCAACTTCGGGGTCACCTCAGAGGAGGAGCTGCACCTCACACGGAAACTCTTCTGGGGCATCTTTGACTCTCTGGCCCATAAGGTCTGGGCAGCAGGGAGCCCCAAAATGGCCTATGTGGAGGGTTTGGGGCCCAAAATTGGGGGTCCAGAGTGAAATCCCTCAATTTTGGGGGGTTCAAGGAGGAGAAGGTTCTGCAAGTTTGGATCTAGGAGGATCTATGGGTTGAGGCTTCAATTTGGAGGTTATGAAAGAGGGGGTGGACCTCTAGTTTGGGAGCTTGGAGAGGGCAATATGGGGATGATTTGAGCGTACAGTTGGGACTGACATTTGGGTTTCAAGGAGAGGGACCATAGTTCAGGTTTGGGGTTCAGGGAGGAGGGCTGATGATTGCAGTGTGTGAGTTTGAGGTCCTGGGGGTCAGTAAGGCTTATAGCGACCTCCTACCCCTGCTTCACCCGGTTTTCCCAGAAATACGACCCGGAGCTGTACCGCATGGCCATGCCTTGTCTGTGCGCCATCGCCGGGGCTCTGCCCCCCGACTATGTGGATGCGTCATACTCATCTAAGGCAGAGAAAAAGGCCACAGTGGACGCTGAAGGCAACTTTGATCCCCGGCCCGTGGAGACCCTCAAGTGAGGCCTGGGGGCTGGGAGACAGAGAGGAAGATTTCAGGGGTGGAGGGAACCCCAGCTCCAACATCTGCTGACCCTGTGCCCCCAACAGTGTGATCATCCCGGAGAAGCTGGACTCCTTCATTAACAAGTTTGCGGAGTACACACACGAGAAGTGGGCCTTCGACAAGGTTGGCCTCAGGGTCCTCCTATCCAAGAAACCCTCAAGACCCCAGCTTTCCCCCCGACCTGGTTCTTCCCTGAGGCCCCAGATCTCCCTGAGACCCCCCAGCCTTCCCTAAGACTCTTAGCTTGTTCTGGGACCCCCCAGGATTCTCTGTCCTCGGCTCCTCCAGGGTTGCCCCGTGTGTCCCCAACTGCTGCCTCCCCCTCACCCTGCCTCCCCTCCATCTCTAGATCCAGAACAACTGGTCCTATGGAGAGAACATAGACGAGGAGCTGAAGACCCACCCCATGCTGAGGCCCTACAAGACCTTTTCAGAGAAGGTGACCAGGCCTTGGGGCCCAGCATTGGGGGTCAAAATGAAACCCCCAAATTTGAGGATTCGGGGAGGAGTGAGGCAATTTCACATGTTTGCATCTAGGTGGATCTGTGGGTTAGGTCTCCCCATTCATGGACTTTGCCTTCTCTCAAACTTGGTAGAGTGGGTAGAGACTCCGAGAGAGTGGGTTTGATTCCTTGGCTGTAGTAAGACTTCTCGGAGACTCAAGTGTCTAATGGGATAAGGAGATTGGGTTTGGGAGGCTCTGTTACAGAGCAGGTAAGAGACTTCAGTTGGAATCCAGACTGGACCATTGCCTGGCCACATGGTCAGGGTTTTCTCCTTTGGGGTCCTTCCTCCACCCCTCTCTCATCCAATTCCACCAACTCCCCACCCTCCTGTCCACCCCAGGACAAAGAGATTTACCGCTGGCCCATCAAGGAGTCCCTGAAGGCCATGATTGCCTGGGAATGGACGATAGAGAAGGCCAGGGAGGGTGAGGAGGAGAAGACGGAAAAGAAAAAAACGCGGAAGATATCACAAAGTGCCCAGGTGAAGGCGGGGCCTGGGTGGAGGGCAGGGGCACAAGGGGGGGAGGGTCTAGAACAAGGGGCATGGCCAGACAGGGAAGGGATGGAGAGGAGAGGGGCCCCGGGAGGTAGGTGGGGCGAAAGGGGTGCAGAAACCTGAGATCTGGGAAAGGAGAGGGCAGGGGTCTGAAGAACTGCAAAGGGCAGAGGAGAGAAGGATGGGGTGGTTTAGAGACAGGGCCTTAAGGAGAGGACACGGGGTCTTGAGCCAGGGGAGGCTGGAGGGGGTAGAATGGACTAGTGGGGCCTGGGGAGGGGCTGGCCTGGGCTTCCTGCTAGCCCATCAGCCCACCTCCCATCTTCCCCTTGTCCTCTCAGACCTATGATCCTCGAGAAGGCTACAACCCTCAGCCCCCCGACCTTAGCGCTGTTACCCTGTCCCGGGAGCTGCAGGTGAGAGCCCTGATCCTTTTGGGGGGACATAGGGTGTCTTTGGGGGGGCTGGCATCCTCTGAATCTAGCCCTTGACTCTGCTGCATCCACTCCCAGGCCATGGCAGAACAACTGGCAGAAAATTACCACAACACGTGGGGACGGAAGAAGAAGCAGGAGCTGGAAGCCAAAGGTGAGGGCGCCCATGCCGCCCCCACGCGACCCCCGTGGATTCACCGTGTGGTTTTGCTGATTGCCTTCATGCCCCTGAAACTCGGTTTCTCCATCTGTAGATGGGAATAATAACAGCGTTTACCACCATGGGGTAATGAGATGAGCACCAGCAAGCAGTTTCCGTTATTCGTATCTTCATCTTTATCACCATAATTACGCATGCCGGGCACTGCAGGAACCACTTCAGTGAGAGTGGCCCGGGTCTTCCCCAGAGCCCTGATTTCTGGTCTTTGCCTCCCCAGGCGGTGGGACCCACCCCCTGCTGGTCCCCTACGACACGCTCACGGCCAAGGAGAAGGCACGAGATCGAGAGAAGGCCCAGGAGCTACTGAAATTCCTGCAGATGAACGGCTACGCGGTTACAAGGCACGCGGGTTGGGGCACCCGCAGAAGAGCAGCAGGCGGAACCCACCCGGCAAAGGCTGGGAGGGGCGGGGCCAGAGGGGGTGGATCCGAGAGGAACGGGGCCTGAGGAGCAAAGATGGAACCAGACGGGAGGAGCTGAGGGAGTGGGGCCTGGACACAGAGGCGGGGCCAGATGGGGAGGAGTTCGAAATGGGCGGGGCTTAAGAAGCACAGGCGGGACCAGAGAGGAGAGGAGGAAGAGAAGGGCGGGGCCCAGGGAGCAGAGGCGGGGCCAGAGAGTGGAGGAGACTGAGAGGGGCGGGGACCGGTGATTGGAGGCGGGACCAAAGAGGAGAGAAGGCTGAAAAGGGTGGGGCCCGGGGAACAGAGGTAGGGCCAAAGAGGAAGAGGCTGAGAGGGGCGGGGGCTGGGGAGCACAGGCGGGGCCAGAGAGGGGTGGGGAGGTACAGAGGGGTGGGGAGGTACAGAGGGGTGGGGAGGTACAGAGGGGTGGGGAGGTACAGAGGGGTGGGGACTGGTGAGTGGAGGCGGGACCAAAGAGGAGAGAAGGGCTGAGAAGGGCTGAGAAGGGCAGGGCCCGGGGAACAGACGTGGGGCCAAAGGGGAGGAGGCTGAGAGGGGCCGGCCCTGGGGAACAGAGGCGGGGCCAGAGAGGGGAGAAGGCTAAGTGAGGTGGGGCATGGGGGACTCAGAGTGGAGCCCCAACCTGGGGTGAAGCCAAAGCTGATAGAGACGGGGCCAGCAGGAGCAGAGGCGGACCTGAGAAGGGTGGGAAACTGTAGGGCCGGCGTCTGGGCTGATCATTCTCTCCACATCTCCATGCAGAGGCCTTAAGGACATGGAACTGGACTCGTCTTCCATTGAAAAGCGGTTTGCCTTTGGCTTCCTGCAGCAGCTGCTGCGCTGGATGGACATTTCTCAGGAGTTCATTGCCCACCTGGGTACGGAGAAATCCCCCCCGCTTATACCCACCCCACCTGCAGACACCAGTTCTGCAGACCAGACTCACCTAGGACACCTGTTCATGCACTCAATCCGTCCTCCCCTTATCTGATGTTTATTGAGCTTCTACTATGTGCCAGACACTGTTCTAGATGCTGGGGTACAGCAGTGAAGATGACAAATGACCCCTGCTCTCCTGCAACTACTCCTATGTTGGATTCAGGCAATTAGCATCATAAATAACTAAATCGTTTAGTGTTAGAAGGTGATCAGTGTTATGGGAAGAAGAAAACAATAGAGCCAGGTAGAGGGGATTGGGAGTGTGGAGCCAGTTGTAATTTTATTTTATTTCATTTTATTTTATTTTATTTTTATTTTTTATTTTATTTATTTATTTATTTTTGAGACAGAGTTTCAATCTTGCTGCCCAGGCTGGAGTGCAGTGGCACGGTCTCGGCTCACTGCAACCTCAGCTTTCCGGTTTCAAGCGATTCTCCTGCCTCAGCCTCCTGAGTAGCTGGGACCACAGGCACGGGCGCCACCACACCCAGCTAATTTTTTGTATTTTTTAGTAGAGACGGGGTTTCACCATGTTGGCCAGGATGGTCTCGATCTCTTGACCTCGTGATCTGCCGCCTCGGCCTCCCAAAGTGCTGGGATTAAAGGCGTGAGCCACCGCGCCCGGCTTGCCAGTTGTAATTTTAAATAGGGTGTTCCAGAAAGACTTTGATGAGAATGTGATATCTGAGGCAAGCCATGAAGGAGGTAAGAGAGGAGCTGTGTGGACCTCTGGGGGCATCTGTTCCTTGCAGGCAAAGGAACAGCGAGTGCAAAGGCCCTGAGAGGTCCCTGGTGTGAATGTCAGGATGCCCTGTAGCTGAAGCAGAGTCATCGAGGGGGACGGTGAGATAAACGAGGTCACAGAGGTGACTGGGGCAGATCATGCAGGGCTTTGCAAGCTGTGATGAGGACTTTGACCTTACCTGGAGTGAGATGGAGTTGGGGGTTGGGGGCTGAGCCGAGGAGGGACGTGATCCATAATTCTGGTGTTCACAGGGTCCCTCTGGCTTGACTAGGGTGGGGACAGGAGCCGAAAAGCGTGAGAACTGGGCAGATTTCTGGATCTATTTTGAAGGCTGAGGCTGCTGGGGTGCCCCCAGTGCCTCTTACGCCACTAAGAATTACAGCTAGGCCCTACAATCCCCTCCAGTTTCCCTTAGAGACCCCCCCAGCATTCCCCTTGAGAGCTACCCTCAGGAACCCCCAGATTCCCTCCAGGTGAGTGGCAGAGCAGGATTCGCTGTCACGTCTCACCTCAAAGCCTGCCTGCTGAGCTTCAGTGCTGCACATCCCCCTGACAATTCCCTTCCCTCTCTAGACCTCAGTTTCCTCACCTGTGATATGGGCATATGTTCACCATAACTAGCCATGGTTCTGTCACTTACTGGGTGACCTGGGGTTAGTTACTTCACCTGAGTTTCCTCATCTGAAAAATGGGGGTTGGGAACCAACTGCACAGACCTCCAAGTTGTAAGGAGACTGTGTGAGGATGACATGTCTCACAGTGCCAAGGACATAGCAGGTGTTTAATAATTGGAGCCAGTATTATTATTATTATTATTATTATTATTATGTTTTGAGACGGAGTCTTGCTCTGTCACCCAGGTTGGACTGCAGTGGCGCGATCTCAGCTCACTGCAAGCTCCGCCTCCAGGTTCACGCCATTCTCCTGCCTCAGCCTCCCGAGTAGCTGGGACTACAGGCGCCCGCCACCATGCCCGGTTAATTTTTTGTGTTTGTATTTTTAGTAGAGATGGGGTTTCACCATGTTGGCCAGGATGGTCTCGATCTCCTGACCTCGTGATCCACCCGCCTCGGCTTCCCAAAGTGCTGGGATTACAGGCGTGAGCCACTGCGCCCGGCCCAGTATTATTATTTTAATAGTATCAGTTATGACTGTCACCATTATTATTGTTTGAAATTTATTTCCATTTTGAAATTAACTCTGATTTGTTTACATTGACTTCTTGTTTCATTTGGTTCATTCATTCATTTATTGCAGATTAACTCAGTGCCATGTATTCAAGTTCAGAATGAAAAGCACTTATGGTGGGTGAGGAAGGGCATGTTCCATGACCTTAACCCATTCCAGTTTGTTTTCCCCATTGTCAGCTTCAGAAAGGGTTTGATCAAGGAGTTGGGGGAAAGCACATTGGGAGGTTGAGGCGGGTGGATCACCTGAGGTCAGAAGTTTGAGACCAGCCTGGACAACATGGTGAAACCTTGGCTGTACTAAAAATACAAAAATTAGCTTGGTGTGTGGGAGCATGCCTGTAATCCCAGCTACTTGGGAGGCTGAGTCAGGAGAATCGCTTGAACTCAGGAGGCAGAGAGTGCAGTGAGCCGAGATCGTGCCATTGCACTCCTGTCTGGGTGACAAGAAAAAAAAAAGGAGTTGGGGGAATCAGATGAAAGGTAGGAGAAAGGTTTATCTCAAAGCCAACACAAATGACTTCATACCAATACTTTATCCCCCATCATTTCCCAACTCTGCTCCCAGCATCCTTCCCATCAGAATACCCTGGGTTCCCCAGCCTTGAACCCACTGTGAACCCTATTTGCCCTCCCTACAGAGGCTGTGGTCAGCAGTGGGCGAGTGGAAAAGTCCCCACATGAACAGGAGATTAAATTCTTTGCCAAGGTGAGAGGTGGGCTTAGAAGCTGGAGGGCGCTGGGGACTCATAGGCTCTCCCCACCCCTCACTGGACCTTTTATCTCCCCCCACCCGTCTCCAGATCCTGCTCCCTTTGATCAACCAGTACTTCACCAACCACTGCCTCTATTTCTTGTCCACTCCGGCTAAAGTGCTGGGCAGCGGTGGCCACGCCTCTAACAAGGAGAAGGAAATGATCACCAGGTGGGCCGCCTGTGACCCTGGACCCAGCCCCCTGATCTCACAGGATTGTAATCCTTTGCCCATGGAGGCTCTGTCCTGGGTGCTGGGTGTTGGGTACTGACCGTCTCCTGCAAAGGCGATTGAAGGGTGACCAGCCATCCTAGTGTACCCGGGACTGAAGGGTTTCCCAGGATGTGGGACTCTCAGGCAACTTGGGACAAATCGATCACCCTGTCCAGGAAGGCCAACTCAAGGCCGGGCGTGGTGGTTCATGCCTGTAATTCCAACACTTTGGGAAGCTGAGGTGGGAAGATCACTTGAAGCCAGGAGTTTGAGGCCAGCCTGGGCAACATACTGAGACCCCATTTCTACAAAAAATACAAAAATTAGCTGGGCTTGGTGGTGCATGCCTGTAGTCCCAGCTACTCAGGAGGCTGAGGCGGGAGGATCACTTGAACCCAGGAGTTGGAGGCTGCAGGGAGCTGGGATCGTGCCACTGCACTCCAGCCTGGGTGACAGAGCAAGATCCTGTCTAAAAAAAATAAACAAACAAAGAATAATAAGAAAGGCCGACTCACCCCTCACCTCCCCAGCATCCCAGTTACTGCCTGTGACATTCCAGCTTGCCCATCTCTCTGCCCCTTCCCATCCCTCCTGTCTCCATCATTTGGACCCCCTCCTGGTTCCTCTCTCCTTGTCTTCTCTGTCCCTGTCTCCTCTAATTGGGTTGCGCTGTCCTCGTCTCCTTGGCCTCCTCACTCGCTGTTTCTCCTGCCTTCTGTCCCTTTCTCTTTCTTCAGCCTCTTCTGCAAACTTGCTGCTCTCGTCCGCCACCGAGTCTCTCTCTTTGGTAAGTGGCTCCACACCTTCGGTCTTCCTCCCTAATCTTTCTCTTCCCCACCCTGAAGAAATAGCTCCCAGGTTCTGCCTTAATTTGAGCAACCTTTGTTGTTTTCTTCCTCTGGACCTGGAGACATGGACCAGGTATCCGGGGGGCAGGGCAGTGACTGAGATGCCCTGGGCCTGCCCTCAATGGAGCTCCCAGGCCAGTGGGAGAGACAGACCTATCTCCAGACAAGGACAGCCCAGTGGGGTCAGGGCTGGGCAGGAGGAAGGCCAGGAGAGTGGTTGGGCTGGGGAGGAGGGACATTTGGAGGCGCTGTAGGAGTCTGGGGGGGTGGGGGTGCAGTAGCATTCCAACTTAGCCCGCAGGTAGCCTCAGGAAGAGAGCGGTTGGGGTGGATGTAGAGGGAGGCACTGTCCTCTGTCCTCTTAGCCATGGCATCCCCCCGGTCCATCTTCCTCTCCCAGGGACGGACGCCCCGGCTGTGGTCAACTGTCTTCACATCCTGGCCCGCTCCCTGGATGCCAGGTAGGGCCATAGGCAGTGGCGCCCACTCCCACCATCATCGGGCCCCCACCCCAACCCCTGGTTTCCTAGACTCTCCGATTCCAGAGCTGATGTTCCCCCGCTGCCCTTCTAGGACAGTGATGAAGTCAGGCCCTGAGATCGTGAAGGCTGGCCTCCGCTCCTTCTTCGAGAGTGCCTCGGAGGACATCGAGAAGATGGTGGAGAACCTGCGGCTGGGCAAGGTGTCGCAGGCGCGCACCCAGGTGAAAGGCGTGGGCCAGAACCTCACCTACACCACTGTGGCACTGCTGCCGGTCCTCACCACCCTCTTCCAGCACATCGCCCAGCACCAGTTCGGAGATGACGTCATCCGTAAGGGCGCCTGACCCAAGGGCAGGTTGCGGGGAGTCAGTGTGGCCAACACCACCCATCCGGGTGCCTGTGAGAGTCCCTGGGTGTTTGAATGTGTGGATTTCTTGCTGTAAGCAAAGCATGCAGTCAGTACCTTGGCAGGTGGCAAATGAGTTAATGAGGACGCGAGCTCAGCAGCTCTAACGAAAGACCCTAAGTGGACTGGCGCAGCGACACACACCTGTAATCCCAGCACTTTGGGAGGCTGAGGCAGGAGGACCGCTTGAGCTCAGGAGTTCAAGACCAGCCTGGGCAACATAGCGAGACCCTGTCTCTACTAAAAAAAAAAAAATATTTAAAGATTAGCCAGGCATGGAGGCACATGCCTGTAATCCCAGCTACTGGGGAGGCTGACAAGGGAGGATCACTTGAGTCCAAGAGTTGGAGGCTG
Organism: Pan troglodytes; assembly: GCF_028858775.2. Lineage (NCBI taxonomy): Eukaryota > Metazoa > Chordata > Mammalia > Primates > Hominidae > Pan > Pan troglodytes. The sequence continues at coordinate 41,642,205 of NC_072418.2, forward strand.
CAGTGAGCTATGATCATACCACTGCACTCCAGCCTGGACAACAGAGTAAAATTCTGTCTCTAAAATAAATAAATAATAAAATAGGGTCCTTGATGTTAAAAAAGAGAGTCTATTGATAAAGGTTAGGAAAAGTAGCACTTGGCCAAGCGCAGTGGCTCACGCCTGTAATCCCAGCACTTTGGGAGGCCAAGGCGGACAGATCACCTGAGCTCAGGAGTTCAAGACCAGCCTGGCCAACATGATGAAACCTTGTCTCTACTAAAATACAAAAATTAGCCGGGCATGGTGGTGGTCGCCTATAATCCTAGCTACCTGGGAGGCTGAGGCGGGAGAATTGCTTGAACCCAGGAGGCGAAGGTTGCAGTGCACCAAGATCGTGCCATTGCACGCCAGCCTGGGCAATGGAGCGAGACTCCATCTCAAAAAGAAAAGAAAAGAAAAGTAGCAGTTGGTGGCCAGCCACAGTGACTCATACCTGTAATTCCAGCACTTTGGGAGGCCAAGGTAGGAAGATCTCTTGAGCCCAGGATTTCAAGACCAACCTGGGCAACATAGCAAAACCCCATCTTAAAAAAAGAAGAAAAGAAAAGTAGCACCTGGATAGGGTTCTTCTCCCATCCAACTTTGTATTTTGAAATTTTCAAAACATACAGGAAGGTAGAAAGAAGACAATTGTTGGCGGGGCATGGTGGCTCACGCCTGTAGTCCCAGCTACTTGGGAGGCTGAGGCACAAGAACTGCTTGAATCTGGGAGGTGGAGGTTGCAGTGAGCTGAGATTGCACCACTGCACTCCAGCTTGGGCGACAGAGCAAGACTCCATCTCAAAAAAAAAGAAAGAAAATTGTTAACAATTTGGCCTGTGTGCCTACCCTTCACTGTATGGTTGAAAGTATTTAGTTTTTTTGTTGAACTTTTGGGTGTAAGTTGCACACACCAGGGTAACCTCATCCCTTAATGTTCATCAGCTGGCTTTCCTAGAATAGGAACCTTCTCTTGTGTAACCACGGTATCATTATCATACCTAACCTAACCATATTTAAATTTCCCTCATTACCCACAAAATGTCTTTGATTTTTTTTAAAGAAATTCAGAATCCAGTCAAGTTTCTCCTGCTGCATTTGGTGGTTGTGTCTCTGTAGTGTCTTTAAAGTCTAGAATAGCCCCACCCTCTTTTTGCCTCATGATGAGCTTCTTAACTTGGCCTTCTGGAGGGCATGTGGTTAACCTAAAATTGGTCTGGGCACAGTGGCTCGCACCTGTAATCCCAGCACTTTGGGAGGCCGAGGTGGGCAAATCACTTGAGACCAGGAGTTTGAGATCAGCCTGGGCAACATACTGAGACCCCATCTCTAAAAAAATTTTTTTTTAATTTTTTTTTTTTTTTTGAGACAGAGTCTCAGTCTGTCACCCAGGCTGGAGTGCAGTGGCGCAATCTCAGCTCACTGCAACCTCTGCCTCCCGGGTTCAAGTGATTCTCCTGCCTCAGCCCCCCGAGTAGCTGGGATTACAGGCATTCACCAACACACTCAGATAATTTTTGTATTTTTAGTAGAGATGGGGTTTCACCATGTTGCCCAGGCTGGTCTCGAACTCCTGACCTCAGGTGATCCGTCCACCTCAGCCTCCAAAGTGCCGGGATTACAGGTGTGAGCCTCTGCGCCAACCCTAAAAATATATACATTTTAAATAAAATGAAAAAGCCTAAAATTGCAGCAATATTGCAGTTCTGTTTGCATTTTTCTGGAGGAAGTACCCCTCACTTTCATTATAGAGGGCCATGAGTCCTCTCCACGGAAGAAACAACATCTAGCCTTTATTGAGTGCCTACTGTGTGCCCCGTTCTAGTGGCTTTCCAAGTAGTAACTCATTTGATACTCACAACCACCCCGTGAGGAAGGTACTATAACTATCCCCATGTTACAGGTAGGGAAGCTGAGGCTGAGAGAGAGTTGGTAACTTGCTCAAGTCACAAGACTCGTACGTGGAAGGCTGGCTGTACATCTGCTTGCTCTTCCCCACTGCATGGGCCTATTTGAGACAAGGGAGGTGGGGTGGGGAGGGCTTGTCTTGTGAGCGCATGCCGCAGCCTCGCCCCCTGTCTCCCTCAGTGGACGACGTCCAGGTCTCTTGCTACCGAACGCTGTGCAGTATCTACTCCCTGGGAACCACCAAGAACACTTATGTGGAAAAGTAAGGAGAGAGAGCCATCGTTTGGGGCTGGGTGGGGCTGGAGGGGAAGGGAGAGAGCAGGGGAAGAAGAGGGGGTGGGTGAAAAGCAGGGTAGATGTTAAGAATTTTCCCGCACACGGCGGCAGCCGCAGTTCCCCACGGCGGCCGCGTGAGGGCGCTCAGGGACAGGTCAGCCACGGAGGTAGAGCCGCCAGGTCTGGGGCTGTGAAGCAGGCAGGCCTCGCTGGGGAAGAAAGGGAGGCGCAGACCACGGGGGCTGCACACAGGAGCCACGCAACACTGGGGTCACTGGGGAGGGCCCCTGGCAGTGGCCATGTGACCGCTTCTGAGCTGAGATTACTGATACAGCAAGAGCGGGGCTGAGGCTGTTTCCACCAGCTCTGAAGTTATTCAGATTTCAAGTGACACCAGCGGTGCGCCGTGGCTCACACCTGTGAGCACGTTGGGAGGCTGAGGCGGGAAGATCACTTGAGCTCAGGAGTTTGAGACCAGCCTGGGCAACATAGTGAGACTCCATCTCTACAAAAAAAAAATTTTTTTTTAAATTAGCCTGGTGTGGTGTGGTGTGGTGTGGTGGCGCTGGTGCCTGTAAATCCACCTACTCCTAAGGCTGAGATGGGGGGATCGCTTGAGCTCCAGCCTGAGCAGCATAGTGAGACTGCATCTCTACAAAAACGACTTTTTTTAAAACTAGCTAGGCATGGTATGGTGTGTGCCTGTAATCCCAGCGACTCAGGAGGCTGAGGTGGGAGGATCACTTGAGCCCAGGAATTTGAGGTTGCAGTGAGCCGAGATCAGGCCACTGCACTGCAGCCTGAGTAACAGAGCAAGACCCTGTCTTAAAAAACAAAACAAGTGGCACACATGGATGAATGGCAGCTCTGTCCCAAAGGGTTCTGGGAGGAGCCGTTTCTATGGAGATGGGGCTGGGACCCAGGACCCCAAAGAGGGGGACACGTGGCAGCTAAACACAGCCCCCTCTTCCAGGCTTCGGCCAGCCCTCGGGGAGTGCCTGGCCCGTCTGGCAGCAGCCATGCCGGTGGCGTTCCTGGAGCCGCAGCTGAACGAGTACAACGCCTGCTCCGTGTACACCACCAAGTCTCCGCGGGAGCGGGCCAGTAAGCTGTGTGGGGCGGGAGCAGTGCTGGGAGTCCGAATCTCCCCAGCACAGGGCCTTGGGGAGACCCTAATTTGGGGGTAGTGTGGCTGGGCTGGGCTGTGAGCGGCTGAGGATTCCCCAGGTTGGGAGTGCCACACATTCAGGAACCCCAGAGTTTATGGTTCGGGGGCATTTCAAGGCCGTTACATGGGGAGAATTAGGAGATTAATTTGATTTTTGAAAACAGAATCTATTGATAAAAGTTAAGAAAAGTAGCACTTGGTGGCCAGGCGCAGTGGGTCACGCCTGTAATCCCAGCACTTTGGGAGGCCAAGGTAGGAGGATTGCTTGAGTCCAGGAGTTCAAGACCAACCTGGGCAACATAGCAAAACCCCATCCATGGAATTTGGAGCTATGGAATTTATTTTAGTGATGGTGACATTTGAGGGCATCATCAAGCTTGGAGACATAGGGTGAGGGGTATTTGAGCATGAGAGGATTGAGGGAAGGCATGGGTTCATTCATTCGTTCAGCAAATATGTATTGAGCAGTTACTATGTATGAGGCGCTGTCCTAGTCACCTGAGGTTCAGCAGTGAACAGATAAAACAGACAAAAATCCCCTGAGTTCTGGGTCCAGAGGCTAGAATGAGGCGTGGACCTGGGGGAAATATATGCTCCAAGGTAGGAAACTTGTCTTCTTGGTCAGCTATTCTCCCAGAATGGCACCTGGCCCAGAGTCAGCAAGTGAGCAAGTGATAGGTTGTCGGTTTCAAGGGACTGAACCAGGTGTGGGATTCAGAGAGACAAGGCGGGGGGACAGGGTGGGGTTGGAAAAGGTCTCTTTTGGAGTATGCTGTACAGCAGGGGTGAGGGGAATGGGCTTGGGATGTGGGAGATTTTAGGAGGGAAGGTTTCTAGGGGTGAGATTTTAGGGAGCAAACAGGCTCGGGGGTGTGAAGTGTTTGCGGGGCCACTGAGTTTCAATGTGAGGGTTGGGAGAGGTAGTTGGGTTGGAGGGTGAGATGGGAAGAATAGGGTTTGGGAGACTGTTTAAGGGGGGTGGCAATTCAATGGTGTCTGATGTATTGCGGGGGAGGCCAAGGCACTGAGGTCTGGGGGTGATGGCTTGACATTCCCTGCCCCCGTCCCTGTACCCCAGTCCTGGGGCTCCCCAACAGTGTGGAGGAGATGTGTCCCGACATCCCGGTGCTGGAGCGGCTCATGGCAGACATCGGGGGGCTGGCCGAGTCAGGTGCCCGCTACACAGAGATGCCGCACGTCATCGAGATCACGCTGCCCATGCTATGCAGCTACCTGCCCCGATGGTGGGAGCGCGGGCCCGAGGCACCCCCTCCCGCCCTGCCCGCCGGTGCCCCCCCACCCTGCACAGCTGTCACCTCTGACCACCTCAACTCCCTGCTGGGGAATATCCTGAGAATCATCGTCAACAACCTGGGCATTGACGAGGCCTCCTGGATGAAGCGGCTGGCTGGTGGGTCGGGGGGCACTGGGCCTCTGAGGGGTGGGTCAGCAGCCTGGGCTCCCTTGGCAGATGGTCTGAAAGGGAGACCCATGGTCCCCTCGGAGTTGGGAGGAGTCAGAGTGTAGGTTTTTTCAGCATCAAAAGACCAGGGGTCAGCTGGGCACTGTGGCTCACAACTGTAACACCAACACTTTGGGAGGATCAGTTGAGGCCAGCCATTTGCGACCAGCCTAGGTAACATAGCACGACCCCATCTCTTTAAAAAACAAAACAAAACTTTTTTTTAATTAGCCAGGTGTGGTGGCACACGCTTATAGTCCCAGCTACTTGGGAGGCTGAGGCAGGAGGATCTCTTGAGCCCAGGAGTTGGAGGCTGCAGTGAGCTGTGATTGCACCACTGTACTCCAGCCTGGGTGACAGAGTGAGATACTCTCTCAAAACAAACAAACAAAACAAAAGGAAAGAAAGAAGGAAGGATGGAGTGAGAGAGGGAGGGAATAAAAGGGAAGGAAAGAAGGAAGGAAGGCAGGCAGGCAGGCAGGCAGGCAGGCAGGAAGGAAGGAAGGAAGGAAGGAAGGAAGAAATGGATCCTCAAAGCGTTAGGTTTCCTGATTCAGAAGTTTCATGTCAGGGCCAGGCACGATGGCTCATGCCTGTAATCCCAGCACTTTGAGAGGCCGAGGTGGGTGGATCACTTGAGACCAGGAGTTCAAGACTAGCCTGGGCAACATGGTGAAACCTCGTCTCTATTATTTAAAAAAAAAAAAAAAAAAGTATTTGTGTAAGGAAACAGGTTGTAGATCAGGGTCAACCTAGAAATCAGGAGCTGGGATCAGAGGCCAGGGTAAGGGGCCAGAGGCTGGGGTAAGAAGCCCATTCACAACCTTGGGGTCATAGCCAGAAATCACATAGACTCTGGGTATGGGCCAGGTCAGAGGTTAAAGATTGGGGTCAGGGGTCATGCTAGTTAAGGGTGAGGTAACAGGCCAGGTGCAGTGGCTCACGCCTGTAATCCCAGCACTTTGGGAGGCTGAGGCGGGTGGATCTCCTGAGGTCAGGAGTTCGAGACCAGCCTGGCCAACATGGTGAAACCCCGTCTCTACCAAAAATACAAAAGTTAGCTGGGTGTGGTGGTGTACGCCTGTAATCCCAGCTACTCAGGGGGCTGAGGCAGGAAAATCGCTTGAACTCGGGAGGCAGAGGTTGCAGTGAGCCAAGATTGCGCCATTGCACTCCAGTCTGGGTGACAAGAGTGAAACTCTGTCTCAAAAAAAAAAAAAGTGAGGTAACAGGTGAGGCGTCAGTTGTTGGGGGTCAGAGGTCAGGGATTTGTGCCAGGCTGGGGTCACAGGATAGGGACTGGGTCTTAGGTTCAGGTTAGGGGCTATGGCTGGGATCAGTGTTCAGGGACTATATCCAAGGTTAGGGTCAGGCTGGGGTCAAATGGCAGCTGCTAGGTTGGAGATGCTGTTTGGGAGTCGGGCTGGGAACGGAGTTTGGGGCCTGTGTCAGAGGCCGGAGGTGGCATCAGAGCCCATCGCACCCCTGCAGTGTTCGCACAGCCCATTGTGAGCCGTGCACGGCCGGAGCTCCTGCAGTCCCACTTCATCCCAACTATCGGGCGGCTGCGCAAGAGGGCAGGGAAGGTGGTGTCCGAGGAGGAGCAGCTGCGCCTGGAGGCCAAGGCGGAGGCCCAGGAGGGCGAGCTGCTGGTGCGGGACGAGTTCTCCGTGCTCTGCCGGGACCTCTACGCCCTGTATCCGCTGCTCATCCGCTACGTGGACAACAACAGGTCAGCGGGGCCCCGCCGTCCCCATGCCCTCCGCCCCGACCTCCCACGTCCTCCAGCCCCATCTGATCTCCGCCTCCTGACTGGCTAGAAACTTCTTCCAATGCTCTGGCCCCACCAACCTTCTGACTCTTCCTCCTGGTTTCTTCTGGCTTTGAGCACATTGGTCCAATGACACCCAGCCCACTTGTTTGTTTCTTTTTGTTTTTGGTTTTTGGGGGTTTTTTTGTTTGTTTTTGTTTTTGGAGACAGAGCCTCGCTTTATTGCCCAGGCTGGAATGCAGTGGCGCGATCTCGGCTCACTGTAACCTCCACCTCCCGGGTTCAAGTGATTCTCCTGCCTCAGCCTTCCCAGTAGCTAGGATTACAGGTGCATGCCACCACGCCCGGCTAAGTTTTGTATTTTTAGTAGAGACAGATTTTCACCATGTTGGCCAGGCTGGTCTTGAACTCTTGACCTCATGATCTGCCTGCCTCGGCCTCCCAAAGTGCTGGGATTACAGCTGTGAGCCAATGCAGCTGGCCAGTGTGATTTTTTTTAAATCATTCTCCTAATGCTGGACATTTAGATTGTGTCGATTTCTTTGTCACTATGCACAACACTGTAAGGAACAGTTTGCTTTTTTTTTTTTTTATTGAGACAGGGTCTCGCTCTGTTGCCCAGGCTGGAGTGCTGTGGCATGATCATGGCTTGCTGCAGCCTCGGTTCCTGGGTTCAAGCGATCCTCTGCTTCTGCCCCTGAGTAGCTGGGATTCTAAGCTCACACCAACATGCTCGGCTAATTCTTGTATTTTTATGGGGTCTCACCATGTTGCCCAGGTTGGTCTCGAATTCCCGGGGTCAAGTGATCCTCCCACCTCAGCCTCCCAAAGTGTTGGGATTACAGAAGTGAGCCACCACACTTAGCTGCTTTTTTTTTTTTTTAACACAACAATACACCATGAAAGACATATAGGCCGGGTGTGGTGGCTCATGCCTGTAATCCCAGCACTTTGGGAGGCTGAGGCGGGCAGATCACCTGAGGTCAGGTGTTTGAGACCAGCCTGGCCAACGTGGCGAAACCCTGTCTCTATTATGAATACAAAAATTAGCCAGGCGTAGTGACGCAGGCTTGAAATCCCAGCTACTCCAGAGGCTGAAGCAGGAGAATCGCCTGAGCCTGGGAGGCAGAGGTTGCACTGAGCTGAGATCGTGTCACTGCACTCCAGCCTAGGAACAGAGCGAGGCTCCACCTCCAAAAAAAAAAAAAAAAAAAAAAAAAAGATGTATAGATTCACCTCTTTTGTCTTGGTGGTCGTGTGACATTCTCTGCTGTTGGATATAGTTCAATTTTTCAGTCAGTAAATATGAACAAATTGTGGTTTATTCATACAACAGAAGACTCCACGGCAGTGGGAGTGAACAAGTTGTTTCTATGCACAATGTGATTGGCTTTCACAAATGTTAGGTGGAATGAAAGAAGCCAGAAAACCAAGAAATAAACTACATATTATACCATCTGTTTAATGTTCACGAGCAGATAAGAATAAGTTTGGGGCCGGGTGCAGTGGCTTACAACTGTAATCCCAGCACTTTGAGAGACTGAGGCGGGAGGATCACTTGAGCTCAGGAATTTGAGACCAGCCTAGGCAACATGGCTAGACCCTGTCTCTACAAAAAAAGAAAAGAAATACAAAAATTAGTCAGGCATGGTGACACACCTGCAGTCCTTGCCTCAGGCTGGGACTGGGAGGCTGAGGTGGGAGGATCGTTTGAGCCCAGGAGGTCAAAGCTACAGTGAGCTATGATCACACCGCTGCACTCCAACCTGGGCAACAGAGATAGACCCTGTCTCAATAAGTTTTTTTTTTTTTTAATACAAGTAAATGAATAAAATAAAATATGTGAACCTACTTAGATTCTGACCCTGTCTCAAAAAAAAAAGAAATTTTATGCTGGGTGCAGTGGCTCGTGACTGTAATCCCAGCACTTTGGGTGGCCAAAGAGAGTGGATCACTCAAACTCAGTCTCAAACTCAGAAGTTTGAGACCAGCCTGGGCAACATGGAAAAACCCTGTCTCTACTGAAAATACAAAAATTAGCCGGGCGTGGTGGCGCATACCTGTAGTCCCAGCTAAGTACTCCTGAGTGGGAGGCTGAGGCAGGAGAATCACTTGGAACCTGGGAGGCGGAAGTTGCAGTGAGCTGAGATCACACCACTGCACTCCAGCCTGGGCGACAGAGCGAGACCCTGTCTCAAAAAAGAAAAAAAGAAAAAAAATTTTTTTTTTTTTGAGATGGAGTCTCGCCCAGGCTGGAGTGCAGTGGTGCGATCTCTGCTCACTGCAAGCTCCACCTCCCGGGTTCACACCATTCTCCTGCCTCAGCCTCCTGAGTAGCTGGGACCACAGGTGCCTGCCACCACACCCGGCTAATTTTTTTGTATTTTTTAGTAGAGACAAGGTTTCACCGTGTTAGCCAGGATGGTCTCGATCTCCTGACCTCGTGATCTGCCCGCCTCAGCCTCCCAAAGTGCTGGGATTACAGGCATGAGCCACTGCGCCCAGCTGAAAGAAAAAATTTTAAAAAGTTTTTAGCCTAGAAGTTAGAATACGGATGATTTTTCAGGAGGAGGAAGGGGGAGTGGCTGGGAGGGGCCATGATAGTACTTCCAGGGACCAGAAATGTCCTATTTCTTGACTTCGGTGGTGGCTACACAAGTGTGTTCATTTGTGATAATTCACCAGGTTGATACTTCTTAATATGTAGGTTATATAATACATATGTATGTATCGTGTGTGTATGTATTGCATGCATGTATTATATTTATGTATTTCGATGAAAAGGTTAGACAAAGTTTTTTAAAAAAGGAATAGTCAGGCCAGGGAAGGTGGCTCACACCTGTAATCCCAGCACTTTGAGAGGTCAGGGAAAGAGGATCTCTTGAGCCCAGGAGTTCAAGACCAGCCTGGACAACCTAGGGAGACCCTCTTGCTACAAAAAATAAAATAAAAAATTAGCCAGGCCTGGGCATGGTGACGTGCACCTGTAGTCCCAGCTACTCAGGGAGGCTGAAGTGGGACGATCACTTAAGCCTGGGAGGTTGAGGTTGCAGTGAGTGGAGATCGCATCACTGTACTCCAGCCTGACAGATTGAGACCCTGTCTCAGAAAGAAAGAAAGAAAGAGAGAGAGAGAGAGAATGGATCGTTAAAAAATTTTAAATGTTCAGCTGGGCACAGTGGCTCACACCTGTAATCCCAGCACTTTGGGAGGCTGAGGTGGGTGGATCACGTAAGGTCAAGAGTTCAAGACCAGCGTGCCCAACATGGTGAAACCCCGTCTCTACTAAAAATACAAAAATTAGCCCGGTGTGGTGTCGGGCCCCTGTAGTCCCAGCTACTCGGGAGGCTGAGACAGAGAAAAAAAATTTTTTAATGTTCATCTGAATGGCCAGATGACCCTAGAAACCCCATCCCTCTGACTGGATGTCTCCTGGTCCCCATCTCCTCCTCCAAGATCTCTCTCTGGGCAGCCCCCTTCCCTGGGATCCCCACCCCCTCCCTCACCTCCCCTCCGCTGACCCCAGGGCGCAGTGGCTGACGGAGCCGAATCCCAGCGCGGAGGAGCTGTTCAGGATGGTGGGCGAGATCTTCATCTACTGGTCCAAGTCCCACGTGAGTGCCCACCCCAACCGCCCTCCCCACAACCAGAGGAGCCGCAGCCCACAGGCGCCTGCCTTCACCTGTCCGGTCTGCAACACTGCTTCCCCCACCAGAACTTCAAGCGCGAGGAGCAGAACTTTGTGGTCCAGAATGAGATCAACAACATGTCCTTCCTGACTGCTGACAACAAAAGCAAAATGGCTAAGGTCGGGGCTTGGTTCTGGGAGGAGCAGTTGGCAGAGAGGGCGGGAGCACCCTCTAGGGCTTCCTACCTGGCCTGTCCTCACCCAGCCAGCCCGTCCTGGGCGCATTCCCTGCAGTCCTCAGAGCAGCCTCTCTTACCTCCTCTCCCTCTCCCTTCCTCCCCAGCTCCTTCCTCCTCCTATATCTTCTCCCTCCTCCCATCTCCCTCCTCCTCTCCATCTCCCTCTTCTCTCATCCCTGTCTCCTTCCTCCTCCTGTATCTTCTCCCTCCTCCCATTTCCCTCCTCTCCATTTTCCTCTTCTCCAAGCCGCTCTCTCCTCCCATCTCCCTCCTCCTCCTCTTCCCCATTTTCCCCCTCTTCCATTTCTTTCTTCCTCTCCCCATTACCCCATCTCCTGCTTTCCTCCCTATCCTTCTCAGCACTGCCCTTCTCAGGTCCCAGAGAATGACCCCCCACCCCGAGCCAAGGCCTGGAAATGCCCAGCTAGAGAATACATGGCGGGTGGGGCAGAGGAGGTAGGGTGCTGGCAACTTGGAGTTGGGCCTGGGCTTCTCTGCGGGGCTGGGGTAACCCTTCTTGTCTCTGTCTGCGGTCCGGTGAAGCAGGCGGGAGATATACAGGTCAGCCCCACATCTGGGACCTTCCGCATGTCTCTTGGCTAATGCCCTCTTCCCCCAGCCTCTGCACCCTCCCGCCTCGAGAAAACCCCTGCTTCTGTTCCCCACCCCCGTCCTCCCCTCCCAGCCCCCACCCATCCTCCTTCCCTTCCCTTCCCTCCCCACCACCCCCATCCGTTCCCATCCCAACCCTCAGCTTTTGGCAATTTGACTTCTTTTCTTTTTCTTCTTTTCTTTTTTTTTTCTGGACTTTTGTTCCCAAAAAAAAAAAAAAAGAAAAGAAAAAAAGAGCAACTCTCAGCTTTTACCAAAGCATCGTGGGCTGAGGTCAAGGGTAATGGGGGTGGGAGAGGCACACGGAGCATGGTTGGGGAGGGGGCAGCACCCTCGCCGTGCGGTGGTTTAAAGCTTGGGCTCTGGACTGTATGGACTGGGGTTAGAATCCTGTCTTGATAGTTAGCCGTGTGACCTTGGTTGGGGTCATCCTTTTGAGCCTCTGAGGGCATCCAGCCAGCAGCCCCCACCCCAGGGCTCTGCGAGGACTCAGGGAGAAGCTGCATGTGTGGCCTGCAGCAGTGCCTGGCACAGGGGTCATGGTCAAAGTTGCCAGCCGGCGTGGATGTGGCTCTGCCCAAAAGCTTGTCATCAGGGCTTCTCGTTGGCGTGACTGGGGTGGCCCTGGCCCCGGGTCTGCACCCAAGGCTCCAGAACACGGCTGTGGGACTCTGTGCCCCGTGTCTCTGCTTCCAGATCTTTCTGGATGTCTCTTGCATCTTTGGTCTTCCTGTCTCCTTGTCTTTTTCAGTCTCTCAGTGTCTTTTTCTTGCAACTTCTCTTGTCGCTTGAACTCTTTGTGGACCCGCATCTTTGTTTCATTCTTGAGAACTTGGTCTTGGGATGTGAAGTGTGGGGTTGTGCATGCTGTGGATGGGGTATTGTACTGGGGTTCCTAGGGGATTCTGGAAGAGGACTGCTAGAAGTTGAGACAGGCCCAGAACGGGGGAAAATCTGGATGGGCCTGGGTTAGAAATTGGAGCCAGGCAAGCATGGTGGTATGTGCCTGTAGTCCCAGCTACTTGGGAGGCTGAGGCAGGAGGATCACTTGAAGCCAAGAGTTCAAGTCCAGCCTGGGCAACATGGCAAGACACCATCTCTAAAAATAAATTTGTTTAAAAAACAAGAAACTGGGAATTTGGGTTGTGGACTTGGGTCTGGAGGGTCTCCGGTCACGGCTGCGGGCCTGAAGTGTAGAGTCAGCAAGTCTGGGGTGGAAATTGAGGTGTCGTCGGCAGTTGGGGAGGGAGTGCCTGGTGTCCAGACTGGGGCCTGGGGTGTGGATGATGGCCGCGGGTTGGGGCTGAGGCATGGGATTGGGGCTTGGGCTGGTGCTGAGCCCTGTGTCCCCACAGTCCGGTGGCTCGGACCAGGAACGCACCAAGAAGAAGCGCCGGGGGGACCGGTACTCTGTGCAGACGTCACTGATCGTGGCCACACTGAAGAAGATGCTGCCCATCGGCCTGAATATGTGTGCGCCCACCGACCAAGACCTCATCACGCTGGCCAAGACCCGCTACGCCCTGGTGCCTGCCCAGCCCCGTCCTCGGAACCTTCCAGGATGCCGCCCGGCACCCACTGAACCCCTGGGACCCTAGGGAACAACCACAATGCCACTGAGCCCCCCAGGTCCCTGGGAGCCTTCCCTTCAGACCCCACTGAGTTCTTTTCCGGGATCCTGAGGACTCACTGTGCCCCTGGGATGCCCTGAGGACCCTGTTCAAGATATTGCCAGGGCACCACAGACCTAAGAGCCCTCACTGAAACCTAGAAAAGCTCTAGGACCCCTGGGACCCGCATGAGGACTGCAGGACCCCACTGCCCCCTCACCGGACCATGCCAAACCTGCTGAGACCCTGAGAGTCCCCCCAACAAGATGAGCCCCTGAGATCCTCGGAACCCTCCACCAAGGCCCCTTCAAGCCCCTTGGGACCTACTGAGACCCTCATGACCCCTCCTTCCCTCCCTGCCAAGACTGAACCTCTGGGTTCCCGCTGAGCCCTCGGCTCACCATCCCTTTCCTTCAGGACCCTGCTGACACCTGGGCCCTGTTGAAGCCCAACTAAGCCCCCAAGACTCTCAGGGGCTCAGGGAGCCCTGCGACCCTGTGTAACTCCCCAGGATCCATGAACCCCAAGCCCAGGACTGTACCCAAACCTCTGAGGTCTCAAGTGTCCTGGAGACCAAAATACCCGGGCTGTAGAACCTCTTAAGCTTGCTGGGATATCAAGGAGGCCTCCCGGGACCCCACTTACCCCTTGTGTGGGACAACAAGGACAATCTCCCTCCTCTCCGATCCTTTCCAGCTTCAGGGACTCTAAGGAACCCTCCCAGGATTCTGCCCCAAGACCCCTATAGCCCTCCCCCCAGGACCACACCAACACCCTGACAACCTACTAACCCCCTGGACCCCTAAAGACCACCGACTTCTCCCCTGCTACCACCAGGACACCCCTTCCCTCAGAACCTCAGGCACCTCCCAGGACTGCTGAGTCCTGCCAGGACCCCAGAGAGCCCTCCAGGGCTCCATGGACCCCTCACCTTGGTCCTTGAGGGCTCCCCGTCCTAGAACCCCAGTGAACCCCCACCCTGCTGATGCCCCGTTTGGCCCCTGTGTAACCAGTGACTCCGTTGACCTACGTGATCCCCCATGACCTCTGCTGACCCCTTCTGATCTTCAAAGACTCCCTGCCCCACTCTGACCCCCCAGTCATCCCTCTTTGGCCATATTTGACCTTTGATGAGATCCTCTTGTCACCCTCTGCCTCTTCCCAGACCTCCACGAGGCCCCTCGAATCCTTACTGTATCTTCAAGGTGACTGTGACCCTCCGGCCCCTCTAGGACCCCTTCTGACCCCGTCAACCTCTGCATCCTTTTGTTTCTCTCAGACCCCCACCCCCACCCCAGAAAAACCTCTTCAGCTCCTGGGGTGCTGGGCCTGGAAGGAAAGGGTTGTGGGTCAGGAAGGAGGATGGGACCTCCAGAGTGACCCAGCCTGGCTCTGTCTCCCCAGAAAGACACAGATGAGGAGGTCCGGGAATTTCTGCACAACAACCTTCACCTTCAGGGAAAGGTATGCCTCCTTCCTCTGCAAGCAAAAGAAGCAAGTCAGAAAGTAACCACAATATTAGCGAAGGTTTGCGCATTTACCAAAGACCAGGCATTGAAGAAAGACCTCAAAGGTCAGGAGTTTGAGACCAGCCTGGCCAATGTGGCGAAACCATGTTTCTACTAAAAATACAACAATTAGGCCAGGCACAATGGCTCATGCCTGTAATCCCAACACTTTGGAAGGCCAAGGCGGGCAGATCACCTGAGGTTAGGAGTTCGAGACCAGCCTGGCCAACATGGTGAAACCCCGTCTCTACTAAAAGTACAAAATTAGCCGGGTGTGATGGCGGGTGCCTGTAGTCCCGGCTACTCAGGAGGCTGAAGCAGGAGAATCGCTTGAGCCCAGGAGGCAGAGGTTGCAGTGAGCTGAGATCGCACCACTGCACTCCAGCCTGGGTGATGGGGCGAGGCTCCGTCTCAAAACAAAAAGATGAAGAAGAAGAAAGGCCTCAACATGCACTCACCCATTGAGTCCTTCCAAAAACGGAAAGGGGACATCCGGCGGACACTGTGGGAAGGGTCCCTCACGCCGGCCACTCCTCCTTCCTCCCTTCAGGTCGAAGGCTCCCCGTCTCTGCGCTGGCAGATGGCTCTGTACCGGGGCGTCCCGGGTCGCGAGGAGGACGCCGATGACCCCGAGAAAATCGTGCGCAGAGTCCAGGAAGTGTCAGCCGTGCTCTACTACCTGGACCAGGTGGGTGGGGTCGGAGGGGTCTTTCTACTGGGTCTCTGGGCGGAGCCTGGTGGGGGGAGGGGCTTCAAGGATGTGGGTGGGGTCTGGAGATGACTATTAAGTTTTGGGGCAGGGCAGGAGGTGGAGCCTCGAGTTTAAGGCGAGGCTTAGAATGGATCAGGGGGAGGGGTCTGCTGCTTAATCTTGCATCTGGGGGCGGGACGGGGAAGGGGCAGATCTTTAGGTCTAGGGGTGGGGCCTAGAGGAGATGCGTTGAGTTTGTGGGCAGGGCCTTGGGTGGGTCGTAGAATTGGTCGTGGCCTGGGTCGTGGTCCTGGCTCTGTGGGACCTGGCCTAGGATGGAAACTTAGGTCTGGAGGCGGAGTCAGGACCCTGACTCTGTTGGTGGAGACAAGGTTTTCCTTCTGCCGTGTGAGTCTTAACCTGAATATGGACTTCGGCACAGCTGGGCAGTTTCATCCAGGGCTGGGAGTGAGAGGGGCAGGGTCTGGGGATGTGACTGTCCCGCTATCCCCTCCCCAGACCGAGCACCCTTACAAGTCTAAGAAGGCCGTGTGGCACAAGCTTTTGTCCAAACAGCGCCGGCGGGCAGTCGTGGCCTGTTTCCGTATGACGCCCCTGTACAACCTGCCCACGTAAGGCCCCCAGGGACAAGGGAAGCGTGAAGGGCTGCGGAGAAAGGGTGGCTGGAGAGTCTGGAGAATGGAGGGCCAACGTGATGGGGCTTTGCGGGTGGTTGGGGCTGCAGGCGCATGGGAGGTCGGGAAGCACGGAGGAGGGCGCGTCCCAGTGACGTCACACCTCTCCCGTGCAGGCACCGGGCATGTAACATGTTCCTGGAGAGCTACAAGGCTGTATGGATCCTGACTGAAGACCACAGTTTTGAGGACCGCATGATAGATGACCTTTCAGTGAGCTGGGGCCCGCCTGGGGGAGTGGGGGGCGAGCTGGATAGGGCTGGGGCGGAGGCCACCCTTGGCACACCTCCAGGGGTCGGCCCTCCACATCAAGGGGTATAGAAATGCCAGCTCCTGGCTTGAGTAGAACCAAAGTAGGGCGCAGGATGTGGGAAAAGAGAAAAAAAATCCAGACCAACAGGGACATGGGGGCAGTGACAGGAGGGGACTCTAGAAACCCTCTCCCCAAGTCTCCCCTCTCCCACCAGAAAGCTGGGGAGCAGGAGGAGGAGGAGGAAGAGGTGGAAGAGAAGAAGCCAGACCCCCTGCACCAGTTGGTCCTGCACTTCAGCCGCACTGCCCTGACGGAAAAGAGGTGAAGACTCTTCCCGGGGCCCCAGAAATGCCCCCAAGGTCCTGGGGCCACCCCCAGCCCAGCAGCTTCCCTGTGCCTCAGGAGAGGCCCTCCAGGTCCTGGGGGAGCCCAAGACAGACGGATCTTTAAATGTCACTTTGCTGGTCAGGCACGGTGGCTCACGCCTGTAGTCCCAGCAATCTGGGAGGCTGAGGCAGGCAATCACTTGAGCCCAGGAGTTCAAGACCAGCCTGGCCAATATGACAAAACCCCGTTTCTACAAAAATACAATAAATAGCCAGGCTTGGTGGTGGGCACTTGTAATCCCATCTACTCAGGAGGCTGAGGCGGAAGAATCGCTTGAACCCGGGAGGCGGAGGTTGCAGTGAGCCGAGATCATACCACTGCACTCCAGCCTGGGCGACAGAGCGAGACTCTGTCTCAAAAAGAAAAGAAAAGGAACGTAAATGTCACTTTGCTAGGACAGGCACAGCCAACATACACCGTTGCATGGCTGAACACTTCACAAGGGCATGTCTGAGGGGTTCGTATCACAGACAATGTAGATTAACTAGGCTTTTCTAGAAGAAAGTGTCTTGCTCAAATAAAATCAGTATATTATGAAAAAAATCCATATGTATGACAAATTTCCAACAGACAGAAGTAGTGGGGAGGTTTTCTCTAATTCCCTCAAAAGCTTCATGTAGGCTAATGACAGGCTTAGTAATAAATAATTGTGATGCAGATGGCGCAGCAGCTGCCGCTGCTGCTGACAGTAGCAGGCAGCCATTCATCAAATGCTTATTATGTGTCAGGCACCAAGCTAAGCGGGGATATCTATATCCTCTCACTTAACCGCCACACTGTGAGACGGATTATTGCAGCTCCTTTGTGTGGATAAGGGAATGAAGGCACAGGGATTTATTTTTCATTTTGTTTATTTATTTATTTATTTATTTATTTTTGAGATGGAGTGTCGCTCTGTCACCCAGGCTGGAGTGCAGTGGCACAATCTCAGCTCACTGCAACCTCCGCCTCCCAGGTTCAAGCAAGTGTGATTACAGGCGCCCACCACTACGCCCAGCTAATTTTTGTATTTTTAGTAGAGACGGGCTTTCACCATGTTGGCCATGCTTGTCTCAAACTCCTGACCTCAAGTGATCCTCCCGCCTTGGCCTCTCAAAGTGCTGGGACTACAGGCGTGAGCCACTGCACCTGGCCTACTTTTTTATTTTTTGAGAAGATCTTGCTTTCTTGCCCAGGCTGGAATGCAGTGTCATATCATAGCTCATTGCAGCTCAGACCCCCCACTCCACATCACCCCAGGCTCAAGAGATCCTCCTGCCTCAACCTCCTGAGTAGCTGGGACTACAGGCACGTGCCTCCATGCCTGGCTATTTTTTTTTTTTTTTTTTTTGGTAGAGATGGGGGTCTCACTATGTTGCCCAGGCCGGTCTCAAACTCCTGAACTCAAGCAATCCTCCCCACTCAGCCTCCCAAAGTGTTGGGATTACAGGCATGAGCCACCGCGCCTGGCAGGGATTTATTTTTCTTACATAACGTGAAGTCAAGAGCTAAAGACTTCAGGACTGGGCAGTGGCACAGGGACACTGACAGGGGCCCAGGGTCTTTCTAGCTTTCTGCTCTGCCCTTCTTAGCTTTTGTCTGTAGTCCTGGGTGGATGCTGCACTTCTAGGCATCACGGCCACATGCCAGGCAGAAAGAAGGAGAAAGGGTCCCCACTCTTCACCCTTAGCAAGATCTTTGGTCTCTCTCTCTGTTTTTTTTTTTTTTTTTTTTTTTTTTTGAGACGGAGTTTTGCTCTTGTTGCCCAGGCTGGAGTGAATGGCGCAACCTTGGCTCACTGCAATCTCCACCTCCCGGGTTCAAGCGATTCTTCTGCCTCAGCCTTCCGAGTAGCTGGGATTACAGGTGCATGCCACCATGCCCAGCTATTTTTCTTTTTCTTTTTTTTTTTTTTTTTGTATTTTTAGTAGAGACAGGGTTTCGCCATGTTGTCCAGGCTGGTCTCAAACTCCTGACCTCAGGTGATCTGCCCACCTTAGCCTCCCAAAGTGCTGGGATTACAGGCGTGAGCCACCGTGCCCAGCCTTCTTTGGTCTCTTTATCTCTCTGGTGAGCTTCCACACAGATCTCATTGGCCAGAAATTCTGACATAAGGCCATCTCGGGCTGCAAGGTGATGAAGAATTTGAGCATCCCATTTTGCATCCTGTGGGAGAGCAATGGCTCTGGAGTTTGGCCATCCAAGTTGAGTCCCAGCGCAAGCTGTGTGATCCCAGCCGAGAAGGGTCTTTGTATCTTAGTTCCCCCACCTATAAAATAGGGCTAGTAACATACCCACCCAATTGGATGACTGTGAGGGTCAGTTTGTTAATATATACAAGGCACCTAGAACAGGCACTGACATGGTGTTAGTGTAAACACTCAGCAGGTGTTGGCCATGGTAGAGGAGACCCAAGCAGAAAGGGATTGGCCATACTTGTTATTGAGCTGACAGGTGGCAAGATGGCTCTGGGAGCTCCAGCCTTCCATCACTCCATTTTAGCATCCCCAGTGGAAAGGGAGTGCCTCCACCATTAGCTCCAGCAAACCTCACTGAATGGGCCAGGCGCGGTGGCTCACACCTGTAATTCTAGTACTTTGGGAGGCCAGGAGTTCGAGACCAGCCTGGGCAACATAGCAAGACCCTGTCTCTACAAAAAAAAATGGAAAAATTAGCCAGGTGTGTTGGTATGTGCCTGTAGTCCCAACTACTCAGGAGGCTGATGTGGGAGATCACTTGAGCCTGGGAGGTTGAGGCTGCAGTAAGCCTTGATGGCACCACTGCACTCCAGCTTGGCCAACAGAGCAAGACCCTGTCTCAAAAACAAAATAAACAAACAAAACAACTCCCAGAATGGATTTTACTGGACAGCATGGACAACATGACCATTTCTTACCTGTCATCATGGCCACACAGATAAAAGTCCTCATCGGCCATGCATTTGTCACAAGCCACCCTGGCAATGGCCACTCCAGCCACCTGAGTCACACAGCCTGAGCATGGGGAGGGTTGGCCCTCCAAAGAAAACCAGAAGCTCTTCTTTTTTTTTTTTTTTTTTTTTTTTTTGAGATGGAGTCTTGCTCTGTCACCCAGGCTGGAGTACAGTGGCGCAATGTCAGCTCACTGCAACCTCTGCCTCCCGGGTTCAAGCAATTCTCCTGCCTCAGCCTCCCGAGTAGCTGGGATTACAGGCAAGCACCATCACACCCGGCTAATTTTTTGTACTTTTAGTAGAGACGGGGTTTCACCATGTTGGCTAGGTTGGTTTCGGACTCCTGATCTCAAGTGATCTGCCTGCCTCAGCCTCCCAGAGTGTTGGGATTACAGGCATGAGCCACCGCACCCTGCCCAGAAGCTCTTATAAGATGGGGGTCCTCTCCACCGGGTCCTGACCACTCCCCTGCTTACTTCCCCAGCAAACTGGACGAGGATTACCTGTACATGGCCTATGCTGATATCATGGCAAAGGTGAGGCCCCACCCTCCTCTTCTGGGGCAGATTTCCCTCTCCCCACCTGCAGTGCTTGTCCACAAAAAGGGCTGGGGCGGGATGGAGGGGTCTGCTTTGTTCATCCCTTAACTGATGCCCCCTCCCCAGAGCTGCCACCTGGAGGAGGGAGGGGAGAACGGTGAAGCTGAAGAGGAGGTTGAGGTCTCCTTTGAGGTAGGTGGGCTCAGGAGGTCCTGGAGGGAAGGGATGGGGGACCCTGACTGCAGTCATCTCCCATTCATTCAGCATGTGTTCACAGAGCAAAGCTCTGGGGACACAGCAGTGACCAAGTCAGTCCACTGGGGAGACAGATACACCCGCCAAACTAACACCACAGAGTGTACACCATGGTCATGGGGGAAGCTCAGGCAGAGGGGTCAGGGCTGGAATTGGGGAGGCTCAGGCAGAGGGGTCAGGGCTGGGATTGAGGAGGCTCAGGCAGAGGGGTCAGGGCTGGGATGATGGGGATACAGGCAGAGGGGTCAGGGCCAAGATGGGGGAACCTCAGGGGGATAAAGCAGCCCAAAGAAGGTGCCTGACCCAGCCTGCAGGAAAAGGTATCAGGGAGGGCTTCTCGGAGGAGGGGACTTCTGAGCAGAAGGATAAAAGGAGCCTGCCAGTTGAAGAAAAAGAGAAAAATGTTCTACGTAGGGAGAATAGTATATGCCAAGGCCAGGCAGCAAGAAAGAGCTAGTAAACATGCAATTCACCAATCCATTCATTCATTGAGACAGTTAGCAAGCATTTACTTCATAGTTTTCTTCACTGTTTCTATGCCAGAGTCCCTTCTGGCATCTGGTGAAGACTTTCTCAGGATCATGTTTTTAAATGTATAAAATGAATTCATAGCAGAGGAAACAAGTATTGAATAGCTATCAAAATATTTTAAAAATGAATTTGTGATCCAGTAATACTTGTACATTGTTAATCTATCAAATAAGATCTAAGGCTGGGCGCAGTGGCTCACACTTGTAATTCCAGCACTTTGGGAGGCCAAGGCGGGTGGATCACCTGAGGCCAGGAGTTCAAGACCAGCCTGGCCAACATGGTGAAACCCCATCTCTACTAAAAATACAAAAATGAGCTGGGCATGGTGGCAGGCACCTGTAATCCCAGCTACTCAGGAGATTGAGGCAGGAGAATCGCTTGAACCCACGAGGTGGAAGTTGCAGTGAGCCGAGATCACGCCATTGCACTCCAGCCTGGGCGAGACTCCATCTCAAAAAAAAAAAAAAAAAAAAGATCTAGCAGTAGATCCAACAGCTACTATAACTGAGAAGTAGTGATGAACATAACTGATATTTAAAGACATCTTTGAGCCATTGTGAGTGAGTCTCTCTTCCTGGACCAAAAGAGCAGAATTTGAATAGGAAATGGTTCTAATTCTGCAACAATAATGTGATATGGAATATACAGCAATAATAATGTGATATGGAAACATCTGTAATTTTTTTTTTTTTTTTTTGAGACAGAGTCTCGCTGTGTCACCCAGGCTGGATGGAGTGCAGTGGCGTGATCTCGGCTCACTGCAACCTCCACCTCCCGGGTTCAAGCAATTCTCCTGCCTCAGCCTCCCAAGTAGCTAGGACTACAGGCTCATGCCACCATGCCCGGCTAATTTTTTGTATTTTTAGTAGAGGCAGGGTTTCACTGTGTTAGCCAGGATAGTCTTGACCTCTTGACCTCGTGATCTCCCTGCCTCGGCCTCCCAAAGTGCTGGGATTACAGACGTGAGCCACCTTGCCCAGCCACATCTGTGATTTTTATTGGTGACAAAGCCACAGGTTCTGCTAATATCACTGTGATTTATGGCTTCATCCATATAGGAAGGAAATGCTACATTTCTGTTAGAGGGCGGAAAACATAAAAATGTAACTTTTCATCATCCAAGTTCACAGATGGCCTGGAGGCCCATGGGCCCAGGTTAAGACTGCTGCATGCCCAGCTCTGATTTATGTAGGTCTTGCCTAATGCCTAGCCCCGTGCTAGGTACAGGAGATACATCGAGGGTGTGAGCCCCAGGGAATGGAGGGAGCTCATGGTTGAAGGAGTGAGTTGTGGATGTGGCTGGAACAAGGAGGGCAGAAGTGAGAATGTGAGGGGGAAAGGCTGGGCTGGAAAGCCTGGACTTGCCCTCATGGGTCTGCCTCCCTTCCCAGGAGAAAGAGATGGAGAAGCAGAGGCTCTTGTACCAGCAAGCACGGCTGCACACCCGGGGGGCGGCCGAGATGGTGCTGCAGATGATCAGTGCCTGCAAAGGTGCCCCTCACATGTGCACTGGACTCTTCCGAGTGCACTCATCCTGACCTCACTCCTCCTGGCTCACCCATTCCCTGTGGACCCATTTGCCGCCCCTCGATGCCTGTGGTTTGCACGCACACCCCAGCCCTTGCAGCTTCCCCTTGCCTACCTGCCTTGCAATTTCTCACTCATCCTTCAATCACGATCACCCCTGCATGCACACCTTGGCACACTCTTAAATCCCCTTCTCTCACATCCCTTGGGATGGCTGTTTTCTGGTGGGTGGAACACACTGCCTTCCAACTGGGTGGACCATCTTTTTTCTCCCACTCCCTCCAGGAGAGACAGGTGCCATGGTGTCCTCCACCCTGAAGCTGGGCATCTCCATCCTCAATGGAGGCAATGCTGAGGTCCAGCAGGTAACAGAGGCAAAGGGACTTCAGAAGAAGGCAAGGAGGGATGAGAGGTTCCTGCGTGACTCCCAGTTCCTCCTCCCCTGCCTCCCCCTCTGCAGAAAATGCTGGATTATCTTAAGGACAAGAAGGAAGTTGGCTTCTTCCAGAGTATCCAGGCACTGATGCAAACATGCAGGTAGGTTCGAGTGGACCTCTTCTTGTTAAGCCGTGTTTGGTGCCACTGCCACCCCACTCCTGGTACCATTTCCAGTTCTGATTCTGCTCTTTCAGTCCAGGGAAAGAGACTCACTCAGAATCGCTCAAATAACAGGGAATTTATTATAAGAATTAATGTAGAACAATAAGGGAGGCAAAATGTCATAGACTTGAAGAATGAGTTGCATTATGAATTCCAGACAGTGGAACCAAAAACTTGAGAATTGAAGGGGAACTTGGCAGTGGGAGATTTAGGAGCTCTCTGATGATCCCAATTAATCTGCCTCTACTGTTGTCTGCCTTTATTTGCCTCTTGCTGCCGGCTGACTTTTCCTACCCTCTGCAGCTTTTGCTAAATGGGTGGTTTCTGGTTCCTCATTATTTCAGCTTGCGCATGGTTCATCCTGGCCCAACCATATGTCCTAGCTTCTGCCAACTCTTCATTTCTGCTTCCTCTTGATTTCAGCGCATACATGGTTTACTGTGGCTCTCCAGGCTACCATGGTGGGGAGCTGCCAGGCCCTGGGAGAGAGGAGGGCAGAGGCTTCATCACATACCCCCTATCTTTCCTTTCTTTTCCTCAGCGTCCTGGATCTCAATGCCTTTGAGAGACAGAACAAGGCCGAGGGGCTGGGCATGGTGAATGAGGATGGCACTGGTGAGGCCCTCCCTTGGGCTTCCCACCCCCTGAGACATCTTCCTTCGGGATTCCTCCCACCCCACCCCCACCCGCCATTGCCCAGAGCTCCCTTCCTCCAAGACACTGGTTCCCAAGGGCTCCCTCGGGTCCCTCCCTCTGCTGTGGTCCCCCAGTCCCACCCCCTCCATCCCCCTGGGGTCTCCCTCCCCATGTCCACCACCCACCTCTGCCCCTCCGCCACCAGAAGTCATTCTGTCTTGTGTTCTCACCCATCACTACATGGACCCCACCCTCCACGTGCCCCAAATGTCACGCCCTGGTTGCTGTTCTCTTATTAATGTCCCTAATCCGGGTTAATCGCGTCTCCTCTTTGCCGTGTTGTGACGTGTCTAACCTTTCTACCCGGATCCTCGCTCCTGCCTCTACCTCTATGTCTTCATCTCTCTCTCTCCCTCTCCATCCTCTTCTTTCATTCCCTCTGCTTTTACCCTCATTTCCTACCCTCTTCCCTGCTAATCCATTTCCTTCTGTCTCCTTATCACTCTGCCTTTCTCTCTGTGGGTTGTTCCTCTCTCTCTGTGTGTCTTTCTGTGTCTTTGTCCCTGACTGTCATTGTGTGTGTTTGCGGTCTGTCTCCCTCTCTTTTTCTCTCTTTTCTCCTGCTTCCTCCTCCCATCCTGTTGGCTGCCCCAGTCATCAATCGCCAGAACGGTAATTCCCCCAGCCCACCCCCGTGCTGTGCTGCTGTCACCCACCCCTCCTAACCCCGTCCACCCCTCCACCTAGGGGCTGAGGATCTGGGACGTGGAGGGGAGGGAGGGACCCTTCGGCAGGTACGTCCTGCCAGTGCAAAACCTGGAGATCAGGAGTCTGGGGAGCATGATTCAGGTCCCAGATCAGCCACTGAGAATACATGGGCCTGTGAACAAGTCTCTTACCTTCCCTAAGCTTCACTTTCCCCATGTGTGAAGCAGAAGCTAGAGAACATGGTAAAGATCTCTTTCCAGCTAGATGTTGTCGGACTTCCAGACCCAGATTCGCAGTCCCGGTGTGGAGTGATCCCCACTCCCACCTACTCTGCTCTCTGCACCCCGACCTCAGATTGGTCAGTCAGCGTTTCCCATCCACCAACCGAATTGGTTGCCTCCGGCATCCACTCTGATTGGTGTGCGCCTGCCTCCTCTGCGCCTGCCTCCTCTGCGCCTGCTCTGGTTGGCCCATTTGCGGTCTAGCCTCCTCCCCTACCGCCCACCATGATTTGCTTCTTTCAGATGCCCATTCTGATTGGCCCTTGTTTACACGCCTCCCCTGTGCTACTCCTGGATTGGCTGCTTTCAAGGCATCTGGGCCAATTGGCTGGCTTTCAATCCCCATCCCTTATCCCTCCCAGCCCAATCTTCCCCTGCCCAGAGCCTTTGTGTGAAGGTGACCCAAACCCCCATAATCCATTAACCTCCACGGTCTGAAGGGGGGCTGAGGGCATTACCAGCTGCCTGAATGTCTGCTAGGTCAGCAGACTCTCCCGAACGTAACACAAGTGGTGACATCAGAGGGCACTGATGTAGAAAGACACTTGAGGCTCCAGCTTCATGACTCAGGGCCCCTTGGGTCTCCGTCTGCTGATGTCATGGGCTCTGAGGTCAAGACCGCCTGGTGTCATGGATGCCCATGGCCCTCACAGTGTCTTTGGAGTGGCAGCTGCTCCTCCCAGCACCCCCATGCTTTGTGCATGCGCGTGCAGTGTGCATGGGCCTTGTGCATGTGTGCGCTGTGTCTTGGCACATCTGACCCCTCCTGGGCCCTGTCCCCTCCCTTCCACCTAGGAGAGAAGGTCATGGCGGATGATGAATTCACACAAGACCTGTTCCGATTCCTACAATTGCTCTGTGAGGGGCACAATAATGGTGAGGAGGAGGGGTGTGGGGTGGAGGGGAAGCCGAGGTTTGGGGCTGGTACGGAAGGGTTGACTGAGTTAGTTTCCACCCCTCCTCCTCCCCCTGTCAATGATGGCCACTCTCCAGCCAGTGTCAATCCACCTAGCTTTCAAAATCTCTCTGGAGGCCGGGCGCAGTGACTCAGGCCTATAATCCCAGCACTTTGGGAGGCAAAGGCTGGTGGATCTCCTGAGGTCAGGAGTTCGAGACCAGCCTGGCCAACATGGTGAAACCCCGTCTCTACTAAAAATATAAAAAAAATAGCAGGGCGTGGTGGCACATGCTTGTAGTCCCAGCTACTCAGGAGGCTGAGGCAGGAGAATCGCTTGAACCCATGAGATGGAGGTTGCAGTGAGCCAAGATTGCACCATTGCACTCCAGCCTGGGCAACAGAGCAAAACTCCATCTCAAAAAAAAACCTTTCTGGAATTTCTGGAATCTAGCCACTTTGCTTCCCCTTCATCTCCTCTGGCCAGTCCAATCCCCAAAAGCAACCTGCCAAAAACCAATTTGGCCAAAAATCAATTTGCCCAAATAGACAATTTGTCACATGCTATTTTCCCACAGGCATTCTGCAGTGGCTGCCAAAGTTCTATACACGTGGTGGATTTCTGTACTTCAGGTCCAGAAAAGACCTAAAGGAAAAACTGCCTGGCATTTAACAATAAATCTATTAGAATCACTTGTTTATTTTGCTTATAAAATCTTTGCAGAGGAAAGATCTGTACAAAGGCCTACAGATTCCTTCCTATCTTAAGCAAGAGTTTTGTTTTGTTGTGGTTCAGCCAATTTAACAAGATTGAGGATGACAGCAAATTAATTACACAACATCAATGATGAGAAATACAGTCTCATGCAGCAAACCTAGCTTACAACTTTACAGAACAGTCAAAATTCTGCACAAAAAACATTCTACCCAATGCCATTTCCTATAACAAACATGTACAGTCTGAAGATTGTGGTTATAACCTTTAGCAGATGATTAGGAAACCACAGACTACCCGGAAATTAACTTTCATGACAAGAATTGGAGTAATTAGTAACCTTACTTCCATAGAACCTTCACCCACTCGGTTAGTGCTCTTTAAGGTAACTGATTTGTAAATATCTTTAATCTTCATTCTTTTTCTTTCAACAAAGGATAAAGCATGATCTCTTTGTCTTGAATTTTCAAAAGCTCTTGTGTCCACAGCCAGTTTTTCAAGGTTTATTAAATACTTTTGTGCCATGGGACTAAGATTTTTTCTTTCTTTTTTTTTTTTTTTAGACAGAGTCTCACTCTTGTCGCCCAGACTGGAGTGCAGTGGTGTGATCACAGCTCGCTGCAACCTCTGCCTCCTGGGCTCAAGTGATCCACCCCTCAGCCTCCCGAGTATCCAGGACTACAGGCATGCATCACCATGTCTGGCTAAGTTTTTTATTTTTTGTAGAGATGAGATCTCACTGTGTTGCCCAGGGGATCTCAAACTCCTGGATTCAAGCAATCCTCCTGCCTTGGCCTCCTAAAATGCTGGGATTACAGGTGTGAGCCACCATACCCAGCCGGGACTAAGATTTTCATTCTTTAATTTTAACTAAGATGGAATCAGTCTTTGGGTTTAAAATAAATTTTATTCCTCAGGAATATGAAGTTTTGAAAATGAGAATGTTGTTATGAAAGGGATTGCTGTCTCCCAACATATTTGCAACCCAGTCCTCTGCCTAAATTCATGGCCTAATCAAATAGATATTTGAAATATCTTTCAAATCTCAGACCCCTTGCATGTCTTGAGGAGTCAGTGCTATTCAAAGCAGACAAAAGGTTTGTCTCTCACTTATTTGCACATGTCTATAACAGGTGTTGTCAGTTGCCAGAATTTTTTTACAGGAGCTGTGTATCTTTTATTTTTGCATATAGCCCAATTTAAATTAACACAATTTAATTTAACAATTTAAATTAACACAAATAAAGGAGTTAGAAAGCAGGGTTGATGGGAAAACCTGTACCTTTGCTTATAAAATTTTGAATATTTGAGTATGCTTTGTCTATGTCATGAAACTAGGCAAAATGGGCCTTCTGTTGAGCCAACCTGATACAGCAATTGTGAACTGACTGTAAAAAAGTTAAGGGGAAAGAAAAACTGGGGGCGAAAATACTTTCAGGGGCTGTTAAAACCTTCCCGTGCAACATGATGTTGCTATAAGCATTTAAAAAGACTTGGCTGGGCACTGTGGCTCATGCCTGTAATCCCAGCACTTTAGGAGGCTGAGGCAGGAGGATCACTTGAGCCCAGGAGTTCAAGACAAGTCTGGGCAACATAAGGAGACCCTGTCTCTACCAAAAAAAAAAAAAAAAAAAAAATCATATACTACAGTATAATAAACCTCCAATCATATACTACAGTATAATAAACCTCCAATCATATACTACAGTATAATAAACCTCCAATCATATACTACAGTATAATAAACCTCCAATCATATACTACAGTATAATAAACCTCCAATCATATACTACAGTATAATAAACCTCCAACTACCCATCACTCAGCTTTAACAGTTTGCTTTCACAGAACAATGTTTTTTAAATAGTGGGAACCAACCCATCAGACAGACGTTCATGAATCAGTTTCACGCAGAGGTTCTCATTGTAATTGTACACTGGCATGCCTGGGGAGCTTTAAAAGAGACTTAAGCCCAGGTTTTGCCTTTACAGGTTCTAATTTAATTGATCTGGGGTTGGGCCTGAGCACTGGGGTTTTTAAAAGCCTCCTAGTTGTCCTGATGTGCAGCCAAGGTTGAGAGGATGAGAAGCACACGTTTCTTCTTTTGTAGTTAACTAGAGCAGTACAGGACAGAAAAGAACAGAATGCATGGCACAGAGTAAGGCAATGTGAAACTTCTCTTTCGGGAATAGGTGAATATAATTTCAGATTTAACACATGTATCAGATCTCAATGTAAAAAGGATTTCCTCGGCTGGGTGTGGTGGCTTACGCCTGTAATCCCAGCACTTTGGGAGGCCGAGGCAGGTGGATCACAAGGTCAGGAGTTGGAGACCAGCCTGTCCAATATGGTGAAACCCTGTCTCTACTAAAAATGCAAAAAAATTAGCCAGGCGTGGTGGCTTACGCCTGTAATCCCAGCACTTTGGGAGGCCGAGGCAGGTGGATCACAAGGTCAGGAGTTGGAGACCAGCCTGTCCAATATGGTGAAACCCTGTCTCTACTAAAAATGCAAAAAAATTAGCCGGGCGTGGTGGCGCATGCCTGTAATCCCAGCTACTCAGGAGGCTGAGGCAGGAGAATTGCTTGAACCTGGGAGGCAGAGTTTGCAGTGAACTGAGATCATGCCACTGCACTCCAGCCTGGGCGACAGAGCAAGACTGTATCTCAAAAAAAAAAAGGATTTCCTACCATAGATTGCAGTCAGAAAAGATTAAAAAATTACTGCACAAGAATATAAACTTCACAAGGGCAGGGGCTGGACATACAGCTCATGTCTGTAATCCCAGCACTATGGGAGGTCAAGGTAGGAGGGTTGCTTGAGGCCAGGAGTTTGAGACCAGCCTGGGCTGGTCTCAACAAAAAAATTAAAAATTGGCTGGATGTGGTGGCTCACACCTATAGTTCCAGCTACCTGGGAGGCTGAGGTGGGAGGACCACTTGAACCCAGGAGGTCAAGGCTGCAGTGAGCTATGATCATGCCACAGTACTCCAACCTAGGCAACAGAAGGAGACCTTGTCAAAAAAAAAAAAAAAAAAATCCCCCCCAAGGCCGGGGACTGTTTTTTTTTTTTACTACTGTATCCCCAGAGCCTAGAATACTGCATGACACATAGTAAGAACGCAACAAATTTGTTGTAGCAAAGAGGATGTGACAATCTTAATCTCGTGAGGATGTAGTATACACTCAATAAAATATGTTGAATAAATGAACAAGTGACCAATCCATATGTTCCCTGGCCTTTAGTAGGTGCTCAATAAATATTTGTTGGATAAATGCATGAATATCCCCAGCACATATTAGGAATTTGATAAAATTGTTCGGAAACTAACGAGGAACTGAATCTCTATTTCTCCCTGCTACATAGTTGGTGGTCAATATACAAATTTGTTGGAAAAAACTGAATGAATAAATGACGCTCCACCACATTTGACACATAGCAGGCCCTCAATAATATTTATATTTTATTTTTTTATATTTATTTATTTTTTGAGACGGAGTTTCACTCTTGTTGCCCAAGCTGGATTGCAGTGGCATGATCTAGGCTCACTGCAACCTCTGCCTTCCGGGTTCAAGCAATTCTCCTGCCTCAGCCTCCCAGGTAGCTGGGATTACAGGCACATGCCACCACACCCGGCTAATTTTGTATTTTTTTTAGTAGAGACGGGATTTCACCATGTTGGCCAGGCTGGTCTCAAACTCCTGACCTCAAGTGATCCACCCACCTGGGCCTCCCAAAGTGCTGGGATTACAGGTGTGAGCCACTGCTCCCGGCCTATTTTAAAATTATTTATTTATTTATTTATTTATTTATTTTTGAGACGGGGTTTCCATCTTGTTGCCCAGGCTGGACTGCAATGGTGAGATCTCCACTCACTGCAACCTCTGCCTCTGGGGTTGAAGTGATTCTCCTGCCTCAGCCTCCCAAGTAGTTAGGATTGCAGGTGCCCACCAGCACACCCAGCTAATTTTTGTATTTTTAGTAGAGACAGGGTTTCACCATGTTGGTCAGGCTGGTCTCAAACTCCTGACCTCAGGTGATCTGCCTGCCTGGGCCTCCCAAAGTGCTGGGATTACAGGCGTGAGCCACCCGGCCAGTATTTTTAGACAAATGAATAAATGATCATCCATCTTTCTCTGTCACATAGTAAGTACTTGATAGTTATTAAATAAATTGATGATGATATGCTTTCTGGCATACAATAGGAACTCAACACATGAGTATTGCATAAATGAATAAATGACCCACTGTTCATCTCCCCTAGCACATGGGAGGTGCTGGATAAATGACTTTTCATCTCCCCAGATTTCCAGAACTACCTACGGACACAGACAGGGAACACGACCACTATTAACATCATCATTTGCACTGTGGACTACCTCCTGCGGCTGCAGGTGAGGACGTGAGACGGTTCAGGTGTGACTTGGGTCGGGGGCTGCAGGGCCATGGTCGGCCCCAGCACCCCCTCACACCCTACCCGCCCCCACCAGGAATCCATCAGCGACTTCTACTGGTACTACTCGGGCAAGGATGTCATTGAAGAGCAGGGCAAGAGGAACTTCTCCAAAGCCATGTCGGTGGCTAAGCAGGTGTTCAACAGCCTCACTGAGTACATCCAGGTAGGGCGCTCCCCCTGGGGCGGGAGTGGGAAGGGAGGGGGTCCCGCATCGCGATCCCTGATCCCTTCTTGGGGATTCCCTTCCCGCTCACACGGCGCTCTGCCTCCCAGGGTCCCTGCACCGGGAACCAGCAGAGCCTGGCGCACAGTCGCCTATGGGACGCAGTGGTGGGATTCCTGCACGTGTTCGCCCACATGATGATGAAGCTCGCTCAGGTTCGAGCCCCTCTGGTCTCCATCCACCTGCTTCTGGGCGTCCCCCAAGTGGTCCATTTCCAAGTCTTGCCCCTTTGATCAGTTTGTCACCCGAGTGCTCCCGGCATGTTCCAGACTGGTTCCCTCTCAGTGGCCAAATCCATCCTCTTTCTGGATTGGCTGTCTGCATGACCCCGCCTCCTCCTCTGCCCCTCCCTCCCCACCAATCAGCTGGTTTTACATCCACGCTTCCATTGGTCTGACGTGTTGGCCTCGCCCCAATGGCCGGAGCTCCTCTGTGATTGATTGCTGTTTTTCTCTCTGATGAGTCCTCGCAGATGTGGACAGTCCTTGGGCTAGGATGGGGCTGGTTTCTAGATTAGAGCCTGGGGCTGAGGAAATGTTTTGCTTCTTTATCTTACTTGCGGCAGATGACACCCATATCAGGCATTCATGATGTAAGGTCCCTGTTGAGCACCATCTTCCATTTCCATAATCCTTGTTCCTCTTTCCCTCACCCCTTTGCAGCCTTGCCAATGTCTCACGAACACTTAATCCATTTGCTCTGCTTCTGTCTGGTAACTATATTCAAGGCTGCCATATACTGTTCCGCAGGTTGTGCACTGCACAAAGGCACGATCTCTGAGAGCATTCACATCCTACACATAATGGTGTATTTATTACAATAGTTTAGTTTTCCAGCAGATGGCAGTAAAGCATCCAGCATGTTATAACTTCCCTACAGGAAGTGTTTTAGGGGACGCCTTTTTATCTAATTTGCTCAAAGGTGCCCCAGGGGCTGGGAGAAACCCTAATTCGTTGTCATCTGACTTTTTAAAAGGAGTTAAACTTAGAATGCAATTCCTCCGTGTCACAGCAGCTGAAGTTGTGCTGTTGGTATCCTAAAATTCTAGAGAATGTTGGTATCATCATGTAGAATTCCAAATCCTGCAGGGCTAATTCATCCGCCACCATCTAGTCTAGGTTGCAAAAGCTAGAAATCCAGTGCAAAGTGGTGGCTTAAGAAAAATAAAGAATTTATCAGTTCATATTACAGATCCAGGGCTTAGAGTGATGTCAGCAGAACTGCCTCCTCTTTGACTGCATTTGCAAGCAGGCTGTCTCCCTGGGCTGGAAAAAATGGTGCCTCAGGCTCCTATCCACTCTACTTCTTAACAGCCCTAGAGGGAAGAGATCTCCTCTTTCCTGAAAGCTCCAAGAAAAAAAAAAACCTGAGATTCTCTCTGACTAGCCTATTGGGTCACATGTCCATCCCTGAACCAATCATCATAGGCTTAGGAAAGAAAGCTCTGACTGGCCAGGCCTGGTCATATACCCACCTATAAAACCAGGAGGTAGGGTTAGCCCCATATGCTCTGACTGTGGGATGGGGGACACCGCAGGTGAAAATTGAGGGATTGTAAAGAGAGGAGGGGGACTGAATCATGGGTAGGCACAAACCACAGGCGCCCACCCACTGTAAGATCTTGAGATTAGGAGTGTCGGGACCTTAGGCCCAGAATGCAGAGCTTTGGAACTGTGGAAATACATTAGGATTGGAATCAACAACTGATAGAACTAGCATGGGAGCAAAAGATCCTTACATCCCATTTATCTGGTATCATCTCCTCCCCTCTCCATTTTATTTGGTGGAACCATATGAAATTACCACTTTGGATCTGGCACGGTGGCTCATGCCTGTAATCCCAGCACTCTGGGAGCCCTAGGCGGGCGGATCACCTGAGGTCAGGAGTTAGAGACCAGCCTCACCAACATGGAGAAACCCCATCTCTGTTAAAAGTAAAAAATAAGCTGGGTATGGTGGCGCATGCCTGTAATCCAGCTACTCGGGAGGCTGAGGCAGGGGAATTGCTTGAACCTGGGAGGCAGAAGTTGCGGTGAGCCGAGATTGCGCCATTACATTCCGGCCTGGGCAACAAGAGCAAAACTCTGTCTCAAAAAAAAACAAATTACCACTTTGTGAGCCAAAAGTGATCACATGTTGGCAATTTTATGTGACTCAACCTAACATAAATAGGGGCCATGAGGCAAAACTTTGTATTGGAGGTTTCTATGGGCCCTACACTGTGGCCCTATGTTCCCCGCAGACGGCTTACCAGAAAGCACATGGCTGTCACTGCAGCCTTCCTCCTGAACCCAGAGTCCCACTCTTGCCATCACACATTATATTCAACATACATCTGTCAAGCCCACCGTAGGCCAGGCACAGTGCTGGGCTCACATCCCTTCCTAGACCTGGGTCTCTGTCCCCAGTGTTTGTCTCTGTCTCTCTCTGCCCCAAATGTCTGCCCCGCAAGCCTCTCAGTCCTCCTTGTCTGCCAGCCTTCCCACTACCCATCACCTATCGAGCCCTTCCCCCAAGTGCCAACCCCACCCCCACAATCTTGTCTCTCTGCCCCTTCCCCTGCTTCCGAGGAACATGTCTGGACTCGGGTCCCCTCGGAGGTAAGAGGGGAGAAAACAGGGGTTTAGGCCCTGCTGGGTAGGTGAGGAGGGGGAGAAGCAACAGAGGTGGGGGAGGTGTATGCTGAGACCAGCCCTCACCGAGCTGGGATCTCTAGGACTCAAGCCAGATCGAGCTGCTGAAGGAGCTGCTGGATCTGCAGAAGGACATGGTGGTGATGTTGCTGTCGCTACTAGAAGGTAAACACCCAGGAGTGAGGGTGAGGGAACAGTAAAGAGGTTCAGAGAAGCCTGAGAATGGCCCCCTGAGACCCGGGAGACCCTAATCCTCAACCCCATCTGACATCGTGTCAGGATCCATGGGTTGATGAAGAAGCCATAATAGGCCAGATGCGGTGGCTACACCTGTAATCCCAGCACTTTGGGAGGCCGAGGTGGGAAGATCACCTGAAGTCAGGAGTTTGAGACCAGCCCGGCCAACATGGTGAAAACCCATCTCTACTAAAAATACAAAAATTAGCCCGGCGTGGTAGCATGTGCCTGTAATCTCAGCTACTCAGGAGGCTGAGGGAGGAGAATTGCTTGAACCTGGGAGGCAGAAATTACAGTGAGCCGAGATCACGCCATTGCACTCCAGCCTGGGTGACAAAAGCAAAACTCCAGCTCAAAAAAAAAAAAAAAAAAAATCAGAAGGTTCCCTTTAAACATCAAGATTTCCAGCTTTTCTTGGAAAACTGTAAGCTTCAGTGACCCTGGGTCCACATTCTCACATGGCAAAAATTCGCTGGATTAGATGAAATAACTTAATTATATCAATGTTAGATCTCTAGATGTTCATGATAGCATGGTGATTATATTAAACAATGTCCTTGTCTTTTAGGACATAGACACCGAAATGTTTAAGGGTAAAAGGACCGCATGTCTGCAACTTACTCTCAAATTGTTCAGAAAAAAAATATACAGAGAGAAAGAGAATTTTTTTTTTTTTTTTGAGATGGAGTCTCGCTGTGTCGCCCAGGTTGGAGTGCAATGGCACAATCTCAGCTCACTGCAAGCTCCGCCTCCCAGGTTCACACCATTCTCCTGCCTCAGCCTCCCGAATAGCTGGGACTACAGGCACCCACCACCATGCCCGGCTAATTTTTTGTATTTTTAGTAGAGACGGGATTTCACCATGTTAGCCAGGATGGTCTCGATCTCCTGACCTCGTGATCCACCCGCCTCGGCCTCCCAAAGTGCTGGGATTACAGGCGTGAGCCACCGCACCCGGCCGAGAAAGAAAATGATAAAACAAATGTGATGCAGGGTGCGTCACGTGCCTGTAATCCCAGCACTTTGGGAGGCCGAGGCCAGAGGATCTCTTGAGCCCAGCAGTTTGAGACCAGTCTGGGCAACATGGTGAGACCCTGTCTCTACAAAAAATACAAAAATTAGCCTAGTGTGGTGGTGTGTGCCTGTAGACCCAGCTACTCGGGAGGCTGAGGTGGGAGGATCACCAGAGCCCGGGAGGTCCAGGCTGCAGTGAGCTGTGATCACACCACTGCACTCCAGCCTGGGTGACAGAGCAAGACCCTGTCTCAAAAAAACAAACCCCAAAAACAAACCAAATGTCCAAATATGGCAAAAGATAAACAATTGATGAATGTGGATATATTAGGATCCCTTTTTTTTTTTTTTTTTCTTTTCTGAGATGGAGTCTCGCTCTGCCGCTCAGGCTGGAGGTGCGGTGGCGTGATCTCGGCTCACTGCAAGCTCCGCCTCCCAGGTTCACGCCATTCTCCTGCCTTGGCCTCCCCAGTAGCTGGGACTACAGGCGCCCGCCACCAGACCTGGCTAATTTTTTTTTTTTTTTTTTTTTTGTATTTTTAGTAGAGACGGGGTTTCACCATGTTGGTCAGGATGGTCTGGATCTCCTGACTTCGTGATCCTCCCGCCTCAGCCTCCTAAAGTGCTGGGATTACAGGCGTGAGCCACCACGCCCGGCTAGGATCCCTTACGCTATTCTTGCAGCTTTTATATCAATGTGAAATTATAACACTTTTTTTTTTGAGACGGAGTCACGCTCTGTTGCCCAGGCTGGAGTGCAGTGGCGTGATCTCGGCTCACTGCACCCTCCGCCTCCCGGGTTCAAGCGATTCTCCTGCCTCAGCCTCCTGAGTAGCTGGGATTACAGGCACACGACACCACGTCCGGCTAATTTTTGTATTTTTAGTAGAGATGGGGATTTCACCATGTTGGTCAGGCTGGTCTCGAACTCCTGACCTCGTGATCCACCTGCCTCGGCCTCCCAAAGTGCTGGGATTACAGACGTGAGCCACTGCGCCCAGCCTACATTAAAATTTAAAAATTACAAAAATAAACTGGAGCCAAGCTTCAGCTGCTGCCTTTAGAGGGAGTGTGGGATCGCACTTTGCCAATCTCCACCTCTCCTTGCTGCTTACCACTGGCTAGCCTCAGTCTTCTGTGGACACTCCTGACTGTGTGTACTGGTGGAAGTTTTAGCTGTGTAAGCCCTGAGGTCATGCAGCTCTGAGTTCAAATCCATTCTCCCCACTTTACTGGCTATGTAACTTTGAGTGCATGACTTTCTCTATGTCTCAGTTTCTCTTCCTAAAAGTAGAGTCACACACTTCCCTTTTTGTGTGATTGTGCCAGGGTAGCATTTGGCACCTACCTTTAGCGTACGTCATCATTATCTTTTTTTTTTTTTTTTTTTTGAGACAGAGTCTCACTCCATCACCCAGGCTGGAGTGCAGTGGCACGATCTCAGCTCTGCAACCTCCGCCTCCCAGGTTCAAGCAATTCTCGTGCCTCAGCCTCCCAAGTAGCTGGAATTACAAGCACATGCCACCACGCCCAGATGATTTTGTATTTTTAATAGAGACGGGGTTTCACCATGTTGGCCAGGCTGGTCTCAAACTCCTGGCCTCAAGTGATCCACCCACCTCGGTCTCCCAAAGTGCTGGGATTACAGGTGTGAGCCACCACGCCCGACCTGACATCATTAGCTTTACTGGGGGAGGTGGGCAAAGGCAGGATCAGCCAGGTTGGCACAGGAGGCTGACGCAGGTCAGGAAGGGACCTGTGGAGGGGAGGCTGTGGCTGGCCAGGGACACTCCAGCAGCGTGGTGGCTCCTGGGCTGGAAAGAGAGGCAAGCCTGGTGGGGCCCCAGAAGGGAGTGTTCACCGGCCACACTGACCTGGGGCTGCCTGCAGGGAACGTGGTGAACGGCATGATCGCCCGGCAGATGGTGGACATGCTCGTGGAATCCTCATCCAATGTGGAGATGATCCTCAAGTTCTTCGACATGTTCCTGAAACTCAAGGACATTGTGGGCTCTGAAGCCTTCCAGGACTACGTAACGGATCCCCGTGGCCTCATCTCCAAGAAGGACTTCCAGAAGGTGGGTGTGGGGCATCGTGTGGGCCCAGGACTTGGGTGGGGTTGCCAAGGGCCAGCCATACCCTTCTGGCTGCCTGCCTCAGGCAAGAGACATCTCTGCAAGCCTCACTTTCCTTGTTTGTAAAATGAGGATAAAACAGTCCTTGGGTTATATGTATTCTGTTTTATTTCATTTTAGAGACAAGGTCTTTCTCTGTTGCCCAGGCTGGAGTGCAGTGGCGTGATCATAGCTCACTGCAGCCTTGACCTCCTGGCTTAAGCAATCCTCCCACCTCATCCTCCTGAGTAGTTGGGACTACGGGTGTGTGACATCATGCCTGGCTAATTTTTAAGTTTATTTTTTGTAGAGATGTGGTCTCACTACATTGCCCAGGCTCCTCTTGAACTCTTGGGCTCCAATGATTCTCCTACCTTGGCCTCCCAAAGTGCTGGGATTATAGGCATGAGCCACCTTGCTCAGCCCCCTTGGGTTATTTTGAGGATGAAATGCATTAACACAAATGAGAATCGTTATTACTGTTATCTTTATTGATAGTCATAACATTATCATTATTGTGAATAGGCATCAGTTATTCCATCAATAAACATTGGCTGGCTTTCTTCTCTGTGTAGGGCCTGTGGTGACACTATTGACGCATCAATGACCAAGATAGACACAGCCCGTGCTTTCATGGGTTTATAGTCTAATGGGGGAGGCAGTCACTAACTAGACCATTCCAAGTCTAAATAATGAGGCTGCTAGGAGGGAAGTACTGGAACATCCTTATTCAGAAACCCACTCCTCCTCCTCTAACCACCTCTCCCATCCTAACTCTCCATCTTTTCTTCTGAGCCTCAGTTTCCTACTCTGTAAAATGGGGATAGGATAATCACATTAACCACTAACTATTGGCAGTGTGCGGTGGTTCATGCCTATAATCCCAGCAATTTGGGAGGCCGAGGTGGGAGGATCGCTTGAGCCCAAGAGTTCGAGATCAGCCTGGGCAACCTAGTGAAACCCTGTATCTATAAAAATAAAAATAAAACAACTATTAACTATTGTGAGGATGGGCAGTGCGGGCAGTACCTGGAATATGGTGAGTCCTCAAGAGATGTTAGCTGCTATTACTACTCCCTGATCTTTACTGTTACCATTTTGTTAACTTTTTATTTTGAAATAACTTCAGGTTTATAGAGATGTTGCAAGAACAGCACATAGAATTTCTGAGTACCTTTCACCCACATTGCCCAAATGTTTTCTATTTACTATTTACTCCATCATGATTTCCCTTTCCTTTCCTTTTTTTTTTTTTTTTTTTTGAGACGGAGTTTTGCTCTTGTTGCCCAGGCTGGAGTGCAGTGGTGCGATCTCAGCTCAGTGCAACCTCCGCCTCCTGGGTTCGAGCGATTCTCCTGCCTCAGCCTCCTGAGTAGCTGGGATTACAGGCATGCACCACCATGCCCGGCTAAATTTGTGTGTGTGTGTGTGTGTGTGTGTGTGTGTGTGTGTGTGTGTGTGTGTTTTGTATTTTTAGTAGAGACGGGATTTCACCATGTTGGCCAGGCTGGTCTTGAACTCCTGGCCTCAAGTGATCTGCCTGCCTCGGCCTCCCAAAGTGCTGGGATTACAAGCATGAGCCACCTCGCCTAGCCAATTTCCCTTTACTTTGAAACACTTCAGCGTGTATCTCCTGAGAACAAATTCATTCTCCTACCTAACCACAGGACAATTATGCTAATCAGGAAATTAACATTGGCACAATGCTGCTATCTAATCCTAGACCTTATTCAATTTCCCTTGTTGAAGAAATTTCTTTTGTCAATGTCTTTTCTTTGCCAACCCAGAACCAGGGATTGCATTTAGGTGTTCTGTCTGCTTTCCTCCTTCAGTCTGGAACTGTGCCTGGGTCTGTCTTTATCTTTCCTGACACGTTTGAAGAATGCAGGCAAACTGTTTTGTAAAATGTCGTTCAGTGTGGGTTTGTGGGTTTGTCTGAGTTTTCATCATTATTAGACTAGGGTTATGCATTTTTTGCAGGAATATCAGAGAAGTGATGTGTCCTCAGTGTAATGTATTAGGAGGCACATGTGGTTTCATCCCATTACTGTTTAGTTTCTTATTTATTTGTTTTTAGAGTCAGAGTCTTGCTCTATTGCCCCGGCTGGAGTGCAGTCAAACAATCCTAGCTCACTGCATCCTTGACCCCCTGGGCTCAGGCGATCCTCCTGCCTCAGCCACCCAAAGTGCTGGGATTACAGGTGTGAGTCACTGCACCTGGCCAATGTCTCTTCCCATTACTGTTGTTAACTTGGATGGCTTGGTTAACTCGGTGTTCACCAGGGGCTCCACGATGAAGTTACTGTTATTCCCTTTGGAATCAATAAGTGTCTCATAAGGATATACTTTGAGGCTATGTAAATATTCTGCTAACTCTGGGGTCAGCATCCATTGATGATTCTTGCCTGAAACAATTATTCGTCTAGTAGCTGACAAATGGTGGTTTTCTCATTTCGCCGTATGCTTTACCATCACTAGGCACCATTTTACTGTAAGAAAGAGTGTTTCCTTCTTGTCCATTTCATTTTCTCATTCATCCATTCATTTATATTAGTGTGGATTCACGGCTTTTTTTTTTTTTTTTTTTTTTTTTTTGAGACGGAGTGTTGCTCTTGTTGCCCAGGCTGGAGTGCAATGGTATGATCTTGGCTCACTGCAACCTCCGCCTCCTGGGTTCAGTGATTCTCCTGCCTCAGCCTCCCAAGTCGCTGGGATTACAGGTATGCACCACCATGCCTGGCTAATTTTGTATTTTTAGTAGAGACGGGGGTTTCACCATGTTGGTCAGGCTGGTCTCGAACTCCCGACCTCAAGTGATGGTCAGGCTGGTTTCAAATTCCCAACCTCAAGTGATCCGCCCGCCTCAGCCTCCCAGAGTGCTGGGATTACAGGTGTGAGCCACTGCACCTGGCCCATGGCTTCTTAGTCTATGGGTTGCAGCTGTGACTGGCCATCTGCACTTAGGTAAGCTCAGGGTTCCCTGAGTTAAAATCAAAGTGCCCCATGCCTTCCAGTTGTCCCCCAAGAGCGTCACTATGTCTCTCTGCTTCTCAGCCACGCCTTGCAAGAGTCATCTGCCCTTGATCATCCGTTCTCACCTCCCACTCCTTCCCTGATTCGGGGCTTGCCGGCTTCCATCCCTGTCAGGCTCCTGAAACTCCTCTGACCAAGATCATCAGTGACCTCTTTACCTCTGACTGTCCCCTCTGACTTGTCATCTTGGCAGCCTTTGTCACAGCTGGCCTTTTCCTTTCCCTCCCCAACCCTGAGGGGCAATGCCTGCTTCCCTGAACCTGAACCTGAGCCTCACATCCCTGGGACCCTGCCTCCCAGCCGATCCCTCATAGCCTCTTACCCTTCACTGTGCCTGAGCCCTCCACCTTCATGAAGAGCTCATAGTTACCATATTCTCACTCTGTGCCCTGCGTATAAATGAATTTGCTCATTTAGTCCTTACAGCAACCCTACATGGTCAAACATTTTTGTTTTGTTTTGCTTCTTTGAGACAGGGTCTTTCTCTATCAGTCAGTCTGGAGTGCAGTGGCGTGATCACAACTCACTGTAGCCTCCGCCTCCCAGGCTCAGGTGATCCTCCTACCTTAGCCTCCCAAGTAACTGGGACTCCAGGTGTGCACCACCATACCCGGCTAATTTTATTTATTTATTTATTTTAGAGACGGGGTTTGACATGTTGCCCTAGCTGGTCTTGAACTCCAGGACTGAAGCAATCAGCCCACCTCAGGCTCCCAAAGCGCTGGGATTACCAGCATAAGCTACTATGCCCAGCAGGACTGCTTTTTTTTTTTTTTTTTTTTTTTTGAGATGGAGGAGTCTCACTCTGTCACCAGGCTGGAGTGCAGTGATGTGATCTCGGCTCACTGCAAACTCCGCTTCCTGGGTTCAAGCGATTCTTCTGCCTTAGCTTCCCGAGTAGCTGGACTATAGGCATGCGCCACCACACCCAGCTAATTTTTGTATTTTTAGTAGAGACGGGTTTCACCATGTTGGCCAAGGTGGTCTCGATCTCTTGACCTCGTGATCCACCTGCCTCGGCCTCCCAAAGTGCTGGGATTACAGGCGTGAGCCACCGTGCCTGGCCAGGATTGCTTTTTATTCCCATTTTATGGATATGGAAACTGAGGCACAGGGAGATTAAACGGACATGCTTAAGGTCACCCATCTAATAAGTGACAAGGTTAGGGTTAGACCTCAGGCGGTCTGGCCTCAGAGTACACTGCCTCCAGATTCATCTGTTAATCTGGTCTAATCGATAGTCAGTGAGCACTTCCTGGGGGCTGGGCCCTGGCTGGGGGTCTCAGCCCTACTCTCGAGCCTGGCAGGTTTAGGGAGAGAGTCTGGGATGGCTACAAGAGAAGCAAAAAGCATTTGCAGGAGCTAAAGTACACATGATTCACAATTGATAATGAGTAATGATCTCTCCTGACTGGGGCTGCACAGATCACAGGGTTTAATGTCACCTACCTGACATTTTACAGCTCAACATCTGTTACACAAAGTTATAATCTGCAACTGGGAAAAGTGTATTCATTTTATTTTTTGAATATATAATTACTCACGATTTTAAAAATCAAAATATAGGCTGGGCACAGTGGCTCACGCCTGTAATCTCAACACTTTGGGAGGCCAAGGCATGCAGATCACTTGAGGTCAGGAGTTCAGGACCAGCCTGGGCAACATGGCGAACCTCCTCATCTCTACTAAAAATACAGAAATTAGCCAAGCATGGTGGCAGGTGCCTGTAATCCCGGCTACTCAGGAGGCTAAGGCAGGAGAATCCCTTGAGCCTGGGAGGCAGAGATTGCAGTGAGCTGAGATGGTGCCACTGCACTCCAGCCTGGGTGACAGAATGTGACTCCATATCAAAAAAAAAAAAAAAAAAATCAAAATATAGCCAGGTGCTGTGGCTCACACCAGTAATTCCAGCACTTTAGGAGGCCAAGGCAGGAGGATTGCTTGAGGCCAGGAGTTCAACACCAGCCTGGACAATATAGCAAGACCGCATTGCTAAAAAAAAAAATCAAAAAATTAGCTGGATGTGGAGGTGTGCACCTGTAGTCCCAGCTCCTCTGGAGGCTGACTGAGCTGGGAGGATCCTTTGAGCCCAGAAGGTCAAGGCTGCAGTGAGCCATGATTGTACCACTGCACTCCAGCCTGGGCAACAGAGCACAAGACTTTGTCTCAAAAAAACATTTATCAAAATATAGCAAGGCGTGAAGTGAGAAGTCTTACTCCTGCTCTTTTCCAATCCACTCTTCCCCACATCTACCATGGTAAAGCCCTTTCATTAGTTTCTTTTGTATCCTTCCATCATTTTTTAAGTGAAAATACAAACAGATATTTTTATCTTTCTCATTTTGTACATAATAGGTATAACATCACTGGTCTGCATTATTTAATAGCATATTCTGGAGATATAGGAAGCGTCCTCATTATTTTTTACAGGTGTCCAATATTCCACGCTATGTGTATATTATGGTTTATTTGCTATTCCTTGTTGATGGATACTGGCTTTATTCCCAATGTTTTGCTATACAACCCATGTTGCAGTCAGGACTGTCATGGATAGTTGCACCCATTGTGCACTGCACAAGGGTGTCATTTATACCACAGACATTTTACATTTGTACATGTTTTACTGCAGAGTTCCAGCAGATGGAGGGAAATGTGCTGAGGAAGGCTGTAGTATTTGGGCCTAAAGCAATGCTGGCTATAACAATTACTCTTGCTACACTTTGAGAGGCTGAGGCAGGTGGATCACCTGAGGTCAGGAGTTCGAGACCAGCCTGACCAACATGGTGAAATCCCATCTCTACTAAAAATACAAAAAAATAGCGGGCATGGTGGCATGCACCTGTAATCTGAGCTGCTTGGGAGGCTGAGGCAGGAGAATCATTTGAACCTGGGAGGTAGAGGTTGCAGTGAGCTGAGATCGCGCCGTTGCACTCCATCCTGGACAACAAAAGTGAAAGTCCATCTCAAAAAACAAACAAACAAAAATAATTACTCTTGTTATACAACATTCTGTAAATCATGTGTGGTTCATCTCAGAGGATAAACTTCCAGAAGTGGGA
Source organism: Pan troglodytes (assembly GCF_028858775.2). NCBI lineage: Eukaryota > Metazoa > Chordata > Mammalia > Primates > Hominidae > Pan > Pan troglodytes. Next base: position 41,684,802 of record NC_072418.2, read on the forward strand.
TAGCTGGGTTAAAAGGTAAATGCATTTGTCATTCGGACAGACATTGCCCTCCATTTTTCTTTCTCATTAATATCATATGAGAGTGTGCCTGTCTCCCCACAGCCTCGCCACCAGACCGCACTGTCAAATCTTTGGATTTTTGCCAATCTGATAGGTGAAAAATGGTATTGCAGTGTAGTTTAAATTAAAAAAAAATTTTTTTTTTTGAGACAGAGTCTTGCTCTGTTGCCCAAAGTGGAGTGCAGTGGCATAATCTCAGCTCATTGCAACCTCTGCCTAACGGGTTGAAGTGATTCTCACGCCTCAGCCTCCCGAGTAGCTGGGATTACAGGCATGTGCCACCACACCCAGCTAATTTTTTGTATTTTTAGTAGAGACGGGGTTTCACCATGTTGGCCAGGCTGGTCTCAAACTCCTGACCTCAAGTGATCCACCCGCCTTGGCCTCCCAAAGTCCAGATGCTTTTTCTGCATTTCCATTCATATGAAAATCTGCATTAAAAAAATGTAGCATTGTGGCCAGGCTCAGTGGCTCACGCCTGTAATCCCAGCTCTCTGGGAGGCTGGGGCGGGCAGATCACTTGAGGTCAGGAGTTCGAGACCAGCCTGGCCAACATGATGAAACCCGTTCCTGCTACAAAATACAAAAATTACTTGGGCATGGTGGCATGCGCCTGTAATCCCAGCTACTTGGGAGGCTGAGGCAGAGAATTGCTTGAACCCGGGAGGTAGAGGTTGCAGTGAGCTGAGATTGCGCCACTGCACTCCTGCCTGGGCGACAGAACAAGACTCCGTCTCAAAAGAAAAAAAAAATAAGTAGCATTGTTCTATAATTTCCCAAGTTCTTCATGGTTGCCAGAGTTCTTGACAGTTTACAAATCACATCTTCATTGATGAAGTACTTTGTAGATTTCAAAACATCTACTATAGCTTGGAAGGCCCTTTCTGGTGTTTGAAATCACATTTTATTTATTTATTTATTTAAATGTTTAATTATGTTAACAGAGATGAGGTCTCCCTATGTTGCCCAGGCTGGTCTTGAACTCCTGGGTTTAAGGGATCCTCCTGCCTCAGCCTCCCAAAGCGCTGGGATTACAGGAATGAGTCACCTCACCCAACAGAAACCACATTTTAGGTTACTGATTTACTCCTGGTCAGTAAACAGTCTTGAGGTTATCTTCATTGTTTTCCTATCTGCAAATTTTATTTGTCCCTTAATTAAAACACTTCCTTTTTAAAGTGTCTTTACTGAAATAGAATGTACATACCATAAAATCCACCCATTTAAAATGTACAGTTCAGTGGTTTATAGTGTGTTCACAGAATTATGAAGCCATCCCTGCAATCTAATTTTAGAACGTTTTAATCATCCTTTGAAAACGAACCCCATACCCGTTAGCAGTCATTTCCCACTTCCCCCACCCCAGCCCCCAGTAACCACTGATCTTTCTGCCTCTATAGATTTGCCTATTCTGAACACTGCATATAAATGGTATCATAAAATATATATGGTCTTGGCCAGACACGGTGGCTCACGCCTGTAATCTCAGTACTTTGGGAGGTCCAAGAGAGTGGACTGTTTGAGTCCAGGTGTTTGAGAAGAGCCTGGGCAACGTGGCGAAACCCTGTCTCCACTAAAAATACAAAAAATTAGCCGAGTGTGGTGGCACATGCCTGTAGTCCTAGCTACTTGCGAGGCTGAGGTGGGAGGACCGAGAAGTTGAGGTTGCAGTGAGTCCTGAACACACCACTGCACTCCACTCCAGCCTGAGCAACAGAGTGAGACCCTGCCTCAAAAAAAAAAAAAAAAAAAAATGCATGTGTGTGTGCGCGCGTGTGTGTGTATGTGTGTGTGGCCTTAAAAGACGTTCCTTTTATTTAACAAACCACAATGTCATCACTCCTAACCCAAAATAAAACAGTACAAATAAAAAAGTAGTCACAGTCCTTTAAATCATCAAATATCTAGTGAGTGTGCAAATTTCCAAATCTCATAACTTTCATGTAACTATCAGGATTTTTTGTAGCTTCTTTAAATCAGAATCCAAACAAGGGCCACCCATTGCAATTGGCTGATACTTTTTAAAATCATCTTTCATCTCTTGCTTCCCCTCTATTATCTTTTCTTTTTCCTTGCAATTTATCTCCTGGAGATCCAGTCCTGCAGATCTTTACTGTCCAACACAAATACAATATGAGCAATATGTATATTTTTAAATTTTCTCCTTTTTTTTGAGACAGGGTCTCACTCTGTTGTCCAGGCTGGAGTGCAGTGGGGTGATCTCAGTTCACTGTAACCTCCACCTGTCAGGTTCAAGTGATTCTCCTGCCTCAGCCTCTTGAGTAGCTGGGATTACAGGCATGCGCCACCACACCTGGCTAATTTTTGTATTTTTAGTAGAGACAAGGTTTCGCCATGTTGGCCAGGGTAGTCCCAAACTCCTGGCCTAAAGTGATCTGCCCTCCTCACCCTCCGAAAGTGCTGGGATTACAGGCGTGAGTCACCATAATTTTAAATTTTCTAATAGCCATGTTTTTTAAAAAGTAAAAAGAGGACCAGGCATGGTGGCTCGTGTCTGTAATCCCAGCACTTTGGGAGGCCAAGGCGGGAGGATCACTTGAGGCCAGGAGTTTGAGCCAGCCTGGGTAACATAGCAAAACCCTATCTCTATAAAAACTTTAAAAAATAACCAGGTGTAGTAGTGCATATCTGTAGTCCCAGTTACTGGGGAGGCTGAGGCAGGAGGATCTCTTGAACCTCGGAGGTTAATGCTGCAGTGAGCCATGTTCATGGCACTGTACTTCAACCTGGGCAACAGAGCAAGACTCTGTTAAAAAAAAAAAAAAGTAAGATGAAACACTACACATAATCTAGTACACTCAGGATATTATTTCAACATGGAATCAATCCTGTTTATTTATTTATAGAGATGGGGTCTTGCCATGTTGCCCAGGCTGGTCTCAAACTCCTGTGCTCAAGCAATCCACCCTCCTCAGCCACCCAAGGTGCTGGGATTACAGGCAAGAGCCACTGTGCCTGGCCATAATCAATCTAAAAAATGATTAGCTCGACATTTTTCATTCTTTTTTCACACTAAGTCTATCAGTGGATAGTGCTGTCCTAGTTGTAGAGCTTCCCATAGTCTGGACCTGACCAATGCGTCCTTGTGGTGTCATTTCATGTGTTCCTGTGTCCCCTGGGTTTCCTCCAAAGTGGGACTCAGCCAAAGTTCGAGCAGATTCAGATTTGGGTGTAAGGAGTTTTTTAGCCAGAACCTTCCTATGTGGGGCTACTGTATACCTCCACCAGGAGGCACCTCCTTTCCAGATGCCAGCAGCTGTTTCTGCTCAACACTCAGACATATTCATTCATTCGAGATTGCAAAATGGCGATAGTCTCATTTCTTTTTTTTTTTTTTTTTTGTGACAGAGTCTCATTCTGTCACCCAGGCTGGAGTGCAGTGGCGTGCTCTCGGCTCACTGCAACCTCCGCCTCCCAGGTTCAAGCGATTCTCCTGCCTCAGCCTCCCAAAGTGCTGGGATTATAGGCGTGAGCCACGGCGCCCAGCCTCTTAGTTTTCATGATGCTTCCTTCATTTGACAAATGAGTATGAGTGCCTACTGTGTGTCAGGCACTGCCCTAGTCCTGAAGGTACAGCAGTGAACAAAACAGAGAGCCCACTGTGGGGGCTGATAGTCCAGTGGGAAGGGGCAGATGCAAATAACGAAATACACAAAGTAATTGCAGGTTATAATCTGTGGTCTGAAGGGCGTGGGAGTGAGCAGGGTGTGGTAAGCCCTGTAAACCGGCTGGTGGAGGAAGGCCTTCTGCAGGAGGGGACAGCGAAGCTGAGAGTTGAAAGATACCATATGAATCAGCGAGGCTGTGGTGTCCCAGGCAAAGGGGACAGTAAATGGAAAGGCTGAAAGATGGGAACAAGAGGGACAGAGAGCAGCCTGGGCAACATGGCAAAACCCTGTCCCTACAAAAAATACAAAAATTAGCTAGGCATCGTGGCCTATGCCTGAAGTCCCAGCTACTTGGGAGGCTGAGGCAAGAGAATCACTTGAACCCAGGAGGGGAAGGTTGCTGTGAGCCAAGATCGCGCCATTGCACTCCAGCCTGGGTGACAAGAGCGAAATTCTGTCTCAAAAAAAAGAATAAAAATACAAAAATTAGCTAGGCATGGTTGGTGCATGCCTGTATTCCCAGCTACTCGGGAGGCTGAGGCAGGAGAATCGCTTGAACCCGGGAGGCGGAGGTTGCAGTGAGCCGAGATTGCACCACTGCACTCCAGCATGGGCAACAGAGTGAGACTCTCTCAAAAATAAAATAAAATAATAAAATAAAATATAACATAAAATAAAATACTAGCCAGGCACGATGACTCATGCCTGTAATCTCGGTACTTTGGGAGGCTGAGGTGGGAGGATCGCTTGAGCTCAGGAGTTCAAGACCAGCCTAGGAAACATAATGAGACTTTGTCTCTACAAAAAAACTGTTTAAAAAATTAGCTGGGTATGGTGGTGCATGCCTGTGGTCCCAACTTGGAAGGCTAAGACGGGAGGATCACTTGAGCCCAGGAGGTCGAGGCTATGGCAAGCCATGATCACTCCATTACACTCCAGCCTAGGTAGTAGAGACAGACTTTGTCTCAAAAAATTAATAATAAAGTAAAACAACTAAAAGACTATAAGTAGACTGTAACACAAAGAAAGGATAAATGCCGGAGGGAATGGATAACGCATTAACCCTGATGTGAGTACGTATTGCATGCCTATATGAAAATAGTTCATCTACCCCATAAATAAATACAACTACTATGTACCCACAAAAATGAAAAATAAAAAGGCCTGGCTCATGCCTGTAATCCCAACACTTTGGGAGGCCAAGGCGGGCAGATCACTTGAGATCAGGAGTTCAAGACCAGCCTGGCCAACATGGCGAAACCCCATCTCTACTAAAAATACAAAAATTAGCTTGGCATGGTAGCACATGCCTGTAATCTCAGCTACTCAGAAGACTGAGGCAGGAGAATCGCTTGAACCCTGGAGGCAGAGGTTTCAGTGAGCCAAGATCACGCCACTGCACTCCAGCCTGGGTGACAGAGCAAGACTCTGTCTCAAAAAATAAAAATAATTTTTTTAAAAAATAGGCCGGTTGTGGCGGCTCACACGTGTAATCCCAGCACTTTGGGAGGCCCAGGCAGGCAGATTACCTGAGGTCAGGAGTTTGAGGCCAGCCTGGCCAACATGGCGAAACCCTGTCTCTACTAAAAATACAGAATTAGCCAGTGTGGTGGCACACGCCTGTAGTCCCAGCTACTCAGGAGGCTGAGACAGGAGAATCACTTGAACCCAGGAGGCAGAGGCTGCAGTGAGCCAAGATCGTGCCACTGCACTCTAGCCTGGGCAAGACAGAGCAAGACTCCGTCTCAATAAGTAAGTAAGTAAGTAAGTAAATAAATAAATAAATAAATAAAGGGATGGGCAATGAATGATGACAAAGAGAGATCAGCAAATCACAAGAGCAGAGTCTAGGAGTGAATGGAGGTGATAGTGTCCCAGGCCCCTGTGGAGAGGTGGGCTTTTTTTTTTTTTTTTTTTTTTTGAGACAGGGTCTCGCTCTTATTGCCCAGGCTAGGTGCAATGGCACAATCTTGGCTCACTGCAACATCCACCTCCCAGGTTCAAGCCATTCTTCTGCTTCAGCCTCTCAAGTAGCTGGGATTACAGGCACACACCATCATGCCTAACTAATTTTTGTATTTTTAGTAGAGACGGGGTTTCACCATGTTGTCCAGGCTGGTCTCGAACTCCTGACCTCAGGTGATCCACTCGCCTCGGCCTCCCAAAGTCCTGGGATTACGGGCATGAGCCACCACGCCTGGCCAGAGGTGGATTTTTGAGACAGACAGTGTCACACTGCTCATGATAGAGGGGGAGGCAAGCAGACGAGGTGAGGGCAGAAGGTGAGGGGTTCCGGTGTGATTATGTCTCCATGCTCTGTGGTTTCTAGAGCCCTTCATGATTTGCAAAGCATGTTACTCATTTAGAAAGCATTTTGCAAAGTTCTGGGGTTTTTACAAAGCACTTTTGAGAGCCAGAAAATTTTGCTTCTGTTCATACCCCAGAGCAACATTTCTCACACTGCATGCTGCTACCCATCTGTAGGTAATGAAATTAATTTAGCAATGCATAACTCGTGACCAGCATCTTTAGAAATAAAATAGAACACTGCAGAGTGTGCTACACAGCAAAGGTCAGAATTGTGTCATGAAGCCTTTTTTTTTTTTTTTTTTTTTTTTGAGTCACATTGTAAAATGTATTCTTATGGTGAGTGAGTGCGGTCAAGAACATTTTATGCTGCTCTAGAGAACCTCTTGCAAAAATGCATGGGCAATCAGCACAAGAATGTTCAAGAAAAGTGTTGTCTGTAAAGAAATCTGTGGGTGAACTTGGTGATTTATGCTTGTAATCCCAACACTTTGGGAGGCGGAGGAGGGCAAATCACCTGAGTTCAGGAGTTTGGGACAAGCCTGGGCAACATGGCAAAACCCCGTCTACAAAAAAATACAAAAATTCACCAGGCGCAGTGGCATGCACCTGTAGTCCTAGCTACTCAGGAGGCTGAAGCACGAGACTCATTTGACCCTGGGAGGTGGAGGCTGCAATGAGCTGAGATCGTGCCACTGCACCACTCCAGCCTGGGTGAAAGAGTGAGACCCTGTCTCAGAAAAAAAAAAAAAAAACACAAATCTGGAAGCAACCTACATTTCCATTAGCAGGATAACAGATAAAGAGTGTTATGGCTGGGCGCGGTGGCACACACCTGTCACCCCTGCACTTTGGGAGGGCGAGGCGGGTGGATCACCTGAGGACAGGAGTTCGAGACCAGCCTGGCCAACATGATGAAACCCTATCTCACTAAAAATACAAAAAATTAGCCAGGTGTGGTGGTGGGCACCTGTAATCCCAGCTGCTCAGGAGGCTGAGGCAGGAGAATCACTTGACCCTGGGAGGTGGAGGTTGCAGTGAGCTGAGATCATGCCACTGCACTCCAGCCTGGGAGACAAGAGCGAAACTCCGTCTCAAAAAAAAAAAAAAAAAAAAAAAACAAAGAAAAAGAAAAAAAAGCAAGTTTCAGCCGAGGTGGGAGGATCCCTTGAGCCCAGGAGTTTGAGACCAGCCTTGGCAACATAGGGAGACCTTATCTCTACAAAATAAAATTAAAATTAAAATTAGCCAGGTGTAGCGGTGTGTGCCTGTAGTCCCAGCTGCTCTGGATGCTGGGTACTTGAGCCCGGGGGTGGGGATGGGGACGAGAGGGGATGTCTTGAGGCTGGGTTGAGCTGTGATTGCGCCACTGCACTCCAGCCTGGGCGACACAGCGAGACCTTGTCTTAAAAAAAAAAAAAAAAGAGAGAGAATTGAGGCTCTCCAGGTCACCCCACTGACCTCCCTGCCCGCCCCCAGGCCATGGACAGCCAGAAGCAGTTCAGCGGTCCAGAAATCCAGTTCCTGCTTTCGTGCTCCGAAGCGGATGAGAACGAAATGATCAACTGCGAAGAGTTCGCCAACCGCTTCCAGGAGCCAGCACGCGACATCGGCTTCAACGTGGCGGTGCTGCTGACCAACCTGTCGGAGCATGTGCCGCATGACCCTCGCCTGCACAACTTCCTGGAGCTGGCCGAGAGCATCCTTGAGTACTTCCGCCCCTACCTGGGCCGCATCGAGATCATGGGCGCCTCACGCCGCATCGAGCGCATCTACTTCGAGATCTCAGAGACCAACCGCGCCCAGTGGGAGATGCCCCAGGTCAGGGAACCCGCGCGCGTGCAAGCTCGCCTCCTGGGGCTTCGGGCATGCGGGTGCTCACTTCCTGCACCCTCAGACCCCACGGGGGCTGTGCGTGCCTCGCATATCTGCCCTGCTCCAGCAAGCCCACGCCCACCCTTTTGTACACATTTTGTCCGGCTGCGCCCTTGCACATCCCTGGCTCGCCCCTGGCCACTTCTTGCGGACCTGGCCCACACAAGGATGCACACCCCTTGGGCATGAAGCAGGGTCAGTGTGTCCTGACTGTGGCTGCTCACACGCCATGCTTTCCCCTTACACGCACACCCTGGGAGGTCTGGCAGGCCCTTATAGCCCTGATGCAGCCCTACCCACACTCTCACCTCCTCGAACCTGCATGGCGACACACCCCTTGCTCACCTTCCCAGCAGCCCCCGGCGTGCCGTCTCTTGGTCCTGGCCCGCTCATGCTCACTCTTGTACATGCTCACCTTGGGGGCTCTGGGGTGCCCTGGCATGCTGACCCACCCTTCACCAGTCATCACGTTTGCCCCCAGATGCCTTCTGAAGTCCTAGCATATGTGTAGCCCAACTTATTCTGGGCCCACACGTGGGTGCACACCTCTTGCACACACACCCTGAGGATGCCAATGAGCCCTCCCAGAACCCTGGCATGCTTCATTTGTTCACTGCCCACTTGCCCTCACTGTAGCCCTGGCACAACCATGCTTACCCACGCACACTTGGGCCACAGTCTCAGGCTCACCCACAAGAGCCCTCAGACCTACTCTCTAATCTGACATGCCCTATCTCAGCTCCTCCTATGCCCAGCCCACAAATGCTTGAACACCCCTCACACACTCGCTTGCCCCAAGGGTACACTCACGTGGTCCCAGCATGTCCCCAGCAGAGCTGGCACACCTGGCTGACATATGGTTCCCCTCCCCATTCCCTCACACTCCCCACACGGCCCTGACACACCCTCACCTCATTCTCTTGCACACACACTTGCTTGTTGTTCCTCAGATGCCGCCACCCCTTCTTGTCTCACACACATAGCCCGGGAGGTTTGCGCACCCGTCACCTCCTTCATGAGTGGGCCCTTCATATGTCTCCTCAGGGGACACCAGCTCATGCACGCGGGCTCATGTCCCACACGGAGCCCTGTCCTCATGTTCTGGGAGCCAGTACACAAACTCTTGGCTCCCCTTCCCACATTCATGCCTGCCTCACGCACACTGCATAACTGCAGGCCCCTCTCACACTCATACTCCTCCTGTCCCCCCACAGAGTCCCAGGCCCTTGCACACCTGCCCCGTGTGCCCACGTCCACCGTGCACACTGAGCCTCTCGTGGTTGCACACTTTTGGCATCTTCCCATGCTGCCACGCCCTCCTTACTCCTGATCCCTCCCTGGCCCCCGGTGTCTCCTCACATACTCCGCAGGAACCCTTGAGATCTTGCACACTCATCTATGCCCCTCGGGGCCCCACTGCATACACAACCCCATCTGGCACACAAGTGGTTGCAGCATCCTGGCACCCAGGATGTCCGCACATCCCTGCCTCTGCAGGAAGCCCCTGTTCACCACGGCCCTTCCCACTCACTCTTTGCACGTGCTGGGGGAGCTCTGCCCTCCCCTCTTCCTCTGACCCTGCGTGCTCCCCACACAAACACTCTTTCCCTTAGTGCTATTCCTCCAAACACCCGCTTCCTTCTGCTCACCCCTTCCCATTCCACTTTCCCCTGCTTCTCAGGCATCCACGTATGCCCATGTGGCCTTGGAGCACCTGTGGGGCAGTATAATAATAGGTAACACTACGGTGGTGGTGGTGTTGTTTGAGACAGAGTTTCGCTCTTGTTGCCCAGGCTGGAGTGCAATGGCACGATCTCAGCTCACTCAACCTCCACCTCCCGGGTTCAAGCGGTTTTCCTGTCTCAGCCTCCTGAGTAGCTGAGATTACAGCCATGTGCAACCATGCCCACCTAATTTTTATATTTTCAGTAGAGGCGGGGTTTTGCCATGTTGGCAAGGCTGGTCTTGAACTCCTGACCTCAGGTGATCCGCCCGCCTCGGCCTCCCAAAGTGTTGGGATTACAGGTGTGCGCCACCGTGGCCTGCCCACTATACAGCATTTATCAGGCACCGGGCGCTGTTCTAATCATGCAGCATCTATTAACTCATTTAACCCTCACACCAACCCTATAATGTAGGTCCTATTATGCCCATTTTACAGAGGGGAAAACGGAGGTCCAGAGAGTTAATTCAAAATCACCCAGCTACTCAGTGGCAGAATCAGGATTTGAACCCAGGCAGGCTGGCTGCAGAGCCTTTGCCTTTAAGCACTATGCTCCTCCTCTCAAGGAAGCTAAACACATCCATTCTGGAGCCAGCTCTCTGGGGGTTCGAATCCTATATGTGCCACCTTGTCTGTGTCACCTGGGCATGTAACTTTCTGGGCCTCCCTGTCCTCATCTATAAAATGGGAAGAAAACCCGCTAGCCCTAGGCTTGTTTGTGAGGATTAAATGAGTTTTATGGAAACTGCTTGTATGGGCCTGGCCTTATTGAAGCATTTACAGGAGTACCCACAGTGAGTGCTCTCTATAAAGCTCTCTCTATAGGTTTGCTATTGATAATCAAAACAACAACATGGCCAGGCGCTGTGGCTCCTGCCTGTAATCCCAGCACTTTGGGAGGCCAAGGCCAGAGGATTGCTCGAGGCCAGTTCGACACCAGCCTGACCAACACAGACAGACCCTGTCTCTGCAAAAAAAATTTTTTTAGAAATTAGCAGGCCAGTCATGGTGGCTCCTGCCTGTAATCCCAGCACTTTGGGAGGCCAAGGCCAGAGGATTGCTCGAGGCCAGGAGTTCGACACCAGCCTGACCAACACAGACAGACCCTGTCTCTGCAAAAAAAATTTTTTTAGAAATTAGCAGGCCAGTCATGGTGGCTTATGCCTGTAATCCCAGCACTTTGGGAGAGTGAGGCGGGCAGATCACTTGAGGCCAGGAGTTCGAGATCAGCCTGGCCAACATGGCAAAACCCTGTCTCTACTGAAAATTCAAAAACTCAGCCCAGCATGGTGGCAGGCGCCTGTAATCCCAGCTACTCAGGAGGCCGAGGCATGGGGATCACGTGAACCCTGGGGACGAAGGTTGCAGTGAGACAGCGTCACTTCATTCCAGCCTAGGAGACAGAGCTAGATCTTGTCTTTTTTGTTTGTTTGTTTGTTTGTTTTGAGACAGACTTTCACTCTGTTGCCCAGGCTGGAGTGCAGTGGCACTATCACAGCTCATGGCAACCTCCGCCTCCCGGGTTCAAGTTATTCTCCTACCTCAGCCTCCCGAGTAACGGATTACAGGGGTGCGCCACCACGCCGGCTATTTTTTGCATTTTTAGTAGAGATGGGGGTTTCACCATGTTGGCCAGGCTGATCTCGAACTCCTGACCCCAAGTGATCTGCCAGCCTCGGTTTCCCAAAGTGCTATGATTACAGGCGGAGCCACCGCGCCCAGCCTGACCCTGTCTCAAAAACAAAATACCAACAATGCATTTAGAACAGCGCCTGCCGCGGTGACCCCTTGTAGCTGCCACTGCGCTGTCGCTGCTGTCCGAGCCCCCGCTGACGGCGCCCCATCCTGTCTGCCGCCCCTCGCTTCAGGTGAAGGAGTCCAAGCGCCAGTTCATCTTCGACGTGGTGAACGAGGGCGGCGAGGCTGAGAAGATGGAGCTCTTCGTGAGTTTCTGCGAGGACACCATCTTCGAGATGCAGATCGCCGCGCAGATCTCGGAGCCCGAGGGCGAGCCGGAGACCGACGAGGACGAGGGCGCGGGCGCGGCGGAGGCGGGCGCGGAAGGCGCGGAGGAGGGCGCGGCGGGGCTCGAGGGCACGGCGGCCACGGCGGCGGCGGGGGCGACGGCGCGGGTGGTGGCGGCCGCAGGCCGGGCCCTGCGAGGCCTCAGCTACCGCAGCCTGCGGCGGCGCGTGCGGCGGCTGCGGCGGCTTACGGCCCGCGAGGCGGCCACCGCAGTGGCGGCGCTGCTCTGGGCAGCAGTGACGCGCGCTGGGGCCGCTGCCGCGGGGGCGGCGGCGGGCGCGCTGGGCCTGCTCTGGGGCTCGCTGTTCGGCGGCGGCCTGGTGGAGGGCGCCAAGAAGGTGACGGTGACCGAGCTCCTGGCAGGCATGCCCGACCCCACCAGCGACGAGGTGCACGGCGAGCAGCCGGCCGGGCCGGGCGGAGACGCAGACGGCGAGGGTGCCAGCGAGGGCGCTGGAGACGCCGCGGAGGGCGCTGGAGACGAGGAGGAGGCGGTGCACGAGGCCGGGCCGGGCGGCGCCGACGGGGCGGTGGCCGTGACCGATGGGGGCCCCTTCCGGCCCGAAGGGGCTGGCGGTCTCGGGGACATGGGGGACACGACGCCTGCGGAACCGCCCACACCCGAGGGCTCTCCCATCCTCAAGAGGAAATTGGGGGTGAGAGAGCAGGCGGGGTTTTGGGGTTTTGGAAAGATGGGGGATTGGAGGGAGGAAGAGAGCCCGGCTGGGTGGAGACACACACAGAGGAGAGAACTGGCTAGGGGGATGGGCACACGCACCCACGGAGGACGCACCCACGGAGGACGCACACGGGGACAGGGGGCGCCGGGCAAGAGAGACGCTCAGAGACAGAGGGATACTCAGACCCACAGAGAAAGAGACTCAGAGATGGAGACCTGGAGAAAGGGCCAGGGAGAGAGAGTGCAGGGCCGGACAGAGTGCAGGGCCCGGAGAGGTAGAGAAAATGATACCTGGAGAGCCAGAGAGAGTAAGAAACCCAGAGACCAAATTAGAGGGCAGGAAAGACCAAAACTAAGCCAGGCGCGGTGGCTTACACCTGTGATCCCAGCACTTTGGGAGGCCGAGGCGGGCCGATCACCTGAGGTCAGGAGTTTGAGACCATCCTGGCCACCGTGGTGGAACCCCTTCTCTACTAAAAATACAAAAATTAGCCGGGCATGGTGGTGTGCGCCTGTAATCCCAGCTACTCGGCAGGCTGAGGCAGGAGAATCGCTTGAACCCGGGAGGCGGAGGTTGCAGTGAGCCAAGATGGTGCCACTGCACTCCAGCCTAGGTGACAGAGTGAGACTCCGTCTCAAAAAAAAAAAGGAAAGGAAAAGAAAGACCAAGACTAAAAAAAGTCCCGAGACAGGGTCAGGGCCACTAGGAAAAGACCCTCGGAGATACTCGTTGTGGGAATGAAGTACACCATGGAGGAAGGGACCCCAAACATCCTCAGGCCCTTGGTGCTGGGAATGCCATGGGAATGTGGAGGTCAAGGTGGTGGGAAGCCCTGGGGACAAGCAGAGCTGCACTTGGAGTCAGCCCGACCCTGCGCAGTGCTTTGGGCAAAGGGCTTCACCTCGATGAGCCTCAGTTTCCCCTCTGTAAAACGGGAATCATAATCTGCCTCTTTCTGGTGGGGGGAAGTGTAAAACTTAGATTACCCAGGGGAAATAAGAGAGAAAGGAGATGAGAGGAGCAGGCAGGCAGCCTGAGAAGCGCTTAGGGTGAGGACTCAGCCCTGATGCTTGCCCTGCCCCTAGGTGGATGGAGTGGAGGAGGAGCTCCCGCCAGAGCCAGAGCCCGAACCAGAGCTGGAGCCGGAGAAAGCCGAGTGAGTGGCCTTGGGGCTGAGGGGCCTAGCCCCTATCACTGCCTCCCTCCTAGAGTAGGAGCCTCCAGAGGTCAGGCCCCGAGGCTGTCCTGGCCACCCTGTGTCCTCGGCATCACCCAGCCCAGACTCAGGCACGGAGGAGGGGCTCTGAGTAAAAGAATCAAGAAATAAATGCTCCAACCTGGGCAACATAAAAAAAAAATTAAAATTAGCCAAGCATGGTGGTGTGTGGGGAGGCTGAGGTGGGAGGATCACTTGACCCCCGGAGGTGGAGGCTGCAGTGAGCCCTGATTGCAGCATTGCCCTCCAGCCTGGGTGACAGAGCAAGACCCTGTGTCGAAAAAGAAAAAAAAATATGGAGAGATAGAAAAATGAAAACTCCCATCTAACTGCCAGGCCTTCGCATGTGCTTTCCCGCTGCCTGGAACACAGGCCCCCATGCCTACTCTGAGTCTTTCTCATCCTTTCCAATTCTCCAGGACACCTGACCCCCTCCTAAGTTGAGGAGGTGTCTCCTCCAGATTCCCACAACCCCCTGAGCTTCCTGCATCCCAGCCCCGACCACTCTGGGCTGTCACTGCCTGGTGTCACTGTCACTGCCTGTCTCCCACATTGGACTGGAGCCTCATAAGGGCAAGTCCTGATTATCTCATCATCCCATGTACCCAGTACCATCCAAACCTGGGCCAGGCACAGGGCGGGCCCTTGGTGAATGGTTTTGAATGAATGAACTCATGCATTGCCTGCCCAGGCACCTCCTGACCGCTCTCTGTCCTGCCCTGCAGTGCCGAGAATGGGGAGAAGGAAGAAGTTCCCGAGCCCCCACCAGAGCCCCCCAAGAAGCAAGCACCTCCCTCACCCCCTCCAAAGAAGGAGGAAGCTGGAGGCGAATTCTGGGGAGAACTGGAGGTACAGAGGGTGAAGTTCCTGGTAAGGATCCAGCCAGGTCACCTGAACCTTCTTCTCCCCGGGAGCCCCACCTCTGGTGCCCACCTCTCCTGCTCACCTTGTTCTTGAGTTCATCTCTTCAAGCTCATCTCTAAGAAGAACCCTAGCTGGGGAAAGGGCAGAGGCATCCCCAGACCTGCGGACAGGGTAGCATTTTCAGATGGCCCTCACTTGGTTCCTTGTCCCTTCCCTGCTCACAATCCTTATTCCAACCTCCATACCTCTGTTCATCGGGGCCACCCACCCACACTTCCACCTCCATCCTCTGTCCAGAGCTACATTCAGTGAGGCCACCACTCTGGCCTTCCCACCATGGCCTGTTCTTGGCTGTCAGCCCTTACAGTCTCAGTCCCTCCACCACTCCCAGTGCTGCTGTGGAGGTCTGAGCTCTCCCAGTTCCTGGGGAAGCGTTCATCTCATCCAGGCCAGGAAGAAGGGTGGATGTTGGGAGGCAGGTCCCAGGGTTCCCTCCATCCTGTCTCCTCTCCAGGCCTGGCCCGATAGGAGGGGGTGAGGGAGGCTGGGCACGGTGGGTCACACCTGTAATCCCAGCACCTTGGGAGGCCGAGGCAGGCGGATTGCCTGAGGTCAGGAGTTCAAGACCAGACTGGCCAACATGGTGAAACCCCATCTCTACTAAAAATACAAAAAAAAAAAAAAAAAATTAGCCAGCCATAGTGGTGCATGCCTGCAATTCCAGCTACTCAGGACGCTGAGGCATGAGAATCGCTTGAACCCAAGAGGCAGGAGTTTCGGTGAGCCGAGATCGTGCCACTGCACTCCAGCCTGGGCGACAGAGTGAGATTCTGCCTCAAATAAAGTGGTGGTGGGGGGCGGGGGGGCGGTGAGGGAATCATGTGGAACGAAGGTGGTTCCGTCAGAATTTGTGGGAAGAATGAGGGATGGAGGGAAAGGTGGAGAGAAAGAGGGAGAGATGGAAGATGTTCCTGGCCGTGCGAGGGGGCTCATGCCTGTAAGTCCAGTACTTTGGAAGTCCAAGGTAGGAGGATCACTGGAGCCCAGGAGTTTGGGGCAAGCCAGGGCAACATAGGGAGATCCCTGTCTCTACAAAAGAATTTTTTTTTTTTGAGACGGAGTCTCGCTCTGTTGCCCAGGCTGGAGTGCAGTGGCACAATCTCGGCTCACTGCAAGCTCTGACTCCTGGGTTCACGCCATTCTCCTGCCTCAGCCTCCTGAGTAGCTAGGACTACAGGCGCCCGCCGCCACGCCTGGCTAATTTTTTGTATTTTTAGTAGAAACGGGGTTTCACCGTGTTAGCCAGAATGGTCTCGACCTGACCTTGTGATCCACCCGCCTCGGCCTCCCAAAGTGCTGGGATTACAGGCGTGAGCCACTGCACCTGGCCGAATATTTTTAATCTTTTTTTTTTTTTAATTACTGCTCCTTGCAGAGCAGGGCTACCCTCTAGGCAGTGCACCCAGAGTAGCCAAAAATGTTTTTTTAATTAGCTGGGTGAGGTGACACATGCCTGTGGTCCCAGCTGTTCAGGAGGCTGAGGCGGGAGGATCACCTAAGCACAGGAGGTTGAGGCAGCAGTGAGCTATGGTTGTGTCACTTCACTCCAACCTGGGTGAGAGTAAGACCTTGACTCAAAAAAAAAAAAATTCCCTTTCATCTTCTGTAAAGCAGGCAGGGTGACAGGTGGGGTGACCTCACTCAGGAAGCAGCATGGCCAAGTGGCTTGTAGCTTGGACTCTGGAGGCTGACTGCCCGGGTTCAAATCCCATCTCTGCCACTCGTTGGTTATGTTACCTTGAGCAAGACACCACTTCCCTGAGCCTCAGTTTCCTTATCTGTAAAGTGCGCATAACAGTAGTGCCCACTTCACAGGGGTGTACTGAGAATTAAACAAGCTCATGCAAATAAAGCTCTTAGCCCAGATGTTGGTATAAGCAAGCACTCAACAAATAGGAGGTTGAGGCCAGCCGAGGTGGCTCACATCTATAATCCCAGCACTTTGGGAGGCTGAGGTGGGTGGATCACCTGAGGTCAGGAGTTTGAGACCAGCCTGACCAACATGGTGAGACCCCATCTCTACTGAAAATACAAAAACTAACTGAGTGTGGTGGTGCATACCTGTAATCCCAGCTACTTAGGAGGCTGAGTCATGAGAATTTGAACCCGGTAGGCAGAGGTTGCAGTGAGCCGAGATGGCGCCACTGCATTCGAGCCTGGGTGACAGAGTGAGACCTTGTCTCAAAAATAAATAAATAGGCTGGACGCGGTGGCTCAAGCCTGTAATCCCAGCACTTAGGCTGAGGAGGGCGGATCACGAGGTCAGGAGTTTGAGACCAGCCTGGCCAATATGGTGAAACCCTGTCTCTACTAAAAATACACAAATTAGCTGGGCGTGGTGGCGCACGCCTGTAGTCCCAGCTACTCGGGAGGCGGCAGCAGAGGAATTGCTTGAACCCGGGTGGCAGAGGTTGCAGTGAGCCAAGATCGCACCACTGCACTCCAGCCTGGACGACAGAGCAAGACTCTGTCTCAAAAATAATAATAATAATAATTAATAAATAAATAAATAGGAGGTTGTAGGAAAGATATTGAGAGCCCAGGTACTTTGATTGCGGGTAAATGATGGGATGAATTCTCCAGGGAAGAGGCTGATCTGTGAGCGCTTTCTCTCTTTTTCTCTTCTCTCTCAGAACTACCTGTCCCGGAACTTTTACACCCTGCGGTTCCTTGCCCTCTTCTTGGCATTTGCCATCAACTTCATCTTGCTGTTTTATAAGGTGCTGGTCCTGAAGGGCTGGGAGGGTCGGGCCCTTATCCATGCTGTGGGATGGGAGGCTCAGCCCCTATCAGAATTTCAGGGTTCTTCCACTGAAGGGATAAGGTATTGGGCTTTGGGTCGTTAGGAGGGTTCAGGCTGGACACCTGGATCCTGGGACCCCCCTCCATGGGGGTGAGTAGGGGATACCTGGATCCATCTGGGACAGAAGCCTGAGTGTCTGTGGGAGTTAGAGCAGGAGCAGGAGCTGAGTTCTCTGCTCAGCTCGGCCACATGCCAGTCCTGTGCGCCTGGGTGCAGGCCCTCAGCTCTTGGCAACACCCACTGATTCTGTTAAGCATCTTTGGTTTCACATAAGCTAAACAGAAGTTTGCAGGGAGGAAGAAATGGGCCGCTCACAGAATGGAAGGAATGGGCTAAGAACCAGGCCTCCTGAAGGACAAAGGGACCCTTGGGGTCTTGCCAGGGGTCTAGATAACAGGACAGTAAGGTAGACTAGAGAGATCGAATCATGGCTTCTGTGGGACCCAGAAGTCCCAAAGTGGGACTGCCCACTGGCGCATGACGATAGGCAAGGTGCTTACCATCCCTGTGCCTCAACTCCCTCATCTGTAAAATGGAATACCTCTTAGAGCTGTGGGGATTGAAAGAGGATAAGGCACCAGGCACAGTGGCTCACGCCTGTAATCCCAGCACTTTGGGAGGCCGAGGTAGGTGGATTACCTGAAGTCCAGAATTCAAGACCAGCCTGGCCATATGGTGAAACCCCGTCTCTACTAAAAATACAAAAAAAATTAGCCAGGCCTGGTGGCGGGCACCTGTAATCCAAGCTATGCAGGAGGCTGAGGCAGTAGAATCCCTTGAACCCGGGAGGCAAAGGTTGCAGTGAGCCGAGATTGCACCACTACACTCCAGCCTAGGTGACAAGAGTGAAACTCCGTCCACCCCACCAAAAAAAAGAGGATGAGTGTGTGTAAGGCAGTTAGAGCAACAGTACCTGGCATATAAAAAGCACTGTGTAAATGTTTAGCTGCTACTAATTTTCATGTTAGTGTTAATATTAGTGGGCAGTCTCTTTAGGGCTCCACTATCAAGATGAACCAACTCTGTCTTCAGTTCTGTGCCACTCAGTTCAATAGGCTAATTCCCAGGTCAGAGTCTGATTTGCTAGCTACAGCCCTAGGCCCAACCCTTGATCTTGATTGACAGCCACACCAAGACTGTATCTGGTATGGTCCCAGTCCAATCTCGGGAATGGAGGCTCAATTTTGTGAGTGGGCTCTGCATGTGGCAGACCCACAGATGAATCTCTGTCCCCATTTCAGGTCTCAGACTCTCCACCAGGGGAGGACGACATGGAAGGCTCAGCTGCTGGGGATGTGTCAGGTGCAGGCTCTGGTGGCGGCTCTGGCTGGGGCTTGGGGGCCGGAGAGGAGGCAGAGGGCGATGAGGATGAGAACATGGTGTACTACTTCCTGGAGGAAAGCACAGGCTACATGGAACCCGCCCTGCGGTGTCTGAGCCTCCTGCATACACTGGTGGCCTTTCTCTGCATCATTGGCTATAATTGTCTCAAGGTGGGCCCATGGCCATGGTTCTGGGGCAAGGGCTTATTGGCTGGGTGGGGGTGGGGGCAGTGCTGGAGCACTGGCTGGGGCTGGGGGCCCTCAAAGTGGTTGGGACAGAGGGGGCCTAGGGTTGGGGTGAGGGCTGGGGAACTGGGTACAGGATTGGGGTCTCCAGCAAGGATGACAGGGGTCTCCAGTAAGGACGACATTCAGATTGGGAACGGACACGGCTTATAGCTGAGGAACCAGGTTCTGGACCACTGTCTTGATACTTTGCTATTGAACTAGTGTTCTTTAGGCTTAAAACTTTCATACGTGCTATTCCCTCTGCCTGCAATACTTTGCCCTGCTTCCACCTCCTTGCACCTGCCTGTTTTATTCATCCTTCAGTTCTGAGTTCAGACCTCCCTCCCTTGGGAAGCCCCAGGTGGCATCAGGCACCACTCCTGGGCTCCCACAGCTCCCCTGTTCTCACATCCTGGCCCGATCCCTCTGCCTGTGCCGCACCCCCATTCCAGCCCTGACCCCTATATGCCCCTACATCCCAGCCCTGACACCCCTGCCTGTGCCTCTCCACTGCCAGCCCCGACTGCTCTGCCTGTGCCCCCCAATTCCAGCCCTGACTCCTCTATCTATGCCCCCCATCCCGGCCCTGACCCCTCTATCTATGCACCACATTCCAGCCCTGACCCCCCTGCCTGTGCCTCCCCCATCCCTGCCCTGACCCCTCTGCCCATGTCCCCCACATCCCAGCCCTAAGCCCTCTGCCTGGGCCTCATTTCTACCCTTATCACTGGGAAAGCACTTCTGATGTGGGGTCACACACAGACCCCAGCAAGATGTCATGGCTTCTGCTGAGACTATGGTCCAGCCAAGGTGCCTGACGCCCACCTTTGGCCTCCTCCCACTATCCAGGTGCCCCTGGTAATCTTTAAGCGGGAGAAGGAGCTGGCCCGGAAGCTGGAGTTTGACGGCCTGTACATCACGGAGCAGCCTGAGGACGATGACGTGAAGGGGCAGTGGGACCGACTGGTGCTCAACACGCCGTAAGGACCCAGCCCCCACCTCAGGGTGGCAGCAGGAGGGGACCTGGGTTTCCACCCAGTCCGGGCCTGGACCCCAAAAAACTAGGGTTTCGGTCCAGGCACGGTGGCTCACACCTGTAATCCTGGCACTTTGGGAGGCTAAGGTGGGCGGATCACGAGGTCAGGAGTTTGAGACCAGCCTGGACAACATGGTGAAATCCCGTCTCTACTAAAAGTACAAAAATTAGCTGGGCGTGGTGGCGGGCGCCTGTAATCCCAGCTACTGGGAAGGCTGAATCAGAAGAATCACTTGAACCTGGGATGTGGAGGATGCAGTGAGCCGAGATCGCACCATTACACTCCAGCCTGGGCAACAAGAGTGAAATTCCACCCCCTTCCCCCCAGACAAAAAAAAAAAAAACCTAGGGTTTCAGTCCCTGCAGGCCCTGCCTCATTCTCCCCAAGTCTTACTCTTTCTTTCCATAAAAGAGGCACATTTCCCATGCATTACAGCATCTGTGTGGGTGAGGTTGGCACACAGAGATTCCTAGACTTGAGGCCTGGAGGTTCCTGTTCAGTGACTCTGGGGTGTGAGCCCAGGAACCCGTGTTTTAAACCCTGTCTTCAGGTGTGATTCTTACTCAGGTGCAATGAGTGCAAAATAAAAAAACATGGCCAGGCACGGTGGCTCACGCCTGTAATCCCAACACTTGGGAGGCCAAGGTGGCAGATCACTTGAGATCAGGAGTTCGAGACCAGCCTAGCCAACATGGTGAAACCCCATCTCTACTAAAAATACAAAAATTAGTCTCTACTAAAAATACAAAAAGTAGGCATGGTGGTGGGTGCCTGTGGTCCTAGCTACTCCGGAGGCTGAGGCATGAGAATCACTTAAACCTGCGAGGTGGAGGTTGCAGTGAGCCGAGATTGTGCCTCTGCACTCCAGCCTGGGCAACAGAGCGAGACTCCATCTGAAAAAAAAAAAAAAAGGAAAAGAAAAAGAAAGGAAAAAAAAAAAAAGAAAGAAAAGAAATCATTAGGGGCCCTAGGGGCCTCACTCAGTGGCTCACGCCTGTAATCTCAGCACTTTGGGAGGCTGAGGCAGGAGGATCCCTTGTGCCCAGGAGTTCAAGACCAGCCTGGACAACATAGAGAGACCTATATCTTTAGAAAAAAAAAACTAAAAAGTTAGCCAGACATGCTAGCCTGGCTAGCGCATGCGTGTAGTCTTAGCTGTTTGGGAGGCTGAGGCTGGAGGATGGCGTGAGCCCAGGAGTTCTAGGCTGCAGTGAGCTATGATTATGCCACTGTCCTTCAGCCTGAGTGACAGAGCAAGACCCTATGTCTGGGGGCCAAAAAAAAACCGAATAGGAATTGGAAGTGCAATGAATCGAAGCACTTCAAATAATTGCAAATCCGTGAATTCATAATCAATCATCGCTCCACCCTCTCAAAAAACAAAACTCGTGGCTGGGCACAGTGGCTCACATCTGTAATCAATCCTAGCACTTTGGGAGGCCGAGGCAGGCGGATCACGAGGTCAGGAGATCCAGACCATCCTGGCTAACACGGTGAAACCCCGTCTCTACTAAAAATACAAAAAAATTAGCTGAGCGTGGCAGCGGGTGCCTGTAGTCCCAGCTACTCGGGAGGCTGAGGCAGGAGAATGGTGTGAACCGAGGAGGCGGAGCTTGCAGTGAGCCGAGATGGCACCACTGCACTCCAGCCTGGGCGACAGAGCGAGGCTGTCGCCTCAAAAAAAAATAAACTCGTTGGCCATATTTGAGGATGTTAGGGCATCAATTTGTCACTTGGAAAACTGGTGAATAAAGGGCCAGAATCATGAAATTAAATGAAATCAACCAGTATGAGGAAGCAGGCAGTTGCACTGGAGTTGGTGCTGAGTCAGGCTGCTGGTTTGGACTCCTCCCCACCCGTCACCACGCCAGAGCCTCTTTATCAGAGTGCCATTCTGAGGTCTTTTTTGCACATCTGGCTCTGAATGCAAATTCTCTGCCTCATCTGGGGTCTAGCAAAGATGGCAGTGGGGTCCCCACTGTTCAAGGTTCCTACAAGAAAAGCAGTGGAGCCAGGCGCAGGTGGCTCACGCCTGTAATCCCAGCACTTCGGGAGGCCAAGGCGGGAGGGGGGATCACCTGAGGTCAGAAGTTTGAGACCAGCCTGGCCAACATGGCAAAACCCTGTCTCTACTAAAAATACAAAAATTAGCCGGGCGTGGTGGTGGGCGCCTGTAATCCCAGCACTTTGGGAGGCCAAGGCGGGTGGGGGCATCACCTGAGGTCAGAAGTTCAAGACCAGCCTGGCCAACATGGCAAAACCTCGTCTCTACTAAAAATACGAAAATTAGCCGGGCGTGGTGGTGGGCGCCTGTAATCCCAGCTACTCAGGAGGCTGAGGCAGGAGAATCGCTTGAACCTGGGAGGCAAAGTTTGCAGTGAGCAGATATCACACCACTGCACTCCAGCCTGGGCAACAGAGTGAGACTCCATCTCAAAAAAAAAGAAAAAAGAAAAACAGTGGAGTTTCAGCCAACCCTGTCGTGGCTGACAGCTCTGATCCCTCTGGCCCTAACATCTTATACTCACGCTTTCTCTCTCTCTCTCTGCAGGTCTTTCCCTAGCAACTACTGGGACAAGTTTGTCAAGCGCAAGGTGAGAGGACATGGATGCCCTGGGTCCTGGATTGGGTCCCTGCCTGCCACCAGGCCATCACAGGCCTGCCAAGCACTTGCTTGGTGTGTGACCTTGGGCAAGAGGTTTTTTTGCCTTTCTGAGTAGCACCTCAGTTTCCCCATGGGGAGATGGGCATAGTAAGCTTGCTTCCCTTTCTTGAATGGGCACATGGAAAGAGCAGAGCATCAAGGCCAAGCGTGGTGGCTCACGCCTGTAATCCCAGAACTTTGGGAGGCTGAGATGGATGTAACACTTGAGCTCAGGAATTTCACAGCAGCCTGGGCAACATGGCAACATGCCGTCTCTACCAAAAATACAAAAAATTAGCATGGTACCGCATGCCTGTAGTCCCAGCTACTCAGGAGGCTGAGGTGGGAGGATCGCTTAACCTGGGAGGCAGAAGTTGCAGTGAGCCAAGATTGCACCACTGCACCACAGCCTGGGTAAAAGAGTGAGACCTCATCTCAAAAAAAATATAATAACAAAAAACAAGAAAGCATAGCATAGTGCCTGGCACAGAGTGAATACTCAAGAAATACTGGTTGAGGCCAGGCGCAGTGGCGCACGCCTGTAATCCCAGCACTTTGGGAGGCCGAGGTGGGCAGATCACTTGAGGTCAGGAGTTTGAGACCAGCCTGGACAACATGGCAAAACTGCATCTCTACTAAAAACACAAAAATTAGCTGGGCACCTGTAATCCCAGCTACTTGAGAGGCTGAGGCAGGAGAATCACTTGAACCCGGGCGGCAGAGGCTGCAGTGAGCCGAGATCGCGCCATTGCATTCCAGCCTGGGTGACAGAGCGAGACTCCGTCTCAAAAAAAGAGAGAAATACTAGTTGAAAGAGAGGAAGTTAGCAATGTGTCTTAAGCACACACACTCTGGAACCAGATTGCCTGCTTTTCTTTTGTTTTTTTCTTTGAGACGGAGTCTCGCTCTGTTACCCAGTCTGGAGTGCAGTGGCACAATCTCAGCTCACTGCAACCTCCACCTCCCGGGTTCAAGCGATTCTCCTGCCTCAGCCTCCCGAGTAGCTGGGATTACAGGCACCCACCACCACGTCTGGCTAATTTTTGTATTTTTAGTAGAGACAGGGTTTCGCCATGTGGGCCAGGCTGATCTCGAACTCCTGACCTCAGGTGATCCACCCGCCTCGGCCTCCCAAAGTGCTGGGATTACAGGCACGAGCCACTGCGCCCAGCCGATTGCCTGCCTTTCTATTTCTGGCTTATTGACCTTTCTGTATCTCATACTCAAAGTGGGGTAATAATACGGCCAACCCTACAGGGTTGTTGTATTATATACTACATGAGCAGTATCTGGCATATAGGAGAACACTAGATATGTTGGCTGTTACTATAATTCGTTCACTCATATTTACGGAGCACCTATTATGTGCCAGGAACAGTTTTAGAAACCTGGGATCCCGTGTTAAACAAAACAGTGATTCTGACCTTCAAGTTGGAAAGATAGATGATGAACACAAGTACAGTATGTCAGTGGTGATAAATGCTGTAGAAAAAAACAAAGTGGGCTGGGCACGGTGGCTCACGCCTGTAATCCCAGCACTTTGGGAGGCCAAGGCGGGCAGATCACTTGAGGTTAGGAGTTCAAGACCAGCCTGACCAACACAGAGAAACCCCGTCCCTACTAAAAATACAAAATTAGCCGGGCATGGTGGTGCATGCCTGTAATCCCAGCTACTCAGGTGGCTGAGGCAGGAGAATCGCTTGAACCCAGGAGGCACAGGTTGCAGTGAGCAGAGATGGCGCCACTGCCCTCCAGCCTGGGTGACAGAGGGAGACTGTCTCAAAAAACAAAAAAATGCACCTCCCATTTCTCACTCAGAGTTTGGAGTGTCCCCAGAACCCCCTTGCAGGCCACGACACACACCCACACTCCAGCTGTGTCTACACAACCTGACGCTCTCTTGTGCAGGTCCTGGACAAACATGGGGACATCTACGGGCGGGAGCGGATTGCTGAGCTACTGGGCATGGACCTGGCCACACTAGAGATCACCGCCCACAATGAGCGCAAGCCCAACCCGCCGCCAGGGCTGCTGACCTGGTGAGCCCAGGACACCCCTGCACAGGCCTGGGGCATGCAGGGGAGGTGACTGGAGTCTGACACTCAAGCATCTCTCCCCACCCCCGCCCCCACAGGCTCATGTCCATCGATGTCAAGTACCAGATCTGGAAGTTCGGGGTCATCTTCACAGACAACGTGAGCAGGGGCCCACAGATTGGGGAGGGACTCTGCAGGGGTGGGGCGTTAGGAGGGTTCCCAACATCGGGTGTTCCTGACCAAAGAATGACTCCCGGGACCCTGAGTGGCTGTGACCCTAGGGTATCTTCTTATCCACACAAGGCTCCTTATCCCCCTAGACATCTTATTATTATTATTATTACTATTTTTTTTTAAATAGCTGGGATTGGGTGTGGTGGCTCACGCCTGTACTCCCAACACTTTGAGAGGCCAAGGCTGGTGGATCACTGGAGCCCAGAGTTTGAGACCAGCCTGGGCAATATAGTGAGATCCTCTCTCTACAGAAAATTTAAAAATTAGCTGGGGCTGGGCATGGTGGCTTACGCCTGTAGTCCCAGCACTTTGGGAGGCTGAGGCAGGCAGATCACTTGAGGTCAGGAGTTCAAGACAAACCTGGCACTGGGCATGGCAGCAGGTGCCTGTAATCCCAGCTACTCAGGAGGCTGAGGCAGCAGAATGGCTTGAATCCAGGAGGTGGAGGCTGCAGTGAGCCAAGATCGCACCACTGCACTCCAGCCTGGGCGACAGAATGAGAATCCATCTCAACAACAACAACAAAAAAAAACACAAAAAATTAGCCAGGCAGCCAGGCACAGTGGCTCAGGCCTATAATCCCAGCACTTTGGGAGGCGGAGGCAGAGGTTTGCTTGAGCTCAAACGTTTAAGACCAGCTTGGGCAACTTTTGTAGAGACGGTGAAACCCTGTCTCTACAAACAATACAAAAATTAGCCAGGCGTGGTGGTGCACACCTGTAGTCCCAGCCACTCAACAAGCTGCGGTGGGAGGATGGCTTGAGCCCAGGAGGCAGAGGTTTCAGTGAGCTGCATGTGCACCACTGCACTCCAGCGTGGATAACAGAGCGAGACCCTGTCTCTAACAAAAAACAGAGAATGGCCAGGTGCGGTGGCTCAGGCCTGTAATCCCAGCACTTTGGGTTGGGAGGCCAAGGTGGGTGGATCCCTTGAGGCCAGGAGTTAGAGACCAGCCTGGCCATCATGGTGAAACCCATCTCTACTAAAAATACAAAAATTAGCTGGGTGTGGTGACCCAAGCCTGTGGTCCCAGCTACTTTGGAGGCTAAGGCAGGGGAATCGCTTGAACCCGGGAGGCGGAGGTTGCAGTGAGCTGAGATTGCAACACTGCACTCCAGCCTGGGCAACAGACTAAGACTCCATCTCAAAAAAAAAAAAAAAAAAAAAAATTAGCTGGGTGTGGTTACCCACACCTGTGGTCTCAGCTACTTGGCAGGCTAAGCGAGGCTAAGGCAGGCTTAGCCTCCTTCACTTGAACCTGAGAGGCGGAGGTTGCAGTGAGCTGAGATTGCGCCATAGCACTCCAGCCTGGGTGACAAGTGTGAAACTCCATCTCAAAAAAAAAAAAAAAAAAATAGACAGAGGAAGAGATGATGGAGTCTCGCTATGTTGCCCAGACTGGTCTTCAACTCCTGACCTCAAGTGATGCTCCTGCCTCAGCCCCCCAAAGCACTGGGATTACAGGCATGAGCCACCACACCCGGCCCAGAACATCCTTTGGTTCCCTCAGTGTGCCCTTAGATTCCCAGATTATTTCCTTCTGGAGGGGGCTCTCATCTCCCCGCAGGATGCCTTCTCACCCGGAATGCCCTGATCCTCCATGTACTCGCCAAACAGAGCTGGCACCCGACCCCCAGGGCACAGCTGACTCTCTCGAGTGGCCCCTACCCTCCAGAGTGCTCCTCGTGTGTCCCTGCCTTCCCCCTGACCCCTGGCCCTGTGTGCCCACAGTCCTTCCTGTACCTGGGCTGGTATATGGTGATGTCCCTCTTGGGACACTACAACAACTTCTTCTTTGCTGCCCATCTCCTGGACATCGCCATGGGGGTCAAGACGCTGCGCACCATCCTGTCCTCTGTCACCCACAATGGGAAACAGGTGTGGGGAGGACCTGGCTGTGGGGCGTGGGCCAGCAGGGACCAGCGTGGCAGTGGGTGGTGAAGGGATAAGGGCCGGGCAGCTGGGCTGAGGAGGGGCAAGGCCAGGTGCGCTGAGCCGGGGGTGTGTGGGGCAGCAAGGTAGAGCCACAGGGACTGAACCGGGGCCAGGACCCAGAATGGGCAGGGCGGGGGGAGGGCAAGCCCAGGGCGGAGCTGACCTGGCCCCATCCTGCCCCCAGCTGGTGATGACCGTGGGCCTTCTGGCGGTGGTCGTCTACCTATACACCGTGGTGGCCTTCAACTTCTTCCGCAAGTTCTACAACAAGAGCGAGGATGAGGATGAACCTGACATGAAGTGTGATGACATGATGACGGTGAGCCCCTCCCCTAGCACTCTGGGACCCTTCCTTCTCGCATCTGTTGAAGGAGTTAATAATGGTACCTCCAGGCCGGGCGTGGTGCCTCCAGCCTGCGATCCCAGTGCGTCGGGAGGCCGAGGCGGGACGATTACTTGAGTCCAGGAGTTGGAAACCAGCCTGGGCAACAAAGCAAAAATCCTGTCTCTATAAAAAAAAATTTAAACGTTAGCTGGGTGTTGTGTTGTGTGCCTGGAGGCTAAGGCAAGAGGATCACTTGGTCCCAGCAGTTTGAGGCTTCAGTGAGCTACGAACGGGCCACTACACTCCATCCTGGTAGACAGACAGAGACCCTATCTCTAAAAAATGAAAATAGTACCTACAGTTTGGCGAGCTGATGCATGCCAGGCACATTTTTTTTTTTTTTTTTTTGAGATGGAGTCTCACTGTGTTGCCAGGCTAGAGTGCAGTGGCGCAATCTCAGCTCACTGCAACCTCCGCTTCCCGGGTTCAAGTGATTCTCCTGCCTCAGCCTCCCAAGTAGCTGGGACTACAGGCGCATGCCACCACACCCAGATACTTTTTGTATTCTTAATTTTCTTTCTTTCTTTTTTTTTTTTGAGACAGAGTCTGGCCCAGGCTGGAGTGCAGTGGCGTGATCTCAGCTCACTGCAAGCTCCGCCTCCCGGGTTCATGCCATTCTCCTGCCTCTGCCTCCCGAGTAGCTGGGACAACAGGCGCCCGCCACCACGCCTGGCAAATTTTTTGTATTTTTAGTAGAGTCAGGGTTTCACCATGTTAGCCAGGATGGTCTCGATCTCCTGACCTGGTGATCCGCCCGCCTGGGCCTCCCAAAGTGCTGGGATTACAGTCATGAGCCACTGCACCCGGCCAATTTTTGTATTCTTAGTAGAGACGGAGTTTCACCATGTTGGCCAGGATGGTCTCCATCTCTGCCTGTGCCATCGTGATCTGCCCACCTCGGCCTCCCAAAGTGCTGGGATTACAGGTGTGAGCCGCCGCACCTGGCCATGTCAGGTACTTTGAACAGTGCCAGGCATATGAGTGCTCCACACCTCTTGGCCATTGTTTCAATATTATTTGAGCTGAGGTTTTTTGTTGTTGTTCCTGAGATGGAGTCTCGTTCTGTCACCCAGGCTGGAGTGCAGTGACATGACCTCAGCTTACTGCAACCTCTGTCTCTCAGGTTCAAGTGATTCTCCTGCCTCAGCCTCCTGAGTAGCTGGGATTACAGGTGCACACTACCACACCCAGCTGATTTTTGTATTTTTAGTAGAGATGGAGGTGGGGGGGGTCTCACAATGTTGGCCAGGCTTGTCTCGAACTCCTGACCTCAAATGATCCACCCACCTCGGCCTCCCAAAGTGCTGGGATTACAGATGTGAGCAACCGCACCCGGCCTTATTTGAGCTTTTCAAACTATTATTATTGGAAAGGTACTCAGGGAGCATGCCCCTGCCACTTATGAGCCGTGTGATTTTGGGGCAGGCTACTCAACCTCCTCCCTATGCCCTGGGGGCCTCACCTGTAAAATGAGTGTGTAATAGTAGTTGCTTTTAGGACTAATAGGTGCTCCCTGGCTATCGAAGACTTAAAAGACTTAGACCATTGCCTTGCACGGTGGCTCACGCCTGTAATCCCAGCACTTTGGGGAGCTGAGGGGGGCAGATTACCTGAGGTTGGGAGTTTGAGACCGGCCTGACCAACATGGAGAAACCCCATATCTACTAAAAATACAAAATTAGCTGGGCATGGTGGCGCATGCCTGTAATCCCAGCTACTCGGGAGGCTGAGACAGGAGAATCACTTGAACCCGGGAGGTGGAGGTTGCCATGAGCCGAGATTGCGCCACTGCACTCCAGCCTAGGCAACGAGAGTGAAACTCCGTCTCAAAGAAAAGGAAAAAAAAAAAGACTTAGACTAGTGCCTGGCACATCCTTAGGATTATATAGATGTTAGCTTCTATCATCATTATCCACAATTAAAAATTAAAAGTTTCACCCAGGCCGGGCGCGGTGACTCACGCCTGTAATCCCAACACTGTGGGAGGCTGAGGCAAGAGGATTGCTTGAGCTTAGGAGTTTGAGGTTGCAGTGCACTATGATTGTGCCACTGCACTCCAGCCTGGGTAACACATTGAGACTCTGTGTCAAGTTTAAAAAAAAGTTTCACCCAAGGTATACCCAGCGTTCAATGCACATTTATATTTTCTCTTCTATTCTAATAATGGTGATCATAACCCAAATTGATGCGAACTTACTAGAGACACAGGCCACAATTAAAAGAATCATTTCTGGGGTTTATCTCCGAAGATGTCCTGCAGTCTGGCTCCGTGGGTTCCTCCCTGCTCTCAGGACAAAGTCCAGCTCCTCAACCTGACATCTGAGGCTCTTCCAGACATGGCCTCGCTGCCCACAGCCTCGTTCTCATTATAGTCGCTTATCTTAGTTTTTACTCTAGGATGACTGTGTTCTCTCACATCCTGGGGACATGGAAAGAACAAGTGTATGCCGGGCGCTGTGGCTCACGCTTTTAATCCCGGCATTTTGGGAGGCCAAGGCAGGTGGATCATCTGAGGTCAAGAGTTTGAGACCAGTCTGGCCAACGTGGTAAAACCCTGTCTCCACTAAAAATACAAAAATTAGTGGGATGTGGTGGTGGGCGCCTATAATCCCAGCTACCTGGGAGGCTGAGGCAGGAGAATCTCTTGAACCCCGGAGGCGGAGGTTGCAGTGAGCCGAGATCACGCCATTGCACTCCAGCCTGGGCAACAAGAGCAAAACTCCATCTCAAAAAAAAAAAAAAAAGAAAAAAGTACAAAAATTAGCTGGGTGGGGTGACACGCACCTGTATTCCCAACTACTCAGGAGGCTGAGGCAGGAGAATCTCTTGAACTCGGTGGTGGAGGTCGCAGTGAGCCAATATTGCACCACAGCACTCCAGCCTGGGCAACAGAGCAAGACTCTGTCTCAAAAAAAAAAAAACAAATGTAAAGTTGTTCCCAAATGCCAGGTAGACCTTTCTTCCTCCCTACCCCCACTCAGACCCTTCTTGTGGCTCCCCAGCCCACTGTAGATAAAGTCGAATCACCCTGCCGTGGCTTACAAAGCCTGGGAAGGGCTGGCCCTGCCTGGGTCTAACCGCAAACCCTCTTGCTTTTTGCTTTCTAGCCGCCTGGTCCTCTTTCAGTTCCCCTAGGACTGTGTGTTTCCTCCCAATTCAAGCCCTTTGCACCTGATGTTCTCTCTGTCCCCTACCCCAGGCCCGATATACACACACACCCCATTCGCTTGATACCTCACCTTTCCACTTAAATGCCACATCCTACAGGAAGCCCCTTGACCGAGGGCTGGGCCAGGGCCCACAGAGCCACGTGCCCAGGCCCTGCCTCATCTCTCCCTGCTCTCCTGCACAGGAGCTCTATTTTCCAGCCTCACCCAACCATTTTCAGTTCCTCACAGCAGCAGGATGTACTCTTTCCTCACTGATGGCGAGGCAGCATGTGGCCTTCTCTGCTGGGAACACTCTCCCACCACCCCTCCACCTAAGGCCTCCTTTAGGTTTCAGCTCACACCTGCCTCCTCTTCCAGGAAGCCTCACCTGATCACCTAGGCTGGATCAGATGCCTCCAGCGGGCTGTTAAAGCTTCCAGTGCTTCCCCTAGCTCATCCCTGGTCACACTGTGCCTCCCCACCCCAGCCTCGACCCTCTGCCTGTGCTCCTCCCATCCTCGCCCTCACCCTTCTGCCTGTGCCCCCGTATCCTGGCCCTGACCCCTCCACCTGTGCCCCCCCACCCATCCCGGCCCTCATCCCTCCATCTGTGCCCCCCATCCATCCCGGCCCTGACCCCTCTGCCTGTGCCCCCCTATCCTGGCCCTAACCTCTCAGCCTGTACCCTCCATCCTGGCCCTGACCCCTCTGCCTGTGCCCCCCACCCAACCTGGCCCTGACCCTTCTGCCTGTACCCCCCATTCCAGCCTTGACCCCTCTGCCTGTGCCCCCCCATGCTAGCCCTGACCCCTCTCCCTGTGCCCCCCCATCCCGGCCCTGACCCCTCTGCCTGTGCCCCCCTTATCCTGGCCCTGATTCCCCTGCCGGTGCCCCCCATCCCAGCCCTGACCCCTCTGCCTGTGCCCCCCCTTATCCTGGCCCTGACCCCTCTGCCTGTGCCCCCCATCCTGGCCCTGACCCCTCTGCCTGTGCCCCATACCCAACCTGGCCCTCACCCCCCTGCCCGTGCCGTTCCTGTCACAGCCCTGACCATTTCTGGCTGTTGGTCCCTGTCTGATGCCGTATCTGTGAGCCCTTTGAGGGCAGGGCCCAGGGCTGTCTCAGTCGTTACCATGTCTTCAGCCCTGCCTATCCCGGGGCCTTGGCTGGTACTCAGTGAATGTCAAATGAATGAGTGACCAGTGTGCTTCCCTCCCTCAGTGTTACCTGTTTCACATGTACGTGGGTGTCCGGGCTGGCGGAGGCATTGGGGACGAGATCGAGGACCCCGCGGGTGACGAATACGAGCTCTACAGGGTGGTCTTCGACATCACCTTCTTCTTCTTCGTCATCGTCATCCTGTTGGCCATCATCCAGGGTCAGTGCTGGGAGTGGGCGCTCAGGGCCTGGAGGCAGGCTAGCTCCATGGCTAAGAATGCAGGCCCAGGATCCAGTCGGCCTGCATTCATACCCCATCTCTACCTCTCGCTACTGTGAGACCTTGGACAAGTCACCTCTTGGGGCCTCCGTTTCTCCATCTGCAAAACGAGGGTGTCAATGGTACTAACCTCATAGGTTGTGATCAGGATTAAGTCAGTTCATAGGCGCTCGGTGTCTGGCTCATATGAGTGCTCAATAAAGGCCTGAGATATATATATATATGTTTATTTATATATATGTGTTTATATATATTTATATATGTATTTATATATATATTTATATATGTGTGTGTGTGTGTATATATATATGTATAATTTTTTTTTTTGAGAGGGAGTCTCGCTCTGTTGCCCGGGCCAGAGTTCAGTGGTGCAATCTTGGCTCACTGCAACCTCTACCTCCCAGGTTCAAGCGATTCTTCTGCCTCAGCCTCCCGATTAGCTGGGACTACAGGCACGTGCTACCACACCCAGCTAATTTTTTTTATTTTTTTATTGTTAGTAGCGAGGGGGTTTCACCATGTTGGCCAGGCTGCTCTTGAACTCCTCACCTCAGATGATCCGCCCACCTCAGCCTCCCAAAGTACTGGGATTACAGGCGTGAGCCACCGCACCCGGCCAATAAAGGCCTAATACTATCTTCTTAGGAAGCGAGATTAGGGGTGAGATTAGGGAAATGGGGGATGGAGGGCAAGCCCTGGAGGTAGGTAGCTGGAGAGGGAGGAGTCTGAACCAGGTCAGAGGTCGGGCACTGACTTGTGTCCTGCCACCCCAGGTCTGATCATCGACGCTTTTGGTGAGCTCCGAGACCAACAAGAGCAAGTGAAGGAGGATATGGAGGTAGGTCATGTCTGGGGGTGACCCAGAGGGATTACGGGATTCAGGGGGTCAAGTGGGCCTCCACTCTGATGTCTCTTGCCACTCACAGACCAAGTGCTTCATCTGTGGAATCGGCAGTGACTACTTTGATACGACACCGCATGGCTTTGAGACTCACACGCTGGAGGAGCACAACCTGGCCAATTACATGTGAGCACAGACACACTGGCCAATCAGGAGGGTGGGGGGCATGGCTGCCAATAGCCAGCGGTGGGGTACTTAGCTTTGGCCAGTTAGGAAAGGGGGTGTAGTGTCCATGTGGGCAGATTCCCTGCCAGCCAATCAGAAGGTAAGGGTGGGGCCCCGCAAGATGGTTCACACCTGTAAGCCCAGCACTTTGGGAGGCCAAGTGGGGAGGATTACTTGAGGCCAGGAGTTCGAGACCAGCTTGGGCAACATAGCAAGACTTCCTCTCTACTATAAATGAAAAATAATAAAATAAAATAAGGTAAGGGTGGTTCTGACTTGTCTCCTGTGGTCCTCTCACCCTCAGGTTTTTCCTGATGTATTTGATAAACAAGGATGAGACAGAACACACGGGTCAGGTAAGGGGGTGTTAATGGGAGGACAGTGGGCAGGACGTGGAGCCCTTTAACATAAGGCCAGGCAGTAGGTGGCAGTAAAAAGCTCCTATCAATATCAAGGGTTAGGGCTGGGGGCTGGGCACTGCGGCTCCTGTAATCCCAACACTTTGGGAGGCCAAGGCGGGTGGATTACTTGAGGTCAGGAGTTCAAGACCAGCCTGGCCAGCATGGTGAAATTCAGTCTCTACTAAAAATGCAAAGATTAGCAGGGCGTGGTTGTGCATGCCTGTAATCCCAGCTACTTGGAAAGCTGAGGTGGGAGACTCGCTTGAACCCAGGAGGCAGAAGTTGCAGTGAGCCAAGATCATGCCACTGCACTCCAGCCTAGGTGACAGAACGATACTCCATCTCAAAAAAAATGGGTTTGGGCTGGGCGTCCTGGCTCACGCCTGCAATCCTAGCACTTTGGGAGGCCACAGCGGGAGAATTGCTTGAGACCAGAAGTTCAAGACAGCCTAGGAACACAGCGAGACCCTTTCTCTATTAAAAAATTAGCCAGGGGTGGTGGTGTGCACCTGTAGTCCCAGCTACTCTGGAGACTGAGGTGGAGAATCGCTTGAGCCAGGAGGCTGTAGTGAGCTGTGATTGTCACCACTGCTCTCCAGCCTGGGCAACAGAGCAACACCCTGTCTAAAAATATATATATATATATATATGTCTCAAGGGTTTGAAGATGTGACCAATGAACTCTTTCTATCCCCAATCCTAGGAGTCTTATGTCTGGAAGATGTACCAAGAGAGATGTTGGGATTTCTTCCCAGCTGGTGATTGTTTCCGTAAGCAGTATGAGGACCAGCTTAGCTGACACACCCCCAGCTGGCCCTCCACCCCCCCCCCTCAAGTGCCTTATTCTCACAGCAAGCCCCTTAGTCCCCAAGCCCCTCCCCCTAAGGCAGCTGGGGGAGAGGTGACCTGGTACTGGAAAATAAATCTGTGCTACGCCCCCCAGCGTCACTGTGTTGGCCTGCTGAGATTTTGGAGGAGTGGACATCCAGGAATTGTTTCCCCCAAGAAAAACAAGATGACAGCGGAGGCTAAAGTCACGTTTATTGGGAGATGAGGACATGCCATGACCACTAGTGTGTCTATGGGGGAGGGGGTGCAAGGACTAGTTCCTGACACCCCCCCTAGGGACTCATTCCTGGATGTAGAGGTTGCTGGGAGCAGTAGGATCATCCACTGGGCGTGTCTCCACCACTACAGGCCTGTGGAAGGAAGAGATAAGTCAGTTCATTTATTCATTCATATGTTCATTGATTCCTTAATTCACAAAGTAGTTAATAGAGACTGTGCCAGCCCCATGCTGAACTATAGCAGTGAACGGGCAGACACGGTCCCTGCCCTTAGGAAGCTCACATTCTAGAGAAGGAGATCAACATGAATCAGTGAATTACATGAGTGCAAAAAAGCATGGCATGCCTGGCAGGGAAACCTAACCCAGGAGGTCAGCCCAGACTCCCCAGAGAATGGATGGTGCAGCCTGAAGGGGGGTTAGGAGGGAACTTGGTGAAAGGGCAAGGAAGAGTGTTCTGGCTGGGGAGAACAGCCTGTGCAAAGGATTTGAGGTGGGAGAAAGGCTGGGACTTGGCTGGAGATGTCATGGCCTTGTGGGCTGTGGCCAGGATTGAGTCTTTATCTTGAGGCCATGGGAGGATTTTAAGCAGGGAGACAGTGACATGATCAGATTTGGATTTAAAGTGACCCTTCTGGCATATCAAAAGGACACAGGGGCTACTTAAAGTGGTTCCCACTGGCTAAACTTAAGACTATTTGTGCCTCAAAATAAATAATGACAAGGCCGGGCACGGTGGCTCATGCTTGTAATCCCAGCACTTTGGGAGGCCAAGGGGGGCAGATCATTTGAGGTCAGGAGTTCAAGACCAGCCTGGCCAATATGGTGAATCCCATCTCTACTAAAACTACAAAAATTATCCAGGTCCATCCTGGCTAACACGGTGAAACCCCGTCTCTACTAAAAATACCAAAAAAAATTAGCCGGGTGCAATGGCGGGCACCTATAGTCCCAGCTACTCGGGAGGCTGAGGCAGGAGAATGGCGTGAACCTGGGAGCCAGAGCTTGCAGTGAGCGGAGATCGCGCCACTGCACTCCAGCCTGGGCGACAGAGCGAGCCTCTGTCTCAAAAAAAAAAAAAAAAAAATTTATCCAGGCATGGTGGTGCACGCCTGTAATCCCAGCTATTCGGGAGGCTGAGGCAGGAGGATCGATTGAACCTGGGAGGCAGAGGTTGCAGTGAGCTGAGATCACACCACTGCACTCCAGCCAGGGTGACAGAGAGAGACCCTATCTTTAAAAAAAAAAAAGAAAAAGGGAGAAAAAAGCAACTTCACAGTGGAGAGAACTGGCTGATTCTACCTTAACCAAATGACCAAAGTTAATATCACCAGTAATGGGACAAACTAGCATCGTGTACTTCCTGAAGTGATGCACTGAGAAAGACATCTTTCTGCAGTATTCCTGCCCAAAATGCAGAACCTGGAAACCTCAAACACAGTCAAGGAACATTCTAGAAAACAACTTTCCTTTACTCTTGAAAAAGGTCAAAGCTCATTAAAGACAAAAGAAGTCTAAATAATTGTTCCAGGCTAAATAATAAAGAAACATGACTCCTAAGTGCAACCTATGATCTTGGACCAGGAAAAAAAAAAAAAAAAAAAAAAAAATATATATATATATATATACACATACATATACACACACATACACACACACATAATCACTGGCATCACTAGGACAACGGGTGAAATTTGTTGTTGTTGTTGTTTTCTGAGACAGAGTCTCGCTCTGTCACCCAGGCTGGAGTGCAGTGGCATAATCTCGGCTCACTACAACCTCCACCTCTTGGATTCAAGTGATTCTCCTGCCTCAGCCTCCCAGCTGGGATTACAGGCACGTGCCACCACACCCAGCTAATTTTTGTATTTTTACTAGAGGTGGGGTTTCTCCATGTTGGCCAGGCCGATCTCCAACTCCTGACCTCAGGTAATCTGCCCGCTTCAGCCTCCCAAAGTGCTGGGATGACAGGCGTGAGCCACCACACCTGGCCAACTGGTGAAATTGAGTAGGGGTATGAATTAGAAGGTTGTGATGTTTCAGTGTTGTTTTCTTGATTTTGACAGCTGTGCTGTGGTTTGTAACATTATGTCCTTGCTTTGATTCAGGAAACATACACTGAAGTATTTTAGGGGTAAATGGGCATCACGTCTGCAATTCATTCCCAAATATTCATTAAAAAATCACACACACACACACACACACACACACACATACTTGTGTGTGTGGTGTGTGCGCATAAGAAAGAGAAGAGGCCGGGCATGGTGGCACATGCCTGTAATCCCAGCTACTCGGGAGGCTGAGGCAGGAGGAGTGCTTGAACCCAGGAGTGGGAGGTTGTGGCGAGCTGAGATTGTGCCATTGCACTCCAGCCTGGGCAACAAGAGCGAAACTCTGTCTCAAGAAAAGAAAAAAAAAAAAGAGAGAAGAATAAGGCAAATGAGGTTAAAAAGATTAACATCTGGCCAGGTACAGTGGCTCACGCCTGTAATCCCAGCACTTTGGGAGGCAGAGGTGGGTGGATCACCTGAGGTCAAGAGTTCGAGACCAGCCTAACCACCATGATGAAAGCCCATGTCTACTAAAAAAACAAAAAAAATTAGCTGGGCGTGGTGGTGTGCAACTGTAGTCCCAGCTACTCAGGAGGTTGAGACAGGAGAATTGCCTGAACCTGGGAGGCAGAGGTTGCAGTGAGTGGAGATCCACTGCACTCCAGCCTGGGCCACAGAGCAAGACTCCATCTCAAAAAAAAAAAAAAAAAAAGATTAACATCTGGTTAATCTGGATAAAAGGGATTTTTGCAACTTCTCTGGGAGTGTGAGTTTTAAATTATGTCAAAATAGTTAAAATCGTTATTTTTAATAGTTAAAAATTTTTAATAAGATAAAAATCTAAAATAAAAATGTAGCCAGGGCTGGGCACGGTGGCTCATGCCTGTAGTCCCAGCACTTTGGGAGGCCGAGGCAGGCAGATCACCTGAGGTCAGGGGTTCAAGAGCAGCCTGGACAACATGGCGAAAGCCTGTCTCTACTAAAAATACAAAAATTAGCCGGGCACAGTGGCACGTGCCTGTAATCCCAGTTACTCGGGAGGCTGAGGCAGGAGAATCGCGTGAACCCAGTGGGTGGAGGTTGTGGTGAGCTGAAATCACGCCACTGCATTCCAGCCTGGGCAACAGAGCAAGACTCCATCTCAAAAAAAAAAAAAAATGCAGCCAGGTGTGGTGGCTCATGCCAGTAATCCTAACATTTTGGTGGGAAGGTAGGAAGATTGCTTGAGGCCAGCAGTTCAAGGGCAGCCAGGGCAACATGGCAAGACCCCGTCTCTACAAAAAAAATAAAAAAAATTAGCCAGTTGTGGTGGTGTATGCCTGTGGACCTAGCTACTTGGGAGGCTGAGGTGGGAGGATCAGTTGAGCTCAGAAGGTCAAGACTGCAGTGAGCTGTGTGTGTAACACTGCACTTCAGCCTGCGTGACAGAATGAGACGTTGTCTCAAAAATGAAATAAAATTAAGGCCAGGTGCAGTGGCTCACTCCTGTAACCCCAGAACTTTGGGAGGCCAAGGCAGCTGGATCACCTGAGGTCAGTAGTTTGAGACCAGCCTGGCTAACAAGGTGAAACCCGTCTCTACTAAAAATACAAAAAATAGCCAAACGTGGTGGTACACGCCTGTAAACCCAGCTACTTGGGAGGCTGAAGCATGAGAATCACTTGAACCTGGGAGGCAGAGGTTGCAGTGAGCTGAGATTGTGCCACTGCACTCCAGCCTGGGCAACAGAGCGAGACTCTGTGTCAAAAATAAATTTTAAAAAAATTTTATAAGTAAAAGAATTAAAAAATAAAAGAATTGGCCAGGTGCAGTGGTTCATGCCTATAATCCCAGCACTTTGGGAGGCCGAGGCAGGTGGATCACCGAGGTCAGGAGTTCAAGACCAGCCTGGCCAACATGGTGAAATGCCATCTCTACTAAAAAATATAGTATTAGCCGGGTGTGGTGGCACATGCCTGTAATCCCAGCTACTTGGGAGGCTGAGGCAAGAGAATCGCTTGAACCTGGGAGGCAGAGGTTGCAGTGAACCAAGATCACACCATTGCACTCCAGCCTGGGCAACAAAAGCAAAACTCCATCTCAATAAATAAATAAATAAATAAATAAATAAAAGAATTGCTGGTCATGGTGGCACATGCCGGTAGTTCCGGATACTCAGGAAGCTGAGGTGGGTGGATCACTTGAGCCTGGGAGGTCAAGGCTGCAGTGAGCCGTGGTCGTGCTATTGCACTCCAGCCTTTGAGTACAGTGAGAAACAAAACAAAAAGAGAATGCCCCCGTGGCTGCAGTGCAGAGAATAGACTCTAGGGAGCAGGGATGGAAGCAGGGTAACCAGGTGAGACACTGTCCAGGCTAGAGATACCTTGCTGGGGACACCTCAGAATGCTCTCTTCACATCAGAAGCCCCCTCCCAGGTCCTTCTGCACCCCACCCCCCAACATACCTGGGGGAGCCAAGCAGACGGAAAGTGAGGGTAGGGTCTCTCAGCTCCTGTAGCAGCTAGGGAAAAAAAGTGTGTGTCTCAGTGCCTGGAAGATACCTCCACTGTCACTACGAACATGGCTGCCTTAAAGACAGCAAGGAGCTGGGCACGGTGGCTCACGCCTGTAATCCCAGCACTTTGGGAGGCCAAAGTGGGTGGATCACCTGAGGTTGGATCACCTGAGGTTGGGAGTTCGAGACCAGCCTGGCCAACATGGCAAAACCTCGTCTCTACTAAAAATACAAAAATTAGCTAGGCATGGTGGTGCGTGCCTATAGTCCCAGCTACTCAGGATCTGAGGCAGAAGAATCACTTGAACCCGGGAGGCAGAAATTGCATTGAGCTGAGATTGCGCCACTGGGCGTGCCACTGGAGCCGAGATCTCCAGCTGAGATAATTTTTGTATTTCTACTGAAAATACAAAAATTAGTCAGCTGTGGTGGCACATGCCTGTAGTCCCAGCTACTTGTGAGGCTGAGGCAGGAGAATCACTTGAACCTGGGTGGCAGAGGTTGCAATGAGCCAAGATTGTGCCA
Organism: Pan troglodytes; assembly: GCF_028858775.2. NCBI lineage: Eukaryota > Metazoa > Chordata > Mammalia > Primates > Hominidae > Pan > Pan troglodytes. The sequence continues at coordinate 41,724,054 of NC_072418.2, forward strand.
CTACACTCCACTCTGGGGAACACAGCGAGACTCCATTTCAAAAAGAGGGAGGGAACTGAGTGAGCAAAAATAAATAAATAAATAAATAAAAATACTAAAGTGTAAGGGCGAAGTCTGACACAGTATTCTGTGAGATAAACACCATTTTCCAAATGAGGACAGTGAGGCACAGGAAGGTTCAGTCATTTGCCTAAGGCCACTCAGCTGAATTCCAACCCAGACAGTCTTGTCTTAACTATCCATATATCTCTATAGTGGTCCTCATTTTACAGTTGGGGAACAGAAGCTTAAAGAGAAGCAACGTTGCCAGCCTAAGGTCACAGTAGTGGCCCAGGATGAGATTGGGACTCAAGAAATCCAAGAGCAGCCAGGTGCAGTGGCTCACACCTGTAATCCAAGCCACTTGAGAGGCTGAGGAAGGGAGGATTGCTTGAGCCCAGAAAGTCAAGGCTACAGCTAGCTATGGTTGCACCACTGCACTTCAGCCTGGACAACAGAGAGAGACCCTATCTCCAAAACAAACAGGCCGGGTGAAGTAGCTCACGCCTGTACTCCCAGCACTTTCGGAGGCTGAGGCGGGCAGATCACTTGAGGTCAGGAGTTCGAGACCAGTCTGGCCAACATGACAAAACCCCGTCTCTGCTAAAAATACAAAAATTACCTGGGCATGATGGAGTGTACCTGTAATCCCAGCTACTCAGGAGGCTGAGGCAGGAGAATCACTTGGACCCAGGAGGCAGAGGTTGCAGTGAGCTCGGATCGTGCCACTGCACTCCGCCCTGGGTGACAGAGCGAGACTCTGTCTCAAAAAATATATAAAAATGGCCAGGAGTGGTGGCTCACACCTGTAATCCTAGCACTTTGTGAGGCCAAGGAAGGCAGATTGGCTGAGCTCAGGAGTTTGAGACTAGCCTGGGCAACATGGTGAAACCCTGTCTCTACTAAAAATACAAAAAAATTAGCTAAGCATGGCGGCATACACCTGTAGTCTCAGCTACTCAGCAGGCTGAGGCAGGAGAATTCCTTGAACCTGGGAGGCGGAGGCTGCAGTGAGCCGAGATCGCGCCACTACACTCCAGCCTGGGTGACAGAGCAAGAATCCATCTCCAAAAATAAATTTTATCTATCTATCTATCTATCTATAAAATAGGCCAGGTGTGGTGGCTGACAGCTGTAATCCCAGCACTTTGGGAGGCCAAGGCGGGTGAATCACCCCAGGTCAAGAGTTCAAGACCATCCAGCCTGATGAACATGGTGAAACCCCATCTCTACTGAAAATACAAAAATTAGCCAGCTGTGGTGGCGCATGCGTGTAATCCCAGCTACTTGGGAGGCCGAGGCAGGAGAATCGCTTGAACCCGGGAGGTGGAGGTTGCAGTGAGCCGGGATCGCACCACTGCACTCCAGCCTGGGCAACAAGAGTGAAACTCCATCTTAAAAAAATAAATAAATAAAAATAAAATAAAAAATAAATCCTGGGGCAAAGAAGCGGATCTATCTGAACTGAAATTTGGAAGATGTTTCCCCTCCAGGACTTCACACTCTCACTCAGAAGTTCTCGGAGCCCATCTGATGAATGTCATGATGGAGGCTGGGGGGCAGCGATGTGGAGTTTGGATGGAGGGGCTTACCTGATCCGAGCCTAGAGCCCACACCTGCACTCCATGCTTCCAGAAGGCCTGAAGCTGACCTCCAACCATAGCTGGGGAGAAAGCAATGCCCGTTACCCTTGGGGATCACTTGAGTCTCCACCCCTGATCCTGGGCTCTCCCGTCCCTGCACAGACCCACGGCCTCCACCGCTTCGGTCATGGGGATCTCAGGTGTGCGAAGTCCCCGGACTGGGGACCCCTCCGGGGTCACCAGCTTCACAGAGCCTGGAAGGAGATAGACGGTTTTAAGAACTGTGAGCAAGGCTTAGAGGGTTACTAAGGGACCAATCCATAAATTCAGTGTGAAAGCTATGTAGGACAGGGGCAAGGCCCAGAGGGGCTCAGGGGGTTCTGAGAAGCACAAGTTCGGAGGCAGAGATCTAGGGACTGCAGCTGGAGGGGTGGGGAGGGAGGGGAGGAAGGAGGGTTCTCACCGTCCATCAACACCATCACCGTATCCTCCTCTACCTGGGTCACCTGCACGGGTCCCCTGTGCTCTGTTTGGGGGGAGTGGGTTAAGGATTGACCCCACCCCATTCCCCTTTCCCCACACCACCCCCAGAAGGCCAGTACCTGTGCTTTAGCCACCGCCTCAGTTCACAAGCAAGTGGGCTAAACCCCGCCCACCATCCCGGTCCCACCCCATCATCAATCTCCCCAGTTAACTAAAACCTGCCATTCTCCCTTCTCCGCCCTTCCAGCCCTTTCTCAGTCCCGTAGTGCCTCAGGCTAAGCGAAGCCCCGCCTCCAGCTCCGCCCCTCCGGATCTGATAAGCCCCGCCCTCAGCAAGACTCCGCCCCACTCACCGGTGCTCATCTCGCCCAGCCAGCAAGAGAGCGCGCCAAAGCGCACCGTGTGGAAGAGCACCGACTTCCCCGGCCGCCCGGGGCTCACGCCGATGCACACAGCGGGCAGCTCAGAGCCTGGCCCGGTCAGCAGCGCGAATACGGACAGAGGCGTCGGCAGTGGGAACAGCACCTGCTGCGGGCCGCACAGGGAGGGGCGGGCTAGGGGGTGGTTCAGGACGGGGCCTCAGGGGGCGTGGCTTGGAGCTGGCCTGGGACTTCCGAACCAGGGCCCTAAGTCTTGGGAGATGCCGTCTAGAAATGTAGGGGATAAGGCCTGGTGCCTCCGCGGGAACGGGGGGCGTGGCCTCCGAGTGTGTGTGGCTTCCACGTGGGGGCATGCCACCTTGGCGGCAGACGGGCAGCGCCCCAAAGATAGCAAAACCTGCTTAGACACTCAAAGAGACAGGCTCTAAATGGGCTCTACTAGGACACCCAGGGAGTGGCAGCATTGAGCCTGAGGAATAATTAGGTCCAGGTGTGAGGGGCGGCGCTTAAGGATCAGGATGGCTTCAGAAGGGCGAGGCTCCAAGCGCAGACCGCAGGTGGGCGGGGCCTCGACGGAGGTGGGGCTTCATGGAGCTCTTGATAGAAGCGCAAAGGGTGCAAGGCCTTAGCCACCCACTCCTCAGAGTTCCCAGCACCCTCCCAAGCCCCTTACCCGGACAAGCAGGAATTTGTTCATGGGCTGGTACCACTGAAGCAGGACAACGGACGTCTCCAATGCACCGCACAGGAACGGGCCCCCAGAGCTCGCACCCTCCGCTGTGGCATGGGCAAGGATGAGTCAAGATCAATGCCCTCTATCCTCCTCGCCACCCTCCCACAAGGCCCACACTACCACTCATCTTCTGGGTTCTGGACACACTGCCTTAACTTTGTAACCTTCTCAGGTGGATGCAGTTCAAGCCCCTCCTCTGGCCCGGCCCCGCCCACTCTCTGCACACCCGTGAAGCTCTCTCTCACCCACACAGCACGCCCGGCAGCCTTTGGTGTCCTGGATCTTGGTGGAAACCATGTTCTTCCTGGAGAATAGGTAGGTGTGAAGGGGGGTAGGACAGCAGGAGGCAGAGGGGCATGGGAGGAATTATAAGGCTCTGTGGTGCCATTCATTGGGAGCTGGTACCTTGCCAGTAGGCGGTGGGGGCTAATGTGAGCGATGGGGTTTCCTGCTCTGGTCTCTTTCCGTTCCAGCAGGCCAAGGATGCTATGAGAATACAGGTGGGGGGTCTTTCCTGCAGGGTGTGTGTATGTAGGGGGAAGCAGGAAGTTATAGGATCCCGTATACCACTTCTTTCCTCCATCCCTTCCCTCAGCCCCATCCCTTTGTCTGAAACTCCCAAGCCTGTAAGTCTCAAGTACTTGTCATTCATTCATTCATTTCTCACTCCACATAGATTGAACGTCCATTGTAGGCCAGGCCTGCTGTGCTTGGCTCTGGTGAACAGTGATGAGCATAATAAATATGTTCCCTACCCTCGTGGTATTTGTAGCCGTATCAGAAACTCTGGACACATAACCAGTCAGATGAAGTTACACATATTACAAAGTTTTAGAAGAAACACATCTCGAAAATCTTCTAGTTTGTCATCACAGATGTGGCTTTCACTAACTCATGAATCCCATTTGGCTTGGTGTTTCCCCCAAAACTAGAAATTATTTCATTTATTTATTATTATTATTATTATTTTAGACAGTCTCGCTCTGTCACCCAGGCTGGAGTGCAGTGGTATAATCTTGGCTCACTGCAACCTCTGCCTCCCAGGTTCAAGCAATTCTCATGCCTCAGCCTCCCAAGTAGCTGGGAGTAGAGGTATGCGCCACCATGCCTGGATAATTTTTGTATTTTTAGTAGAGACGGGGTTTTACCATGTTGGCCAGTCTGGTCTCGAACTACTGACCTCAGGTAATCTACCCGCCTCGGCCTCCCAAAGTGTTGGGATTACAGGTGTGAACCACTGCACCCGGCCTATTTATTGTTATATATAGACAGGGTCTCATTCTGTCTTCCAGGCTGGAGTGCAGTGGTGTGATCATGACTCACTGCAGCCTCTAACTTCTGGGCTCAAGTGATCCTCCCACCTCAGCCTCCCGAGTAGCTGGAACCATAGGTGTGTGCCACCACACCCAGCTAATTTTTTTTTAATTTTTAGTAGAGAAGAGGTCTCACTATGTTGCCCAGGCTGATCTAGAACTCCTGGGCTCAAGCAGTACTACTGTCTTGGCCTCTCAAAGTGCTGGGATCACAGGCATGAGCCACTGCACCTCGTCCAGATTTTGAAATCTCTAACTTGCTCACTCTATCTTAGTAAAGTATGGAATAAGTTCTGATTGTCATCTGCACATGAAAGCTATTTAAAGACTAACTTAGGGCCGGGCACGGTGGCTTACACCTGTAATCCCAGCACTTTGGGGGGCTGAGATGAGTGGATCACCAGGTCAGGAGTTCAAGACCAGCCTGGCCAACATGGCGAAACCCCGTCTCTACTAAAAACACAAAAAATTAGCCGCGTGTGGTGGCAGGTGCCTGTAATCCCAGCTACTCGGGAGGGTGAGGCAGGAGAATCGCTTGAACCTGGGAAACGGAGGTTGCAGTGAGCCGAGACTGCGCCACTGCACTCCAGTCTGGGCAACAGAGTGAGATTCTAATTCAAAAAAAAAAAAAAAAGGACTAATTTAGGCCAGGTGCGGTGGCCCACACCTATAATCCCAGCACTTTGGGAGGCCAAGGCGGGTGGATCACCTGAGGTCAGGAGTTTGTGACCAGCCTGGCCAACATGGTAAAACCCCATCTCTACTAAAAATAAAAAATAAAAAGGCAGTCATGATGGCTCACATCTGTAATACCAGCTACTCGGGAGGCTGAGGCACGAGAATTGCTTGAACCCAGGAAGTAGAGGTTGCAGTTAGCCAAGATCACGCCCCTGCACTCCAGCCTGGGCAACTGAGTGAGACTCGGTCTCAAAAAAAAAAAAAAAGGCTAATCTAAGGTCAGGTGTGGTGGCTCATGCCTGTAATCCCAGCATTTTGGGAGGCCAAGGCAGTTGGATAACCTGAGGTCAGGAGTTTGAGACCAGCCTGGCCAACAGGGTAAAACTCTGTCTCTACTAAAAATGCAAAATTTAGCCAGGTGTGGTGGTGCACACCTGTAATTCCAGCTACTCAGGAGGCTGAGGCATGAGAATCACTTGAACCTGGGAGGCAGAGGTTGCCGTGAGCTGAGATTGTACCACTGCACTCCAGCCTGAGTGACAGAGCGAGACTCTGTCTCAAAAAAAGAAAAAAAAAAGACTAATTTATTGTAGAAACTACCTCAAAATTGACTTGAGAGGTGAGGACTATTGTGAACCCCATTTTACAAATGGAGAAACTGAGGCTTGGGGAGCACAGTCAAAAAGTGTCTGGGATTTGAACCTAGGACTTTGTGACCAAGCAGTCTAAGTTTTTTTTCAGCTGTGCCCGTCTACTTCCCAGCCCCCGAACCCTTGGACCCCTTAACCTCCGACCCCATCCCACCTGCTACCCACAGCCAGACCTGAGAGAGACATGAGAACGTTGTTGATGGAGTATACCCACGTAGTCCGGCTGGGAAAGAGCTGCAGGGAATGGGAGAGATGGCTCTGGTGACACCCCAGCAACCCCCGACTCCGGCCCTTGCCCTTGCCCTAGCCCGGTATGGTTCCTCACCATTTCCAGCGTGGCCTCCTGGTCATTCCGGTTCAGGATGAAGATGCCTTCCTCTGCCCCCAGGAGCAGGTGCTGGTCTGGAGGCACAGACAAGGACGCTGGGACCGACTTCATCCTCAGGGACCTCCCAGATCCCCACCTGTCTGACCTCAAACACTGACACTCTGTCCCCAGCTCTGACCCTCTATTCTTTCTCCAAACCAATACTCCCAGCCTCTGTTTCCCCAAACAAAGCCAGAGCGGACGGTCCCGCAAGCCAGTCTCACTCTCCCTCCTTTTGACTACCCATATTCTGGTGGTTCTTTCTTCTCTGCCCGACTGTCTTTTGAACCAAACTGACCCCAACCTTAGACCTGTCCCCCAAAATAGTCCTTTGATTTCCTCCCCTCTTTCTCCCCAGTTCTGATACCCTAATGCCAATCCTAACATTGACCTTCAAACTCAGACACCCCCAAACAGGACTTTTTCTGTCCAGTGTGACCTGTTCCTTTAACACTGACCTTGTCTTCATCTCTTTGATCTCTAGATTCTGTCCCTTTCTGGCTGCATCCTAATCTCTAAAATTCCTCACCCCAAAATGCTGCTCCCAGTCTCCCTATCATTAACCTCCAGCTGTCCATCTTTCTCGTGCTCCAAACTCTAACCTTTTTGTTATATTCTGACACTCCTGGCCCCTGAATTCCAATATTTCTACTTTCACTCTCCAACTCATACCTCTACCCATTTTTTTTTTTTTTTTTTTTTTTGAGACTGAGTCTTGCTCTGTTGCCCAGGCTGGAGTGCAGTGGCATGATCTCAGCTCACTGCAACTTCCGCTCCCTGGATTCAAGCAATTATCCTGCCTCAGCCTCCTGAGTAGCTGGGATTATAGGCACATGCTACCATGCCTGGCTAATTTTTGTGTTTTTAGTAGAGACGAGGTTTTACCACGTTGGCCAGGCTGGTCTCAAACTCCTGACCTCAAATGATCCGCCCGCCTCCGCCTCCCAAAGTGCTGGGATTACAGGTGTGAGCCACCACACCTGGCTGCCCTCTATGCATCTTTGATCACCAAATCCTGAGTGTAAGGACAAGCTCCGCCCCTGTTTCAGCCTGGCCACACCCCAACTCCATTAAGCTCCTCCCCGTCCCTGCCTTTGTGCCTTCCTTAGGCTCCTCCCCACCCCTACTTTTGCTCTCCCATTCCCTGCAGGATCTCCTTGACCCTCCAGAATGCCCACCCTTGGTGGAGGGATGTGTCCAGGCGGCCGTGCTGTGGATCCGGAGGGGGCAGCCATTGAACAACTTTACGAGAAGGGCACATCCCTGGGCAGGTCGCCACGGGGCCAGGCAGCAGATCCGGCAAAGAGAGCAGGGAACAGGAAAGGGCAGTGGTTACGACTCTGGAGCGAGAGTGCCAAGGTTCAAATCCTGCCTCTTACCTTGGTGCAATTTCCCATAATCTATCCCTGTAATACACTTTTTCATACACTGAGTTTTCTTTTCAGTTTGTTTTTGCGTTTTTTTGTTGTTATATATTTCTTTTTTTAGTTTTTCCTCCACTATCCTAAATCATCAGCATTTGTGTTTTTTTAAGACGGAGTCTCACTCGGTTGCCCAGGCTGGAATGCAATGACATGATCTCAGCTCACTACAACCTCTGCTTCCCAAGTTCAACTGATTCTCATGCCTAAGGCTTCTGAGTAGCTGGGACCAAAGGCGTGTGCCACCACACCCAGCTAATTTTTGTATTTTTAGTAGAGATGGAGTTTTGCCATGTTGCCCAGGCTGGTCTTGAACTCTTGGCCTCATGTGATTCACCTGCCTCAGCCTCCCAAAGTGCTGAGATTACAGGCGTGAGGCACCACTCCCAGCTGTCAGTTTTGTTTTTGGAGATGGAGTCTCACTCTGTTGCCCAGGCTGGAGTGCAGTGGTGCAATCTCAGCTCACTGCAACCTCCACCTCCTGGACTCAAGCAATTCTTCTGCCTCAGCCTCCTGAATAGCTGGGATTACTGGCACACAACACCACGCCTGGCTAATTTTTGTATTTTAGTAGAGACAGGGTTTCGCCATGTTGGCCAGGCTGGTCTCGAACTCCTGACCTCAGGTGATGCGTCTGCCTTGGTCTCCCAAAGTGCTGGGATTACAGGCATGAGCCACTGTTCCTGGCCAGCATATATATATACACACATATACATATATATATACACACACACACACACACACACATATACACACACACACATACATATATACACACATATACATATATACACACACATATACATATATACATATATACATGTACATATATACACACATATATGTATATGTGTGTGTATATATATGTATATGTATATATGTATGATTAATTATGCTATGTATTTCATCTTTGAATCATTTCCAGTACTGGAGGTATAAATTATACATACTTTTAGCCGGTAGCCAACCAGGCACGGCTGTAATCCCACCAGTTTGGGAGGCCGAGGTGGGAGGATCACTTAAGCCCAGGAGTTCAGGACCAGCTTGGGCAACATAGTGAGACCCTGCCTCTATAAAACATTTTTTTAAAAATTAGCCAAGCTGGGCTGGGCACGGTGGCTCACGCCTGTAATGCCAGCACTTTGGGAGGCCGAGGCTGGCAGATAACTTGAGGTCAGGAGTTTGAGACCAGCCTGGCCAACATGGCAAAATTCCGTCTCTACTAAAAATACAAAAATTAGCTGGGCATGGTGGTGGGCGCCTGTAGTCATAGCTACTTAGGAGGCTGAGGGAGGAGAATCACTTAGACTGGGGAGGCAGAGGTTGCAGTGAGCCAAGATAGCACCACTGCACTCCAGCCTGGGCAACAGAGTGAGACTCGATCTCAGAAAAAAAAAAAAAAAAATTAGCCAAGCACTACTAGGGAGGGTGAGGTGCAAGGATTGCTTGAGTCTCTGAGGTCAAGGCTGCAGTGAGCCATGATCGCGCCACTGCACTCCAGCAGCCTGGGCGACAGAGTGAGATACTATCTCAAAAAAAAAAAAGAAAAAAAAAAAGACTTTAGAGAGTTCTAATTCATTTTATGCATTTGTTGGCAAATTTGATCCCACAAAGGTGTATTATCACAACACTGACTACGTGTGTAGGCATTATGCGTGTACGTAAAAACACTGAAACCTCCTGAATAAAGAGATGTTCTTTTTGTACATCTCCATTTATGAAAGGTAAAATTTCTTGAGATCTTGGCTCTTTGGGCAACTGCATATGTGGTAGTGACTCATGGAGGTTTTGATGGATCTCGTCAAAAGACTCTAACTTCTGGACTCAAGCAATCCTCCCACCTCAGCTTCCCAAGTAGCTGGGACCATAGGTGTGTGCCACCACGCCCAGCTAATTTTTTAAATTTTTAGTAGCTGGGCGCCGTGGCTCATGACTGTAATCCCAGCACTTTGGGAGGCCGAGGCGGGCAGATCACAAGGTCAGGAGATCGACACCATCCTGGCTAACACGGTGAAACCCCGTCTCTACTAAAAATACAAAAAATTAGCCAGGCTTGGTGGCGGGCACCTGTAGTCCCAGCTACTCGGGAGGCTGAGGCAGGAGAATGGTGTGAACCTGGGAGGCGGAGCTTGCAGTGAGCGGAGATCGCACCACTGCACTCCAGCCTGGGTGACACAGTGAGACTCTGTCTCAAAAAAAAAAAAAAAAAAAAAAAGCAGGCCAGACGCGGTGGCTCATGCCTGTAATCCCAGCACTTTGGGAGGCCGAGGCAGGTGGATCACCTGAGGTCAGGAGTTCAAGACGAGCCTAACCAACATGGTGAAACCCCACCTCTACTAAAAATACAAAATTAGCCGGGCATGGTGGTGCATTGCCTGTAATCTCAGCTACTCTGGAGACTGAGGCAGGAGAATCACTTGAACCAGGGAGGCGGAGGTTGCAGTGAGCTGAGATCGCGCCACTGTACTCTAGCCTGGGCAACAAGCAAAACTCCGTCTTTAAAAAAAAAAAAAAAAAGCAGAAACAACAATCCTGCCTCAGCCTCCTCAAAGGTATTTATATGACCTTGGGTAAGCCACTTACCCTCTCTGTGCCTCAATTTCCCCATTTGTGAAATGGGGGATAATATCTCTGTGATATCTTCTTCACTCTGTGAAGCTTTATGCCATGTAATGATAGGAGATAAGTGTAGGGCACAGAGAAGCGCTCAACAAATGTCACCTGTTGTTACTGTCAGTCCTGCCACCCCCTCCCCACCCCACCAGGCATCCCCAGCCCCATCCAGAGGTGTAAGTCCTCAGCAGAGCTGAACCTCACCTTTCTCTTCATCTTTTCCTTCTTGGGAGGCAGAAGTGGGGGCTTGTCAAGCTCCCGGGAGGGTGGGTTCCAGAGTGAGGGTTCTGAGAGGGGTTAGGAGAAAATCAGCCCCCAAGACCCCCCAACCCTCCCACCCTCCACCCTAGCCTGTCCCATTACCTGAATGGGCGGTGAGGTGGGGGCTGCTGGTGGATGGGGGAGGCCCAGGACGGGGGCTGTTTGGTGGGGGCCCACTGGCACACCGGACCAGCACCCCCGGGCTCAGCTGCCCATCATCCCCCATACTCCCAGGACCCTCGTCTGATGGAGAACGGAACTTGGGCTTTGGAGACAGGAATGGAGTGTGGGGAAATACATCAGATGATCTCAGAGAGGGCACCCTTTTGCAACTCAAGTCCCTGCCTCCACCAGAACTAACAGCTGTGGCTCTGACCCACCCCCCCCAACAACATCTTGTGCCCCCTCCAGCCTTCCCCTGACATCCCCAGCCCGGACATCAACACACTTCAGAAACTAATGGGTTAATGCTGGATATACAGCAGGGGCTTCCTAGGACCAGCTACTGACCAGTGTCTAAGAGGCTAAATATTTTGAATCCGACCCTGAGGTTGAGGGATGCCACTTCCAGATCCCAATGTAGCCATCATCCTGGTCTCCCCAATTCCCTGCCCTGGAGAGCCCAGTATCCCAGCATCTAAGGACCTGGCCTCCTGGCCCCCAGTGGCCCTGAGGCCCCAGCCTCCCAGCTCTGGCCCAGGGCCTTACCTTGGGGGGAAGTGGAGGAGGTGTGTCCTCTGCAGGGGTGGGGCTGAAACACAAAGATGGGTTAAATAGCTGGGGGGCTGGGGAACAAGGACTCGGGGAAGATGGCATGGTTCTGGGCTGGAGGCCTGGGACTGGGGTCTGAGGTGAGGAGGATTAAGGGATGACTGGTTCTCCCTGGAGCCGAGGATTAAAGGATTAATAGCCAGGCTGGACATAGTGGCTCATGCCTGTAATCGCAGTGCTTTGGGAGGCCAGGGCAGGATGGCTTGAGCCCAGGTATTCGAGACTAGCCTGGGCAGCATAGCAAGACCTTGTCTCCAGAAAAAAATTAAAAATTAGCCAGGCGCGGCAGGTGCGCCTGTGACCGCAGCTACTCAGGAGGCTGAGGTGGGAGGATTGCTTGAGCCTGGGAGGTTGAGGCTGCAGTAAGCCATCATTGCACTCCTGCACTTAGCCTTGGTGCCAAAACAAATCATGAGTTTGAGACCAGCCTGGACAACATGGCAAGACCCCATCCTACAAAAAATGATTAGCCTGTTTCCAAAAAAAAGACTAATAACAGTAACAGCAACTCTTGGAGGTGGAGTGCTGACAGTGTACCACGGCTTTGCACCTTTACACCACCTAGTAACACAGGTGACATCAGCGCCGTGGCCCTGCTCTCCCTGTGCTGGCGCCACACACAGGCTGTCGCACGTGATGGGTGAAGCGAGTGCGCGCACCTGGAGCCTGACTCGGCCTGTGGGCTGGGGAGTATGGGGGCCTGGGCTGACTGTTGGGTCTGGATCTGGGGCTCAGCATCTGGCCTTTGGGAGATTTCCAGGTGCCAAGGTTCAGCCTGAGGGCAGGCAAAAAGACAGGAAAAGCTGAGGGCTGGGGCTGAAGGCTGGAGGGTGGGTCTGGGGTGAGAGTGACATTCGGGAGGAGTTTGAGACTGGGATGTGGCTGAGGGTCCAGGGTCATGGAGGATAGGTGGGGTCAAGTCAGAGATTGGAGCAGCAGCACATTCTAGAAGGAACTGGGGTCAGCTCTGGGGTGGAGAGCAGGTGGGGGGCTGACGCTGAGGGTCAAGTCAAAAGATTGTATAAGAAGATGGAAGGAGGCCAAGGAGATCACGCCTGTAATCGCAGCACTTTGGGAGGCTGAGGTGGGCAGATCATGAGGTCAGGAGTTTGAAACCAGCCTGGCCAACATGGTGAAACCCCATCTCTACTAAAAATACAAAAAATTAGCTGGGCATGGTGGCAGGCGCCTGTAATCCCAGCTACTCAGGAGGCTGAGACAGGAGAATCGCTTGAACCCGGGGAGCCAAGGTTGTAGTGAGCTGAGACTACGTCACTGCACTCCAGCCTGGGCCACAGAGTGAGACTCCATCTCAAAAAAAAAAAAAAGAAGAAGAAGAAGGTGGAAGGAAAGAAGGAAAGTGGGAGCTGGAGCTGGGATCAGGTTGGGGGTCAGGGGTTGGAGGTGAAGGGTTAAGGGAGGTGGGGTTAGGGAACAGGGCCTAGGTAGCTGGGCAGAGGGGCTGCATTGAGGGTCTAATCAGGGCTTAGGGCTCGGGGCTAGAAGAAAGGCAGGGGTGCAGCGGGGTCAGGAGTGGACAAAAGGCCACATCAGGGGCTTGTAGGAAGGTGGGGGCTGAGGTGGGGCCTGTGGAGCTGCAGGCAGGGCCTCACTTACATGTCCACGTCATCATAGTCATCGTCGGACGACTCTGACAGTTGCTTCCTGAAGGGTGACAGGTATGAGCCTTGGGGGCCTTGTCCACATTCCAGCCCCCTCCCCATCCTCCCTGGGGTCCCTGACCTGGGGCTGCTGCTCCTGAGGTCTCGAGGAGGCTGTAGGCGAGCCTGTGGGGTAGGAAAAGGGTCAGCAGTGGCCTCAGGGAAGCAGGCGGTGTGGTGGGGATTGGGGGGACAGCATCTCACGGTGTTGGCTGGGGGTCTGGTCTCCATTCCTCGGAGCTTCCTGAACTCCATGTGCCGCCCTGGGGTGGGTGGGGGAAGATAACCTGCTGTGAGCTGGGGGCAAGGGGTAATGAGATGGGTTTAAGAACAGAAAGAGTAGAATTGGCGGGGGCGTTGCAGTCAGGATGTTGGGGACTGCAAATCATCTCAGGGAACTGTCCCTTGGGGAAAGGGGTCTTGGATTACAGGGACTTCATTTGGGGGTCAAGTTTGGGATCAAGACCAGGTGCAGTGGCTCATGCCTATAATCCCAGTACTTTGGAAGGCTGAGGTGGGCAGATCGCTGGAACCCAGAGTTTGAGACCTGCCTGGACAACTTGGCAAGAACCCATCTCTACAAAAAATGATTAAAAATTAGCCAAGTGACTAGGCACAGTGGCTCACGCCTGTAATCCCAGCACTTTGGGAGGTGAGGCAGGCAGATCACCTGAGGTCAGGAGTTCATGATCAGCCTGGTCAACATGGTGAAGCCCCGTCTCTACTAAAAAAAAATACAAAAATTAGCCGGGCATGGTAGTGTGCACCTGTAATCCCAATTACTCTGGAGGCTGAGGCAGGAGAATCGCTTGAACCCAGGAGGCAGAGGTTTCGGTGAGCCAAGATCGCACCATCGCACTCCAGCCTGGGCGACAGAGTGAAACTCCGTCTCAAAAAAAAAAAAAAAAAAAAAACATTAGCCACGCGTGGTGAATAAGCCTGTAGTCCCAGCTACTCAGGAGGCTGAGGTGGGAGGATTCCTTGAGCCCAAGAAGTTTGAGGCTTAAGTGAGCTGTGATCACACCACTGCACTCCAGCCTGGGCGACACAGCAAGATCCTGTCGCAAAAAAATAAACAAATAAGTTTTGGGATCAGGAAGTTGGGGGCTCAATGTAGTTACAGGGTGTTTTCAGGATCCGTTTGGGTATTGAGGTTCTGATGAGATTTCTGAGGTCTCCCTGGGAACTCTATGGTCATTTTGCTTTTGTTTTTGTTTTGTTTTGTTTTGTTTTTTGAGACGGTCTCGCTCTTGTCGCCTGGACTGGAGTGCAGTGGCGCAATCTTGGTTCACTGCAACCTCCACCTCCCAGGTTCAGGCAATCCTCCCACCTCAGCCTCCCAAGTAGCTTGGACTACAGGCATGCACTACCACACCCGGCTAATTTTTGTATTTTTAGCAGAGACAGGGTTTCACCATGTTACCCAGGCTCGTCTTGACATCCTGACCTCAGATGATCTGCCCACCTTGCCCTCCCAAAGTGCTGGGATTACAGGCATGAGTCACCACGCCTGGCCTCTATGGTCATTTTGTAGTTCAGGTGCTGATGAGATTGTCTGGGGTCTCTTATAGGATCAGATGATGCTGAGGGTCTCTGGAGGCCTGATGGTAGGGGAAGGTGGTCTCTTAGGTCTATTATAGGGTCAGGTGTCCCCAAACATAAGGATTCTCTACTCACGACAGCAGTCTGCATCTGGGATCCCCAGAGAGCTGGAGCGGTGGGTGGATCTGATCCGCCGAGGGATAGCAGGGGGTAGCTGGGCAGAGGGGCAGCCACGTCAGGGCTCAGGACCCCCAAGCAGCCTCCTACCCTGCCCGGGGTCCATCTGCTCTCTCCTGTAACCCTCTGGGCACACAGCCTTTTACCAAGCTCCCCATCCTCCCTCCCTGTTTTCCCCCTAAGAGAGGCAGCAGGAAGGCACTGCTGGCAGCAGGCACAGCCTGAGAAAGACCGAGAGGTCCCCAGTGCTCTTGTCAGCCAAGGCTCTCACCTCGGGCTCCTCATCCTCAATGTCCCCAATGGAGGGTCCTTTCCCGGGATTCTTCAGTTTGTCAAGAAGATCCAGGATCAGGCCTCGATTCAGCCCAGGCTGGGATACCAGTTGATGCTGGCGGAGGGAAGAGGTGTCCGTATCCAGAGGGATGGTGTGGACAGAGAGGGCTGGTACAGGGCCTTGGGGACTGGACTAAAGGAATCTAGCTGGGGAGAAGGTGCCAGTGAAGGCAGAGGGCGGGGAAATCCAGGGAACTCAGAGGCCTGGGGTATTCTTTTTTGTTTGTTTGTTTTAAGACAGAGTCTCACTCTGTCACCCAGGCTGGAGTGCAGTGGCACAATCCAGGCTCACTGCAACCTCCACCTCCTGGGCTTAATTGATTCTCGTGCTTCAGCCTCCCGAGTGGCTGTGATTACAGGCTCGTGCCACCAAGCCCAGCTAATTTTTTTTTTTTTTTTTTTTTTGAGACAGGGTCTCGCCCTGTCACTCAGACTGGAGTGCAGTGGCACGATCCTGGCTCACTATAGCCTCCGCCTCCTGGGTTTAAGCGATTCTCCAACCTCAGCCTCCCAAGTAGCTGGGATTACAGGCATGCGCCACTATGCTCAGCTAATTTTTGTATTTTTAGTAGAGACGGGGTTTCACCATGTTGGCCAGGCTGGTCTCAAACTCCTGACCTCAAGTGATCCATCTGCCTCAGCCTCCCAAAGTGCTGGGATTACAGGTGTGAGCCACCATGCCCAGCCGACCGGTGGGAGTCTAAGACATTTTTAGGAATTAGAAGAATTTAGGTTTCTCAGAGCGGGGCTAGGAGAATTCCAGAGTTGTCTTGGAAGAGACTGTGCTTCCCTGGGGATTCAAGAGGACACTCAGGAACAAGTCTTGAGTCCTTTGGGAATTTGTCAGTTCTGGCAACTCAGGGTATTTGGGAAAGGTCTGGGGTATAACCCGGAGGGTCTCTGGTGGTGGGGGGTGGTCCTGGGAAATTCTGAGGCACTAGGGACTTTGGAAAGGCCACGGGGACTCCATGGAACAAAGTTATCCATGTCCTCAGGCGTTGTGGAAGGCCCCAGGGAATCCTGGGCTGAGGGTCTTGGGGAAGGGAGGGTTACACTGAGCATCTTGGTGGCGCTGGGTCGTTTCTTGGGACTCTTAGTCAGAGTGACTTTGATGAAGTTGTGGAAGGCAGCCGACCTTGGGAAGAAGAAGCCAGGTTCTGGGTGAGGGGACCAGAGACCCTCCCATCAGGCCACCCAGCCCCAGCCCTGCCCTCTCTCACCCTCCCTCCTGTCACTCTCTCGTACCATTTGCCTTTTTCCTTCAGTCGGGGAGGCTGGTAGCCACTCTTGGTCATGAGGAAGAGAACTCTAGAATAGTAGGGAAAGGACATGGGGTTCAGACCCTCGAGGGGGCCAGACCTCATGGCTTGAGGGGTTCCTAGTAGCATTGCGGTCAGCAGAGGGCAAAGTGAGAAACAGCATGGAAGTGAGGTTCAGGTTCTACAGTGCACCAGGGTGCCTCTCCTAAGGGAAGCCATTTATGAAGTGATAGAGCTATGGCAAGGCCAGGTGTGGTGGTTCACGCCCGTAATCCCAACACTTTGGGAGGCCAAGGCAGGAGGATAGCTCGAGCCCAGGAGTTGGAGACCAGCTGGGGCAACACAGTGAGACAAAAAAAAAATTTTTTTTTTAAATAGCTGGGTGTGGCAATGTGGGTCTGTAGGACCAGCTATGTGAGAGGCTAAGGCAGGAGGATCATTTGAGCCCCGGCATTCAAGGCTGAAGTGAACTACGATCGTGCCGCTGCACTCCAGCCTGGGTGACAGAGCCAGATCCTGTCTCTAAAAATAATAAGAATTAATTAATTAATTTAAAAAATGTCTGGGCGTGGTGGCTCACACCTTTAATCCTAGCATTTTGGGAGGCCAAGGCAAGTGGATCACTTGAGGTCAGGAGTTCGAGACCAGCCTGGTCAACATAGTGAAACCCCGTCTCTACCAAAACATACAAAAATTAGCCAGGCATGGTGGCGTGCACCTGTAATCCCACACTTGGGAGGTTGAGGTGGTAGAATCACTTGAACCCCGGAGGCAGAGGTTGCAGTGAGCTGAGATCTTGCCACTGCGCTCCAGCCTGGGCAACAAGAGTGGGACTCCATCTCAAAAATAAATAAATAAATAAAAATAAAAATAAATAAATAGGCTGGGTGCAGTGGTTCACGCCTGTAATCCCAGCACCTCCGGAAGCCAAGATGGGCAGATAACCTGAGGTCAGGAGTTCGAGACTACCCTGGCCAACATGTTGAAACCCCGTCTCTACTAAAAATACAAAAATTAGCCGGGCATGGTGGTGCACACCTGCAGTCTCAGCTACTCGGGAGGCTGAGGCAGGAAAATAGCTTGAACCCAGGAGATGGAGGTTGCAGTGAGCCAAGATTGCGCCACTGCACTCCAGCCTGGGCAACAGAGCAAGACTCTGTCTTAAAAAATAAAAAATAAAAATAAATATTAAATTAAATTTAAAAAATAGAGCTGCAGCACGTGCAAAGGTAGGCTCAAGTGGTGATCCCTGAATTGGAGGTTCCTGGGATGGAAGGCGGAAGCTGAGGGTGGGCTTTGGGCCAGGGCTAGACAGGATCTCTGGGCCTGGGGACCCCACGCCTGCCTACCTGAGAGGGTGCACATCAAAGAGTGGTGGCTGTAGCTCGGCCAGTTCGATGGCCGTGATGCCCAGGGACCAGATGTCACACAGCTCATTGTATCCTCCCTTCAGGGCCACAGCTGCCACTTCCGGAGCCATCCTGGGGGCAGACACGCTCAGAGAGCCAGAGGTGGCATGGGGACAGGAAGGGAAGGAGGGGCAGAGAAGGAGAAGGAGTTGAGGGGAGACGCAGCACACAGAGAGTCAGACGGAGAGACAGAGGGACAGGAGTAAAGACAGACACGGGCAGATGAAGACAGAGATGCAGACCAGGCGCGATGGCTCACGCCTGTAATCCCAGCACTTTGGGAGGCTGAGCAAGGAGAATGGCTTAGGCCCAGGAGTTTGAGACCAGCCTGGGCAACTTATCAAGACCCTATCTTGGCTGGGCACGGTGGCTCTTGCCTGTAATTCCAGCACTTTGGGAGGTCAAGGCGGACAGATCACCTGAGGTGAGGAGTTCGAGACCAGCCTGACCAACATGGTGAAAGCCCGTCTCTACTAAAAGTACAAAAATTAGCCGGGCGTGGTGGCAGGCGTCTGTAATCCCAGCTACTTGGTGGCTGAGGCAGGAGAATTGCTTGAACCTGGGAGGTGAAGGTTGCAGTGAGCTGAGACCATGCCACTGCACTCCAGCCTGGGCAACAGAGCAAAACTCCGTCTCAAGAAAAAAAAAAAAAGAACGAAAAAGAAAAAAAAAAAAAAACACCATCTCTACACAAATTTTAAAAATTAGCCAGGTGTCATGGTGCACACCTGTGGTCCCAGCTACTTGGGAGGCTGAGGTGGGAGGATCTCCTGAGCCCAGGAGTTCTAGGCTGCAGTGAGCCATGACTATGCCACTGCAATCCAGCCTGGGCCACAGAGTGAGAACCTGTCTCTAAAAACAAAACAAAATGAAAAGACAGAGAGGCAGAGACAGAGAGTGAGAGAGACAGAAACAAAGAGACAGAGAACACTGCAAATGGAGCTAGAGGAAAAAGACAGAAATGGATATGGAGGGACAGAGAAATCAAGATAAAAATCAACACAAACACCGAGAGCAACGGCCAGAAAAGGGCACAAAGAGAGAGGAAAATGGAAAACTCAAGAGACACCCAGAGAGAATGAAAGAATCTTCCAAGGAGAAAGGACGAGGCAGGGGAACGGAGCCAGGAAGGAGGATCCCGGGGAACCAGGGTAGGAAAACCACTGACCCCCACTCCACCCCTAGCTGCCCGCTGGGCGCCACTCACCAGTAGGGTGTCCCAATGAAAGAGAGGCGTCTGGCCAGCGTAGCCCCAATCTGGGCCGAGATGCCAAAGTCAGCTGGAAGCAGAGGGAGACATAGTGATCTGGGGTCCACTGCGCTTCCGGCCCCCCAGTCAGCCCCCCTGCTCAACCCCCAGCCTTACTCACCCAATCTGACCTCCCCAGCATCATTGATGAGGATGTTAGCTCCCTGGGAATGAGAGGGGATATGGGAGGCTGCAGAGACTCTCCCCAGCCCAGTGCTAGCCCACTCCGCCCGACAGCTCAAACTACCCTGATCCCTGAGCCCCCGAAATGCCACTCCCATCTCCTGGGCCCCACCCCCCAACAGCACCCCTGCACCCCCAGACCACCTTGATGTCCCTGTGTATCTTCTTCTGTGAGTGCAAATAGGCCAGTCCCTGGGGAGAAGGGTGGACAAGGGGACTGTGAGTGTTTGGGGGCTGGAGTGGGGCCCCCCTCCCCTCCCATCCCCAGAATCCCCAGGCCTCTCCTTACCTGGAGCACTTCCCGGCAGACATAGCTAATCTGGAGCTCTGACAGGGAGCCTGTCACTGCAAAGGTCACCCCGGCCAGGCCAGGCGTTGGATGGGAGCCAGGGAACCTGGGCTGGGGAGTCCTGCCCCCCCACACCAGCTAAGAGGATGCCATAGGGAGAGGGGAAGCAGGATAGGACCAGTGGGAGGGGGAGATGGTGGGGTGGTCAGTGACAGAAAGAGGCAGCAATGCAAATAAAAGAGGCCAATAGGCCTGGCGCAGTGGCTCATGCCTATAATCCCAGCACTTTGGGAGGCCAAGGTGGGTGGATCACTTCAGGTCAGGAGTCCGAGACCAGCCTGGCCAACATGGTGAAACCCCATCTCTACTAAAAAATACAAAAATTAGCCAGGCATAGTGGTGCGTGCCTGTAATCCCAAGTACTCAGGAGGCTGAGGCAGGAGAATCGTTTGAACCCAGGAGGTGGAGGTTGCAATGAGCCGAGATCGTACCACTGCACTCCAGCCTGGGCAATAGAAGGAGGCTCTGTCTCAAAAAAAAAAAAAAAAAAAAAAAAAAAAAATGGAAAGAAGGAAAGAAAGAAAATAAGCAAGATAAATAAGTAGAATATGATATAGTTCCTCAGACGCTGATAGACAGCAAGAAGAAACATAAAGCAAGAAAGGTGCGCGTAGGAGGAGCTATGACATTTCACAGAGGTGGTCAGTCAGGGCTGCTCTCTGAAGGTGACAGTGGGTGAAGACATGAGGGCTCCCACTCTGAGTGGGACCAGCCACAGCAAGTGCAGGGCCCCAGGTGGGATAGTCCCTGGTGGGTCTGAAAAGCAGCAAAGGGGGTGGGGTGGAGTGGAGGGGGAGGAGGAAAGTGGGAGGAGGTGAGATTGGCCAGCCTGGGGTGGACCCTGATGAGGAGTCTGGGCTTCTCCTCCGAGAGAAATGGAAGCTGTAGGAGGGCTCTGAGCAGGGGCGTCATGTGACTTTGCAAAATAAGGAAAGGCACAGAGACAGAGAGAGACAGAGAAACGGAGACAGATCATACATGAGACATACAAAAGGAACAGGATTGAAAAAAACAAAAAAATGAGACAGAGACAAAGACAGAGGTCAGAGGCCAAAATGTGGGGAGACAGACAGATTTAGAGAGAGACCCAGAGGGTGACGAGGTAAGAACAACACACAGGCAGAGAGACAGAAAGACAGACAGACAGAGAGAGGCCGTCAGACATCAGGTCTGACAGACCAGCTGTGGGATTCACTTCCTCTCTTTGGGCCTCAGTTTCCCTCCTGAGGACTTCTCAATGAAGTCCTTCCTTTTCTAACATTTGAGGTCTAGGGCTGGAAGGAATCAGAGGTTTTCCGCCTCCCAGATTCAAACGATTCTCCTGCCTCAGCCTCCCGAGTAGCTGGGATTACAGGCGTCTGCCACCACGGCTGGCTAATTTTTTGTATTTTTAGTAGAGGCAGGGTTTCACCATGTTGGCCAAGCTGGTCTTGAACTCCTGACCTCAGGTGATCCACCCACCTCGGCTTCCCAAAGTGCTGGGATTACAGGCGTGAGCCACCACACCAGGCCCAGCAGTTATATTAAAAAAAAAAAAAAAAAAAGCCAGGCACAGTGGCTCAAGCCCGTAGTTTCAGCACTTCGGCAGCTGAAGGCAAGAGGATCAGCTCAGCCCAGGAGTTTGAAATATGGCCCAGAAAGACAGTTCCTGTGAGATACACACACAGAGACGGAAGAGGTGAATTTGGGTCGGGGTTGGGGGGTGGGGATAGGAGGGGTGCTTGGGTCCCCTTGTCCTTTCTCTAACCTTGGTAGATGTCCTGGAGAGAACCAGCCCCACAGAATTCCATGCAGATCCAGAGTTTCTGCAACCTGCAGTGGTTCAAGAGTAAGAATAATAATAGCAGTAAATACATTATTATTTGCAGGAAAGCCCCTGGTTTGCTTCTGTCTTGTTCTAGTTCAATAAGAACTTTAACGTAACAGCTCTCATCACTCCACCTCTCCTTGTCTACCAGAGTGAGGTTGTTTCATTCCCATTTTACAGACAAGGAAGTTAAGGCTCAGAGAGGAAATGTGAGTTCCGGGGCAAGTCAACTCAAACCTAGGCCTTTGGGCGGGACCCCACTGCCGTCCCACGCCAACCTAGGAGGCAGGGCAGAGATCTCACGGGTTGTGGAGATTTGGAGGGGACAGAGGGGCCCAGGGCACCTGTTCTGGGGAGCAGAGGTCATTATTGGGGCATCTGGAATATTAATTTGGGGATCAGGGAATTTAGGAGTTTATATTAAAGGAGCAGAGAGTGAAACTGGGTGAGCCAAAGGGCAGAATGGTGAGAGCTTCGTTTCAAGGGAGTTGATTTCAAATTCAGTTACTATGAAGAGATCAATTTGGGGTACTCTTGGTCAGAAATGGGAATTTTAGATTGGAGATTAGATTAGAGGCTGCTCTGGTCAAAAAAGTGGGACTTAGGAGTGAGGATCAGGGTAGGGTTAGCCCAGTCAAAAATGGGGGTCCAGGATGGGAGGTCGGGTTATGGTGAGAAATGGAAGTTCAAGGTTAGAACTGAGGGTGCCAAGACCAGGCGCGGTGGATCACACCTGTAATCCCAGCACTTTCGGAGGCCGAGGCCAGTGGATCACAAGGTCAGGAGTTCAAGACCAGCCTGGCCAAGATGGTGAAACCCCATCTCTACTAAAAATACAAAAATTTGCCGGGCAGGGTGGTGAGCGCCTGTAATCCCAGCTACTCGGGAGTCTGAGGCAGAGAATTGCTTGAACCCAGGAGGCAGAGGTTGCAGTGAGCTGAGATCATGCCACTGCACTCCAGCCTGGCAACAGAACAAGACTCCATCTCAAAAAAAAAAAAAAAAAGAAAAGAAAAGAAAAAAAAAAAGAACTGAGGGTACCCCCGTCAAGAAATGGGGGCTCTGGGTTAGGGGCTGGGCTGGGTGCCAGGGTGGGTCTGAGGTTCATCACCAGAGATAACTCCCATGGTAGGCCACGATGTTGGCGTGCCGGCAAGTTTTCAATATGAGGATTTCCTTCTGAAGGGTGGAGACATCATCATCTGTGAGGAGGGCGGGAGAGAAAAGGCAGCTCGCATGGGGAGAGAGCTACAGGGGAGGTGATCCCAGTGTCCCAGGAGGCGAAGGTGGGGATGTGGGGAAGGAGCTCCATGTTCCCTCCTCACCAGGCTCCATCTTCACCATCTTCAGTGCCACCAGGTCCCCTGACACCTTGTCTCGAGCCTTGCAAAGGGGAAGTTGGCAGTCAGGCAGGCTCCATTTGCCAGAGTCCCTCCACAGCATCCCTGAGTCAAGCTCAAGAACTGGGACCCCCTCTTGCAGCCTCCTCCCTGCCGAGGGCTTGCCTTAAAGGTCACTGGTTGTAGGGTGTTGGGGACAGAGGGGCTTCCTCACCTTAAAGACTTCCCCATACGTGCCGCCACCCAGTCGCTGTAGCAGGTCATAGTGGTCCCGGGGGTCTCTATTGAAAATGTCAGGGTCCACGACGTCCATCCCTGGGGGCCTGAGCTGGGCCTGCGCCCAGGGGCCAGCAGGGCCTCAGGGCTCAACTTCTGGCACCTCCCTCCGTCCCCAGAAGCCCTGCACCCGCCTTGCCTCCGCGGGCTGTGGCCTCCCCCCTCCTCACTCTCGCTTCCTGCCCCAGCTGCACTGCACGACTGTGCAACGGGCTCCACCCGCCCCCCCCCCCCCCCCCCCCGTCCCCTGGGCTCTGAGAGCCTCTGAGGGGCAGCTTCTCTTGGGACCCAAGGGACCACCCTCAACCTCCAAGGCCCAGGGCTGGATGTAAATGTGATGCAAATGATCTTAATCGTAACTGGGTTGGAGGGGGGTGCCTTAGAACCCCCGCCCCCGTCTCCTAGGTAGTGTCTAAACCTCTGCTGGGTGCTTGAAGGTTTGGCCACAACCCGAAGGCGGCAGGTCTGCAAAGGGATGGCTATGCAGTGTACATGCCTGTTCACCTGTCACATACATGCACTTGGGTTACCTCCTCTGCACTGCGCAGGCGTGTAGACGTGCATCTGCCTGGATACCTGTGTGCACAGTACACACGTGGATGTACCCCGGGCATATACCTCCACATGCATGGCACATAACTGCATTTTGTAGGCCTGCAGTGTACAAAACCTATACATAATATATAATTCATGGCAATACAAATGGGACGCTCGCCCTCAGCTCCAAGACCGGAACCTAATGGAGACGGGGCGCGATCCGGCGAAGTCCAGGAGCCCTCACCCCAGCCCCTGCCCGGCAGAGCACAGTAGCTTTGTGGGACCCTCCTCCTGGAGCTGGGGACCAAGGGCTGAGACTTGAAACTGGAGAGCTCAGGATCCTGCACCAGGCGCGCAGGCCTGTGGCAAGAGGGACCTCAGAACACCTCCCTCGGAACTTGGCCATGGCCTAAACGTAAGGCTGCTGCGTGCATTCCCGCAGAGATCCGTGGCCTCATGGCCGCGCGCAATACAACGCGCGCGCACGCCGCCAGAGCTCCGGGTGCTTCCCGGTGAGTTCGCGCGCGCACGCTCCCGCGCTACCGGCACTGGAACTGGGTCTGTGAGGCCCGGGAAAAGCTTAGCCCCGCCCCCTCGCCACGAGAGGCGCCTGCGCACTGGGATACAGTAAGCTTTTTCTCACGCTGTCTGTCCAGCTTGAGTGGAGCGAATGCGCACGCGCCAATTGCGCCTGCGAGGAAGAAGTCACGTGGCAGCCGGAAAGCGTGGCGGCTGCTGCTAGAGCCTTTCCCTTTACCGCACCCAAGGAGCTGGAGCGACAACAACGACGTCGTTTCCGTTTCCACCACCTCTTCCTGTTCCCGTCCTCGAGGACGCCGTGCCGGGCCAGTGTTAGCCTCCATCCCTGGTTGTGGAAGGCGACAGAAGTCATGGCGATGTTTGAGCAGATGAGAGCCAACGTGGGCAAGTTGCTCAAGGGTATCGACAGGTCTGAGCCCGGTCGGAGGAAGCGCTCTGGCCAAGCGGGGCGGAGGAGAGGGTTTTCCGGAGACAGCAAGGGGTGTTCAGGGTCCTGGGCTTGCCGCGGGGTGGGGTTTCTCTATCCTCCTGGAGGAGGAGATGCTTAAAGAAACGGCAGTGAGCTGGGGGTAGTGGCTCACGCCTGTGATCCTAGCACTTTGGGAGGCCGAGGTAGGTGGGTCGCCTGAGCCCAGGAGTTAGAGACCAGCCTGGGCAACAGCCAAACCCCGTCTCTAAAAGAAAGAAACAAAAGCACTGCAAAGGCCTAGAAGCGAGAGAATCTTGATACCACTCAGTCTCTTCGTAAATTGCCTTAAGGTTTCCTTCTCTGCTCCGCCTCCTTTGAGTGCCTCTTAATCTCTCCCTTCTCTGCTCTTTAAGTCATTCATTCTCCACACGTTTACTGAAATAAACTGTCAGTGCTAGGCAATGCTGGGAACCACAGGCGAATCAGACAGCGGCAGATCATGCCTTCACGGTCTGAGTTCCCTTTCCATAAGGGAGACAAATCTGACAGCAGACAGCGATAGCCGGGAGAGGTTAGAACTGAAATGGGGGAAGCAAAGGCCAGAGTGTTCAGGTGGACATGGAGGAAGTAGGCAGCGAGGTAGGCAGGAGAGGATGGGGCTGGATCAGGGTGGAGGCCTGAGCAGGGGAGGAAGGGGTGAGTAGCAGAGACATTCAGGAGGCCAGGTGTACAAGCTGCAGTGATTGACTGGCTCAGAGGTTGAGGAGGCATCCTAGGGAAGAGCCAGGGCTCCAGTGGAGTTTAGAGCTTAGGCGAGAGGTCTGGGATAAGAAAAAGTTTTACTAGAGATTATACTGGACATAATTCACTACCTGGATAGAGCAAGTGGCCAGTGCCAGATTTAGAGGGGAAGGGCGGGAGGAGCAGGTTACAGTGGCCCCTTGCTCCATAAGGTGGCTGGCCTCAGCTTCTGTCTCCTCTGTGCTCACCTATCTTGATTCTCCTTTAGGTACAATCCTGAGAACCTGGCCACCCTGGAGCGCTATGTAGAGACGCAGGCCAAGGAAAATGCCTATGATCTGGAAGCCAACCTGGCTGTCCTGAAGCTGTAAGTGTCTAGCTCTCTGTCTACACTCCCATTGCAGCAACTAGCAGGGTGCCACTCCCAGTACAGGGCAAGGGGGTGGCTGGTAGTATCCTGCACAATGCAGCATCTCTTGGTGTGCAAGACTAGGAAGCCAAGGAAGTTGGGACAGGAGGAGGGATGGTTTTTGAAAAATCAATTGCCGGGCACGGTGACTCACGCCTGTTATCCCAGCACTTTGGGAGGATGAGGCAGGCGGATCACCTGAGGTAGAGAGTTTGAGACCAGCCTGGCCAACACGGAGAAACCCCATCTTTACTAAAAAATACAAAATTAGCCGGGCGTGGTGCCACATGCCTGTAATCCCAGCTACTCGGGAGGCTGAGGCAGGAGAATTGCTTGAACCCAGGAGGCGGAGATTGTGGTGAACCAAGATCGCGCCATTGCACTCCAGCCTGGGCAACAAGAGCGAAACTCCGTCTCAAAAATAATAATAAAAAATCAATTAGGGTGGCCGCAGGGGCTCATGCCTGTAATCCCAGCACTTTGGGAGGCTGAGGCGAGAGACTCACTTGAGCCAAAGAGTTCGAGACCATCCATGGCAACATAGCGAGACCCGACTCTATAAAAAAATTTAAAAATTAATGTAGCGGTATGTGGCTGTAGTTCCAGCTACTTGAGAGGCTGAGGTGGAAGGATCGCTTAAGCCTGGAAGATTGAGGTGCAGTGAGCCATGATAGTGCCACTGCACTCCAGCCTGGGGGACAGAGTGAGACCCCTCTTTTTAAAAAAAAAAAAAAAAAAGAATTACCAATTTGGGTGACATGGCACAACCCTGTCTCTACAAAAATTAGCTGGGCCCAGTGGCGCATGGCTGTAGTCCCAGCTCCTTGGGAGGCTGAGGCAGGAGAATTTTTTGAGCCTGGGAGGCAGAGGTTGCAGTGAGCCAAGATCATACCACTGCACTCCAGCTTGGGCGACAGAGTGAGACCCTGTCTCAAAAATAAAGGTTAATTACAGAACACATGTACAGGCTAATACATTAAGCAAACATGTAGTTTAACAAATCATTATAAATGAAAGCCTACATAATCACCATTTATGTTGCAAAGTTATTGCTAGCACCACAGGCTCTTTGCCCCCTATGCTCTATGCCAACCAATTCCCCTGCTCCCCCATGCTCTCATGGCCTGGCTTTATGTGATGGTTTACTATGCATGCATACATCTGGCTCAGCTCAGCTCAGGTTTCCCTGCTTTGAACTTGATACAGATGGAGTGCATACAGCACAAACTCTTCTGCATTTGCCATTTGCTACTCAGCACTGGGTTTGTGAGATCTATCCAGTGTTTTTTGTTTTTTTGTTTTGTTTTTGATATGACTGCAGTTTGTTGTCGTGGATGTATAGCTCTCCACTGTGTCACTTGTGTGACTGTCCTAATGATCTCTTCTGGCTCTTGATGGACATGTGGGTTCTTCGTGCCTTTTTTTTTTTTTTTTTTTTTTTTTTTTTTTTTTGGAGACAGGATCTTCTTCTGTTGCCCAGGCTGGAGTACAGTGGCACAGTCATGGCTCACTGCAGCCTTAGCCTTCTGGACTCAAGTGATTCTCCCGCCTCAGCCTCCTGGATAGCTGGGACTACAGTCATGTACCACCATGCCCAGCTAATTTTACTTGGGTGCTTTCTTTCTTTCCTTTTTTTTTTTTTTTGAGACAGGGTCTCACCTTCTTGCCCAGGCTAGAGTGCCTTGGCGTGATCTCATGATCTCAACTCAGTGCATCCTTTGCCTCCCAGGTTCATGTAATCCTCCTGCCTCGGCCTCCTAAGTAGCTGTGACTAGAGGTACGTATCGGGGGGCCTGCCCCGATAATCACGTAGGTTCTTTTCTATATTCCTAAGCGTCGGCTGGCTTGAGAAATAGAAGGACAGAGTACAAAAGAGAGAAATTTTAAAGCTGGGCGTCCGGGGGAGACATCACACATTGGTAGGATCCGTGATGCCTCACAAGCCACAAAAACCAGCAAGTTTTTATTAGGGATTTTCAAAAGGGGAGGAAGTGTGCGAATAGGTGTGGGCGACAGACATCAAGTACTTAACAGGGTAATAGAATATCACAAGGCAAGTGGAGGCAGGGCGAGATCACAGGACCACAGGACCAAAGCGAAATTAAAATTGCTAATGAAGTTTTGGGCACCACTGTCATTGATAACATCTTATCAGGAGACAGGGATTTGAGATCAACCGGTCTGACCAAAATTTATTGGGCGGGAATTTCCTCTTCCTAATAAGCCTGGGAGCACTATGGGAGAGTTTATTTCACCTCTGCAATCTCGACTATAAGAGACAGGTACGCCCCAGAGGGGGCCAGTTCAAAGACCTACCCCTAGGTGCGCATTCTCTTTCTCAGGGACGTTCCATGCTGAGAAAAAGAATTCAGTGATATTTCTCCCATTTGCTTTTGAAAGAAGAGAAATATGGCTCTGTTCTGCCCGGCTCACTGGCAGTCAGAGTTTAAGGTTCTCTCTCTCATTCCCTGAACAATTGCTGTTATCCTGTTCTTTTTCCAGGGTGCCCACATTTCATATTGCTCAAACACACATGTTGTACAATTTTTGTAGTTAACGCAATTATTACAGGGTCCTGGAACAATATACATCCTCCTCAACTGACAGGATTAAGAGATTAAAGTAAAGACAGGCATAGGAAATCACAAGGGTATTGATTGGGGAAGTGATAAGTGTCCATGAAATCTTTACAATTTATGTTTAGAGATTGCAGTAAAGACAGGCATAAGAAATTACAAAAGTATTAATTTGGGGAACTAATAAATGTCCATAAAATCTTCACAATCCACGTTCTTCTGTCATGGCTTCAGCCGGTCCCTCCGTTTGGGGTCCCTGACTTCCCGCAACAGGTACGCACCACCATACCCAGCTAATTTTTGTATTTTTAGTAGTGACGGGGTTTTGCCATGTTAGCCAGGCTCGTCTCGAACTCCTGACCTCAGGTGATCCACCCACCTTGGCCTCCCAAAGTGCTGGGATTACAGGCGTGAGCCACTGCACCCAGCCTAATTTTTGTATTTTTAGTAGAGACGGGGCTTTGTCATGTTGGCCAGGCTGGTCTCGAACTCCTGATCTCAGGTGATCCGCCCATCTCGGCCTCCCAAAGTGCTGGGATTACAGGCTTGAGCCACCCACCTACCCACCCCCCCGCCACCTTCTGTTGTCCTCTTTTGCAAGGGAGGAAACTGTCAGCCCCTCAGTTTCCTTTCTCTGCTCCTCAGCCTTTCAGTGCCTCTTAATCTCTCTCTTCTCTGCTCCTCGTGTCATAAATAAGCAGTCCGAGGTCACTCAGCAGGGAAGTTTAAACCGAGGCAGTCTGGCTCTGGTTCCTTAGCCACTACTCCAGACCACTGCTGCTGTTCTCATTTGTTTATAAATCACTTAGCAGTGTCTGCCCCATTGGGTAGTTGTGAGCATTAACTGTCCCTGTTCACAGAGGAGAAAAGTAGGCTCAGGGAGGTGAAGGTTACACAGCTGGGAAGCACTGGGACTGGGATTGGAACCCAGGCATGTCCAATTCCCAAACTCCAGAATAAAGCAGCTGCCTGGCACCTGGTGAGGACTGGGGACTTGGAGGTGCCACTGTGGCCACGTCTCTTGTTCTTTTTCTTAGGTACCAGTTCAACCCAGCCTTCTTTCAGACCACGGTCACTGCCCAGATCCTGCTGAAGGCCCTCACCAACTTGCCGCACACAGACTTCACCCTGTGCAAGTGCATGATCGACCAGGCACATGTATCCTTCCAGCACTGGGGCCGGGGGGTGTGTGGGAAGGGGTCAGAGTCAAGGTGCATGAATTCCCAGGGAGATGGTCTGTGGGTGTATCCACAAACAACAAGTGCCTGCTCTGGTCCGGCGTGGCAAGGTGCTGGACCGTGCTGGGACACTGGTGACTGAGACAGTCCTGGGCCCTGTCTTCACAAAGTTGTCGCAGTCCAGTGAAGAGTCAGTGATAGACTGGAGTGGTCAGGGTTGGGTTACAAGAGTCACAGCAGCCGGGCACAATGACTCACGCCTCTAATCCCGGCACTTTGAGAGGTCAAGGTGGGTGGATCACCTGAGGTCAGGAGTTCGAGACCAGCCTGGCCAACATGGCGAAACCCCATCTCTATTAAAATACAAAAAATTAGCCAGGCACAGTGGCACACACCTATAGTCCCAGCTACTCAGGAGGCTGAGGCAGGAGGATCACTTGAAGCTGGGAGGTGGAGGTTGCAGTGAGCCGAGATTGCGCCACTGCACTCCACCCTGGGTGACACAGTGAGACTCTGTCTCAAAAAAAAAAGAGAAGAGCCAGAGCAGGCACCTGACCATTTGGGTGGGGGAATATGTGGACATGAACACAGCCATCTGTATTTACATTCTATAGAACAATGTCTGGAAAGGTGGAAAGGTACCCAAGAATTGCAAATGACTGGTACCTCCCAGGAAGGATGGCTGTGAGACAGGGGAGGGAAGACCTATTTTGCCACTGTTCACTCTTCTGTATTTTTAACTAGAAACTGTATAAACCAGGGCCTCCTGGAGGAGGGAACATCTAAAACATAACGAGTTAGGTGAAGGGGTAGGCAAAGGTGATCCAGGCAGAGAGGACACTCATGGGCTAAAGGAAGCAGAGCTCAGTGCTGTCTTTCAGGAATGGTAGAGGAAGCCTGACATAGGAATGATTTAAGGTGGGGTTTTTTGTTGTTGTTGTTTTATTTTATTTATTTTTTTTTTTTTTTGAGACGGAGCCTTGCTCTGTCACCCAGTCTGGAGTGCAGTGGCGTGATCTCGGCTTCCTGCAACTTCCACCTCCCAGGTTCAAGCTATTCTCCTGTCTCAGCCTCCTGAGCAGCTGGGACCACAGGTGCATGCATGCTACCACGCCCAGCTAATTTTTGTATTTTTAGTAGAGACGGGGTTTTGCTATGTTGGCCAGGCTGCTCTCGAACTCCTGACCTCAGGTGATCCACCCGCCTCAGCCTCCCAAAGTGATAGGATTACAGATGTGAGCCACCGTGCCCAGCCTATAGGTTTTATTTTATTAGTAATAATAGTAGATTTTTTTGGTTAATATTTTCTTTTTTTTTTTTTTTGAGATGGAGTCTTGCTCTGTCATCCAGGCTGGAGTGCAAAGGCGTGATCTTGGCTCACTACAACCTCCTCCTCCCGGGTTCAAGTGATTCTCCTGCCTCAGCCTCCCAAGTAGCTGGGACTATAGGCACGTGCCACCACACCCAGCTGCTTTTCGTATGTTTAGTAGAGATGGGGTTTCGCTATGTTGGCCAGGCTGGTGTCGAACTCCTGACCTCAGGTGATCCACCCGCCTTGGCCTCCCAAAGTGCCAGGATTACAGGCGTGAGCCACCAGGACTGGCATGTCATTTCTCATCTTTTGCCATTACAAACAGTCCTGCAGCCAACATCCTTTCTCCTGCATACACCTGCAGGAGAAATTAGCTGGCTTCCTTTTCCAGCTGTTTTTCTGAGCTGAAGCTTTGGAAGAAAGCAGCCAGAAGAAGGTAGGTGGGGAGGGGTGATCTGGGGCCCAACCTTACGCTCCGAGGCCAGTTTTCCTTAATGCTTCCTCCTCCCAGCAAGAAGAACGGCCAATCCGACAGATTTTGTACCTCGGGGACCTGCTGGAGACCTGCCATTTCCAGGCCTTCTGGGTAACTTCCCTGGGGTCCAGGGGCAGGGGAGATGGCAGGGCCATGTGGAGCTGAGTGCTAAAAGTAACAACGGTGCACACTGACTGGCTTCCTGCTTTGGCGGTGGGCCCAGTGCTCCGCATGTGTGTGTTTGTGGAATTATCATCCTCTCGCGGAGCAGGTACTCACAGGTCATCCCCGTGCCCACAGGCTGAGGCCGACCCTTTCCCCTCTCTCCCGTCTTTCCGTTGAGCCCTCTAGTACACACCGTTGATCAGAAGTCCTCCAGTGGCTGGGTGTAGTGACTCACCCCCGTGATTCCAGTACTTGTGGAGGCCAAGGTGGGAGGATTGCTTGAGGCCAGGAGTTCCAGACCAGCCTGAGCAACATAGTGAAACCTCATCTCTACAAAATTGAAAATTGACTGGGTGTGGTGGCATGTGCCTGTACTCCCAGCTACCCAGGAGGCTAAGCTGGGAGGATCGCTTGAGGCTGCGAGTGAGCCGTGATCACACCACTGCACTCCAGCCTGTGTAACAGAGCAAGACCCTGTCTCAAGAAAGAGAAATTCTCCGTCTCTTCCACCTGTCTGACATGCTCTGCCCTTCTTGCTCTAACTGGAACCTGGCCCCCCACTTCTGCAGCCCCCTAAGTGGGAGGCTAGATCACCTCCTGGCTCCTATCTCTTCTGATACCCTCAGTCTTTTTTGTTGTTTTTTTTTTGTTTGTTTGTTTTTTGGTTTTTTTGAGATGGAGTCTCATGCCGTTGCCTAGGCTGTAGTACAGTGGCACGATCTTGGCTCACTGCAACCTCTGCCTCCCGGGTTCAAGTGATTCTCCTGTCTCCCGAGTAGCTAGTACTACAGGCACACGCCATCATGCCCAACTAAATTTTATATGTATTTTTTATTTTATTTTGTTTTATTTTTGAGACAGAGTCTCAGTCTTGCCCAGGCTGGAGTGCAGTGGCGCGATCTTGGCTTACTGCAACTGCCGCCTCCCGAGTTCAACTGATTCTCGTGCCTCAGCCTCCTAAGTGGCTGGGGTTACAGGCATGTGCCATCACACTGGCTAATTTTTGTATTTTTAGTAGAGACGGGGTTTTGCCATGTTGTCCAGGCTGGTCTTGAATTCCTGACCTCAGGTGATCTGCCTGCCTCAGCCTCCCAAAGTGCTGGGATTATAGGCGTGAACCACCACGCCGGGCCAGAAACCCCCAGTTTTGAAGTGTGTGTGTCATCACTTCCTGCCCGGTATCAGTCCCTCTGGTGACTGCTCTTTGTTTCTTGAAGAATTCAGCCCCTGGCTGGCCACGGTGGCTCAACGCCTGTAATCCCAGCACTTTAGGAGGCTGAGGCAGGTGGATCACCTGAGGTTGGGAGTTCGAGACCAGCCTGACCAACGTGGAGAAATACTGTCTTAACTAAAAATACAAAATTAGCTGGGTGAGGTGGCACATGCCTGTAATCCTAGCTACTCAGGAGGCTGAGGCAGGAGAATCACTTGAACCCGGTGGGTTCAACCTCACCCAGAGGTTATGGTGAGCTGAGATCACGCCGTTGCACTCCAGCCTGGGTGACAGAGTGAGACTCCGTCTCAAAAAAAAAAAAAAATTCAGCTCCTTCTCACTGGCGCTCTCTACCACTCCTGCCCTAATTCTTAGACGCTTAGAAAGTAACACAGAGGATCCTTTGACCACCCAGACCTCTGGGTCCCTTGCTCTCTTGGCCAGCTATCTTGTGCTACACCTGACCTCAGCCCTTCTCTTCCAATCATACCCCAGGCCAGTTCTCTGCACATTAGACCTCTGAGGCATTTATTTTCTTTCCTTTTTTTTTTTTTTTTTTTTTTTTTGTTTGAGACCATGTCTCGCTGTGTCACCCAGGCTGGAATGCAGTGGCACAATCTCAACTCACTGCAACCTCCGCCTGCTGGGTTCAAGCAATTTTTCTGTCTCAGCCTCCCAGGTAGCTGGGACTACAGGCATGCACCACCCTGCCAGCTAATTTTTGTATTTTTAGTAGAGACGGGGTTTCACCATGTTGGCCAGGCTGGTCTCGAACTACTGACCTCAAGTGATCTGCCCGCCTTGGCCTTCCAAAGTGCTGGGACTACAGGTGTCAGCCACCACGCCCGGCCCTCTGAGGCATTTTTTAAAATTAATACTGATACTTGGGTCCTCCCTCACAGAGTCTGATGTAATTGCTTCAGTGTAGCCTAGGCCTTGGGATTTTAAAAGGTTACCCTGGGTGATTTGGACATCTGGCCAATGTTGGGAGCCACTGCCGTCACCAATAATGGCTCCCCTCCTCCCTCTGTGAGTTTCCAGCATCTTCATTCTCTGACCGCTTCCTCCTAGCTTCTCAGCTCACCCCCACAGGGTCTCCATCCCCACATTCTTGGGCCTGACCATTAGCTCCAACCCTCTTTCTCTGCAGGCTTCTCTGTTCCGCTTCCTTCTCTTAAATCGCATGTGCTGGCTGGGCATGGTGGCTCACACCTGTAATCCCAGCACTTTGGGAGGCCGAGGTGGACGGATCGCCTGAGGTCAGGAGTTCGAGACCAGCCTGACCAACGTGGAGAAACCCCATCTCTACTAAAAATACAAAGTTGGCTGGGCGTGGTGGCGCATGCCTGTAATCCCAGCTACTCGGGAGGCTGAGGCAGGAGAATTGCTTGAACCTGGGAGGCGGAGATTGCAGTGAGCCGAGATCATGCCATTGCACTCCAGTCTGAACAAGAGCGAAACTCCATCTCAAAAAAAAAAAAAAGAAAAAATGTCGCATGTGCCTCCCCTGTCCCCAGCTGCAGCTACGGTCTTGCTTCCTTCCCCAACTCCTGGAGGTTTCCTCATGCTTTATCTGTCTCCCTTTCTTCTCACCTCAACTTATGATCTGGCTTCTTGTTTCGGGAGAAAATGGAAGCAGCCACTGTAGAAATTGCACCTGTTCCTATCCCAGACCCTGACATTTTATGTGCAGCTGACTGCATACTTTTTTTTTTTAATTCTTAAACATTTTATTTTTTATTCAAGTAAGAAATTATTGATTAGCTTCAGTTAATCCCACAAAGAAAATGATCAAATGCTTAAAATAATAGAGTTTACTAGTTCTACAACTGTTCTCACTAGCAAACTAGCAAATGAGATGTGTTGGAGATCTTAGACCTATTCCATGGAACAGATAGACAGGTTTTTTTTTGTTTGTTTGTTTTGTTTTGTTTTGTTTTGTTTTTTGAGACAGGGTCTCACTCTGTCGCCCAGGCCGCAGTGCAGTGATGCAAACACAGCTCACTGCAGCTTTGACCTCCCAGGCTCAAGTGATCCCCGCACTTCAGCCTCCTGAGTAGCTGGGACTACAGGCCCACGCCACCACGCCTGGCTAATTTTTGTATTTGTAGTGGAGGTTGGATTTCGCCATGTTGACCAGGCTGGTCTTGAACTTCTGGCCTCAAGTGATCCTCCTGCCTCGCCTCCCAAAGTGCTGGGATTACAGGTTGAGCCACCACGCCCGGCCACAAATCTGGATTTCTGCCCACCTCACTGGCTACACCTTCCCGGCATCCATGTGGGGGATTCCCTCCCTTTTGTTGGAGAGAACCTATACCACAGAGCTAACCTTTGAGCAGAAATCTGAAGGAGGTGAGGGTGGTAGCCATAGAGGAGAATTCCACACACAGGCCCTGAGGTGGGCGGGTGTCTGGCGGGTTTGGGGAGCAGCAGGGAAGCCCCTGTGGCTGGAGCAGGGTGAGTGAGGAGCGAGTAGGTGGAGGTGAGGGCACAGAGGTGACAGGCAGATTCTGTGTGGCCTAATGGGCTATGGTAGGAAAATTGGCCTTTTCTCTGAGTGAGACAGAAGCAAGGGGAGGTGGCTGAATACACTTAGCCAATATGTGTCTGCCCCCTTTCTCAGGGCTCTGGTTTCTGCCTGCCAGGTTCAAGCCTCACCTCCAGGATTTTGGGAAAATCATGTAGCTGCCCTGGTCTCCTCATCTCTAAAATGGATATAACTTACATCACATGGCTACACTTAGAAGAATGGCTATAGCATGTGGGGTCAGTGCTCAAAGTGGTAGCTGCTTTTTTTTTTTTTTCTGAGATGGAGTATGGCTCTGTTGCCCAGGCTAGAGTGCAGTGATATGATCTTGGCTCGCTGCAACCTCTGCCTCCCAGGTTCAAGTGATTCTTCTGCCTCATCTTCCCAAGTGGCTGGGATTACAGATTTCAGGCATCCACCACCACACCCGGTTTAATTATTTATTTATTTATTTTATTTTTATTTATTTTTTTTTTGAGATGGAGTCTCGCGCTGTCGCCCAGGCTGGAGTTCAGTGGCGCAATCTCAGCTCACTGCAACCTCTGCCTCCTGGGTTCAAGTGATTCTTCTGCCTCAGCATCCCGAGTAGCTGGGTCTGCAGGCACATGCCACCACACCTGGCTAATTTTTTGTATTTTTAGTAGAGACGAGGTTTCACCATGTTAACCGGGATGGTCTCGATCTCCTGACCTCATGATCGCCCGTCTCAGCCTCCCCAAGTGCTGGGATTACAGGTTTGAGCCACCACACCCAGCCAGCCTAATTTCTGTTTTTTGTTTGTTTGTTTGTTGTTTTTTGTTTTGTTTTGAGACAGAGCCTCCCTCTGTCGCCCAGTCTGGAATGCAATGGTGTGATCTCGGCTCACCACAACCTCCATCTCCTGGGTTCAAGTGATTCTCCTGCTTCAGCCTCCTCAGTAGTTGGGATTACAGGAATGTGCCACCACGCCCTGCTAATTTTGTAATTTTAGTAGAGTCAGGGTTTCTCCATGTTGGTCAGGCTGGTCTCGAACTCCCAACCTCAGGTGATCCGCCCGCCTCAGCCTCCCAAAGTGCTGGGATTACAGCCATGAGCCACTGTGCCTGGCTAATTTCTTTATTTTTAGTAGAGACAGGGTTTCACCCTGTTGGCCAGAGTAGTCTCGAACTCCTGACCTCAAGTGATCCACCCACCTCAGCCTCCCAAAGTGCTGGGATTATAGGTGTGAGCCACCACACATGGCCTGGTAGCTGCTATTCTTGTTAACATTACTGAAGGGGTGGGTTGCCCCTCCACACCTGGGAGTGTTTCTCGTTAGGTGGAATGAGAGACTTGGAAAAGAGACACAGAGACAAAGTATAGAGAAAGAGAAAAGGGGGCCCACGGGACCGCGTTCAGCACACGGAGGATCCCACCGGCCTCTGAGTTCCCTTAGTATTTATTGATCATTATTGGGTGTTTCTCGGAGAGGGGGATGTGGCAGGGTCATAGGATAATAGTGGAGAGAAGGTCAGCAGGTAAACACGTGAACAAAGGTCTCTGCATCATAAACAAGGTAAAGAATTAAGTGCTTTGCTTTTGATGTGCATACACATAAACATCTCAATGCCTTGAAGAGCAATATTGCTGCCCGCATGTGCCACCTCCAGCCCTAAGGCGGTTTCCCCCATCTCAGTAGATGGAAGATACAATCGGGTTTTACACGAGACATTCCATTGCCCAGGGACAGGCAGGAGACAGATGCCTTCCTCTTGTCTCAACTGCAAAGAGGCATTCCTTCCTCTTTTACTAATCCTCCTCAGCACAGACCCTTTACGGGTGTCGGGCTGGGGGACTGTCAGGTCTTTCCCTTCCCACGAGGCCATATTTCAGACAATCACATGGGGAGAAACCTTGGATAATACCTGGCTTTCCTAGGCAGAGGTCCCTGCGGTCTTCCGCAGTGTTTGTGTCCCTGGGTACTTGAGATTAGGGAGTGGTGATGACTCTTAAGGAGCATGCTGCCTTCAAGCATCTGTTTAACAAAGCACATCCTGCACAGCCCTTAATCCATTTAACCCTGAGTTGACACAGCACATGTCTCAGAGAGCACGGGGTTGGGGGTAAGGTTATAGATTAACAGCATCTCAAGGCAGAAGAATTTTTCTTAGTACAGAATAAAATGGAGTCTCCTGTGTCTACTTCTTTCTACACAGACACAGTAACAATCTGATCTTTCTTTTCCCCACACATTACTGATATGAACGTTGTTGATAGGTAAGATTACCAGTGTAGGCTGGCAGTGGTGGCTCACCCCTGTAATCCCAACGCTTTGAGAGGCCAACGTGGGCAGATCACTTGAGCCCAGGAGTTTGAGATCAGCCTGGGCAATATAGTGAGACCTCGTCTATGTAACAACAGCAGCAACAAAATCTTAGCACTTCGGGGGGCTGAGGCAGGAAGATCACTTGAGCCCAGAAATTCAAGACCAGCCTGGGCAACGTAGTGAGACCCCATCTCTATAAATAAATACAAATAAAAGCAAATAATTTAAAAGAATAAACATTGTGAACATCAATTCCCATCACAGCAAGCCCTGGATGAAAACATGGACCTCTTGGAAGGTATAACTGGCTTTGAAGACTCTGTCCGAAAGTGTAAGTCCCTCTCTGAGGCTGGGCTCCCCAAGGGGAAGGGGTAGGGAGTGGCAGCCAGGTCCGGGGGGACAGCTGCTCACCGGTTTTGTCTCTGACCTCCACAGTTATCTGCCATGTTGTGGGTATCACTTACCAGCACATTGACCGCTGGCTGCTGGCCGAGATGCTCGGGGATCTGTCGGGTAACGCCCTCTGGGTCCTGGTGCACATCTGGGAGGTTGGGGGTGGCTAGGGCAGTGGACCTCAGTCAGCTCCTCCAACGGGCCTGTCTGGGTCTCATCAGGTCAGCATGGAAGGCCCAGCCCAAGGAGGAAATAAGAACTTGGTATAAGACAGTCTCTGCCTTGAGGGAGATCCTATGCCATTTGCTCATTTATTTTGCATTAATTGAGTGCCTACCGTGTGTCAGTGTGCTAAACTGGGCGTGCAGCAGTAAACAAAGTGGGATGGCTCCAATTCATTCTCATGGAGGTAGCAAAGCACATGGCGACATGGAGGTGTCCAGTGGTGATTCCTGTCATGAAGGAAAGCAAGACAGCTCACAGACCAGCGGCATCTGAGCCCTTACCTCCGTAGAGAGAGGCCCATGGCCTGAGGTAGTGCAGAGGAGGATAGTAGAGCAGGGCCCTGACTTGTAACGTTCATGGGTAGCCAGGGTGTATGTGGCCAGAGCAGTGTAAGCATGGGCGAAAGTAGAGAGCTGGGGGTTGGAGGGGCATCTCCAGGTCATGTGGGGCCTCGGGAGGACCTTGTCCTTTCCCCTGACTGAGAAGGAGCCACCGGAGGGCTCTGAGCAGGGTAGGGCTCTGATCAGATGGATATTTTTTAAAGATCCCCCCAAAAACAAAAAAAGAAAAAATAACTTATTTGCTTACTTTTGTAAAAAGAAACGTAGAAAAGGAAGTCAAGAAACTAAGGAAGGCCGGGCGCGGTGGCTCGCACCTGTAATCCAGCACTTTGGGAGGCCGAGGTGGGTGGATCATCTGTGGTCAGGAGTTCGAGACCAGCCTGCCCAACATGGTAAAACCCCCTCTCTACTAAAAATACAAAAAATTGCTGGGTGTGGTGGCGTGCACCTGTAATCCCAGCTACTTGGGAGGCTGAGGCAGGAGAATTGCTTCAACGCAGGAGGCGGAGGTTGCAGTGAGCTGAGATCACACCATTGCACTGGTGATAAGATGGAAACTCCATCTAAAAAAAAAAAGAAACTAAGGAAGGCCACGTGTGATGGCTCATACCAGTGAGGGAGGCAGATCACGTGAGGTCAGGAGTTCGAGACCAGCCTGGCCAACATGGTGAAACCCCGTCTCTACTAAAAATACAAAAATTAGCTGGACGTGTTGGCATGTGCCTGTAATCCCAGCTATTCGGGAGGCTGAGGCAGGAGAATTGCTTGAACCTGGGAGGCGGAGGTTGCAGTGAGCCGAGATTGCGCCATTGCACTCCAGCCTCAGCAACAAGAGCAAAAACTCCGTCTCAAAAAAAAAAAAAAGTGTATTGTTTCTGGTAATGGTCATGTCATAATTTTGCAACCGTTTCATATAGGTTGTGGGAAAAGGTAGATAAATACGCTGCTCTTGTTAGGAACCAAAATTTGCCCAGGGAGAGAAAAGAGAGGAATAGAAATTAAGGCAGAAGCCCCATGGTGAGGCTGAAAGAGCTCACAGGCTCCCTCTGGCGGCCATTCAGAGAATGACCCGTGGAAGGGCAGGGACGGAAGCAAGGAGACCAGGCCAGCTGCTGCTGTCCAGGAGATGTCAGTGGGCAAGGGGGGCTGCCCTGGCTTCCTGAGCCATGACTCTGTTGCCTCTCAGTCCCCTGGAACTGTGGGATCAGGCTGACTGAAGCCCCTCGCTGCCCCTGTCACCTGCAGACAGCCAGCTAAAGGTGTGGATGAGCAAATACGGCTGGAGTGCCGACGAGTCGGGGCAGATCTTCATCTGTAGCCAAGAAGAGAGCATTAAACCCAAGAACATTGTGGAGAAGATTGACTTTGACAGTGAGTGGTGACCCACGGCCTCGGGCTTTGGGGCTAAGGGGGTGCCCCTCAAGGGAGGCCGAGGCAGGGGCCCAGAGGACCTGGGTAGATCTGCTCGTGTTCTGGGCTGGGAAGTCTGCACCTGCCAGATTCCATTCACCTTGTGTCTCGGGGCTCCCGCCCAGGAGGAATAGCGGGGAGCTGGGTGATCTTCCCTGGAACTTCTAGGCCCTGTGTCCTGCCCCATAGCACTCAGCAAGACTTCCTGGGGCCCAGCGGGGCCTCACAGGGGGTCTCTGCACCCTTATTTGTCCCTGAGGCCTGTCTCGTTGGCCATCTTTTATTCTTGGGGTGCCCAAGCCTCATGTGCAGACTTGGAATCCGGTGAACAGTAGGAATCTTGATTCTCTAGTTTGGGTGATTCCACATTTTTGTGCCTCAGTTTTCTCATCTAAAAAATGGGGACGACTGCAACAGTAACTGTGATAAACACTGTGTAGGTCCTTACACTTACATCATTTGATCCTCAGTTGCTAAATGATATAAATAGTATCATACCTACCTCATGGCATCATAAGTGTGAATGCATGTATAACACTTAGCAAAGAGCTAAGTGACCACACAGTTCATTAAATGTTCATTATGACCATCGTCTACACACATGTAACTAACACAGGCTCAACTGCTTGCTCAACTAAAAAGATTGCAGTGGCTACTCCGGCAGCGGGGGCTGCTTCACTGCCGCTCATCATGGCACTGAGCAGATGTCCTGGAGCCAGGGAGAAAGGCACAGGCGGGCTGCTGCCTTCATCCCGGGTCTCCCCCACCCGCTTGAGTGTGATTCAGGTGTTTTAAAGATGTGTTTGGTACAACGTGGTTTCTTAACACAAACCAGCTAATTTTGTACCTAACTGGGGAACAGCATTGAGCAGGCAGCCATCTGCGCACTTGCAGCCCGTGGTATCTCACCTCTAAACGCCGCGTGACTGCTGTGTCAGGGTTCTCAGTGAGAACTCCAGCAAAAGATTCTGTAGTGAGGAAAGGGCCTCCTTTCTTCTCCCCTTTGGCTTCTGTCGCCCCACCCCACCTTCCTGACCTTTTAGGTCACAGGTGGAGAGGGCAGTGCTGAGTCAACAAGGAAAAGGAGGAGGAAGGTGTGAATCTCAGGGAAGTAGGAGCCCAGCCCTGCCGGGGGAGTAGACGGGAGGGTTCCCTCTGTCTCAGTTCTGGCTCCATTGCTCTGTGTCCTGGGTCAAACAGGATAGGTTCAAAATACTCAGGAGGCTGAGGCAGGAGAATCACTTGAACCCGGAAGGTGGAGGTTGCAGTGAGCCAAGATCGCTCCACTGCACTCCAGCCTGGGCAACAGAATGAGACTGTGTCTCAAAAAAAAACTTAAGAGTATCCTGCAAATAGTACATAGTAAATATTATCATGTAGGTAATTACAAACAACACTTCCTTGGCACTTTGTTCTAAGCACCTCGTTTGGTCCTACAATCCTATAAGGTAGGTGCTTCTTAAAGATAGGAAGGTAGGTGATGCTCAGAGATGTTCAGTAACTTGTCCAAGTGACCCAGCTGTTAATTGGCAGAGCTGGGATTTGAACCTAGCCCTCCTTGCTCCAGAGTCCATCTTTTTAAAATACTGCACCAAACTGCCTTTGTGATGGTAACCGGGGCCTGGAAGGAGTTTATGATCTCCCCCTAAAGAATTGTGGGTGCTGTAGCAGGTGGCTGGAGGTTTGTCTCCCGCCGTTCTCACCTTCAGTCTGGTCTCTCCTTCCCCACAGGTGTGTCCAGCATCATGGCCTCCTCCCAGTAACTTCAGGTGTTTAATAAAGATGTGTTGACTCAGCCCTACTGTCTCCTCCCTGGCTTCCTGCCTCTGCCCCTTGCCCACCAGAGGGAGCTCAGGAGCAGGCCTCTGCTCTGGGTTGGCCCCCCCACCGTACCTCCAGCCCCCACCACACCACACCCCATGGCGGGGTTTCCGCCTCCTTTTTCCCCTGCTTCGACTTCCTCCCTTGCCCCACCCTACCTTCCTGACCTTTTAGGTCTTGGGTGGGGAGGGCAGCATTGAGTCAGCAAGGAGGAGGGAGTATGAATGGTATGTGGCAGCCCATCCGTGTGGTGGAGGCTGAGCACCTCTGGGAGGAGTGAAGGTGAAGTTTCCCTCTGTCTTGATGGTGGCTCTTGCTTTGTGACCTTGGTCAAGGGACTGTGCCTCTTTTTTTTTTTTTTTTTTAGACGAAGTCTCGCTCTGTCGCCCAGGCTGGAGTGCAGTCGCGCGATCTCGGCTCACTGCACGCTCCACCTCCCGGGTTTATGCCATTCTCCTGCCTCAGCCTCCAGAGTAGCTGGGACTACAGGCGCCCGCCACCATGCTCGGCCAATTTCTTGTATTTTTAGTAGACAGGGTTTCACCGTGTTAGCCAGGATGGTCTTGATCTCCTCACCTTGTAATCTGCCTGCCTTGGCCTCCCAAAGTACTGGGATTACAGGCGTGAGCCACCGCGCGCAGCCGGGACTGTGCCTCTCTAATTCTCAGTTTCTTCATCTGCAGA
Organism: Pan troglodytes; assembly: GCF_028858775.2. Lineage (NCBI taxonomy): Eukaryota > Metazoa > Chordata > Mammalia > Primates > Hominidae > Pan > Pan troglodytes. The sequence continues at coordinate 41,766,171 of NC_072418.2, forward strand.
AGGGGAAGAATAATGCACCCTTCTGAAACCTATGAGGGTTTCTCCAGCCCTTGCCAGTAAAGGCCTGAGATTGGGGCCTGTCCTGTCCTGTCCTTGCTCTTAGAAAATGTGAGCCACAGGCCGGGTGCAGTGGTTCACGCCTGTAATCCCAACACTTTAGGAGGCCAAAGCAGGAGGATTGCTTGAGCCCCAGAGTTTGAGACCAGCCTGGGCGACAGAGTGGGACTCCGTCTCTATATATATATATATATATTTTTTTTTTGTTTGTTTGTTTGTTTGTTTTGTTTTTGTTTTTTTTAGAGACAGAGTCTCACCCTGTCGCCCAGGCTGGAGTGCAGTGGCGCGATCTCAGCTCACTGCAACCTCTGCCTCCCAGGTTGAAGCAATTCTTCTGCCTCAGCCTCCCAAGTAACTGGGACTACAGGCACACACCTCCACGCCCGGCTAATTTTTTTGTATTTTAGTAGAGATGGGGTTTCATCGTGTTGCCCAGGCTGGTCTCGAACTCTTGGGCTCAGGCAGTCTCCCTGCTTCGACCTCCCAAAGTGCTAGGAATACACACGTGAGCCACCGCGCCTGACCAAAAAGTTTATTTTAAATAGCTAGGCATGGTGGCGCGTGTCTGTAGTCCCAGCTATTTAGGAGGCTGAGGTCGGCAAATCACCTGAGCCCAGGAGGTCAAGGCTGCAGTGAGCTGTGATCACACCACTGCACTCCAGCTTGGGTGACAGACCCTGTCTCAAAAAAGAAAATATAAGCCATTGTTAATTTCAGGCTCAGAAGTGTTTGTCACCAAGGTTGCAAGCTAGTCCTCAGTACTATTCTGTATGGAGAGACTTCATGAGAAAATTAGTATATATTTTTTCCTCTCAAGGTGTCATAGGTAGACAGCTCCTTCAGCCACACCATTCTTTCCAAGTCGCATCCCACTCCCCTGGTTAGTGTTACCTGACAGGAGACCTGACTCACCTCACATGTTCATTCCCATCTTACCTGAGGAATTTGGGGCACTCCCAGTGGCCCTTAGGCAGTGCTTTTCCCCTGTGAGCATATTGCCTGGAGGGCTAGGGGGTTGGGGGAATGCAGGAATTAAAAAGACCCAGTAGAGGCTGGTTTATGCCTGTAATCCCAGCACTTTGGGAGGCTAAGGGAGGAGGATGACTGGAAATCCCCTCTATGCAAAAGTAAAAATTAGCTCAGGTTGGGCACGGCGGTCCATGCATGTAATTCCAACAGTGGGAGGCTGCAGCAGGAGGATTGCTGAAAGCCAGGAGTTCGAGACCAGGGCAACAAAGCGAGACCCTGTTCCTATAAAAGTTTTAAAATTAACTGGGCCTGGCCAGGCACGGTGGCTCACGCCTGTAATCCCAACACTGGGAGGCCAAGGCAGATGGATTGCTTGACCTCAGGAGTTCGAGGCGAGTCTGGGCAACATGGTGAAACCCCGTCTCTACAAAAAACTACAAAAGAAAATAGCCAGGCATGGTGGTACACACATGTAATCCCAGCTACTCTGGAGGCTAAGGTGGGAGGATCACTTGAGCCTGGGAGGCAGAGGTTGCAGTGAGCCAAGATGGCGTCACTGCACTCCAGCCTGGGTAACAGAGTGAGACCCTGTCTCAAAAATAAGTAAGTTGGCCAGGCGCGGTGGCTCACGCCTGTAATCCCAGCACTTTGGGAGGCCGAAGTGGGCGGATCACGAGGTCAGGAGACCAAGACCATCCTAGCTAACACGGTGAAACCCCGTCTCTACTTAAAATACAAAAAAATTAGGCAGGCGCCTGTAGTCCCAGCTACTCTGGAGGCTGAGGCAGGAGAATGGCGTGAACCCGGGAGGCGGAGCTTGCAGTGAGCTGAGATCGCACCACTGCACTCCAGCCTGGGCGACAGAGCTAGACTCCGTCTCAAAAAAATAAATAAAAAAAAAAAAGTAAGTAAGTAAAAATTAGCCAGGCACAGTGGTATGTGCCTGTAGTCCTGGCTACCCAGGAGTTTGAGGCTGCAATGAGCTATGATTGCACCACTGCACACCAGCCCAGGTGACAGCAAGACCCTGTCTCCAAAAAAGGAAAAGAAATGCCCCAATAGATGTTCATTACTTAGAGTAGACTGGCAGCTGCCCCTTGGTGATTTATCGTTGGATGCTGGTGTGCATAAGCGTTGCCTTGGAGAGGGCAGCTGTGGTACCCAAGCTGCCAGCCGGCCTGACCTCCCTGTCTGCACTCACACCCAGCATTCCTTAGAGGGCCCTGCCTGTGGGAGCAGACACCCCTTGCCCTGGGGCCCAGACCTCAGCAGGGCCCCAGTAGCCAGGAAGTGCCTAAATCCTGGGGACTGAACAAAAGTGTGCTTCTGCAGCTCACTGGGATAAAAAGGACTGGGAGGCCTGGCACAGTGGCTCATGCCTGTAATCCCAGCACTTTGGGAGGCCGAGGTAGGCAGATCACCTGAGGTCAGGAGTTTGAGACCAGCCTGACCAACATGGTGAAACCCCGTCTCTACTAAAAATACAAAATTAGCCAGGCGTAGTGGTGGGCGCCTGTATTCCCAGCTACTTGGGAGGGTGAGGCAGGAGAATCGCTTGAACCCGGGAGGCGGAAGTTGCAGTGACCCGAGATCGTGCCATTGCACTCCAGCCTGGGCAACAAGAGCGAAACTGCCTCAAAAAAATAATAATAAAAAGGACTGGGATGCCTCTACCACCCATGAACTTGGGCACATTAGCAAAAGGCACCCCTTCTGGGTGGGGACAACTCCCAGTTACCCACTTGGCAGGTGCCCTTGTGCAGGATACAACCTGCACAATTGGCCATGGCTGCTCTGTAAGGGAAGAGGAAATGACCTTTTTCCTCTCCTCTGGGAGCCACATCTCATCCTGCCTCACTGGGCTGCTTTCACTATCAGAGGGTCATTCATACTCTGAGCAGCTAGGAGGTGGCTCTGGAGAAAAACTGCCTGAGTTCACTCCCCAGCCCAGCCGCCTCAGGGTATGTGAGTTGTCTTCTCTGTACCTGTTTTACAGCTGGGGAAAGTAGTAATTGTACCCACGTCAGTAGTTAATGCCTGCAAAGAGTTTAGAACAGCTTGGTGGGTGCAGTGGCTCACGCCTGTAATCTCAGCACTTTGGAGGCCAAGGCGCGTGGATCATCTGAGGCCAGGAGTTCGAGACCAGCCTGGCCAACGTGGTGAAACCCCACCTCTACTAAAAATACAAAAATTAGCTGGGCTTGGTGGTGGATGCCTGTAATCCCAGCTACTCAGGAGGCTGAGGCAGGAGAATAGCTTGAACCAGGGAGGTGGAGGTTGCAGTGAGCTGAGATCACGCCATTGCACTTCAGCCTGGACGACAGAGTGAGACCTTGTCTCAAAAAAATAAGCTGGGCGTGGTGTCTCACTCCTATAATCCCAGAACTTTGGGAGGCTGAAGTGGGCGGATCATGAGGTCAGGAGTTCAAGACCAGCCTGTCCAATATAGTGAAACCCCATCTCTACTAAAAAACACAAAAATTAGCTGTGTGTGGTGGCGCATGCCTGTAGTCCCAGCTATTCGGGAGGCTGAGACAAGAGAATCGCTTGAACCCGGGAGGCAGAGGTTGCAGTCAGCCAAGATCATGCCATTGCACTCCAGCCTGGGCAACAGAGTGAGACTCCGTCTCAAAAAATAATAATAAATAAATAAATAATAAATTAAAAAATAGCTGGGGCGCAGTGGCTCATGCCCATAATCCCAGCACTTTGGGAGGCCGAGGCGGATGGATCAACTGAGGTCAGGAGTTCAAGATCAGCCTAACCAACATGGAGAAACCCCGTCTCTACTAAAAATACAAAATTAACCAGGCGTGGTGGCGCACGCCTGTAATCCCAGCTACTCGGGAGGCTGAGGCAGGAGAATCACTTGAGCCTGGGAGGTGGAGGTTGGGGTGAGCCGAGATCGCGCCATTGCACTCCAGCCTGGGCAACAAGAGCGAAACTCTGTCTTAAAAAAAAAAAAAATAGCCAGGCCTGGTGGCGCGTGCCTGTAATCCCAGCTACTCAGGACACTTGAGGTGGGAGAATTGCTTGAACCCGGGAGGTGGAGGTTGCAGTGAGCCAAGATTGTGCCACTGCACTCCAGCCTGGGTGACAGAGCGAGACTCCATCTCAAAATAAATAAATAAATAAATAAATAAAAATAAAAGAAACTCAAATTGGTTCTGTCTCCAAATTCCATCCTGGTGGGTGCTTGTCATGCTCACTTGGGGTTCAGGGCTGCTGCTCCAGCTGCTTCCTGAGACATCTCTAGACATTGCAGTATTTGTTCATGTCCCCGCCCTGTGAGGACACACCCTCTCTAGTTGCCTTCCCTGAAGTAGTGTTAACAATGGGATACAGCATTTAATAAATTCTGACTGAGGTCTCACGGGTTCAATGGTAAACCTAAAAATGCCTGTAGGGCCCACTGGCCATACCCCTTCTCTCAGAGCCCCTCCTGGTCCCTTGGACATCAACAGACACATCAGCTATTATTACTACACTGCCCATAGATGGCTGCCAGGAAGTAGCCTCAAGGCTGACAATTAAACGGAGCCTTTAATTTAAACTTCAATGGCTGGGGCTGTCGCCTCCATCTGGGAGCACTTGGTCTGGACGGTTTCTCAGAGTCCACCAGGAGCTGCAGCGAGGGGCAGATGGCCCATCCCCTGAGGAGTTTTTCCCCCAGGCCAGACCATGCATAAGAGTCCTGAGCTAGTTCTTCAAGTCAGGCTGGAGGAGACCGCCCTGCCCTGCCCCACTCCAGCCCAGCTCTGGAAACAGCCAACACGCCTGGGGGTCTTTGGCCAGGTCCTGGCATCTCCTAGGAAATCGGGCTGCTGCCTGGGCCTCGTCCCCTTCCTCTGCTGTCACTGGATCCATCCCTTCGCGTGCCTTTGGCAGAGGCAGAGAAGCAGAGAAGGATCCTTGCAACTCCCATAGCTGGAGAAACCATAAACCATGGTGGTTGTTTTTTTTTGTTTTTTTTGAGACAGAGTCTCCCTCTGTTGCCCAGGCTGGAGTGCAGTGGTGCGATCTCAGTTCACCGCAACTTCTGCCCCCTGGGTTCAAGTGATTCTCCTGCCTCAGCCTCCTGAGTAGCTGGGACTACAGGCGCGTGACACCACACCCAGCTAATTTTTTGTATTTTTAGTAGAAACGGGGTTTTACCATGTTAGCCAGGATGGTCTCGATCTCCTGACCTCGTGATCCGCCTGCCTCGGCCTCCGGAAGTGCTGAGATTACAGGCGTGAGCCACCGCACCCAGCAATATTTTATTTTATTTATATTTTTGAGACAGGTTCTCACTTTGTCACCCAGGCTGAAGTGCAGTGGTGCGATCTCAGCTCACTGCAACCTCGACCTCCTGGGCTCAAGTGATCCTCCTGCCTCAGCCCTCCAGGTAGCTGGGACCACTGGCATGCACCACCACACTTGGCTAATCTTTTGTATTTTTTGTAGAGACAGGGTTTCACCATGTTTGCCAGGCTGGCCTCGAACATCCCGTGCCCGATGGGATGATATTTTAAATCAGGTGATCCGGGAAAGTCTCACTGAGGATGTGGTATTTCCACAGAGACCTACAGGAAATGGGGCTGTGAGCCCTAGGGACTCAGTGTCTGGGGAAGGTGTTCCTGGGAGTCGTGACTCCACAAGTACAAAGGCCTCATCAGAGGCTGAGTTTGGCACCTGGTGTGCTTGAGGGACAGCAAGGTGGGGGGTACTCGAAGGCTTTTTTTTTTTTTTGAGACAGTCTTGCTCTGTCACCCAGGCTGGAGTGCAGTGCCGTGATCTCAGCTCATTGTAACCTCCACCTCCCAGGTTCAAGCAATTCTCCTGCCTCAGCCACCCGAGTAGTTGGGATTATAGGCGTGCACCTCCACACCCGACTAATTTTTGTATTTTTAGTAAAGACGGGATTTCATTATGTCGTCCAGGCTGTTCTCAAACTCCTGGTGTCAAGTGATCTGCCTGCCTCAGCCTCCCAAAGTGCTGGGATTACAGGTGTGAGCCACCATGCTAGCTGACTCTAAACTGTTTCAAAAAGTAGGTTGAGGCAGGGCTTGGGTGGCTCACACATAATCCCAGCCTGTAATCCCAGCATTCCCTGAGGTAGGAGGATCACTTGAGGCCAGGAGTTCGAGGCCAGCCTAAGCAACCTAGCGAGACCACCCCCACACACTCCCCTCACCCCCACCACTTGTCTCTACAAAAAATTTAGCAATTGCCAGGCACAGTGGCCCATGCCTGTAATCCCAGCACTTTAGGAGGCCGAGGTGGGCGGATCACAAAGTCAGGAGATCAAGACCATCCTGGCTAATACGGTGAAACCCCGTCTCTACTAAATATACAAAAAATTAGCCGGGCATGGTGGCAGGTGCCTGTAGTCCCAGCTACTTGGGAGGCTGAGGCATGAGAATGGCGTGAACCAGGGAGGCGGAGCTTGCAGTGAGCCGAGACCGTGCCACTGCACTCCAGCCTGGGCGACAGAGCGAGACTCCGTCTCAAAAAAAAATAGAAATTAGCCAGGCGTGGTGGGGTGCACCTGCAGTGCCAGCTACTTGGGAGGCTAAAGCAGGAGGATCATTTGGGCCCAGGAATTTGAGGCTGCAGTGAACTGGAACCGTGTCACTGTACTTCAGCCTGGTGACATAGCGAGTTGCTGTGTCAAACACCATCACCACCACCAGCACCAAGAACAATATCAACAAAACTTGGCTGAGCTGGATGTGGTGGTACGTGTTCACAGTCGCAGCTACTCAGAAGGCTGAGGTAGGAGAATCAAGAGTCTGAGCTCAACTTGGGCAAAATATTGAGAACCCTGTCTCCAAAAACAAAAAACTAAAACACTGGGCTGGCCGGGTAGAGTGGCTCATGCCCGTAATCCCTGCACTTTGGGAGGCTGAGGCAGGCAGATCACCTGAACTCAGGAGTTCAAGACCAGCCTGGCCAACATGGCAAAACCCCTCTTTACTAAAAATATAAAAATTAGCCGGGCATGGTGGCATATGCCTGTAATCCCAGCTACTCTGGAGGCTGAGACAGGAGAATCGCTTGAACTCGGGATGCGGAGGTTGCAGTGAGCCGAGATCATGCCACCACACTCTGGTCTGGGTGACAGGGCGAGACTCCACCTCCAAAAAAAAAAAAAAAAAGGAAAAAAACGCTGGGCTGGACTGGGCTGGGTAAGGCAGGGCAGGGCAGGGCAGACTCCTCTGCAGCCTTTCTTCCTTTCCTTGACTTTGACTGTTACCCTGAGCGTGGAGCCACAGGAAGGTTTGAACAGAGGAGGGAGGAATGTGATCTGACTCAGTCATTCATTCACAGGCTCCCTCCAGCTTCTCCTGGGAAAGAGAAGGGGGTGGGAGGGGGAGCTGGGAGACAGTGGGGAACTGCTGCAATGGCCCAAGGGAAGGCGAGGCGAGGGTAGACAGAACCTGGGTGGCGCAGTGGGGCAGGGGGAAGTGGGTGGGTTCTGTGTATTCTTTCAAGATGGAATGACAGAATTTCCTGAAGAACTGGATGGGGTTGTGAAGACAAAGAGGCATTAAGGATGACTGCAAGGTCTGTAGCCTCAGCAACTGCAAGGCTGGAGGTGCACGAATTGAAGAGGGATGACTGTGGGATGGGATGACCAAGCTTGGGGGGAAGATCAGGAACTCTATTTTGGATATTTATTATTATTATTATCTGAGATGGAGTTTCGCTCTTGTTGCCCAAGCTGGAGTACAATGGTGCAATCTTGGCTCACCACAACCTCCGTCTCCCAGGTTCAAGCTATTCTCCTGCCTCAGCCTCCTGAGTAGCTGGGATTACAGGCATGTGCCACTATGCCTGGCTAATTTTGTATTTTTAGTAGAGACGGAATTGTTGGCCCGGCTGGTCTTGAACTCCTGACCTGGGGTGATCCGCCCACTTCGGCCTCCCAAAGTGCTGGGATTACAGGCGTGAGCCACCACACCTGGCCGGATATTTATTTATTTATTTTTATTTTTATTTTAGACGGAGTCTTGCTCTGTCGCCCAGGCTGGAGTACAGTGGCGCGATCTCGGCTCACTGCAGCCTCTGCCTCCCGAGTTCCAGTGATTCCCCTACCTCAGCCTCCTGGGTAGCTGGGATTACAGGTGCATGCCACCACGCCCGGCTAATTTTTGTATTTTTAGTAGAGACGGGGTTTCACCATGTTGGCCAGGCTGGCCTCTAACTCCTGACCTCGTGATCTGCCTGCCTCGGCCTCCCAAAGTGCTGGGATTACAGGCATGAGCCACTGCGCCCAGCCATTTATTTTTAATGTAAACATTTTTTTGTAGAGATGAGATCTTGTTATGTTACCCAGTCTGGCCTCAAACTCTTGGGCTCAAGCACTCTTCCAGCCTTGACTCCCCAGAGTGCTGGGATTGCAAGAGTAAGCCACCAGTGCCTGGCTGAATATTTAAATTTAAGATACTTCCTGATGCAGTGGCTCGCACCTTTGTTTAAATGTCTGCCTTCTCCATGAAGCCTACCTGAGTAGTTTATTTGCATTCCAGCCCATGCTTGATTTTTCTCCAAATACTCAACACCTTGGAATATACAATACTACCTATTTTTTACTTTTATGTATATTTTTGAGACAGGATTTCGCTTCTGGAGTGCATTGGTGTGATCACAGCTCACTGCAGACTGGAACTCCTGGGCTCAAGTGATGTCCCTTCCTCAGCCTCCTGAGTAGCTGGGACTACAGGTGCACACAGCCATGCCCAGTGAATTTTTACATTTCTTGTAGAGACAGGTTCTTGTTATGTTGCCTAGGCTGGCCTTGAACTCTTGGGCTCAAGCCATCCTCCCGCCTCAGCCTCCCAAAGTGCTGGGATTACAGGTGTGAGCCACTGTGCCTGTCCACATATTTTTTAAAATTTTGAGTGTTGAGGCCAGGCGCAGTGGCTCATGCCTGTAAGCCCAGCACTTTGGGAGGCTGAGGTGGGCGGATCACCTGAGGTCGGGAGTTTGAGACCAGCCTGACCAACATGGAGAAACCCCGTCTCTACTAAAAATACAAAATTAGCCAGGAGTGGTGGCACATGCCTGTGATCCCAGCTACTCGGGAGGCTGAGGCAGGAGAATAGCTTGAACCTGGGAGGCGGAGGTTGCAGTGAGCCCAGATCACGCCATTGCACTCCAGCCTGGGCAACGAGAGCGAAACTCCGTCTCAAAAAAAAAAAATTTGTGTGTTGGTTGGGTGCGGTGGCTCACGCCTGTAATTCCAGCACTTTGGGAGGCTGAGGCGGGAGGATCGCTTGAGCTCAAGAGTTCAAGACCAGCCTGGCCAACATGGTGAAACCCCGTCTCTACTAAAAAAATACAAAAATTAGCCGGGTGTGGTGGAGCATGCCTGTGTTCCCAGCTACTCGGGAGGCTGAGGCAGGAGAATTGCTTGAATCCGGGAGGCGGAGGTTGCAGTGAGCCGAGATCGCGCCACTGCACTCCAGCCTGGGAGACACAGCGAGACTCCGTCTCAAAAAATAATAAAAATAAAAGTAGATTTGTGTGTATGTGGCTTCCTTTACTAGAAGGTAGTTTCATGAAAGTTGGGATTTTTTTCTGTTTTTAGTGCCTGCGTAAAACATAGTCTGGCACAGAGTAGGTGTTCAATAAATATTTGTTGAATTTGTGTCGCTGAATGGGAACCCGGTGCAGTGCATTCCAAGCCTGAGCTGGTTCAGGTCCGATGGCGGGGCCTGCCCTTATGAATCATTCATGATCTGGCCCCGCCCATACGCGAACGACGCGCGCGTTCACGCGGGAGAGGGGGCGCGGCTCGCCCCCGGGCTGAGTCGGGCGGCAAGGAAGCGGGACTCTGCGCAGGCGCCAAGCTCCCGAGCGCGGCCTTGGTGCCTTTTCTGGTTTGGCAGGCGCGCGCGCGCGGGAGGGCGGCAACCTCGGCGCTGTGCGCAGGCGCGGCGGGCAGTGCGCAGGCGCGGGCGGAGGGCGGGCTGAAGCAGCTGAAGCGGCGGTAGCGGCGGCGGCTCGGGCAGAGGGGCGGGAGCTGAGGCGGGAGCGAACAGGCTGGTGGGCGAGCGAGAGGCGGCGGAATGGTGGACTACCACGCGGCGAACCAGTCGTACCAGTACGGCCCCAGCAGCGCGGGCAATGGCGCTGGCGGCGGGGGCAGCATGGGCGACTACATGGCCCAGGAGGACGACTGGGACCGGGACCTGCTGCTGGACCCGGCCTGGGAGAAGCAGCAGCGCAAGGTACGCGGCCCGCGGGCCGGACGGGCTGGAGGGGCTTTTCTGAGGGTGCCCGGGGAGGGGTGGGAGGTCCTGAAAGGTAACTGGAGCGTCTGTGATGGGAACGGGGGGGTCCCGAGAAGGAATTGGCGGGTCCGGGAAGGGAATTGGAGTCCTGAGGAGGAATCGCCGAGCTAGAGGAAGGAATTGGGAATCTGAAAAGAGAATTGGCGGCTGGGTGGGGAATATGGGAGTCAAATAAAAGGAATCGGGAAGGCTGATGAAGGATTTGGAGGGTCTGGGCGTGCCATTAGGGGAAACCGAGGAGATGACTGGGCAGGCTGAAATGGAACTGGGATCCGAGGCGGGCTTGAAGGGTCGGAGCATGGGTTGGGGGTGCTGGGAGGAGAATCAGGGGAGGCTGGGAAGGGAATTTCTGGGTCTGGGAAGTGTGAGGAGGAGCTTGAGTGTGGAGGGGTTGGTTATTTGGAGAGCAGAAAGATCTGAAGGAGACTGGAATTGGGGGAGCCTCAGGTTGGGGGAGTTCTAAAGGGGATGAAGCATCAAGTGTGAGGATGGAGTGGAGATTGTGGGGTCTGAAGACGGGTGGGAAGACTAGGGAGGCTGGGAAGATGAAAACAGGGGCTAAGGGTAGAATTGAGCATGAAAAGACATGGGCTTAGGGTGTGAGGAGGGTAGAGGTGCCAGGACTGGGGGTCTGAGGAGGGTGGGGTGCGGAAGGAAGAAGTTAAGGGGCCCGTGAATCAGACGTTTTTGAAGGGGGTGAGATTTATTTGTGGTGCCCTGTTCCAAAGGGGAGAAGATTAAGAGATAGGAGGAATAATAAGAGGAATTGATGAGGGATGGAGAAGCCGGAGTAGAGGGGATACGGAGAGTGGGGATAATTTGGGGAGGGGTTTCTAAAGAATTGATGGGAAGCTGAAAAGCTAAAGCGTTGGAGAGAATGAGGAAGTGTAGAGGGAGAAGGTGAGATCGGTGGGAGGGAGGGTGAGCTGGAATGGTGGATAATGGGAGGGAGGTTCGTTTAGGAAAATGAAAGTCTCATTAGAAAGGGAATGCGTAATGGATAGACTGAGAAAGGAATTTGAGGAGGGGGTGCTGGCTCCTGGAGGTGCAGTCCCGGGACTGGAGAACGTGTGTGTGTGTCGTGCAGGCAGAATGAGTTTGGGGAGGAAGCGTTGAGAGTGTCCAGGAAGAATTGTGTCTTTTTTGGAGAGACCGGAGGTAGGTGAAGGGATCCTGAAGCAGAGACTGTGTTCAGGTGGCACTGTTTTTTTGGGGGGCGGGGGGGGGCAACTTGGTAGGGCCCCACAGCAGTGAAAAGGTGATGAGAAGTGGAGTGGGATCCCGAGCGAGGTGTCAGTGTCTGTTGGAGGGGGGGGATAAATCCAGTGTGGTTGAGGGGGGAGCTCTGAGTGTGTGCAGGAAGAGCTAAAGAAAGGAGCGTGGTGAGTGGGTGTGTGTGGGGGGAAGGGGTTGTTCAGAAGTTTTGTGCGTGAAATGGGTGGGAGGTACTTGAAGTTGGAAGCATTTCGTGGGATCTGGAGATCTGGATTTTCTTTCCAGATTTGTTACTGATTCGCTCTGTGGCCTTGGACAAGACCCTTGAACTCTCCGGGCAGTTTTGTTATCTGCAAAATGCAAAGGGATCCGAGGGGTCCTTGCGGTGATTCTGTTAATAAAGAGGGATGTGTGTAGAGTTGGGACTTTGGACAGGGCTCTGAAGGTTTGGGAGAGTGGGTTTGGTGGAGATTTTTCAGGAACAGACTACAGGGCTTTGAGTGGTGACCTGGCAGAGTGGGGAGTGACTGGAAGCCTCTCGAGGGCGTGAGTTGGTGGCCAGGAGCTTGGCACAGGCAGCCTAGCCCAGGCTGGAGGGGAAAGGGTGGGAAGGGTGGAAGGAGCAGCTGTTCCAAGGCAGCCTGAGGTGGGGCCGCGCATAACCTTGGGTCCATTACCAGCGTTGCTTGAATTTCCTCATCAGTAGTAACTGAGGGGCATGGCAGTGGCTTGGTGGGAGGGGTGTCCTTATCCGTGGCCCCACCTACTGCAGGATGGACAGGTTGCGATAGTTGGCATAAATTCACTTTTTGAGGGGAAGGTGAGATCTGTTCTGGAGTCTCAACAATAATTTATTGCCTGAGGCAGTGCCAGGTTGGAAAAGGTTGCCAAGAGACCTGGAAAGTTGGGAGGGAGCAGGGGCCACAGTGGTGGTTTTGAGAATGTCTAGGCTTTGTCTTCTGCAGCTGAAGGTGCTGGAGAAAATAAACCCCTCCCCCTTTTTTCTCAGGTGATAGGGGTGGGGGACCTTCCTTTTCTCTCCCTTCCTGTCTTCTGCCACTCCCCAAGTGACTACTTTTGCGAGCCGGGTTTCACTCCCTCCCGAGAGTTAGGGTGTGGGCTTTGTTCGTGGTTATACTGTCCCTTGCCTACAGGGTGAGGCTGGGGCACCATTCAGGCCCTGGGTGGAAACCAGGACTCCCCAGAACCTCCAGGTCTTGCTGCCATGTGTCATTCTCTTACCTCCCAGCTCCCTTCCTCTGGGGCCGGGCAGGTTTGAGGGGAAAGGGTGGCTCACAGAGTCCGCTAATACCATCTGCTTTCCTGTCTCAGCCCTAGTACCTCCTGCTTTACACCTCCTCCAGCAAATATTTACCCTTAGCTGCTCTGTGGGGGAAACTACTGCTTCACCTCTGTGCCCTTTCCTGTTATGGGGTAGGGATTCTTTATGAAATGGGGGAAGGAGTAATGGAAAGGAATACACCAATCTGTGTGGCTCTCTACCTTCCTACTAAGAAACATCCCCGCACTCCCAGGCTGGCTGGGTTGTTTGTTTGTTTGTTTGTTTGTTTGTTTTTGGAGACGGAGTTTTGCTCTTGTTGCCCGGGCATGATCTTGGCTCACCGCAACCTCCGTCTCCCGGGTTCAAGCGATTCTCCTGCCTCAGCCTCCCGAGTAGCTGGGAATACAGGCATGCGCCACCACGCCTGGCTTTTTGTATTTTTAGTAGAGACGGGGTTTCTCCATGTTGGTCGGGCTGGTCTCAAACTCCCGACCCCAGGAGATCCGCCCGCCTCGGTCTCCCAAAGTGCTGGGATTACAGGAGTGAGCCACTGCACCCAGACTGGCTGGGTTTTTTCTACATTGCAGTGTTGCTTTAGTGAATGACAGATTGCCCTTCTTGCCTCTCCAAGGCTGAGCCACTGGGCACGGGAAGAATGACAGTCCTGGGGGTTCTGTACATGCATACTCCAAAAAAATATGCATCCAGAACAGCTGTAGGCCCTCAAAGTGGGTAGAATTGAATTCTTCTAGGAATTAAGCAAGAGTTGGCCCAAATCAGAGGGGACATGTGTCTCACTTCTGCTTGGAAGCCCTTTGCTCTGACTTCTAGGGACCCCTGTAACCCGTAAGTAGGTTATGCAACGGTTTTTACATGAGAGGGCCATGAGTGTTCTCCTGGCGGGATGGAGAAGCATTGTTCTGGTCTTTGAGCAAATTCTTGAGCAATTACAGTTCTGGGCCACAGTTCCCTCTCCCAATTTCTAAAAGTGGCCTGGGTAACCTCATCACCCTCTGTTGTCCTGGAAGGGTGAGATCTCTTGAAGGTTATGCCAAATCTCATTACAGCAAGAAGAAATGCCTCACTTGCTAAGTTTTCGTGTTCATTGAAACATCACTATTTCAGGGGCCTCAGTGTTTCAACCCTGACCGTTGGCTTTTTTTTTGGAGACGGAGTTTTGCTCTTGTTGCCCATGTGGCTGTATTAGGTATGAGTTAATTATTTGAAAGTTTTTGTTTGTTTTTTGTATTTGTTTTTTTGTTTTGTTTTGGTTTTTTTTTTTTGAGACAGAGCCTCACTCTGTCACCAGGCTGGAGTGCAGTGGTGTGATCTTGGCTCACCACAACCTCTTCCTTCCAGGTTCAAGCAATTCTCCTGCCTCAGCCTCCTGAGTAGCTGGGACTACAGGCGTGTGCTACCGTGCCTGGCTAATTTTTGTGTTTTTAGTAGAGACAGAGTTTCACCATGTTGGCCAGGCTGGTCTCAAACTCCTGACCCCAAGTGGTCCGCCTGCCTCGGCCCCCCAAAGTGCTGCGATTACAGGCGTGAGCCACTGTGCCCTGCCTTGTTTTTCTTAAAGTAGATCTTTTTTTCTTTTTAAAGGCTGATAATGGAGGCCCCAAAGTAGCCATCTGTTACTTTGTTCCATTACTCTAATTGCTTGCCTCTTAGGATCTGGCTAGGACTAACAGTTTTCAAAATTGAGTAACACACTTAACAAACAAAAAAAAGGAACCAAACTCAAACTCAACTGTTATCTAGAAAAAAGACTGTGTAAATATGTGTGAGAGGCAAGTATACTCTGTTTGCCCTCTTGTAAGAGGGATAGGGGAGGCCACTCAGCTGCTAGCACTCTGTTCTCTCCCCTCATCCTCTCCAGAATGTATTTTAGAACTTGACTCTTCTAATGACTGAAGAAAAGGTGGGGTATGGGAAGATGGCCTGGGACTGCAGGGTCACTCACACTCACCTGGCTAAGAGTTGAGATCTGGCTGGTGCCCTGGAGTGGCACCTGCCACTCACCTAATCCTAGGCAATCCAGGGTGTGGGCCCAGGATTGCCCTCTGCCTTTTGAAACACCCTCCCTGGTTCCGGCTTCTAAGACCAACAGGGAGGCTACTTTGGCGGCAGGGAGCTGACTCACCCTCCAGTTGGAACTGGTGCTAAAAGCCTCCATTTAACGGCAGCCGACTGCTTGGCCCCAAGTGGGCTGCCTTGTGGGGGGGAAAGTTCAGCGGAAAGTGTTGGAGGAAGCAGGGTGGTGTGTGAATATCCAAGTAGTGCTGGTGCTATTAAGCTCTGACACAGTCAGGGAGGTCAGTTAAAATGTGGTCTTATGGCCGGGCGCAGTGGCTCGCGCCTGTAATCCCAGCACTTTGGGAGGCTGAGGTGGGCAGATCACCTGAGGTCAGCAGATCACCTGAGGTCAGGAGTTCGAGACCAGCCTGGCCAACATGGTGAAACCCCGTCTCTACCAATAATACAAAAATTAACTGGGCATGGTGGCAGGTGCCTGTAATCCCAGCTACTTGGGAGGCTGAGGCAGGAGAATCGCTTGAACCTGAGAGGCGGAGGTTGCAGTGAGCCAAGATCGCGCTACTGCACTCCCGCCTGAGTGACAGAACAAGACTCCATCTCAAAAAAAAAAAAAAAAAAAAAAAATCAGATGACAGAGGGGAGCGGGGACAAGTTTTAAGTCTAAGCCTCCTGGGTGGGGAGTTCTGCTGTTTCAACATATGCTCCAGTCATGGCAGACTTTGGCCAGACAGCGCCCTTTTTCAGAGTGAACTGAGTGTGTAGCACAAGTTATCTGCCAGTGCTAGTTAGCAAACAGAATGGAGCCAAAAAAGAATTGATTTGGGAAGGCCCAAGGAATTTGAAACTGTTGAGATGAACACTTTCCGCTTTTGCTACACTGATTTATGTTGTGCTGGGAATTGTACAAGCCTTTGACCAGATCTTAGGGTTGTTTTAAAAAAAAAAAAAAAAAAAAAAAGATTCCCTTGCTGCTGCTTTTACTTTTTTGAAGGGCAGAAGGGAAGGGCAAATATAATTAGTGAACAGCTGTTTGCTCTAGTATCACTTGCTCGTTCGGGTTTTCTGAATAGCTGAAATATCAACATGTTTATCTCTTCCCTTGCCTTAGTATATCCTAGAGCAGTGTTTTCCCCGGCTTTATCTTTATTCCTTCATTTAATGAACTCCGTGTTTTCGTCACTCACATTTTGTTCCCTTCCCTCAGTTTCTTTCCTTTGCCTTCATTTATGTATTTAGTTTACAGAATAACAAAAGCACTCGTGTTACCTTTAAACAAGGTAAAACTTAAACAGTTTTTTCCTCCGTTTCTTTTTTTATGGAAATAAGAGGCAAGTGATAGCAAGTGGGTAATTCAATGGCAGTGGTAACTGAAGCACTGACCTGTTACAAGAGAGACGGAAGCTTCTACTTGAGCAGATACAAATACTGTCATCCCTGGAGATTTGAAAGAAGTCTTTCTATCACTGGGTAGTTTGAGAGCTCATTAGTCTTCTTTAGAATGGGTTTAAACTTGGAAACATCAAAGCAAGTTACAAGGAAACTTAGTTTTACAGTGTTGGCAGCCTAGGCGCCAGAATTTGTTATAAAGTGTCTGAAAGTGGCACAGGTATCACTTAACTTTTCTTCAAGAAGGTCTATGAGTTACATTTTACTCAGTATCCCAGGCATCAAGGAGTGTAACTTTCAATGAATCAAAGAGAAACAGAATCATTTTAAATTCCAGCCTCTGTTTAAAGAAGGATCTTATGAAGGGGAGAAATTAACCACCTGACCCAGGGAAGGATCCCGCCTCCTCCAGAAAGTGAAATTGCTGGGTGTGGTGGCTCACGCCTGTAATCCCAGCACTTTGGGAGGTCGAGGTAGGTGGATCACATGAGGTCAGGACTTCAAGACCAGCCTGGCGAACATGGTGAAACCCCATCTCTACTAAAATGCAAAAAATTAGCCGGGCACGGTGGTGCACCCCTGTAATCCCAGCTACTGGGGAGGCTGAGGCAGGATAATCACTCAAACCTGGAAGGTGGAGGTTGCAGTCAGCTGAGATCACACCACTGCACTCCAGCCTGGACAACAGAGTAAGGCTCCGTCTCAAAAAAAAGAAAAAGAAAAGGAGTTAAATCTTTGCATATATTTAACTGGCAAGAGCATCCTTACATCAGTGCATGGGGAGTTTTATCCAAGTAGCAGTTTCCCTGGGATTATAAAAATCCCCGAGGCATTTGTCTTGGTGTTGTGCCTTTTTTTGGTTGTGTTTTTTCACGTCCCTCCCCTCCCCTTTCTCCATAAACAAGAGAGGCATTAACTTGGAATGTCCGTGGAAAGTCTTAGAAGCTGATTGGTGTAATTTGCCTGCCTTCCCTTTAGTTTGAACAGCGTTTACTCTGGAAGAGGTCAGTGGCCTTTTTCTTGGTTGTGATTTATGCAAGTATTATGTGAAGGCGAGTGGAGTGAGTTTACGTGGGATTTGCTGTTTGCCACCTGTTGTTGTGCTGGCTCCTTCCTTCCTGGGATGAGTTCCATTCTCTCCCCCTCCCCCAGGAGTGAGGCTCCCCAGCCAGAGCAGTCCCCCTGTGCTTATCCCCTTCCTTCGTAAACTACAGCCATTTGTGATTTTCCATAACCACTTTTATAGACACATAATAATTTCCTTTGAATCAGTTTGCATTTTAAATTAAGTTTTGAAAGGAAAACTGTCAAGAGTATGGCAACTGGAAAACCCAGCTCCCCTGGCCATAAATATAATAGAAGGAAACTGCAAAAATAAACACATTGAAAACAAAACAGTGTTGTTTCCAGGTGGTTACCACTCGGGCTGAAGGCCCCCCAGGCTTGAGGCCTGCTCCCTTTGTTAGAAAGGGATTGGCAAGTGTTGGTGAGGTGTTAAAGACCCGCCAGCACCAAGCAGAGACTTTCTCTTTGAAGTCATCAGGTTTACAAGAGAATCAAAGGAAATAACTTTCTCAATGTGATTCAGGGTTTAATGTAAGGTGTAGATAATCCTTAAAATTTTCCATGTGTGTATGTCACACTTGGGAAAAAAACTTGATCTTATCTGGTCGAGGTGGGCAGGGCAGCACCTTGTCCAGGAGCACACAGCCCCTCTTGGCTCTGTGTGTCATCCGGCCATACTAGACTCGAACATATGGCTCATGACTGGATGATGCTTGATTCATCTTCAGTTTCAAGTGTTAGTGCTTTTGAGGTTTTGTAAGAAACCAGGACACATTGAAAATACAGTCATTTCTCAGTATCTGTGGGGGATTGGTTCCAGGAACCCCCTTATATACCAAAATCCACAGATGCTCAAGTTCCTTATGTAAGATAAAACGATGTGTAATTTGCATTTTAACTATGCACATCCTCCTGAATACTTTAAATCATCTCTAGATTACTTATAACCTAATGCTAAATGCTACGTAAATGGTTGTTACACTGTACTGTATAGGAAATAATGACAAAAATATGTACATGTTCAGTGCAGATGCAACCATTCATTTTTTTTCTTCCAGTATTTTCGATCCATTGTTGGTTGAATTCACAGATAGAGAACCCATGGATACAGAGGGCTAACTGTAAGAAATGTGGGTTTATCATTTGTTCCTCACACAACTTTTTTCTTTATTCCTTTTTCTTGCCTTTGTTCCTTTTTTTTTGAGACAGGGTGTCACTCTTTTTACCAAGGCTGGAGTGCAGTGGAACAATCTTGGCTCACTGCAGCTTTGACCTCGGGCTCAAGCCATCCCCCCACCTCAGCTTCCCAAGTAGCTGGGACTAGAGGTGCACACCACCACGCCTGACTGATTTTTGTGTTTTTGTAGAGATGGGGTTTTGCTGTGTTGCCCAGTCTGGTCTCGGCCTCCCAAAGTCTTGGGATTACAGGTGTGAGTCACCACGCCCAGCCAACTTTTTCTCTTAAGGCTCCAGTTTTCTTCTTAGAGTTGGGCCCCTCCCACGAAGAAAGCACACTGCCACCCCTTCAGCGGATCGGATTTGAACCCTACATTCTGAAAGGAAAGCAGTGCCCTCCTGCTGAGTTAACAAGGCTTATTTAAATGTTTTTCTTCCAAATATCAGAGCAGAACAGATTCTTTGTCTTCCAGTGGAACTATCCACATGGGGCAGAAGTAGTTGGAAGCGGCAGTTACTACCCTGCAGAACACAATGAAGTCATCTTGGGAAATATCGTGGATGGTGTTGCAATGATTGAATGGGATGCTAGAACACCAGCAATACAATAGCATTTGTGTCTTCAGCTTCAGGCAGGAATAAAGAAGACTTTGTGGTTTGTTTTATGTTTTTTAAAGTTTCCCCCCCAAAGGTGTGGGGCTGAGTGATGTCTGTCACTAGCTTTCTAGTGGGTTTTTCTTTTCATCTTTTCCCCTCCCTGATGTCTTTTGAGAGTGGGTGGAAGCCACAGTCTAGGTGGATCAGAGGAAGCACAGAAGGCAGGCAGTATACCCCACTTTGTGTTCTCCATGTCTGAAGGGAACACATTTGGTTTTTGTTCTGTTTTGATTTTTTAGAGACAGGGTTTCACTGTCACCCAGGCTGGAGTGCAGTGGCCTAATCATAACTCACTGCAGCCTTGAACTCTTGGGCTCAAGGGATCTTTCAGCCTCAGCCTCCCTAGTAGCTGGGATTATGTGTGCACCACCATGGCCAGCTAATTTTAATTTTTTTTTTTTTTTTTTTTTTTTTGAGATGGAGTCTCACTCTGTCACCCAGGCTGGAGTGCAGTAGCACGATCTCAGCTCACTGCAACCTCTGCCTCCCCGGTTCAAGTGATTCTGCCGCCTCAGCTTCCCAAGTAGCTGGGATTACAGGCGCGCGCCACGACGCCCAGCTAATTTTTGTATTTTTAGTAGAGACAGGGTTTCACCATGTTGGCCAGGCTGGTCTTGAGCTCCTGACCTTAAGCGATCCACCCACGTTGGCCCAACAAAGTGCTGGGGTTACAGGCATGAGCCACTGCGCCCGAACTAATTTTTAAATTTTTTGTAGAGACTGGGTCTCACTATGTTGCCCAGGCTTTTAATCTGCAAAAAGCCCAAGATAAAGAGTTTTAATATCTTACCTCCTGAGTAGTAATGACAGATTCCATTTCTAATAATGTCTTAATTACAGCTATACAGATTGAGGGGACTGCAGGAAGTGAAATAGATGCATTTCTTTTTTCTTTCTTTTCCTTTTTTAAATACACACTTCGTTTCAGTGGTGAAGGCCAGTTTGAGGTTAGGAGAGGCATCTTGGAAGGAAGCTCGCAGGTGGTTCGGCATCTGGACTTGCTGGGAAGTTGCCTGAGGGGGACGTCACAATAAGAGGACTGTGGGTCTACAGCCTGCCTTAGCAAAATGACAGGCCTTCTTTTACCAAGGCCAAGGGCAGTGGTGGAAGCTGACTTCAGTTGGTGTCATCAAGGCCTCAGTATGTGTAACGGTTAACAAATTACTATTCTATGATCAATCTCCATCTGGGTGTGAGTAAAAGGTATTTAGTTGCTATCACCATGGAAACCGAGTTGCTTACTTAACTGTTTTGGGGAGTGCCCTCATACCAGAGGCAGTGCTAATGGTGGAGTGTTAGGCCCCGGGCAGAAAAAAAGATCCTGTCACTTGGTATCACAGGAAAATACCTACAGGCACAGCAGCCTTGCCAGGTAGGGGATGAAGGCCCTCTGTCCTCGGGGCAGGAGTTGGGCCAGTTGATTGTGTTGATGAGGAGTGTGCATTTGTGCATGAGAGAGGGAGAAGAAAAAGGAGAGCACTCCATGAAAGCCGCTGCTGGCTTTGTAGCCTAGAAGAGTGCTTTTTTTCTCTAGGAGTTTGGAGTTGGAATCTCAGCTATGTGACTTCTTAATAATAGGACAAAATATGCCTGTATCTTTTGCCTACTTCCACAAACACTGATAAATTAAAAAGAACTCTAAAGTTTCCCACAAATCCCAAGCACAAGTAACTTTTTTTTAAAATCCACATCCTCCCTAATCCAAATCTAACAGCAAATCCTTTTCTCCCTGTCACTCCCTGCTTTTCTTTAAGAAAATGAGTACCTTGCCTTAAACTATATATTGGATGAAAATATTAAACACTTTCACAAAGTGCTTCTTTGGCTGTTACTGGTATGCCTTGCATTTGGAAGGGTCAGAGATTTGAAGACTTCTGTGATCTTCCAGTTCTGGCCTATGAAATACAGTCAGTTTCAAAATTCAAAATGTCTGGAAGAGCCAACTTGCCAGGCCGGTTCAAGGGCAGTCAGATGAATCGACCCTTCTTACAGGCTGTCTACGAACCAGTCATGATTCAGATATTCAAGTCCTGGAAGGTATCCAGATGGTAAACATCACCAGGATTGTGAGGCAGTTACTTTTTTTTTTGGATCGTTTGAGCTACACTGCCAAGACTGTGGTAGGACTTGTCTGTGTAAAACAGAAAGGGCTGTCTCTAGATGTCTTTTTCAAGGATGTCGGCTATAATCACCCGACACTGTGTCTCATGGTGGGGTGAGATGAAATACCTAGACCAGTTAGGGGAGGGCCTTCTTGACCATTTTTTGAACTAATTTTCCCTTTCCCTTTGTAACTTTTTTTTCTTCTTTTCTTTTCTTTTTTTTTTTTTTTTTGAGACGGAGTCTTACTCTGTCACCCAGGCTGGAGTGTAGTGGTGCAATCTCGGCTCATTGCAACCTCCGCATCCTGGGTTCAAGTGATTCTCCTGCCTTAGGCTCCCGAGTAGCTGGGACTACAGGCATGCATTCCACGCCCAGCTAGTTTTGGTATTTTTTAGGAGAGACGGAGTTTCACCATGTTGGCCAGGCTGGTCTCAAACCCTTGACCTCGTAATGCCCACCTAGGCCTCCCAAAGTGCTGGGATTACAGGTATGAGCCACCGCGCCCAGCCCCTTTGTAACTTTCATTAACACTGATGAGGCACAAGCCATAGGATAGAATTGAATCCATTGAGAGCTGTGAGCCAATTGAGGGATGATTGGTTAATAAATTGTGGCTTGAAGCTGTGGAAGGTAAGGGGTGACACTTGACTCCTACTAGCCTTGTAGAAACACCTCAGAGATTCACAGGAAGCAAACTTTGACCATAAAAATATAAGACTCACAGCGCACCGAGTTCTCTTAGCAGCTACCTTAGAGTTGAGAAAGTTTTGGGCCTCTTTAATAAACAAGCACAAAGCAGTTCTTGCCAAATACGGCCTGCTCTGGGGCCACAGGGTTAGCTTAGGAGACAACTTTCTTGCCTAAAAATAAATGCATGTTCCTATCAGACATTCCAAGCATAGTTTAAACATGAGACTTCTGAGCAGCAGCTCAGGCTCTGTGGGTTCAATTATGTCAGAGTATGGGCAGTGAGGGTCTTTGGGGAGTGTGCCCCCTTATTTGGGATTGGTTGTGGCCACCAAGGAAATCAGATGATCAAATGCAAAACTTCCTCCATCTTATTTCTATATGATCTTTTTTTTTTTTTTTTTTTTTGAGTTGGAGTCTCGCTCTGTTGCCCAGGCTGGAGTGCAGTGGCATGATCTCAGCTCACTGCAACCTCTGTCTCCCAGATTCAAGCTATTATTCTCCTGCCTCAGCCTTCCAAATAGCTGGGACTACAGGCGTGGCCATCATGTCCGGCTAATTTTTGTATTTTTAGTAGAGACAGAGTTTTGCCATGTTGGCCAGGCTGGTCTCTAACTCCTGACCTCAGGTGATCCACCCGCTTTGGCCTCCCAGAGTGCTGGGATTACAGGCATGGGCCACCGCCCCCAGCCTTATTTCTATACATTCTTGATCTATCACAGGCTGGTAGGGGAGACAGCATGCATATAAATAATGAACAAGGTAACTTCAGATAGGATTGTGTGCAATAAATTAAATAACAGCTAGCATTTTACCTTGTGCTAGACACTATTCTAAGTGCTTCCCATGGACTGACTGGTTTTTTTTTTTTTTTCTTTCCTTTGAGACTGAGTTTCGCTCTTGTTGCCCAGGCTGGAGTGCAATGGCGTGTTCTTGGCTCACTGCAACCTCCGTCTCCTGGGTTCAAGCAATTCTCCTGCCTCAGCCTCCCGAGTAGCTGGGATTACAGGCACGTGCCACCATGCCTGGCTAATTTTTGTATTTTTAGTAGAGACGGGGTTTCTCCTTGTTGGTCAGGCTGGCCGCGAACTCCCAACCTCAGGTGATCCACCCGCCTCAGCCACCCCAAGTGCTGGGATTACAGGCGCGAGCCACCATGCCCGACCCATGGACTCACTTGTATAATTTTGTGATGCAAGTGTTGTTACCCTTACATGCAGAAATGGATCCATGGGCCTTTAAGCCACTTGCCCCTGTGACAGTGCCAGGATTTGAATGTAGAAGTTGAGGCTTTCAAGTTTATGCTGTTATTTCTACACTACACTGAAGTCTAGTGATTGGGAATGGCTTTGCGAGCGGGTGGTGAGGGGAGGAGTGTGCAGTGCGGGTACTTTAGATGGAGAGGAAGGTCTCAAAGAGGTGGCGTTTCAGCTGTTCCTTAACGGATGAGAAAGAGAGAACCAAGAGAGCACCAGAGGAACGTGCTTCCAACAGAGAAAACCAAGCAAGGGGGCCCCCGAGGAGCCGAAAGGCCCAAGTGGTCAGAGCGGAGCCCGTGGAAGAGATGGGCACAGCCAGATTGCTTAGAGCTGTGTTGTTAGAAGTGCTGATGAGTCTACATTCAACTTGCGCCTGCAAACTCAGTCCCTCTTAGATGCCAGTAGGTCAGGAACCTCATGCTTCCAGGACTCTGGCGCTCCTACCCTTTCCTCCCAGGCCTCCTGGACAGGCCAAACCAGAACTGACTTCTAAAGTGGGAACCCCAAGATGGCAGAACATGAATCAGCCAAACAAAAGCTGCAGTTATCTCTGTGATGATTTCGGCAGTCTGCACCTGTATTTGATTAAAGCGTTGGTAACTTTGAATCTGGAGTTTTATGGCACTGTGTACTACTCATAATGGCTTTGTAGTGTGGCTCTCTTAGGGAGCTTAACTTTTACAACATGAACAAGTTCCAGCCTCCTTTGGTCCCATCAAGAGGCCATTTCTACCTGGTGGGATGCCACTTGCTTTACAAAGCATCTTTTGTAAAATGTTGAGTCTCCTTCTTTGAAGTTGGAAGCCAGGAAGCCTGATTTTTTTTCCAATAAGTATTGTAGAAGATGGCAGCCTGATTTATTTTTATTTATTAATTTTTTTTGAGACGGAGTCTCACTCTGTTGCCCAGGCTGGAGTGCAGTGGCACAATCTCGGCTCACTGCAAGCTCCACCTCCCAGGTTCACGCCATTCTCCTGCCTCAGCCTCCCGAGTAGCTGGGACTACAGGCGCCCGCCACCATGCCCGGCTAATTTTTTGTATTTTTTGTAGAGACGGGGTTTCACCGTGTTAACCAGGATGGTCTTGATCTCCTGACCTCGTGATCCGCCCGCCTCGGCTTCCCAAAGTGCTGGGATTACAGGCGTGAGTCACCGCGCCCGGCCTGGCAGCCTGATTTTTAAACTGGCTTTTCTCCTAGGTCCTTTCCTTCTCTATAAATCCCTCTTTCACTTAGTATTTCCTCCTTGTTTCCTTTGGTCAGTTGGAGTGAGGGTGGTTCTAGTTCAGAGAAAGAGACAGGCATACAGGCTGATTCAGTCTGAGGTGCTTAGCTTTCTGTACCTCACTGGAAACCAGTCCAGGAATATGATAGGTTTCAGTAGGTTTCATTGGACCCACAACTCCCCATTTGAAGGCAGAGCTTGTCAAACGAGTTATGTGGCTTTTACTCAAGGAGGGAGGAACAGCAACAGGGAGCTCCGGGCTATTGATAGACACTCCTGCCTCTGAACACACAGCACCCAGCAAGAAGTTACCTTCATGGGTTGTCTAGAGTGAACATGGGCTGGGATTCTCTCAGCCTTAGCACTGATGATTTGACAACAAAAATCGCCCCGTGGGTAGAGTATAACGGAGCAAATGAGTATGGTAGCCTGTGATGGTGCAGCCAGCCCAGCTGCTTCAGCTGGAAAGAAGATGGCGAGGTTTCCATTCTCCTGGCAGCATACCCATGTGAACTTGTTAAATCTTTTAAGTAGCTGTATAGGAGGGGAGATAAGTGTGTGTGTGTTTATTTTTATCCCCTTAAATACAAAAACAAAACTTCCACTTTATAAAATCAATTCAGAGTGGGAAGAGGTGCATGGCACATGGAAAATGTGTCAGATTAGGTTGAGTCCTACCCCACGTTTGGGACACAGCTGTAAGTTTCCATGGTGGGTGGCTTATTATGCATTTATGCTGAGCTGAACCTGCTCCAAGCTGCTGCAGATAGGAAAGTCTGTCTTGGAGGGGGAGCTGCCTCTTTCTATCACACTATAAAGACATAAAAGGTCCTTTGAAAGACTCCAGCAGTTACCACTTGGGTAACAGAATTAGGGGCTGCTGAGCAAAGTGGGTCTGTTTTTTTTTTCTTTTAAAGACAGAGTTTCCCTCTTGTTGTTCAGGAGTGGAGTGCAATGTCACAATCTTGGCTCACTGCAACTTCCGCCTCCTGGGTTCAAGTGATTCTTCTGCTTCAGCCTCCCAAGTAGCTGGGATTACAGGCACCCGCCACCACGCCTAGCTAGTTTTTTGTATTTTTAGTAGAGACGGGGTTTCATCATGTTGGCCGGGCTGGTTGTGAACTGCTGACCTCAGGTGATCCACCCGCCTCAGCCTCCCAAAGTGCTGGGATTACAGGTGTGAGCCACTGCACCCGGCCACATTTTATAGCCAACCGGCTTCTTGTGTAACATGAGTTGGGGCTTCTTGGGCCCCAGAGTCCAGCAATCAGGTAGAAATATGACCGCCATGGCCAGACAGCAGCCCTCGCTGGGCCCCTCTGCAGAGCAGAGCTCTGTGCCGAGCCTTTAGGGGTATGAGAGAAACCGGAGACCTGGTCCGTGCTCTCAAAGAGCTCGCGGTGTAGCTGGGGAGAGAGCAAGGCCACATGAGACCTCAGAAGGACACTAAACGGCACACCGACAAGCTCACAGCACTCTAGCTGTGTCCCGGGAGAGGAAAGGGGTGAATCAGGGCAGGTGGGGTCAGTCATGGAAACTTTCATAAAGGAGGTGAGTGTGCAGGAGGGGCGGGCCTTTGCCCCCGCTGCGGGCAGGTTGCCGAGGGCAAGTATTAGGGGGTCCGGCGTGCAATCGAACATTTCTTAGCTGCCTCTTTGGAGTGGCGCTACCAGTTCCTGTCCCCATGAGCATCGTCTTCGGGGAGCTGCTGGTTTGAAGGATGAGGTACCATGCTTATCTTGGCCATGTCTTAGAACCTGTGATAGCCAGACCTGTGGTTCTGGGTCCGTATCCATTCATGCGTCCTGTCACTGTCACAGATATCGTGAGTGGGCCAGACTCTTCTCCCCAGGTGGGAGGGGGTGCCTTCTGAGGCATATGTTTTCAGCCTGCTGATGGCCTCTTCAGAATTAGCACAGGTTTCGACAAAAAGAATGGAGAGACTCCCTTCTCATGTCCAAGGGTCTCCCCAAGCCCTGTGTCTCAGCCCCTCAGGGCGTGTGGTGCTGCACACTGCCGCCCAGATGACCACGCGCAGCCGGAACGGCCGCCCTGTATTGAGAAGTGGGATCGGCTCCCAGTCTGCTGGCGAGGCTGGGTTGCCACAGCTCCTCTGTTGCCCTGCAACGCGGGTGGCCTAGGAGTGTGCTGCCTTCAGTTTATTCCTGCCTGCCAAGCTACGCTTCCAGGTGCTATTCTTTTCTTTAAATAACTGCCTTAGTGCTGCTTGTGGAACTTAGCGTTCCCATCCCAGGAAATACTCCAGTGTTGTTTTTTTTTTTTTTAAACTCATTCAGATGCTCATGGCCCAATGTGTGACTTAAATACCGCAGTGCCCTTGATATTGCCTTCCCCACACCGACAAACCGAGTTGCATTCTGGTCCCACTGTGGGATAAGGTTAGGGTAGCGGCGCTTGCCTCTTTGTGTGGTTTCAGATGTGTTTCTCCCCACTTCAGATAACACATGACAGCTGTAATATAGCTCAGCTCGTGCAAGTAAGGTAGGGGCAGAAATCATCCAGGAGAACTCCAGCCTCCATCCTAAAGGATTAGACTGCCTAGCATCAGTAGGTTTACCATAGAAGGATTCAGTGGAGATAGCGAGGGTGGTGAGTGTTGCTGGATTGAGCCCGTCCCTGCAGCCTGGGCACAGGAGCACTGCAGTGCCATGAAGGAGAGGGCTGGGGGATATTAGCACAGCCGGTTCCTATTTCCTTTTCCACCTGGTTAAGACTTCCGGGGAGGCCCTGCCCAGTAGTCCTTATGAGATGCTGCCTTCCTCTTTTTTGAAAGGCATAGATGATAAGGAGGTGGACATGTTTTGAGAAGAGAACCTAGAGCTCATTACTTGTATTTGAGGCATGTATTGCTTCACTCCCACTTTGGGAGAGTTTTTTCTGGGGAAGTTAAAGGCTATTCAGGATCAGAGTTTCCTGCATGGTCCCAGGGGCTGGGAGGAGCCACCTGCTCAGCTGGTGGTTAGCTGATAGCACCCAGCCTACCCACCAAGATAGGAGGCAGCTCAGATGTCACTGGGATTCGCAGTACCACAGGCTGTCCCTGGGCCCAAGCAGTTAGCTAGCTGCACCCCGGGAGGGGGTGTTGAGAGCACTGAAGCTCCTGTGGGAGAGTGCCTTTGACATCCCCCACTCCCCACTGCCCAGAACTAGGAGGTAGTGAAAGGTGTCAGTGGCAAGAAGGCTGGGCCAGAGCATGGAGGGAGGCCAACCTGGGCTCCACACCCACCTCCTCCACCACCGGCTGGCTGTGCGACCCTGGGCAGGTGGCGGGGGTTAAGCCTCAGTGTCCTTCTTTGAAAAGGGGCATCATCCTATCCTCAGTTTGATTCTGAGGATTAGACGTGATAGTGTGCAGGAAGCACTCTGGTGCCTGGTACATTGTAAGTGCTCAATAAATGCAGCTTCCCAAAATGATTTCAATGGCACATGGTCCTGCATCCAGGTGGGATCTGCTACTTGAGTCTCCCCCTCAAAGGGGCCTGCTGAAATACGCAGCTCAGTGGGAAACCAAAACATACACCCCTTTCCTCCAGTGCTCCCCAGGAAGCGCCAAGTCCTGAGCCCAGCCAGCAACTTCGAAGAAGTGCCCTCCAACAAGTGGCAGTGGGCACTTGAGCAAGTGACTTAACGCAGCCCTCTCCCCAGCCCCTGCATCCATCTGGGCCTCATTATCTGGGAGGTGGCTTGTTTCAGAGTTACAGGCCCTGAACAATTTTGTGTTGGGATGTGCCATAGGCAGTGCCAGGAAGGTTCTTTCATGAGTAATTTAACTTGTTACTAAGTTTGCTATCAGCCGGGGGGCTCTTTCCCCAGGTTCCCTTCTTTCTCTGGGTCCCCTTCCCCCCAAAGCAAAGTCCAACTCAAGTTAGAAACATCCCACAGCCTGGAGTCAGGCTGCCCTCTCTTCAGTTGGTGTGTGATGTAGAAGCAGGAAGGGCTTCCCACTGATAACCCTAAAAATAACTGCCCAGAAATGCTGTCAGATGGGGCCAAGAGGTGCACAGGAGCCTGTGCCCAGCTGCCGACCTGGAACGTGGGACTTTCTAGAGGGCTTGGAGGAGCCCTGCCCCTTCCAGGCCTCTTCCCAACAGTGCTTCTCACGCCTGCTGCTCCATTCCCTTTTCCTCCTTCCTCCCGCGCCCCCCCCTTTCCTGGGGTCACTTCCTGATGCCATTCTTCAACTTCGCCCCTGTCCCCCCCAAAAGCAATCAAATCCACAACCTAATAAGGCAAAAGAATGAGGGGAATGTCCGCCTCCCAGCCTCTCCCCTAACAGGGTGCAGGCCTGAAGCAAATTTGGAAAATGTTACAACGGAGTGACAACCGATGGGGGCTGGGGGTGGGGCGGTGCAGCCTTGTTCAGGAGCTGCCCATTGTTGGCCTGAGGCAGGACCCTAAGGGAAGGCCACCCGGTTTGCGCTTTCCCGATCAGGCTGTTGACACCCTTCTAGCACAAAAAAATGTATGGAAAGTAACTGCCTGAGTCAGCTGCATCTCCAGTTGTGGGATCCACGTGCCAGGAGAACACGAAGTACACACAGGTCCGCAGTGGGAGCCTGCTTGGAGACACCTCCCCGCCATCACGGCTGGGACTGTGCATATCCAAACACTTCTTGCCTCTGAGATGAGCAGTTTTCTTCCCCTTGACTGTGCCAGGGTTCAATTAGCCTGGGCATTAATTAAAACTTGTCAACACTTAGAGTGGGGCCCCCAGAAATCTGTCACCCCTCCTAGATCATTATCCCAGGCTAATCAACCCTCTCTAAGGCAGTTTCCATTCTTGACTTAGTGGGAGGGAGGAACAAGCCCCTCGGTGCTGGGGAGCTCTGGGGGAGGTAGGGACTGACTGGGCCCAACCCACTTTGTTTTGGAAGGTCAAGCTTAGTAATTAACCTGAATGCTTGGGGGAGGGGGTGAAGGAGAAAGAACTGAGTCTAGGGATGTGCCAGGTCTTTCAAATTGCTAATTATCAGCGAGCATGAGGTCATCCGTAAATATATCTAATTCTTTAGCTTGTAATTAAGGTGCTCATTAAAAGTGCAGGGAAGTCTTGTTTTCCTAAAAGGGGAAAAAAACAACAACACAAAAAGTCTTTGTTTTGACCTGACACGATGGCTCAGAACAGGGGGAGGACTCAAGGCACAGGACTACTTTCCTGCCTTAAAGAGCCTTTACAGGAAATTCACTGCAAACAGTATTGGTGACCCTGCCAAGGAGGCAAACCTAGGGTGATGTCATTGTTCGAAGCTGTCACCGCCAAGCCTCTGGCCTTGGGGCGAGGAGAGTTGGTGGGATTAAAAAATGAGTGTGTGTATGCGTGTGTGTGTTTAGCAGTCTCTAAAGAGGCGAGTCAAGGGAAAATCCTAGCGGGAGAAAAATCACAAGGGGTGGGGGGTGTCTCAGAAATATTCTTAGCTGGGTTCAACTTTCCTCGTTTTTCTAAGTTTAAAAAATCTTCTCTTACTATTTTTGCTCATCAAAATGCTGCTGCTTTTTCAGAGACAGCCTTTTTTGAGCCATTCCCTATTTAGTGTTTTGGGTAATTGGCTGTTACAGTATGGAATTTGTGGCCCAAAGGCAGCGTGGTAAGTTAGACACTAGGTGCACGGTGCCCCATCGTTATGAAGTGTGGAAACTGAGATGCTGGACTAGTCTGATGTATCTGTTTCTTCCACCAAAAAAAAAAAAAAAAAAAAAACCATTTTGGAGAACTACCCAATGCCAGTGACTTGGCATCTCTAAGTCGCTAATCTTCCCATGTGCCTCCAGGAACCGTCTGGAGCGTCCCTGAAAAAAGGACAAGGTTTGTATCTTGTCATTTTTCCTCTGGCTGGAAGTCTAAGAGGTATAAACACAGTCTTAAAATGAAAGCAACAAAAATAAACTCAAAGCAGCCCTGCGTGAAGGCATTAATGCAAAATATGCAAGCTGGCTTCCTATTTATACGGCGGAAGGCAGTCAGAAGAGCCAGGCCTGGTTAAGGAAGGAGTTATGTCTCTGGAGGTGCCTGTTCCTTAGAATTACAAATAAACCCTGGGTGATTACTCAGATGAGGTTGTAATGTGGTGTCTCATTTCATGCTTTGCACAGTCCAGTTTCTTGATGGAACCAACGGCCTCTGAAATGCTAATGCAGGATCAGGATACAGTTAGAGTGCCCCCCTTCCTGTGCCCCTCCTAACATCCTAACAGCTTTAGAAGGAAGTTTGAAGATTAAACAGGAGAGCCATGTAAGTTTCCTGTGATCCTGGATCCTGTGATTTGTTAATATTCTTTCTCTTCAATCCACCTGACATTTACCCAGATACCATATTAGGCTTGGAGATACAACAAGGAAGAAAACCAACCCAACCCTGTCCTTAAAGAAAAGATGGACGATGAAGGGCCAGGCGCAGTGGCTCACTCCTGTAATCCCAGCACTTTGGGAGGCCAAGGCGCACAGATCACGAGGTCGGGAGTTTGAGACCATCCTGGCCAACATGGTGAAACCCTGTCTCTACTAAAATACAAAACATTAGCTGGGCATGGTGGTGCGCGCCTGTAGTCCCAGCTACTCAGGAGGCTGAGGCAGGGGAATTGCTTGAACCTGAGAGGCGGAGGTTGCAGTGAGCCGAGATCGTGCCACTGCACTCCAGCCTGGCAACAGAGTGAGACTCCATCGCAAAAAAAGAAAAAAGAAAAAAAGAAAAGATGGACAATGAATTGCATGATGGAAGTGAACAGAGTGTTAGGGCGATATGCAGATGTAAATGTGGTCTTGTTTTACTGCTCACTGACTTACTGAAGTAAACCCATTGACTTCGCCTTCATGGGTTTGAAAAGGGTTTTTCCAATGTGCTCTGTGTGTCTCGGAGCTCAGGTGTTCAGAGCTGCCTCCCTTATAAATCGACCTCCAGGAAAGTTGTGTGTTTGGTTCTTGGCGTATGGTTTCGTAGGCTCCCCAGGGCTGAGGAGTCACCGTGGGATCCAGCTTTTTCTTTTTCTTTTTTCGAGACAGTCTCTCCCTGTCGCCCAGGCTGAAATGCAGTGGTATGCACTTGGCTCACTGCAACCTCTGTCTCCTGGGTTCAAGCGATTCTCCTACCTCAGCCTCCCGAGTAGCTGGGATTACAGACGCCTGCCACCATGCCCAGCTAATTTTTGTATTTTTAGTAGAGACGGGGTTTCACCATGTTGGCCAGATTGGTCTCGAATTCCTGACCTCAGGTGATCCACTGCCTTGGCCTCCCAAAGTGCTGGGATTACAGGCGTGAGTCACCGCGCCCAGCCAAAATCCAGCTTTTTCTTAGTTCCTGGCTTGGGGCATGTTGGTGGAAAGGAATGACAGATTGAGGCAAGAAGGAGGCAAGAAGGATGCATCTCCTGGCCAAGGAAACTAGAGTTTGGAGGTGTCCCCTGTCAATGGCATCTGAAGAATTTCTACGTTGGAAAGGCGTAGGTGACCCAGTCTGGTTTGGAGTAGATGGGACTGGGTAGGGGACTAGTCTTGAAGCTGCAAGCATGCTGTTTTTACTTAGAGCACAGGTAGCTGGGGAGGAGATCACTGTGGTGTGGGTGGCAGAAGCCATCCCTAGCCATCACCTAGGAAGATGGTGGCCCTTGGGTTGCCCGAGCTGCTGCTTGTTTTAGTAGCTGCATTTGGTGCCACATTTTTGTGGTAACTGCCAGGAAGCGGAGCCCAGCGTGGCCTCAGGAAGTTGGTGAGGTTTGCATCACTTTTTAACAGGCTGGTAACAGTGCCGGAGCTGACACCCTCATGGTTGCAGCCCTGGGATTTTGTTATTTGGGGACACTTTGGAATATGTCACTCAGAATGCTGGCTCACCAGCTCCACAAGCAAAAGACTCCTTGGGTAGCTGGAAGCAAGCGTTGGGGGAAGGAGGGAGAGGCAATTGCAGTCCAGCCAAGAATCTCAAGGCTCAGTCTTCAATGTATGGAAACTTCAGTCCTTTTCTGTTCTTTAGTGGAAATAGCTGTTCACTCTTAGCGCCAATTGGAAAGTGTTGGCAGCTGAAGGGGGTCGTTCCTCAGGGGTCCCCAGAGCCAGTGTATCTGGTATTTCTAACATTTTCCTAGCCACCCCTTTCTCCTCCATATGCCCCTCCCAGCCCCACCATTCAGATAGGGTGGCTGGAAAGAACATCTCCTAGGTCCTCTAGGAAACTTGGTGTTTCCACTCAAGGGAGTTGGGGATCACATAACACCCTCCACTTCCACCTGGGATTTCAGGCCATCTGTGGGAGTGCAAGAGCATGGTGGGGTGGAGGTCACAGGAAGGTGGAAGCCAAGCCAGGGCAGCTCCACATGCAGCCCCCTTTCAGGAACAGCAAGGATAGGCCGGCCTGTATCTTGTTGCTCAGAGCAGGTGATCCTGTCATTTGGACCCTTGTGAGGAGAATGGATGTGAGTGTGCACCTGGTTCTCTTCTCCTGGGGCTGAGGGACTGTGGTCTTGGATTATCACATTGTAGGTGAGGTGACAAAATGGAGGGAAGTAGCCTGGGTGGGGACTGGGGTGGCCACTGCAGAGCTCCAGCTGATGGTGGCCAGGTGGGAATGGGGACCTGGGACTTCACGAAGCTGGAAATGGAGAGTTTTATGGGGCATTTCATTCAACTTAAAAACCTGGCCGGGTACAGTGGCTCACGCCTGTAATCCCAGGACTTTGGGAGGCTGAGGAGGGTGGATCACGAGGTCAGGAGATTGAGACCATCCTGGCCAACATGGTGAAACCCCATCTCTACTAAAAATACAAAAATTAGCTGAGCGTGGTGGCTTGTGCCTGTAATCCCAGCTACTCGGGAGGCTGAGGCAGGAGAATCCCTTGAACCAGGGCGTCGGAGGTTGCAGTGAGCTGAGATGTCGCCATTGCACTCCAGCCTGGTGACAGAGCGATACTCCAACTTAAAAAAACAAACAAACAAACAAACAAAACAAACCTGCAGGCCATACAAAATAGGGCCTATTGGGTGTGAAGAGCTACCCATTTGTGACCCCTAACCTTGCATGGTCTTGACCCTGTCTCTGCCTCTCCTCTAGTCTCCCCTTTCCTCTTGTCTGAATTGCTGCTGCTTAATCCTCTCACTAGGAGCGAGAAAATTGTACTTTGCCCCTTAGTGACAGCTCTGATAAAAGGTGGTTGAAGTGGATGGTAGTAAAAAGGGTTTGCTTTAGCTGTGGTTTTCCAGCCTCTGGACTCCTCCCCCTTTCCCATCACCATAGATAATTAAGAGTTGACTCCTCAAAATTCCTCCCACTATATTGCATATTTTTAGGCTTCAGGTTTTTGTGAACCAAAATAGTGGAAAGTTTTTTTGTTTGTTTGTTTTGGGTAGCCCAAAGCAACACTTTTCTACAGAGGCAGCCATTCTGCACGCACAATAACCTGGTGAACAATGCCAGCTTTCTATTAATCAATGAACTGCCAGTTCAGAATTTGTACCCATGTGGCAGATGGACAGAAATAGTTTCTTTAGGATTGATCCCTTAAATTTGACTTTGGGAAGATACTGGCAGTCCAGGTTTTGTGACAGAGATCCATCCTGAGATCTTTGTAAATGGAAAAGCCTGAATACAGCGTTTCTTATTGCTAGGAGAGTTGATGGATTTCAGGAAAATGGGATATAGTAGATGTGCAGTGAATTTGTTGACTTGGAAACAAATTTGGACACTTATCCCTGAAAACTTCAGGCCATTTTTTCCTAAACTCTAATTGAGTCCCTGTGATTGGAGTACTAGCCCCACAGTCCTTATCAAACTTCGCATTTGGAGCAGGCAGTCTGTCTGGGAAAAGCCAGGAAGCTCGCCATGAGGGCATCGCCCTCTGCTTTTAACTTTTTTAGGCTCTGTTACCTCTGCACTGGCTTGAGTATTTCCTGGCTCAATTGTTTCTCAGGCTGGCCTTGAGTCCTTAGATGTTATTTGTGTGCCTAGAAATAGCTGGAAGAAAAATGGTTGTAATGCTTTGCATTGCTCACTGCTCTCCATGGATGGAAATTCTGTGAGGGAAGGAGGGCTTTCCACCCAGAAAAAGAGCTGGGCAGCGTAGACTTCATTGTCCTGCTGGCCTGTCATGTTATTCTGCTATACTACAGCGATTAGAATGAGAGAGTTTCTCGCTGTCCCTGGGTGTGCCACCTAAGGTACATTAGGGTAGGGACGAACATGGCGGGAGTTCTTATAGTGGGCTTTCCTGCCAGACGTATGGCCCACACAGCAGTATTTCTTACATGTGGTTCTTTTTTTTGAGACAGGGTCTTGCTCTGTCGCCTAGGCTGGAGTACAGTGGCATGATATCGGCTTACTGCAACTTCCACCTCCCAGGTTCAAGCAATTCTCCTGCCTTAGCCTCCCGAGTAGCTGGGACCACAGATGCATGCCACCACACCTGGCTAATTTTTGTATTTTTAGTAGAGACGTGGTTTCTCCATGTTGGCCAGGCTGGTCTTGAACTCCTGACCTCAAGTGACCCACTCGCCTTGGCTTCCCAAAGTGTTGGGATTACAGGTGTGAGCTGCCACGCCCTGCCAAGGTTCTATTATTTGATCTATGTTCTTTGTTTGTTTGTTTGTTTGTTTTGAGATGGAGTTTCGCTCTTGTTGCCCAGGCTGGAGTGTAATGGCACGATCTCGGCTCACCACAACCTCTGTCTCCCGGGTTCAAGCAATTCTCCTGCCTCAGCCTCCTGAGTAGCTGGGATAACAGGCATGTGCCACCACACCCGGCTAATTTTGTATTTTTAGTAGAGACGGGGTTTCTCCATGTTGGTCAGGCTGGTCTCAAACTCCTGACCTCAAGTGATCCACCTGCCTTGGCCTCCCAAAGTGTTGGGATTACAGGCGTGAGCCACCATGCCCGGCCCCTGTAACCATTTTTAAGTGGTTGATCATCTCAGCATGATTGATGGAGATGATGGGGTTGGCCATCCATTCTTTTTTTTTTTTTTTTTTTGGAGACAGTCTCACTCTGTCTCCAAGGCTGGAGTGCAGTGGCACAATCTTGGCTCACTACAACCTCTGCCTCCTGGGTTCAAGCGATTCTCCTGCCTCAGCTTCCCAATTAGCTGAGATTACATGCATGCACCACCATGCCTGGCCAGTTTTTGTGTTTTTAATAGAGACAGGGTTTTATCATGTTGGCCAGGCTGGTCTCAAGCCCCTGACCTCAGGTGATCCCCCCACCTCAGCCTCCCAACGTGCTAGGATTACAGGCATGAGCCACCACACCCGGCCTATTCATCATTTATTGAGCATTTATTTATACCCACTATGTGCCGTAAACAAGGTGCTGAGTAATGAGATGTGAACAGAATAGTCCTTCTTCTTGTCCTCATGGAGCACACAGCCTAGTCGGGGACAACAGGCATTAAAAAATACCAACAATGAAAACCCAAGACATACATAGAGTGTTCCAAATTGTGGTTTTATTTTATTTATATATATATATTTATATATTTATATATATATTTATATATATTTATATATATTTATTTATCTATGTATAAATTTTTTTTTTTGTTTTTGAGATAGAGTCTCTATCACCCAGGCTGGAGTGCAGTAGCGTGATCTCAGCTCACTGCAACCTCTGCCTCCCAGGTTCAAGCAATTCTCTGCCTCAGCCTCCTGAGTAGCTGGGATTACAGGTGCCTGCCACCACGTCCGGCTAATTTTTGTATTTTTAGTAGAGACGGGATTTCACCATCTTGGCCAGGCTGCTCTTGAACTCCTGACCTTGTGATCTACCCGCCTCGGCCTCCCAAAGTGCTGGGATTACAGGCGTGAGCCACTGCGCCCGGTGTGATTATTTTTATGAAGGAAAAGACCAGAGTCCTTTAAGAGGGGACAGTGGGGGACTTGCAATAGATTGTGTGGGAGCTGTCAGGGGGAGACTTTCCGAGATGATGACAGTGAAGTGAGGCCTGGAGGGAGAGTTAGAGCCAACCTCAGAGAAGGGAACACTGTTCTAGGCAGGAGGACCCAGGGTTGTGGGAAGAGAGAAATAAAATGAGACCAAGACAGTGGGGAGAGCAGTGTGAGTTGAAGTTAGAGGGGTGACAGCAGCCAGAATGTGCCGGTAGCGAGGATCTTGGATTTTATTCTAGCTGCAATGAGAGCTTTGATTCTACAAATATTTATTGCGTGCTAGTCACTGTTTTAGGTACTGGGTGTACAACAGTGAAAAAAGAACTTCCCAGCCGAGTGGAATGCCGTGGAGCATATCTGTTTCGATGCTGGGACAGATCCCTAACACAGCTCATTAAAGCAGATAGCACCATTCCGTCTCTTTCTTCAGCTTCACTTTACGTCAGTCCCAGCATTTTTATCCCTACCCTTACAGATGAGAGAACTAAAGTTCAGAGAGGTGACGTGACTTGCCCCAGGCCCCTCAGTCAGTAAAAGACAGAACTGAGAATCCAACCAGACTCTTCCCTTTTTAGGTTATTTCTCTAACATTAGGGCCGAGTATCGATTCTCTTTACCTCTGACTTCGTGTCCCTGGTATTAAGACTCAGGGCTCACAGTGCCTCTTGGAATTCAGGCATATGGTGACATCAGAGTGCCTACCATTCAGGTCTTGGAGGATAGGGTATGGCGAAAGGAGAGAACTCGTGATATCGCTGATTCAGTAGCCCCGAGTTGTACGAGTCCTTGGGTGTTTCACCTTCACCCAGGCATCTGAGATTGGAGACAAGCATGTGGCTGAATGACGTATCTGGGGGAAGCTGTCTAAACAGCCGTGTGGAGTTGGAGAGTTGAATTAGCTCTGTGGCCAAACCTCTGGGCTCAGTCTGCCTATATATGGCTTGATCTCAAAGAACAGGTGATAGCAGTGGGAGTTGTTTTCTGTGTTGCTGGTGGGAGGTGCCCAGGCACATTCCTTTGTAGACAAGCACAAACTAGATATTTTTGAAATCGAAGGTCTGAAACCAGCCGAAGAATTAATCCTGGCCTGGAAAGCATATGGGAGAGTACAGCCAACCTGGCTTCGGTGTTGCTTTCTTGGTTTTGTTGCATTTTTGAGGTAGGGTCTTGCTCTGTCACCCAAGTGGGATCACAGTGGTACAATCATGGCTCATTGCAGCCTTAACCTCCTGGGCTCAAGTGATTCTCCTGCCTTATTTTTTGATTTTTTTGTAGAGGTGAGGTCTCACCATGTTGCCCAGGCTGGTCTTGAGCTCCTGGGCTCAAGTGATCCTCCACCTTGGTCTCCCAAAGTGTTAGGATTACAGGCGTGAGCCGCTGCCCCTGGTGACTTTGTTGCCTTTTAATAAGCCCAGAAATTTCTTTCAAGAGGGAGGATCTTTGTGAACATCTTGAGCCGCGTTCTTGATCGCTGGCTGTGGAAGCCTCCACCTATCAGGCTCAAGTCCATGTTGCTATCATGTGCACTTTGGCTGGTGAGGTGCTGAGCAGAGGTTTCAGCCTCTACCACAAGGTTTCCTGATGAAAGGTCAGCTGGGTGGGCCCAGCTTCTCCTTACCCAACCGAGAGGCCTCATAGAGCACAAGGCCTGGGTACGGAGGTTCCTGGGGCTCCTGCCATACCCAGCCAGGCCAAGCAGAGGGCCCCAGTGTGTTGTTGGGTGCTGAGAGGCTGCCCGCAGCTCTCGCCTGTGTTGGAAGCCTGTAGACTTGGCTTCTCCCAAACGTAAGCTGTGAAGCCATGGACTCAGATTCTCAGCCTGGCCCTGCTACTTACTGTGGGACCTTGGGCAAGGAAGTCTCCATTTTCTCTTTTACAAAATGGGGCCAATAATCTGACTACCACAGGGCTGTCAGGATGCAGTGGGATGGAGCCTTTATAGGGTCTTGTTCTGTGGGATCTGGAGTCCCATATAGGAGTTATTAGTTGAGGGACGAGGCATCTGGGAATCTTTATTCAACTAGGAAACTTCAGCCAAAGAACTAATGCCATAGAGATGTCTTATGGTGTCTGCATTTGAAGCCAGCGGTTCTTTGAAAATTTATCCTGAGTTCCAGAAAGCCAACTGCTAGATAAGTAAGCATTGAGCATTTAAGGGGTCCTGGAAGTAAGATTCCTGGAAAGAAGCAGCAATCTCTTACTCATGCCCGATTATCTCAGACACAGAGTGGTGGATGGAACCTTTGTGGTTTAGGGGCTGACTCTTGGTATTGCTGGATAAGGAATATGAGCCAGTAGAGACGAGTGTGTTGTATAGCAGTGTCCTGCGACTGGGCTGGAGACGTGGCTGAGGGAGGCCAGGGGGCCTCAGAGTGCACAGGAGGAGGCTTGCGGAGGTCTTTTGCATCCTGCAGAACACCACATGTGTCCTTCCCTCTGGGAAACCTCCCACCCGGGCAGGGCCTCTGGGGCCGGATGTGGAAGGTAAACAGGCTGCCTTTCTGCTCTCTACCACAGACAGGCCCGGAAAGGCCCGAGTAGGAGCTTTTCATCTCAGGAAGCCCTGAGGTCCCACGGCTTCTCCTGAAGCAGCCTCATTGTCCCTTTGTAAGAGCATGACCAGGTGCTCTAGCTCCTGGAGCACCAGTGGAGAACTAGAGTGGCCCAGGTGCTGATGCCAAGTTCGAGCAACAGCTCCTGGCGGGTTTCCCTGCATCCCCCCACTCACTCCCATCTATTCTTCACATAGGGGCCAAAGAACATCCTGCTTGACATCTTGATCAGTATCCCTTGCCCTCAGGATCAAACCTGCAAGTCCCCAAGGCCCTGCAGGATCTGTTTTCTCCTCTCTGTGCTCCGGGCACATGCCAGCTGCCTCTCTGCTCCATGCTCATTCCTGCCTCCTGAGGGCCTTCACACGGGGCCCTTGCCTCTGCCCCTTTCGCCTCAGCTCCCCACCTACCTCCTCCTCATTCTTCAGATGGCAGTTTATGCTTCACTATTTGTAGGGCCATCGCACCTGACACCTCCAGCCTAGGTTAGGAGCATGTCCATCACCTCTACTTCTCCTTTTAACTCCAACCATCCTTGGCTCTCCCTCTCGAGGGTCACGAGAGCAGAGAGAGAATCTATTTTGTTCACCACTGTGTCCCTACCATGTGGGACATTGTCAAGGCAAATGTAAGTGTGCACTAAATAAATATGTATTGAATGAATAGATAGCCAAACAGACAGAATGGATCTGCCACAACACAAACAGGATGCTTTTCAAGTGGGCAGAAGATGGAGACATCACTTGTCGAGACACTCAAACAAGTGGCTGGATGGATGAGTGGCAGATCCATTCTGTCTTTCTGCTTGGCTTTAGGAGTAGAGGGATCACCCATGGTCCATCCTCTGAGGACAAGGGTATCATGACCGCCCAGGCCCCACTCACCCCTGCCAGGCTCATTGCATCCCATCTAAAAGCTGACCCTACACTAAGCTGTGTGCTCTGGAAGGTCATAAGAAGTCCTCACCTGGGACACTTCTAG
This sequence comes from Pan troglodytes, assembly GCF_028858775.2. NCBI lineage: Eukaryota > Metazoa > Chordata > Mammalia > Primates > Hominidae > Pan > Pan troglodytes. The sequence goes on from NC_072418.2 coordinate 41,805,981, forward strand.
GCCCAGTAGTTCAGCCAGCTGTCCTGAGTTCTGCATCAGTCCCTGCTAGATATGAAACACAAACAGGATGCGATGCTTTTCTTTTTTTTCTTTTTCTTTTTTGAGACGGAGTCTCGCTGTGTTGCCCAGGCTGGAGTGCAGTGGGTGCAACCCCTACCTCCCGGGTTGAAGTGATTCTCCTGCCTCAGCCTCCCAAGTAGCTGGGATTACAGGTGCACACCACCATACCCGGCTAATTTTTGTATTTTTGGTAGAGACAATGTTTCACCATGTTGGCCAGGCTGGTCTCAAACTCCTGGCCTCAAGTCATCTGCCTGTCTCAGCCTCCCAAAGTGCTGGGATTACAGGTGTGAGCCACCGCGCCTGGCCAAACAGGATGCTTTGCAAGTAGGCAGAAGAGGGAGACATCACTGTCCCATGGAGAGGTGGGAAAATCATCGTTAGTACAGGATAATTCATCCTATTTTGTGCTCATGTTTACTGAGCTAGGATTGACCTGTGTCCGGGCAGCAGGGACACAGAGGTGAGTAAGACAAAGAGAAGGCCCTTGCCCTTAAAAATGATATGTGTGGCTAAAACGCTGTAGACCTTTTTGTTTTTTCCTTTTTGAGACTTCCTTTTTATACAGAAATTGCTACCTGCAGGTAAAATTAACTTACATCGTGAAAGCGACAGTAAAGTGTTTTGTTTCTAGGGATAGCTAAAGACCTAAGAACACAGCCCTGTGGTTTGACTGGCTGGCCACCTTCCTGCAGCTGGGTTTACTATGGTGCTGTGTTCTGGGACAGCCCACTCGTCTCTATTTATTGGGCTGAGCCTCGAGACCGGCAATACCAGGGAAGGAAGGGAAGTCTAGGCTGTCTTTGGTGGCCATTGTTATTTATGGGGCATCGGCAGAGAAGTCAGTACCATGGAAAATCTAGAGAAAGATAGAGGATACGCAGTGTGGTTGAGCAGAATCTGATAGCTCCCTGGCTCTCTCCGGGCCATGGGACCCAGGGCGACACAGCCACCCTTTTTCTCTCTGCTGTCTGGCTTGGGCTTGGGCTTTGTCTCCTGTGTCCCTCCACACCTTCTTCGCTGTCAGTGGTGACCAATCCCGTGGAATCAGCCACTGTGTGTTCCCCCAAGTCCTTGCCCCTGGGACCTCGCTCTGTTCGGAGACAAAACCCGGGACTGTTTCTCCTTTTAAATGCAACCTTGTTCCACAGAAGAGGAGAAAAGCAAGAAAGAGGTGGCTTGTTTATCTGATGGTAGTGGGGTGTGCTCTGATATGCCTTTGAAAGGGGCCCAGCTTTGCTTTGCCCAGCGGCCTTTGCAGGATAATGAGAGAAGGAAAACACAGGGAACTTAGTGGGAATTTGAAACTGGAGTGTGGGAGTGGGAAAGTTCAGCTTTTACCTTGGAGCAATCCAGTCTTTCTCCTGTAGGAAAACAGAATGGTGCTGTATGGCCTCCAAGCTGGGTTACATCCTGGGAAAAAGACACGTGCTTGGCTATTGGCCTGGGCGCAGTTTATGTGTAAGCCTTTCCTTGTGGATTCCATTTTCTTATTTCCCAAATACTTCTCAGCCCCACAAGTCCACTGAGTCTTCTGTCTCCAGAGACTGCCTGGTTTCCATCCCCGAGGGCATCTGCGCAGCATCACTTACCATGGTGTACTGTGCACCTCCAGTGTGCCCGGCACTGTGTCAGGAGCTGGGGATACAGGTGCTGGTCCGCACCTCACTCCCCTCAACCTCTGCAATATATGATACATAACCCACACACACAGACCGTATGCAAAAGTGGTGGGACTCCTTTGTACCTGTCACCTGCATCAGTGATTATCAGCATTTTGCCAGACTTGTTTCATCAGTGTCTCCCAACACACTCCCCCCAGACATTACCCATACGTGCTCAAATAGATTTGGGTGGGTGTGTGTGTGTGTGTGTGTATTTTTTTAGAGACAGGGTCTCGCCCTGTCACCCAGGCTGGAGTACAGTGGTGAGATCACAGCTCACTGCAGCCTCTGAACTCCTGGGCTTGCTTTGTTGCCCAGGCTGGTCTCAGAACTCCTGGCCTCAAGCGATTCTGCCACCTTAGCCTCCCAAAATGCTGGGATTACAAGTGTGAGCCACCGCACCCGGCCAACGTATGTATTTTTAAACATAACCACATATTGTTATATTTAATGCTTCTGACCATGTCTTAAGAAAAAAACAAAAACTCCCTTTGGCTTCCTTGACATCACAGTCTCTCTGTTTCTCTGACTCTTCTTCCTCATCTCCTATGGCTAAATTCTCTCCCTCTGTCCACTGCTTACACATGGGCATTTCACAATGTCCTTTTTCCCTGAAGGAACTTACCCCCTCCCCTCAGCCTTAAGTACCCCATCTGTGGGGATGATGCCCATGCCTGTAGTCCTGACTCACTCACCACGCTCTATCGCAGTTATTTACTGATGCATCTCTCTTCCCTATCAGACGCTGAGGTCTTTGATGGAGCAACCTTGTATTTGTCCGTGTATCCCCAGCACCACACCTGTCCATAGCTGGAGCTCAGGAAGTTTTTTTTTTTTTTTTTTTTTTTTTTTTTTTTTAAAGTCAGAGTCTCACTCAGTCGCCCAGGCTAGAGTGCAGTGGCACAATCTTGGCTCACTGCAACCTCCACCTCCTGGGTTCAAGCAAGCACGTCTGGGTAATTTTTGTATTTTTAGTAGAGATGGGGTTTCACCATTTGGCCAGGCTGGTCTCGAAGTCCTGACTGCAAGTGATCTGGACGCCTTTGGCTCCCAGATTGCTGGGATTACAGACAGGCGTGAGCCACTGCGCCCGGCCTCAGGAAGTAGTTGAATGAGTGACTGAATGAATGCCCACGTGAGCAAATGACCTGTTTGCTGAACTTTAGACTGACGTTGCCTGATGCCCACTGGTTGTGCAGTACGTATTTCAGTCTCAGCGTGTCTGAGACCAAACTCATTTTCAAGTCCCACTTCTTGGGCTTGCTGAACTTTAGACTGACGTTGCCTGATGCCCACTGGTTGTGCAGTACGTACTTCAGTCTCAGCGTGTCTGAGACCAAACTCATTTTCAAGTCCCACTTCTTGGGCTTGGCATTGCCCCTTTGTCAGCCATCCGAGTCAGAAACCTTGGAGTCAGCTTTTGACTTCTCATCCTGTAACAGGCACCAAGTTTGATTTCTTTCCCTTGAATATCTCTTAGAACCCTCACTTTCCTCCTTCTCTTTATTCCTACCATTGTCCTTACTCAGGACCATATAGTGAGGGTTTAAAAGTGCAGAGTCTTGGCCGGGTGCGGTGGCTCACACCTGTAATCCCAGCACTTTGGGAGGCCAAGGCGGGTAGATCACCTGAGGTCAGGATCGAGACCAGCCTGGCCAACATGGTGAAACCCCGTCTCTACTAAAAATACAAAACTTAGCTGGATGTGGTGGTATGTGCCTGTAATCCCAGCTACTCAGGAGGCTGAGGCAGGAGAATTACTTGAACCTGGGAGGTGGAGGTTGCAGTGAGCTGAGATTGCGCCACTGTACTCTAGCCTGGGTGACAGAGTGAGACTCCAATCTCTAGAAAAAAAAAAAAAAAAAAAAAGGCAGATTCTAAACTCACAGTGCTGCTGCTGGCTGCCTGAGCTGTGTGGCTTTGGACAGATGACTTAACCACTCTGTGAAGATGGTATCTGATGCACAGGAAATGCTCCAACGTTGGCTCTTGTCGTCATCTGTGCCCATGTCTCCCTCAGCAGCCTCCTGACTGGCCTTCTCCAGTCTCCTGGTTTGGATTGAGGCTCCCTAGACCCCACCTTTCTGAGACTGGTATCTAGTCAGGTTACTCTGGGAGATCTCCACCCCCCACTGCCCAGAGAGCAGGTTCTGAGCTCTTCAGTCTCTCCACCTTCTGGCCCCGGCTGACACCATCCCTGCCACTTCTCCTGGGGTCCCCAAACATCTGTGGTACTTTTGTCTTTCTTGCCTTTGGTGTTCCCACTCTGCAGAACAACCTTCTCTCCAGGTCACCGCTGATCGCAATCGTGCTCTCCTTTCAAGGCCCAGATCAGGTGTCACCTGACCTTTGCTGTCCTCAGATCACACCTCCCTGTAGCAACTGGCTCGCCAGTGTCCCTCTCTGACCGAGCTGTGCACTCCTCCAGGGCAGCACTGTCAGGGTCTCCCCCAGACCCTTGGTTGTGATTCTCTCCTTGTCCTGAATCTCAGTTTTCCTGATAGATGGGATGCTACCTGAAGGCAGGTTTCAACTTTCAATCTTTTTTTTTTGTTTTTTGGGTGAGATGGAGTCTTGCTCTGTTGCTCAGGCTGGAGTGCAGTAGCGCCATCTCGGCTTACTGCAGCCTCCGCCTCCTGGGTTCAAGGGATTCTCGCGCTTCAGCCTCCTGAGTAGCTGGGACCACAGGGGCCTACCACCACACCTGGCTAATTTTTGTATTTTTAGTAGAGACGGGGTTTTGCCATGTTGACCAGGCTGGTATCAAGCTCCTGGCCTCAAGTGATCCACCCACCTCAGCCTCCCAAAGTGTTGTGATTACAGGCGTGAGCCACCGCTCCTGGCCTGGAGGATTTTAGATTTAAAGCAAAGAGGATATTTTCCAACAAAGCAACTGCTTTTCTTTTTTCTTTTTAAATTTTGTTTATTTATTTTTAATAAAGATGGGATCTTGCATCTTGCCCAGGCTGGTCTCAAACTTCTGGCCTCAAGTGATCTGCCTGCCTCAGCCTCCCAAAGTGCTGGGATTACGGGTGTGAGCTACCATGCCCTGTCTCTTTTTTTGTTTGTTTTTTTTCCAAATTGAAACAGGGTCTCACTATGTTGCCCAGGCTGGATTGAACTCCTGGCCTCAAGCAGTCCTCTCGCCTTGGCCTCCCAAAGTGTTGAGATTAGAGGTGTGAGCCACCGTACCTGGCCCTGTAGAGGGGAGGCATTGATGAAGGTCAAGAAGTCCTGTTAGCTCTGCCTTCAGAATCTACCCCAGGTCCTTTTAGTTCTCTCCAGCCTCCCTGCTGGAACCCTCGCCCAAGCCACCACCTTGCAGTCCACACACGGCCACTGGGATTGGGGCGGCGTTCTCCGTGCAAAATCTGGCTGTGCTCCTCCCCTCCCCCATGAGGCCCTCCAAAGGCTTCCTCTTCTTAGGATGAAACCCACACTGCCAGCCGAAGCTCGTCAGGCTCCCACCCTCTACAAGCTCCTTCTGCTCCAGCCACACTCACCAGGCCCGAGTTCCCACCTAGCACCTTCCCTGGGAATGATCTCCCCCTGGTTGGCTCTTTCTACTTATTCAGCCTCAAATGTCACCTCCACTGAGAGGCCTTTCCTGACCTGCTGAGCTTGATTCCCTCCCCTCCCCAGTCACATTACTCCGTGTTATGGTACCCATCCCTGTCTCCTTAGCTTGTTTTTGTCTGTATTGGCTCTTCCACTAGACTGTAAGTTGCATGAGGGCAAGGATGTCTGTTTAATCCCAGTGCTCAGGATAGTGTATGGCTCGTGATAGATGCCTAGTACATTTTAAAATGAGAATGAATGAAGTTTGGGAGAGGCTCAGAGCAGTGAGTCTCCCCCTTTTTGGGGGACTGGGGAGTGCCTGGGAGGGGCTATCTGGTGCCAGCGGTTTGGAGTGGCTGGGATGACTCTGGAATCCTGTGAGGCCCAGTCAGTTTCTTTGGTTCTCATGCAGTGCAGTGCCCTCAGACCTAACCATTTTGTTCCGTGCTGGCTTGAAAGGGTCTGCCTCCCTCCCAGTGCAGCCCCTGCCTCTCCTCTTTCTCGCCCCCCACCCTCCTCCAGAGAAAGCAGGTGGTGAGGGCTCTCTAACCCAGACAGGACTTGCTGTTCAGCCCCAGCTTGAAATTGATTTCCTCCAGCCCTCCTTGAGCCAGGCCCCGTGAACAGAGGAGGGGTCTGAGCCAGGCCTCCTAGGCCACTGGTGGGAGGGAGAATGAGACAGCCATTTGGCCCACAGGCCACCAACTTTTCCCCCCCTTCTCTAAAAGACACACAATGGCAGTTGGGCTGCACCTTTGTGAGTCACCGGTGATAGCCCATCATAAATTGTTATTTCCTATATTTCCAGAGCAGCTTTATCGGGCGTTGCCTGTGCAGTCCGGGAACCGATTTGATATGGGGTCAGTTAACATGCTGTCTTGTTGAAATCTGTCATCATGCCCATATAAGGCAAACTCCTTGGGTTACTTTTTACCTTGGCAGAATCACAGGAATGTCAAGGTAACCAGGCCACCTCAGCATAGCTCTGATTCTCACCCGGTCACCTGACTTGCCCGCCCTCCCCCATGACTCACCCAGTGGCTCAGCATGGGGCCTGCTGCACTGTGGCTGCTGGAATCTGCCAAGGACCTCCTGGGACTGCCCTTGGTTTTGTGTCTTCCTTGGAGTAGATCAAATGAGAGGAACCATGTGAAGTAGCTCACACAGGGCCTAACAGAGCAAACACAAGAAGTGGAAAGCAGCCTTGATGAGGCTTGAGGTTAGTTTGGGGGTCGCGGGGGTCCCAGCTCTGCTGCTTAACAGCCCTGTGGCCATGGGTATATCCCCCAGCATTCAGAGCCTTATCTGTAAAATGAGAGCACGCAGAACAAACCCTGGTACACACTAAGTGCTCAATAAATGTGAGTCATTTGTGTAATTATAGTAGGGTAGGCCTTATGCCCCACCCAATCATAAAAATGTCTCTTGCTGTCGTTGGTTCAGGCTCAGCCCCTTAGTGGCTTTCATGGGGCAGGTTGACATGGTACCCAGAGTCCTCCTCGGTCCTCTTCCCATGGTGTAGTGAGAGCACTCAGGACCACCTAGGCCTTTCCTAGAAAACTGAACCCACACCTTCCCAGTGCTGCCCCACCCTGGTCCCCCACCCCCTGCAGGACAAACCACTCCTCCCTTGTTCTGGGGCCAGGAGTCAGATCTGCCCCTGAGAGCAGCAGGGGCCCCTTTGTCCTTTGATGTCATACCCACACCGCTCCTGGAGACAGCCACCCCTTCATGCCAGCCCCAGGAAGGCTTGTAGGTGGGGCGAGCCAGGGTGAGAGTGTAGCCCTGTTCCTCGGCCAGGGCAGATGTTTCACCATTTTTAATGGAGCAATTATGAGTCAGAGGTTTCAGTCTCTACTGGTTCCTCCCGATCCTATAATTACTCTTTGGCTATAGAATCCTATTTTGATCTCTTCTTTTCTTTTCTCTTCTTTCTCTCTCTGTGGTCATGGTCAGGTTTTTCTTTTTTTAAATCCTCCCAAGACACTGTTAATGTTGTCTGTCTCATGCATCCAAGGAATCTGAGATGGACTGAATATTGTCAAGGGAAAAAAAAAGAGACCCCCAAATCCAGAGTGATTTCTTAACCCACCCAAATGGCTTTTTGTTTGTTTGTTTGAGACGGAGTCTCGCTCTTTAGCCAGGGTGGAAGGCAGTGGCATGATCTCAGCTCACTGCAACCTCTGCCTCCTGGGTTCAAGCGATTCTCCTGCCTCAGACTCCCAAGTAGCTGGGATTACAGGCATGTGCCACCAAGCCCAGCTAATTTTTGTATTTTTAGTAGAGATAGGGTTTCACCATGTTGACCGGGATGGTCTCGAACTCCTGACCTCGTGATCCACCCACCTTGGCCTCCCAAAGTGCTAGGATTACAGGTGTGAGCCACCGTGCTTGGCCAACCCACCCAAATTGTGTACCCTACACCATCCTAGTGCTTGGGAGCCAACACCCGCTCACAGGAGGCTAAGGGCAAGTTTAGGTAACTCTTAACACCACCAGTTAGTTGCCTGCTGACAAACTTCAAACTCCAAGCCTGAAATTTCTGGTTGGAGTCACCTCCCAGATGGACTCAGGTCTTCATTCACCCCCTCATCCAGTGCTCACGGAGCCTCTGTGAGGTGCAGGCCTGGAGAGGAGCCCTGTGGCCTCAGCAAAAGGCAGGCAGGCTGGTGAGCACCCAACCTCTGGATCGAGGGGACTCAATCATGCGGATAAAGGCCCCTAATCCTCTCAGTGCTCCAAACTCACTCTGCTTCTGAAAGGGATCTTCGTACCCTGGGTTCAGAGAGTAGGAAGCCCGCAGGGACTGAGTATGCATGAAACAAGCCCAAGTCTGTGGGGGCTGTACATGGTCAAGATCACAGATTTCCAGACCAAGCCGGCTCCACCCTAGCTGGGATGCCCACCCCGAGACACCCCTCTCTGCTTTCACTGGAATAGGATGGCCCTGACTTGGCCGGGTGGACTGTTGAATCAGAGCCTCTCAAAACAGGAAAAAGGAAAAGGATCACCAAGCAGGAGTTTCAGTTGTCAAAGACAAAACCCTTACCACTATTAAAGATTACTCCAGGGCCTTGCATATTCACCCTTCCACCAGCAGGGCCCAGTTTACGGATCATTTGAATACTAGCAAAAAAACAAGCCATCTGCTGGAGAGATTGAACAGAGGGAGAAACAGGAGTGTTTGCCCTGCTTCCAGACACCCCTTTCCTGTGGCAGTTCCTGCACCTGGCAAGATCTACTGGGGAATTCCCGGGGTCCCACTAGCTCAGGACGGGTGTGTAGCACTTGCCTAAATAACAATCCCATCAGTGCCCTGTCTGACCTTTTCTCCCCAAATGCCAAAGGCCTCTTGTCTGGATGAACAAATCCCTGGGCGGATTTGTCCAGACTAAAACGTTAATTCTAAAGACTGGGCCCCTTAGGCACTCGCTAAGATTCCAGGCCACACCGTCTCAAGGCCAGAATTGGCTTACTTGGCTATCTTTTTGAAAGATCAAAGTTTAAACCAGATGATCTTTAGTCCCCCACCCCCACCCTGAAACCTGGGCTTAGCTGTAAGCATTGAAAGTAAATGGGGTGTTTGTAGCTCACCCTCCCTGTTCTCCAGGTGAAGGGCCCCGTGTGCCTGATCATTTCATAGCAAAATGCTAGATGGGGCCAGAGGAGGCCCCAGCCTCTGCTGCTGCCCTAATTTTAAAACTGCCTTTTGGGAGTGGAAGTTTCCTCTGTTAAAGGTAGTTATTTCAAGGTAGGCCTCACCATCTCCTTCTCCTGGTGAGAAGCTCTGCCTGGAGGGCTGAGCACTGCCTCCCGCTCTGTGGGCCCCACCTGCCTTGGGTTGAGACCTATCTCTTCCTGGACTCTGTGTGGGGGGAGTGCAGGCTCTTCCCCTTGGGGAGAACCCAGTTCTTTGACGTATAATCTGAGTGGTTTGGGTTGGTTGGTTGGTTGGTTGGTTGGTTTCCCATGTGTGGGATGGCTCCGGAAGTCTGTTTGAGAACAGAGGCAGGCTCAGATGGGGGCAGCTCCTACCCCGGGCCGCCTATCCCCCTTTACCCTGGGGTTTCTTTTAGCTCCAAGCGTTCATTCCAGTCTAACAAATCTGGTGGCAGAGTCTCTTTTTTTTTTTTTTTTTTTTTGAGACAGAGTCTCGCTCTGTTGCCCAGGCTGGAGTACAGTGGCACAATCTCGGCTCACTGCAGCCTCTGCCTCCTGGGCTCAAGCGATTCTCTTGCCTCAGCCTCCTGAGTATCTGGGATTACAGGCGTGTGCCACCATGTCTGGTTAATTTTTCTGTATTATTAGTAGAGATGGCTGGTCTCTACTAATAGTTCAAGACGGCTGGTCTTGAACTCCTGACCTCAAATGATCCACCTGCCTCAGCCCCCCAAAGTGCTGGGATTACAGGCGTGAGCCCCTGCACCCAGCCCCTCTGGTTCTACTGAGACCTCAGATCTTTCATTTATGGAACAAGGGGGTTGGATTAGATTGGTCGCTCTCAGCCCTCACTTCATGTTAAGACTCACTAGGTGGACTTTGTCAAATGTCATTGCCCAGGGCCCACCTTGAGGGAATCTGTCTCATTTTGCCTGTGGTGAAATTCAGGTATTTTTAAAAAGCTCCCAGGTCCCATACATCTATTGTCAATTGATTTTCAACAAGGGTGCAGGACCATTCAATGGGGGAAAGAATAGTGTTTTCAACAAATAGTGCAGGAACAACATTAATAGATACCCATCTGCAAAGAATGAAGTTGAACCTTTACCTCACACCATATACAAAAATTAACTCCAAATGGATCAGATACCTAAATGTAAGAGCTAAAACTGTAAAACTCTTAGAAGAAAACACAAGTGTAAATCTCATGACCTTGGGTTAGGCAGTGGTTATTAGATATGACAGCAGAAACACAACCGAAGAAAAATAGATAAATCAGACTGTTTCAAAACTGGAAACTTTTTGCTTCAAAGGACACTATTAAAGTAAAAGGACAACCCGCAGAATATTTACAAATTGTATATCTGATAAGGGTCTACTGTCCAGAATGTATAAAGGACTCTTAAATTCAACAGTAAAAAGACACACCAGTTAAAAATGGGCAAAGGATTCAAATAGACACTTCTCCAAAGAAGATCTACAAATGGTCAATAAGCACATGAAAAAGTGTTCAATGTCATTACTAATTAGGGCAAATCAAAACCATAACGTGGTTGGGCCTGGTGGCTCATGTCCATAATTCCAACATTTTTGGAGGTAGAAGTGGGAGGATGGCTTGGGGCCACGAATTGGAGACCAGCCTGGGCATCATAGTGAGACCCTGTCTCTACAGAGAATTAAAATAAAAAATTAGGCCGGGCATGGTGGCTCATGCCTGTAATCCTAGCACTTTGGGAGGCCGAGGCGAGTGGATCACCTGAGGTCAGGAGTTTGAGACCAGCCTGGCAAACATGGTGAATGAAACCTTGTCTCTACCAAAAAAAAAAAAAAAAAACCCCACAAAAATTAGCTGGATATGGTGGCGGGCGCCTGTTGTCCCAGCTAGTGGGGAGGCTGAGGTGGGAGAATCGCTTGAACCTGGGTGGGAGAGGTTGCATTGAGCCGAGATCACGCCATTGCACTCCAGCCTGGGCAACAGGGTGAGACCCTGTCTCTAAATAATAATAAAAATGAGAAATTGGCCAGGTGTAGTAGCATATTCCTGGGAGGCTGAGGTGGGCAGATTGCTTGAGCCCAGGAGTTCAAGGCTGCAGTGAGCTATGATGACACCACTGTACTCCAGCCTGGGCAACAGAGTAAGACCCCAACCCTAAAACAAAAAAAACAGAAAACCACAATGAGATACCACTGCACACCCACCATGATGGCTATAATCAGAAAGTCAGATAATAAGTATTGGCTAGGATGGGAGAAATCAGAACCCTCACATTGCTGGTCAAAGTGTAATGTGGTGCAGCTTCTTGGGAAAACAGTCTGGCAGTTCCTCAAAATTTAAACATGTTTTGTGTTTTTAGTAGAGACGGGGTTTCACCATGTCACCCAGGCTGGTCTTGTCTCAGCCTCCCAAAGTGTTGGAATTACAGGCATGAGCCACCACACCCAGCCAAGTTCCTCAAATTTTTAAATATAAGAGGTATCATATGACTCAGCAATTTTACTCCTAGGTATATATGCCCAAGGCAATTGAAAACATGTCCACATAAAACTTGTACATGAATATTCACGGTGGTGCTAATATCCAAAAGATAGAAGCAACACAAATAATGCCCATCAGCCAATGAATGGATAAATAAAATGTGGTATATCCATACAATGGAATGTTATTCAGACAGGAACGAAGTACTGATACGTGCTACAACATGGCTGAACCTTGAAAACGTGCTAAGGAGAAGCCAAACTCAAAGATCATATACCATATGGTTCCACTTATATGAAATGCCCAGAATAGGTAAATTGCAAGAGACGAAAGAAAGGTAGGTTAGTGGTTGCCAGGGGCTGGGGGCTGGGTAGGAGGGAAGTGGGGTTGGAGAGTAACTGTACCAGTTTTGCGGTGGTAGACACGTTCCTTGTATTTTTGGTTTTTTGTTTTGTTTTGTTGTTTTGAGATAAGGTCTCACTGTCGCCCAGGCTAGAGTGCAGTAGCGCTGTCATAGCTCACTGTAGCCTCGAATTCCCAGGCTTAAGTGTTCCTCCCACCTCAGCCTTCTGAGTAGCTGGGACTACAGGCAAGAGTCACCATACCCAGTTAATTTTTAATTTTTTTTTTCTTTTTCTTTGAGATGGAGTCTCGCTCTGTTGCCCAGGCTGGAGTGCAGTGGCGCGATCTTGGCTCATTGCAACCTTTGCCTCCCGGGTTCAAGCGATTCTCCTGCCTCAGTCTCCTGAGTAGCTGGAACTACAGGCGTGTGCCACCATGCCCGGCTACTTTTTGTATTATTAGTTAGAGACGAGGTTTCACCATGTTGGCCATGAGAGACAGGACTAGCTGGATTTCCTAGGCCGACTAAGAATTGCTAAGCCTAGCTGGGGAAGGTGATCGCAACCACCTTTAAACACGGGGCTTGTAACTCAGCTCACACCTGACCAATCAGGCAGTAAAGAGGGCTCATTAAAATACCAATTAGGTTAAAAGCAGGAGGTAAAGAAATAGTCAAATCATCTATCATCTGAGAGTACAGGAGGAGGGACAATGATTGGGATATAAACCCCAGGCATTTGAGGCGGGAGTGGGCAACCCCTTTGGTTCCCCTCCCACTGTATAGGAGCTCTGTTTTCACTCTATTAAATCTTGCAACTGCACACTCTTCTGGTCCACGTTTGTTTCGGCTTTAGCTGAGCTTTTGCTCACCATCCTTCACTGCTGTTCACCGCCGTCACAGACCCACTGTTGACTTCCACCCCTCCGGATCCAGCAGGGTGTCTGCTGCGTTTCTGATCCAGCGAGGCCCCCATTGCTGCTCATTCGGGCTAGAGGCTCGCCATTGTTCCTGTGCGGCTAAGTGCTTGAGTTCGTCCTAATCGAGCTAAACACTAGTCGCTGGGTTCCATGGTTCTCTTCCATGACCCACGGCTTCTAATATAACACTCACTGCATGGCCCAAGGTTCAATTCCTTGGAATCCGTGAGGCCAAGAATGTTAGGTCAGAGAACAAAAGGCTTGCTGCCATCTTGGGAGCAGCCGCCACCAACTTGGGAGCTCTTAAGAACAAAGACCCACCGGTAACAGCCAGGCTGGTCTTAAACTCCTAACCTCGTGATCTGCCCGCCTTGGCCTCCCAAAGTGCTGGGATTACAGGCATGAGCCACCTTGCCTAGCCTTGTTCTGGAATTAGTGGTGATTGTTGCACGATCTTGTGAATATACTAAAACTCCCTGAATTTTACGTAAAAGGGTGAATTTTTTGGTATGTTATGTGAATTACATTTCAATTTTTAAAAATTGATTCTCCAAATTATGTACATATTTAAAGAGTACATGAAAGAGAGGGAGAGAAAGAAAAGCTGGATGCGAGATGCCGCAACCTGATTCCACTCACTCCTAGATTTGTTGAGTACCTGCTATGTGAAAGGTACCAGTCCAGGCAGTGGGTTCCCACAGCAAACAGAACCCTCCTCTGGGGAGCTTATGCTGCACTTGGGAGGGAGACTGGTTATGAACAAAGAACATAGTTTTTGATGATGAAAAGTGCAGTGAGTAAAACAATGCAGTGTGAGGCCGGGTGTGTTGGCTCACACCTGTAATTCCAGCACTTTGGGAGGCCGAGGTGGGCGGATCACCTGAGGTTGGGAGTTCGAGACTAGCCTGACCAACATGGAGAAACTCCGTCTCTACTAAAAATAAAAAATTAGCCAGGCCTGTAATCCCAGCTACTCGGGAGGCTGAGGCCAGAGAATAGCTTGAACTCAGGAGGCAGAAGTTGCGTTGAGCTGAGATCATGCCATTGCACTCCAGCCTGGGCAACAAAAGCGAAACTCCGTCTCAAAAAAAAAAAAACAAAAAACCCAACAACGCAGAGTGGAGTGATAGCCTAGGGGAGATGACAGAGTCCAGGAAGGCCTCCTGGGTTGCTGACATTTGAGGCAAGTCCTGAGTGATGAGACAAAACCAGCTCTATAAAGAGCTAGACGAAAGTCTTAGACCAGTATTTCTCATGAGGAGGAGACAGCACTCCAAAATCCATCCTTTGGCCTGGCACGGTGGCTCACGCCTGTAATCCCAGCACTTTGGGAGGCTGAGGCGGGTGGATTACCTGAGATCAGGAGTTTGAGACCAGCCTGGCCAACATGGCAGAAACCCGTCTCTACTGAAGATATAAAAATTAGCCGGGTGTGATGGTGGGTGCCTGTAATGCCAGCTACTCGGGAGGCTGAGGCAGGAGAATCACTTGAACCCGGGAGGTGGAGGCTGCAGTGAGCCGAGATCATGCCACCGCACTCCAACCTGGCGACACAGCGAGACTCTGTCTCAAAACAAACAAACAAACAAAATCTGTCCTTTGCAGCAGCAACACGCACGCTTTCTGGCACCTCAAAGGGGATTGTCCAAGACTGGAACACTGGCTGCAGGGAGGGGGCCGGGTGCAAAGAGCTGGTTTCTGGGTGGACACGCAGGACCTTTGGAATGCTCGCTACCCCACTCAGCAGTATTTATACCTCTCCTCCAACTGCGAAGTCAGAGCTTTTTCATGCAGGCTGAGAAAACTCCGAATAAGGCAACTTCAGGCCAGGACATAAGACGCATTCCATATTTCACTGTAATTGCTTTCAAATTAGGTTATGTCGTCATGTAACAGGCACACACAGTGCACTTGCTTTGCCCCTGGCCGGGGTTGGGTCCTGGACAGGCTGCCCCGTGTGTCGCTGAACTGCCGCAGTGCTAGCCCTGATTGCCTGGGCAGTAGGGCTGTCTGCGTCCCACGTTGCTGCACCCATCTAATTTGTGGCTGTGTTATTGTGACCTGCTCGTTTTCTGTTCTTTCAACCTGCTCCCTGGCTTTTATCTCCTTCAGAATCTGGTGGCAGTGGATCTTCAAAAAGTGCTCAGGTGTGCAGTCTCACAGGCCAGAGGCTCCACAGGCCCCCTTGCCAGGGCGAGCATCTCTGCCTGTGCCGCTGGTAACCCAGATTCCAGAAGGCTTAGCCGTCTGGCCCTGAAAGCGCCTTTATAGTTGGTGATGAAGCCCATGGGCTGGGGAGCCGTTTCTGCTTTCAGGAACTGAAAAGATGCCCCAGTGGGGCTAGGCCTTGCCTGAGGTCTGGCAATAGCCTGCCAGATGGGTGATAAGAAGGCCTACCCAGGTGATAAGCCTACCCAGGAATAAATAGCTGTACCTCCCCTGTGTCCAAGCCCTGGACACCCTTCCCTAGGACCCATGGAAGCAGGAACCATGGGCAGCGTCAGAGGCCACAGCAGGCAAGGTGGAAGTTCAGGAGGTGGGACGGCGCCCTCCCCCTCAAAGCAACTGATGCCCCAGCAGAGCGACAAACCCTACACGGTATTTCAGAGCCAAGGTTTGAAAACTCCCAGGGTGCTAGGGAGCTCCGTCTGGCCTCCGGGTACCTGGGGTTGGGGCTGGCTGTGGCCAGTTGCAGTCAACCCTGAGCCTGGGCAAAATGCATGCAGGCTGGTCCTCCTGGGTGATATCCTGCTAGGCGGGTGGGCAGTGTACACGGCAGAAGAGGGTTGCGGCATGAGGCAGCAAACGTTTTTTTCTAAAATCTTGTCCGTGGGGTCCGTGGAATCCACATGCGAGCATCAGCCTGGTGGGTGGGGAGAGTGAAGCCTGCGATCCAGTCTAGATCATGTGCTACACAGTGCAGAGCCGGCATGCTCACCCCTCCTGAGGGATCGCTCGAGCCTATTTCTAGGCCCAAAGCGACTTTGCAAGAGACTCCCTTTATTCTGGGCTTAGTGGAATTCCAGCTTCCAACAGCCATTTCCCTCCACCCCCTTCAGTTCTGAGAACATGTTTTGTAACAGGAAGGCAGGAAGAAAAGAGAAGGCGAGTTTGTTCAGCTGGATCAGCCGCATCCCACCAAGGCCCTTTCTTCCCTCCAGCTCACCATCGCTCTGCCCACTGGAACCACTCGGTTGCCCTGTGTCTGCCGAATGTTTGTTTCTTAATCAGCGCCCCAGAGTAGAGAGGGTTTTGCCTCTTCGGGTTGAGGGAGGGAGTCATTGATGAATGGCTCATTAAAGCCCACTGCTGCCACATTCCTGGGTGCTTAGGTCACCTCCTGAACAATATCCATCATTCATTCACCTACCGCCCCACATCCTGGCGGCTGGGAGGGGTCCCTGTGACGCAGGAAGGACTTTATGACCAGAGATGCTAGGTCTCCGTCTCCCTCCTGCAGCCCACAGTGACAAAGCAGAAACTGCTCTTGGGGCCCCCTGAAGTCCGCCTTAGCTGGGTCACCATGGGCCTTGGCACACGGAAGGGTGACAGTGGATCCCAGCTCAACTGACAAGCTTGCCTTTCTCTGTTCTTCCACCCCCCTTCCCCGCACTCACACCCTGTGCTATTTTAGCAACCAGAGAAGCCTCTTTAATAGGCTGCCCGTGTGCAGGGGCAAGCTCTGAAGCCTCCTCTCTGTGGTTTGGTTCACATGTGTTCTCAAAGACAGATGAGTCCACATCCTTCCTTCCTCCCTAGATAGGTCAAGGGCTGGGTGCAGGCTGCCTTCACAGGAGGGCCAGGGACAGGCTGGGAGGAGCGGGGCCACCTTTTGCGAAGCGGGTGAGCTGCTGGGGCGTTGCTCTGCCTGCCTGCCTTGTTCTCTGAGTTTACCTCTAGCTTGGGGACCAAGGGTGGGCTGGGGCCTTCTTTTTTTTTTTTTTTGAAACCGAGTCTTACTCTGTCTCCCAGGCTGGAGTGCAGTGGCGCGATCTTGGCTCACTGCAACCTCTACCTCCCAGGTTCAAGCGATTCTCCTGTCTCAGCTTCCCAAGTAGCTGGGTTTATAGGAGCCCGCCACCATGCCCAGGTAATTTTTGTATTTTTAGTAGAGACGAGGTTTCACCATGTTGGCCAGGCTGTTCTTGAACTCCTGACCTCAAGTGATCCGCCCGCCTCGGCCTCCCAAAGTGCTGGGATTACAGGTGCGAGCCACTGCGCCCGGCCCTGGCTGGGGGCTTCTTGACCTGACTCTGCTGTCTCTCCCTCACTGGCCAGCACCTCCCATTCTACTCAGACATCGTGGAATGAATGCCCACCCCGTGTTTGTATGTATCATCTGTGTCTGTGTGACATTAAGCAAGTCACTGAACCTCTCCCTGCCTCAGTTTCCTCATCAAATGGAGATAATATCGCATGTGATCGTGGGGTTGGAGGTTTTAAAGAGTTGCTAATGTGTAAATAGTAAGAACTAGCAATTAGCCGTTATAGCATAATTACCTTTAATATGTCATGCCCCCCGCACCCCTGTGCTGAATGTAATTTTGCGGGGGGGCGGGTTGAGACAGGGTCTGGCTCTGTCACCCAGGCTAGAGTGCACTAACACAATCTCAGCTTACTGCAACCTCTGCCTCTCAGGCACAAGCTGTCTTCCCACCTCAGCCTCTCGAGTAGCTGGGACTACAGGCGCTCAGTACCACGCCTGGCTAATTTTTGTAGTTTTTGTAGAGATGGGGTTTTGCCATGTTGCCTAGGCTGATCTCAAACTCCTGTGCTAAAGCAATCCTCCCGCCTCGGCCTCCTAAAGTGCTGGGATTACATGGTGTGTGCCACCATGCCTGGCTGGCCAGAATGTAAATGATAACTGTTTTGCTTCCTCCTGTGTCCAGTACATAATAGGGCTCCAAGTCAGTATTTGTGAGGCAGGTGCATGCCTCTTAGTTGCGGTCCTGAGGGCATGGCCACTGCCACGTTCTGGACAGTCAGAGTCGCTGCTGCCCCTGGAAGATGACCGCGATCATGAAGCCCAGGAGAGCTCGATGCTTTTTGCCTTTCCCTCCTCCCACAGAGGGCTGGCAGCTCTGGTTCCTCCCAAATGAAATAGAAACCTTGAGTTTGCATTTCTTCTTTGGCGTGCCAGCAGGGCACCTCTGCCTTCCTCTTCCTGCCAGGGGGAGGAAGTTTCTCTCAGGGGCTCTTCACCCTGCTTTATTCCTGGCCATCACACATTGACCCTTGTCCCCTTCGGCTCTTTCCCCGCATGGCAGGGACAGCATGACCGTTTAATGGCTTTGTGAGGCCAGCATGCCAGCCTCACTTCTTTACTCCCTTCCTTCTCGGAGTGGGCTCTGTCCCTTCTGCAGGAGGGCTTTGGCACATGCTCTTCCCAGTATCTGGAAGGTCTCCCTCATTTTTGTCTTATTAACTCCTCATCCTTCAGCTCAGAGTTTGAGAATGACTTCTTCAAGGACACCTTTCTGTGTCTGCCTCACCAGTCGCTTGGTGCCCCCCCACCCCGCCACCATGCTGACCGCACTCTTCAGCTCCCATCCCAGGGGAGGTGACACAAACTCGGCCCCAGAAGCCCAGCACCTGGCTTTAAACCCAGCTCTGTAACTTTCTAGGTGTGTGACTGATGGGAGCAAGCCACTTCACCTCTCAGGCCCTCCGTTTCCTCATCTGCAAAATGGAGGCAGTACTAGCACCTCCCTCCAGAGATGATTACGAGGGTGACAGAATTAGTAAGTGACCAACTGCCTCGAGCAGTGCCCGCCCCTAGTAGACTCTATGGAAGTGTCTGCTGCAGTTATTGCTGTTATTATTACCACTTTTCCCAAGGGCGTTATTTCTGGAGTGGACTGATCACTTGATTAATGAGATCAGACCTGGAGCCTCATGAGAGTGTCTGCTTTTGCTCACTGTTATGGATTCAGCACAGGGCCTGGCCCTCTGCTGACCCCCAGCATATGCTTGTCCAGGGAATGAATATGTACGGACCCATGGTGGCCTGGGGCATCATGAGGTTGGCTGCCCACATTCTGAGAATTTTGCATGGTGGAGGGCGGCGTGGTGGGCGCATAGGGCCTCCATCTATAGAAACCACCTCTCCACACCATCCACCCCACGCAGCGTAGTCTAAACCGGGTAGGGAGAGGAAGGATGGAAGCAGAGTGTTATTTTTGTAACCAAGTAGAAGAAGCGATGAATTTTTAATGTCCCATTCGAACTCCAGCTCCTACTCACCAGTCTCTCTGCATGGAGAAGTGGCCGTCGTGGTCGACCTGTTCCCAAGGGTGGCCTTGTGAGTGCAGGCTCTCCTCACCAGAGCTGAGGGCTTTGTGAACCTCTGATGTCAATAGATGCCCCTCATCTTCCAGGAGGACAAAACAGGGCAAAGCAAGACATGGGGTGAGGACAGGAGTGCATCAGTGGGGTTCCCCAAGCCTGTGTCAGGTCCGGATCTGGGTGGGAGTTCCCTTCTGCGTCATCCAGGCCAGGTGAGTGGGCGTCCTCCCTGAGCACCTGTGCTTGGGGCTTTGCCTGTGTCAGTCAGGAAGACAGAGCACACAGAAGAGTTACCATTGATTTCAGAGCAAACCTTCCTTTGACATGCATTTAACACAGCACGGAGTGATTGACATGTGTCCTTGTGTTTAATCCCTATCTTAACCTCTCGGTTACTGTCCTGTTTATCAGTGAGGAAACTGAGGCTTATTGCTTGCCTGAGGCCTCAGTGGCAGAAGCAAGATGTGAATCCGCACCTGTGTGATGCCCAAGCCAGAGCTCTTGTTTACTACCCAGAGAAGATGAGCACAGGTGGGATGTACGTATGGAGGGCGGGTAGGGCAGCAGCCCCTCTGAGGACAGGTGGCCAGAACCCAAGCGGCGAGGTTTGTTCACAGCCTCCACAGGGTGGGGTGGGGCCATCCGTAGAGGGTCTCCTGCCATCCCATTTTCCCTGCATACCAGTGGGTGGTCTGAGAGCCTTTGCAGAGAAGAGACTGGATCTCAGCGCGTGCTTATGTGCGTGTGTACATGCACACACATGCGTGTGATTCATCTGGCTCTTACTTTATGCCAAGGAGCCTGTCAGATGCTTTAAATGTATTTTCCCTAGTTTAATTCTTAGAGCACACTGCAGGAGGTAGATTCTGATAAATCCATCTTACAGGGAAGGAAACAGACTTAAGTAGGTAAAGTCACTTGGTTGAAAACATGGAATGAGTAAGCCAAGGGGCTGGTATTCAAACCCAAACCCAGGTCTGTGCCCCTGCAGAGCCTGCAGGAGCAGCCCACCCAGGCTGAGGCTGTGAGGGGTGCTGTTTGCACGCGTGCCTGGCCCTCCCTGCAGCCCAGGTGCCTAGGTCTGGGCCTGGCAACACCAGAGCACGGGGCCTTGCCCTCGGGGAACAGCCCTCTTTTGTCCTCAGGCTGTGGGATGTGTCTTGGCTACTTTGCTGCCCAGCAGTGCCTGCTCTCAGGCACATGTGAGAGTAGAGGCCTAGCATCCGTGGCCACTTCCTTCCCAGCCCATTTGCTGCTGCCCTTTGCTCCGCAGGGCTGCTGGGCTCCTGGGCTCCACGCCTGCTTGCTGCCTGCCATCAAGGCTGGCAGTGCTCTGGGGCTGTAAAGGTGCAGGCACCGTACTTCCCAACCCCTGGAGCTCGCACATGGTAGGAGAGAAAGCTCATGTGCATGCAACATCCAATAAGACTAAAAGTGACTGGGGGGTGCTACGGGAGAGGTGCTGAGGGTGTAAAGGTGCAGGCGCCGTACTTCCCACCCCCTGGAGCTCGCACATGGTAGGAGAGAAAGCTCATGTGCATGGAATATCCAATAAGACTAAAAGTGACTGGGGGGTCCTACAGGAGAGGTGCTGAGGGTGGGCCGGGGACAGAGCAGGCACACTGTGGAGGGGGTGGGCAGGACTCTTGAGACCAGGGCAGGGAGGGAGGAGATGCTGGGAGGCACAGGGCCATCCAGAGAGCTGCCACTTCCTGAGCATTGCCATGCACGCTGCAGGCATGGCCATCTTGAGTCCTCACACTGCCCGTGGCCTAGGTGGGGTCTTTATCCCCATGTTGCAGAGGAAGAAATGGAAGTTAGGAAGGTTAGGTGACGTGCCCACATGAGTGGTGTAAGCATGGTTCCCACCCTGGGCTCTCTGAATTCAGTATTGTATGGGGGAGGCTGGGAAGGTGAGTTAGTACTCTCCGTAGTGAGAACCTGCCTTGGCTCCCCTCCCCTCAAGGAGTTCATAGCCGTGGGAGGGAGGGAGACAAGAACTGTTAGAGACCAGAGAGCAAGGGCATGATGTGGTCTGCAGGGAGGAGGCTGTCTGAGGCAGAACCGGGTCAGGGAGGCCATGGTGCGGGTACCCTCCAGGCATGGCATTTGGCCTGACTTTTGAGGGGTGCCCAGGGTTGGCTACATGGCGGGGCGGAGGCATCTTTAGTGGGGGAACAGCGTTGTGCCACCAGGAGGGGTCTCTGTCTCCCAGGTAGAGGAATTCTCCATGGTGAGAGGTGGTGGTGGGGGATGGTCTAGCTGTCCACTCTTGCCCCCTTTCGGATTTGGAAGGAAGCCCCATGCTGGCTCCACACTGGTATGGCGTATTAATTAGGCAGCTGCTTTGTCTGGGAGGGGGCTTTGTGTCGAGTCTCCCTGAATGAGCAGGGCTGGCGACAGTTGTCAAAACACATGGTGCTTGGCCAGAGCCCCCGTAGAAGCCCCTTGTCCTCCGCATGGCTTCCGCCTGCACCCGGAGCGTGGAATGTGCTCTTGTGTGTCCCTGGCTGTCTGCCTGCTTCTACACTGGCCCCTGCAGATGGAGGGGTTGGGGTACAGGGGTTCCTATAAGAAGCAGACACTTGGGGTTTTTCCCAGGCCCTGTTGCAGGAGGGTGCGTGGGCTGGTTTCCCTGAAGGCGCCTGGGCGTGTTGGCGTTAACTGATCTGAGATCTTCTGTGGCCCTGATGTCTATGAGCATGCCCCAGCTTGCAGGGGGCTGAGTAGCCGGGCACCACCAGGAGGCTGCGTGCCCTGTGCTTGGGTGTACCCATGCCCTGTCAGCATCGTTGGTCTGTTAGGGTCAGGGACTTAGGCTTCTTGTTTAGTACCCTCCATCCCTTCCAGTTGATCATCAGAAACATTCTCCTTAGATGCGGCTGCCTGACCCCGGTGAGGGGGCCTGCCTCCCACTTGCCTTCCAGCCTCCTCTAAGCTGCACTGAGTCTTAAAAATAGGAAGGATAGGGCTGGGTGTGGTGGCTCACGCCTGTAAGCCCAGCAGTTTGGGAGACCGAGGCGGGTAGATCACTTGAGGCCAGGAGTTCAAGACCAGCCTGGCCAACATGGTAAAACCCCATCTCTACTAAAAAGACAAAAATTAGATGGGCATGTTGGCATACACCCGTAGTCCCAGCTACTCAGGAGGCTGAGGCATGAGAATCGCTTGAACCCAGGAGGTAGAGGTTGCAGTGAGCTGAGATTGCGCCACAGCACTCCAGCCTGGGTGACAGAGCGAGACTCCTTCTCAAAAAAAAAAAGTAAAAAAAAGAATAGGAAGGATAGGGCATGGCATGTTCTCCAGGAGACAGAGGGGCGGGGGCATCTTGCTTGCAGGAAGCCAGGCGACACAGGCATGTGTGCAGGGCTCAGAGGGTCTGTGTTCCTGGCCTTTCCTCGGAGGGCTTGCTGTTGGGCTGCCCAAAGCTCAAAGAGAGACTCGAGGAAATCCTGCATTTATGGGAGCTTTTCTTTTCCTGCCACTTTCCTGTTCTGGGTTGTATCTGTGCACGTGATTGGAACGTAGCAGCCTGAGCTCCTGCCTGAGGAGAGCAGCCACGGGTCACGGAAGCCAGGGTCCAGCTGGAGCCTTTGGGTCTAGCTGGCAGATGAAGGTCTGGCCTTCATCAAGAAAACAAGCCCCATGAGGGCAGGAGCCCGACCTGTTCATTCCACACCACCGAGCCTGGTGCTCAGTCGTGTTTGTGTGACTGAGTGAGCCGGCGGCGGGCTGAGGCGCTTTTGTCTGGTGTGCATACTGGTCTCCCTTGAGGCAGCTTGGGGGTGTGGAAAAAGCACATGTTGCCAAAATTGACAGACCTGGGTTCAAATCCAAGCTCTGCCACTTACCACCTGGATGGTCTTGTGATGGGTCATTAACCACCCCGAGCCTCAGTTTCCTCACATCTGCCTCCCGGGGTCACTGTAAGGATCAGAAACAATGTGTATATCGGCCATGTATGGTGTGTGTCGGCGAGTGCTCCGTGGCAGCTGCGGTTCTCCTGAGGTCAGAGCTGCAGCCCCGCAGGTGTGCGGAGAGAGCCCCGACAGCCAGGCTGACTCTGCGCACTGTCTGCTTCCCCAGACCTTCACGGCGTGGTGCAACTCCCACCTGCGGAAGGCAGGCACACAGATCGAGAACATTGATGAGGACTTCCGAGACGGGCTCAAGCTCATGCTGCTCCTGGAGGTCATATCAGGTGAGGCTCCCAGCCACGCAGTGCGGCCCAGCCCTGGCACAGGTGCTCTGCCACAGCGGTCCCCAGAGACCCTGCCCACCCAGCTGTCCCATTGCTCCTGGGGAGGAGAGGGCACCCCTTAATAGCTGCACGGTGGTCTGATGGGTGGGGCCAGAGTGGCCTGGTGGGCCAGCAGAGGAACCTGCTTTTGGAGAACAGAGGAGACTCTAAAGCCTCTCTCCCTCTCGCCCTCTCTCCCTTTCTCTCTCTCTGTCCCGCCCCCTCTTTTCTCTTTGTGCACTTCTCAGGGGAGCGGTTACCTAAGCCGGAGCGGGGGAAGATGAGAGTGCACAAAATCAACAATGTGAACAAAGCGCTGGACTTTATTGCCAGCAAAGGTGTCAAGCTGGTCTCCATCGGGGCAGAAGGTGAGCTGGAGGTGGGGCAGCGAGGGTCCTGCTCGGTTTCTGACCTTTAGGCTCTGAAGCACAACATCTGCATTCTGAAGAGAAGTTTTGTTGGTGGCAGGGCGCTTGGGGCACTCAGAGCCCCAGTACATACTCAGCAGTGATCACAACAACTGCTCTTGATATGATGCTGGGCCCACAAGCTCCCCCAACCCCTTGGAAAAATCCGGTGGGCGCAGTCCAAATCTAGGAAGTGCAACCCACCCAACCACGGGGGCGGCGGCTTCTGCAGGGGGAGGAATGGTTTTGACTCGGACTCAGGTCGCCCTCACTGGTTCTCCTTGTGCCAGGCTCAGCAGACAGTGACAAACATGTGCCATGGCCTCTCTGTGTACCAGGAACACCTTTCTCATTATGCCCTGCCCGGTATCAGAGAAGGACTGGAGGCCCCATGTCAGGCATTGGGACAGGGAGTGCATGGCCAAAGGTCAGTGCCTAGACTTTGCCCTGTGTGCATGGGCTTGGAGAATTTTGCCTCTGACCACCCCAGGATCCTCCTGGGCCCCATGTAGATAACCAGGACCACAGTCCACTACCTGCAGGCCCTCACTAGAGCAGCAGGCTCTCAGCAGGGGCCCCTGGGTTGAGCTCCCAGGCGCTTTTAGAGACAGGCGAGGCCTGATGGAGCCCCAGCAGCATGAGCTCGCAGTCCACTCATTAGTCAGTAAGATTTCTTCACCCTGACATCCATGTTGTCCCAGCTTCTAGAAAAACAAAGTAAACTAATTGCCGTTAATGACAGGGCTCTGAGAGTTTGGCCAAGACTCCGGGCCAGAATGTGTGTACTGAGTTCCAAGGCTCTGCCCCGGCCCAGGACCTCTGCGATGAGGGGTGCCAAGCCTTGCATGCCACAGTCGAGGTGGTTGGTGTTTGTTTAAAAAAATCACAACCCAAAAATTCAGTCAGGCCCTGAGATTTTCTGTCCTTGCATGGATCTTTCCTCCAGGCTCTGTTCCAGCCTTCTGCTTCTCACAGCTGCATTTATTTTGCTCAAATGCTAGTCTGTAAATACAGAAGGGGTTAGAGGAGAGACCCATGTCAGTCATCAGTTTTCATTTGGAGAAAAACTTGGTCTAAAAATGTTCTCTGTTCATGCCCAAATTGGTTCACTCCCAATCCCTGCGACCGTGGGGCCTTGGAACAAAGCCTAATGGAGGCGTTCCTGGGGCTCAAGGCACCTGAGAACCCCGCTCCACCCTGTCCCCCTGTCCTTCCACATGATTGGGCATTCGCGGGAGCATTGGCTTCCCGTGGGGCTGATGAGAGGGGCCGGAGGCACAGCTGCAGGTCAGAGAAGCAGCTGGTGGATGTGTCATGAGAAACGCCATCCTCCTCTCCTCACCGGAACTCCATAAGCCCTCCGTTACCAGCTGCACCTGTACTTGCTGAGCCGGGGAGCTGCGGCCTTGCCCAGCTCTGCAGGCCCGGCCCTCAGGAGGTGCACAGAATAGATTTCCTGAGGCTCGAGCTGCCTCGCTGCACTAAGGGGCAGGTGGTGCTGCTCAGTTTCTGGGTCTGGGGCTCTGAACCCTAGGACAGGGTGGACACTGGGTCCCTCCCCTGTCTCTGGGCAGCAGAATGAGCATATTTCCTCCTCTCAAAACCCGAAAGCTGTGGCTCATGGACACCCCCTTCCTCTGGGTGTGTCCCCGGGGGAAGGTGAGCCCCATCTTCTCTGTGACCTCTCCACCTGCTTCCAAGCAAGCCTGCCCTGGAGTATTCTGCTCAGAGGTCAGTGAGCAGGGTCTCCTGTGGTGTCCTGGGCCTCCAGCACTGCAGTTAGCTTTGGAACTCACCCCTGTGCCCAGCCCTTCCCCGAGAGTGCTTGCAGCAGTGGCACCCCTCTGTCTTCTTTGGAAGCCACTCCATCATGCCCCTTGCATATGGCGTGTTGACAAGTGGGGAGGACTGCCCTAGGCACGGCTGGCTGATGGACTCTGGGATGAGGCACTGCCTTCTCTCACCCAGCCGCAGACACACAGCTGTCCTGGGCCTTGCAGAGATGATTTTTCTCTTAAGTTACTGAGGTGAAGAAGGTGTGGTCCAAGCCCTTCTTTTGAGAAGTTTCAGCAATTTTTTTTTTTTTTTTTGAGATGGAATCTCACTCTTGTCACCTAGGCTGGAGTGCAATGGTGCAATCTCAGCTCACTGCAACCCCTGCCTCCTGGGCTCAAGCAATTCTCCTGCCTCAGCCTCCTGAGTAGCTGGGATTACAAGCACCCGCCACCACGCCAGGCTAATTTTTGTGTTTTTAGTAGAGACGGGGTTTCACCATCTTGGCTGGGCTGGTCTCGAACTCCTGACCTCAGGCGATCCACACCTGCCTCAGCCTCCCAAATTGCTGGGACTAAACAGGCGTGAGCCACCACACCCGGCCGCAAATGTTTGTTTTTAGGTTAGTTCAGAAAGCGTGCAGTCTGGCCTCAGGCCCGTGCTCTCCCCTTCCTGACAACACAGCAGCCATGCTTGTTCCTCACTGGCCTTCCAGGCACTGGATCCAGTGGTGGTCAGAGCAGCCCCACCCTCACGAGGGCAGGCAGACGGTGAACAAGTAAACAGCCCGACCAACATGTGATTTCACTAGTGATGCCTTGGGGCAGCACAGGGGCCAGGGAGAGGAACTGGGTGGCGAGTTGGGGAGCTCCTTGGGACGGGCAGTCAGGGAAGCCACCACGAGAGGTGACACAAGCAGAAGCTTACACGATGAGAAGGACCAGCCAGTTGAGGGTCGCAGGCTAGGGGCGTGCTTTGTGAGTGGACAGAGCGTATCAAAGCAAGAAAGAGCCTGGCTTGCCCAGAGGATGCAGCTAGAGAATTCCAGCAGGATGGCAGGGCCTGGGCCTTCAGGGCAAGCCCTTTCCCTGTGGGCCAGGCATGGTGGCTCACACCTGCAATCCCAGCACTTTGGGAGGCCAAGGCAGGAAGATCACTTGAGCAGGAGTTTGAGACCAGCTTGGGTAACATAATAAGACCTAGCCTCTACAAAAAGTTTAAAAACTAGCAAGGTGTTGTGGCATGCGTCTGTGGTCCCAGCTACTCAGGAGACTGAGGCAGAAGGATTGCTTGAGCCCAGGCAGTCAAGGCTGCAGTGAGCTATGACTACACCATTGCACTCCAGCCAGCCAGACCCTGTCTCAAAAGAAGGAAACCAACCATGCTCACTGCTGTGTCGATGTGGATTATGGGCGGGAAGGGTACAAAGGAGGCACCCGCATTGAGCTCTGGAGATGACAGTGGCTTGGTGGAGAGTGTCGGCAGTAGGATTGGAAGGAAGTGGACAGATTCACAATAAACAATAATGTAGTACACATTTGCTGACTGCGAGATGAAAAAGACCACCTTTGCCCTGAGAGTGGGGGCCCAGGGTGCCCCCCTGTAGTCAGGAGGTACGCAGATGAAGGCAGAAATGTACAGAGCACTGAGAGTTGAGAGAGGTGTGAACAGAGGCCACACGCCTGGGACCAGCCTCTTGGAGGAGCGGTTTTTTGAGTTGGGTCAGGAGAAGGAGCTGGCTGCGGGGCCAGGGACCCTTGTGACCAGAAGCCTGCAGGTGCTCAGCAGCAGGAGGCTCTGGGACAGTGCTGCCTAGAGACTGTTCCCTGCATTTTCTCCTGAGGGAGTTGGAGGAGGACGGGCCTGGGAGATGCAACCAGGGGGTGGTTTGGAGCCTTTCTCTAGATGGGGCTGGAAGGCCACCTTCAGGTTGGGCGGAGGAGCCTCACTCTGGTTTTAACGACCTTCTGCCCTCTGCCCCCTTCCCTGTGTGCAGAGATTGTGGACGGCAACGCAAAGATGACCCTGGGAATGATCTGGACCATCATCCTTAGGTTCGCCATCCAGGACATCTCCGTGGAAGGTGAGAGCCACCTGTACTGCCCCCGCTTCCCACCTGAGTCAGGGCGGGTTAGAGGAGAGCTGAAGTGTGATCTTCATGCTTCAAGCCTCTTCCTGTTTCCTTGGGGTCACTCACAGGGCCTGGCCCTTGCAGGGGTAGTCAGTGGGTGGCAGGTGAAGGGAGGCTCCTCCCAGCTGCCTGCCTCTTGGCTCCAGTGCCTTCCGAGTGCCTTTGCTCTCGCAGCCTCATCTCAGTGGACCCTCATGCCACCCTCATGAGATGGGCTAGGATGGCTGGGCCCGTTTTACAGTCCAGGAACCCAAGTCCCAGAACAGACTAGTGAGAGAGTTGGGCCTGGGCCTGGTTCTCTGTCTGCTTGACATCCCCATCCTTGAAACTTGGCCCCCATGGACCCGTTATGAGCTCAGGCCATCCAGGAATGGACGATTTCGCTTCCCTGCAAGCACCTGTGTGCACACAGGATGGGCAGAGCCACCTGGGCCAGCGTGCAGGGGCTCCCAGGTGCCAGGTCGCAGTGATGACTGGGAGAGATGTGCTTCCTGCCCTCGAAGGGCTCCCGGTCTGTGAGGACAGCCGAGCTATCCACGGGGAACAGAAGGGCCCCCTAGGCCTCTCTACAGCTGGTATTTCACCTTGTTCAAAAGAGGCCAAGGCCGGTATCAAGGGCTTGTCTGCAGTGTGTTCTGGTGGTGAAAGGCACAGGCTTGGTGGCCAGGCACATGGCACAGATTCAGGCCCTGACACCACCACCTCCTGGGGCAGCCCTGGTCAAGCGACTCTCCTCGGGGCCGTGAGGATTAAGCAGGGCCGTGTGTCCTGGCAGTTGGGCCTGGCAGCATCCGTCTGCATCCAGAATGGGAGTGGCTGTCCCGCTGCTATCACTGCTGCTGTTGTTAGGACGGATATCCTCTCCCCTTGGGTTTCGTTTGACCCCAGGCCTGAGCTGAAAGTCCCATCCAACTTGGGCTGAGTTCTGAGGGTTTATTTTTGAGCCAGTGCTCACTGTCTTTGTGTGTTTTGCAGAGACCTCGGCCAAGGAAGGGCTCCTTCTCTGGTGCCAGAGAAAAACAGCCCCGTATAAGAACGTCAATGTGCAGAACTTCCACATCAGGTAAGGGCCAGTCCTGGTCATCCTCTCCTTTCCTCTAGGAACCTGAGATCCTTCCTCCCACCTGCCCTGTTTGCTGTGTTTTTGTTGTGGTCTGTGAGATGCCAGCCCTCAGTCAGCCCCTCCCTGGCCACGGGCCCTACAAGCTCATGGGAAGGTCACCTGGTCCTCTCTGAGGAAGAGGAGGCAGTTTCCCAGCCATCCTGACTGAAGGCAGTAAGGTCAGCCCTCTCGCCGGCCTAATAGAATGTTCTTCGTCCCCAGGCAAGGTGACTCTCAGAAGCAACAATAAAGCTTTTCATTTTTGAGACAGGGTCTTGTGCTGTCACCCAGGCTGGAGGGCAGTGGTGTGATCACTCATCCCTGCTGCCTTGGCCTAGGCTCAAGTGATCCTCCTGTCTCAGCCTCCCAAGTAGGTGGGACTGCAGGTGCATGCAGCCACACCTGGCCAATTTTTAATTTTTATTTTTAGTAGGAACAGGGTCTCCCTATGTTGCCCAGGCTGGACTTGAACTCCTGAGCTCAAGCAGTCCTCCTACCCTGGCCTCCCAAAGTGCTGGGACTACAGATGTGAGCCACTGCCTGCCTCTGGCCTCTTCCTTTATTTTGACAGCTCAAGAGTGAATTGTTTTTAGAATTGCTAGTAAATTTAGTGTTGGGGAAAAATGTACTCTGTGGCTGCTAAGATGAACAAGCCTCAGCTCCACCATGAACCTGCTTCCCTCAGGGTGAGCGGGAGATGAGACATGTCCACCATCGCCGTAGCTGAGGCCAGCATGGGCAGTGCCGCATGAGGTCCAGGGGGCGGCAAGAGGCGGGCCTGCCTGGTGGTTGGGAGCACTGGCTCTGGGGGCGGTCCTGAGGTCAGATCCGGTTTGCCTTGTGGCTCCACCCTCTGAGTCTCCTGGATGGCCCGCACAGGAATGAAGAGCAGGGCCTCATGGGATTTGCAGCGGCCTCAGGCTCTCTGGGACCCTTGCTGGGTACAGAGAGCTTTTCCCATCGTGCTCACCCTGATAGCATGTGGTCCCTCCCTTGGTCACTCTTCTCTGTGTGTCTTCTTTTTTTTCCTGCCACTAACTGACTGAATCTTTCTATAGTTTCCATTCATTTTCTTCAACTAGTAAGTATCTAGCATGCCTGCTGCATGCCGTTAGTGGAGATACAGTGGCACCCAAACAAAGTCCCCATTTGTGGGAAGTTTACACCACAGCGCGGGGACCAGCTGTTAGCACAGCGGCCAGTAATCCTGCAGCATAACTTCAGTGAGAAGTGCTGCACAAAGACAGGGAAGTCAGATGAAGAAAGTTCCCTGGGTGGCCTTTCTGAGGAGGTGACATCGAGCTTGACCTCAGAGGGAACCAACCCTTAGAGGGTCTCAGGGAGGCGAATGTGACCCATATAGCTTGTAACTGACCAACTTGTGGCCTTGGGGAAGGTCCCTTTCCTCCAGAGACCAGCATGCCAAGTGAAATCCTGGCATTTAGCCAGCCCACGGACTGGCCTTCCTGTAAGTCAGGTCCGCCAGGGTGTGGAGGCCACACAACACAAGCACCAGCATCCTGCAGTGGCCACCTCCCCCAAAGCGGCCTGTCTGGTTCAGGGCGGCCTCCCATGGAAGGTGCTAGCAGTTATAAAGCAGTTGTCAGGAGTCAGGCACTGATCCAAGCATTTACTCATTTAATCCGCACAACAGCCCTATGTAGCAGGTATGTCACTATCCCCATCATACAGATGTGGAAACCGAGATAGCCTGGCTTACCCGAGGTCACGCTGTCAGTAGGCAGAAGAGTCAGGATTTGATCGCAGACTGCCTGGCCCCAGAGGTCATGCTCGCAGCCTCTCTGCCACACTGTCTCCATGCAGTGCCTGGCACAGGCCAGACCGCAGTGAATGGGAATTAGTCACTGCTGTGGGTGCGCAGGGCCATACGGCACTCTCATGACAGTGAGCGGGCCCTCCTATAACCTTTGCCTTTCCTTCCCCAGCTGGAAGGATGGTCTTGCCTTCAATGCCCTGATCCACCGGCACAGACCAGAGCTGATTGAGTATGACAAGCTGAGGAAGGTGAGTGTCTCCAGCTGCCCTTGATGGCCCACAGACGTGCCCTGTCTGACCCCCTAACTCCGGGTCACCATCCCCATGCCCTTCCATCGCCAGCCTCCAGATCTGGGTTCTGCACGCAGATGGGTGGCCTGGGAGAGCCTTGTGCAGGCTCTCCGCAACCCCTGGCTCGGTGGCTGACTCTCACCTCCCTTATTCCCCTCGTGGACTGTCCAGTCTCCCTCCATGGCACTGCAACCAACCCGGGGTTATTTAAGGGCCTGGCCAGCCATGCTTTATAACTCCCCTTCCTCAATCTTCTGGATTCTAGAACCTCCTCTGCCCAAAGGGGCAGAGGGCAAGGAATTCCAAACCATCACCACAAGCCCATGTTGCCCATGCAGGGTCCTGCTGTCATTTGCCTGTACAAAGCCTGTATGGATCCAGGCCCTGGCCACCAGAAACTGCCAGCCTCATGGGGGAAGGCAGGACAAAAATTGTGTCCAAAGCAAAGCACCACACCAGGCCGTGTACATGTGCTCAGGCTGTGTACATGTGCTCAGACTGAATGGGGTGGCAGGGCATGGGGTCAGAGCAGTGCTGCGGAGGAGGCTAGTGTACCCCGAGCCAGCAGGAGCCAGGAAAGGTCCCGGAAGAAGAGGCAGCTTAGAGCCAGAGGAGGGCTTCCTGGGGGAGGCACCAGATGGCACCCAGCCCGTTCCAGCCACAGTGAGCAAGAGAGCTGGGCCCCGGCCAGGGAGAGTTGGGGTGCAGTGGGCTTTAGTCCTGTAAGCAGTGGGGAGCCCGTGAGGGGGCTGGGGGACACTTCAGGGTGGTTGGGACCTGGGACCTCTTGGTTTGCTCCCCTTACCCAGTCCCCAGTGCTCTCTCAGGCCTGGCCCACATCTTCCAGTCAATGTGAAAACCACGTTTTAGGGCAAGGGGCTTAAGCTAGGGTCTATGGGTGGCTGGAAATTGTATGAAAAGAGTACACCTGCATTTTTCTGGAGAAAAAGCCCTGGTTTGCCCCACAAAGATTTCACGAGGCACTCCTGTGAGTGGGAATTGAATTTATCCAGGCGGTGCCCTCCCGCTCACACATCACACGTGGCTGAGAACTGCCTGAAGAAACCCCCAACCCTCGCCCTCCCGGGTCTCTCCCTCTGGGCCAGCCCTGCCTCCCTCCTGCTCCTGCACCCTGCCCTGACGGAGTTCTTGTTGTCCCCACTTGCCTCCTTCTAGGACGACCCTGTCACCAACCTGAACAATGCCTTCGAAGTGGCTGAGAAATACCTCGACATCCCCAAGATGCTGGATGCAGAGGGTAAGTCATCTCTTCTGTTCAGCCACCACTGTGCTTCCTGATGGCCTTTTCTGTCCAGGGCTGGCCTCGGGCAAGGGGCTGTGGGCACATCAGAGATTTGGGTCACCTTGGGGAGCTGGCAGAGCCAGCGAGAAGGGCTGAATGATTCTGGGTGAACTGGGGACAGCCATGTCGCCCTGGGAGACAGAGCAAGGGTAGCCTGGGCTGGCCAGATGCCTTCAGGGATGAAGAAGCGTATGGGGAGGGGGAGCTGAAGGATCAACTCTCCTGAGGGTGCATCTCCTCAGGGCCCAGGAAGGGCAAGGTGGCTGAGGAGGGGTGCTTCAGGCTTCCTGCGAGCAACCCTGGCCTCTCCCTCCCTACCTGCAGCAGGCATGGAGTATGGAGCCCGACAAAGTGGAGTGTTTTGTTTTTTCCTTTTCCGGCTTTGCTCCATTTCCCAGCCATGCACTGCCCCATTTCCTAGCCATGCACTGCCCCAGCTGGGACCTGTGTTTCTGGCCTCTGGTGGCCCTTGGAGTTGACTGTCCTGCTGCTCCTTGAGGCCATTCTCAGAGAGAGGAAGTGGCCTCATTTTAATCCGCTTCCCACAGCCTTGTCCTTTCCAGACCCATGGGAGAGGGAGGGGCTGAGGGTGTGGCTGAGCCCACCCAAGTCACGCGTCACTCTGCGGGTCCCTCTCCCCCAAGGCCGTGGCCTTGGGAGCCCGTGGATCCCAGTGAGTGACGCCTCCACCCCCCGCCCTACTCGGGCAGTTTAACCCTTGTTGTTCACTTGCAGACATCGTGAACACGGCCCGGCCCGACGAGAAGGCCATAATGACCTATGTGTCCAGCTTCTACCATGCCTTTTCAGGAGCGCAGAAGGTACCGAGCAGGGCCAGGCAGGCCCTCCTCGCCGCCACCGCGCAATGCCGCCGCTGCCTCTCGCCTCCCGTGCTCACCTCATTTCTCTTGCAGACGGCAGTGGCCTCTCTCCAACTGGAAGCCACCCCCAGCTCCCTGGCGTTGCTGCCCCCTCAGCCTTAGCTCACACACCTATTGGGTACCTCATCTGTGCCAGGCTTTTCCAGGCATTGAGGATGCCCTGGTGACTGAGTCAGACAAGGTCCCTGTTCTCAGGGCACTTCCATGCTAGTGGGAGAAACATACAGCAGGCCTGTCACAGGAGTGGAATAGAGAAAATGGGGCCAGATGGGGGACAGAGATGGCTGGGGTGACCTTCAGCTGGTGCTGTCAATGTGGAGGGGTGAAGTGAGCAGGTACTTGCAGCAGGAGCTGCTAGATGCAGGCTGGGGCACAGGTGTTCCAGGCAGAGGGTGAAGCACTATGAAGGCCCTGAGACAGGAAGAAGCTTGGCGTATTCAGGGACCAGCTAGAGAGGAGTGAGTGACAAGCAGTGATGGGTCAGGCCCAACAAGACCCTTGTGGTGTGGGATAAGAAATTCGTGTTCCACTCTGAGGGCCATGGGAGCCCCTTAGGGTCTTACTCCATGGTGGGAGCTGCTCACTCACATTTTCAGACAGATCATTTAGCAACTGACTCCTCCAACCCAAAACAAAGCTGCCTTTATAGGGCCCACAGCTAGTCTGTCTCCAGCCCAGGCCGGTTAGAAAAGGAATGCACCCCATTCGGACTCCACAAAACCCCGCAAGGCATGTCCACGCAGGCCTGGGGCTGGCTTCCAGTCCAGAGCAAGCGCTCTTCCTCCCGCATGAGCCTCAGGCCGGCCCGGCCGCCCTCCCTGCGTCTTTCACTCTCTCCTGCCTCTCTCTCTCTTTCTCTCTCTCTCTGTGCAGATATTGTGGGCACTCTGAGGCCAGATGAGAAGGCCATCATGACTTACGTGTCCTGCTTCTACCACGCTTTCTCGGGGGCTCAGAAGGTGAGCTGGGCCGGGCACACCTCGCTGCTGGGGCTGCAGACCTGCCTTCACCACCGCCCTTGCGTCACCGCTGGCCATCTGTGGTTGGAGCCCTGGCCAGGCCGTGGGCCGCCACACCACACAGACTGACCCTGCCGGCCTCTGACTCGGAAGGGTCCCCTGGGGCAGGTTTCCCGCCTGGCCGGTGCTGGGCCTGTGCTGAGGAGTCACAGACCTCTGTTTGAACATAGCCCACCCTGGGAGGTGGGTGGTGGCATCCCAGGCTCTCATGCGGGGAAACTGAAGCCCTGCATTACAGTCAATGGCAGAGCTGGGATTTGACTGCCCGGCGTTCCCACTCGCCCTGTCCATCATCTGCACCAGGGCTGCCTGCCTGCCCCTGCCAAGCCCTTCGTGGGGAGCACTGGGCTTTACCCGTTTTGCAGCTCCTTCCTGCCAGGAACGGCTCAGCATGTGCAGCCCAACCTGCACTCACGGTCCCGGCCCTCCAGAGGCCAGGCAGAGCCCACAGAGCTTGCGTGGCAGTGGCCGCCCTCCTGGGCCCAGCTGACCTCATGCTGCCTCACAGCTCCTGCTGGGCCATCAGTGTTCACGCAGAGGCCCAAGCACTGCTCCCCCCGCTTGCCTTGTGGTCTCTGAAGTATCTCAGGCAGCATTCCCGATGCCTGCTTTGAAGTGTCAGCAGTTGGCACAGGTTCAGAGGAGGAGGCAGAATCGATTCTTGTTTACTGAACATGTACTACACGCTAGGCACCCTCCAAGGCCTTCACATGCACAGGTTTCCAGAGGGTCCCTGTGCACACCCCCAGGAGGGCTAGGCGCAGTTAGCCCCATTTGAGAGAGGAGGAATTGAAGTTTAGGGAAACAGCTATTCCTAAAACTAGAGGGCGGGGGCCGTACCTTCTGTGGACCCACTGCTTGGAGCCTCCCAACTAGCAGGTGCATTACCTACCGTCAGTCTGGCCTGGCCCCACTCTGCCACCTCTTGATACTGTGACCTTGGGTGGGTCACTTGACCTCAGCTTCCCCACCTGTGAAACGGGCATCGCTGTAGTTCGGTCTCACAGGATTGTTCTGGGCGTGAAACGAGCTCCTGCAGGCAAAGGGCTTAGCACAGTGCCTGGCACGGCAGCTGCCATTTAGGCAGCTGCCAGGGAGCCACAGTGGTGGGGAGTGTGGTTCTTCCCAGCCTCGGGCCAGAAAGGCCTCTTCACCTCCGCAGCATGCGATTGGAGCTTGTGTTTGGAGTGTTCTGCTAGAGGGCACGGGCCAGGAGGGTGGAGGGAGGACCCCTGACCCACACTCCCGCGGGAGGGTGGGCAGGGACCAGCAGCAATGGACGATTCGTCACCACAGACCCCAACTAACAGCATGTTTGCCATTGGACTCACCCCTACGGGCCCCGAACCAGCCCCCTGCCCACCACATGGCCTCACCAGATTGCTTTTCTTTCTACCCACACTGCTCCCCTGTGCTTAGGGCTGAACTCCAGTCTGGAGGCTCTGAGGGATTTTGGGGGAGCAGGGACTGGCAGGCAAGCCCAGGACAGTATGGGTGGGTGCTGAGGCACTAGGCCTGGAGGCTTGTCACCGGCCCCTCTCTGAGGGGGTAGTGGAGGCCCGGCTGCAGGGCGCTGGCTGGTCAGAAAGGAAAGTGCTGGGTCCCTGTGTGCTCCTCAGGACAGCCCCGTGGTGCTGCTCCTGCTGCCTCGTTTCCCCAGAGACCCAGTCCAAGCTCTTGCAAGAGTGCTCTCTGGGGTTCATGTTTTATAAACGCAGAGTGAACCCCAGGTCTAGCGCCAGTGTGCCCATTCTGTCCTGAGATCATTTATTTCTAGTCACCGAAGCGTTCCCGCCTCCTTCCTTTATTCACTCACTCATTCAGCAACCCTGAGCACCGCCAGTGCACCGAGCCCCAAGCTGGATGCGGGAACTCAGCGGTGAAACATGATTCCCTTGCCTTGCGGCAGCCCCGTGCTCACAGAGAGGACTTGAGTTTCGGGTGCCAGTTGTCTCTGCCAAGTTAGGAGTCAGGGACTGACCTCTGTGACCCCCACA
This sequence comes from Pan troglodytes, assembly GCF_028858775.2. NCBI lineage: Eukaryota > Metazoa > Chordata > Mammalia > Primates > Hominidae > Pan > Pan troglodytes. The sequence goes on from NC_072418.2 coordinate 41,841,864, forward strand.
AGCTGCAGCCCTGGCTGTGTTTTCCACACTGGTCTGGGGCCCATGTTCATTGGCTGAGGAACCTCCTGGACCTCATCTCTGAGGAGCACCGCCTGGGGCCCTGGGTGTGTGTCCTGCAGCATGGCGCGGGGTGTGCACGTGCGTGTGTGCGCTCACACGAGCACCGGCTGCCGCCTCCCCGCCTGTCTCCAGGTGCCATGTGTGGAGGGGAGAGGCTGGGCATCGCTGCCTGCTGCACTGGCTCTGAGCCATTGGCCAAGCCTCTCCATTTTCCTTCCCCATCACTCTGTAGACCCTCCTCACTCTTTCTGTTCCTGTTCTGTTGCCGTTTCAACTCCTCCTCTTGGACCCTTTCTGTGCTTCCTGAAAGGTACCTGGTCTCTCTCTCCCCGTGTGCACCCCCTGCCTCCTCTACACTGTTCACTGCCCCCTAGCAGGACAGGGCAGGACGCTCTCCTGTAGTTCAGGCCCAGGGACTATGTCCACCACTCTCACCCTCCAAAGCCCCAGCACTTTTCTGCCCCACGGATGGTGACTTCTGCCCTCTGGAGCTCCTATTAACATTGCCTCCAAGGCAGGAGAGTGGACAGGCCTGAGTGTGCTCCTGTGCACGGACCACTAGGCTCCTCCGGGACCCGGGCACCCCTGCTCTGTTGCCCCCAGCTCTCCAGCTCTCGGCTTCCCATCCTTTCACCTTCCCACCGGGAGAGACTCCTCCGCAGTCTTAGGTCCAACGCAGCCGACCCGTCCAGCCTCACCCTCCTCTGTGTGGGGCACTAGAGGGTTTGCGAGCAGCAGTGGGAGGGTTCCCCAACCCTCCTCGGTGCCTCCAGGGTCTGGGCTTTCTGGACCCAGGGGCATTTTGCAGTCAGCAGTGAGGATGCCAACAAGGCCTATTGGGACAGGGCACCATCTCACTGGAGCTGTGCTTCCTCTCCTTCCCCTCTGTGAGGAGTTCCGTGGGCTGTGGACCAGCTGCTTTCAAGGGACGTGCCCGTCAGGAGGGAGGGTGGCCAGCCCCCAGGCAGCCCTGACTGTGTGCTCCCCTCCAGGCTGAAACTGCCGCCAACCGGATCTGTAAGGTGCTGGCTGTCAACCAAGAGAACGAGCACCTGATGGAGGACTACGAGAAGCTGGCCAGCGACGTGAGTGTTCCCCCAGTGAAAGTCAGGGCCACCTCATTATCCTCAGCCAGAGGTCACTGTGACTCTTGCAGGGGGAAAGCAGGTGTGGCAGCGAGATGACCTAGAAAAGGCTGCGTGGTCACAGACCATGGCATTTAGCCAGCTAGTGTGTACACGACCTCTCCGTTTGCTTCCACAAGGCTAAGGGTCAGACCGGCAGCCACCTTGCCAGCCAGCCCCTGGGCTCCCGAGCTTGCGTTCCTACAGAGATGCTCAGGGACAGTGTTTCCTGGGCACCTCAGTGCTTTAGAATCACCTGGGGAGCTTTGTGAAAGCCCCTCTTCCCGTGCCCTGGCCCTGGAGAGAGTGATTCAGAAGGATGGAGAGGGGCCTGGGAACCAATAGGATAGCAGGGCCTGTGCAGGTATTTAACGAGCAGCCCAGCAAGACGGGAACTCGGATTATCCTCCTTTCCAAGTGAGGAAACTGAGGCCCAGGGAGGGTCAGGCACGTGCCTGCTGTTACATGACTAGTGGGACAGAGAGCTGGGCTTCACCCAGGCAGCCCTGCTCTAGAGTCCAAACCCAATGCTTCAGTTGGAAATAAGGGTGGTTAGTACAACTCTTCTGGAGGCTCTTCATTTTTGAAATCTCCATATTTAAAAAATAAACGTAGGCTGGGCACAGTGGCTCACACCTGTAATCGCAGCATTTTGGGAGGCCAAGACAGGTGGATCACTTGAGGTCTGGAGTTCAAAACCAGCCTGGCCAACATGGTGAAACCTTGTCTCTACTGAAAATACAAAAATTAGCCGGGTGTTGTGGCACACACCTGTAGTCCCAGCTACTTGGGAGGCTGAGGCAGGAGGATCGCTTGAGCCTGGGAGGCAGAGGTTGCAGTGAGCCAAGATTGCGCCACTGTACTCTAGCCTAGCGACAGAGCAAGACTCCATTAAAATAAAAATAAAATAAAATAAAATTTCCCAAAGAGCAGTGGTTTGACTGCTCATCTAGAACCAGTGGTTCCCAGATTTTGCAATCTCATAGACCAGGAAAATTTGAAAAACTATTGGATGTCCAACCTAAGAGGGCCAGCTTTTTATTTTGCCAAGTTACGGATGTTTTAAAAAGAAACACTACCATCTGTTACCACCAGCACTTCTAACACCAAGATAAGGTAAAAAGGTTATTCTTAGAACCCCAGCCATTGCCAAGAAAGGGCAGCTGGCAGCACGCCTCACAATGTATCCACACAGAGGTATTTCTGTCTTTGAATTTCTCACTTTGCCAGAAGTTGGCATTTGGGAACCACTTCTCCAGCTTGTCCGTTCTGGCAGATAACTGATTTTGTACTTCTAGAATTGTTTTATTATTTTTTTGAGATGGAGTTTCACTCTTGTCACCCAGGCTGGAGTGCAATGGCACGACCTTGGCTCACTGCAACCTCTGCCTCCCAGGTTCAAGCAGTTCTCCTGCCTCAGCCTCCCAAGTAGCTGGGATTACAGGCGTGCACCACCACGCCCAGCTAATTTTTGTATTTTTTTTAGTAGAGATGGGGTTTCACCATGTTGGTCAGGCTGATCTTGAACTCCTGACCTCAGGTGATCCACTCACCTCAGCCTCCCAAAGTGCTGGGATTACAGGTGTGAACCAGCGTGCCTGGCCTAGAATTGTTTTAGAATGTCCAATTGTTTGTTACCCTTCCTCACTCCATTAAAGATCTGAGTAGTTCCTAAAAGAATATGTTTGTTTCTTTTTCAATTTTATTTTCTAATTTATGTCCCAGGCCCAGTGCACATACTAAGAGCAAAGGCATGGGCCAGGCATGGTGGCTCACCCCTGTCATCCCACCACTTTGGGAGGCTAAAGTGGGATTGCTTGAAGTTCAGGAGCTCAAGACCAGCCTGGGCAGTATACTGAGACCCCCTTCTCTATAAAAACTTAAAATAAAAATCAGCCAGGCTCGGAGGTAGGCACCTGTAGTCCCAACTACTTGGGAGACTGAGGTGGAAGGATGGCTTCAGCCCGGGAGGTTGCTATGATCGTGCCACTTCACTCCAGCCTGGGTGACAAAGCGTGAACCTGTCTTTAAAAAGAAAAGCACAGGCAGGAACAGGAAGTAACAAGAGAACAGTACAGTGATGCAGGGACAGGGAGGGAGCCCACGCTCCCAGAGTTCCGGGTTGGGGGTTCTAGCAGGAATCGTGGAGAAGTTGGGCTGGGGAGCAGGGGTAACCCCCTAAGGTGGGGCCCTCAAAGATCCAGATCCCATGTGCCCATAAGCTGGGGGGCAGCCCGTCAGCACTCTGAGGGTCCCCCACAAAGGCCACGCTGGCTTCTGTGGCTCACAGCTCCTGGAGTGGATCCGGCGCACCATCCCCTGGCTGGAGGACCGTGTGCCCCAAAAGACTATCCAGGAGATGCAGCAGAAGCTGGAGGACTTCCGCGACTACCGGCGTGTGCACAAGCCGCCCAAGGTGCAGGAGAAGTGCCAGCTGGAGATCAACTTCAACACGCTGCAGACCAAGCTGCGCCTCAGCAACCGGCCCGCCTTCATGCCCTCCGAGGGCAAGATGGTCTCGGTGAGCACCAGGATTCACATGGGAGCAGCTGTGAGGGGCAGAGGCAGCCCTAGAACTGCCTGTGGGCAGTTTGGCCAGCGTAATCTTTCCTAAGTTGTTGATGTCCTGTGGGACATGGCATGGCCTTTCAGATGCAGGGGTCGGGGAGGGGTGCACTTCACTCGGCATTGTGCTCCCCTTTGGCCCTCACTCACTGTATTTTACACCCAGGGATTTATACGCATCCCAAATCCTTGCCACGGGTTGTGTGGGTGTGGAGTGGTGTGAATTTGGAGCCGCGGTCTGCTATGATGGCATGACCGCCATGTGCTTGAGGCCCTTCATCAGCGGAGGGGCAGTGCGCCCTGGACGGTTACCACCTCCCCATCTATGGTATTCATCCATTCATTCATGCACTCACCCGTTCACGCATTCATTTTGTTAATCCAGAATTGATTGTACCTGCTGAGTGCTGGGGGGCCCTGTGTAGGCATCCAGGTATAATAGCAAAGCATGACACAGACATGACCCCAGCCAAGTTCTGCCACCTTCCCATCAGCATCCCTTGGAGACATCCCCCTGGGTGCCTCCACTTCCTTGTGATAGCCCTGCCTGCTCCTGCCCTGCCCCAGGACATCAACAATGGCTGGCAGCACTTGGAGCAGGCTGAGAAGGGCTACGAGGAGTGGCTGCTGAATGAGATCCGCAGGCTGGAGCGGCTCGACCACCTGGCAGAGAAGTTCCGGCAGAAGGCCTCCATCCACGAGGCCTGGACTGACGGTACGGCCCAGCTCTGCCCCACTCTGCCCAGCCCCGCTCCCGCGCTCCCCTCCTGTCTCTCAGGCATGCATGGGTGTGCACACACAGCCCCCTGCCACGTTGGGTCTGTTTCTCAGGTGCCCTTTCTTGCTGCTTGGGAGCATGTGTGTGTGTCAGAAATGCTGCTTTAGAGCCAGGTTCAGTGGCTCACACCTGTAATCCCAGCACTTTGGCAGGCCAAGGCAGGAGGATCACTTGAGCCCAGGAGTTTGAGACCAGCCTGGGCAACATAGCGAGACCCTGCCTATACAAAAAAATTTTAGAATAATAATATTAGCCAGGCATAGTGGTGCACACCTGTGGTCCCAGCTACTTTGGAGGCTGAGGTGGGAGGATTGATTGAGCCAGGGAGGTCAAGGCTGCAGTGAGCCGTGATTGTACCACTGCACTCCAGCCTGGGTGACAGAGCAAGACCCTGTCTCAAAAAAAAAGGAAAGAAATGCTGCTTTGGATTCCTTCAGCCCCAGAAAGCAGGGACCATTCAGGGGCCAGGTCCTCTTTGTTGCCCAGTCTGCCCTCGCCTCAGAGGTGGGCCCCTGTCAGTCATCCAGGAACACAGCCAAGCCCCCTCCAGCACTTCAGGGAAGTGACCTTACACCCATCTGTTTGTCCTCTCTGCGTGTCTTCCCCATCCAGGGCGAGTGTGTGGGGCAGGCCTCTTCCATCCCCTGCACCCTGTGTTCAGAGTCGGCTTCCCTCTCCCACACCTCTGTGAGCGTGGACGGCAGGCTGGGGAGCCCATGTTCACTGGCACGTCCCTCAGGCTAGAGGAGGGCCTGCCTCCTGGGCCTGCTGCCGGACCACAGACAGTGCTCACCCTCAGACAGTGCTCACCCACTGCTTTCGGCCCACCCTTCAGCATGGCCCACCTGCGAGCTCCTCCCACCTCCCATCCTTTCCCAGAGCCTCCTTCCCGGGCCTGGCTCCCCCTGCAGGAGCGCCGCTGTGCTTTCTGTTCTCGGCAGCCCTGCAGCTGCCTGGCCGTTGGCTCCAGATGTGGGATTTCATCACGTCCCTGGCCCTCCTTTGGGTCATGCCAAGGTTGAGATTTCAGATCCCAGGGGTCTGGAAGCCTTCAGAAAGCTGCCAGTGCCTGGGAGAGCCACAAGAGCCACCCACAGGACTCCTCTCCCAGTCTGGCCACCACCTTCCCAACAGTCTCCCTGGCCCTCCGGCCGCCACTCCGCCCAGCTGAGCCCTTCCTTGCATTCCTGAGTGCAGTTTCTCACCCCTCCCCACCCTGGCCCGCATGCGAGTGTGCAGCTCCACACGGCCTGCAGCCCTGGCCACGGCCCAGCTTGTGCCCTCCTCACATGAGCTCAGCTCGCCATTCCCGCGGCAGCTGCCAGCCTCAGAGCAGCCCAGCCCCTTTGCTGCCAGGAAAGAGTGCGAGTGAGAGAGTGGATAGTGAGGGAGGAAGGGCCTGGCCAGGCCGGGTGCCGCACTTCCCTCTTGCCTGGCAGAAAGGCACCCATGTGAGGAGAGCGTGTTAGCACCAATGCCATCTTGTGTGGTTGGTGGCCTCCATCCATTCCCGGATTCACTCATTCGTTCAACAGACAGCTCAGGTGGCTCCAGCTGTCCTTATCCATGGAGGCCTGGGCGTCGCCCTGTGGCTGAACCTTCTGGGGGTCTTTCTGCCCACCCATCAGCTCTTCAATCCCTCTACAGGGCTCCATGAGGCCCTGCAGATGGTTTCCTGAGGCCAAGGGGCTGGGTGTGGTGGCCCCACTGGCATTCCTCCCCTGGGAAGGGCTCTGGGGCACCTTCACCTGAGGTGTTTAGAAGCCAGCTCAGTCTCCGGCCAGGGCCCAACTGGTTCAGCGGCCTCCACACGTCCCTGCCCCACCCCTGCCTGACTGGGCATCCACGCGGGTCTGCCCATGGCGTCTGCCAGAGCACCCAGGCAGGCTGGCCTACTAATTCCCAAGACTCAGAGCCTCTGTCCTCTCAAGTAGCAGTTATGTGAAACAGGACAGGCAGGCCCTCCACACCCCAGGGTCTGGTCGTAGCGGCCGCCTCCGCCCTGGGGTGGGTGGGCCACCTTCACTCCACACCCCTCACCATCCCCCACAGCCCGCAGCGGGAGGGTCGTCGTGGATGCTTCTCTGAGGGACTTGATTTCCTGGGAATACGACCAACCCCGAACGACCCCTTGTCCCCACTCCGGTTGTCCCTTGGCCTGGATCCCAGATAGCTGTGGCGATGGTCCACTGCCCACATCCTTTCGGTGCACCCTTGCCAGGACTCTGCGGAGGCAGAGGGAGATGTCACCTGCTGTTTCTGGTTCCTGCCCCTGGGAGAAAGCAGTTGGAGAAGGGAATTGCAAGGCCGCCTTGTGGCTGAGACTCCTGCCCCAGGGCTGCGCAGCAGGGCCGGTGGAGCCGGAGTCTCCCAGGCCTCCCACTTCTTGGCCATCAGTGCCAGAGCCGATCCTGTGGGGAGTCTGGTAGGTGCCTGACAGTTGAGACTGGGAGAGGCTGAGGTGAGGCTGGTACTGGCTCCATGCCTGCTGTACTCGAACACCACCTCACTGAAACTTGAGAATAGTTCCATGCCACACAAGTACTGGGGCTGGCCCCATTTTACAGATGAAGGCACAGGCCCAGAGAGGCCTCGGTGGCTGCACTGGGCGGGCAGCTGTCAGGTGCTGGGACAGAGCTGAGGGGATCTCCGCTACCACTTGGGGGAAGCCCAAGGTGGTGTGCTCGAGGCAGGGCCCCTGTAGGAGCTGGGGTGCAGCCACCTTCCCAGGCTGGCATTTTCCCTGCGGTTCCCTAAAGACCTTCACTTGCTTGCAGGGCTTCCTTGAGCTTTGGTTCTGGGATGTGTAATTAGCCAGGATCCGGGACTAATAACAGCGTTCCTCCTTTCCTTCAAAGGGCCTGATAGTGGGCCCGCCCCAATGCACACAGGACACTTTAGGACAGCGTGGGGCACTTAGACGTGGAGAGGACCACCACCTGTGCGGGTGCAGGGTCAGGGTCCTAGAAGAAGCTGGCTCTGATGCTTCCCCTTCCCCAAGCCTGCTGGGACATGGGCTTTGACCCCGGGTGCTTCTCCGGATCAAAGCCCTCCAGAAACAGGTGCTACCTTTTCAAGCCGTGCTACCACGGCCTGATTTGTATGGTTTCCTACTAACAAAAGTTGCTAAGTTTAGGACACACAGGTTGAGATGGAATCTCTCTCTCAGGCTCAGCAACCCTGAAGTGTCCATCCAGGTCCATCCAGGTTACAGTTGGGCTTAGAGATCCCTGGAGGGTACAGAAGAAGGTTCTGGAAGTTTCCATGCCACCGTCATTGGCGTGGAAGGATGTGGGGTCCACAGTCTCTCTTTCCCTCCCTCTGCTTGGACAGCCCCTCCAGACTCCTGCCCCACAGCTGCCGTGCTGTGGTCTAAGCGTCTCTCTGCTCCCACCAGGGAAGGAAGCCATGCTGAAGCACCGGGACTACGAGACGGCCACACTATCGGACATCAAAGCCCTCATTCGCAAGCACGAGGCCTTCGAGAGCGACCTGGCTGCGCACCAGGACCGCGTGGAGCAGATCGCCGCCATTGCCCAGGAGCTCAAGTACGTGCGGGCTCAGTACACTATCATCACCTGGCTCTCACCACAGCCTGCCCAGACTGGTGGCGGCAGCACGCCGAGGCCCAGCCTGCCTCAAGGCCTGGAATAGGGTCCCCAGTGCCCCAACTGCACCTCCTTCCAGAAGCCAGGGAAGGGCCTTATGGGATGAGGCCTTTTGCCCATCCTATCTCAGCCCCAGATGGGACACCTGAAGGATTTGGATTCTCTAGCAGGAGGGAGGTGTGTGGCCCCTTGTCTTGATTCTTCAGGCTTTAGGGGTCCCTGGGGGTGTCACCTCTCCTGGCCACCCCAAGTAGGCCCTGGTCCCCTGATGGGATGGGCCCCAGCCTCCGTTGCTCCCAGCCATAGGTCCCTGAGGGAACCAGGCTGCACAGTGAGCCTATTGTTCTGCTCGGCCCCTTCCCTTTCTTGCTCAGAATACACTTATTGTAAGAGCTTCCAGGCAGCCGGGCTCCTTCCCCTCCCCACCCAGTCAGATAAACTTGTGTACACAATTAGTACGCTGAGGGTCGCGCTGGTGAATGGGGCCTTATTCCACCAGTGTGGCGGCCAGCAGCAGGGCGGGCCCAGGCAGCAGGAGGCCCAGGCCATTACTTCATGGAAAATCCACAGGCCCTCGAGGGGCAGCAGGGCTCCCAAAATAGCCGTCTGCTCAAAAATAGGATCCTTGGCTATAACTGCTCTTTCCACCGACACCCCCACCCCACCATAGTCACCCCCAAAGGTCTGCTTATTCCTATGAGTCCAAGGCCCATTTATTCCTATGAGTCCAAGGCCCAGCCCTGATGCCCAGTGGAGCCCCATGCTGGGCAGAGCTGGTTTCCTCCCCGACTCACTACCCCCCACTGTCCGGGTGCTTTGAGGGTTCCCCATTGGCTCAGCCAGAGGCAAGAGTCCCGTGGGGCCGTCACAGCATTTGGCACAGTTGGGGCACTCCAGGGGTCCTGCCACCACCACGTCCAGGCCAAGGAGAGCAAGGTCACAGATGCAGCACCCTCGGGGGTGTGGGGGTGGGACACAGGCAGCTTCTCCAGTGACGGAAGAGCCCCTGGAAGTTGGTAGGAAACAGACTTGAAATAAACCCTAGGCTTGCCCCCTTCTCAGGCCCTGGGCAAAGCTATGTGAAACCCATTACTCTGCTCAGGAACAGGCGGTCCCCGAAGCAGCTCTCTGGACGGTAGCCCTGAAGGAACGGAAGGGAGGGCTGTCCGGGTCCTGTCTGTTCTGCTGAGGGGGAATTACAGAGGCCTGTGGACCGTCCAGGATGAGCCGGATGGGCAGCCCTGCTGAGCACTGATTAATGGCGACAGCAAAAACTCACTGAGCTCTCAGGGCTTTATGTGTACCAGCTCATTTAATCCCCACAGCAACCGTGTAACTGAGGGAACCGAGGCACAGAGAGGCCAAGAGGTTTGCCCAGGGTCACACAGCAAGGGAGTGGTTGAGATGGGAATGGAGCCCAGGCCACCAGCCCTACTGTGGAGCACAGCCTCAGCCCCTGTCCGCTGTCTGTGGCTGGCTCGCCTGGTCCCCGTGTCCTGTTCCTCCCCAGAGTCGTTCCTTGCCCCCTACCCCTCCTCAGGCCCCAAGGCCTGGTTGAAGGGCCACACTCTTAGCTGATAGTGGCAGAATGAGTCAGGGATGGGTGAGCAGGAGGAAGCCGCTTCCCTTCTCACCCCTGGTTATCACCTGTTAACCAGCTCTGTTATCACCCCTTCCCTTCTACCCTGGGGGTCCCACGGGCCAGAACCAAGCTGTGATTTGATTGACCGATTAGTGATTGGTTGTTGATATCCTGGAATGTTGACTGCCCCAACACCCCGGCCTGGGAACCTTGGGGGTAGATGGATCCAATCCATCTAGCCACTTGCCCTTGCCGGGTCTCATTGCTCTCTGCCCGGCCCGCAGCGAGCTGGATTACTACGACTCCCACAATGTCAACACCCGGTGCCAGAAGATCTGTGACCAGTGGGACGCCCTCGGTTCTCTGACACATAGTCGCAGGGAAGCCCTGGAGGTGAGGAGGGGGTGACATCACCCACGGAGCTCTGTGCCCCTGCTGCCCCGGGGCTGGTGGTGTGGATAGTGTCCAGACCTGTGAGCTCCCCCCACCTCCCACGGAGAGGATGTTCTCTGACTCCTCAGGGCCCTCTGGGCCCCTCCCCACCCCTCCTGCTCACATACTGACCTGCCTTCCCTCTGTCCCTGCCCCCTTCCCTCCCACACACTAGAAAACAGAGAAGCAGCTGGAGGCCATCGACCAGCTGCACCTGGAATACGCCAAGCGCGCGGCCCCCTTCAACAACTGGATGGAGAGCGCCATGGAGGACCTCCAGGACATGTTCATCGTCCATACCATCGAGGAGATTGAGGTCCGCATCCCCCGGCCCCCCATCTTCCCAAGAGCCTCTGTGGGGCTGGGCCGCCCCCTCACTCCAGCTCCTCCCCCAGGGCCTGATCTCAGCCCATGACCAGTTCAAGTCCACCCTGCCGGACGCCGATAGGGAGCGCGAGGCCATCCTGGCCATCCACAAGGAGGCCCAGAGGATCGCTGAGAGCAACCACATCAAGCTGTCGGGCAGCAACCCCTACACCACCGTCACCCCGCAGATCATCAACTCCAAGTGGGAGAAGGTGGGCCGGGGCCATCGGTAGGGGCTGGGGCAGGACGGCGGGGCTGGGGGCCACCTCCCTGACCACTCCCACACCGCGTCTCCTCTGCCAGGTGCAGCAGCTGGTGCCAAAACGGGACCACGCCCTCCTGGAGGAGCAGAGCAAGCAGCAGTCCAACGAGCACCTGCGCCGCCAGTTCGCCAGCCAGGCCAACGTTGTGGGGCCCTGGATCCAGACCAAGATGGAGGTGAGGCACGGCTGAGCCCCACAGAGCTGAGAAGGTTCCAAGAGAGCTCCCGTAGTGAGGGGGTCCCCGGCCAGCCCAGGGCCTGCAGACTGAGGCGCCTGGCAGAGCAGGTCCCAATTCTCACCACCCAGGGGCCGTGATCACCCTGCGGGGTTAGGAGAGTCCACAGAGCTTGCGCCTGGAATCCCGGCACCTGGGGAGGCTGAGGCGGGCGGATCGCTTGAGCCCAGGAGTTCGAGACCAGCCTGGGCAACATAGTGAGACCCCAGCTCTACAAAAAATACAAAAATTAGCTGGGCATGATGGTGCGCAGCCCAAGGAGGTCGAGGCTGCTGTGAGCTACGATCATTCCACTGCACTTCAGCCTGACAGCGAGACCCTGTGGTCTCCAGTGGGCTACCTATGGGAGGTGGGTTTGATCCCTGAATGCCCTGGTCTGATGATTGTGAGACTCAGGCACTATTGAACCTCTGATCCTGTCCTCCCAGCTCTAAAATGGGGATGAAAACAGTTACCTTATTACTTCAACAAATGCTTTTTGCACCAACTAACGAGCCACATGAGTGCTGTCATTCTTACAGCAGTTCTGACCACCACTCACCGAGCACTCACTACATACCAGGCAACCAGGCTGGCAGCAGGCAACCTCGTTTAAACCCAGCAAGCCTGAGAGGGGGTCCGGGTGCCAGGCAGGTCAGCCCTGAGGTTCATGCCAGCCACGCAGCATGTGGACTTGTGGGTGCCGAGACATGGAGTGCCCGAGGTCAGGAGCTGCAGCCAGGCCAGGGTTCAGATCCCAACTCTGCCTCTAACAGCACTGAGCTGTCCTCCGTGAGCCTCGGTTTCTACCTCTGCAGTCAGGGCCTGCCACAGCCCTGGCCTCACAGAGAGGTCAAGGGTAAAATGAAGTTGGGCACAGGGAGCGCTTGGCAGAGAAAACCTCCCTGTCATTGTCATAGCTGCTTTAACATGAGAGGGCAGGACCGGAGGGGACAGTCGTGAGCAGTGGGCCTTCCCTCCCAGGGACCCATGGGCCAAGGCCCCAGGCCAGAGGGGCCCCGGGGAAGATGCAGGCCAGCAGCGCGAGTGGGCTCCTCCAGGTGGTCAGTGGGGGCAGGCCCACCAGCCTCACCCCACCGCCTGCACCCACCCCCGTAGGAGATCGGGCGCATCTCCATTGAGATGAACGGGACCCTGGAGGACCAGCTGAGCCACCTGAAGCAGTATGAACGCAGCATCGTGGACTACAAGCCCAACCTGGACCTGCTGGAGCAGCAGCACCAGCTCATCCAGGAGGCCCTCATCTTCGACAACAAGCACACCAACTATACCATGGAGGTGCGCGGCCGCCCCGCCCGCTGGCCTTTCCACCAGCATGGCCGGCTTCCTCACTGGAAATGGTTCGGGCCAGTGAGAAGATAGCTGTCTGCTGTCTGTTGTTTTTCACTCTGTTTAAAAATTATTGAAGAGACCAGCACTTTGGGAGGCCAAGTGGGAGGATGGCTTGAGCCCAGGAGTTCAAGACCAGCCTGGGCAACATAGCAAGACCCTGTCTCTACAAAAAATGAAAATATTAGCCAGGCATGGTGGTGCATGCCTATAGTCCCAGCTCCCCAGGAGGTTGAGGTGGGCAGATTGCTTGAGCCAGGGAGGCAGAGGTTGAGGTCAGCCGAGGTCATGCCACCACACTTCGGTCTGGGTGACAGAGCCAGACTCTGTCTCAAAAAAAAAAAAAAAAGATTGAAAAGACTAGATCAAAATGTTTAGACATTTTTAAAAATTACACTTTCCCTAGCACTGCTCTCATCACCATGACAATGCCCCTCACAGGACAAGCTGTTCTAGGGGCCCACAGAGGGCACCGTTTGCCCTGTGGCCTTAGCAGTATCAGCCTTGCTCAGGGCCAGAGCCAGCCAGCGGGTGCCGGGTCAGGGCAGCAGCTCCCACTGGCTAACACTCCGGGGACATTACAAGCTGGTCGCCGTCATATTGGTAGCTTGAGAAACCAAAAGACTAGACACTCTTGATCCAACCCATACAGGTCCACAGATGCTTCAAACCAGAGTTGACTTTTTTGTTTTTTTCCCCTGAGAGCCAGTGGTGAGACACTGACCAGAGTTTGTCCAAACAGTCTCCACAGGGATCCCGGCACAAGATTCATGGGTCCTTGCCCTTCTGCTGCCCCTGTAGCTGGGAAACACACTTACTGTGGAGACAGACATTGGCAGAGGCAGCAGGGAGGCACCATGGCCCGTGTCCCCTGTGAGGTGTACAGGAGAGCAGGGGCTTTCCCCAGGGCGGGAGGACAGTTCACAGTCCTCCACGTGTGAACCACGGTGAAGACAGTTCACAGCACCCGGCCCACGATCACGCCCCCGTCTTTCCGCAGCACATTCGCGTGGGCTGGGAGCAGCTGCTCACCACCATTGCCCGCACCATCAACGAGGTGGAGAACCAGATCCTCACCCGCGACGCCAAGGGTATCAGCCAGGAGCAGATGCAGGAGTTCCGGGCGTCCTTCAACCACTTCGACAAGGTGAGCAGCCTGCCACCTCCTTGGCCTCTCCCCTCCCGCCGTTGCCGTCCCAGCCCACACCTTCGTCTCTGCATCTGTTCGTCCATTCCCATCACAGTTGCTGAGCGTCGGCCGCCACTCCCAGGGCCAGCAGGGCCCTGCCACTGTCAGGGTGTAGGTGTGCGGCACCAAGACCCCAGCCCGGGCCACTTCACACGCACAGGCAGGGGGCCGGAGGTCCCAAGGCCTGCCCTCTGGGGTGGCATCCTCACCACCCCCAGGGCAGATGAAGTCTCAGCACACCCAGGCTTTGCGACCCGGTCTGTGAACCTGGACACAGACACCCCGCACGGTGCTTTTAGAATTCAGATTTGGTCCAGCAGCCTCATCAGAGGGGCCCTGAGCGCCAGAGTTTGCTGCCATCCCCAGCCCACCCCTGCCGGGCTGACGGACTGAGAAGTGTGCAGCCTCAGCTCTGCACCTGGTGCCCCCAGGACAGGGTACAGTCCCCTCTGTCCCACTCCAAATCCCAAAGGCAAGGAGAACCCCCCCCCACCCTCCACCAGTCCTGGGACTTGTCCTCAGTTCTGTAGCATCCAGCTGCCACCCCTGCTGTGGGCAGAGAGGTCGGGGAGGCCTCTGCCTGCCTTTGAGCTTCCGAGGTTGGGGGCAGGATGAAAGGGGCCCGCGCCGCCCCCGACCCCACGTGTCCCTGGCCATCTCCTTGTCCACGTCGCCTCTAACTCTGTGTTTCCCTCCCCTACGTGTCCCTTCCCCCTGCCCTCTGCATGTGACCCCGATCCCTCATCCTGGTCTCCACGCCGCCCCTCCCGCACACCTGCCTTCGGATGGCCCCGGCAGGATCATGGCGGGGCACTGGGGCCCGAGGAGTTCAAGGCCTGCCTCATCAGCCTGGGCTACGACGTGGAGAACGACCGGCAGGTACTGCACCCTGGGCCCCAGCGGACCATGGCATTAACTGCTCTCTCTCTCCTTCTCTCTTTCTCCCCTCGCCATCCCACCCCTGCCATCCTGTGTGCCATCTCATGGCTCTCTTGCCTCCCTGCCCACATCTCCCTGGACACCTTCCCTCTTACCTGGTCTCTTGGGGCCGCTGTCTACCTGCTCCCCGCCACTGTCCTGTCTGCCTGCTGTGCACATGGGGCGGCCCCTCTTGCCTACTCTGGGCCCGGCCTCCTCTGCTATGCCTGCGTCCTCGGAGCAGAAGCAGACAGGCAGCATGGACTCCGATGACTTCAGGGCTCTGCTTATCTCCACAGGATACAGCCTGGTATGCAGCTCTGTCTCCCCAGCCACCCGCTCCTCCTCCTCCTCCTCCTCCTCCTCCCCCTCCTCCCCCCACCTCTCCCCCTCACCGCCTCCAGAGCTTCCTCGTCCTCGGGGACACTCCTCCGCCCGAGCAGCGCAGCCGTGCCTGCCTCTTCCTCTGCTGCATCTGCCGGGGTGGGGTCCCTCCGATGACTTCCCGAGCCCCCCTTCTTCCCTAGAAGTCTCCAGAGAGAGGGGGCAGCTCTCCCACTCTCTCCCCTTTTTCTTTTTCTTTCTCTCTCTCTTTCTTCCCCATCCTCCAGAGCTAACTCGTGAGCCTGGGCTGAGGGCAGTAGACCCCAGTTCCCTGCTGTGGGAGACCACGAGAGGGGAGGGTGCAGAGAGGCCCTGCTTCCCGGCCTGGGGCACTGGGGGCTTGGAGGCCTGGGTCAGCTGGAGCAGTGGCAGGCTCTGCCCGGGGCCAAGGCTGCTGGAGCAGGCGGGGAACAGGGCGCACGCACACGTGGGTTGGGCCCTACTCTCTCGGCTGTTTCCCTGGAGACCCCACCAGTGTGGGCCTGGCTGCCCCTGCCCCACTAAATGTCGGGTGTCCCCCACCCCACCCTCTCCTTGCAGGGTGAGGCCGAGTTCAACCGCATCATGAGCCTGGTCGACCCCAACCATAGCGGCCTTGTGACCTTCCAAGCCTTCATCGACTTCATGTCGCGGGAGACCACCGACACGGACACGGCCGACCAGGTCATCGCTTCCTTCAAGGTCCTGGCAGGGGACAAGGTGAGCGAGACCCCTACGAGGTGCATGGGGGCTGGCGAGAGGGGTCCCTGCAGTGGGAGGGGCTGAGGGGGCCAGTGTGTGGGTAGGGATGGCTCAGAGTCCCATCCTGCCTGCCCCAGAACTTCATCACAGCTGAGGAGCTGCGGAGAGAGCTGCCCCCCGACCAGGCTGAGTACTGCATCGCCCGCATGGCGCCATACCAGGGCCCTGATGCCGTGCCCGGCGCCCTCGACTACAAGTCCTTCTCCACGGCCTTGTATGGCGAGAGCGACCTGTGAGGCCCCAGAGAGACCCGACCCAACACCCCCCATGGCCTCCAGGAGGGGCCTGGGCAGCCCCACAGTCCCGTTCCTCCACTCTGTATCTATGCAAAGCACTCTCTGCAGTCCTCCGGGGTGGGTGGGTGGGCAGGGAGGGGCTGGGGCAGGCTCTCTCCTCTCTCTCTCTGTGGGTTGGCCAGGAGGTTCCCCCGACCAGGTTGGGGAGACTTGGGGCCAGCGCTTCTGGTCTGGTAAATATGTATGATGTGTTGTGCTTTTTTAACCAAGGAGGGGCCAGTGGATTCCCACAGCACAACCGGTCCCTTCCATGCCCTGGGGATGCCTCACCACACCCAGGTCTCTTCCTTTGCTCCGAGGTCCCTTCAAGGCCTCCCCAATCCAGGCCAAAGCCCCATGTGCCTTGTCCAGGAACTGCCTGGGCCATGCGAGGGGCCAGCAGAGGGCGCCACCGCCACCTGACGGCTGGGGACCCACCCAGCCCCTCTCCCCTCTCTGCTCCAGACTCACTTGCCATTGCCAGGAGATGGCCCCAATAAGCACCCCGCTTTTGCAGCAGAGGAGCTGAGTTGGCAGACCGGGCCCCCCTGAACCGCACCCCATCCCACCAGCCCCGGCCTTGCTTTGTCTGGCCTCACGTGTCTCAGATTTTCTAAGAACCAAAAAAAAAAAAAAGGAAAAAAAACACAAAACAACAAAAACCAAAAAAAAAAAAATCACAAAAACAAAAAAACTATAAAAAAGAATTAAAAACTTACTTTCAGAGAATTACTATTTACTTTATTAACTTACGGATTTATTATATAAATATATATTCACCTAGCAACATATCTCTGCCGTCTCTCCTGCTCTCATAATGAAGACATAGCCGATTCTCTGCCCGGGCCCCTTGCTGATGCTCCTCCGGGTCTGCGTCGGGTGTGGGTCTCTGGGGACCCTCCAGAGGTGGAGGTGGGCTGATGGCCTGGCTGCCTGGTGGTTGATGGTTTTGCTCCCCCTACCTTTTTTTTTTTTTTTTTTTTTTTGAGTTTATTCTGATTGATTTTTTTTTCTTGGTTTCTGGATAAACCACCCTCTGGGGACAGGATAATAAAACATGTAATATTTTTAAGAAGGATTCCTGCAGCATCATCTTTTTTTATTTCTCCTGTGTCTGTCCTCCACCTTCTAGGAGAGCCAGGGCAGAGCTAGCACTGTCTTAAGCTGTCAACGTGGACTAGCTCGTGTCATCTGCTTGAGAGGGGCTGTCGCTGTTCTTGTTTCTGAGTGAGGAGTACACAGGCCAGAGTGGTCGCCCGGCCATGAGCAGTGAGGGCCAGAGACTAGCCCCAGGCAGGTGGATGCCAGAGAGAGTGGCACCCATGCCCGGCAGGGCCTAGGGAGGTGGTCTTGCTCAGCAACCCTGCCCTGAGCAGCAGGTGCACCCATCTGGAGATCCTAGGAGAAGGTGGCCACCTCCATCCACTAAGGAAGAGAAGGAAGACAGTGGCTTGAGGCAGGGAGCTTGCAGGACAGAGCCTGAGCCGCCCTGTCCCTCCCACCTGGCTCACCTGTCTGTGGGTCAGGCAGATGACCCCCTCACCCCCATCCAGGTGCTGGCTGCAGTGGCCTGTGCAGAGAGGGGCAGGGTGAGTGCCCACCAGTCCCCGTACCCCTTCCCCCCATGCCCCACCATGCCGGGGTGGTACTCACAGAAGATGCAGGTGAGGTGGGCCACACAGGACACGAACCGCTCGAAGTCCACACGGAGACGGCTATCCCGGTAGCGGCTGGTGAGGGCCTGGGTCAGCTGGTTGTTCAGGTGGAAGCCTAGGGGGAGGCTGCTTCTGAGCCCAGTGGCCCACAGGGAACCCACCTTGGCATTGCATCCCCACCCCACCTCCTCAGGGAGGACATGAATGCCACAGGGTGTCACATCCCAATTCTGCCCCGTCCCGGCAGGGTGAGTACAGGCTGATCCCTTCAATCCTCTGGGCCTGTTTCCTCATCCATCAAACGGACTAAGACAGCCCCGACCCCATAGGGTGTGTGAAGACAGAACGCTCAGGACAGCGTCTGACACGTGACTCGATGTGTGGGTACTGTTACTCCTTAAATCCTGTGGGGCTTTCTCCTTGCCAGTGGGCACTGGAGGATATTTCTGTGCAGCAAAAAATATCGTCAATCCCATATAGAGTCAGTTTCCTTACAGTCTACCTCAGAGGCGATTTCTAAAGCTGAGAAACCATGTCTGCTGTGGAGTCTCATTGGAGGCTTTTAAAAACCCAAAACAATGGGTTCTTGACCCCTTCTGAGATGCAAGGTTGTGCCTGATGACCTTTGTCTCCCACACGGCCAGACAAACCCAGTTCCAAGTACCGTTTCATGGGCTTCTGCTGCTTCCAAAGCCCATCTTCACCCCCATTCTGTGTGTTCATTCTCTTCACAAATATCTACCAAGTGCCATTTCATGCTGTGCCCAGTGCCAGGTGCTGTTTTAATAGGAGGGCAGGTGGCCTGCAGCCTCTTCCTGCCTGTGTGACCTGCCCCAGGTCACTCCCTCTGGCATTCATCTGCCCTCGGGCATAGGGGTGGAGGCTGCCATGCCCAGGGCTATGGGGAAACCCAGCCAGATGGGGTGGAAGGACCCGAGAAGGTGCTGGAGCCCCTCAGCTGCCACTGCAGGAGAAATTCTCAAGGGCACTTTATCAGTTTCCTTCTTCCTGGAATAACTCCTGGCATGTAACAGGCACTCACTGGTGCCAGATGCGTGAACACAAGCCTGCCACCTGCCACCTGCTGTAAGTCCTTGCTCCCTCACCTCCACTCCTGTCTATCTCCGGCCCAGCCTCTCCCTCTCTGCCCCACGTCTCCCAATCCTTGGCTGTCTCTGACCCCATTTCTCCCCCTTTGACTTGGGCTTTTTCTTTTTTCTTTTTTGAGACGGAGTCTCGCTCTGTCGCCCAGGCTGGAGTACAATGGCATGATCTTGGCTCACTGCAACCTCCACCTCCCGGGTTCAAGAGATTCTCCTGTCTCAGCCTCCCAAGTAGCTGGGATTACAGGCACGCACCACCACGCCCGGCTAATTTTTGTAGTTTTAGTAGAGACGGGGGTTCCGCCATGTTGCCCAGGCTGGTCTTGAACTCCTAGGCTCAAGCAATCTGGCAATCTGCCTGCCTTAGCCTCCCAATGTGTTGGCATTACAGGCGTGAGCCACCACGCCCGGCTGGCTCTTTTGGACACTTGACCACCTTCTCTGGGTCTCACACTCACAGCCACACCCAAACTCTCTCCCTCTGGCTCTCCGACTCCATCACAGTCACCCCAGCCCCCATCTCCCTGTGGCTCCCTCTGCTATGTGGTGGCAGACAGGCCCCAGAGTGGGGTTGGGGATCTGGGAACTCCAAGTTCTGACCCCAGCCCACTCTCCAAATCCCCTCCACATGAGGGTCACAGTCCTGTACTGTCTCATCTGCCTTGGAGCCCATGGAAAGCCTTTCTCTCTGGCTCTCTTTCTTGGTTAGGATGTTGTGCTGGGCTTGTTCCAGCTCATCAGGAGGAACTCAGCCTAGTAGCAGAGGCCATTGGCCGGCTCTCTTTGGGGCTTTTGGTAATGAAAGCTGCATTCTCCAATCACTAAGTGCTATGCCCTGCAGTGCATGGACGACTCCTCACCACCCTGTGTACTGGCTTTTTTTTTTTTTTTTTTGAGAGGCAGGCTCTTGCTCTGTCACCCAGGCACAATCACGGCTCACTGCAGCCTCAGCCTCCCGGGCTCAAGCCATCCTCAAGCCTCAGCCTCCTGAGTAGCTGGGACCATAGGTGTGAGCCACCACACCAGGCCCTGGCCATTTTAGAGAGGAAAATGGAGGCTCAAAGAGATGAAGTCAAGTGCCTAGGGCCCCTCCTGGAGTCAGTAGAATGAGGATTCCAACCCCGGTGCACCAGAATCCAGAACATTCTACCATGCTGCCCTGGGGGCCAGACCCTCTCAGATACCAGCTCCTAATCTTCCCCTTCCTGGAGGGGCCTCTCCCTCCCCCAGAACCCCTACCAGGCACATCCCCCTTTCATGTCCTCCCCACCCCGCACATGCCCCTTGCCCTTCTTCCTTATTTGGCCTCTTTCAGGGTCACCCAACCCCTGCCAGGGACTGGCAACAAGCTAAGGTGTGGGCCTGTGGATGGCCACAGTGCAGACGGCCACAGCTGAGCAGGGGGACTTGGAGACAATGGGATAGGAGAGAACAGGTCCTGTCCCCACGACCACCCCAGGACCCTGTCCACACCTGCTGCATTCAGCGCCAGCCTCAGCTCGTAGGAGTTCATGGTTCCAGAGGTGTCCTCATCGAACTTGTCGAATATGGCCTGGGCAGGAAGGATGAGTCAGGGCTGCCCTCCATGCCCTGAAGAGGGCTGCCAATGGGGCCTCCCAGGCAAGACAGCCTGGTGCCCATCCCAACTCCCTTTCTTCTGGTGTGGACCCCCAGCAAGCAGCCTAGCCACTTGGGACTTCTGTTTCCCAATCTGTAAAATGGGAATAAGAGCAATGACCCAGAGGACAAGCTGAGGCTGGGCGGGGGCAGGGATATCCCAGCCAGATCTCTCCAAGTCAGCCTAGTCCAGTACCCCCTCGTTCCCTGGGGACCTGATAGCCCACAGGGTGCCTATGTCTCTGTTAGTAAAGGTTTCTCTCTTTCTGGGAAGAGGCCCAGTCTCCCACCTCACCTGCCACTCCAGGAGGTGGCCCCAGAGCTGCTGGAAGTGGTGTAAGGCCAGGCTTTGCCCATGCTGTGTTGGGGGTGGGGGGCATCTGGTTAAGGTCTATCTCTCCAGAAGGGGAGGAGAGACCCCAACATCCCTTTCCCCACTCCCTCCCTCACCCAGGCACTGCCCCCCATGTACCCCGAAACACTGCAGCAGCTGCTCACAGGTCCTGAGCCCGATCTCTCTGGGGGTGGAGGTGTGGGCCCTGGCTACAGGAAAAACAAAATCAAACCACGGCACTTCCTGCATTCTGGCCACCACTTTAAGGGCTGGGTGGATGTGACTCCCTTAAGCAGGTGATGTTGTCAGTCCCATATTATAGAAGCCGAGGCACAGGGAGCCAGTGACTGCTGCGCCTAGCAGAGCTGGGATTCAAATCCAGGCAGGGGGTTCCCAGTCTGTGCTCAAGGCAGCCTTGCCTTTCAGCGGAAGGGGAGCTTGCGAGCAGCCGTGGCCCAGGTCACGGGGCCCACACAAGATCCCCTGCAGGGAGATGCTGCCAGGCTGAGCCCTGGCTTCCTGAGCCCAACTCCCAGCAGCGTGGTGGGTTCATAGACATAGGGTGGCACCGGCTCTGGTTGCAGGACCCCTGGCTAAGACCCCTCCTCCTGCCCCTATCCCAGCCAACTCACCAGGCTCCAGGGCAATGCTTAGTAAGGCCTGGAGCTGAGAGGCATTGAGTTCTTCCTCCTAGTCCAGGAAAGAGGGCTTGTGAGGCCATTTACTCATCCAGCTGCTCTGGGCCAAGCCCTAGCCTAGCTAGGGACACGGCAGGGGCTGACAGAGCCTCAGAGCCCTAGCTCCAGGAGTGGGGGAGACAGACCTGTCCCCACAGGGCCAGGGCTGTGACGGGGGAAGCACTGGGCTGTGGGAGCTGGTGGGGGGCCAGCAGACCAGCCTGGGGCAGGGGAGTGGTCAGGGAGAGCTTCCAGGGCTGGACACGTTAGATGAGACCTGAGCCTGGCTGGAGGTGTCAGGAGGGAGAGGGTGGTCCTGGGAGAGGGTATGGACTGAGCCCAAGGCCCTGAGGCAGGGAGGAGCTGTGAGCATTTCAAGAAAAGGTCAGGAGATTTAAGCCCGGAGGGAGGAAAAAGCAAGCAAAATGAGACACCTGAGATGCTGGGGTGGGGGAAGGGGGGTCCCCAAGGGGAGGCCGCAGCGGGATGCTGGGGTGGGGGAAGGGGGGTCCCCAAGGGGAGGCCGCAGCGGGATGCCCCCTCAGTCCAATCCCCCTCCTCACCTCTCCAGCCAGCTCCTGAAACAGCTGCTCCAACCCCAGCTCCAGGGGCAGGTAGGGGCCCTGCCGCATGGCGAAAGTTTAGCGCTGGCCAAGACCCCCACCCCATCCCGCCCCTCCAGGAACAGTCCCCACCTGGAGAGACTGCAGGTCTGCGCTGATCACGTCGTCGATCTCCCTGCAAATTAGATAGGAAGTGGGGAGGGGGCTGTTTGCCCCAGCCAGGGCTGTGTGGGACGGGGTCTCAGGTGAGGAATCGCGTGGGGTCTAGGTAGGGACCATGGAACCCTGGGCTCATCCTCGCGGGGCGGGGCGGGGCGGGGGTTCTGGGGGCGGGGGTTCTGGGGGCGGGGGTTCTGGGGGCGGGGCAGGTCAGGTCTCGGGGGTCTCGGGGGTCTCGGGGGTCTCGGGGCCTGTCTAGGCAGGGATGGGGTCGGATTTGGGTGCCCGAGGCTCACACGGCCGTGTGGCGGCGCTCGGAGAAGACACGCAGAGTGAAGTCGGCCTCGTCGCCGGCGTGGGCGGTGCTCGGCACCACCAGGTAGTGGCCTGGACGCAGGCAGCAGCGGCGGCTCACGTCGCGGCGGGCGCTGAGGGGCGAGCGGTCGGCGCGCAGCAGCCGGGGCAGGAGCGCACGGCTGCGCGGGGAGTCCCAGAGGCCCAGCAGCTGGGGACGGGGCGGCATGACCACGGACCAGGCTCACCCCCGGCCCTTCATCCCCGCACCCTCCAGCGCGCCCCGTCCACCCTGCCTAACCCCTGGTCCACGCCTCCCCTGCCCCCGGACCCGGCTCTGCCCCCCACCCCCAGGGCAGGTTGACCAAGCCCCAGGGCAGGTTGACCCCATCCCAGACTCACCTCCTCTGGAATCTGAAAGAAGCAAGAGCAAGGGGCGTCGGGGCAGGGGAGAGGTGGCCGCCGCTCAGGGTCTCCTCCCTGCCCCTTCTCACCTCTGTGCTCTCTCCCTCCTTCTTCGTCCTATTAGACCCTTATTGAACCTTTGCCCCGCAGTCCCCGACCCAGGCCCTCGCCGACCCCTCCCCAACTCTTCCTTCCCCATCTGCGCTCCCAGCGCCTTCTCTGTATCCTTGGTCCCCTCTGGCCCTTCTAACCCCCAGCCTCTCTCTGTCCCTAACCTCGTCCCTCTGTCTGTCCCTGAGCCCCTCCCTCTCATTCCCTTAGCTCCCTCTCCCCTCTGAGACCTGGCCCCCCAGCCCTACTAGCCCCCTACTCCCCTCCCAGCGCCGTCCCCTCTTGGCCCTGCTCCTCCACTCCTCCTCCACTCCTCCTCCTCCACTCCTCCTCCTCCACTCCTCCTCCTCCACTCCTCCTCCTCCACTCCTCCTCCTCCACTCCTCCTCCTCCACTCCTCCTCCTCCACTCCTCCTCCTCCTCTCCTCCTCCTCCTCCACTCCTCCTCCTCCACTCCTCCTCCTCCTCCACTCCTCCTCAGCCCCACCCCTCCACCGCTCCCCTCTTCCCCCTTGGCCCCGCCCTCCACACCTCCCCTCTTCCCACTGGCCCCGCCCCTCCATGCCTCCCCCGCTCCTTGGCCCGGCCCCGCCCCTCCACCCTCCGGGTTCCCTCCAGCCTCAGCTTTGCCCAGGACCTCACCTGGAATACGTGGAAGCCAACAGTGAGGTAAGTGAGGCCCTTGGCTCTCAGGCGCCGCCGGTTGCGCTGGATGAGGGACAGAAGGACCGTGCACTTGGGCGTGCGGCCCCCCCGCGCTGGGCCCCGTGCCCCTGCAGCCCCCCAGCCCCCCCAAGGCCCTTCCTCATCCTCGTCATCCTCCTCATCAGGCTCCAGCAGCGTTAAACGGAACTGAGGATTGGTCCAGAAGGTTTCTAAGGGAGGAGGAAAAAAGGGGGTTTCCTAGCCGGCCACAGCGCCCCCCACCCCAGGAAGCCTCTCAGGGCCCCTCAGGCCTCACCAGCATTAGGCTGGCTCCCGCCGGAGTTGAAGCCACGCACCCAGCGGCCTTGGAAGGTGTGGACGTGCCAGCCGCCCCGCTCCGGGCTGGGGCCCAGCACCTCCGGGCTCAGCGAGCAGATCTGCACGGTGTCGAAATGGAGGAGGAAGTCCCGCAGCTCCATCCTGCACGGTGGCCCAGTCAGACCCTGCCCGGCCCCACCTCGAGGGGGTCCCAAGATCCCGGAAATGACTCCCAGATCCCAAAGCCCCTCACATTTCTTAAATATTGTCAAATACCCTTCAGGCTCCAGAAATGAACCCCAAATGCCTGGGCCTCTAGCTCTGCCAAATTCCTCCAAGTCCTCAGACATGCCCCACAAATCGCCAAGATTCACAAGCTGCCCCCAAATATCATTAAATTGCCACCAACCCCCAAACAGCAAGACCCTCAGACTCTAAATTACCAACAAGTACCCTTCAGCCCCTTAACATTGCCAAATCTCAAGAAATGCCCCAAATATCATCAAGCCTTCCTCCATTGCCCTAAATACTGCCCATCCCTTTCAATCCTCCACAGATAACTAGGCCTTCAAATTCCCCTCATATTACTACTTTTTTAAACCCACTCCAATCAGAGGTTCTCTAATATTACTACCAATTCTTCCTTGATTTCCCAAAATAGAACCTGGCCCCAAAATTACCACCGATGTACACAGTTTCTCCCTATTAGGACCCATCCTTCAACTGGGGCTCGCCCTCCCTGAACCCCTTGGCACGGAGACCCTCCCAGAGGCAGAGCTGGGACCCTGACGAACTGACCAGAACTCGCCATCCTCCTTTTTCACCAGCAGGGCATCACGGCACTCGGTGGGGAGTGTGTCCCAGCGTGGGCAGCTGGAGAGACTGTGGTGTGAGGGGCGGGCAGGTGGGGTCCAGCCCCACACCCACCCCAGACCCATCCCACCTGTCGCTCCAGGCCCCCGTCCACTCCACGCGGCCCCATGGGTTCCGCAGCCGCAGCAGCCGCACCTTGGTGAAGCCCAGGAACACCTGGGGCAGCATCGTCAGTGGGGGTGATGCCTGGACATGGCCTGCCACCCCACCCATGGGGAACACTTACCTTGTGTGTGCCCGTGATGGAATACGCATGTCCCTTTACCAGGCCTTCTTCTGTGCGGTACTCACCCCGATCACTCTGGGCAGGGGATAGGATGGTGAGGCCGAGGTAGGGGACAGGAGGGCAGCTGCTCCTCCCTGCCCCCAACCTCCTGCCACCAAGGCAGGAGCCAACCAGAGCACTGAACTGAATGGCACGCAGCTCAGAGACCATGTCAGGGTTAGTGACTGAAGGCGAAAGAGAAAAGGAGAGGAAGGGAGATGGAAACGAGACAAAAGGAGATGGAGGTACGGGCTCACGCCTGTAATCCCAGCACTTAGGGAGGTCGAGGTGGAAGGACTACTTGAGGCCAGGAGTCCAAGACCAGCCTGGGCAACATAGCAAGACCCCAAGTCTACAAAAATTTTAAAAATTCAACAGGTGTGGTGGTGCACACCAGTGGTCCCAGCTACTCTGGAGGCTGAGGCAGTAGGATCCCTTGAGCCCAGAGGTCAAGGCTATAGTGAGCTATGATGACACTACTGCACTCTGGCCTGGGTGACAGAGTGAGATGAGACCCTGCCTCCAAAAACAAAAACAAACAAAATAGATGGAAAGAGGCCTGTTGTGGTGGCTCACACCTGTAATCCCAGCACTTTGGGAAGCCGAGGCAGGCAGATCACAAGGTCAGGAGATTGAGACCATCCTGGCTAACACGGTGAAACCCCATCTCTACTAAAAATACAAAAAACTAGCTGGGCGTGGTGGCGGGCGCCTGTAGTCCCAGCTACTCGGGAGGCAAAGCAGGAGAATTGCTTGAACTTGGGTAGCAGAGGTTACAGTGAGCCAAGGTCGTGCCACTGCACTCCAGCCTGGGTGACAGAGCAAGATTCCGTCTCAAAAAAAAAAAAAAAAAAAGATGGAAAGAGGAGAGAGACAGAGACAGAGACAAAGAAAGATACAGAAGAGAGAAACAGACACAGAAGAAAAAGAGAAGCAGTAACTCAGAGGATTTAAGTAAATGAATGAGTGAAGGAGTTAGACCAACTCAGTGAATGAATGAGTGTGTCATGGGGTCACAGATGAACACATGACCCAAGCTAAGCCCACAAGAATCAATCCTGGGACTTTTACTGAAATTCTCAGAAAGAGGCACTTTTTTTTTTTTTTTAAATAAACCCTAGGGTGGTAGGAGATACCTGCAGCTATGGGGGACCCTTTTATGCCCATGAGGGGAGAGCCTGGCTGAGAGTGACACTAACACAGAATGAGAAATAAACATAGTTGCAACACCCTCAGCATCTGGATCCAGCTGTGCCTGAAGCCCCTGATTCATGAGAGCAAATGAATTTATTTTTGACTAGTTAGATTTATGAGCGAGCCTAAGCCAGTAACAGAAGCAGAGAAGAGAACAGAGGAAGCACTCCGCCCACCCCACCACACCCCTGACTGTGTTCTGGTCCTGGTGGGGGTTCCGCATGCGAGTCCAGGTCTCTTACCAGGGCAGTGGCGCCCACGAGGGACTCCTTGGCCAGGGCATGGCGCAGGGCAGAGAAGAGCCCCATGCTGTTTTGTCTCAGATAGAGCACCTCGCCCACGCCGCCTGTGAAATCCACAAAAGCCTCATTCATGTGGCCGCCCCGCATCACCTCATAGGAGCCATGGAGCCTGTGGGGGCAGATCTGGGGTGAGGGTTGAGGCAAGTAAAAGCATCTCAGGCACCCTTGCCCTGGGATCTGCAGGGGCCTGTGTCTCAGGGTGTGGAATCCCCAGGGGAAATTCCTGAAGTTTTGAGACTTTTTCCAGGGTCACCCTGTGGCCCAGGCCGGAGTGCAGTGGCGTGATCTCATCTCACTGTAGCCTCAAACTCCCGGGTTCAAGCGATCCTCCTCCCACCTCAGCCTCCCGAGGAGCTGGGCCCACAGGTGCACACCACCACACCCAGCTAAAACAATTTCAGACTCTTGGCCAGGCATGGTGGCTCACGCCTGTAATCCCAGCGCTTTGGGAAGCCGAGGCAAGTGGATCACCTGAGGTCAGGAGTTTGAGACCAGCCTGGCCAATACGGTGAAACCCCGTCTCTACTAAAAATACAAAAATTAGCTGGGCGTGGTGGCACATGCCTGTAATCCCAGCTACTCGGGAGGCTGAGGCAGGAGAATCGCTTGAACTCGGGAGGCGAAGGTTGCAGTGAGCCAAGATCACGCCATTGCACTGTAGCCTGGGCAACAAGAGTGAAACTCCATCTTAAAAAAAAAAAAAAAAATTCAGACTCTTGACAGGGGGAACTGTGGCACACACAGAAGCCCTTGGAGATTGGGCCTGTGGTCCTTGGGGTGACCAGGACTTCGGTTTGGCGGGGGGCATAAGAGAGCTGTGTTAGAATTCTGAGAGTCCTGGTACCGTCTGAAACCTTGAACCTCTGGTAGATGTCCGCTTTGGGGGATCATCCCTATGGGGGCTTGTCAGGAATTTCAGAGCCTCAGAATGGGGAAAAGGCAAAGATTTGAGGGTCCCAGGGTGACACCCAATATTTTAGGGGTGCTTTAGATTTCTCAATGGACCAGGAGAGACAATCTAAGATATACAGCTCACCCGAGGGGATAAATCCCAGATTTGGTGAATCCAGGGCCTGATATATGAGATTTCAGGATCCTTAAGAATTATGAGTGACTGGGGGTCTCCAGGAATGTTGTGTGTGAAATACTGATGGAGAGAGGGGTTTAAGATTTGAAGGTACAGCTGAGCACGGTGGCTCACACCTGTAATCCCAGTACTTTGGGAGGCCAAGGAAGGTGGATCACCTGAGATCAGGAGTTGGAGACCAGCCTGACCAACATGGTGAAACCCCATCTCTACTAAAAATATAAAAATTAGCCAGGCATGGTGGTGCGCTCCTGTAATCCCAGCTAGTCGGGAGGCTGAGACAGGAGAATCGCTGGAACCTGGGAGGCAGAGGTTGCAGTGAGCCAAGATCGCGCTACTGCACTCCAGCCTGGGCGACAGAGTGAGTGAGACTCCGTCTCAAAAAAAAAGAAAAAAAAAAAAAGACATGAAGTTGCTCAGGTGATGTTGTGATATGAGGGTTCTGGCGGTTGTCACTTGGTTTGGGATTCTTGGTGGGGTGTTTGGAGGATTGCAGAGCTTGGGGGACTCTGGGTCCCCCTGTGGCTTGATGCCTGCTGTGGGGACTTAGGGCTGCAGCTGGTTGGAACTGGGGTCCTCACTTGGCGTAGGCCTTCTCCAGGAGTGGGGCCCAGAACTCATTCCGCTGTTCCGAGCGCACGAACATCAGCTTCCCCTCACGCACGGGCAGCCTGTCATCCACCACGACGTCCATCCAGCGGCCAAACTGCCAGAGCTGGTGGGAGAAGATGCAGGGCCGGACTCGGCTTCCAACCTCCAGCCCTGCCTGGGCCCTGCCTCTGCTGTGCCAGTCCCAGAGTCAGGAATTACAGCCCCAAGTCAACGTTAACTATGAAATCCATATGGCTGGCCGGGTGCGGTGGCTCACATCTGTAATCCCAGCACTTTGGGAGGCCGAGGCGGATGGATTACGAGGTCAGGAGTTCGAGACCAGCCTGGCTAAGATGGTGAAATACCATCTCTACTAAAAATACGAAAAAATTAGCTGGGCATGATGGCGGGTGCCTGTAATCCCAGCTACTCAGGAGGCTGAGGCAGAGAATTGCTTGAACCTGGGGGCGGGGCGAAGGTTGCAGTGAGCCGAGATTGTGCCACTGCACTCCAGCCTGGGTGACAGAGTGAGATTCCATCTCAAAAAAAAAAAAAAGAAAAATCCATATCACCAAGTCACCATGGGGGAAACTGAGGCATGGGCAGAGGAACTGAGCTGTACCTGGAAGTGGAAGACGCCTGTGTAGCCATGCTGGAAATCCTGTCCAGGAGGGACCACCCGGCGCAGGAGCCGGGGATACAGAGTAAGGGAGGCGGCGGCTGCAAGGAACCAGCAGTTACCTGGGAGGAGAGGCCAGGATTAGGTGAGGATGGAAGGAGGGAGGCCTGGTGCGGTGGCTCATGCCTCTAATCCCAGCACTTTGGGAGGCCAAGGCAGAAAGATCACGTGAGCCTAGGAGTTCAAGACCAGCCTGGCCAACATGGCAAGACTCCACTACAAGAAAATTTAAAAATTAGCTGGGCATGGTGGCATGCACCTGTAGTCCCAGCTACTTGGGAGGCTGAGGCAGGAAGATTGCTTGAGTCCAGGAGGTTAAGGCTGCAGTGAGCTATGATGGTGCCACTGTATTCCAGAATGGGTGACAGAGTGAGACCCCATCTCAAAAAAAAAAAAAAAAAAGGAAGGAAGGAGGGAGGAGGGAGAGAGAGGCCTAGGGAGAGAAGAGACTGAGGAGGGATCCAGGGGCCGGGAGTGGGTGGACGAAGGGATGGAGCTGTCAGGATCTCAGCTGAAACTAGCTGGATCTGAGGACTCCAGGTGGGTTCAGGGTCTCACCCAGGCTCCCCTGACACACGTCTGTGCGGCTCATGTCTTCACAGATGAACTTCGGCTCAGCACAGAACTCCTGTGGGTGGTGGGGGATTCCAGGCCTCAGCCCGAAAAAGCGAGGAAAGGTCACATCCAGAGGAGTGAGGGCCTCCAAGCCCATGAAAGGCCTGGAAGCCTGTGGGCAGGAGCATGGCTTCCCTGGGTCTCCAGAAGCTGTGCTGAGCCACTCCCATGGTAGCCCCCTCCTCCCTCAGACCTGGGAGTCCAGGCCCCAGCCCCTCCTCCCTCAGACCCAGGAGTCCAGATCCTCAGCACGCTCCTCCCTCAGACCCAGGAGTCCAGGCCCAGCCCCTCCTCCCTCAGACCCAGGAGTCCAGGTCCAGCCCCTCCTCCCTCAGACCCAGGAGTCCAGGTCCCGAGCCCCTCCTCCCTCAGACCCAGGAGTCCAGGCCCAGCCCCTCCTCCCTCAGACCCAGGAGTCCAGGCCCAGCCCCTCCTCCCTCAGACCCAGGAGTCCAGGTCCAGCCCCTCCTCCCTCAGACCCAGGAGTCCAGGTCCCGAGCCCCTCCTCCCTCAGACCCAGGAGTCCAGGCCCAGCCCCTCCTCCCTCAGACCCAGGAGTCCAGGCCCAGCCCCTCCTCCCTCAGACCCAGGAGTCCAGGCCCAGCCCCTCCTCCCTCACACCCAAGAGTCCAGGCCCAGCCCCTCCTCCCTCAGACCCAGGAGTCCAGGTCCCGAGCCCCTCCTCCCTCAGACCCAGGAGTCCAGGTCCAGCCCCTCCTCCCTCAGACCCAGGAGTCCAGGTCCCGAGCCCCTCCTCCCTCAGACCCAGGAGTCCAGGCCCAGCCCCTCCTCCCTCAGACCCAGGAGTCCAGGTCCCGAGCCCCTCCTCCCTCAGACCCAGGAGTCCAGGTCCCGAGACCCTCCTCCCTCAGACCCAAGAATCCAGGTCCCCAGCCCCTCCTCCCTCAGACCCAGGAGTCCAGGTCCAGCCCCTCCTCCCTCAGACCCAGGAGTCCAAGTCCCCAGCCCCTTCTTCCCTCAGACCCAGGTGTCCAGGCCTTGGCCTCTCCTCCCTCAGATCCAGAAGTCCAGGTCCAAGCCCCCTCCTCCCTCAGACCCAGGAGTCCAGGTCCCCAGCCCCTCCTCCCTCAGACCCAGGAGTCCAGGTCCCCAGCCCCTCCTCCCTCAGACCCAGGAGTCCAGGCCCAGCCCCTCCTCCCTCAGACCCAAGAGTCCAGGCCCAGCCCCTCCTCCCTCAGACCTAAGAGTCCAGGTCCCGAGCCCCTCCTCCCTCAGACCTAAGAGTCCAGGTCCCGAGCCCCTCCTCCCTCAGACCTAAGAGTCCAGGTCCCGAGCCCCTCCTCCCTCAGACCTAAGAGTCCAGGTCCCGAGCCCCTCCTCCCTCAGACCAGGGAGTCCAGGCCCCCAGCCTTCCTCCCTCAGACCCAGGAGTCCATGCCTCCAGCCCCTCCTCCCTCAGACCCCAGAGCCCAGACCCCAGCCACACTTTACATGGGGCCTCATCCATTTCACGCCTTTGGCCTTCTCCGAGTCTGGCCCCAGCTGGTCATAGCCAAGGGCATCAGGGCCAGCAGGGAAGTAAGGGTCGCGGAACAGGATCCCCGAATCCAGGCAGGCTGCCCGAATTGCCTCATAGCTCTGGCCCCGAAAAAGCTGCAGGCGCCCGCCTCCGACCCCAGCCTCCTCATCCACGAGCTGGATGGTGACCCTCCCACTGCTGGATGCCATCTGGACACTGGCCTCACAAGCCAGCACCAGGCCCTTTAACCTCCTGAGTCACGGGGGTGGGGCCTCTCCTCCATTGGAGCCCCAGTGGGGTCTTTAGGCAATGAGGAGCCTTCCCTCGTTAATATTAATTGATGGTTTGGGGTGCTGGGGAGCAGGGACGCCTCTTCAGTAGTTTTCTTCCCAGGGCGTGGGGCCTTCAGTTGTGGCCAAGGTAGCAGCTTAATGGGCTTGGCCAGCAGCAGGAGAGAAGGCGGGCAGAGCTGAGGGAGGACCGGCTGCCACTGTCAGAGCACCAAGAAGGAGGTCAGTGTGGGGGTGAGCTTCTGCCTACTTATGCCTGTGGGGCTGGGGAGGGAGGCGGGTTTACCTCAGTGTCTCTATCTCTCAGACTGCCTCTCTTCCCCTCCCTCTGACAGTTTCTCTCTCCCCGCCTTCATGTTTCTTCTCCATCAGTATCTGGAGTGCAGTGGCACGATCTCAGCTCACTGCAACCTCCGCCTTCTAGGTTCAAGTGATTCTCCTGCCTCAGCCTCCCGAGTAGCTGGGATTACAGGCTCGTGTCACCATGCCCGGCTAATTTTTGTATTTTTTGTTAGAGAAGGGATTTTACCATGTTGACCAGGCTGGTCTTGAACTCCTGGCCTCAAGCAATCCGCCCACCTTGGCCTCCCAAAGTGCTGGGATTACAGACGTGAGCCACTGTGCCCGGTCAGGTTTTGTTAATTAAAAAAAATTTTTTTAAAGTAGAGCCAGAGGGGTGGCGGGGGGCGGTCCCATATGTTCCCCAGGCTGGTCTTGAACTGCTGGCCTCAAGTGATCCTCCTGCTTCAGCAGCCTCCCAGAGAGCTGGGATTACAGATGTGAGCTACTGTGCCTGGCCCTTTCTTGTTTTTTGTTTCTGGCAATATTTGTGTCTCTGTATTTCCCCAACTCCACCCCTCTCCCCACCCCACCCTCTTTTTTTTTTTTTTTTTTTTTTTGTAGAGATGGGGCGGGGAATCTCACTTTGTTGCCCAGACTGGTCTCGAACTCCTGGGCTCAAGTGATCCTCCCCGCTTGGCCTCCCAAAGTGTTGGGATTACAGGCGTGAATCACCATGCCTGTCCCCTCTCTCTCTGTGTCTCTTTCAGCGTGTGTCTGTTCCTCTCTGTACCTGTCAGACCCAGGAGTCCAGGCCCCCAGCCCCTCCTCCTTCAGACCATGTCAGTGTACCTTGTGTCTGCCTCCCTGTCTCTTCCTCTCCATCTTTCTGTCTGTCCCTGTAACCCATATGTGGCTCCTCCATCATCCACC
This sequence comes from Pan troglodytes, assembly GCF_028858775.2. Lineage (NCBI taxonomy): Eukaryota > Metazoa > Chordata > Mammalia > Primates > Hominidae > Pan > Pan troglodytes. Next base: position 41,874,182 of record NC_072418.2, read on the forward strand.
GAGGGACCCTGAGCTCCCCTCCGCTCACGCCCCCTAAGCCCTCAGGATGCGCCTCCTCCCCTCCCCGACAAGGTAGACTCAGCCTGCTTGCCCAGGGAGGCTGACCCTGGAGGGATGGCTCTGTACCTCTCCTGTGCTGGGAGCCATCTGGTGACCATGATGCCCTGCCCTGGCCCACGCCACTCAGAGTCTGGATGGAGCAGTATTTCCCCCAAAGGACTCTGGAGCCATTGGAGGAAATGGGAGAAACAGGTACGGAGATGCCAGAGCCTCAGCAGTGCTGGTCCCAGCAGACCTTCCACCCTCGTTGAGGGTGTCTGCTGCCCTCCCAGAGCCTTGTCACCTCCACGCCACTCAGATGTCCCTCAAGCCTTTTGGCCTTCTTCCCTCCAAGTGGACCCACAAATATTGTCCAAGCCGCCCACGTACACGGCTACCAAAAGTGGGTTACAAAACAGGCTTTCTGGCTGGGCGTGGTGGCTCATGCCTGTAATCCCAGCACTTTGGGAGGCCGAGGCAGGCAGATCACCTGAGGTCAGGAGTTCGAGATCAGCCAGGCCAATGTAGTGAAACTCCGTCTCTACTAAAATACAAAAATTAGCCAGACATAGTTGCGGGCACCTGTAATCCCAGCTACTCAGAAGGCTGAGGCAGGAGAACCGCTTGAATCTGGGAGGCGGAGGTTGCAGTGAGCCGAGATTGTGCCACTGCACTCCAGCCTGGGCAACAGGGCAAGACTCCATCTCAAAAAACCCCCCAAAACAGGGCCGGGCATGGTGGCTTATGCCCATAATCCCAACACTTTGGGAGGCTGAGGTGGGCAGAACACTTGAGGCCAGGAGTTCAAGACCAGCCTGGCCAACATGGTGAAACACCATCTCTATTAAAAATACAAAAATTAGGCTGGACGCGGTAGTTTACTACGCCTGTAATCCCAGCACTTTGGGAGGCCGAGACGGGCGGGTCAGGAGTTCCAGACCAGCCTGGCCAACATGGTAAAACCCCATCTCTACTAAAAAATACAAAAAAATTAGCCGGGTGTGGTGGCACGCACCTGTAATCCCAGCTACTCAGGAGGCTGAGGTAGGAGAATCGCTTGAACCCGAGAGGTGGAGGTTTCAGTGAGCCAAGACTGCACCACTGCACTCCAGCCTCGGCAACAGAGCAAAACTCCATCTCAAAAAAAAAAAAAAAAAAAAAAAAAAAAAAAGGCTGGGCATGGTGGCTCAAGCCTGTAATCCCAGCAGCACTTTGGGAGGCCAAAGCAGGCAGATCACGAGGTCAGGAGATCAAGACCATCCTGGCTAACACGGTGAAACCCCATCTCTACTACAAAAAATACAAAAAATTTGCCAGGCATGGTGGCGGCCACCTGGAGTCCCAGCTACTTGGGAGGCTGAGGCAGGAGAATGACGTGGACCCAGGAGGCGAAGCTTGCAGTGAGCCGCCACTGCACTCCAGCCTGGTTGACAGAGCAAGACTCTGTCTCAAAAAAAAAAAAAAAAAATTAGCTGGGCATGGTGGTACACACCTGTAATCCCAGCTACTCAGGAGGGTGAGGCAGGAGAATCGCTTGAACCTGGGAGGCGGAGGTTGCAGTGAGCCAAGATCACACCACTGCACTCCAGCCTGGGTGAGAGAGTGAGACTCCATCTCAAAAAAAAAAAAAAAAAAAAAAAAAATTGTTTTCTTCGTGTAGGATTGCCAAGCCCACCCCAGCCCCACGGGAGTCATATGGGAGTGCTTCCAGCCTGCCGGGATTAGGAGCCACAGCACCTGGGTTCCAATCCCAGCTCTGCCACCTACACCTGTGTGTCTTTGGGCACATCACTTAACTTCTCTGTGCTTCAGTTTCCTCATCTCTGCAATGCGGATGATGATAGGGCGTACCTCGGAGGGTTGCTGTGGGAAGCGAATGAGTTCGTACGTGGGATGAGTTCAGAGAAGTGCCTGACACAGAGTCGCTGCTCACTGCACGAGGCATTGACCATGCCTTGGCGTTCAAGAGTGTCTGCTGCCCTCCCAGAGCCTTGTCACCTCCATGCCACTCAGATGTCCCTCAAGCCTTCTGGCCTCCTTCCCTCCAAGTGGACCCACAGATATTGTCCAAGCCGCCTACGTACATGGCTACCAAAAGTGGGTTACAAAACGAGCTTTCTGGCTGGGCGTGGTGGGTCACGCCTGTAATCCCAGCACTCTGGGAGGCCGAGGTGGGCGGCCTCGGCCATCCACAGTCAACGTGTCTCCTTGGATCTGGGCTGCTGTTTCTTTCACTTGTTTGTTGGTTTATTTTTTGGGACAGTCTCGCCTTGTCACCCAGGCTGGAGTGCAGTGGCGTGATCTTGGCTCACTACAACCTCCGCCTCCCACGTTCAAGTGATTCTCCTGCCTCAGCCTCCTGAGTAGCTGGAATTACAGGCATGTGCCACCACGGCTAGCTAATTTTTGTATTTTTAGTAGAGACAGGGTTTCACCATATTGGTCAAGCTGGTCTTGAAAGCCTCACTTCAGGTGATCCACCCGCCTTGGCCTCCAAAAGTGCTGGGATTACAGACGGGAGCCACCGCGCCATGTCTTGCTGTTTCTTTTTTTGTATTGTTTTGTTTTGTTTCTGAGACAGGGTCTGACTCTGTTGCCCAGGCTGGAGTGCAGTGGCACAATCTTGGCTCACTGCAGCCTTGACCTCCCGGGCTCAAGCAATCCTCCTGCCTCAGCTTCCTGAGTAGCTGGGACCACAGGCTTATGCCACCATACCCAGCTAATTTTTAGACTTTTTGGTGGAATGGAGTCTCACTTTGTTGCCAGGGCTGGTCTTGAATCCCTGAGCTCAAACAATCTTCCCATCTCAGCCTCCCAAAGTGCTGGGATTATAGGCCTGACCCACTGCACCTGGCCAGATGTACAACTTTCAAACCACTGAAGTAGCTTAAAATGAAAGGAAAAGAAAATGTAATCTATTTGGCATTGGTCAAAAAGCAAAGGAAAATGCAGCGAATCATAGAAAATAAAAGCAAAAAGCATCACACAATGACCTAAATAAAACCAAGCATATCAGTTATAACAACATTATGCAAATGTGTGAAACGTACTTGGGAACGTCAACAAACAAAATTCAACTGTTGAGCTTTCAAAACACTTTCCAAAGATAACACCACCAAGTTTTAAAATAAAAGGATTAGAAATAGCTATCAGTCAAAAGCAGATACACAAAAATCAGGGCAAATCTAATATTAGAGAAAACCGGATTTAAAGCAGATAGCATTACTTTGGACAAAAGGAGTTATTTTCTATTGATAAAGTGTATGATCCAGAATGAAAAGTGATTGGATGGGTGCAGTGGCTCATGCCTGCAATCCCAGCACTTTGGAAGGCTGAGGCAGGTGGATCACTTGAGGTCGGCAGTTTGAGACCAGCCTGGCCAACATGGTGAAACCCCATCTCTATTAAAAATACAAAAATTAGCTGGGCATAGTGGTGCATGCCTGTAATCTCAGCTACTCGGGAGGCTAAGGCTCAAGAATCACTTGAACCCGGGAGGTGGAGGTTGCAGTGAGCCCAGATTGTGCCAGTGCACTCCAGCCTGGGTGACAGGACAAGACTCTGTCTAAAAAAAAAAAAAAAAAAAAAAGGCTGGGAGCGATGGCTCACGCCTGTAATCTCAGCAGTTTGGGAGGCCCAGGCAGACAGATTACTCAAGGTCAGGAGTTCAAAACTAGCCTGGCCAACATGGTGAAACCTGGCTCCACTAAAAATACAAAAAGCCAGGTGTGGTGTGTGCCTGTAATCCCAGCTACTCAGGAGGCTGAGGCAGGAGAATCACTTGAACCTGGGAGGCAGAGGTTGCAGTGAGACACTGCACTCCAGCCTGGGTGACAGTGTGAGACTCCATCTCAAAAAAAAAAAAGAAGTGATCATTTATTACACTATTAGAAACAAAAGGAAAAATACACAGAAACACAGTAGTGGTCATGGGTAATTTGAAACCGCCATTATTCTTCAAATATCAAGTGTTTTAAAATTTGATATTTTGAATAATAGAATATGGTGAATTTAATATATATGCACACTCATTACATCTATATACACTCATGATTTTCAAGCATATATCAAACATTTGCAAAGACTCAATTTAAAAAATAAAAGGCCGAGCACGGTGGCTCACGTCTGTAATCCCAGCACTTTGGGAAGCCGAAGCGGGCAGATCACCTGAGGTCAGGAGTTCGAGACCAGCCTGGCTAACATGGTGAAACCCCGTTTCTACTAAAAATACAAAAATTAGCCGGGCGTGGTGGCAGGCGCCTGTAGTCCCAGCTACTTGGGAGGCTGATACAGGAGAATCACTTGAACTTAGGAGGAAGAGGTTGCAGTGAGCCGAGATCGCACCACTACACTCCAGCCTGGGCAACAGAACAAGACTCTGTCTCAAAAATAAAAAGGCCGGGTGAGGTGGCTCACGCCTGTAATCCCAGCACTTTGGCAGGCTGAGGCGGGCGGATCACAAGGTCAGGAGATCCAGACAATCCTGGCTAACACAGTGAAACCCCATCTCTACTAAAAATACAAAAATTAGCTGGGCATGGTGGCGTGTGCCTGTAGTCCCAGCTGCTGGGGAGGCTGAGGCAGGAGAATGGTGTGAACCCAGGAGGCGGAGCTTGCAGTGAGCCAAGATTGGGCCACTGCACTCCAGCCTGGGCAACAGAGCAAGACTCCGTCTCAAAAAAAAAAAAAAAGAAAGAAAAAAGAAAAGCGCCTCTGAGACCAGCTGAATAACATCAAGCAAACAAACATATGTATAATAGGACTCTGGGGAAAGGAGAGGAAGGAGAAAAATTTTTGAAGCATTAATGGCTGGAAACTTTTCAAACTTGGTGTAAACGTTAATTTACACAAACTCCAAGAAGTATAAATACAAAGAGAGCCATATCTAGATTCATCGTAGTAAATGTCAGGCCTTTGAGCTTAAGCTAAGCCATCATTATCTTTTGTGACTTGCACATACACATCTAGATGGCCGGTTCCTGCCTTAACTGATGACATTCCACCACAAAAGAACCCCTCAACCCCTTCTCCTTCACCCTTAGCGGCAAGTCCCGCTTTTCTGGGGGAGGGGCAAGTACCCCAACCCCTTCTCTCCGTGTCTCTACCCCTTCTCTGCTTTTCTGAGTGGCAAGAACCCCTCAACCCCTTCTCCTTCACCCTTAGTAGCAAGTCCCGCTTTTCTGGAGGAGGAGCAGGAACCCCGACCTCTTATCTCTGCACCCCGATCCCTTATTTCCATGCCCGGACCTCTTATCTCTGTGCCCCATCCCTTATTTCTGCACCCCAACCTCTTATCTCTGTGCCCCAACCCCTTCTCTGCTTTTCTGGAGGGCAAGAACCCCCCCACCCCTTCTCCATGTCTCTACTCTCTTTTCTCTGGGCTTGCCTCCTTCACTATGGGCAAGCTTCCACCTTCCATTCCTCCTTCTCCCTTAGCCTGTGTTCTTAAGAACTTAAAACCTCTTCAACTCTCACCTGATGTAAAATCTAAGCATCTAATTTTCTTCTGAAATGCCGCTTGACCCCAATACAAACTTGACAGTAGTTCCAAATAGCCAGAAAACAGCACTTTCAATTTTTCCATCCTACCAGATCTAAATAATTCTTATCATAAAATAGGCAAATGGCGTGAGGTGCCTGACGTCCAGGCATTCTTTTACACATCAGGCTCTCCCTAGCCTCTGTTCCCATGCAACTCGTCCCAAATCTTCCTTCTTTCCCTCCCACCTGTCCCCTCAGTCCCAACCCCAAGTGTCGCTGAGTCTTTCTAATCTTCCTTTTCTACAGACCTATCTGACCTCTCCCCTCCTCGCCAGGCTGAGCTAGGTCCCAATTCTTCCTCAGCCTCCGCTCCTCTCACCCTGTAATCCTTTTATCACCTCCCCTCCTCACACCCGGTCCCCCTTACAGTTTCGTTCCGTGACTAGCCCTCCCCCACCTGCCCAGCAATTTACTCTTAAAAAGGTGGCTGGAGCTAAAGGCATAGTCACAGTTAATGCTCCTTTTCCTTTATCCCAAATCAGATAGTGTTTAGGCTCTTTTTCATCAAATATAAAAATCCAGCCCAGTTCATGACTCATTTGGCAGCAACCCTGAGATGCTTTACAGCCCTAGACCCTAAAAGTTCAAAAGGCCATCTTATTCTCAATATACATTTTATTACCCAATCTGCTCCCGACATTAAATAAAACTTCAAAGATTAAATTCCCGCCCTCAAACCCCACAACAGGACTTAATTAACCTCGCCTTCAAGGTGTACAATAATAGAGGCAGCCAAGTAGCAACATATTTCTGTTGCAATTCCTTGCCTCCACTGTGAAACAAACCCCAGCCACATCTCCAGCACAAAAGAACTTCCAAACGCCTAAACCGCAGTGGCCAGGCGTTCCTCCAGAACCTCCTCCCCCAGGAGCTTGCTACAAGTGCCACAAATCTGGCCACCAGGCCAAGGAATGCCCGCAGCCCAGGATTCCTCCTAAGCCGTGTCCCATCTGTGCAGGACCCCACTGGAAATCGGACTGTCCAACTCACCTGGCAGCCACTCCCAGAGCCCCTGGAACTCTGGCCCAAGGCTCTCTGACTGACTCCTTCCCAGATCTTCTCGGCTTAGCAGCTGAAGACTGATGCTGCCCGATTGCCTCGGAAGCCCCGTAGACCATCACGGACACCAAGCTTTAAGTAACTCTCACAGTGGAAGGTAAGTCCGTCCCCTTCTTAATCAATACGGAGGCTACCCACTCCACATTACCTTCTTTTCAAAGGCCTGTTTCCCTTGCCTCCATAACTGTAGTCGGTATTGACAGCCAGGCTTCTAAACCTCTTAAAACTCCCCAACTCTGGTGCCAACTTAGACAATATTCTTTTATGCACTCCTTTTAGTTATCTCCACCTGCCCAGTTCCCTAATTAGGCCGAGACACTTCAAATTATCTGCTTCCCTGACTATTCCTGGACTACAGCTGCATCTCATTGCCGCCCTTCTTCCCAATCCAAAGCCTCCTTTGCATCCTCCTCTTGTATCCCCCCACCTTAACCCAAAGGTATAAGATACCTCTACTCCCTCCTTGGCAACCAATCATGCACCCCTTACCATCTCATTAAAACCTAATCACCCTTACCCCACTCAATGCCAAGATCCCATCCCACAGCATGCTTTGAAAGGATTAAAGCCTGTTATCACTCGCCTGCTACAGCATGGCCTTTTAAAGCCTATAAACTCTCCTTACAAGTCCCCCATTTTACCTGTCCTAAAACCAGACAAGACTTACAGGTTAATTCAGGATCTGCGCCTTATCAACCAAATTGTTTTGCCTATCCACCCCGTGATGCCAAACCCATATACTCTCCTATCCTCAATACCTCCCTCCACAATCCATTATTCTGTTCTGGATCTCAAACATGCTTTCTTTACTATTCCTTTGCACCCGTCATCCCAGCCTCTCTTTGCTTTCACTTGGACTGACCCTGACACCAATCAGGCTCAGCAAATTACCTGGGCTGTACTGCCTCAAGGCTTCACAGACAGACCCCATTACTTCAGTCAAGCCCAAATTTCATCCTCATCTGTTACCTATCTTGGCATAATTCTCATAAAAACACACGTGCTCTCCCTGCTGTTCGTGTCCGATTAATCTCCCAAACCTCGATCCCTTACAAAACAACAACTCCTTTCCTTCCTAGGCATGGTTAGTGCGGTCAGAATTCTTACACAAGAGCCAGGACCGCACCCTGTAGCCTTTCTGCCCAAACAACTTGACCTTACTGTTTTAGCCTAGCCCTCATGTATCCGTGCAGCGGCTGCTGCTGCTTTAACACTTTTAGAGGCCCTCAAAATCACAAACTATGCTCAACTCACTCTCTACATTTCTCATAACTTCCAAAATCTATTTTCTTCCTCATACCTGACGCATATACTTTCGGTTACCTGGCTCCTTCAGCTGTACTCACTCTTTGTTAAGTCCCACAATTACCATTGTTCCTGGCCCGGACTTCAATCCGGCCTCCCACATTATTCCGGATACCACACCTGACCCCCATGACTGCATCTCTGTGATCCACCTGATGTTCATCCCATTTCCCCACATTTCCTTCTTCCCTGTTCCTCACCCTGATCACGCTTGATTTATTGATGGCAGTTCCACCAGGCCTAATCGCCACACACCAGCAAAGGCAGGCTATGCTATAGTACAAGCCACTAGCCCGCCTCTTAGAACCTTTCATTTCCTTTCCATTGTAGAAATCTATCCTCAAGGAAATAACTTCTCAGTGTTCCATCTGCTATTCTACTACTCCTCAGGGATTATTCAGGCCCCCTCCCTTCCCTACACATCAACTCGAGGATTTGCCCCCACCCAGGACTGGCAAATTAGCTTTACTCAACATGCCCCGAGTAAGATAACTAAAACACCTCTTAGTCTAGGTAGACACTTTCACTGGATAAGTAGAGGCCTTTCCTACAGGGTCTGAGAAGGCCACCGCAGTCATTTCTTCCCTTCTGTCAGACATAATTCTTCAGTTTAGCCTTGTCATTCCCTTCTGTCAGACATAATTCCTCAGTTTAGCCTTCCCACCTCTATACAGTCTGATAACAGACCAGCCTTTATTAGTCAAATCAGCCAAGCATTTTTTCAGGCTCTTAGTATTCAGTGACAGACTAAAACACACCTCACCAAGCTCAGCCACCAACTTAAAAAGGACTGGACAATATTTTTACCACTTTCCCTTCTCAGAAGTCAGACCTGTCCTCAGAATGCTATAAGGTACAGCCCATTTAAGCTCCTGTATAGACGCTCCTTTTTATTAGGCCCCAGTCTCATTCCAGACACCAGACCAACTTAGACTGTGCCCCCAAATAACTTGTCATCCCTACTATCTTCTGTCTAGTTATACTCCTATTCACCGTTCTCAACTACTCATACATGCCCTGCTCTTGTTTACACTGCCAGTTTACACTGTTTCTCCAAGCCATCACAGCTGATATCTCCTGGTGCTATCCCCAAACCGCCACTCTTAACTCTTAAAGTAAATAAATAATCTTTATTGGCAGGACTATGCTGAATCTCCTTAGGCACTCTCTAATCAGATGTCCTAGGTCCTCCCAATTCTTAGTCCTTTAATACCTGTTTTTCTCCTTCTCTTATTCCGTTTAGTTTTTCAATTCATACAAAACCGTATCCAGGCCATCACCAATAATTCTACACGACAAATGTTTCTTCTAACAACCCCACAATATCACCCCTTACCACAAAATCTTCCTTCAGCTTAATCTCTCCCACTCTAAGTTCCCACACCGTCCCTAATCCCGCTGGAAGCAGCCCTAAGAAACATCGCCCATTATCTCTCCATACCACCCCCAAAAATTTTCACTGTCCCAACACTTTACCACTATTTCATTTTATTTTTCTTAATATAAGAAGACAGGAATGTCAGGCCTCTGAGCCCAGGCTAAGCCATCATATCCCCTGTGACCTGCACGTACACATCTAGATGGCCGGTTCCTGCCTTAAGTGATGACATTCCACCACAAAAGAAGTGAAAATGGCCTGTTCTTGCCTTAACTGATGACATTGTCTTGTGAAATTCCTTCTCCTGGCTCATCCTGGTTCAAAAGCTCCCCCACTGAGCACCTTGTGACCCCCACTCTGCCCTCCAGAGAACAACCCCCCTTTGACTATAATTTTCCTTTATCTACCCAAATCCTATAAAACGGCCCCACCCTTATCTCCCTTCGCTGACTCTCTTTTCAGACTCAGCCCCCCTGCACCCAGGTGAAATAAACAGTTTTATTGCTTACACAAAGCCTGTTTGGTGGTCTCTTCACACGGACGTGAGTGAAAGTAAAACTGCTGAAAACAATTCAAAAAGGGCATTTTTTTTTTTTTTTTGAAGCGGAGTCTCACTCTGTCGCCCAGGCTGGAGTACAGTGGCACAATCTCGGTTCACTATAAGCTCCATCTCCCGGGTTCACACCATTCTCCTGCCTCAGCCTCCCGAGTAGCTGGGACTATAAGCACCCACCACCACGCCTGGCTAATTTTCTGTATTTTTAGTAGAGACGGGGTTTCACCGTGTTAGCCAGGATGTTCTCGATCTCCTGACCTCGTGATCCGCCCTCCTCGGCCTCCCAAAGTGCTGGGATTACAGGCGTGAGCCACCGTGCCAGGAAAGTGGAAAATTTTAAAGGAGCAAGTGAAAAACAGCTCATTATGTACAGGGGAACAATAGAATTAATGGCTAGATTCTCCTAGGAACAATGGAGGCCAGAAGGCAGATGAATGATTTATTCAAAACACTGAAAGAAAAATAAAACTGTCAACTGATAATTCTATATTCAACAAAACTATACTTCAAAACAAAAGGCAAAAGAAAATCATTCCCAGATAAACAAAAAGAGAATTCCTGACTAGCATATACCTAAACGCAGGGAATACTCAAGGAAACCCCTCACACTGAAAATGACAGTAGACAGAAACTCAAATCCACAGGAAGAAATGAAGAGCCCCAGAAATGTATTTTTCTTTTCTTCTTTTAATTTATTTTAAAACATATAAGGTCAGGCTGGGCACGGTGGCCCACGCCTATAATCCCAGCACTTTGGGAGGCCGAGGCAGGCGGATCATGAGGTCAAGAGATCGAGACCATCCTGGCTAATGTGGTGAAACCCCGTCTCTACTAAAAATACAAAAAAAATTAGCCGGGTGTGGTGGGGGGTGCCTGTAGTCCCAGCTACTCGGGAGGCTGAGGCAGGAGAATGGCGTGAACCTGGGAGGCGGAGCTTGCAGTGAGCTGAGATTGCGCCACTGCACTCCAGGCTGGGCGACAGAGCAAGACTCCATCTCAAAAAAAAAGAAAAAAAAAAAAAGAAAAAAACCATATAAGGCCGGGTATGGTGGCTCAAACCTGTAATCCCAGCACTTTGAGGCCAAGGTGGGTGGATTGCTTGAGCTCAGGAATTCAAGACCAGCCTGGGCAACATGGTGAAACCCCATCTCTACCCAAAATACAAAAATTAGCCAGGCATGGTGGTGCAAACCTATAGTCCAGTCCCAGCTGTTCAGGAGGCTGAGGTGGGCGTATTGCTGGAGCCTGGGAGGTCGGAGCTGCAGTGAGCTGTGATTGTGCCACTGCACTCTGGCCTGTGTGACAGAGCAAGACTCTGTCTCAAAATAAATAAACAGACAGACAAATAAATAAAATTGTAAAAAAATATATATATATATATAAAATTGTTTAAAATAAAGGTTATGCCAGGCACAGTGGCTCATGCCTGTAATCCCAGCACTTTGGGAGGCCAAGGACAGTGGATCATCCGAGGTCAGGAGTTAAAGACCAGCCTGGCCAACATGGCAAGACCCTGTCTCTACTAAAAATACAAAAATTAGCTGGGAATGGTGGCAGGCGCCTGTAATCCCAGCCACTCGGGAGACTGAGGCACGATAATCGCTTGAACCTGGGAGGCAGAGGTTGCGGTGAGCCAAGATCATGCCATTGCACTCCAGCCTGGGCTACAAGAGCGAAACTCCATCTAAATAAATAAATAAATAAATAAATAAATAAATAAATAAATAAATAAAGGAAAGGTTATAAGGCCGGGCATGGTTGCTCACGCCTGTAATCCCAGCACTTTGGGAGGCCGAGGCGGTGGATCACGTGAGGTCAGGAATATGAGACCAGCATGGTCAACATGGTGAAACCCTGTCTCTACAAAAATACAAACTTAACCAGGCATGATGGTGGGTGCCTGTAGTCCGAGGTACTCAGGAGGCTGAGGCAGGAGAATGGCTTGAACCCAGGTGGTGGAGGTTGCAGTGAGCCAAGATCACGCCATTGCACTCCAGCCTGGGCGACAGAGCAAGACTCCATCTCAAATAAATAAAAATAAATAAATAAAATACAAAAAATTAGCTGGGTGTGATGGTGCACGCGTTTAGTCCCAGCTACTCAGGAGGCTGAGACAGCAGAATGGCTTGAACCTGAAAGGTGGAGGTTGCGGTGAGCTGAGATCATGCCATTGCGCTCCAGAGCGAGACTCTGTCTCAAAAACAACAACAACAAAAAAACGCGAGGCACAGTGGCTCACGCCTGTAATCCCAGCACCTTGGGAGGCTGAGGTGGGGGGGATCACCTGAGGTCAGTTCGAGACCAGCCTGGCCAACATGGAAACCCCGTCTCTACTAAAAATACAAAAATTAGCCGGGCATGGTGGCGGGTGCCTGTAATCCCAGCTGCTTGGGAGGCTGAGGCAGGAGAATCACTTTAACCCAGGAAGCAGAGGTTGCAGTGAGCCAAGATCACGCCACTGCACTCCAGCCTGGGTGGCAGACTGAGACTCCATCTCAAAAAAAAAAAAAAAAAAACAACCCAGTTATATAGCACTGTATTTTTTTAGAGACATGATCTTGCTCTGTCACTCAGGTTGGAGTGCAGTGGCATGATCATAACCCATTGTAACCTCAGACTCCCAGTCTCAAGCAATCCCCCTGCCTCATCCTCCCTAGTAGCTGGGACCACAGGTATACACCACCACACCTGGATAATTTTTGATTTTTTTTTTTTTTGGTAGAGACAGGGTCTCACTATGTTGCCCAGGCTGGTCTCAAACTCCTGGCCTCTAGCAATCATCCCACCTCGGCCTCCCAAAATGCTGGGATTCCAGGCGTGAGCCACCACACCTGGCCTGTATCCCTGACTAGGTAACATACACAGTCAGGTGCTGCATCACCACGTTTCAGTCAGTGATGGACTGCACATGTGACAATGTCCCATAAAATTACAACGAAGCCGAACTCCTATCACCTAGTGATGCTGCAGCCATCACAATGCTGTAGCACAATTACTTTATTTTTTTAAATTTAGGGTAGCCTAAGAGTACAGTGCTTATAAAGTCTACAGGAGTGTACAGTGCTGTCCTAGCCTTCACATTCACTCACTGCTCACTCACTGACACCTGGAGCAACTTCCGATCCTGCAAGCTCCATTCCTGGTAAGTGTCCCATACAGGCGTACCATTTGTCATCTTTTATTTATTTTTCTGAGATGGAGTCTCACTCTCTCACCCAGGCTGGAGTGCAGTGGCATGATCTCCGCTCACTGCAACCTCCACCTCCCAGGTTCAAGTGATCCTCCTGCCTCAACCTCCCAAATAGCTGGGATTACAGGCGTGCACCACCACACCTGGCTAACTTCTTTGTATTTTTTTTTTCAGCCAGAGCCTGTATCTGTTGTCCAGGCTGGAGTGCAGTGGCATGATCTTGGCTCACTGCAACCCCTGCCTCCCGGGTTCAAGCGATTCTCCTGCCTCAGCCTCCCAAGCAGCTGGGATTACAGGCACGCGCCACCATGCCTGGCTAATTTTTGTGTTTTTAGTAGAGATGGGGTTTCACCATGCTGGTCCTGCTGGTCTCAAACTCCTGACCTCGTGATCCACCCACCTCGGCTCCCAAAGTGCTGGGATTACATGCGTGAGCCACCGGGCCTGGCCTAAACTTCTTTGTATTTTTAGCAGAGACGAGGTTTCACCATGTTGGCCAGGCTGGTTTCGATCTCCTGACCTCAAGTGATCTGCCCACCTCAGCTTCCCAAAGTGCTAGGATTACAGGCGTGAACTACTGCTCCTGGCCCATTTTCCATCTTTTATACCATAGTTTTACTGTACCTTTTTTATGTTCAGATATGTTTATATACACAAATACTTACCACTGTGTTCAGTACAGTTAAATGCTGTGCATGCTTGCAGCCTATGAGCTGTAGGCTACTTTATATAGCCTAGGTGTGGGGTAGGCTGTACCATCTACGTTTGCATAAGTCACTCTATGATGTTCACACCCTGACGAAATTGCCTAACCATGCATTTCTTAGAACTTAAGACCGTATAGATGACCATATAGAAAACCAGAGACTGGGCCAGGTGTGGTGGCTCACGCCTGTAATCCCAGCACTTTGGGAGGCCGAGGTGGGTGGATCACCTGAGGTCTGGAGTTGGAGACCAGCCTGGCCAACATGGTGAAACCCTGTCTCTATTAAAAATGCAAAAAATTAGCTGGGACTGGTCGTGGGCACCTATAATCCCAGATACTCAGGAGGCTGAGGCAGGAGAATCACTTGAACCCAAGAGGCAAAGATCGCACCATTGCACTCCAGCGCCTGGACCACAAGAGTGAAACTCCGTCTCAAAAAAAAAAAAAAAGGAACCGGGAAGGTCATGAAAGGAGCGTGCTCATGCACAAATGCCTGATCGGAACGATTGCGGAAGACTCTCCAAAAACCACAACCTCGCACAAAGTCCACTGCAACGTTACACAGAAAGTACTTTTGTCCAGTAACTGCCTGTCCAACCTTGGACTGATGCCACCCTTGTTTCAAGTCTCGTAGCCAAGGATAATTGATTCAAAACACTTTATGTAATCCTCCTCATTTTGCCTTTGAAAACTTCCCCTTGGCTGGGCATGGTGGCTCACACCTGTAATCCAAGCACTTTGGGAGGCTGACCCAGGCAGACCCCTAGAGTCCAGGAGTTTGAGATCGGCCTGGGCAATATGGTGAAACTCTGTCTCTAGAAAAGATACAAAAATTAGCTGGGCATGGTGGTGTGCGACTGTATTCCCAGCTACTCAGGAGGCTGAGGTGGGAGGGTGGCTTGAGGATGGGAAGCGGGGGTTGCAGTGAGCCGAGATTGCACCACTGCTCTCCAACCTGGGCAACAGAGCGAGACCTTGTCTCAAAATAATAATAATTATTATTATTATTGTTATTATTATTTAAAAATTTAAAACTTCGCCTTGCCTCAATCTCCTCTTTTTTTTTTTTTTAAAAAAGACAAGGAGAGGCCAGCTATGCAGTGGCTCACACCTGTAATCCCAATACTTTGGGAGGCCGAGACGGGCAGATCACAAGATCAGGAGTTTGAGACCAGCCTGGCCAATATGGTGAATCCCCAACTCTACTAAAAATACAAATTAGCTGGGTGTGGTGGCAGGCACCTGTAGTCCCAGCTACTGGGGAGGCTGAGGCAGGAGAATCACTTGAACCAGGTTGCAGTGAGCTGAGATCACGCCACTGCACACCAGCCTGGGCAATAGAGAGAGACTCCATCTAAAAAAAAAAAACAACACAAAAAAAGAGAGAGACATAGGATTGGGCCGGGCACAGTGGCTCACGCCTGTAATCCTAGCATGTTAGGAGGCTTAGGCAGGTGGACCACCTGAGGTCTGGAGTTTCAGACCAGCCCAGTTAACATGGCAAAACCCCATCTCTACTGAAAATACAAAAATTAGCCAGGTGTGGTGGCACCTGCCTTTAGTCCCAACTACTTGGAGGCTGAGGCAGGAGAATCACTTGAACCCAGGAGGCAGAGGTTGCAGTGAGCTGATTGCATCAGTGCACTCCAGCCTGGATGAGAGAGACTCCATCTCAAAAAAAAAAGAAGAAGAAGAAGAAAGAAAGAAGGAAGGAAGGGAGGGAGGGAGGGAGGGTGGGAGGGAAAGAAATTATTATGTGAGATAAGACAGGAGGATCTCGTGAGCCCAGGAGTTTGAGGCCATCCTGGGCAACATAATGAGACCCCCATCTCTATTAGAAAATAATAATAGTAAAAATAAAAAGTAATTTTAAAAGTATTACTTCTAACTATAATGGAACTAAGCTAAAAGCCAACAATAAAATGAAATTTAGAAAATCTCTAAATATGAGAAAACTAAACAACATACTTGTAGATGACCTATGTGTCAAAGAAGGAATCTGGCTGGGTGTGGTGGCTTATGCCTATAATCCCAGCCAAGGGAGGCCAAGGCCAGTGGATCACCTTAGATCAGGAGTTCGAGACCAGCCTGGCCAACACGGTGAAACCGCGTTTCTACTAAAAAATACAAACATTAGCTGGGTGTGGTGGCTCATGCCTGTAGTCCCAGCTACTTGATAGGCTGAGGCAGGAGGATTGCTTGAACCTGGGAGGTGGAGGTTGTGGTGAGCTGAGATCATGCCACTGTACTCCAGCCTGGGTGACAGAGTGAGACTCCATCTAAAAAAAAAAAAAAAAAAATCAAAAATGAATTTAGAAAATACCTTGAGCTGAATAAAAACAAAAACACAGGAAATAAAAATGTACAGGATGCTGGCAATGTAGTAATTAGCAGGAAACTTATAGCTTAAAAAACATATTAGTGTTGAGTCAGCCTGGTGAAAATTTTAAAAACCCCAACACATTAGAATGGAAAGAAGGCCTAAAATCAATAATTTAGGCTTCCACCTCCAAAGCTAGAAAAAGAAGAGTAAATCAAACTCAAAGAAAATAGTAAGAAGGAAGTAATAAAGATCTAAATGGACAGCAATGAAACAGAAATATAAAAACAATAGAGAAAAAGCAATGAAACTGAAATTGGCTCATTGAAAACATCAACAAAACCGGTATTGAAAAGATTAACAGGCCAGGTGTGGTGGCTCACACCTGTAATCCCAGCAGTTTGAGAGTCCAAGGCGGGTAGATCACTTGAGGTCAGGAGTTTGAGACCAGCCCGGTTGACATGGAGAAACCCTGTCTCTACTAACAATACAAAAATTAACTGGGCATGGTGGCACACACCTGTAATCCCAGCTGGAGGCTGAGACAGGAGAATCACTTGAACCCAAGAGGCCGAGGTTGCAGTGAGTCGAGATCATGCCACTGTACTCCAGCCTGGGTGACAGAGTGAGACTCTTGTCTCAAAAAAAGAAAAGAAAAGATCAGCAAAACTGGGCCGGGTGCAGTGGCTCCCACCTGTAATCCCAGCACTTTGGGAGGCCGAGGCAGGTGGATCACCTGAGATCAAGAGTTCAAGACCAGCCTGGCCAACATGGTGAAACCCCGTCTCTACTAAAAATACAAAAATTGGTGGGGCATGGTGGTGGGCACCTGTAATCCCAGCTACTCAGGAGGCTGAGGCAGGAGAATCGCTTGAATCCAGAGGTGGAGGTTGATGTGAGCCGAGATTACACCACTGCACTCCAGCCTTTGGCGACAGAGTGAAACTCTGTCTCAAAACAACAACAACAACAACAACAACAACAACAAAACTAGTATACTGGTTTTCAATGAAATCAGTTAGCTCATTAAAAAGTTCAACAAAAGAGTAAGAAAAATAAAAAAGACAGAAGCCGTCAATTACCAAAAGCAAGAATGAAGGAGGGAAAAACACTAACATGGTACACAAATTTTAAAAAATCACAGGGGAATATTATGAACAGATTTAGGTCAACTAATTAGGCAATTTAAATGAAATGAACAAATCCCTAGAGAGACACAAATTACCAAAACTGACTCAAGAACAAAATAGAAACACAGATACAATTTTTGTACAAGTATCCATTGAAATGTATTGAAAAATGAAAATGACATAGAATAAACAAAACAATTTTGAGAAAGGAGAACAAAGTTGCAAGGCATATAATGTGACTTTAAGACTCACTATTCACTTTGGGAGGTCAAGGTGGGTGGATGGCTTGAGCCCAGGAATTCCAGACCAGCCTGGGCAACATGGCGAGACCGTGTCTCTCCAAAAAATACAGAAATTAACTGGGTGTGGTGGCATGTGCCTGTAGTCCCAGCTACTTAGGAGGGTGAGCCCAGGAGGTTGAAACCACAGTGAACTGTGATCGCACCACTGCACTCCAGCTTGGGAAACAAAGTGAGAATCTGTCTCAAAAAAAAAAAAAAAAAGAAGAAGCCAGGCGCAGTGGCTCATGCTTGTAATGCCAGCACTTTGGGAGGCCGAGGTGGGCAGATCACCTGAGGTCAGGAGTTTGAGACCAGCCTGACCAACATGGTGAAACCCCGTCTCTACTAAAACTACAAAAATTAGCTGGGCATGGTGGCAGGCACCTGTAATCCCAGCTACTCGGGAGGCTGAGGCAGGAGAATTGCTTGAACTCAGGAGGCAGAGGTTGCAGTGAGCTGAGATTGTGCCATTGCACTCCAGCCTGGATGACAGAGAGAGACTCCGTCTTTTTTAAAGGGAAAAAAAAAAACAAAGGCCAGGCGTGGTGGCTCACGCCTGTAATCTCAGCACTTTGGGAGGCCGAGGCAGGGGGATCACAAGGTCAGGAGTTAGAGACCAGCCTGGCTAACATGGTGAAACCCCGTCTCTACTAAACATACAAAAAAATTAGCCGGGCATGGTGGTGGGTGCCTGTAGTCCCAGCTACTCTGGAGGCTGAGGCAGGAGAACGGCGTGAACCCAGGAGGCGGAGCTTGCAGTGAGCAGAGATCACGCCACTGCACTCCAGCCTGGGCGACAAAGTAACACTCCGTCTCAAAAAAAAAAAAAAGAGAGAGAGAGAAAGACTCACTATAAAGCTACAGTAATCAGGAATATGCTATCAGGATAAGGACAGATACATAAATCAAGGAATCAGAAGACTGATTTAGTCCAGATTTAAAACAACAAAAATGGTCAATTAATTTTTAACAAAATTGCCAATATAATTCAATGAGGAGAAAAAACAGTCACTTCAACAAATGGTGCTGAAATAACTGGACATCTATAGAGTGAGAAAAGAACCTTGACCCTTAACTCATACCACACACAAAAATTAACTAAAAATAACTAAAAATTAACTAGAAATAATATATTAACTAATGAGACAAAAATTAACTAAAGTTAGGCCGAGTGCTGTGACTCACGCCTGTAATCCCAGCACTTTGGGAGACCAAGGCGGGTGGATCATCTGAAGTCAGGAATTCAAGAACAGCCTGGCCAACATGGTGAAACCCTGTCTCTACTAAAAATACAAAAATTAGCCGGGCGTGGTGGTGGGTGCCTGTAATCCCAGATACTCAGTAGACTGAGGCAGGAGAATCGCTTGAACCCGGAAGGTGGAGATTGCAGTGAGCCGAGATCACGCCATTGCACTCCAGCCTGGTTGACAAGAGTGAATTTCCATCTCAAAAAAAAAAAAATTAACTAAGGTTTAAAAACTAAACTTAAATGCTAAAACTATAAACCTTCTACAATAAAATGTAGAAAGAAATCTTTGACAAATGTTTCTCACGAAGATTTCTTAAGCAAAGATTTAAGTAGGTCACAAAAGCACACTACATAACAGAAAAAATAACTGATAAAATGAACGCCATCACGATTAGACTTTTGTTCTGAGGAAGACATCTTTAAGAAAATAAAAAGGCTCGGTCAGGAGTGGTGGCTCACCTCTGTAATCCCAGCAGTTTGAGAGGCCGAGGCGGGTGGATCACCTGAGGTCAGGAGTTCCAGACCAGCCTGGCCAACATGATGAAACCCCATCTCTACTAAAAATACAAAAATTAGCCAGGCATGGTGGCAGGTGCCTGTAATCCCAGCTACTTGGGAGGCTGAGGCAGGAGAATCACTTGAACCTGGGAGGAGGGGGTTGCAGTGAACTGAGATTGTGCCACTGCACGCCAGCCTGAGCGACAGAGAGAGACTCTGTCTCAAAAAATAAAATAAACTAAAAATAAAGAAAATGTAAAGGCTGGCCGGGCACGGTGGCTCACACCTGTAATCCCAGCACTTTGGGAGGCCAAGGTGGGTGGATCACCTGAGGTCAGGAGTTTGAGATCAGCCTGGCCAATGTGGTGACAACCCGTCTCTACTAAAAATACAAAAATTGGCTAGCGTAGTGGCGGGCGCCTGTAATCCTAGCTACTCGGGAGGCTGAGGCAGGAGAATTGCTTGAACCTGGGAGGTGGAGGTTGCAGTGAGCCGAGATCGTGCCATTGTACTGCAGCGTGGGCAACAAGAGCAAAACTCCGTCTCAAAAAAAAAAAAAAGAAAAGAAAAGAAAATGAAAAGGCTAACCACAGAAGGAGAGAAAATGTTCATATTACATATATTTGACAAAGGAAATATCCAGAAAATATGAAAAGCTCTTGCAACTCAATAAGAAGAAAATAAACAATCCAATTGAAAATGAGCAAAAGATTTGAATAGACGATTCACGAGAGAGGATATCGAATGGCCACAGGCATGTCAAATAATGGTCAAGAACATTAAAGGAAAATGCAAATGGAAACAGCAATGAAATATCAATAAACATCCACTAGAATGGATAAAATTAAAACAAACAAAAAAACCCCAAAACCTGACAATACCAAGTATTGATAAGGATAAAGCTTAGCTGAAATGTTCATATACTGAAGGGTGGGACTATAGAGTGGTTCAATCATACTGAAAAATAGTTTGGCCATTTCTTTCTTTTTTTCCTGAGCAGATCACAAACTTGAAGTGTTTTTTGTTGTTGTTCATTTTGTTTTTTGTTTTGTTTTGTTTTGTTTTGGAGACGGAGTTTTGCTCTGTCGCCCAGGCTGGAGTGCAATGGCACGATCTCGGTTCACTGCAACCTCCGCCTCCCGGGTTCAGGCGATTCTCCTGCCTCAGCCTCCCAAGGAGCTGGGAATACAGGCACCTGCCACCACACCTGGCTAATTTTTGTATTTTTAGTAGAGACGAGGTTTCATCATGTTAGTCAGGCTGGTCTCAAACTCCTGACCTCAGATTATCCACCTGCCTCAGTCTCCCAAAGTGCTGGGATTACAGGCGTGAGCCGCCACGCCCGGCCTGAAGTTTCTTATAAAGGTAAGCATACTGGGCAGGGCACAGGGGCTCATGCCTGTAATCACGCCATTTTGGGAGGCTGAGGCAGGAGGATTGCTTGAGCCCAGGAGTTTGAGACCAGCCTGGAGAATACAGGCTGGGCGTGGTGGCTTGCCTGTAATCCCAGCACTTTGGGAGGCGGAAGCAGGTGGATAACCTGAGGTCAGCAATTCAAGACCAGCCTGGCCAATATGATGAAACCCTGCCTCTACTAAAAATACAAACAATTAGCCGGGCATGGTGGCACACGTCTGTAATCCCAGCTACTCGGGAAGCTGAGGCACAAGAATCGCTTGAACTCAGGAAGTGGAGGTTGCAGTGAACAGAGATCGCGTCATTGCACTCCAGCCTGGGTGACAGAGTGGAACTCCATCTCAAAAATAAATAAATAAATAAATAAAATCAAATAAAAATTAGCTAGGTGTAGTGGCATACACCCATAGTCCCAGCTGCTCTAGAGGCTGAGGCAGGAGGATTGCTTGAGCCAAGTTGGAGGCTGCAGTGAGCTATGGTGGTGCCACTGCACTCCAGCCTCAGTGACAGAGAGAGACCCTGGCTCAAATAATAATAATAATAAATAAACTTAAACATACACTTATATGACACAGCAACTCAACTCCTGGGTATTTACCCAAAAGAAATCAAAACATCAGCCCACAAAAAGACTTTTCATACAATCTTTATTCATAAACATCCACACTGGAAACAACTCACGTGTACATCAACAGGTGAACAGATCAGCAAACTCAGGTTCACACAATGGATTACAACCCAAAGAAATGAACTGCATGAAGAAAACACACGAATGAACTTAAACATTATGTGCGCTAAGCAGAAGTAGCCAGACTTTTACAAAAAGAGTACTATACTTTTCTAACAAGATTTGTTTATTTATTTATTTATTTAGAGACGGAGTCTCGCTCTGTCCCCCAGGCTGGGAGTGCAGTGATGTGATCTCGACCCACTGCAACCTCCACCTCCCAGGTTCAAGCGATTCTCCTGCCTCAGCTTCCCGAGTAGCTGGGACTAGAGGCATGTGACACCATGCCCAGATAATTTTTGTATTTTCAGTAGAGACAGGTTTCACCATGTTGGCCAGGCTGGTCTTGAACTCCTGACCTCAGGTGATCCACCCACCTCAGCCTCCCAAAGTACTGGAATTATAGGAGAGGGCCACCGCGCCCAGCCTCCACCAAGTTTTAGAGCAGGAAAAACTAATTTGTGAAGCTTGAGAGTGGATCAGTGGTCACCACCCAGGTGCCAGGGGTGTGGTTGGGAGGGGTGATGGAAATCTCATAAGTAGACTCTACCTTGATCATGGTGGCCACACAATGGGATGTGTTTGTCTAAATTCATGGAAATGTACACTTTTTAAATTTTTTTTTATTTACTTATTTATTTTTTTGAGATGGTGTCTTGCTCTGTTGCCCAGGCTGGAGTGCAGTGGCACCATCTCGGGTCTCTGCAACCTCTGCCTCCCAGGTTCAAGCGATCCTCCTGCCTCAGCTCCCATAGTAGCTGGGATTACAGGCATGAGCCACCACGCCCAGCTAATTTTTGTATTTTTAGTAGAGATGGGGTTTCACCATGTTGGCCAGGCTGGTCTCGAACTCCTGACCTCAGGTGATCCACCTGCTTCGGCATTCCAAAGTGCTGGCGTTACAGGCGTGAGCCACCCCACCCAGCCAAAACTGTACGCTTTAAAAGGAAGAATTTTACTGTGTGTAAATGACATCTCAATGAAGTTGATATTAAAAACACCAAGGCTAGGTAAGGTGGCTCACGCCTCTGTTCCTAGCACTTTGGGAGGCTGAGGCAGCAGGATTGCTTGAGTCCAGGAGTTCCTACTGTGTCTAGCCACTGTGCCAACCCTTCCTTGAGTTCCCAATTGGGAAACTTCCCAATGAGGAATTTGATGCCTACAAAGGTTGAGTGACCCTGTCCCTAAAAAAAATTTTTTTTTTAATTAGCCAGGAACGGTGGTGCGTGCCTGTAGTCCCAGGTACTCTGGAGGCTGAGTCAGGAGGAACGCTTGAGCCTTGGAGGTCGAGGCTTCAGTGAGCTGGGATCATGCCACCACACTCTAGCCTGGGTGAGACAGAGCAAGACGTTGTCTTTGAAAATATATAAAAAGTGGCTGGGCGCGGTGGCTCACATCTGTAATCCCTGCACTTTGGGAGGCTGAGGTGGGTGGATCACCTGAGGTCAGGAGTTCGAGACCAGCCTGACCAACATGGTGAAACCCCATTTCTACTAAAAATACAAAAATTAGCTGGGCATGGTGGCACACACCTGTAATCCCAACTACTCGGGAGGCTGAGACAGGAGAATCGGTTGAACCCAGGAAGTGGAGGTTGCAGTGAGACAAGATTGCGCCACTCCATTCCAGCCTGGGCAATAGAGCGAGACTCTGTCTCAAAAAAAAAATACAAAAAAAGGATATATATATATGTGTATATATATATATACACACATATACATATATACATACACGCAAACACACACACACATGCACACACACACACACACATATGTATAAAGTAATAAATGAAAGCAAACAAAATGTAATTTCCAGAGGCTAAGACCCCAAGGAGAGGAATCGCATTCACTTGGGTCCACCATCTACTTGATGTGTGATCTTAAACCAATTCACTCAACCTTCGTGGGCACCAAATTCCTCATTAGGAAACTATGCATAGAGGATCTCCTTCAGAAGGTTGTTGGGGGGATTGAAGGAATGGTTAGCGCAGCGGCTACACACAGTAGGAACTCAGGGAATGCTGCTGGGACTCACGTTCCTAAGCCATGAAAACCGTCCAGTGGGTGGAGGGTGCTACCATTTATGCATGGAGGGGAAGAAACTACCCGTGCATATGTGCAGAGGTCCACAGGGGATTTTCTGAAAGATAGACATGAAATGAAGACCAGGGAAACAGCAGTATTCTCCCAGTAAAGAGGATAGATGTATGTGTACATATATGTGCATATACATATATACACGTATATTTATAAATGACAAACACACAAAAATACCAGTATAAATCTCCATTTGTTATATATTTAATTTTTTTGTAGCGATCAGGCTGTTGCTATATTATCAAGGCTGGTCTCATACACCTGGCCTCAAGCGATGCTCCGACATCAGCCTTCCGAAGTGCTGGGATTACAGGCCTGAGGCATCGCGCCCAGCTCCAAATCTCCATTTTCGGTGAACCATTTGAGAAAAAATCGCAAACATGCTGCACCTCCAAATACCTAACTATGTTTTCCACAAACAGGGACAGGTTCCCACGTGCACACTGTAAGGCACGGTGAAAATCGGGACATTAACACGGCTGAATCGCTACCATCTAATCCGAAGGCCCAACCACATTCACAACTTGTGCCAATAATATGTTCATTTCACTGTATGTTTTGAAATGTGTACCACATGCATATGTTATCTTTACGAAAAAAAAAATAGTATGTTGAAACCACTCGTCACAGCCAAATGAAATAAGAGCTAACTCATTCAAGCAGGAGCCCCGGAGGACTAAAAGAATCCGGCCTCTCCCAGGCCTCCTCACCTGAGCAGGGCTCCCTCCTGACTACCGCCCACCCACTCCAGGGCAGGACGCGGGAAGAGACTGCCCAGCCCGAGGGTCGCAGGGGCAGAAAACCCCAGGTCCTGAACGCGCCTGGGCCCCGTGGCGAACCTGGCGTCCCCACCCGACACCAGAATCAGATTCAGGCCAGGCCAGGAACCACCCCAGCTTCCTGCATCCACCTTGGTCCAGGCAGCAATGCCGGCGGCGGCCGCCAGGGGGACGGAAGCTCAAGGGCGGGGATCCAGGCCCAAGCCTGGGCGCGCCCACCAAGGCGTGGATCCGGACCAGGGTTCCGGAACAGCCGGTCCCGAGCACCCACGTGCAGCTTCCGATCTCAGCCCTGGCGTGGCTTCTCTGTCCCCGGCTAAGGCCCGCGGTCGCTGCAGGGTGCCTCGCCGAGGGTGTTGGCTCGGGGCTCACAGTGCTCCCAGCCTCTCCCACCCCAACCCCGCCATTAAGGGGAGCCCCAGCGACGCCCTGAAAGTCACACTGGGGCCGGGGCTGCACTTGGCGTCCGCTTCCCCTCCCGTCACAGTGACCAGGGCTAGGGCCGCGGTCGGGGCCGTCGGGGAGAGCGGAGGGCGCGTGGGAATGGGGCTCGCTGAGCCAGGGAAAACCCACGCCGTCCTTCGAGTCCTCCCAGCTGCTCCGCAGAGCCGGGGCCGCTGCCATCGCGTCTGCCCCGAGGGTGCGCAGGCGGGTACCTGTCCCGACTCCGGGAACAGCGGGAGCCCGGAGACGCCCGTCGGGCTTCCCAGCCCCACCTGGGACGTCTCTAGGGGCGGGAGGCCAGGAGAGAAGAGGGTGGGAGAGATGAGCTGCAGGGGGATACGGGACCCAGGTACCCGGGATATTATAACACGCTTTCCACCCGTAGGACTGGGGCCCACAAGTGACCAGAAAGGTGGGACTCATTCGCCCCCTTTGCAGATGGACCCATGTTGGCGCGCCTTAGATCTGCAGTAGGGGTACCAGGACCTGCGGTGAGCGCCTCTGCGCCCCAAACGCCAGCAGGTCCGCCCGACCGCATTCCCACCTGGCTTCCTTTGCACAAATGCTGCGTCAGGGCACGCCCCAGACCCACTCCTTCCCAGATCGCGACCCTCATGCCTTCGCAGACATAAAGTGTCCTAAGCACAGGCAGGCTCAGAGCCCGCCTCCGCCTCGGATTCGCTGTGTGGCCCGGAGCCAGTATCTTGGCCTCTCTGGGTCTCAGTTTGCTCATCTCAGTGAATGGGACACAGACACAGTCGCGCTGCGGGCTAACGCTTTATTTGCCAGCCAAGGCCCCGGGCACGCCTGGGCTTCTGCTCAGAAGATCCTCACGGAGTCCAGCTGCACGTCCCCGCCCACCTCCACCAGGCGCACGCGCGCCAGCGGCAGGCGGTGGCGGAAGTGGTGGTACTGGGCGTCCCCAACCACGGCCTGCAGGGGAGGGTCGGTGGTGAGGATTCCGGAGACCCATGCTGGGTGGCCCTGGGGAAATCACTCATCCCCTCTGGGCCTCAGTTTCCTCACTGGGAAAATGGGGCTATTGTTCATTCTAACTCTTGCGTGAGGATCAAACGAGTTGACTGTGTGGCACGGTAAAAAGCGGCTTTTTTAGTGCTGGTAATGGATATTCTCATTTCAGCGACCATTACCCGCTATTAAAGCGCAGAGGAGGGAGGTGAATTCGCGTAAGCTGTGGGTGGTGGAGGATCTGCCGCCACTCCCACCCGCCAATCCTTGCTAGGACGAGTTCCTGGGCGCTGTTTCCAACCCATCCCTCCCCATGCCTCAAACCCCGGACCTCAGGAAGGAATGAACTGGGAGTAGGGTCTGGGATGGCGAGTCTGGGCCACGCCTTCCCGCTAGGACGCCCACCCCTTGGTCACTCGGCTGGTGCTCGCCTCGTCCAGACCCTGCTGTCTCTCTGCCCCTCAGACCCAAACTGGAGTTGTTTAGGCGACAGAGGGTCGAAGGGCCCCCTTCTCTGCTTTGGCCACGACTTCCCTACCCCCCTCACCCCGCCCCGAACCTCCCTGCCTTCCACCAATAGCCTGGCTTTGCCCAACCCTCTGCTCCAGGGACCTAAGTCTTGGCGTCCACGCCCCTGTCGCAGAGACGCACCTTGAAGCCGTCGTCTGACGCGATGATGAGCACCTCGAAGGGCTGCCCGCGCTGGAAAGGAACGCCCGGCCCGCGCTCCTCGCGGCCCCAGGAGCCTTGCTCCTTGCTGTTGAAGACCACCTCCGACGTGTCCAGCCGGGGGTTGAAATGCAGGGCGGCATCGGAGCCCTGCTCCTCCCCGCACAGCAGGTTTACATGGAACCTGGAAGAGGGGGATGGTGGCCGTCAGGGCTCAGAAACCACCCAGACCAAGAAATGTTAAGGGTGAGGAATACAGATGTCTACAATTTACTTTGAATGAATAAGTAAATGAAATGTTGGCTGGGTGCAGTGGCTCACCCTGTAATCCCAGCACTCTGGGAGGTGGAGAAGGGAGGATTGCTTGGGCCCGAAGTTAAAGACCAGCCTGGGCAACATAGCAAGACCCCATCTTACAAAAACACGAAAGAACAAACAAAAAATAAACCGCCCAGACCAAAGTGAAGGGCTTATGGGCTGGCACTCCCCATTCCCAGAGTACCCCCAAATTAACAGGGACCTGAAGACAGGCACACACCGCAGAAGGAGAGGTGGGCGACTAATGACCAGGGAGCTTAGATTCCCAAGGCAGCCAAAACATCATGAGGCCCTTGGCAGAAACCTACCCAGACCAAAGTCACTACGCTTAGGGCAGGGTGCCCTCATTTCCAAAGAGCCTGGGAGCTGCCCAGGAGGTCTGGGTGATAGCCAGGGTGCTCCTGATGCTCAGGGAACCCTCAGCTTCTACAGGACAAAGAATAATACCAGGAACCCCAGTATTTCCAGGGTACCTCAGAATCCAGAAGGCCCGAAGTTCGTTAGCCAGGAAGTCAAAGGATGGCTTGGCAAGGACTCCCAGGGTCCAGGGTTTCTCCAGGACTTGGAGTATTTCCAGAGTTCCCTGGGACTCAGACATGGAAGTCATAGGACTATATCTAGGAACCCTGAGATTACCCAGGGACCTCAAATGCTTAGGGAAACTTAGGGACCCCACCCACAAAGGCACGGGGGCAAATACGAATACATCAGATTTGAGGTCAGAAATGGCCTCGGACTCCTAGCCTGGTGGATACAGGTGGCCTCGGGCCCCTACTTCTGGACTGCAAAAATTGGGAGTCAGCTGATCCTGAGACCTGTACCCTTTACCCCTAGGGCCTGGGGCCTCACCTGCTGGCATTGGGAGGAACCAAGCCGCGAATTCTCAGCACCGTGCCAGGGCGGATGCCCTCGGGCAGCGAGGACTTGTGGGGGACGTTCTGCAAGAGTGGGGTGCAGGGGCCACTGTGAGCCGGTGAGACCGAGGGAGGGAGGCAGAAGGTGGGTCACCCCTCAGAGGAGCCGACCAGGGCTGAGACTGGCAGAAATCAGTGGAAGAGGAAAGGGTGGCGGAGAGGCAGGAAAGAGACCAGAAACAGACAGGGAAACAGAAGGGGAGAGCAACAAAGACAAACAGAAAGATCCTCAAAGAGGGCCCCAGAGGAAGCCACAAAGAGGTAGAGGGGACAGTCGGGATGGGGGTTACCCGGAGGCCACAGCCCAGGCCAGTCCATGGCACACTCACTGCCCACTTGCTCCTTTGAAAGAGGAGCCCCCAGCCCCCTCCCTGCTTGGCCCCGCCCCGGGCCCCTGGAGCACTCACGGACATGGCTGGGACCGGGTTGGGCAGCCGTGGTGGTGGGGCCTGCTGGGGACCTTAAATAAAAGCAGGGTGGGGCCGGCCCTGATGACTCACCCCACCCCTTCCCACCCACCACCCACACCTGGCACGGACCCTGGCCCTGGGGCAAGCCTGGCGAAGCGGGAGTGGCGCCTCTTCTTGGGGGCCCTGATCCCCCCATCACCCAGAGCCCGGGTGCACTGCCCCTCTCCTAGGAGCTGATAATAAGAGCCACCGCCCCTCCAGCCCTGTCTTCCCACTGCCTGGCACACAGGAGAGTCTCTCATGCTCATTTTATCCACAGACATTTTGGGTCCTGAGAAGCCAAGCCCGGCGGGAACTCTAGACCCTTCTCTCCAGCTGAGAACCTCCTGCCTAGACTGGAAATGTCTGCGCTGAAATCCCTGCTTCTAAGTCTCTAATGGAACAGCAGCCACAACAACGACGATAGTGCCAGACAGGGCGACTTCACAGGGTCGGGGGGCGGCCTGGTTGGCTCAGTGCTGCACCCCTGGGTCCTGGAGTGTGCCGGGTTCATGGGAAGTCCTCAGTCAGGAGGGGTGAAAGGCGGGGATCCACTAGGACTAAGCTTGTCATTTCCCAGGCCCTTGGGCTGCCCAGGATATGCAAGAAATCACTGATTGGGACCCCACCATTCCAACAGGGAGAAGCATGGGTCACCCCCATTGTACAGAGAAGGAGGCTGAGGCTGGGATGGGAAGTGATTTTCCACAAGCCGGGCAGGACCCATTGCCCCAACCTCTGCCTTTCCTCACCTCTGGGTGTGCCTCTCCTGTGGGTTCTGTCTCTGGGGCTGGCTGTCTGGCTCTGTTTGTCTCTGTCTATAACTGTCTACCGCGTATTCCTGTCCCACTTCTCTCCTTCAAGTCTCTCTTGTTCCTCCTTCCAGGACTGTTACCATCTTCCCACCAATTTTGCAGGTCAGGATGAGGTGGGTTTTAGGGTGGTGGGTGGCCTAGCATTCCATCACCACCTATATCAAAAACAGAGCAAAGTGAGGACCCTCCCGCCAGCCCCAATATAGCCCGCTTGGGCCCAAGACTCTAGAAGAGAATCCAGGGTTGGGGAAGTAGACTGGGGGAGGCGGGGGGGCGGGGGCGGGCAGGACTGAAATCTGTTTCTGAAAGGCAGGGATGGTGTGGGAGCTGAACAGAAACCACTCCTGGCTGGGCATGGTAGCTCACGCCTGTAATCCCAGCACTTTGGGAGGCCAAGGTAGGTGGATCACTTGAGGTCAGGAATTCAAGACCAGCCTGGCCAACATGGTGAAACCCCTTCTCTACAGAAAATACAAAAAATTGGCCAGGCGTGGTGGTGGACACCTGTAATCCCAGCTACCTGGGAGGCTGAGGCAGGAGAATTGCTTGAGCTGGGGAGGCAGAGGTTGTAGTGAGCCGAGATCACACCAGTGCACTCCAGCCTGGGCGACATAGCTAGACTCTGTCTCAAAAAATAAAAATAAAGCCTGTAATCCCAGCACTTTGGGAGGCCGAGGCGGGCGGATCACGAGGTCAGGAGATCGAGACCATCCTGGCTAACACGGTGAAACCCTGTCTCTACTAAAAATACAAAACAAAATTAGCCGGGCATGGTGGTGGGCGCCTGTAGTCCCTGCTACTCAGGTGGCTGAGGCAGGAGAATGGCGTGAACCCGGGAGGCAGAGCTTGCAGTGAGCCGAGATCGCGCCACTGCACTCCAGCCTGGGCAACAGAGCAAGACTCTATCTCAAAAATAAATAAATAAACAAACAAATAAATAAATAAATAAAAATAAACCACTCCTAGCAATGCAGCAGCCCTCCTGGACCTTTTCCACTCCCCACCCGACTCCTGCACTCCTGCCCCACCCAGCAGGCTGCTGAGAGGCCTGGGCAGAGGCAGGCTGGCAGTGGAAAGTTTGGGTGGAGACACCAGACCCAGAACCATCCTCCACCCTCTTTGTCCCAGGCCCCCAGCCTCTTTCCCCCTCCCCACACACTGCAAGGCACCAAGGTGGGGGACCAGTTCCTAGGGACGTGAGCTCAGAGAGGGAGGCTTGCAGCTGCATTTCAGTGGGGGCTGCAAGCACCCCCATTCTGCAGAAGACAAAACTGAGGCCTAGACAGGGACAGCTTCTCAGCCAAGGAAGCGGCCAGGCCCTGGGCTCCACAGGGGTGTCTGTGCCAAGGACATGTCATGGGCACGAACAGAGAGGACAGCAGGGTGTCCGGTGATCACACCACCAGCCCAGCTCAGTTAGTTCCCGAGAATGTTCCCTTGAATGGTGAACTCCATCATTCTAACATTATTGACCATTCTAAAGAACACACTCCTCACATTACTGACGCCTCATGCTGTGTACCGTGTTTCCCAGGAACTCAACTTTTTAGTGATTGCTTCACTGTGGCTGGATGTAACTTCATATGCAGCCAACATGCTGCAAGTCCCAACGTGCCTTTGCTGACTGGCCAAAGCTTTCCATTCACTCTATTATTAGCCTGAAGTCCTGACTCCTTTCTGGTAACAGATCTGCATCCTTGATTGCATCCTTGATGGGTTTTTGTTGTTGTTGTTTGTTTGTTTGTTTTTGAGACAGAGTTTTGCTGTCACCCAGGCTGGAGTGCAGTGGCACGATCTCGACTCACTGCAACCTCTGCTTCCCAGGTTCAAGTGATTCTCCTGCCTCAGCCTCCCGAGTAGCTGGGATTACAAGCATGTGCCACCACTCATGGCTAATTTTTGTATTTTTAGTAGAGACAGGGTTTCACCATGTTGGCCAGGCTGGTCTTGAACTCCTGCCCTCAAGTGATCCACCCACCTCAGCCTCCCAAAATGCTGGGATTACAGGCATGAGCCACTGCATCCAGCCCTTGATGGGTTCTTATTCAATTGTGTTATCTTTCTCATTAGTCGTGCAATAATTTTTTTTTTTTTTTTTTTTTTTTTTTTTTTTTTTTTTTTTTTTTTTGAGACAGGGTCTGGCTCTCTCTGTGATCATGGCTTACTGCAGCCTTGGCCTCCTGGGCTTGGGAATCCTCCCGCCTCTGGAGTAGCTTGGACTACAGTTGCACGCCACCACGCCCAGCTTTTTTTTTTTTTTTTCTAGAGAGGAGGTCTCACCATGTTGCCCAGGCTGGTCTCAAACTCCTGGGCTCAAGCGATCCTCCCACCTTGGTCTCCTAAAATGTTGTGATTACAGGTCTGGCCACGGTAATATTTGTGTGTCTTTTTTCGGTTTTAAATAACTAATGTGTTTATTTCCCAATTATTATTTCATTGAGGTATTTTTCCCATTAAATAAAAGGTTCAGATTTTGTTGTTGTTGTTGTTGTTTTGAGACAGGGTCTTGTTCTGTCGCCCAGGCTGGAGTGCAGTGGTATGATCTCAACTTACTGCAACCTCTGCCTCCCAGATTTAAGTGATCCTCCCACCTCATCCTCCTGAGTGGCTGGGACTACAGGAGTGTGCCACCACACCTGCCTAATTTTTGTATTATTTTGTACTGATGGGGTTTCGCCATGTTGCCCAGGCTGTTCTCAAACTCCTGGACTCAAGTGATCCACCTGCTTTGGCCTCCCAAAGTGCTGGGATTATAGGTGTGAGCCCCTGCTCAGGGTTCAGATTTTAATGGAATAGTTCAATGAGTTTTGACACATATAGTCACCTGTGTAACCACCTCCCCAATCAAGTTTCCTGGTGCCCCTAGAAACAGTCACTGATCCTTCTGCCACATGAAGCCACTGTCACTCCTGAGCAGTTAGTAGCCACAAAGTTTCCTTTGATCCATTGTGGTGGCATGTGCCTGTAGTCCCAGCTACTCGGGAGGCTAGGGCAGGAGGATCACCTGAGCCCTGGAGGTGGAGGCTACAGTGACCCAAGATCACGCCACTGCACTCCAGCCTGGGTAACAAGGCGGGCGGATCACCTGAGGTCAGGAGTTTGAGACCAGCCTGGGCAATGCGACAGCGTGGCGCCTGCCTGTATTCCCAGCTACTGGGGAGGATGAGGCAAGAGAATCACTTGAACCTGGGAGGCGGAGGCTGCAGTGAGTTAAGATCGCACCTCTGCACTCAAGCCTGGGTGACAGAGCGAGACTCGGTCTCAAAAAAGAAAAAAAAGGCCAGGCGCGGTGGCTTACACCTGTAATCCCAGCACTTTGGGAGGCCGAGGCGGGTGGATCACGAGGTCAGGAGATCGAGACCATCCTGGCTAACACAGTGAAACCCCGTCTCTACTAAAAATACAAAAAATTAGCCAGGCGTGGTGGCGGGCACCTGTAGTCCCAGCTACTCAGGAGGCTGAGGCAGGAGAATGGCATGAACCTGGGAGGTGGAGCTTGCAGTGAGCCAAGATCGCGCCACTGCACTCCAGCCTGGGCAACAGAGCAAGATTCCAAGATTCCGTCTCAAAAAAAAAAAAGAAAAGAAAGTTCATTTGCCGTGAAAATGAGAAAGTGGGTTGGGACAGACTGATTTTTCTGATTTTAGGCCTCTTTCAGGATATAATTTAGGTGAAAAGTAACTAATCGCACACTAAGTGTTTGTAGGGATTTAAAACCCCAGGTTCTGTCAGTGCCATTTTGTTAGTGATATTTTGAGTTATTGTTTTTTGTTTTGTTTTTGATTTTTTTTAGTGATTGCTTCACTGTGGCTGGATGTAACTTCACATGTAGCCAACATACTGCAAGTCCCAATGTGCCTTTGCTGATTGGCCAAGTGTTTGCACATTAACTCTGTTATCAGCCCGAAGTCCTGACTCATTTCTGATAACAGATCTACGTCCTTGATGGGTTCTTTTTTTTTTTTTTTCTTTTGAGATGGAGTCTCACTCTGTCGCCCAGGCTGGAGTGCAGTGGCTCAATCTCAGCTCTGCCTCCTGGGTTCAAGCGATTCTCTTGCCTTGGCCTACTTAGTAGCTGGGATTACAAGCATGCACCACCACTCTTGGCTGATTTTTGTATTTTTAGTAGAGACGGGGTTTCACCATGTTGGCCAGGCTGGTCTCGAACTCCTGACCTCAAGTGATCCACCCACCTCAGCTTTCAAAAGTGCTGGGATTACAGATGTGAACCACTGTGCCTAGCCAAGGGTCTGGCTATGTTGCCCAGGCTAGTCTGGAACCTGGGCTCAAGTGATCCTCCAACCTCTGGCCTCCCAAAGTACTGGGATTACAGGCGTGAGCCACCATACACTGTGGTTTTGGTTATTTTTTAAACACAGTGAAGATACTTCAGGGACTCCTTTGGTTTTATATATTAACATTCCAGTGATGAAAATGATACAGGTAAAAATCTTTTTAGTGAATTCTAACTGTTCCCACAGTTAAAGACATTTACCCACTATGTAACTAATTGTATCTTTCCAAGTAATTTGGTAACCACCACTGAAGATTGGCTTACTCAGCTTCTAACTCACTCCCCAGCGGGCCCACCTTTTTTTTTTTTTTTTTTTTTTGAGACAGGGCCTTAATCTATTGCCCAGGCAAGATCATCATGCACTGCAGCCTCAACCTCCTGGGCTGAAGCGATCCTCCTGCCTCAGCCGCCAAAGTGGCTGGGACTACAGGCATGTGACACCACCCCCAGTTAATTTTTATTTTATTTTATTTTAGTAGAGCTAATGCCTCACTATGTGGCCCAGGCTGGTCTCAAACTCCGGAACTCAAGTATCCTCCTGCCTTGGCCTCCCAAAGTGCTGGGATTACAGGCGTGAACCTCCGCACCCAGCCTGGCCTGCTTTCTTGCATTAGGCAGTTAAAAACTACATTTCCCAGAGTTGTTTGTAGCTAGATTCACATAGGACTGGGTTTCCCCAAGCTGAGTTTGCACCCCTGGAAAACTCTTTTTTTAAAGATATGCCCTCGTGGCCAGGCACTGTGGCTCACACCTGTAATCCTAGCACTTTGGAGGCTGAGGTGGGCAGATTGCCTGAGCTCCAGAGTTCGAGACCAGCCTGGGCAACATGGCAAAACCCCGTCTCTACTAAAATACAAAAAATTAGCCTGGCATGGTGGCACGCACCTGTAATCCCAGCTACTGGGTAGGCTGAGGCACAAGAATCACTTGAATCCAGAAGGTGGAGGTTGCAGTGAGCAGAATTTGTGCCACTGCACTCCAGGCTGGGTGACAGAGCAAGACTGTCCAAAAAGAAAGAGAGAGAGAAGGAAGGAAGGAAGGAAGGAAGGGAGGGAGAGAGGGAGGGAGGGAGGGAGGGAAGAGAGAGAGAGAGATGAAATAAAGAAAGAAAGAAAGAAAGAAAGAAAGAAAGAAAGAAAGAAAGAAAGAAAGAAAGAAAAAGCAAGCAAGCCAGTCAAGAAAGAAGTGGTCTCACTCTGTGGTTTTGCCCTGTCACCCAGCCTGGAGTGCAGTGGCACCATCATAGCCCACTGCAGCCTAGAACTCCCAGGCTGAAGCAATTTTCCTCAGTCTCTGGAGTAGTAGGTAGGACAACGGTTGTGTGCTACCACACTTGGCTAATTTTTTCTTTTCTTTTCTTTTCTTTTTTTTTTTTTTGAGACGGAGTCTCACTCTGTCGCCCAGGCTGGAGTGCAGTGGCGTGATCTGGGCTCCCTGCAAGCTCCGCCTCCTGGGTTCATGCCATTCTCCTGCCTCAGCCTCCCAACTAGCTGGGACTACAGGCGCCCGCCACAATGCCCGGCTAATTTTTTGTATTTTTTAGTAGAGACGGGGTTTTACCGTATTAGCTAGGATGTTCTCGATCTTCTGACCTCGTGATCTGCCCGCCTCAGCCTCCCAAAGTGTTGGGATTACAGGCGTGAACCACCGCACCCGGCTCTTTTCTTTTTTTGAGACAGGATCTCACTCTGTCACCCCAGCTGGAGTGCAGTGGTGTGATCTCGCCTCACTGCAGCTTCAACAGCCCAGGTTCAAGCAATCCTCCTGCCTCAGCTTCCTAAGTAGTTGGGATTACAGGCATGTGCCACTGTGCCTGGCTACTTCTTTTTTTTTTTTTTTTTTTTTCTGTAGAGACAGGGTCTCACTGTGTTGCTCAGGCTGGTCTTGAACTCCTGGGCTCAAGCGATCTACCAGCCTCAGTTGCCCAAAGTGCTGGGATTACAGGTGTGAGCCCCCATGCCTGGCCAACAACTGGCTCATTTTTAAATTTTTTTTTGTAGAGACGGGGTCTTCCTCTGCTGCCCAGGCTGGTCTCAAACTCCTGGCCTCAAGGAGTCTTCCCAGTTCAGCTTCCCAAAGTGCTAGGATTACAGGCATCAGCCACTGCACTCCACCCCCTGCAAAACTTAGAAGGTGAAAATGAGGTAACACTTACGGGAGGGAGATGAGCCTTCTGGCTAGTTAGGTGATGGAGGTATTTATTTTTATCTAGAACAGCCTAGGAAGCTCTGGCCAGGGAATGCTCTCTGCATCGACCCTCTAGCTTTGCAGCACGGAAGCTTATTCCCTAGTCCTCTGAAAATTCTGTAAGCTATTGCCGGGCATGGTGGCTCATGTCTGTGATCCCAGCACTCTGGGAGGCCAAGGCGGGCGGATCACCTGAGGTTGGGAGTTCGAGACCAGCCTGACCAACATGAAGAAACCCCCTCTCTCCTAAAAATACAAAATTATCTGGGTATGATGGCTCATGCCTGTAATCCCAGGTACTCGGGAGGCTGAGGCAGGAGAATTTCTTGAACCCAGGAGGCGGAGGTTGCAGTGAGCCAAGATCGTGCCATTGCACTCCAGCCTGGGTAACAAGAGCGAAACTCCGTCTCAAAAAAAAAAAAAAAAAAATTCTGTAAGCTGTCATAGCCGCTAATAATCTCTGTAAACTAGCGGAGGAGGGTTCTGTTGCCAGCAACCAGCAACCCCAACATGACAGTGGGAGAAGTGGCTGATACAGGCAGCAAAACTTAAAATGAGGGCGTGGCTGGAGGAGATAGAGTAGAGGCTGATAGGAAGGACTCCTGTATTGCAGAGTGGAAAGCCAGTGTCTCTTGCTACATGGTAACAAATTATCCACTCACACTGTCACCTGCTGTGCCTGGAAAGGCAGATTGCGGGCTGGCCAAGGCTGCAGCCTCAGAAAAATAGTAAAGATGTTTCAGAATGACAACGTTTTCTTGTTTCTTCCACTTTTGGAGAAGTCCTAAGAAGCAATCAAGAGCCTATGGACAGAAACAGAAGGAATTAATCCATCTGTCTTAAACAGGGGATTTTTTTTTTTTAGACAAGGTCTCTTTCTGACGCCCAGGCTGGTTGGAGCGCAGGATCTCGGCTCACTGCAACCAACCTCTGCCTCCCAGGTTCAAGTGATTCTCCTGCCTCAGTCTCCCGAGTAGCTGGGACTACAGGCGAGCACCACCACGCCTGGCTAATTTTTCTATTTTTAGTAGAGACAGGGTTTTGCCATGTTCTCAAACTTCTGACCTCAGGTGATCCACCCACCTCACCTCCAAAATGCTGGCATTACAGGCATGAGCCACCACGCCTGGTCATGTCCAGCTTTTTATTTCTTCTAGAGATGAGGGTCTTGCTATGTTGCCCAGGCTGGCCTTGAACTCGTGGTCTCAAATGATCCTCTTGCCTCAGCCTCTCATAGTGCTACAGGCGTGAGCCACCGCTCCCTACTAGGGGGTTCTATCTTGCTGCATACTATGAATCTTAATTGAATGAAGGTCCCATGTCTTTTTTTGACACAAGGTCTCGCTCTGTCACCCAGGCTGGATTGCAATGGCGTGATCTTGGCTCACTGCAACCTCCGCCTCCCGGGTTCAAGCGATTCTCCTGCGTTCAAGTGATTCTCCTGCCTCAGCCTCCAGAGTAGCTGAGATTACAGGCGTGCGTCACCACACCCGGCTAATTTTTTGTATTTTTAGTGGAGACAGGGTTTCCCCATGTTGGCCAGGCTGGTCGCGAGTGCCTGACCTCAGGTGATCCGCCCACCTCAGCCTCTCAAAGTTCCGGGATTACAGATGTGAGCCACCACACCCGGCCATAGTTGGGAGTTTTGAAGAGTCAATGTCATATAAACCAAAAAGGGTGGATGATTGTTTCAAATTCAAAGAGAATGACAGGACAGCCAGATGAAATTTACCAGCCTTTACTGACTGCTGAATAAGGGAGGAAAGTGTGACATAAGTTACCCTTGGGACCCAGGCATTCTACTCCTAGGGATATGCCCAAGGGGAATAAAAACATGTTCATGCTAAATATTTAAACAAAATGTTCGTAGAAGCGTTCATTATTCATAACAGCCAAACAGTGGAAACAACTCGAATGTCCTTTGCAGGGGAAAGAAAACTTTACCTCTCCCTCCTACGGTCTTCAGTGGGCTTGAGTATAAAACTACCATAAGAATGCCGGGCGCAGGGCTCACTCCTGTAATCCCAGCACTTTGGGAGGCCAAGGCGGGCGGATCACCTGAGGTCGGGAGTTTGAGACCAACCTGACCAACATGGAGAAATCTTGTCTCTACTAAAAATACAAAATTAGCCGGGCATGGTGGTGCATGTCTGTAATCCCAGCTACTTGGGAGGCTGAGGCAGGAGAATCCCTTGAACCCAGGAGGCAGAGGTTGTTGCAATGACCCGAGATCACGCCATTGCACTCTGTCTAAAAAACAAACAAACAAAAACAAACAAACAAAAAAAACTGGTATAAGAAGGCTCACGCCTGTAATCCCAGCATTTCGAGAGGCCGAGGCAGGTGGATCACCTGAGGTCAGGAGTTCAAGACCAGCCTGGCCAACATGGTGAAACCCCCGTCTCTACTAAAAATACAAAAAGTAGCCAGGCGCAGTGACACATGCCTGTAGTCCCAGCCACTCGGGAGGCTGAGGTGGGAGAATTGCTTGAACCTGGGAGGCGGAAGTTGCAGTGAGCCGAGATCACACCATTGCACTCCAGCCTGGTGGCAGAGAAGACTCTGTCTAAATAAATAAATAAATATGTTAAATTAAATAAAAATAAAAAGAGTCCAAACCTGCCCCACCAAATAACCCAATCCTCAAACCATTAGCTCATGCTAATGCCTCCACTTCCAGTCCAGCTCCACAGGGCTGGTGCCTGCCTCTCCCTTTCCATATCTGTAACTCCCTCCCAGAAAAAAAAAAGCAGTTCCAGTCCTCATCTCTGACTCCCACACGGCACCTCCCCCCGAGGCTGGTTCCAATGCCCCTCGGCGGGCACCCACCCCACACAGGTGTCCTTCTCCCATGCTGGGAGCGCAGGCTCCCTGTCACGTGTCCTGCTGGCCCTCACTGGGCACTTACGCGCAGCCTCTGCTGAGCGCTCCTCATCCTGCTCAGCCCTGACCCCCAAACACCTCCCCCAAGGACATCCCACCCCAATCAGCCCATTCAGGGCCACCATGACCTTGCTCAGCCCCACATAATAGCTTTAGGGCCCAATTGTTCAGCAAAGGAAGGAAAGGAAGGAAGAAGAAAAAGCTATGCATGTATTTTACTGTTTAAGCATTGAAATGTACAAGAATCACTAGGAAACTTACAAGAATTACTTGGATGAGTTTATAGAGCAATTGAAACACTGAAAAATGAATAACCTCTAAAATTATG
Source organism: Pan troglodytes (assembly GCF_028858775.2). NCBI lineage: Eukaryota > Metazoa > Chordata > Mammalia > Primates > Hominidae > Pan > Pan troglodytes. Next base: position 41,912,722 of record NC_072418.2, read on the forward strand.
CATTCAGTTTAAAATATTTAAGAGAGTTTAATTAACTAAGTTTTTTTTTTTTTTTTTTTTTTTTTTTTTTTTTTTTTTTGAGACGGAGTCTCTCTGTCGCCCAGGTTGGAGTGCAGTGGCGCGATCTTGGCTCACTGTGGGCTCCGCCCCCCGGGGTTCACGCCATTCTCCTGCCTCAGCCTTCTGAGTAGCTGGGACTACAGGTGCCCGCCACCTCGCCCGGCTAATTTTTTGTATTTTTAGTAGAGATAGGGTTTCACCGTGTTAGCCAGGATGGTCTCGATCTCCTGACCTCGTGATCCGCCCACCTCGGCCTCCCAAAGTGCTGGGATTACAGGCGTGAGCCACCGCGCCCAGCCAATTAACTAAGTTTATAAATGGAACTGAACACTAGAGAATAGACTTTTTCTTAGTGGCAATTGGATTGTTTTATTAATATTTACTATAGTTATAAAAATAGAGTCGTGAGATTTCCAATGGGCATAAAAGCTTAAGAACAAAGTGAGTTTCTGGGGTTTTTTTGTTTTTGTTTTTGTTTTTTTGTTTGGTCTTTTTTTGATGGAGTCTTGCTCTGTCGCCCAGGCTCAAGTGCAGTGGTGCGATCACAAACCACAACCTCCGTCTCCCGGGTTCAGGTGATTCTCCTGCTTCAGCCTCCCAAGTAGCTAGGATCACAGGTGTGTGCCACCACACCCAGCTAATATAGATATATATAATTTTTTGGTATTTTTAGTAGAGGCAGGGTTTCACTATGTTGGCCAGGCTGGTCTCAAATTCCTGACCTCAGGTGATCCACCGCCTTGGCCTCCCAAGGTGCTGGGATTACAGGGTGAACCACTGCGCCTGGCCAAGAACAAAGTGAGATTTCTTTCCTTTTTTTTTTTTTTTTTTTGAGAGGAAGTCTCGATCTTGTCCCCCACGCTGGAGTGCAATGGCGTGATCTTGGCTCACTGCAACCTCTGCCTCCCAGGTTCAAGCGATTCTCCTCCTCAGCCCCCCGAGTAGCTGGCATTACAGGTGCCTGCCACCATGCCCAGCTAATTTTTTCTATTTTTAGTAGAGACGGGGTTTCACCCTATTGGCCAGGCTGGTCTCGAACTCCTGATCTCAGGTGATCCGCCCGCCTCGGCCTCCCAAAGTGTTGGGATTATAGGCATGAGCCACCGCGCCCAGCCAAAGTGAGATTTCTAAGTGTCATTTTCATCATCAGAATGTTGATTTACAAAAAGCAGCCCCAGAATTACCTTCACTGTGTATAAAAAATAACCAAAATGTGACCAACAAATGACATTCATGGAGCCTGAATTTTAAATCTCTACAACCACCTAGTGTGCAATTAGCTACTTTTCATCTAAATTATTTCCTAAAAGAGGCATAAAGTCAGAAAAATCAGTCTACTCCCTCTTCTTTATTTTGAGACAAAAGAACCTTGGTGGCTAGTCAATGCTCAGCAGTGGCCAGGCCCAGTGGCTCATGCCTGTAATCCCAGCACTTTGGGAGGCTAAGGCAGGCAGATCGCTTGACTCCAGGAGTTCAACACCAGCCTAGGCAACATCGTAAAACCCTCTCTCTACAAAAAATACACAATTAGCCAGGCATGGTGGCGTGTGTCTGTAGCCCCAGCTACTCCGGAGGCTGAGGTGGTGAGCCCAGGAGGTTTAAGCTTGGAAGGTTGAGGCTGCAGTGAGCGGAGACTGCACCACTGCACTCCAGCCTGGGTGACAGAGTGAGACCCCCATCTCAAAAACAAAACAAAACAAAACAAAAAAATGGTCAGGAGTGACACTGGCCAGTGGCTTCCTGGAACTAGAAGAGAGGCCACTATTTCCTGGACACCAGGAAACTTAATTGAGGAGGTGGTTAGATAGGTCTCCACAGTTCTCAAAATCAGTGAACTATACCTTTAATATCTGCATCTTTTATTTTATGGGAAGGATACCTTGATAGAAAGACTATTGAGAAATATATACATTTATTATTATTATTATTATTATTATTATTATTATATATACTTTTTGAGACAGAGTCTTGTTCTTTTTGCCCAGGCTAAAGCGCAATGGTGCTATCTTGGCTCACTACAATTTCTGCCTCCTGGGTTCAAGCAATTCTCCTGCCTCGGCCTCTCGAGTAGCTGGGAATGCAGGTGTGCACCACCACACCCGGCCTACATTAACTATTTAAAATTGAAAAAAGGTGACCAGGTGCGTTGGTTCACACTTGCAATCCCAGCACTTTGGGAGGCTGAGGCAGGTGGATCACCTGAGGTCAGGAGTTCAAGGCCAGTCTGGCCAACATGGTGAAACCCGGTCTCTACTAAAAATACAAAAAGTAGCCAGGCGTGGTGGCAGGCACCTGAAAACCCAGCTACTTGGGAGGCTGAGGCAGGAGAATCACTTGAACCTGGAAGGCAGAGGTTGCAGTGAGCCAAGATCGAACCACTGCACTCCTGCCTGGGCAACAGAGCGAGACTCTGTCTCAAAAAACAAAAAAGAAAAAGAAAAAGAAAAAAGGCTCACGAAAATATTATTTCAGGCCAGGCGCAGTGGCTCACACCTGTAATCCCAACACTTTGGGAGGCCGAGGAGGGCAGATCACGAGGTCAGGAGTTCGAGACCAGCCTGACCAACATGGCGAAACCCTGTCTCTACTAAAAATACAAAAATTAGGCCAGGCGCAGTGGCTTATGCCTGTAATCCCAGCACTTTGGGAGGCCAAGGCGGGCGGATCATGAGGTCAGGAGACCGAGACCATCCTGGCTAATACAGTGAAACCCCGTCTCTACCAAAAATGCAAAAAATTAGCTGGGCGTGGTGGCGGGAGCCTGTAGTCCCAGCTACTCAGGAGGCTGAGGCAGGAGAATGGCGTGAACCAGGGAGGCGGAGCTTGCAGTGAGCCGAAATGGCCCCACTGCACTCCAGCCTGGGCGGCAGAGCAAGACTCTGTCTCAAAAAAAAACAAAACCAAACAAACAAAAAAATTAGCCAGGCATGTTGGTGGGTGCCTGTAATCCCAGCTACTCAGGAGGCTGAGGCCAAAGAATCACTTCAACCCGGGAGGTGGAGGTTGCAGCGAGCCGAGATCGCACCACTGCACTCCAGCCTGGGTGACAGGGTGAGACTCTGTCTCAAAAAAAAAAAAAGAAAAAAACACAAAAGAAAATATTGTTTCACAACTGATGAGAAGCATAATCAACACTAATGAATAAGAGCCCATTGAGGATGCATATCTCAGTTACAGGAAAGGAGCCAGCCTTTTAGACTGGTAACAGATTGACTGCAACCATTTGGCCAATCACTTAAGGCAAGTTGGGACTTGCACGTTGGTTGGGTGTGAAGTCATATCCAGCCACAGTGAAGAAATAGAAATAAATAAAAAGATGTTCTTGGGAAACAATAGCAAGGTACAGAATGATGTATCAAGTAATGTAAGGAGTGTCTTTTCTTTTTGTGGACTGAGGTCTCACTGTGTTGCCCAGGCTGGAGAGCTGTGGTGTGATCATAGCTCCCTGCAGCCTCTGACCTCCTGGGCTCAAGCGATTCTCCTGCCTCAGCCTCCCAAGTAGCTGGAATTACAGGCAGATGTGCGCCAACCCACTGGGCTATTTTATTTTATTTTTATTTTTTGTAGTGATGAGGTCTTGCCGTGTTGCCCAGGCGAGAGTGTCTTCTTTAGAATGGTCAATAATGTTAGAACAATGGAGTCCACCATTCAGGGGAGCATTCTCGGGAACTAACTGAGCTGGGCTGGTGGTATGATCACCGGACACCCTGCTATCCTCTCTGTCCATGCCCATGACATGTCCTTGGCACAAAGACCCCTCTGGAGCTGAGGGGCTGGCCTCTTCCTTGACTGAGAGGTGGCCCCTGTCTAAGCCTCAGTTTTGTCCTCTGCAGAATGGGGGTGCTTGCAGCCCCTACTGAAATGCAGCTGCCAGCCTCCCTCTCTGAGCTCATGTTCCCAAGAACTGGTCCCTGAGCTTGGTGCCTTGGAGTGTGTGGGGAGGGGGCGAGAGGCTGGGGGCCTGGGACGCAGAGGGTGGAGGATGGTTCTGGGTCTGGTGTCTCCACCCAAACTTTCCACTGCCAGCCTGCCTCTGCCCAGGCCTCTCAGCAGCCTGCTGGGTGGGGCAGGAGCTGGAGTGGCGAGTGGAAAAGGTCCAGGAGGGCTGCTGGGCTGCTAGGAGTGGTTTCTGCTCAGCTCCCACACCATCCCTGCCTTTCAGAAGCATCTTTCAGCCCTACCCGCCCCTCCACCAAGCCAATTCCCCAACCCTGAGTTCTCTTGCAGAGTCTTAGGCCCAAGGGGGCTGTTTCGGGCCTGGCGGGAGGGTCCCCACCTTGCTCTGCTTTTGATCTAGGTGGTGATGGAATGCTAGGCCACCCACCACCCCAAAACCCGCCTCATCCTGACCTACAAACTTGGTGGCATGATGGTAGCAGTCCTGGAAGGAGGAAGAAGAGAGATTTGAAGGTGAGAAGTGGGACAGGAATATGTGGTAGACAGAGTTAGGGGCAGAGATGGACAGAGTGAGACAGCCAGCCCCGGAGACAGAACCCATAGGAGAGGTGCGAGCAGAGGTGAGGAGAGCCAGAGGTCAGGGCAGCGGGTCCTGCACGCTCCTGCCTTTGGCAAATCCCTTCCCATCCCAGCCTCAGCCTCCTCCTCTGTATAATGGATGTGACCCATACTCCTCCCTGTTGGAATGATGGGGTCCCAATCAGTGATTTCCTGCATCTCCTGGGCAGCCGAGGGGCCTCGGAAATGACAGGCATAGTCCTAGTGGATCCCCTCCTTTCACCCCTCCTGACTGAGGACTTCCATGAACTGGGCACACTCCAGGACCCAGGGGTGCAGCGCTGAGGGGATCAGGCAGGCCCCCTGTGAACCCATGAAGCCACCCTGTCAGTCACTAGCGCTCCTATTGTGGCCGCTGTTCCATTACAGAGGCAGAAGCTTAGATTTCAGCGCGGATCAGTCCAGGCAGGAGGTTCTCAGCTGGAGAGAAGGGTTTGGAGTTCCCACCCAGATTGGCCTCCCAGGACCTAATATGTCTGTGTATAAAATAAGAGAAATTACTAACAAATAAATACATGAAATGAGATAGAGGCTCTCCGTGTGCCAGGCAGCGGGAAGACAAGGGTGGAGGGGCAGTGGCACAAGGAGCCTTCTCTGCTGTGAGTTTATTACAATTAAACATTCCCTCTTATTATCAGCTCCTAGGAGAGGGGCAGTGCACCCGGGCCCTGGGTGATGGGGGGATCAGGGCCCCCAAGAAGAGGTGCCACTCCTGCTTCGCCGGGCTTGCCCCAGGGCCAGGGTCCGTGCCAGGTGTGGGTGGTAGGTGGGAAGGGGTGGGGTGAGTCATCAGGGCCAGCCCCGCCCTGCTTTTATTTAAGGTCCCCAGCAGGCCCCACCACCACGGCTGCCCAACCCGGTCCCAGCCATGTCCGTGAGTGCTCCAGGGGCCCGGGGCGGGGCCAAGCAGGGAGGGGGCTGGGGGCTCCTCTTTCAAAGGAGCAAGTGGGCAGTGAGTGTGCCATGGACTGGCCTGGGCTGTGGCCTCCGGGTAACCCCCATCCCGACTGTCCCCTCTACCTCTTTGTGGCTTCCTCTGGGGCCCTCTTTGAGGATCTTTCTGTTTGTCTTTGTTGCTCTCCCCATCTGTTTCCCTGTCTGTTTCTGGTCTCTTTCCTGCCTCTCCACCACCCTTTCCTCTTCCACTGATTTCTGCCAGTCTCAGCCCTGGTCGGCTCCTCTGAGGGGTGACCCACCTTCTGCCTCCCTCCCTCGGTCTCACCGGCTCACAGTGGCCCCTGCACCCCACTCTTGCAGAACGTCCCCCACAAGTCCTCGCTGCCCGAGGGCATCCGCCCTGGCACGGTGCTGAGAATTCGCGGCTTGGTTCCTCCCAATGCCAGCAGGTGAGGCCCCAGGCCCTAGGGGTAAAGGGTACAGGTCTCAGGATCAGCTGACTCCCAATTTTTGCAGTCCAGAAGTAGGGGCCCGAGGCCACCTGTATCCACCAGGCTAGGAGTCCGAGGCCATTTCTGACCTCAAATCTGATGTATTCGTATTTGCCCCATGCCTTTGTGGGTGGGGTCCCTAAGTTTCCCTAAGCATTTGAGGTCCCTGGGTAATCTCAGGGTTCCTAGATATAGTCCTATGACTTCCATGTCTGAGTCCCAGGGAACTCTGGAAATACTCCAAGTCCTGGAGACACCCTGGACCCTGGGAGTCCTTGCCAAGCCATCCTTTGACTTCCTGGCTAAGGAACTTCAGGCCTTCTGGATTCTGAGGTACCCTGGAAATACTGGGGTTCCTGGTATTATTCTTTGTCCTGTAGAAGCTGAGGGTTCCCTGAGCATCAGGAGCACCCTGGCTATCACCCAGACCTCCTGGGCAGCTCCCAGGCTCTTTGGAAATGAGGGCACCCTGCCCTAAGCGTAGTGACTTTGGTCTGGGTAGGTTTCTGCCAAGGGCCTCATGATGTTTTGGCTGCCTTGGGAATCTAAGCTCCCTGGTCATTAGTCGCCCACCTCTCCTTCTGCGGTGTGTGCCTGTCTTTAGGTCCCTGCTAATTTGGGGGTACTCTGGGAATGGGGAGTGCCAGCCCATAAGCCCTTCACTTTGGTCTGGGCGGTTTATGTTTTGTTTGTTCTTTCGTTTTTTTGTAAGATGGGGTCTTACTATGTTGCCCAGGGTCTTTAACTTCCGGGCCCAAGCGATCCTCCCTTCTCCACCTCCCAGAGTGCTGGGATTACAGGGTGAGCCACTGCACCCAGCCAACATTTCATTTACTTATTCATTCAAAGTAAATTGTAGACATTGGTATTCCTCACCCTCAACATTTCTTGCCCTGGCGGCCACCATCCCCCTCTTCCAGGTTCCATGTAAACCTGCTGTGCGGGGAGGAGAGGACCTGCTGTGCGGGGAGGAGCAGGGCTCCGGTGTCGCCCTGCATTTCAACCCCTGGCTGGACACGTCGGAGGTGGTCTTCAACAGCAAGGAGCAAGGCTCCTGGGGTCGCGAGGAGCGCGGGCCGGGCGTTCCTTTCCAGCGCGGGCAGCCCTTCGAGGTGCTCATCATCGCGTCAGACGACGGCTTCAAGGTGCGTCTCTGCGACAGGGGCGTGGACGCCAAGACTTAGGTCCCTGGAGCAGAGGGTTGGGCAAAGCCAGGCCATTGGTGGAAGGCAGGGAGGTTCGGGGTGGGGTGAGGAGGGTAGGGAAGTCGTGGCCAAGGCGGAGAAGGGTGTCCTTCGACCCTCTCTCTCGCCTAAACAACTCCCACTTGGGTCCGAGGGACAAAGAGACAGCAGGGTCAGGACGAGGCGAGCACCAGCCAAGTGTCCAAGGGGTGGGCGTCCTAGCGGGAAGGCGTGGCCCAGACTCGCCATCCCAGACCCTACTCCCAGTTCATTCCTTCCTGAGGTCCGGGGTTTGAGGCATGGGGAGGGATGGGTTGGAAACAGCGCCCAGGAACTCGTCCTAGCAAGGATTGGCGGGTGGGAGTGGCGGCAGATCCTCCACCACCCACAGCTTACGCGAATTCACCTCCCTCCTCTGCGCTTTAATAGCGGGTAATGGTCGCTGAAATGAGAATATCCATTACCAGCACTAAAAAAGCCGCTTTTTACTGTGCCACACAGTCAACTCGTTTGATCCTCACGCAAGAGTTAGAATGAACAATAGCCCCATTTTCCCAGTGAGGAAACTGAGGCCCAGAGGGGATGAGTGATTTCCCCAGGGCCACCCAGCATGGGCCTCCGGAATCCTCACCACCGACCCTCCCCTGCAGGCCGTGGTTGGGGACGCCCAGTACCACCACTTCCGCCACCGCCTGCCGCTGGCGCGCGTGCGCCTGGTGGAGGTGGGCGGGGACGTGCAGCTGGACTCCGTGAGGATCTTCTGAGCAGAAGCCCAGGCGTGCCCGGGGCCTTGGCTGGCAAATAAAGCGTTAGCCCGCAGCGCGATTGTGTCTGTGTCCCATTCACTGAGATGAGCAAACTGAGACCCAGAGAGGCCAAGATACTGGCTCTGGGCCACACAGCGAATCCGAGGCGGAGGCGGGCTCTGAGCCTGCCTGTGCTTAGGACACTTTATGTCTGCGAAGGCGTGAGGGTCGCGATCTGGGAAGGAGTGGGTCTGGGGCGTGCCCTGATACAGCATTTGTGCAAAGCAAGCCAGGTGGGAATGCGGTCGTGCGGACCTGCTGGCGTTTGGGGCGCAGGGGCGCTCCCCGCAGGTCCTGGTGCCCCCACTGCAGATCTAAGGGGGGCCAACATGGGTCCATCTGCAAAGGGGGCGAATGAGTCCCACCTTTCTGGTCACTTGTGGGCCCCAGTCCTACGGGTGGAAAGCGTGTTATAATATCCCGGGTACCTGGGTCCCGTATCCCCCTGCAGCTCATCTCTCCCACCCTCTTCTCTCCTGGCCTCCCGCCCCTAGAGACGTCCCAGGTGGGGCTGGGAAGCCCGACGGGCGTCTCCGGGCTCCCGCTGTTCCCCGAGTCGGGACAGGTACCCGCCTGCGCACCCTCGGGGCAGACGCGATGGCAGCGGCCCCGGCTCTGCGGAACAGCTGGGAGGACTCGAAGGACGGCTTGGGTTTTCCGTGGCGCAGCGAGCCCCATTCCCACGCGCCCTCCGCTCTCCCCGACGGCCCCGACCGCGGCCCTAGCCCTGGTCACTGTGACGGGAGGGGAAGCGGACGCCAAGTGCAGCCCCGGCCCCAGTGTGACTTTCAGGGTTCAGGGCGTCGCTGGGGCTCCCCTTAATGGCGGGGTTGGGGTGGGAGAGGCTGGGAGCACTGTGCGCCTCGAGCCCGCACCCTTGGCGAGGCACCCTGCAGCGACCGCGGGTCTCTCAACCGGGGACCGAGGAGCCAGGCCAGGGCTGCGATCGGAAGCTGCACGTGGGTGTTCAGGGCCGGCTGTTCCGGAACCTTAGTCCAGAGCCACATCTTGGTGGGCGCGCCAGGGCTTGGGTCTCGATCCCCGCCCTTGAGCCTCCGACCCCCTGGCGTCCGCCTTCCGCATTGCTACCTGGACCAAGGCGGATGCAGGAAGCTGGGGTGGTTCCTGGCCTGGCCTGAATCTGATTCTGGAGTCGGGTGGGGACGCCAGGTTCGCTGCAGGGCCCAGGCGCATTCAGGACCCGGGGTTTTAGTCCCCTGAGACCTTCGGTCTGGGCGGTCCCTTCCCGTGTCCGGCCCTGGAGTGGGTGGGCGGTGGTCAGGGGCGAGCCCAGCTCAGGTGAGGAGGCCTGTGAGAGGCCGGTTTCTCCCAGTCCTCCGGGGCTCCTGCTTGAATGAGTTCGCTCTTATTTCATTTGGCTGTGTCGAGTGGTTTTAAAATATCAGTTTTTTCATAAAGATAATATATGCATCTGGTATACATTTCAAAACATACAGTGAAATGAACACACATTATTGGCACAAGTGGTGAATGTGGTTGGGTCTTCGGATTAGACAGTTGCGATCCAGCCGTGTTAATGTCCTGAATTTCACCGTTGACTGACAGTGTACATGTGGGAACTTGTCCCTGTTTGTGGAAAATAGAGTTAGGTATTTGGTGGTGCAGCATGTTTGCGACTTATTCTCAAATGGTTCTGAGGCAGGAAAATAGGGTCTGGAGGCAGGGAACATAAGGCTGATTCACACTTCAGCTATGACAGGAAACATCCTCTCCATTTACATAGGGCGTACAGCAAGTAACCAATGGAAACCTCTAGAGGGTATTTAAACGCCAAAAAATTATGTAACCCAGCCCTTGAGCCCCTATGCTCCCGCCGCACCCACACTGTGGGGTGTATTTTTATTTTCAATAAATCTCTGCCTTTGTTGCTTCATTATTTCCTTGCTTTGTGCGTTTTGCCCAATTCTTCATTCAAGAGACCAAGCACCTGGATACCCTCCATCGGTAACAGTTCATCAAAAATTTTTAAATAAAAATTTTTTTTGTTGAGGCAGGGTCTTGCTCTGTTGCCCAGGCTGAGTGGAGTTGTGGATAAGGGCTTACTGCAGCCTCAACCTCCCAGGCTGAAGCCATCCTCCCACCTCAGCCCCCCAAGTAGCTGAGACTACAGGCACGTGCCATGGTGCCAGGCTAATTTTTTTTGGGGGAGTGGGTATTTGTAGAGCCAGGGTCTTGCTATGTTGCCCAGGCTGGTCTTGAACTCCTGGACTCAAACTCCTGAGCTCAAGCGATCCTCCCACCGAGGCTTCCCAGAGTGCTGGGATTACAGGTGTGAGCCATGGTGCCCAACCTAAATCCTTCTTTATTAAGTTTGTCTTCAAAGAAATTTAGAATTTATGATTCAGCTTCCCTTCTCTCCTCCCCATCCTCCTGGATCTTTCTGTAACAGCTATATTGATATATAACTCATATGCTATACAAGTCACCCATTCAAAGTATACAAGTCAATGTTTTTCAGTATATTCACACGGTTGTGCATCCATCAACACAATCTAATTTTAGAACATTTTTATCATCTCAAAAGACCTTGGCTCACAGATGTAATCCCAGCACTTTGGGAGCCTGAGGCGGAAGGATTGATTGAGCCCAGGAGTTCAAGACCAGCCTGAGGCCGGGCGCGGTGGCTCACACTTGTAATCTCAGCACTTTGGGAGGCTGAGATGTGCGGATCACTTGAGCTCAGGAGCTCGAGACTAGCCTGGCCAACATGGCAAAACCCCATCTCTACTCAAAATACAAAAAATTAGCCAGGCGTGGTGGCACGCACCTGTAATCCCAGCTACTTGGGAGGCTGAGGCAGGAGAATTGCTTGAACCTGGTAGGCGGAGGCTGCAGTGAGCAGATAGCACCATTGCACTCCAGCCTGGGTGACAGAGCAAAGCTCTGTCTCAAAAAAAAAAAAAAAAAAAAACAACCTGGGCAATATAGGGAGACCTCATCTCTACAAAAAATAATTTTAGCTGGGCATGGTGGTACACAGCTGTGGTCCCAGTTACTCGGGAGGCTGAGCTAGGAGGATGGCTTGAGCTGGAGAGGTCGAGGCTGCAGTGAGCCATGATCGCTCCACTGCACTCCCGCTTGAGCAACAGAGTGAAACCCTGTTTCAGAAACAAAACAAAACAAAAAAGAACAACTAAAAGAAACCCCATACCCATAAGCAGTCACTCCCCAACTTGCCCCTCCCCCAGCACCTGGCAATCACTAACCTACTTTCCAGCTGTATGGATTTGTGAATCTGCTTGTTTTCCACACGTGGAATCATACAATATGTGGCCCTGTGTATCTGGCTTCTTCCACGGAGCATCATGTTTTCAGGGTTTGTCCATGTCATAGCATGCATCAGCACTTCATTCCTTTTCATGGCTGAATGCTGTTCCAATGTGTGGATCGAATATACGCGTTTACCCATTCATCATGGTGAATAGTGGATATCTGGGTTGTTCCTACATCTTGGCTATTATGAATAATGCTGCTATGAACCTATTGTGTGAACATGTTTTCATGTCTCTTGGGTAAGTACCTAGGAGAATTTCTGGGTCAGGCCAGGTGCTGTGGCTCATGCCTGTAATTCCACCACTTTGGGAGGCCAAGGCAGATGGATCACCTGAGGTCAGGAGTTCGAGACCAGCCTGACCAACATGGAAAAGCCCCATCTCTACTAAAAATACAAAATTAATTGGGCATGGTGGTGCATGCCTGTAATCCCAGCTACTTGGGAGGCTGAGGCAGGAGAATCGCTTGAACCCAGGAGGTGGAGGTTTCAGCGAGCCGAGATCGCACCACTGCACTCCAGTCTGGGCATCAAGAGCGAAACTCCGTCTCAAAAAAGAAAAAAAAAAAAGAATTCCTGGGTCACATGACTCTTTTAAGTTCCGTTTCAAAGAACTGCCAAACCATTTTCCAAAGTAACTGTAACATTTTACATTACCATCAGCAACATATGTGTTCCTATTTCTCCATGTTCTCTCCAACACTTGTTATTGTCTTTTTTTTTTTTTTTTTTTGAGACAGGGTCTTGTTCTGTTGTGTAGGCTGGAGTACAGTGGTGAAATCATGGCTCACTGCAGCCTCCACCTCCTGGGCTCAAGCAATTCTCCTACCTCAGGCCTCCCAATTAGTTGGAACTATAGGTGTGTGTCCCCATGCTTGGCTAATTTTTAAAAATTTTTTGTAGAGACAGGTTCTTGCTATGTTGCCCAGGCTGGTCCTGAACTCTTAGCCTCAAGTGATCCTCCCACCCCGGCCTCCCAAAGTGCTGGGATTACAGGCATGAGCCACCACACCTGACCTATCTGTCTTTTTTATTATAGCCATCCTAATAGGTTGGCTTCACCACTTGGTGAAGAGATGTCATGTGGTTTTGATTTGCATTTCCCTAATGACATGGGTTGCCGTTTATATATCTTCTTTGCAGAAATGTTTATCGAAATTTTCTGCCCATTTTAAATTGGATTTTTAAAAGGTATTATATAATCTTATCCATAAATATGTGTATAATTCTAAATGATATTTATTTTTTAATTTTTATTTTCGAGATGGGGTCTCACTATGCTGCCCAGGCTGGTCTCAAACTCCCAGGTTCAAACAGTCTTCCCACCTTAGCCTCCCAAGTAGCTAGGATTACAGGCAACTGCCACCACGCCTGGCAGGCTCTCTTTTTAAACAAAACCTCATTACCATTCTAACTCCTAAAAAATTTACAGTTCATATCATTGTATGATACAATGTTTGCAAAGTTTGTATGCAAAGGCTCCCCCAACATTTTATTATGAATTTTTTCAGACATGCAGAAAAGTTAAAAGAATTATTCTATGAATACCTCATATACCCTAACCAGATTCTATGTAACATTTTACTCAACTTGCTTTATCACACATAGATCCATCTATCCACCCTTCTATCCATCCATCACCATCTTCTTTTTTTCTTTTCTTCTTCTTCTTCTTTTTTTTTTTTTTTTTTTTGAGAGGAGTCTCACTCTGTTGCCAGGCTGGAGTGCAGTGGCGCGATCTCGGCTCACTGCAACCTCTGCCTCCCCGGTTCAAGCGATTCTCCTGCCCCAGCCTCCCGAGTAGCTGGGATTACAGGCACCCGCCACTATGCCTGGCTAATTTTTTGTATTTTTGGTAGAGACAGAGTTTCACCACGTTGGCCAGGCTGGTCTCAAAAATTCCTGACCTTGTGATTCACCTGCCTCGGCCTCCCAAAGTGTTGGGATTACATGCGTGAGCCACCACACCTGGCCAAAAAATATGGAACGCTTCACGAATTTGCATGTCATCCTTGCGCAGGGGCCATGCTAATCTACTCTGCATCATTCCAGATTTTAGTATATGTGCTGCCGAAGCGAGCACTATTTCTTTATTTTATTTTAATATTTTGTATTTTTTTAGAAACAGAGTTTTGTTCTGTTGTCCAGGCTAGAGTGCAGTGGCCTGATTATGGTTCATGGCAGCGTTGAACTCCTGGGCACAAGCCAACCTCCTGTCTCAGCCTCCCTAGCAGCTGGAACTACAGATGTTTGCTACCACATCTGGCTTACTTTTTTATTTTTTGTAGAGACAAGGTCTCGCCATGTTGCCCAGGCTGGTCTTGAACTCCTGGGCTCAAGCAATCTTCCCCCCTCGTCTCCCAAAGTGCTGGGATTACAGGCTCATGCCATCGCACCCAGCCATCATTTTATTTACTTATCCATTCGAAGTAAATTGTAAACATCAGTATTTGTCACCCCTAAACATTTCAGAAGTACATCATTAGCTAGAGTACAATATTTGTTTATGATTATTTCCTTGTGGTAAGCTTTGCGGAAAGATTCTTTGTTTATATCGGTGAAATGCACAAATCTAAAATGTACAGTTGGCTGGGCACAGCGGCTCACACCAGTAATCCCGACACTTTGGGCGGCTAGGGCAGGAGCATTGCTTGAGCCCAGGGAGTTGAGATCAGCCTGAGCAACATAAGGAGACCCCCGTCTTTATAAATATATATTTTTTTAATTAGCTGGGCATGGTGGTGCACACCTGTGGTCCCAGCTACCTGGGAGGCTGGAGTGGGAGGATCACTTGAGTCCCAGAGGTTGAGCCTGCAATGAGCTGTGATCACATCACTGCACTCCAGCCTGGGCAATAGAGTGAGATCCTGTCTCAATAAAAACAAAAATAAAAAGAATTTAATAAAATAAAATATACAGCCAATGAGTTCTAACAAATGCACAGAGCTGTGTGACCTAGGGTATGGAACATATCCATCACTCCAGAAAGTTGCTTTAGACATGCAAACATTTAAACTTAGTTTGAGTCAAGCTAATAACCGGTTTTACAGCATTTTATCCAATTAATAATATAGAGGGTTTAATTCATCACTTCATTGTTTGTCCTGAAGCTTGCTAACCCATTACATCAGAAAGCCATCCCAGCTAATTTGAAAGTGGATGAGTCAGTGACTGGTGAATAAGTAAACACAAGAGTGAATAAAGAATAGATGGATGAATGAAAATGTAAAGAAATCAGCCGGGGGCAGTGGCTCATGCCTGTAATCCCAGCACTTTGGGAGGCCAAGGTGGGCGGATCACGAGTCAAGAGATCGAGACCATCCTGGCCAACATGGTGAAACCCTGTTTCTACTAAAAATACAAAAATTAGCTGGGCATGGTGGCACATGCCTGTAGCCCCAGCTACTCAGGAGGCTGAAGCAGGAGAATCACTTGAACCCATGAGGTGGAGGTTGCAGTGAGCTGAGATGGCACCACTGCACTCCAGCCTGGCGACAGAGCAAGACTCCATCTCAAAAAAAAAAAAAAAGAAAGAAAGAAAGAAAAAAAAGAAATAAATCAATGAATGGGCCAGGCACGGTGGCCCACGTCTGTAATCCCAGCACTTTGGGAGGCGGAGGCAGGCACACCACCTAAGGTCAGGAGTTCAAGACCAGCCTGGCCAACATGGCAAAACCCTGTCTCTACTAAAAATACAAAAATTAGCCGAGCGTGGTGGCGGGTGCCTGTAATTCCAGCTACTCAGGAGGCTGAGGCAGGAGAATTGCTTGAACGGGAGATGGCGGTTGCAGTGACCTGAGACAGCACCATTGCACTCCAGCCTGGGTGACAAGAGCAAAACTCTGTCTCAAAAAAATAAATAAATAAAAATAAAAACAAGAAATCAATGAATGATGAAATCAGCAAAAGAGTGATTTGATGAAAGCATGGTTGGGTGGACAGATGGAGAGAAGAAAACATAAATGAATGGATAACTTTCCAGCTTGAGTTGGAAAAGGGTTGGAAAAAAATAGATAATGAAGAGATGAATGGATAATTGGATAGAAAGAGATGGAAAAGTGATGAATTGCTGAATGGAGGGATGAATGGGCATATGGAGGACAAATGGATGACTGTGATGGAAAGCAGAGAATTACATGGACAAATGGAGGGATGAATAAATGAATGGATGGACGAAAGTTAGACTTCGTAAGGATGGCTGAATGAATAGACAGATAGACTGGTATATGGTTAGATGTTTGGATGGATGGAGAAGATGATGGATGATCAGATGCATGGTGATGGATAAAAGGTTGAATGAAAGAATGGATGGATAAACAGCTGGATAGAGCTAGATAGACTGGTGAGTAGATGAATAGTTGCATGTTTGGATGAATGGGTGAACATATGGTTGACTGGATGTTTGGAGAGATTGATGATGAGATGATGGGTGCAGAGGTAAATGGATGGGTAGATGGATAAAGGGTTGGATGAAAGGATGGTTGAACAATCAGCTCAATGGATGGATTGATGAGGTCTAGATGGTTGGATGTTTGATTGATGGATGGTTGGATGGACTTTTGGTTGGATACATGGAGAGACTGATGGATGTTGGGATACATGAGTGGAGAGATGGATGCATGGATGGATGGAACGACAGGCTGTATAGTGGTTAAGTGTGCAGATCCTTGGGAGCCAGATCAGCTGGATTTGAATCCTCCTTCTGCCATTTATGCAATGTATAATTTGGGCAATTTGTTTTATTTTCCTTTGTTTCCTCATCTGTTACAGAGGGATGATAATAATTGTTTCTACCTCTTGGGGTTGCTGTGAGAAGTGAATGAGCCCTAAGTCAGTGCTTGGGGCATAACCAGATTTATGATGACAGGAGGATGGATGGTCAGATGACTGGATGGATGAAGGATAGATGAAGTGCATGACTGAACCAAGGAAGGGAAGAATAGCCGGGGAGCAGATGGAGACACATACTCATGAGACACCCTCAGACATTTTATTAGGGGCTTAGAAAGGAGTCCTAGGGGATAATTCTGTTTTCCCATGAGTTATGGCCCCAGGAATAGATTAGATCTGGACATAGGACAAGGTGACATCACCCTGGATTTCCAACGTGTCCACCCTCTGGAAGGCCGAGAGGCGATGGGCAAAGTCAAAGAGGTGCTGGCCATTGGCGTAAACCTTGAAGCGATCCAAGCCACAGCGAATGGACAGCTGCAGGGAGAGGGGTGGGCATGAGGCCAGGGCCAGGACTGAGGCCCTGGAAGGAGGTGGGAAAAGAGAGCTCAGACTCACATCAAAGAACTGTCCGGGACCAAATGGGTTGTGGGTGATCTTCTTCTCCTCGGATCCCCACGAGCCATTCAGAAGGCTGTTCCGGACCACGGTACCGTTGCCCATGCGGGGATTAATGTGCAGAGCTATGTCCCCTGAGGAGCCCACCTTGAAGTCGATGGCAAAGCTGGGGACAGAGAGGGAGGGGGGAGTCAGATGGAGTCCAGTGGGAAGGGGCCTGTGGGCTGGACCTCTGAATCCCTAAAGGAGGAGGGGACAGAGGGTCTAGACTGTTGGGTCTGAGGGAGGAGGGGGCTGGGGGTTCCCACCTAGTTTACGTTATACCTCTTGCCTGTGGGAGGCACATAGCCCTTGATTATGATGGTTCTTCGAGCTGTGAGCCCTCCTTGCAGCCTCCCGAAATATGGCACAGGCTGTGGGAAGAGAACGGGGGGTCCCATTCTCTCTCAGCTTAGCAGAGCCAGATGTGGGAAGAAATTTTCTTTTTCTTTTCTTTTCTTTCCTGTCTTTTTTTCTTATAAGAGATGGGGTCTTACTCTGTCACCCAGGCTGGAGTGCAGTGGCATGATCAAGCCTCACTGCAGCCTCAAACTGCTGGGCTCAAGCAATCCTCCCATCTCAGCCTCCCGAAGTGCTGGGATTACAGGCGTGAGCCACCACGCCCAGCCTTGCAGGAACAAAGGAACAAATTTTGTTTTTTTTTAGGCAGAGTCTCCCTCTGACGCCCAGGCTGGAGTGCAGTGGCACAATCTCAGCTCACTGCAACCTCTGCCTCCTAGGTTCAAGCAATTCTGCTGCCTCAGCCTCCCTAGTAGCTGGGATTACAGGTGTGCACCACCACAACTGGCTAACTTTTGTCATTTTAGTAGAGACGGGGATTCATCATGTTGACCAGGCTGATCTGGAACTCTTGACCTCAAGTGATCCACCTGCCTTGGCCTCCCAAAGGGCTGGGATTATAGGCATGAGCCACCGTGTCTGGCCAAGAATAAATTTTCTTTTTCTTTTCTTTTTTTTTTTTTTTTTTTTTTGAGACGGAGTCTCGTTCTGTCACCAGGTTGGAGTACTGTGGCACGATCCCGGCTCACTGCAACCTCCGACTCCCTGGTTCAAGCGATTCTCCTGCCTCAGCTTCCTGAGTAGCTGGGATTACAGGCGCGCGCCACCATGCCCAGCTAATTTTTGTATTTTTAGTAGTGACAGAGTTTCACTATGCTGGCCAGGATGGTCTCGATCTCCTGACCTCGTGATCTGTCCGCCTTGGCATCCCAAAGTGCTGGGATTACAGGCGTGAGCCACCACGTCCAGCCCAAGAACAAATTTTCTGAGAGGTCCCACTCCTCCTGGAAAACATCCCCAATTCCTTCTGCTCCCTAAACCTGACCACGAACTCTATCTACCCTTCCCCTACCTCCCACCCCAAAACCCTCAGCCCACTCCCTTTCTGGCTGTCTCAGATTCCCTGGAGATCCGTGCCCCCTCCCCACCATCCATCTCTGTTTCCCCAAGCCATACCGGGTTGAAGGTTGGGGGTCCTTCCATGGTCTGTGAAGTGAGGAAGAAGCGATATTATTCTCCAAGAGTCGACAGATATCTATGACACACCCATTAGACTCCGGCGTTTCTCTAGGTGCTGGGTTAGTACACCTTGGGCTGCAACCCCTCTTAGCTCCCCCTACCCCAATTCTCACCATTCCCACTCCCCACCCAGGGCCCTCCCAGCCCTCCCACTCACGGGCAGGCTGTTCAGCTGTTGATGGCAATGTCCGGGACCCTGAACGATGGATGGAAAGCAGGAAAGGTGAGAGGGGCTGAGGGACCCCACTAGGGGGGAAGACCCTCACCCATCAGCAAGTACTTACAGGGTAAGGTGGCATCATCGGGGGTCCCTGTGGGCACAGAAAGAGAAAGCGGTTATGAGAGGGTCCCCAGATTTGGGACTGAAAGATGTTGAGAGTGCCTGCCCTGGGGTGGCCCACCAACACCATCACTATGCCAGAGAACTCTGGCATCAAAGGGTGGCACCCCGATCACAGATTCACGGAGAGGGGCACCCCATGTTCGGGGATCGCTGATGCCCAGTGAGTCACCCCAAAGCTTTAGGACAATGCTTGGTCCATTTCGTTCTCTGTGCCCTTCCCCTTGCTGTCTTCCTGCTGTCCCGGGGCCCTTACTCGCTGATCTTGATCTCAGTTTCTGCCTCTGTCTCTGTGTCTCTGCCTCTCTCTCTGTCTTGGCCACACCTCAGCGCAGGGGCTTCCTTCTGCCAAACACTTTTATTTATTTTATTTTATTTATTTATTTGAGATGGAATTTCGCTCTTGTTGCCCAGGGTGCCGTGCAGTGGCACGATCTCTGCTCACCTCAACCTCTGCCTCCCGGGTTCAAGTGATTCTCCTGTCTCAGCCTCCGGTGTAGCTGGGATTACAAGCATGCGCCACCATGCCCGGCTAATTTTGTATTTTTAATAGAGACGGGGTTTCTCCATGTTGGTCAGGCTGGTCTCAAACTCCCGACCTCAGGTGATCCGCTCGCCTCACCCTCCCAAGTCTAACACCTTTAACTTTTACTCTCTCTCTTTCTCTCTGTTACCTTCTCTTTTCTCCTCCTTGTAATTAACTCCTTTCTGCCTTGACTTCTATTCTCAGCCAGCTATTCTGAAAGCCTTTTAAAAGTAGCTTTATATAGCCGGGCGTGGTGGCAGGTGCCTGTAATCACAGCTACTTGGGAGGCTGAGGAAGGAGAATTGCTTAAACCTGGGAAGCAGAGGGTGCAGTGAGCTGAGATCATGCCACTGCACTCCAACCTGGGCCACAGAGCGAGACTCCATCTAAAAAAAACCCAAAAAACAAAAACAAACAAACAAATAAACGTAGCTTTATAAGCTGGGCGCTGTGGCTCACGCCTGTAATCTCAGGACTTTGGGAGGCTGAGGTGGGTGGATCACCTGAGGTCAGGAGTTCAAGACCAGCCTGGACAACATAGGAAAATTCCTCCCCTCTGTCTTTACAAAAAATTTAAAAACTAGCTGGGGCAGGTGGTGCGTGCCTGTAGTCCCAGCTACTCAGGAGGCTGAGGTGGGAGGATCACTTGAACCCAGGAAGTCAAGAATACAGTAAGCTGTGATTGCACCACCACACTCCAGCCTGGGTGACAGAGCCAGACCCTGCCTCAAAAATAATAATAATAATAATAAAATTAAATAAAATTGATAAACTCAATTTAATTGTATGTTATTTATTTTTAATGATTGTGTTAAGCAACCTCTAGGGAATTCATTCACTATTGTGTGTTCTTTGCCTTTCCTTATCCTCACTTTCTGACTCACCTTACACACTTCCTCCTACTCCAGGAAGCACTTCCTTCCTGACCCATGACTAGTCAAGCCCTTCCTTTAGGCTCCCAAACCTCCTTCATACTCCATATCCCAGCCCCTGCCCCTCTGCCTGTGCCCTCCCTATCACAGCCCTGACCATTTCTGGGCTGTCACTCTCTGATGCCATGTCTGTGAGCCCAGTGAGGTCAGGGCCCAGAGATATCTCAGTCATTCCTGTCTACAGCCCTGGGCCTGACCCCTCTGCCTGCCTCCACCCACCCCCCTATCCTGGCCCTGATCCCTCTGTCTGGGCCCAAATCCAACTGCAACCCTTCAGCCTGGGCCTCCCCATCCCGGCCTTGATCCCTTGCAGTGATGGGTCTGTCTTCCCAGCGGGCTCCTTTGATCATCACTGGGCTCTTGGCATAACTCAGCAGAGGGAGATGCTTGGGAAATAAATGAATGTGGAACGCGCTGGGCACCATGGCTCACACCTGTAATCCCAGCACTCTGGGAGACTGTAGCCAGCAGATCACTTGAGGCCAGGAGTTCAAGACCAGCCTGGCCAACATGGTGAAACCCCGTATCTACTAAAAATACAAAAATTAGCCAGATGTGATGGTGGGTGCCTGTAATCCCAGCTACTTGGGAGGCTGAGGCAGGAGAATCGCTTAAAACTGGGAGGCAGAGGTTGCAGTGAGCCAGAATCACGCCACTGTACTCCAGCCTGGGCAACAGAGCAAGACTCCATCTCAAAAAGAAAAAATAGACCAACTGCGGTGGCTCACGCCTGTAATCCCAGCACTTTGGGAAGTCGAGGCGGGTGGATCATGAGGTAAGGAGATCGAGACCATCCTGGCTAACACAGTGAAACCCTGTCTCTACTAAAAATACAAAAAAATTAGCCGGGCGTGGTGGCAGGCTCCTGTAGTCCCAGCTATTTGGGAGGCTGAGGCAGGAAAATGGCGTGAACCCGGGAGGCGGAGCTTGCAGTGAGCTGAGATTGCGCCACTGCACTCCAACCTGGGCGACAGAGCGAGACTCCATCTCAAAAAAAAAAGAAAAAAAATGAATGTGGAACTGAATTTAGAAAGGAAGGACGCAAGAAGGGTGGGACCCCTCACACCTGGGGCCGGGGGGGCTGGCCTCCGATGAAGTTGATTGATTGAAGTTGCAGATCCCCATCCACTTGCAGGTGGGTGACCATCTGTAGGGGAAGCCGGTGCCCGTACTCATAGAAGGGATTTCCATTTACCACCACCTGGAGGGCAGAGATAGGAGGTCAGGAGTCAGCACCCATGATCCTGGGAAGGTACAAACAGGAAGCAAGGGCAGGGCGCCCTGGCTCACGCCTCTAATCCCAGCACTTTGGGAGGCTGAGGTGGGTGGATCATTTGAGATCAGGAGTTTGAGACCAGCCTGGCCAACATGGTGAAACCCCGTCTCTACTAAAAAAACAAAAACTAGCCAGGCATGGTGGCGGGCACCTGTAATCCCAGATACTCGGGAGGCTGAGGCAGGAGAATCGCCTGAACCCGGGAGGTGGAGGTTGCAGTGAGCGGAGATCACTCTGCTGCACTCCAGCCTGGGCGACAGAGCAAGACTCTGTCTCAAAAAAAAGAAAAAAAGCAAGGAACAGGGATCTTTTTCATTGGGAGTCGATAGTCTTGGGGATGAGCTGGGACAGCCTCAGCATCAGGAACCTTGGAGTCCACAGCTCAGAGGTCAAGCTAAGGTCAAAAGTCAGCTCACTGGCCGGGCGCAGTGGCTCATGCCTGTAATCCCAGCACTTTAGGAAGCCAAGGTGGGGGATCATTTGAGATCAAGAGTTCGAGACCAGCTTGAGCAACATAGCAAGACCCCATCTTTACAAAAATATACAAAAATTAGCCGGGCGTGGTGGTGTGCACCTAGAGTCCCAGCTACTCCGGAGGCTAATGTGAGAGGATCACCTGAGCCCGGGGAGGTTGAGGCCGTAGTTAGCTGTTTGCATCACTGCACTCCAGCCTGGGCAACAGAGCGAGACCCAGTCTCAAGAGAAAAAAAAAAAGTACACGTTTTGCAAAAAACACAAAGTGGTAGGAGGAAATACACATGAAATGTATTACAAGACTCTCAGCAGTAGGGTAACGGGACTAAGGAAAAGCGCTAAAAGAGGATTTTTAAAAATAGGCAGGAAACGGCCGCCCTTCGTCTGGGAGGTGGGGAGCGCCTCTGCCCCGCCGCCCCGTCTGGGAAGTGAGGAGCGCCTCTGCCAGGCCGCCCCGTCTGGGAAGTGTACCCAACAGCTCCGAAGAGACAGCGACCATCAAGAACGGGCCATGATGACGATGGCGGTTTTGTCGAAAAGAAAAGGGGGAAATGTGGGGAAAAGAAAGAGAGATCAGATTGTTACTGTGTCTGTGTAGAAAGAAGTAGACATAGGAGACTCCATTTTGTTCTGTACTAAGAAAAATTCTTCTGCTTTGAGATGCTGTTAATCTGTAACCTTAGCCTGTGCTCCCTGAGACATGTGCTGTGTCAACTCAGGGTTAAATGGATTAAGGGCTGTGCAGGATGTGCTTTGTTAAACAGATGCTTGAAGGCAGCATGCTCCTTAAGAGTCATCACCACTCCCTAATCTCAAGTACCCAGGGACACAAACACTGCGGAAGGCCGCAGGGACGTCTGCCTAGGAAAGCCAGAGACCTTTGTTCACGTGTTTATCTGCTGACCTTCTCTCCACTATTATCCTATGACCCTGCGACATCCCCCTCTCTGAGAAACACCCAAGAATGATCAATAACAATAAATAAGTAAATAAATAAATAATAAAATAAAATAGGCAGGAAAGAAGGAAAAGAAAAGAAAGAAGCTGACATAAAAAGTGGGGATGGAAAAAGGAAATAAATGAAGGAGGGAAGGAGAGAGAAGGAAGAAGAGAGGAGGGAAGGGGGGAAGGAAGGAGGGAAGGAAAGAGGAGAGAACAGAGAAAGAGGAAGGAAAAAGAGGAAAAAGAAGGAAGGGGCTGGGCGTGGTGGCTCACGCCTGTAATTCCAGCACTTTGGGAGGCCGAGGAGGGCAGAACACCTGAGGTCGGGAGTTCGAGGCCAGCCTGGGCAACATGGTGAAACCCCATCTCTACTCAAAATACAGAAATTAGCTGAGCGTGGTGGCACGCACCTATAATCCCAGCTACTCGGGAGGCTGAGGCAGGAGAAGCTCTTGAACCCAGCAGGCAGAGGTTGCAGTAAGCTGAGATCATGCCACTGCACTCCAGCCTGGGCAACAGAGTGAAACTCCATCTTAAAAAAAAAAAAAAAAGAGAAAGAAAGAAAGAAAAGGAAGGAAGGCGGGAAGGAAGGAAGCAGCCAAGATGGCGCCACTGCACTCCAGCTCGGGAAACAAGAGAGAAAGCATGCAGACCTTGTAGTGCTCAGCCAGGACTATGAAGACCAGCTCGAAGGCGGCACCCTTTTTGAAGGGCATGCTCCTCTTCCTCTCCTCGCTGCCCCACTTCCCGCCCTGCAACGTGTTGAAGACCACCTTGTCCCAGCCGTCAAACCGCGGATTGAAGTGGAAGGCGATGTCTGAGCCCGGATCCTGCCCAACCACAAAGTTCACGAAGAACCTGGCGGGACACAAAGGGCTCATTCCCCTGGTGCCACCTCCCGGTGCCTGGGGGCCTCCTCCAGGAAGCCCTCTCCCCACCGCCCTGTCCTGGGCCTCCCTGACCCGGACCTCAGCACCAGCTCTGAGGGGCAACCTTGGCACTGTGGGCCACGGCGTGGAGAGGACTTGAGTTCTGAGGGGGGCAGATTCCCACCACCACACCTTCGCTCACAGCCTTTCCTTCTTTTTTTTTTTTTTTTTTTTTTTTTTGAGATGGAGTCTTGCTCTGTCGCCCAGGCTGGAGTTGGAGTGCCACACAATCTCAGCTCACTGCAACCTCCGCCTCCTGGATTCCAGTGATTCTCCTGCCTCAGCCTCCCAAGTAGCTGGGATTACAGGCGTGCACCACCACGTCCGGCTAATTTTTGTATTTTTAGTAGAGACAGGGTTTCACCATGTTGGCCAGGCTGATCTCAAACTCCTGACCTCAGGTGATCCACCTGCCTCGGCTTCCCAAAGTGCTGGGATTACAGGTGTGAGACACCGTGCCTGACGTTTTTTTTCTTGAGACAGGGTCTTGTGTTCTCACCCTGTCCCCCAGGCTGGCGTGCAGTGGCCACGATGGTGGCTCACTGCAGCCTCAACCTCCTGGGTCAACTGATTCTCCTGCCTCAGCCTCCCTAGTAGCTGGGACTACAGGTGCATGCCACTATGCCTGGCTTTTTTTTTTTTTTTTTTGTAGAGATGGGGTCTCACTATGTTGCCCAGGCTGGTCTCAAACTCCCGGGCTCAAGCAATCCTACCACCTCGGCCTCTCAGAGTGCTGGGATTACAGGTGTGAGTTGCTGTACCCAGCCCACCTTGCCTTCTTAGACCACCTCCTCCACCCTCTTCCCAACTTCCAGTTATGACTGCTACAAGTCTGCCATGGGCCAGGCCCTGTCCTATGCACTTTGGGTCTCCCTGCTCCCCTCCTGGCCCTGAAGATCGTTTCCCTCATGCAGCCAGAGGGTCCCTGTGTACACCCATGACGCATCACATTCCGCACCCCTGGGCACACCAGCATCCTTGAAATTACTCCCCAGGACAGGCCTGTCTCAGGGCCTTTGCACTGGCTGTTCCCTCTGCCTGGAAGGCCCTTCCCTCAGCTGTCCCTGGGGATCCCTCTCTCCGTTCCTTCTGTTCTTTGCTGATATGTTCCCTTCCCAGGCAGGCCTTCTCTGGCCACCTTTTTAATTTTTTTGAGACAGTCTCCCTTTGTCACCTAGGCTGGAGTGCAGTGATGCGATCTCAGCTCACTGCAAACTCTGCCTTCAGGATTCAAGTGATTCTCCCACATCAGGCTCCCAAGTAGCTGGGATTACAGGCACCTGTCACCATGCCTGGCTAATTTTGTATTTTCAGCAGAGATGAGATTTCGCCTTTTTTTTTTTTTTTTTTTGAGATGGAGTCTCGCTCTGTTGCCCAGGCTGGAGTGCAGTGGTGCAATCTTGGCTCACTGCAAGCTCCGCCTCCTGGTTTCACGCCATTCTCCTGCCTCAGCCTCCCGAGTAGCTGGGACTACAGGCGCCCGCCACCATGCCCGGCTAATTTTTTGTATTTTTAGTAGAGACAGGGTTTCACTGTGTTAGCCAGGATGGTCTCGATCTCCTGACCTCGTGATCCGCCCGTTGATCTCCTGACCTCGTGATCCGCCCGTCTCTGCCTCCCAAGGTGCTGGGATTACAGACGTGAGCCACCGCGCCCAGCCAGATGCGATTTTGCCATTTTGGCCAGGCTAGTCTCGAGCTCCTGACCTCAGGTGATCTGCCTGGCTTAGCCACCCAAAGTGCTGGGATTACAGGCGTGAGCCACCATGCCCGGCCAGGCCACCCTATTTAAGGGGACAATTTAAAGGGAACCTCTGTCCGCACATACACTCCCCATCTCCCTTCCCTCCTCATTTTCTTCATAGCACTTAATATCATCTGACATCTTACATATTCGACTTTTTTTTTTTTTTTTTTTTTGAGACAGAGTCTCACTCTTGTTGCCCAGGCTGGAGTGCAATGGCACGATCTCGGCTCACCGAAACCTCCACTTCCCAGGTTCAAGTGATTCTCCTGCCTCAGCCTCCTGAGTAGCTGGGATTACAGGCATGCGCCACCACGCCCTGGTAATTTTGTATTTTTAGTAGAGACAGGGTTTCTCCATTTTGGTAAGGCTGGTCTCGAACTCCCGATCTCAGGTGATCCGCCTGCCTAGGCCTCCTAAAGTGCTGGGATTACAGGCCTGAGCTACCGCGCCCGGCCTGGACTTATTTTTTATGTTTCCCCTACTAGGACATCAGCTCCACGAGGGCAGGGGTCTCTGTCCTGTTCACTCCTCCATCCCTAGTGCCAGGACACAGAATGGGCACTCAATGAAGAAGTAAACAATAAATAAATAAACAACAGGCTGGGCAGAGTGGCTCGCACCAATGCCTGATCCTCCCAGCACTTTAGGAGGCCGAGGCTAGAGGATCGCTTGAGCACAGGAGTTCAAGACCAGCCTGGGCAACATAACAAGATGTCTCTACAAAACAAATAATAATAATAAATAAAAATTAAAAATTAAATTAGTTGGGCATGGTGGCACATGTCTGTAGTCCCATCTGCTTGAAAAGATGAGGTAGGAGGGTCACTTTAGCCCAGGAGTTGGAGGCCGAAGTGAGCTATAATATTGTGCCACTGCACTCCAGCTTGGGCAACAGAGCAAGACCCTATCTCTAAGGAAAAAAAAAGTCCTATGAGGCCAATTATTATCAATGTGTTAAGGCCCTTTTTAAAAAGCTAAGACTGGGCCAGGCGCAGTGGCTCACGCCTGTAATCCCAGCACTTTGGGAGGCCGAGATGGGCGGATCACTTGAGGTCAGGAGTTTGAAACCAGCCTGACCAACATGGTGAAACCCCGTCTCTACTAAAAATACAAAAATTAGCCAGTGTGCTGGCACATGCCTGTAATCCCAGCTACTCAAGAGGCTGAGGCAGGAGAATCACTTGAACCTGGGAGACAGAGGTTGCAGTGAGCCAAGATCATGCCATTGCACTCCAGCCTGGGCGACAAGAGCAAAACTCCATCTCAAAAAAAAAAAAAAAAAAAAACAGAAAAGAAAAGAAAATGAAGCACAGAGAGGTATAGTCACTTTCACTCTTTCACCAACACAGAGCTGGGGAGTGGCAGAGCTGGGATTTTAACTCGGGGACCCGGCTCTGAGCCTGTGATCTGAATTCCTGCCATTGCACCCATCAGCTTCAGTCTAATGTCCAACTCAGGGGCTGCCTCTCAAGGTGAGCCCTCCCTGAACCTTCTGGCCCCCACGTCCCCACTCCTGATCTGCCCCAGATTCATCTCTGGCTATTGGGTGGGGCAGAAAAAGAGTCCCCTCTCCACCAGGGTGGGGTAAGGGCAGAAAGCCCCCAACAGCCAGGCCCAGAGCACCCAGTTGGAAGTCCCCTGCCAGCCCGGCCTGGCTTGGGGAGGGTCTTACCGCTTCATGTGCTCGCTGGCCACTCCTTGGATGTAAACAGACATTCCCACGTTGAGCCCGCCCGGGATGGGCTGGTAGTAAGGCAGCGTCTGGAGAAGAGGCCTGGTGAGGGGACTCACAAGCCATCTGCTTGTTGCAGCCTTTACCCCTCCCAGAAAAGCCCCCCAGTCCCTTAAGCAGGAGAGAGGAAACCATGGGGGAGGACCAGGTTGAAGATGACGAGGGCCAACAGTTAGACGTGGACACAGACAGCCTGAGGTCAGGGTAGGAGTAAATCGAGGGTCGGGGTCAGCTTTGGGTAAATCAGACCACAGAGTCAGATGGGGCCCCCCAGGATCAGAGTGGGGAAAATTGGTGTGAGGGCTTATGGACGGAGCTGCGGGCGGGGTGGGGCCTGAGCTGGCATCTCACCGGGTTGTAGGTGGGCTGGTAGCCCGGTGCGGGGACATAGGCCATCGCTCGAGGCTGCGCTAGTGGCTGGTCCTGTGAGAAGAGCTGCAGGAGTGGGAGATGGTGGCGGATGGCAGGCGGTGGTGGCTCTTATACCCAGGGTAAGGGAGTGGCTGGCAGGGGAGGGTCCACAGGGCTCCTCTTCTGGGACTCTCAGGCTGTCGGCTTCTCCTAGAGTGCACCCTAGTCTCCCTTCCCTTGCCAGCTTCCCTGGTGACCAGCCAGGACCCAAATCACCTGGGTCCCCTCCCCTACGCCCTCCTGCAAAGAGGAAGTGCTCATGAACTTCGGCCCTGCCAGGGCCTTATCAGAGCCCATAAAACCCTGCCCAGACTTCTGTTGGCAGAGGGAGGGTGAGACCAGGCAGGGCAGGGCAGGCTGCAGGAATGACCCAGGACAGGTGGGCAGCGAAGGAGAAGAACGCGGAGGAACTGCAAATTCCTGCCTCTCCCAGCAACTGTGAAGGGACCTACGTTGATTGCGTGCCCACCACACATCTTTACCACGTATGTTGTATTCTAGGGAGAGTGGTTTAGATTACTAGTCTGTGGAGCCAGAGGTTCTAGGTTCAAATCCTGCCTTTGCCACTTCTCAGCTGTATGATCATGGGTCGGTGCCTTACCCTCAATTTGCCCATGTGCTTATCTGTAAAATGGGGATATAGTAGTATCGGCTGGGTGCAGTGGCTCATGCCTGTAATCCCAGCACTTTGATTGGCTGAGGTGGATGGATCACCTGAGGGCAGGAGTTAGAGACCAGCCTGGCAAAATCCCAGTCTCTACTAAAAATACAAAAATTAGCCAGGCATGGTGGCGGGTGCCTATAATCCCATCTACTGGGAGGCTGAGGCAGGAGAATCACTTGAACCTGAGTGGAGGAGAGTGCAGTGAGCCGAGGTCATGCCACTGCACTCCAGCCTGGATGACAGATGGAGACTCTCTTTCAAAAAAAAAAAAAAAGGAATTCATAAGAGAGGAAACAAGTATTAAATAGCTATCAAAATACTTTAAAAATGAATTTGTGATCCAGTAATGCCTGTATGTTATTAATCTGCCAAATAAGAAGATCTAGCTGTGGGTCCAACAGCTACTCAGAAAAATAAATAAATCAATAGAACAGTAGTATCAGCCTTGGGCTGGGTGTGGTGGCTTGTGCCTACAATCCCAGCAATTTGGGAAGCTGAAGCAGGAGGACTGCTTGAGCCCAGGAGTTCAAGACCAGCCTGGGCAACATAGTGAGACCCCCATCTCTACAAAAATAAAATAAAAATTAGCTGGGCATGGTAGCACACATCTGTATTCCTAGCTACTCAGAGGCTGAGGCAGGAGGATCGCTTGAACCCAGGAGTTCAAGGTTACAGTGAGCTATGATCATGCCACTGCACTCCAGCCTGGGTGACAGACTAAGACACCGTCTCTAAAAATAGCAACAATAATAGTCATAATAATAATAATAATAATAGTATCAACTTCATAGAGTCCTTGATCATTAAGATAATAAATGCTCAGAACAGGACATGGCATATAGAAGTCATTAACTTAATGCTTGGTCTCTTGCAGTCATTCCAAACATAAATCCGGAAGATTGGGATGATATATGGATAAAAAATCCCAAAGTTTTGTTGGTTTTGTTTGCTCATTTTTGAGACAGAGTCTTGCTCTATCACCCAGGCTGCAGTGCAGTGGCACCATCTCAGCTCACTGCAACCTCCACCTCCCAGGTTCAAGGGATTCTCCTGCCTCAGCCTTCTGAATAGCTGGGATTACAGGCTTACCCCACGCCTGGCTAATTTTTGTATTTTTAGTAGAGACCAGGTTTTGCCATGTTGGCCAGGCTGGTCTCAAACTCCTGACCTCAAGTGATCCACCTGCCTCAACCTCCCAAAGTGCTGGAATTACAGGCATGAGCCACTGCACCCGGCCAGAAACCCCAAAGTCCTTTTTTGTTTTGTTTTTTCTTTTTTTGAGACAGAGTCTCACTCTGTCACCCAGGCTGGACTGCAGCAGCATGATCTCAGCTCACTGCAAACTCGCTTCCTGGATTCAAGGATTCTCCTGCCTCAGCCTCCCGAGTAGCTGGGACTAGAGGCACCTGCCACCACACCTGGCTAATTTTTGTATTTTTAGTAGAGACTGGGTTTCAACATGTTGACTAGGCTGGTTGCAAACTCCTGAGCTCAGGCAATCCATCTGCGTCAGCCTCCAAAAGTGCTGGGATTACAGGTGTGAGACGCCAGCATCAGATCCCATGTGCTGTGCAGTGAGAGGTGCCAGGCAGGGCACGAACGCCACCCTCAACCCCAGGGCAGGCAGGGAGACCAGGAAGCCTTGCAACCCAGAGGGACCCCAGCGACTTTTGCTCACTCCCTCCGCCCCTGAATTCCTTGTGCCCCTCGCCTGCCCGCTGCCAGTCTGAATGGCCATCACCTCCATGCCACCCATTCCCATGCATCCAACCTCTAGCCCCAGCCTTCAGGACTGCAGTCTCTGGAGCCCCTAGGTGCATCCCAGCCCCTCCCACCTCTCCTCTTTCCAAGAAGGGCACCAGGTTCTTTACTTTGCTTTATTGTTTGTGGGGTGAAGATAAGGCCTTGGGCTTGAGAAACTCATTGTCATAAAGTTATAAACTGGGAAACTGGGTCAGAAGGCATAGAAACAACTGTCATTGCCCATCCTCCCTTTCTGTGGATGAGGCTGGACAAGGCCGGCCCCCTGGCTGCGGCCTGGGACGCGAGGGCTCTCAGAGCTTGGAGAAGGTGACGGTTTTCAGTTCCTTGTTCTCAGTCGTGGCCTGGACCGACTTCACGAGGTCTTGGGTCTGCAGCATGCTCATGTTCCAGGACGCCTGGTACCGAGGGTGTTGAGAGAGAACGAGGAGAGAGATTAGCAGGGGCCAATCAGGATAAAGCATGTGAGCACCCTGTACCCTGGTTGGTCGCCCGGGGTTAGAGGAGGGCTGTGATTGGTCAGAGCGTGCACCTTACCACGTAGTTGAGGCTCTCGGCCACCGAATGGTCGCGGGAATACAGCAGGTTGACCTTGGTGCTCTGCACCGCCACGGGGCTCTTGCTGGAAATCTCGGCCGCCAGCGCTAAGGCAGCATCCAGCGTGACCTCCTTGTCTGGGAACACCCGGCTGCAGTGAAAGAGATCAGGGACCGGGTGGGCTGGGAAGGGCTCTCTCCTCCAGCCTCCCGCAGATGAAGAAGTGGCCACTCACAGAGGAAGGCCCAAGACCCAGAGAAATAGCCCAATCAGAGCAGGGGGCTGACCCCACAATAAAGAAATGACCTCACCAAGAAAGGATGCCACTAGGAATTCTAGAGCGAGGAGACAAGGGGACCCGGAGAGGCCTCCAACCCTCCAGGCCTGGCTGCCCCCAGCACTGAGCTACCACGGCCATAGCCCTACCTGACCAGCCCACTGCCCAGGGCCTCGTCAGCCAACATCTTGCGGGCGGTGAAGGCCAGCTCATTGACCAGGCTGCAAAGGCAAGCGTGCATCAGGAGGCGCCTGCCACCCCGGGGCTGGGAGATGCTCTGGGGTCCCCCGCCCACACCCCCACACCCCCTGCACCCACCTCTGGTTCCTGATGACCTTGGGCAGGCGCTGCAATGTTCCTACATCGGCAGCCAAACCCACGTCCACCTCCTGGGGGAGGAATCGGGTCAGTGTTTGGTTTCTGCCCAATACTGTGCCCCTCGCAACATCAACGTCCATGAAATTTCATGTCTACTGGAGAGTCCCGCCCCACCTTCACCCCAGTGACTTCCTCCAAAGTCCCATTCCATTGCCCAGGCAGCTTCCTGACTCAGGCAAGTTCCTTCAACCTAGAATAGAGCCCACCTTCCCACTCATGCACCCTCCCATTCCCTCAGGGCAGCTCCATCTGTGAGAGAGGAACCCTCCTCACCCTACCTGAGACCCCTTTACTGCATCCCCCGGCTCCATCCTGCCTCCCACCCTCACCAGTATGGCCCCAGGAGCAATTTCTGCCTCTGGCACCTGCCAGCCTCAACCCCACCTCATACCTTACCCACTCACAACTTCACCTCTTGACTTCCTCTATGGGCAAGTCTTACTTTGTCGGATTCGACTCCGACTCTTCCATGAAGCCCTCGGGGCTCACTCCAGGCCCCCCAACCCCACCCCACTGCCCAGCTCTAAGCAGGAGCTCGGGAGGATGACTCACCTTCACCTGGAAGAAAGCATCCTGGGCACAGTACCGGATGTCACAGGCGGTGACGAGGTCCACACCTAGGAGGTAGAGGCCAGGGATGCTGAATGACCACCAGAACCAACCCTGGCTCCCGGGAGGTGGGGCTGCCTCTTGGGACACAGTCTGGCCCATGACAGAGCTGAGGCTGGATGCCAGTGGCCGTGGCATTGGAGCAGCAGCCCAACCAGGGGAGCACCCGAGCAGGAGGATAGCCGCAGACTCACCTCCGCCAATGCAGCCCCCATGGACGGCAGCAATCACGGGCTTGGGGCACTGAGAGGGAACAGGAAGAGTGGGGTCAGGGCTGGCCCAGGGGAGGCGCGTATGGAGAAAGATGCCCTCCAGACCCCTAGAGTCACCCTCTCGATGACGTTGAAGGTCTCCTGGTATCGAGTGATGATGTCACGGAGGTACCAGCTGATCCGGGCCACATCATCTCCTTTGGGCTGCAGGATGTCCGAAGCCATGTCCATCAGGTCAATACCTGGTGAGAAGGCATGATGGAGCTCATCCAGGCTCCCAGGCCCCACCCATTGACTCAACCAGGGATCAGAACCCAGGCACAGCAGGTTCGAACCCCCAAACCACCAAGGCGGAAAAAAAACAACTCACACAGGACTTGGTGATGGATTGCATGTTGGGTGGGAAAGAAATAAAAGCTAATATTTGTGGAGTCATTACTCACTGAATCCTCACAACAACCGTACCAGCTAGGTCCTATTACTATTTGTGTTACCAATGGGTAAACTAAGGCACAGAGAGGTTAAGCACTTGCCCAAGGGGGTCACACTGGCTGGTGAGTAGTGAGTAATGAACTATTTAAATTAACTCATTAATGTTTTTAGAGACAGGGTCTCACTCTGTTACACCAGCTAGAGTGCAGTGGCACGATCATGGCTCACTGCAGCCTTGAACTCCCAGGTTCAAGCAATCCTCCCACCTCAGCCTCCTGAGTGGCTGGGACTGTGCCGAGGCTGCTCTTGAACTCCTGGGCTCAAGCGATCCTCCCGCCTCGGCATCCCAAAGCACTGGGATTACACGTGTGAGCCACTATGCCGCATCAGAAGTAGGATTTTAAAATCTGGAACCATGCAGCTGGCTCCAGAGGCCATGCTTTTCCCCAAGATGCCAGACAGCCCGGGACTCAAGGTCTGCAGCGTGAGCAATGCAGTCAATGGTGGTGATGTTTCCTGAGATGAGAAACATCTCACGATGCAGCAATTTCTGTGGCTCCAACTTCAAGATGATCCTGAATCTGACCTTTCCTGCATCAGTTATTCTCCATGAGCCCACCCTGCTCTCCCTGTTTCCACCTGTGTCCCCAGTCTATTCCCTACAGGCAGCCAGGGGAAGCCAGTGGACACCTTCTTGGGTCAGACCCTCTTTTTTTTTTATTTTTATTTTTTATTTCAGACAGAGTCTTGCTCTTGTCGCCCAGGCTGGAGTGCAGTGGCAGGATCTCGGCTCAATGCAACCTCCGCCTCCCGGTTCAAGTGATTCTCCTACCTCAGCCACCCGAGTAGCTGGGATTACAGGCGCCCACCACCATGCCCGGCTAATTTTTGTATTTTTAGTAGAGACGGGGTTTTGCCATGTTGGCCAGGCTAGTCTCAAACTCCTGACCTTGTGATCCACCCGCCTCAGCCTCCCAAAGTGCTGGGATTACAGGCGTGAGCCACCGTGCCCGGCCCAGACCCTCTTTTTCCCACCTGTGGCTCTTAGAACAAAATGGAACGTCCTTGTCATGACTACCCTGCATGAACACTGTTCCCAACCTGTTACTTTGGGCACACTGGCCTCCAACTGTGTGTGTGTGTGTGTGTGTGTGTGTGTGTGTGTGCGGGCACTGTTCCCAACCTGTTACTTTGGGCACACTGGCCTCCAACTCTGTGTGTGTGTGTGTGTGTGTGCACGCGCGCGGGTGCGTGCATTTGAGCCCAGGAGTTGGAGGCTGCGGTCAGCTATGATCGCACCACTGCACTCCAGCCTGGGCGACAGAGCAAGACCCTGGCTCAAATATAAAAAATAAAAAGAAAAGAAAATGGCAGGACAGAGAGGTGAAAAGACAAGTGGAAATAGGATCCAGATCACTGCCTGAGGGCTGTGCAGTGGTACAGAATCTTCTCATTGAGAAGGTGACCTTGAGTAAAGACCCGGAGGAGAGGGAGGGAGCCAAGGACCTTTGGGCTGACAACCATCCCTCCCTCTGCAACAGCCACAGACTGACTCCTTCACTTCCTTCAGCTATAGCTCAAAGGTCACCTCCTAGAGAGGCCCTCCCTGGCCAACCTGGCTCAACGGTGGCCCCATCCCCCACATCCTGACCCCGCCTTACCTCCGGGCTGCACAGCTGCTATCCTATAATTAGGTCCTTATGTGCTTGAGGGTCTGACTCCCTTTCTAGAATGTGAGCTCTGAGAACACAGGCGTTTTTGTCTTTCTGTCCACTGCTGCATCCCCTGTGCCTAGCACAGGGCCTGGCGCACACGAGCTGCTCAATAAATGATCAATACAGACAACAGTCCCTGTCCTCATGGGGAGGCAAACAAATGATAAAAAAGTATATTTTGGGGCTGGGCGTAGTGGCTCACACCTGCAATCCCAGCACTTTGGAAGGCAGAGGCAGGAGGATCGCTTGAGGCTAGGATTTTGAGAACAGCCTGGGCAACACTGCAAGACCTCTTCTCTACAAACAATGAAAAAATTAGCTGCACTTGAGGCTGGGCATGGTCGCCTGTAATCCCAGCACTTTCGGAGGCTGAGGTGGGCGGATCGTTTGAGCCCAGGAGTTGCAGGCTGCGGTCAGCTATGATCGCACCACTGCACTCCAGCCTGGGCGACAGAGCAAGACCCTGGCTCAAAAATAAAAAATAAAAAGAAAAGAAAATGGCAGGACAGAGAGGTGAAAAGACAAGCAGAAATAGGATCCAGATCACAGCCTGAGGCCAAAGTCCCCCTTACTTTTTTTTTTTTTTTTTTTTTTGAGATGGAGTCTCACTCTATCGCCCAGGCTGGCATGTAGTGGCGCGATCTCGGCTCACTGCAAGCTCCGCCTCCTGGGTTCACGCCATTCTCCTGCCTCAGCCTCCCTAGTAGCTGGGACTACAGGCGCCTGCCACCATGCCTGGCTAATTTTTTATATTTTTAGTAGAGATGGGGTTTCACTGTGTTAGCCAGGATAGTCTCCATTTCCTGACCTCGTGATCCGCCCGCCTCAGCCTCCCAAAGTGCTGGGATTACAGGTGTGAGCCACGGCACCCGGCAATCCCCCTTACTTTTAACCAGCATGCCAGCTACTCAGATGACAGACATTTAGCAGCTAAGAGCAAGGACTCTATAGCCAGGCAGCATGAGTTCCAAAATCCCAGCTCTGCCACTTACAAGCTGTGATTATTGGGTAAGTTTCTTGCTCTCTGGATCTGTTTCACCTTTAAATGGGGCTTATAGCAGAACCTGTCTTGTGGACTGTGATTAGAATTAATATGTTTAACGTGCTTAGAAAGGGGCGTCACACCATGAGTGCTACATAATTGTGGCCACCTTTTTCTTTCTCTAATTAGTAGTTCTACTCTATCACTGGGTCACTGCATGACCCGCCGTTTCTTCCTTCTGGCCTTTGGGGTCTTGCTGCTGAAAATAAGATAAGACGGCCACATTCAGCTGGGAGCTGAAAGATGAAGGACCGGGGCCTGGCACAGCCACAAAAAAGCCCCATTTTTCTGTTCTCAGACATGATCTCTATGAGAGCAAGGGGTCAGGAATCGGGGCTGCTTCCCGTTTCCACATCTGTAGCACCCAGGAGGGGGCTCTGGCACTGGACTGTGTCACTGAATGTTTGTCAAATGAATGAACAAATGAACAAGAGGAGGAACAGAGGGAGATGCAGAAAGAAAGCAGGAGGCTGGGTGCGGTGGCTCATGCCTGTGATCCCAGCACTTTGGGAGGCTGAGGCAGGAGGATCGCTTTAGATCAGGGGTTCGAGACCAGCCTGGGCAACATAGCAAGCCCTGCCTCTACAAAAAGTGAAAAAACTTGCTGTGCATGGTGGTGCACACCTGTGGTCCCAGCTACTTGAGGGGCTGAAGTAGGAGGATGAGGGGAGGTGGTAGGGGCTGAGGTGGGAGGGGTTGAGCTCAGGAGGTGGAGGCTGCAGTGAGCTGAGATTGCTCCACTGCATTCCAGCCTGGGTGACAGAGGGAGAGCCTGTCTCCAAAATGAAAGAGAGAGAGAAGGAAGTGAGAGGTGACAGCATGCTGGCAGCCCTCGCTCGCTGGCCTCAGAGCCCACTCTGGCCATGCTTGAGGAGCCCTTCAGCCTGCCGCTGCACTATGGGAGCCCCTCTCTGGGCTGGCCAAGATCGGAGCCGGCTCCCTCTGCTTGCAGGGAGGTGTGGAGGGAGAGGCGTGGGCGGGAACCCAGGCTGCATGCAGTGCTCTCCGGCCAGCGCGAGTTCCGGGTGGGTGTGAGCTCAGCGACCCCGCACTCGGAGCGGCGGGCCGGCGCCACCTGCCCCGAGCAGTGAGGGGCTTAGCACCCGGGCCAGCAGCTGCGGAGGGTACACCAGGTCCCCCAGCAGTGCCGGCCCGCTGGTGCTGCACTCGAATTCTTGCCGGGCCTCAGCTGCCTCCCTGTGGGGCAGGGCTTGGGACCTGCAGCCTGCCATGCCCGAGCCTCCCCCCACCGCCGTGGGCTCCTGCACAGCCCGAGCCTCCCTGAGGAGCGCCACCCCCTGCTCAGTGGTGCCTGGTCCCATCGACTGCCCAAGGGCTGAGGAGTGCTCCGCCTGCGGCCCTGGTGCAGGATCCACTGGGTGAAGCCAGCTGAGCTCCTGAGTCTAGTGGGGATTTGGAGAACCTTTATGTCTAGCTGAGGGACTGTAAATGCACCAATCAGCACTCTGTATCTAGCTAATCTGGTGGGGACTTGGAGAACGTTTATGTCTAGCTAAGGGATTGTAAATACACCAATCAGCACTCTGTTTCTAGCTCAAGGTTTGTAAATGCACCAATCAGCACCCTGTGTCTAGCTCAAGGTTTGTAAATGCACCAATCAATGCTCTGTGTCTAGCTCATCTGGTAGGGACTTGGAGAAACTCTATGTCTAGCTAAGGGATTGTAAACAACCAATCAGCACTCTGTGTCTAGCTCAAGGTTTGTAAATGCACCAATCAGCACCCTGTGTGTAGCTCAAGGTTTGTAAATGCACCAATCAGCACTCTGTATCTAGCTAATCTGGTGGGGACTTGGAGAATCTTTATGTCTAGCTAAGGGATTGTAAACAACCAATCAGCACTCTGTGTCTAGCTCAAGGTTTGTAAATGCACCAATCAGCACTCTGTATCTAGCTAATCTGGTGGGGACTTGGAGAATCTTTATGTCTAGCTAAGGGATTGTAAATACACCAATCAGCACTGTGTGTCTAGCTCAAGGTTTGTAAATACACCAATCAGCACCCTGTGTCTAGCTCAAGGTTTGTAAATGCACCAATCAGTGCTCTGTGTCTAGCTAATCTAGAGGGGACTTGGAGAAGTTTTGTGTCTAGCTCAGGGATTGTAAACGCACCAGTCAGCACCTTGTCAAAATGGACCAATCAGCTCTCTGTAAAACAGACCAATCAGCTCTCTGTAAAACGGACCAACCAGCAGGATGTGGGTGGGGACAGATAAGGGAATAAAAGCAGGCTGCCCGAGCCAGCAGTGGCAACCCGCTCACGTCCCCTTCCATGCTATGGAAGCTCTGTTCTTTTGCTCTTTGCAATAAATCTTGCTGCTGCTCACTCTTTGGGTCCACACTGCCTTTATGAGCCATAACACTCACCGCGAAGGTCTGCAACTTCTCTCCAGAGGCCAGCAAGACCACGAACCCACTGGGAGGAATGAACAACTCTGGACGGGAGGAACGAACCACTCTGGACGCATCGCCTTAAGAGCTATAACACTCACCGCGAAGGTCTGCAGCTTCATTCCTGAAGCCAGCGAGACCACGAACCCACCAGAAGGAAGAAACTCTGAACACACCCAAACATCAGAAGGAACAAACTCCGAACACATCAGAAGGAACAAACTGCGGACATGCCGCCTTTAAGAACTGTAACACTCACCACGAGAGTCTGCGGCTTCATTCTTGAAGTCAGTGAGACCAAGAACCCACCAATTCCGGATACATTTTGGTGACCCACATGGGACTATTGCCTATCGCCAAGCGGTGAGACCACTGCCTATCGCTGAGCAGTGAGACTATCACCTATCGCCAAGCAGTGAGTACCACTGGACCCCTTTCACTTGCTATTCTGTCCTATTTTTCCTTAGAATTTGGGGGCTAAATACCAGGCACCTGTCTGCCAGTTAAAAGTGACTAGCATGGCCGCTGGACTAAAGACATGGGTGTCAGGCTTTCTGGGAAAGGGCTCTCTAACAACTC
The DNA here is from genome assembly GCF_028858775.2 of Pan troglodytes. Taxonomy (NCBI): domain Eukaryota; kingdom Metazoa; phylum Chordata; class Mammalia; order Primates; family Hominidae; genus Pan; species Pan troglodytes. The sequence continues at coordinate 41,950,757 of NC_072418.2, forward strand.
CCGACTCTTTGGAGTTGGGAGAGTTGGTTTGCCTAGAACCAGCTTCTGCTTTTCCTGTACTTCTGGGCTGAGCCGAGGGTCGACAGAGAGGAAAGCCATGCAGCTCTAGGGTCCCGACAAGACAACAAGTTCGTTGACCCTGCAGCCATGAGCGGAACACTCAAAGGCATGTCGCCCAAGTGAGACTCGCCCATCTATCCTATCTATCCTGACCCTTGCCCCCGGGTCCTAATGCCTGCCAGACAAACTTCCTCTCGCCTCTCTTCTCCGAGTTTCGTCCTGCTTCTAAAATTTGCTGTCTCTGGTGCTTTTCTAGTTTCTCCTATAAGAACGACTTCTAGAACTCTGTTACATTCTTTAGGCACCCAGGCTCACCAATCAGAAAGACATAATTTTTGCCCAAAGCCCTGTCATAGTGGCGACTACCTGGAATTTTAGGATCCCTCCTCAGACTAACAGGCCTAACAAAGGTATTCCTGAAGCTAGGATATGGGGAGCCTCAGAAATTGTAGCTTTCCTATTCATATAAGTGAGGACAAAAGGTGTCGCTCTTCCAACCCTGGAGATCCCTTCCCTCCCTCAGGGTATGGCCCTCCACTTCATTTTTGGGGCATAACATCTTTATAGGACAGGGGTAAAGTCCCAATACTAACAGGAGAATGCTTAGAACTCTAACAGGTTTTCAAGAATGTGTCGGTAAGGGCCACTAAATCCGACCTTCCTTGGTCCTCCATGTGGTCTGAGAGGAAAACTAGTGTTTCTGCTGCTGCGTTGATGAGCACAACTATTCCGATCAGCAGGGTCCAGGGACTGTTGCGGTTTCTTGGGCAGCGGGAGAAACAAAACAAACCAAAACCGCGGGTGGTTTTGTCTTTCAGATGGGAAACATTCAGCCATCAACAGGCTCACCCTTGAAATGCATCCTAAGCCGTTGGGACCAATTTGACCCATAAACCCTGAAAAAGAGGAGGCTCATTTTTTTTCTGCACTATGGCCTGGCCCCAGTATTCTCTCTCTGATGGGGAAAAATGGCCACCTGAGGGAAGTACAAATTACAATACTATCCTGCAGCTTGACCTTTTCTGTAAGAGGGAAAGCAAATGGAGTGAAATACCTTATGTCCAAGCTTTCTTTTCATGGAGGGAGAATACACAACTATGCAAAGCTTACAATTTACATCCCACAGGAGGACCTCTCAGCTTACCACCATATCCTAGCCTCCCTATAGCTCCCATTCCTATTAGTGATAATCTTCCTCTAATCTCCCCTGCCCAGAAGGAAATATGCAAAGAAATCTCCAAAGGACCACAAAACCCTCCTGGCTATTGGTTATGTCCCCTTCAAGCTGTAGGGGGAGGGGAATTTGGTCCCACCCGGGTACATGTCCCCTTCTCCATCTCTGATTTAAAGCAGATCAAGGCAGACCTGGGGAAGTTTTCAGATGATCCTGATAGGTACATACATGCCCTACAGGGTCTAGGGCAAACTTTCGACCTCGCTTGGAGAGATGTCATGCTATTGTTAGATCAAACCCTGGCCTTTAATGAAAAGAATGCAGCTTTAGCTGCAGCCTGAGAGTTTGGAGATACCTGGAATCTTAATCAAGTAAATGATAGAATGACACCCAAAGAAAGGGACAAATTCCCTATCGGTCAGCAAGCCATCCCCAGTATGGATCCCCACTGGGACCTTGACTTAGATCATGGGGACTGGAGTCGTAAACATCTGTTGACCTGTGTTCTAGAAGGACTAAGGAGAATTAGAAAAAGCCCATGAATTATTCAATGATGTCCACCATAACTCAGGGAAAGGAAGAAAATCCTTCTGCCTTCCTCGAGCAGCTATAGGAGGCCTTAAGAAAATATACTCCCCGGTCACCCGAATCACTCAAGGGTCAATTGATTCTAAAAGATAAGTTTATTACCCAATCAGCCGCAGATATCAGGAGAAAGCTCCAAAAGCAAGCCCTGGGCCCTGAACAAAAGTTGGAGGCATTATCAAAACCTGGCAACCTCAGTGTTCTATAATAGGGACCAAGAGGAACAGGCCCAAAAGGAAAAGTGAGATTGGAGAAAGGCCGCAGCCTTAGTCATGGCCCTCAGACTAACAAACCTTGGTGGTTCAGAGAGGACAGATAATAGAGGCCAATCACCCGGTAGGGCTTGTTATCAGTGCGGTTTACTAGGACACTTTAAAAAAGATTGTCCAATGAGAAACAAGCTGCCCCCTCGTCCATGTCCACTATGCCAAGGCAATCACTGGAAGGTGCACTGCCCCAGCAGACGAAGGTTCCCTAGGTCAGAAGCCCCCAACCAGATGATCCAACAACAGGACAGAGGGTGCCCGGGGCAAGCGCCAGCTCATGTCATCACCCTCACTGAGCCCCGGGTACGTTTAACCATTGAGGGCCAGGAAATTGACTTCCTCCTGGACACTGGTGCGGCCTTCTCAGTGTTAATCTCCTGTCCTGGACGACTGTTCTCAAGGTTCGTTACCATCCGAGGAATCCTGGGACAGCCTGTAACCAGGTATTTCTCCCACCTCTCAGTTGTAATTGGGAGACTTTGCTCTTTTCACATGCCTTTCTTATTATGCCTGAAAGTTCCACACCCTTATTAGGCAGGGACATATTAGCCAAGGCTGGAGCTATTATCTACATCAATATGGGGAACAAGTTACCCATTTGTTGTCCCCCTACTTGTGGAGGGAATCAACCCTGAAGTCTGGGCATTGGAAGGACAATTTGGAAGGGCAAAAAATGCCCACCCATTACAAATCAGGTTAAAAGATCCCACTGCTTTTCCTTATCAAAGGCAATATCCCTTAAAGCCTGAAGCTCATAAACGATTACAGAATATTGTTAAACATTTAAAAGCTCCAGGCTTAGTAAGGAAATGCAGCAGTCCCTACAACACCCCAATTCTAGGAGTACAAAAACTAAATGGTCAGTGGAGACTAGTGCAAGATCTTAGACTCATCAATGAGGCAGTAATTTCTCTATATCCAGCTGTAACCAACACCTATACCCTGCTCTCTCAAATAACAGAGGAAGCAGAATGGTTCACAGTTCTAGACTTCAAGGATGCCTTCTTCTGTATTCCCCTACACTCTGACTCCCAGTTTCTCTTTGCCTTTGAGGATCCCACAGACCACACGTCCCAAATTATGTGGACGGTCTTGCCCCAAGGGTTTAGGGATAGGCCTCATCTGTTTGGTCAGGCACTGGCCCAAGATCTAGGCCACTTCTCAAGTCCAGGCACTCTGATCCTTCAATATATGGATGATTTACTTTTGGCTCCCAGTTCAGAAGCCTCGAGCCAGCAGGCTACTCTAGATCTCTTGAACTTTCTCGCTAATCAAGGGTACAAGGTGTCTAGGTCAAAGGCCCAGCTTTCCCTACAGCAGGTCAAATATCTAGGCCTAATCTCAGCCAGAGGGACCAGGGCCCTCAGCAAGGATGGAGAGGGAGGACAGGGAGGAGAGGGAGAAGGAGGGGAAGGAGGGGAAGGAGGAAGGGAGGAGAGGGAGGGAGGGGAAGGAGGAAGAGAGGAGAGGGAGGGAGGGGAGGGAGGAAGGGGAGGGAAAGAAAGAAAGGGACCTGGGAAGATGTTAATGGACAAAACAGAAAGAAATAGTTTACTGTCTGTCTTCCCCACTGAGTTGGGAACGCCATGACAACAGGGCCTGGGACTGTCCTAGTCAAGACTGGGTTCCCAGCACCAGGCTCTGGGCCCTGTGCAGAAATCAGTGTATGAAATATTTTGCTTCTGGTTCAGTCCTAAAGGGCCAACCCTCCCACGGACAACTACATACTCTGGCTGGACAACAAACAAACAATTATCTGAAGGCACTGGGCAGATTCTGGAGGGAGTGACCACTTAGGAGAGTGGCAGAACACTCTCTCGGTGTTTTTGAAAATGGTTTTGAAAACTTTCAGCCTGAGGGCAGACTGAAATTGTGCTTGAAGAGCTACAGGATAGAGTCCAAGGTGACCATAGCTGCCAGGAAGTGAGGGGGGATATTCCAAAGAGGGGAGAGCCAGAGCGAGGAGTCCCGAATTCTGTGTATCAACTCTGCCCTAATCTCTTGCTGGGAGATGTATGTTTTTGTTGTTGTTTTTGTTTTGAGATGGGTTCTTGCACTGTCACCCAGGCTGGGTGCAGTGGCACGACCACAGCCCACTGCAGTTTTGACCTCCCTGGTTCGAGCCATCCTCCCACCTCAGCCTCCAGAGTAGCTGGGAGTGTGGTCATTCATCACACCCAGCTAATTTTTGTTAGAGACGAGGTCTCAGTGTGTTGCCCTGGCTGAAGATTAGTTTTTAAATCTTTTGCTGGGGGTGCATGTATGGTCTGTAAATCAGCAAGAAGCCAGGCACAGTGGTTCACGCTTGTAGTCCCAGCACATTGGGAGGCCGAGTCAGGAGGATCGCTTGAGTTCAAGAGTTGAAGACCAGACTGGGCAACATAGCAAGACCTCATCTCTACAAAAAAACAAAAATAAAAACAGAAAAACCAAAAAAACTAATTCCAACTAAGCTACCAAAACACGAAACTCAACACTCTTTGGAACTATATGATAGAATCCAGAGTATCCACATCTTATTCCTATATCCCAATATCCAAGAAACAATCCAAACTAACTCAAAATACAAAGAAACAGGAAAGTGAAGCCATTTTCTTTTTTTTGAGACAGAGTCTCGCTCTTGTCACCAAGGCTGGAGTGCAATGGCGTGATGTAGGCTCACTGCAACCTCCGCCTCCTGGGTTCAAGCGATTCTCCTGCCTCAGGCTCTCCAGCAGCTGGGATTACAGGCACGCACCACCAAGCCGGGAAAATTTTTGTATTTTTAGTACAGACGGGGTTTCACCATGTTGGCCAGGCTAGTCTTGAACTCCTGACCTCAAGTGATCCACCCACCTCAGCTTCCCAAAGTGCTGGGATTACAGGCATGAGCCACTGAGCTCAGCCTGCCATTTCCAAGAGAAAAGATGATAAGGAGACTGACACCAAGATGACCCAGATGTTGAGATTAGAAGATAAGGAGTTTTTGTTTGGTTTTTATTTTGTTTTTAGAGGGAGTCTCGCTATGTCACCCAGGCTGGAGTGCAGTGGCGCCATCTCGGCTCACTGCAACCTCTGCCTCCCAGGTTCACGCCATTCTCCTGCCTCAGCCTCCCGAGTAGCTGGGACTAAAGGTGCCCGCCACCACGCCTGGCTAATATTCTTTTTTAAAATTTTTAGTAGAGATGGGGTTTCACCGTGTTAGCCAGGATGGTCTCGATCTCCTGACCTCGTGATCCGCCTGCCTCGACCTCCCAAAGTGCTGGGATTACAGGCGTGAGCCACCACACCTGGCCAGAAGACAAGGATTTTAAATCAGTCATTATAACTATGCTCAATGGCAGGAAGAAAAACATGCATGACAAAAAATATACAACTGACCAGGCACAGTGGCTCACGCCTGTAATCCCAGCACTTTGGGAGGCCGAGGGGGGCCGATCACTGGAGGCCAGGAGTTCAAGACCCGCCTGGCCAAAATGGTGAGACCCCGTCTCTACTAAAAATATAAAAATTAGCCAGGCGTGGTGCCGGGTGCCTGTAATCACAAGTACTCAGGAGGCTCAGGCAGGAGAATGGCTTGAATCTGGGAGGTGGAGGTTGCAGTGAGCCGAGACTGCACCACTGTACTCCAGCCTGGTCAACAGAGTGAGACTCCTTCTCCAAAAAAAAAAAAAAATTAGCTAGGCCTGGTGGCGGGCATCTGTAATCCCAGCTATGCAGGAGGCTGAGGCAGGAGAATTGCTTCAACCCAGGAGGCAGATGTTGCAATGAGCCGAAATTGCATCACTATACTCCAGCCTGGGTGACAAAGCGAGACTCTGTCTCAAAATAAATGAATAAATAAAATAAAATAAAATATGAACCAAATGGAAATTGGAGAATTGAAAACTACAATATCTGGGCTGGGCGTGGTAGCTCACGCCTGTAATCTCAGCACTTTTGGAGGCCGAGGTGGGCAGATCACGAGGTCAGGAGATCAAGACCATCCTGGCTAACACGGTGAAACCCCGTTTCTACTAAAAACACAAAAACTTAGCCGGGTGTGGTGGCAGGCACTGGTGGTCCCAGTACTCGGGAGGCTGAGGCAGAAGAATGGCCTGAACCCGGGAGGCAGAGCTTGCAGCGAGCTGAGATCGCACCACTGCACTCCAGCCTGGGTGACAGAGCGACTCTGTCTCAGAAAAAAAAAAAAGAAAAGAAAACTACAATATCTGAAATTTAAAATCAGTGGGTAGTAGCTGGGCACGGTGGCTCACGCCTATCATCCTAGCACTTTGGGAGGCCCTAGGTGGGTGGATGACCTGAGGTCAGGAGTTTAAGACCAGCCTGGCCAACATGGTAAAACTCCATCTCTACTAGAAACACAAAAAATTAGCCGGGCGTGGTGGCGGGCACCTGTAACCCCAGCTACTTGGGTGGCTGAGGCAGGAGAATCACTTGAACCCAGGAAGAAGAGGTTGCAGTGAGTTGAGATTGCACCATTGCAACAAAAGCAAAACTCCGTCTGAAACAAAACAAAACAAAATAAATCACTGGATGGGCTTTACAGAAGGATAGAGATGACGAAACAGTAACTGTGACCAGTGGAAATTCTCCAATCTGAAGAAAAGGTCAGTGGGTCAATCCAAAGATCCAACTGACCTGTAACTGGAAATCAATTAGTGAGTTGAATAGTTGCACGAAAGCATGTTATTATATTATATGCTGACACAGCTATAGGCTGAGAGGTTAAGCGTGTTGTTCATGGCCACAGATCCAGGATGGAAACCTAGACTTCAGAGCCTATGATCCCATTGTGTTCTGTCAGACTAATACTTATATTTGAATGTTTTAAAGTAGGCCTTTTTAAAAAAAAATGATAGGGCTTGCCATGGTGGCACCTGCCTGTAATCCCAGCATTTTGGCAGGCTGAGGTGGGAGGATCGCTTGACCTCAGGTATTTGAGGTTACAGTGATTTATGATTAGGCAACTGTACTCCAGCCTGGGTGACAGAGAAAGATATTGTCTCCAAAAAAAAAAAAAAAAAAAAAGATAAAAGTGTGAGTTAGGGGCCAGGAGCGATGGTTCAGGCCTATAATCCCAGCACTTCGGGAGGCTGAGGCAGGCAGATCATAACGTCAGGAGATGGAGACCATCCTGGCCAATATGGTGAAACCCCGTCTCTACTAAAAATACAAAAATTAGCTGGGTGTGGTGGCCCACGCCTGTAGTCCCAGATAGGAGAATTGCTTGAACCCGGGAGGTGGAGGTTGCAGTGAGCTGAGATTGCGCTACTGCACTCCAGCCTGGCAACAGAGCAAGACCCCGTCTCAAAAAAAAAAAAAAAAAAAAAAAAAGTGTGTAAGTCAGAAGCTGCTTAAAACCCTAATTCAGAAGCACTGCTCCACTGTCTATTGCCAGGAGCTAAGAAGGCTGGCAGGGTGTGTGAAGAGCGTCTGGTACCTGCAGTGAACATCTTTCCTGCACCAGAGATCACCACCGCCCGACAGTCAGCGTCTCTCGAAATCTTGTTGAAGCACTCTACCATCTCTCTGTGAAGCAACGAGTGAAGGGCTACAAATGGGGAGGGAATACCCTGCCCTCATGTCCATCTTCCCACAACGTTCCACTTTCACACAGTCCCGCAGCCCCGCCTCCCCCCGCAGGCAGGCCTCCAGGATCTGCAGGTCAGACCTCCAGAAGACCTTGTTCATGGCATTCCTCTTGTTGGGCCGGTTGAGCTGGACATGCAGAACATGTTTCTGCGCAGACGTCACACGAAGGGACTCATAGCTGTGGTCTGGGGCTTCACCGAGGGCTACTCCGGAAGCCTCCTCTTGTGCAGAGGAGCCAGTGAGGCGAAGGCTAATACTGAGTCCCGCGTAGTTGGAGCCTGTCAGTCCTGGGGAGACAAGAACAGCCTTTGATGACCCCAGACTGCAAGACACAGGCCTATCGAATTAGGGAGTCCTTCAAAAGGGAGCACACGCACCCCTGAATTTAGGGGACTCGGGCCCTTCGTGACCCCGGATAGCCCTCCCCGTCCTACATCTGCTATAACAGCACGACAGCGCGACGCACCCCCATAAGGCAAGAGATGACTCACGCCGGGTCAGTAGGTCGCGGAGTCTGCGAGAAGCCACTATCCCCGCCGCCATCGCCGCCGCCTTCGTCTACTGCGTTCGAACGGAGTAACGTGCCCGTTAGCGGAGGGGGCGGGCACAAAAGGCCGCCATGTTGAGCGAGGGCACCGATGCCGCAACCTGACAGGCAATGACGCCGTTTTTAACGCCATCTTTACTAAGGGCAGCCGAGTTCCGGTTGCCTTACATAGTTAGAGCCAGGCTCAGAAATGGACCCTTTGCCCCGGTGGGAACCAAGCCTAAGAAAATAGCTCTTGCAAAAGCGTGAACCTGGGAGGCGGAGCTTGCAGTGAGCCAAGATCGCGCCATTGCTCTCCAGCCTGGGCGACGGAGCAAGACTCCGTCTTAAAAAAAAAAAAAAAAAAGCAAAATAGCTCCCGCTAAAGTTCATCACACAGCTGTTTCATAATGGTGGAATAATTGGCGACAGCTGAAATGTCCAAGGACATAATTGCAGCAGAGCTTGTAATCATGCATGTATATATCATGTTAACTAAAAATGAAACTGGCAGTACTGTGAGTTTACTCAGGTAAAGGAATGAGTACAGATGGGCCAACATTAGGCGCTGACTGTATAATATGAACTCCCACCAGGAGGTCGTACTATTTCCTACTATATGCAGAGGAAACTGGCCCAGGCACGGGAAGACACTAGGTTCAAGGTCGGTGGGCTTCAGAAGGGCTAAAGCAGGATTACCTGGCTCCAGAGTTCATGTTCTTAGCCCGGCGCGGTTGCTCCCGCCTGTAATACAAGCACTTTGGGAGGCCGAGGCAGGCGGATCACCTGAGGTCAGGAGTTCAACACCAGCCTGGTCAACATGGCGAAACCCCGTCTCTACTAAAAATACAAAAGTTAGCTGGGTGCGGTGTCCAGCACCTGTAATCCCAGGGGGAGGCTGAGGCAGGAGAATGGCTTGAGCCCGGGAGGCAGAGGTTGCAATGAGCAGAGATTGTGCCACTGCACTCTAGCCTGGGCGACAGAGCAAGATTCTGTCTCACAAAAAAAAAAAAAACACGTGTTCTTAAAAAAAAAGAAAAAAAAAAGAAACTCCCTTCCGAAAAGCCAGCTACCCAAAGGCATAAAAAGTACTGTAAAACTGCTGGCCGGGCGCGGTGGCTCACGCCAGTAATCCCAGCACTTTGGAGGCCTAGGAGGGCAGATCATGAGGTCAGGTGATCGAGACCATCCTGGCTAACACGGTGAAACCCCATCTCTACTAAAATACGAAAAATTAGCCTGGCGTGGTGGCGGGCGCCTGTAGTCCCAGCTACTCGGAAGGCTGAGGTAGGAAAATGGCGTGAACCCAGGAGGCGGAGCTTGCACTGATCCGAGATCGCGCCACTGCACTCCAGCCTGGGCCACAGAGCAAGACTCCGTCTCAAAAAAGAGAAAAAAATTAACGGGGCGTGGTAGCAGGCGCCTGTAATCCCAGCTACTTCGGAAGCTGAGGCAGGAGAATTGCTTCAACCCAGGAGGCAGAGGTTGCAGTGAGCCGATATCATGCCACTGCACTCCAGCACTTCAGCCTGGGTGACAGAGTGAGACAATGTCTCAAAAAAAAGAGTGTAGCTGGACCTGCACAGAATATGGTGTATGTATGTAATATCTCAGGAAGGAGACTCAAACTAGTGACAGGAAATGAAATTGGATGCTAGGAGACAAACTGGTCAAATTCACTTTTTATCACTTTGGCTTAAAAACAATAAACCCTAGTTGATTTTATTTATGGCTGCAAGATGACTGTAGTTTTTCCTTGTCTAGAGATTGTTTGAAACTTCCCATAGTGAAGCAAAACTTGTTCATCTGCTAAATGATGCTTTTGTGATGTCATTAAATGTTAAAAATGTAAGGCCGGGAGCAGTGGCTCATGCCTGTATCGTAGTACTTTGGGAGGCCGAGGCCAGTGGATCTCAGGAGTTCGAGACCAGCCTAGCCAATATGGTGAAACCCCATCTCTACTAAAAATACAAAAATCAGCCAGGCATTGTGGCACATGCCTGTAATCCCAGCTACTTGGGAGGCTGAGGCAGGAGAATTGCTTGAACTGGGAGGCAGAGGTTGCAGTGAGCCAAGATTATGCCACTGCACTCCAGCCTGGACGACAGAGCAAGACACCTTCTGGAAAAAAAAAAAATCTGAGCTACTTGGGAGGCTGAGACTGGAGAATCCCTTGAGCCTGGGAGGCGGAGGTTGCAGTGAACAGAGATTGTGCCATTGCACTCCATCCTGGATGACAGAGGGAAGACTCTGTTTCAAAAAATAATAATAATAATAATAATTCATAACAGAGTAAACAAGTATTAAATAGCTTTCAAAATACTTTAAAAATGAATTTGTGATCCAGTAATGCCTGTATGTTATTAATCTGCCAAATAAGATCTAGCTATGGGTCCAACCGCCACTCAAACAAACAAAAAATCAGTAGTATCAACCTTGGGCTGGGTGTGGTGGCTCATGCCTACAATCCCAGCAATTTGGGAAGCTGAAGCAGGAGGACTGCTTGAGCCCAGGAGTTCAAGACCAGCCTGGGCAACATAGTGAGACCCCCAGTTCTACAAAAATAAAATAAAAATTAGCTGGGCATGGTAGCACACATCTGTATTCCTAGCTACTCAGAGGCTGAGGCAGGAGGATCGCTTAAACCCAGAAGTTCAAGGTTACAACGAGCTATGATCATGCCACTGCACTCCAGCCTGGGTGACAGACTAAGACACCGTCTCTAAAAATAGCAACAATAATAGTCATAATAATAATAATAATAGTATCAACTTCGTAGAGTCCTTGATCATTAAGATAATAAATGCTCAGAACAGGACATGGCATATAGAAGTCATTAACTTAATGCTTGGTCTCTTGCAGTTATTCCAAAGATAAATCTGGAAGATTGGGATGATATATGGATAAAAAATCCCAAAGTTTTGTTGGTTTTGTTTGCTCATTTTTGAGACAGAGTCTTGCTCTATCACCCAGGCTGCGTGCAGTGGCACCATCTCAGCTCACTGCAACCTCCACCTCCCAGGTTCAAGGGATTCTCCTGCCTCAGCCTTCTGAAGAGCTGGGATTACAGGCTTACCCCACGCCCGGCTAATTTTTGTATTTTTAGTAGAGACCAGGTTTTGCCATGTTGGCCAGGCTGGTCTCAAACTCCTGACCTCAAGTGATCCGCCTGCCTCAACCTCCGAAAGTGCTGGAATTACAGGCATGAGCCACTGCACCCGACCAGAAACCCCAAAGTTCTTTTTTGTTTAATTTTTTGATTTTTTGAGACAGTCTTGCTCTGTCGCCCAGGCTGGAGTGCAATGGTGCGATCTCAGCTCACTGCAACCTCCTCTCCCGGGTTCAAGGATTCTCCTGCTTCTAGTCCCCGAGTAGCTGGGACTAGAGGCACCTGCCACCACATCCGGCTAATTTTTGTATTTTTAGTAGAGACGGGGTTTCACCATGTTGATTAGGCTGCGCGAACTCTTGAGGTCAGGCGATCCTCCTGCCTCAGCCTCTCAAAGTGCTGGGATTACAGGTGTGAGCAACCGTGCCCAGCACACCAAAGTTTTAAAGAAATGAAGCACAAGATTTGGTAACAAGGGAATCCCAGCCAGACGCCAGCATCAGATCCCATGTGCTGTGCAGTGAGAAGTGCCAGGCAGGGCGCGAACTCCACCCTCAACCCCAGGGCAGGCAGGGAGACCAGGAAGCCTTGCAACCCAGAGGGACCCCAGAGACTTTTGCTCACTCCCTCCGTCCCTGGCTTCCTTGTGCCCCTCGCCTGCCCGCTGCCAGTCTGAATGGCCATCACCTCCATGCCACCCATTCCCATGCATCCAACCTCTGGCCCCAGCCTTCAGGACTGCGGTCTCTGGAGCCCCCAGGTGCATCCCAGCCCCTCCCACCTCTCCTCTTTCCAAGAAGGGCACCAGGTTATTTTGCTTTATTGTTCGTGGGGAGATAAGGCCTTGGGCTTGAGAAACTCATCGTCATAAAGTTATAAACTGGGAGACTGGGTCAGAAGGCATAGCGAAGACCGTCATCGCCCATCCTCCCTTTCTGCGGATGAGGCAAGCAAGACAAGGCCAGGCCCCTGGCTGGGGCCTGGGACGCGAGGGCTCTCAGAGCTTGGAGAAGGTGACGCTTTTCAGTTCCTTGTTCTCAGTCGTGGCCTGGACCGACTTCATGAGGTCCTGGGTCTGCAGCATGCTCATGTTCCAGGACGCCTGGTACCGAGGGTGTTGGGAGAGAACGAGGAGAGAGATTAGCAGGGGCCAATCAGGATAAAGCATGTGAGCACCCTGTACCTTGGTTGGTCGCCCGGGGTTAGAGGAGGGCTATGATTGGTCAGAGCGTGCACCTTACCACGTAGTTGAGGCTCTCGGCCACCGAATGGTCACGGGAATACAGCAGGTTGACCTTGGTGCTCTGCACCGCCACGGGGCTCTTGCTGGAAATCTCGGCCGCCAGCGCTAAGGCAGCATCCAGCATGACCTCCTTGTCTGGGAACACCCGGCTGCAGTGAAAGAGATCAGGGACCGGGTGGGCTGGGAAGGGCTCTCTCCTCCAGCCTCCCGCAGATGAAGAAGTGGCCACTCACAGAGGAAGGCCCAAGACCCAGAGAAACAGCCCAATCAGAGCAGGGGGCTGACCCCACAATAAAGAAATGACCTCACCAAGAAAGGATGCCACTAGGAATTCTAGAGCGAGGAGACAAGGGGACCCGGAGAGGCCTCCAACCCTCCAGGCCTGGCTGCCCCCAGCACTGAGCTACCACGGCCATGGCCCTACCTGACCAGCCCACTGCCCAGGGCCTCGTCAGCCATCATCTTGCGGGCGGTGAAGGCCAGCTCGTTGACCAGGCTGCAAAGGCAAGCGTGCATCAGGAGGCGGCTGCCACCCCGGGGCTGGGAGACGCTCTGGGATCCCCCGCCCACACCCCCACACCCCCTGCACCCACCTCTGGTTCCCGATGACCCTGGGCAGGCGCTGCAGTGTTCCTACATCGGCAGCCAAACCCACGTCCACCTCCTGGGGGAGGAATCGGGTCAGTGTTTGGTTTCTGCCCAATACTGTGCCCCTCGCAACATCAACGTCCATGAAATTTCATGTCTACTGGAGAGTCCCGCCCCACCTTCACCCCAGTGACTTCCTCCAAAGTCCCATTCCATTGCCCAGGCAGCTTCTTGACTCAGGCAAGTTCCTTCAACCTAGAATAGAGCCCACCTTCCCACTCATGCACCCTCCCATTCCTTCAGGGCAGCTCCATCTGTGAGGGAGGAACCCTCCTCACCCTACCTGAGACCCCTTTACTGCATCCCCCGGCTCCATCCTGCCTCCCACCCTCACCAGTATGGCCCCAGGAGCAATCTCTGCCTCTGGCACCTGCCAGCCTCAACCCCACCTCATACCTTACCGACTCACAACTTCACCTTTGGACTTCCTCTATGGGCAAGTCTTACTTTGTCGGGTTCAACTCCGACTCTTCCATGAAGCCCTCGGGGCTCACTCCAGGCCCCCCAACCCCACCCCACTGCCCAGCTCTAAGCAGGAGCTCGGGAGGATGACTCACCTTCACCTGGAAGAAAGCATCCTGGGCACAGTACCGGATGTCACAGGCGGTGACGAGGTCCACACCTAGGAGGTAGAGGCCAGGGATGCTGAATGACCACCAGAACCAACCCCGCCGTCCCAGGACTTGGGGTTGCCTCTTGGGACACAGTCTGGCCCATGACAGAGCTGAGGCTGGATGCCAGTGGCCGCGGCATCGGAGCAGCAGCCCAACCCGGGGAGCACCCGAGCAAGAGGACAGCTGCAGGCTCACCTCCGCCAATGCAGCCCCCGTGGACGGCAGCAATCACGGGCTTGGGGCACTGAGAGGGAACAGGAAGAGTGGAGTCAGGGCTGGCCCAGGGGAGGCAGGCATGGATAGGGATGCCCTCCAGCCCCCTACAGTCACCTTCTCGATGACGTTGAAAGTCTCCTGGCATCGAGTGATGATGTCACGGAGGTACCAGCTGATCCGGGCCACATCATCTCCTTTGGGCTGCAGGATGTCCGAAGCCATGTCCATCAGGTCAACACCTGGTGAGAAGGCGTGATGGAGCTCATCCAGGTTCCCAGGCCCCACCCATTGTCCCAACCAGGGGTCAGAACCCACGCGCTGCGGGTTCAAACCCCCAAACCACCAAGGCGGAAAAAAGAACTCACACACAACTTGGTGATGGATTGCATGTTGGGTGGGAAGGAAATAAAAGCTAATATTTGTGGAGTCATTACTCACTGAATCCTCACCACAACCGTACCAGCTAGGTCCTATTACTATTTGTGTTACCAATGGGTAAACTAAGGCACAGAGAGGTTAAGCACTTGCCCAAGGGGGTCACACTGGCTGGTGAGTAGTGAGTAATGAACTATTTAAATTAACTCATTAATGTTTTTAGAGACAGAGTCTCACTCTGTTACACCAGCTAGAGTGCAGTGGCACGATCATGGCTCACTGCAGCCTCGAACTCCCAGGTTCAAGCAATCCTCCCACCTCAGCCTCCTGAGTGGCTGGGACTGTGCCGAGGCTGCTCTTGAACTCCTGGGCTCAAGCGATCCTCCCGCCTCGGCATCCCAAAGCACTGGGATTACAGGTGTGAGCCACCATGTCGCATCAGGATTTTAAAATCTGGAACCATGCAGCTGGCTCCAGAGGCCATGCTTTTCCCCAAGATGCCAGACAGCCCGGGACTCAAGGTCTGCAGTGTGAGCAATGCAGTCAATGGTGGTGATGTTTCCTGAGATGAGAAACATCTCACGATGCAGCAATTTCCGTGGCTCCAACTTCAAGATGATCCCGAATCTGACCTTTCCTCCATCAATCGTTCTCCATGAGCCCACCCTGCTCTCCCTGTTTCCACCTGTGTCCCCAGTCTGTTCCTTACACACAGCCAGGGGAAGCCAGTGGACACCTTCTTGGGTCAGACCCTCTTTTTTTTTTTTTTTTTTTTTTATTTGAGACAGAGTCTTGCTCTTGTCGTCCAGGCTGGAGTGCAGTGGCAGGATCTCAGCTCAATGCAACCTCCGCCTCCCGGTTCAAGCGATTCTCCTACCTCAGCTTCCCGAGTAGCTGGGATTACAGGCGCCCACCACCCCACCTGGCTAATTTTTGTATTTTTAGTAGAGACGGGGTTTTGCCATGTTGGCCAGGCTAGTCTCAAACTCCTGACCTTGTGATCCACCCGCCTCAGCCTCCCAAAGTGCTGGGATTACAGGCGTGAGCCACCGTGCCCGGCCCAGACCCTCTTTTTCCCTCCTGTCGCTCTTAGAACAGAATGGAACGTCCTTGTCATGACTACCCTGCATGAACACTGTTCCCAACCTGTTACTTTGGGCACACTGGCCTCCAACTGTGTGTGTGTGTGTGTGTGTGTGCGTGTGTGTGCGCGCGCACACATGGACAGGGCTGCTGCAGTGGTACAGGACCTTCTCATTGAGAAGGTGACCTTGAGTAAAGACCCCGAGGAGGAGAGGGAGGGAGCCAAGGACCTTTGGGCTGACAACCATCCCTCCCTCTGCAATAACCAGACTGACTCCTTCACTTCCTTCAGCTATAGCTCAAAGGTCACCTCCTAGAGAGGCCCTCCCTGGCCAACCTGGCTCAACAGTGGCCCCATCCCCCGCATCCGGACCTCACCTTACCTCCGGGCTGCACGGCTACTATCCCATAATTAGGTCCTTATCTGCTTGAGGGTCTGACTCCCTTTCCAGAATATCAGCTCTGAGAACGCAGGAGTTTTTGTCTTTCTGTCCACTGCTGCATCCCCTGTGCCTAGCACAGGGCCTGGCGCACACGAGCTGCTCCATAAGTGATCAATACAGACAACAGTCCCCGTCCTCATGGGGAGGTAAACAAATGAGTAAAAAAGTATATTTTGGGGCTGGGCGTAGTGGCTCATGCCTGCAATCCCAGCACTTCGGAAGGCAGAGGCAGGAGGATCGCTTGAGGCTAGGATTTTGAGAACAGCCTGGGCAACATTGCAAGACCTCTTCTCTACAAAGAATGAAAAAATTAGCTACACATGAGGCTGGGCGTGGTCGCCTGTAATCCCAGCACTTTCGGAGGCTGAAGTGGGTGCATCGTTTGAGCCCAGGAGTTGGAGGCTGCCGTGAGCTAGGATCGCGCCAATGTGCTCCAGCCTGGGCGACAGAGCAAGACCCTGGCTCAAAAATAAAAAATAAAAAGAAAAGAAAATCGCAGGACAGAGAGGTGAAAAGACAAGCGGAGATAGGATCCAGATCACTGCCTGAGGCCAAAGTCCCCCTTACTTTTAACCAGCATGGCAGCTACTCAGATGACAGACATTTAGCAGCTAAGAGCAAGGACTCTATAGCCAGGCAGCATGAGTTCCAAAATCCCAGCTCTGCCACTTACAAGCTGTGATTATTGGGTAAGTTTCTTGCTCTCTCTGGATCTGTTTCACCTTTAAACAGGGCTTATAGCAGAACCTGTCTTGTGGACTGTGATTAGAATTAATTAATATGTTTAAAGTGCTTAGAAAGGGGCGTGACACACCATGAGTGCTACATAATTGTGGCCAACTTTTTCTTTATCTAATTAGTAGTTCTACTCTATCACTGGGTCACTGCATGACCCGCAGTTTCTTCTTTCTGGCCTTCGGGATCTTGCTGCTGAAAATAAGGTAAGACGGCCACATTCAGCTGGGAGCTGAAAGATGAAGGACCTGGGCCTGGCACAGCCACAAAAAAGCCCCATCTTTCTGTTCTCAGACATGAGCTCTATGAGAGCAAGGGGTCAGGAATGGGGGCTGCCTCCCGTTTCCACATATCCAGCACCCAGGAGGGGGCTCTGGCACTGGACTGTGTCACTGAATGTTTGTCAAATGAATGAACAAATGAACAAAAGGAGGAACATTGGGAGATGTAGAAAGAAAGCAGGAGGCCGGGCACGGTGGCTCATGCCTGTGATCCCAGCACTGTCGGAGGCTGAGGTGGGAGGATCACTTTAGATCAGGGGTTCGAGACCAGCCTGGGCAACATAGCAAGCCCCGCCTGTACAAAAAATGAAAAAACTAGCTGTGCATGGTGGTGCACACCTGTGGTCCCAGCTACTTGAAGGGCTGAGGTGGGAGGATGGCTTGAGCCCAGGAGGCCAAGGCTGCAGTGGGCCGAGATTGCTCCACTGCATTCCAGCCTGTGTGACAGGGAGATCCTGTTTCAAAAAAGAAAGAGAGAGAGAGAGAGAGAGGAGGGAGGAGAGGGAGGAGGAGGAGGAGAAAGAGGGGAGGGAGGAAGGTGGGGGAGGGAGGAAGGGAGGAGAGGGAGGAAGGGGAGGGAAAGAAAGAAAGGGGCCTGGGAAGATGTTAATGGACAAAACAGAAAGAAATAGTTTACTGTCTGTCTTCCCCACTGAGTTGGGAACGCCATGACAACAGGGCCTGGGACTGTCCTAGTCAAGACTGGGTTCCCAGCACCAGGCTCTGGGCCCTGTGCAGAAATCAGTGTATGAAATATTTTGCTTCTGGTTCAGTCCTAAAGGGCCAACCCTCCCACGGACAACTACATACTCTGGCTGGACAACAAACAAACAATTATCTGAAGGCACTGGGCAGATTCTGGAGGGAGTGACCACTTAGGAGAGTGGCAGAACACTCTCTCGGTGTTTCTGAAAATGGTTTTAAAAGCTTTCAGCCTGAGGGCAGACTGAAATTGTGCTTGAAGAGCCACAGGATAGAGTCCAAGGTGACCATAGCTGCCGGGAAGTGAGGGGGGATATTCCAAAGAGGGGAGAGCCAGAGCGAGGAGTCCCGAATTCTGTGTATCAACTCTGCCCTAATCTCTTGCTGGGAGATGTATGTTTTTGTTGTTGTTTTTGTTTTGAGATGGGCTCTTGCACTGCCACCCAGGCTGGAATGCGGTGGCACGACCACAGCTCACTGCAGTTTTGACCTCCCTGGTTCAAGCCATCCTCCCACCTCAGCCTCCAGAATAGCTGGGAGTGTGGTCATTCATCACACCCAGCTAATTTTTGTTAGAGACGAGGTCTCAAAGAAAAATAAATAAATAAGAGACAAGGTCTCAGTATGTTGCCCAAGCTGAAGAATTAGTTTTTAAATCTTTTGCTGGGGGTGCATGTATGGTCTGTAAATCAGCAAGAAGCCAGGCACAGTGGTTCACGTTTGTAGTCCCAGCATATTGGGAGGCCGAGGCAGGAGGATCGCTTGAGTTCAAGAGTTGAAGACCAGACTGGGCAACGTAGCAAGACCTCATGTCTACAAAAAAAAATAAAAATAAAAACAGAAAAACCAAAGAAACTAATTCCAACTAAGCTACCAAAACACGAAACTCAACACTCTTTGGAATTATATGATAGAATCCAGAGTATCCACATCTTATTCCTATATCCCAATATCCAAAAAACAATCCAAACTAACTCAAAATACAAATAAACAGGAAAGTGAAGCCATTTTCTTTTTTTTTTTTTGAGACAGAGTCTCGCTCTTGTCACCAAGGCTGCAGTGCAATGGTGTGATGTAGGCTCACTGCAACCTCCGCCTCCTGGGTTCAAGCGATTCTTCTGCCGCAGATTCTCCAGTAGCTGGGAGTACAGGCGTGCACCACCACGCCCGGATAATTTTTGTATTTTTAGTACAGACGGGGTTTCACCATGTTGGCCAGGCTAGTCTTGAACTCCTGACCTCAAGTGATCCACCCGCCTCAGCTTCCCAAAGTGCTGGGATTACAGGCATGAGCCACTGACCCCGGCCTGCCATTTTCAAGAGAAAAGATCATAAGGAGTCTGACCCAAGATGACCCAGATGTTGAGATTGGAAGACAAGGATGTTTTTTTTTTTTTAGACGGAGTCTCGCTGTGTCACCCAGGCTGGAGTGAAGTGGCGCCATCTCGGCTCACTGCAACCTCCGCCTCCCAGGTTCACGCCATTCTCCTGCCTCAGCCTCCCGAGTAGCTGGGACTACTACAGCTACTCGGCTAATTTTTTTATTTTTTATTTTTAGTTGAGACGGGGTTTCACCGTGTTATCTAGGATGGTCTCGATCCCCTGACCTCAAGATCTGCCCTCCTCGACCTCCCAAAATGCTAGGATTACAGGCGTGAGCCAACACGCCTGGCCAGAAGACAAGGATTTTAAATCAGTCATTATAACTATGCTCAATGGCAGGAAGAAAAACATGCATGACAAAAAATATGTAACTGACCAGGCACAGTGGCTCATGCCTGTAATCCCAGCACTTTGGGAGGAGGAGGTGGGTGGATCACTGGTGCCCAGGAGTTCAAGACCCGCCTGGCCAAAATGGTGAGACCCCGTCTCTACTAAAAATATAAAAATTAGCCAGGCATGGTGCCAGGTGCCTGTAATCCCAGCTACTCGGGAGGCTGAGGCAGGAGAATGGCTTAAATCTGGGAGGCAGAGTTTGCAGTGAGCCGAGATTGTGCCACTGTACTCCAGCCTGGGTGACAAAGCGAGACTCTGTCTCAAAATAAATAAATACATACATAAAATAAAATATGAACCAAATGGAAATTGGAGAATTGAAAACTACAATATCTGAAATTTAAAATCAGTGAGTGGTAGCTGGGCACAGTGGCTCATGCCTGTCATCCTAGCACTTTGGGAGGCCTAGGCGGGCGGATGACCTGAGGTCAGGAGTTTAAGACCAGCCTGGCCAACATGGTAAAACCCTGTCTCTACTAGAAACACAAAAAATTAGCCGGGCGTGGTGGTGGGCGCCTGTAATCCCAGCTACTCGGGTGGCTGAGGCAGGAGAATCACTTGAACCCAGGAGGCGGAGGTTGCAGTGAGCTGAGATTGCACCATTGCAACAAAAGCAAAACTCCGTCTCAAACAAAACAAAACAAAAAATATCACTGGATGGGCTTTACAGGAGGATAGAGATGACGAAAGAGTCAGTAATTGTGATTAGTGGAAATTCTCCAATCTGTAGAACAGGTCAGTGGGTCAATCCAAAGATCCAACTGACCAGTAATTGGAAATCAATTAGTGAGTTGAATAGTTGCACGAAAGCGTGTTATTATATTATATGCTGACACAGCTATAGACTGAGAGGTTAAGCGTGTTGTTCATGGCCACAGATCCAGGATGGAAACCCAGACTTCAGAGCCTATGATCCCATCGTGTTCTGTTGGACTCATTTTCATATTTGAATGTTTTAAAGTAGGCCTTTTTTTAAAAAAAATGATAGGGCTGGCCATGGTGGCATCTGCCTGTAATCCCTGCAGTTTGGGAGTCCGAGGTGGGAGCATCCCTTGAGCTCAGGTATTTGAGGTTACAGTGATTTATGATTAGGCAACTGTACTCCAGCCTGGGTGATAGAGAAATATCTTGTCTCAAAAAGATATTTTGAGACAAAAAAACAAAACAAAACAGATAAAAGTGTAAGTTAGGGGCCGGGAGCGGTGGCTCACGCCTATAATCCCAGCACTTTGGGAGGCTGAGGCAGGCGGATTATGAGGTCAGGAGATCGAGACAACCCTGGCCAACATGGTGAAACCCCGTCTCTACTAAAAATACAAAAATTAGCTGGGCGTGGTGGCCCGCGCCTGTAGTCCCAGGTAGGACAATTGCTTGAACCCAGGAGGCGGAGGTTGCAGTGAGCTGAGATTGTGCCACTGCACTCCAGCCTGGCAACAGAGCAAGACCCCATCTCAAAACAAAACAAACAAACAAAAAAAGTGTAAGTTAGAAGCTGCTTAAAACCCTAATTAAGAAGCACTGCTCCACTGTCTATTGCCAGGACCTAGGAAGGCTGGCAGGGTGTGTGAAGAGCGTCTGGTACCTGCAGTGAACATCTTTCCTGCACCAGAGATCACCACCGCCCGACAGTCAGCGTCTCTCGAAATCTTGTTGAAGCACTCTACCATCTCTCTGTGAAGCAACGAGTGAAGGGCTACAAATGGGGAGGGAATACCCTGCCCTCATGTCCATCTTCCCACAACGTTCCACTTTCACACAGTCCCGCAGCCCCGCCTCCTCCCGCAGGCAGGCCTCCAGGATCTGCAGGTCAGACCTCCAGAAGACCTTGTTCATGGCATTCCTCTTGTTAGGCCGGTTGAGCTGGACATGCAGAACATGTTTCTGCGCAGACGTCACACGAAGGGACTCATAGCTGTGGTCTGGGGCTTCACCGAGGGCTACTCCGGAAGCCTCCTCTTGTGCAGAGGAGCCAGTGAGGCGAAGGCTAATACTGAGTCCCGGGTAGTTGGAGCCTGTCAGTCCTGGGGAGAAAGGAACAGCCTTTGATGACCCCAGACTGCAAGACACAGGCCTATCGAATTAGGGAGTCCTTCAAAAGGGAGCACACGCACCCCTGAATTTAGGGGACTCGGGCCCTTCGTGACCCCGGATAGCCCTCCCCGTCCTACATCTGCTATAACAGCACGACAGCGCGACGCACCCCCATAAGGCAAGAGGTGACTCACGCCGGGTCAGTAGGTCGCGGAGTCTGCGAGAAGCCACTATCCCCGCCGCCATCGCCGCCGCCTTCGTCTACTGCGTTCGAACGGAGTAACGTGCCCGTTAGCGGAGGGGGCGGGCACAGAAGGCCGCCATGTTGAGCGAGGGCACCGATGCCGCAACCTGACAGGCAATGACGCCGTTCTTTCCGCCATCTTTACTAAGGGCAGTCGATTTCCGGTTGCCTTACATAGTTAGAGCCAGGCTCAGAAATGGACCCTTTGCCCCAGTGGGAACCTGGCCAAAGAAAATAGCTCCTGCAATGGCGTGAACCTGGGAGGCGGAGTTTGCAGTGAGCCGAGATCGCGCCATTGCTCTCCAGCCTGGCGACCGAGCGACACTCCGTCTTAAAAAAAACCAAACAAACAAACAAACAAACAAAAAAACCCAGAAAAGCAAACAGCTCCCGCTAAAGTTCATCACACAGCTGTTTCATAATGGTGGAATAATAGGTGACAGCTGAAATGTCCAAGGACATAATTGCAGCAGAGCTTGTAATCATGCATGTATATATCATGTTAACTAAAAATAAAAGAAAACTTGCAGTACTGTGAGTTTACTCAGGTAAAGGAATGAGTACAGACGGGCCAACATTAAGCGCTGACTGTATAATATGAACTCCCACCAGGAGGTCGTACTATTTCCTACTATATGCAGAGGAAACTGGCCCAGGCACGGGAAGACACTAGGTTCAAGGTCGGTGGGCTTCAGAAGGGCTAAAGCAGGATTACCTGGCTCCAGAGTTCATGTTCTTAGCCTGGCGCAGTGGCTCACGCCTGTAATACAAGCACTTTGGGAGGCCGAGGCAGGCGGATCACCTGAGGTCAGGAGTTCAACACCAGCCTGGTCAACATGGCGAAACCCCGTCTCTACTAAAAATACAAAAATTAGCCGGGTGCGGTGTCCGGCACCTGTAATCCTAGCGGGAAGAGAATGGCTTGAGCCCAGGAGGCGGAGGTTGCAATGAGCAGAGATGGCACCACTGTACCCCAGCCTGGGCGACAGAGCAAGATCTCAAAAAAAAAAAAAGAAAAAAAAGTTCATGTTCTTAAAAAAAACAAACAAAAGAAAACAAAAAAAACCGAAATTCCCTTGGGAAAAGCCAGCTACCAAAAGGCATAAAAAGTACTGTAAAACTGCTGGCCGGGCGCGGTGGCTCACGCCTGTAATCCCAGCACTTTGGGAGGCCGTGGCGGGCAGATCACGAGGTCAGGAGATCGACCTCCTGACCTAGCTAACACAGTGAAACCCCGTCCCTACTAAAAAAATACAAAAAATTAGCGGGCATGGTGGCGGGCGTCTGTAGCCCCAGCTACTGGGGAGGCTGAGGCTGGAGAATGGCGTGAACCCCGGAGGCGGAGCTCGCAGGGAGCCGAGATGGCGCCACTGCACTCCAGCCTGGGGACAGAGCGAAACTCCATCTCAAAAAAATAAAAAAAAAAGTACTGTAAAACTGCTTAAGTATGCTCCTTGGGGAGACATTGAGCAAGGCGGTGAACAGATGTCTCTGGGCCAGTGAGATTGAAGGAAGTATCTTTCCTTAATGAACCTGTCTCCTGTGTGTTTTCACAGACTAGAAAAGCAGGCTCTTTTGGAAGACAGAACCATTAACTACCCATCAACAGTAGACTGTTTATACCATAGAAAACTCTGAAACCTCTATGCAAAGATAAAAATTGTGTGAGAAAAAAATGTGAAGATGTAATAGAACATTTAGTATGATCCTTTGTTCCTTTGGTGTAAGAAAGTATAGCTGGGCTGGGTGCGGTGGCTCACGTCTGTAATCTCAGCACTTTAGGAGGCCCAGGCAGGCAGATCACCTCAGGTCAGGAGTTTGAGACCAGCATGGCCAAGATGGTGAAACCCCATCTCTATTAAAAATATAAAAATTAGCCAGGTGTGTTGGCTCATGCCTCTAATCCCAGCACTTTGGGAAGTCAAGGCGGGCGGATCACAAGGTGAGAAGATCGAGACCATCCTGGCTAACATGGTGAAACCCCATCTCTACTAAAAATACCAAAAATTAGCCGGGCATGGTGGCGGGCGCCTGTAGTCCCAGCTATTCGGGAGGCTGAGGCAGGAGAATGGCGTGAACCCAGGAGGCGGAGCTTGCTCTGATCCGAGATCGCGCCACTGCACTATAGCCTGGGCCACAGAGCAAGACTCTGTCTAAAAAAAAAAAAAAAAAAAATTAGCGGGGCGTGGTGGCAGGCGCCTGTAATCCCAGCTACTTGGGAGGCTGAGGCAGGAGAATTGCTTCAACCCAGGAGGCAGAGGTTGCAGTGAGCTGACCTCATGCCACTGCACTCCAGCACTTCAGCCTGGGTGACAGAGTGAGACAATGTCTCAAAAAAAAGAGTGTAGCTGGACCTGCACAGAATATGGTGTATGTAATATCTCTGGAAGGAGACTCAAACTGGTAACAGGAAATGAAATTGGATGCTAGGAGACAAACTGGTCAAATTCACTTTTTATCACCTTGACTGGCTTAAAAACAATAAACCCTAGTTGATTTTATTTATGGCTGCAAGATGACTGTAGTTTTTCCTTGTCTAGAGATTGTTTGAAACTTCCCATAGTGAAGCAAAACTTGTTCATCTGCTAAATGATGCTTTTGTGATGTCATTAAATGTTAAAAATGTAAGGCTGGGCGCAGTGGCTCATGCCTGTATCATAGCTACTTTGGGAGGCCGAGGCCAGTGGATCTCAGGAATTCGAGACCAGCCTAGCCAATATGGTGAAACCCCATCTCTACTAAAAATACAAAAATCAGCCAGGCATGGTGGCACATGCCTGTAATCCCAGCTACTTGGGAGGCTGAGGCAGGAGAATTGCTTGAACCAGGAGGCAGAGGTTGCAGTGAGCCAAGATTATGCCATTGCACTCCAGCCTGGGTGACAGAGCAAGACTCCATCTCAAAAAAGAAAACTTTATTCACAGTGAATTCCCCAGAGTGGGCTATTCTCAAGCACACATGCATAAACTTCAAGGTTTGTGATCTGCTCCTCTGCAGGTCACCTCTTCCCTCCAGTAGGAGTCAAAATCCTTAAACCAGGACCCTTCCGGGTGGTACCTGCCACCACAAGGCATCTTCACAGATTTGCATCTACAAGTGGGAAGCTATCTACCATATGTTGCAATTATATAGATCCTTTATGTTTTGAGGCATGGTCTCGCCCTTTCGCCCAGGATGGAGTATAGTGGTGCCATCACAGCTCACAGCTCAAGCGATCCTCCTGCTTCAGCCCCCATGAGTAGCTGGGACTATAGGCACAGTGTGTGCCACCATGCCCACATGATTTTTATATTTTTTTGTTTTCTCGAGACGGAGTTTCACTCTCGTCACTCAGGCTGGAGTGCAATGGCACAATCTCGGCTCACTGCAACCTCTGCCTCCTGGGTTCGAGCGATTCTCCTGCCTCAGCCTCCTGAGTAGCTGTGACTACAGGAACGTGCCACCATGCCTGGCTAATTTTTATTTTTTTAGTAGAGACAGGGTTTCACCATGTTGGCCAGGCTGGTCTCGAACTCCTGACTGTAAGTGATCCGCTTATCTCGGCCTCCCAAAGTGCTGGGATTACAGGCGTGAGCCACCGTGCCCAGCCCACTTTTTTATTTTTTGTAGACAGGGTTTTGCCATGTTGCCCAGGTCTCAAACTCCTGGCCTTAAGTGATCTGCCTGCCTTGGCTCCCCAAAGTGCTGGGATTACAGGCATGGGCCACTACATCCAGCTATATATATCCTTTAACCCAGCAATTCCACTGGCAGGAATTTACCTCCTGATCAGTATCAGGGAAGCTGGCCAAGATACTTGTGTAGATACGTGTTACAGCACTGTTTGCAATAGCAAAAATAGACCTGGAAACTACCCTTTGGGACCAGGTTAAATCATGACACATCCACACAATGATACTGCAAGGGTAAAGACAAGTCACTCTGAAATGATACAGAACACAAAGGTTTTGGGTTTTTTTTAACACCCTGTTGCCCAGGCTGGGGTGCAATGACCCCATCACAGTTCACTGCAGCATCACCCTCCAGGGTTGGGGTGATCCACCTCAGCCTGCTAGGTAGCTGGGACTACTGGCATGCGCCACCATGCCCGGCTGATTTTTGTATTTTTAGTAGAGACAGGGTTTCACCATGATGGCAAGGCTGGAAACGTTTTTTTTTGAGATAGGGTCTCACTCTGTCACCCAGGTTGGAGTGCAGTGATGTGATCACTGCACTGTTAACCTCCTAGGCTCAACTGACCCACCTGCCTCAGCCTCCCGAGTAGCTGGGACTACAGGTGTTCCACCAAACACACCTTTTTGTAGTGACGTTTCACCATGCTGCCCAGGCTGGTCTTCAACTCCTGAGCTCAAAGTATCTGCCCCACCTTGGCCTCCCCAAATTGCTGGAATTATAGGTGTGATGACCCACTGCGCCTGATAGAGCTTGCTCGGGCAGGGCCCAGTAAGAATGCCACTAAGCCTGCTGGATTTTCCTCAAAGACTCAATTGCTAGCACCATTCTCAGTCTGCAGCCCACCCTGCTCCTCTTGGGTCTCTGTATGCCTCCAGAGGGCCTGTGACTGTCCTCAGGCCTGCCTGTGTCTTCAGGACAGAGAGGGAGGAAAGCAGACATCCTGGAATCCCAGCAAGTGCTGTGTTTATTTTCCAAACAATTTTATTGAAATGTGCCAAGAGTACATGGGCAGCACAAATGTATGAACAGGAAAAAAAAAATCACATGTACAATAATTTTTTAAAAGTGAAGGTTAATCTTGGGAGATACCAGTTCCCCTCTCCCTCCCCCTGCAGACTTCCAGCGTTTCCATTAAGGTTAAGCCTCTACAAACCTAGCATTTAAAAAAAAAAAAAAAAAAAAGGAATACAAGATCTTTTGCAAATAACAAAAACAAAAAATGGCATAAAGGAAAGAGAAATGTCTTCCTGCTCAGATGGGACTCTTCCTAGGCACCTAATTAGGAGGCGTGCTGAGCAGTGGAGAAACACAACTTCAGAGTGTAAGGGTATGGACCATCTGCAAAGGAGAGACAAGTTTGGTTGGTTCCTGTCTTTGGAGGCTCCCCAAACCCAGGTCCCCTCAAGTTTGTACCCATCTCCCATTTTCTGCAGGTCAACGGCAGGGGTCTAAGGAGTGACTGCCCAACGTGAGGCTTCAAGATGAGCCAATTACCAATTATGCACGGCGTTTCTCCTTCTCTTCCTTCATTCCCATAGAGAATCCCATTCCTATCTCCTTCGCCAGCCCAAGGCAATGGGCCTTTCCCAGCAACTGGGTGGGCAAGTTTTACCTGCTGGATAGTGTTGCCTCTTTCCTAGTAACAGAGTGGCTTTCCTACCTAAGCCAGTCTCTGATGCAAAGAAGAGAATGCCACCTCCCTGGAGGACAAGCCTGAGCAACTCCCAAGCTGGCAGAGTGAGTGGCAGCAGGCAGTCAGGCTGGCTCTCCCATGAGGAGCACAGGCTGCTCTCCTGATGAGCAGGTCCCACCTGCCTGTGTCACCAACAGTGCGAAGATTCCGGGGTCCTATCTCAAGGGCAGGAAGGACATCCCTGGCCTGAAGCCAGCCAACCCATTAGGTCACCAGGTTGATGCCTGCAGGACACACAGATACTCACTTGGGTTTTTCATCTGGTAATGGTTCAGGAAGCCCAGAGTCTCCAGGGCATCGCTCTTGGATTCCCACTCCAGCAGTCCAGAGGAGCTGCGCTCACCTGATTGCAAACCAAGGGGAAAAGCAAAGGTTTCAGACTCACCCAATAGGAACTAGGCAGCTGCCCACCAACCACCAAGCAATTAGGGGAAGGACGTGGGCACACTCGACTCACTTTTGCCTGAGAATACTTTCACAGAAGATGGCCGCTTCACTCCCAGCTCATCGCAGATCTGCAAAAGAAAACAGGTAGTAAATGAACTCTGAAACAAAAGGGCCGCCACACAGGATTCAAGCAGACCAGGCCCTGCATGACTCAGTACTTGAAGTTTTCAGGAGAAAAGGCTTGTAGATTTTATCACATACCCTAAGGCATCCCTGTGTCATAAAAAGGCCAGCAACAATGCTCTTTAATTATTAAGTTGCCTGAGACTGGGAAGCTGCTTTTTCGTTCCCAACTTCAACAGCTATCTGGATATCCGCACCCGGCTGTTTGCTGAATGCCAGGTCAACATTTCAGACCACAGCCAGATCCACTTGAGTTCCTCCTCCCTTCCGCTGCCTCAGTTCCCCCTGACTGAGCTTTACAGGGCCCCACCTTCTGATGGTATCAGGGTGATGGCACCCGAAGCCTACGCCAATGCGGTTCTTGTGAAATTGGGCCCTCATTACTGGGCCTGTGAAGCAGCTTTCCCAGCAAACGAGCAGTTGCCCTGCTTGCCAAAAATGTAAAAGGAACGAACACGGCAAACGGTGTTGCTAGAAACTTGGTGCCATTCTCACCCTGTCCAGTTTGAGAGCACGGATTCCTATCTGTCCTGGCCTCTGCTGTGTTCCTAGCACTCAACCCAGGGCCAGGCAGGACAGGAGTTCAACAGCTATTTGCAGAAAAGACTGAAATGAATGGCCTACTCAGACGGCCGTGGCAAGGACCCGACTGCCTGCGCAGCTCCACGGCACACACCTCAAAGAAGTTCTCCTCGGTCACCTCCAGCGGGGCGTTGAAGAAGTGCAGCACATTGCTGGGGTGCTGGATGCGGTTCTTGGCTGCCTGCTCTGGGGTGGAGAACCGATTGTTCCGGGATTCACTGAAGTCTTTGTAACTGCAAGACCCGTCTTCCAACCCGTATGACTGACCGGGCATGATGGCTGGCTGCTTGGAGACACTGCAGCAAGGAAGAAAGGGGAGCCTTTGTCATACCCAAAGTTGTCCCTGAAGCTTTCCCCTGTGGCCTCCAGAGGCTTAGCTTGCCCTGTGTGCCTTGGGGTATTGCTCTACACCTGAGGCAAGGCTGACTCACTTTCTCCCGTGGTGTCAGAGACACGTCTGGGAACACACCTGCCACATCCCATTTCTGTGTGAGTCAACACCTCGGCCTCACTGTGCTCCTCTGCTGGGCCCCATTCCCCTCCTTTTCTCTCCCCTGTACCTCTGCCGCCCTCCCTAGCCTGAGCACCTACCAGACATTCAGCTTCTGCCCAAACATGAAGTTGTTGTTGAGGTGGGTAATGGCCCGGTCTACAGCGTAGCCATCAGCCATCTCCACCATGGCGGCCCCCGGCTTGCTTTTCATGAATTTCACCTTGGGGAGAGTAGCTGCAGTCAGCACCTCTGTCCAGCTGCCAGGGTCCCCTCTCCTGCCCCTCCCAAGTTAGTGATAATAACCCCTGCTCTGGCCTCCCATGTCCTCACAGTGAATCGGGACCACTAGAAAAACATGCCTGGCCCACACCAAGTGCTCAACCCATAGTGAGAAGCAGAGCCTGGGCCATGTTTTTAACTGTGGGACATAACCCACCAGTAAATCATTTAGTGAAGCATGACAGAAAACTGTGCAGGAATCAGAAATCAAATCAGCCATTTTCACCATTTTGTCTGTTACACACAGACGTGTGTGATCTATGGATGGCTGTGTCTACAGTCACAAGGTAAAATACTCCTTCAGCTGGGTTACAACAGAGCAGTGCCGGCTCTGGAGCCAGGCGGTCTGGCTCTGAGTCCTGCTTCACATAAAGGCTACGTGAACCCGGGCGTGTTATTTAAGCCCCCTGTCCTCCACTTCCCCCGTCCATCTCATTAAGGATTAATGTGAGAAATTACACAGGTCACTACATGTAAAGCACCTTTAACAGTGCCTGGTAACTAACAACACTTCACCTGTGTTACGAACTACTCTAAGTAATGGGCCAAGTCAGGAGCTGCACAAAGGCCCCCAAGACCCAGACGGGTTTAATGTTAAGCAAAATGCCGCCTGGTCTCAGGTAGACACTCAGCCACCACCAGCCCCAGTCAACTGTCCCACGGGAAGGCAGAAGGCCTGGTGTTGCCAGGTCTTAAGTTTTCAGGAGGAAATCCTTAAACGATGGTGTTTCACTATAATGGATTCACTTTTATGTTTTATAAATCTCTATGTTCATGTACTGGTATTAGTACTTTTATGTGATAAAATCTTTTTTTTAAACATTGGTAATTCAAAAACACAACACCCACATACAGTGAGGACCAAACAAAACCCGTCTGCAAGCAGGCTGCCTGAGCTCACTGAGTCACTCATTGGCGTCTGCCCGCCCAGCGCCACACCAGGCTCCCCCCTGGTTCTTTCCTGTGCTGACTGGCAAGATACGAGGCTCAGCGAGGAACCCAGGGGGCCCGGCGGCAGCTCACCTTCTCCACATTGCCATATAAGCAGAAGACATTGAAGACTCGGTCACAGTTCATCTTAGATTGATCCAAGCCATAGACCATGAGCACAGGGCTGTCGGCGTGAGGGCCATACTCGGGTGGTGGGGGAGGGGGTGGGGGGTGCCCATACTGGGGGCCGTAGCGACTTGGGCCCCGACGGTGACCCCCCACTGGTGGACCCATCCTTCTCCCTTCGTAGTGAGGTGGGGGGGGCCCGTAGCCCTCATCATGGTAATGGCTGTGGTACCCACCGTGGGGCCCTCCTGGGGGGTGGGAAGGAAAGAGAGGGAGGACGGGTGAGAATTTGCACGGCGGGCGGCGGGCAGGGGCACATGAGCCACGGGAGTCCACGGAGGGGAACCCCCTGCCCTCACCATATTCTGCGGGGTGATCTCCCAGGAGAGGGGGCTGCCTCTGGCGTTTGTTGGGGTTGCTGCCAGGGTCACCTGTGGAGAGAGAACACAGTTAGGAGTCTCACTCAGAAATTAGGGTCTCTCCCTCCCTCCTGACTGCACAGGCTGATCTGAGCCCCCAGCTCCTGCAAACTGCAAGCCCTCCCTTCCTCGAGGGCTGTGGGGCCTCCTTTTGTGATCTGACCTACGGCAGGCATGAAGCCCGAGCCTCAAAGCTGGTGCCCACTCTCCTTCCCCTGCTCATACCAAAGGGCTGGTCTTGTTCTGTGAAGGACAAGGCCAGGTTCTGTGCTCTCACCTACCCTGGCCCTGGGAGAAAGCCCAGCTCCCAGGCCCTCTGGGGAATGTGCAGCTGCTACAGAAGCTGATATATTATGGCGGGCCAAAAGCAGCTTTCTAAAGTGACTCCCAATGAAGGGAGAGTAGATTAAGAGGAAAATAACCCCGGAGGGAAGCAAGCAAGCTTGACCCCCAAAGCCCCCAAGGTTCTAGGAGCTCCAGACTGTCTCTGTTAGATCCCTTCTTTCTTAATCCCAGTCCCCCCTCCCTCCCAGTCCCGCCAGCCCAAGAGGGACTGACTGTAGCTGACAAGCAGGGCAACAGCAGAATCAGTTCAAAGAAGCAATCATGTACAAGGCATCGACATTCCCACACCCAGCAATGGCGCAGATCCACCCCGACCCCAGCAGTTCGTAATTACTGCCTTTAACTTAGCGCTTAAGTGGCAGGCACTGGGCTAGCCGCTTTACAGACATCACAGCTTCTCAAATTCCTCACAACAACCCTATGAGGTAGGTTCTGATATTTCAGCCCCATTTTACAGATAAGAAGACTGAGTCGTTAACTTTTAACTGAGCAGTTAAAAGACACTTTGGCCCAAAGTCACAAAACAAGACCGTGGCTGAGCCATATTTGAACCCAGGTCTGGCTGACTCCAAAACCCAGGGCTCGAAACCACTGCCCTTTCCTGCCACCCGGCCTGGGTTTTGTTACCAGTCATTACAAAGATGGAAAAGGACTACTTACAGCAGAAGTACAGAGTACAATGTCCATTTGTCACAAAAAACAAATCTGTATTTTCTCTTACCATTGGACGCTTCAACAGTGAGTTAGCACAGTTCTGAAAGATGGCGTCCCATCAAACATACACTGCGACCCTGCATCACATGGTTTTACAGTCATAAATACAAGTCACGGTACACATCCGCTACAATTTTTTTAAAGAATTGTTTTAAAAGTCAATATTTTGATTAAATCAAAAATGGCTCACAGATGTTCTGTCCTCAGAAGATATCAGAAAAGTGGAAATAAAGGTGTATGAAGTGGGTAGTGTCCCTCCATGTTGTCACCTCCTCACATATGTGCTGCAGTGCGGTGGTGCGGTGCTTCTGGCTGTGTAGCGCTCCGTGTGCGTGTCTCCTGGTATGAGGTGTGCCAGTGGCCCCACTACGCTCGCGCTTTTGGCCTTGGGAGCGCGCCTGGTTACCCGGCAGCAGGTAACTGTGTGCCTCTGAGCTGTTTGGCTGTCTGGTTTTAGGTCTGTTTTGGTTTTTTTGATTTTTTTTTTTTGTTGTGGTTAAAATTTTTTTTTTTTTTTGGTTTCTGATCTCCAGTTGGTGCAGATTATGTTGGCAGCCGGTGACTGCAGAAAAAATAAAAATATCAAAACAGAAAAAAAACAAGGCCCTCCCCAAACCAAATGACTTAAAAAACAAAACCCATATGGCGAGGAATGGAGAGAGGATCCTATTGTCTTGGAGGCCCATGGAATCTACTTCCGTCTATGAAACGTTCTCCGAAAAGAGCACCGCTCGCTGGCTGGCTGGGACAGCTCTGTTCTCTGTGTTTCCTACTTCTGTGTACATTCTCGGGTTCAAGTTTGCTTGGATTTTGACCTTTTTTTTAATGTTTAATAAAAAAAGCAGTGTCTGCTGCCATGTTGCGTCTCTTTCTCTCTTTGTCTCTGTATGCCTCTGTCTCTGTGCTTGTAGCTGTTCCTTGGAGCGCGGTGTGGTGTTCTTGATGTAGTGAGCTCAAGTCTGCGGCTGTTTCTGGGGACGTGGTGGAGGCTGCATGTTCTGTTCTCTCCAGGAAGAGCTAGTGGTTTTCTACCGTGTGTGTTGGTGAGCAATGTGCAGAGGCAGAGCCGCTGAAGTATGGTTCCTGAGGGGTGGCGAAGCACCGCCCTCACTCCAGGTCACCTCATCAGCCCTCGTTTTTTTTTGGGCCCCAGCCTTGGGGCTGCCAAAGCTGAGAGGCATCAAAACCAATGCACAGCCAGCCCCCTGCCACTAGCCCCTGCCGGTCTGCACATCTTCTATTTATGTTCCTTGGAGAAGAAATGGTTGTTGCCATGTTTCTGTTAGCAGTCATGTAATGCCATTGCCCGCTCTGGTACATTCACTTGGTCACCAATTTGCCTCTGACCTTTGGAGGGAGCAGCCAGGCCCACAGGGCCCACTGTGAGGATCCTGGGGAAGAGTCTAGCCCACCCTGCCCACTGCTTCCCAGATGCAAGGGCGAGCAAGACAGGCCTGCCTAGGAATGGGGGGCTCTGGCCTCTCAGGGCCTGTGCGATGTCAGCATTGAGCCTCCTCCCTCAGCCCATGGCCTGGTCCGACGTATCAGACCAAGACAGACACCGAGATGGATGGTCTTGTTGGGGGGCTGCCGCTGTTTCTCATAGGCAATCCTCCACCTCTCCCTGCTACCAAAGGCAAACCATTCTTGACAGACACTAGGAAGGGAGTTGTCCATTTGGGCCACCTGCAGAGATGTTGCATCCCCTCTACAAATGATGTGAGGCATGTCCGCCCTGGTCCAATCCAGAGTGTCTCACCTCCACAGGGTCAGCTTGCTCACAAGGCTCACTGCAAGAGCCCGGGAGACCTCATCGCCCCCCAACACTGTCACTCCCCCAAATCAGACCCTCTCAACAGCGCAGAACAAGAGGACAATGCCTGGCCCAGCAAGAATGGAGTGAGTGACCCTCACCAGACTCTCAAAGGAGCCACTGCTGGTTTCTAAGGCCGCCCCCATGCCTCATCCTCAGTGAGGCCCTGCTCCCCGCCCGTCCAGGCTTCTGCCTTGCCTCTGTATCCTGAGCAGCATCGGAGGGCCCCAAGCAGCAGTGAAGACCCATGGAGGCCTCTCACTCCCCCATCCCACTAGGGTGTCCAAGAGCTGACCCCAAGGCCCTCCCATGTCCATGGGGGGCCCAATGGCATTACATAACCCTGAGCCCAGGCCTATGAAGTGCACTAGTCGAGTGAAAGCAAGGCGGGTATGTTTAGAACAAAGTGGTCGTCAAGATTACCTTGTCCACTGAGATTGGGGTTTGTGTAGTCCCAAGTATCCTGATCATTCTTGAACACATTCAAGCGTGTAGGCTGCAAGGACAGGACAAGACAAGACTTGAGGTCAGCCATGCCCCAGCTCACCTGGAAGCTGACAAGGGGCAGTCAGTCACCTCCCAGATGTACCTTTGCGTATTCGATCTTCAGAGTGCAACAGCCAGAATAGATATCAGCCCCATTGAGAGAGGCCTTGGCCCGCTGGGCACTTTGAACTGAGTCAAATGTGAGTCAAGTTAAGGAAAGTCCCATCACAGGAGATCTTTGAGAAGGGCTTCAAGTTACCCCAGAGAGTGATAAGGACAAGGTAGTACCCCAAGACTGTGGTACAGACGGAGGCTTTGGGATTAGGTCACTGCCCAGCCACTAGCCTCAGGTTAGGAGACCAAAACGCTGCCCCGGGTGAGCAGTCACTGGCCAGAGTTCTCTCATAATCTGCACCCTGACCCACGGCCACCAGCAACCTCTTCTGCCACACCACTTTCTCCGTCTCAACCCTCTCACGCCCTTCGACTAAATGTGAAACATCAACTCGATTACAGCTCTGCCCTGAAAGTCCATCAGTGGCTTTTTCCTGCCCTTGCCCCAAGCATCGCATCGCTGTCTAGGATGCCCTAAAAGCTTCTTCCAATGTCTATTCCAAACCCGTCTGCTTGCCAGCCACTTTGCAATCCTCAGGTCTTTCAATTTCTCCATCCAACACAAGCTCCTTCTGACTTTACAACCTTTGCAGAGGCTGTTTCCTCCACCTTGAGTATAAGCTCCTATTTGCTCATAGGACATCACCTCCTCAGCAACCTTCACACATGCCCCACCATTTTTTTTTTTTTGGATATGGAGTCTTGCTGTGTTGCCCAGGATGGAATACAGTGGCACAGTCTTGGCTCACTGCAATCTCCGCCTCCCAGGCTCAAGCGATTCTCCTGCCTCAGCCTCCAGAGTAGCTGGGATTACAGGCGTTCACCACCATGCCTGGCTATTTTTTGTATTATTAGAGACAGGGTTTCACCACGTTGGCCAGGCTGGTCTCGAACTCCTGACCTCAGGTATCTGTCTGCCTTGGCCTCCGAAAGTGCTGGGATTGCAGGCATGAGCCACTGTGCCCGGCCCCACATCCCCTTTTAAATAAATTCCTTTTCCCAGGGGCACATTTTCTCAGGACCTCTTGAGACTATGTTCCCCAAACCTTTGTCACTCATATTTGGCTTAGAATAAACATCTTTAAAAATAAATTCCTAGCCAGGCGCGGTGGCTCACGCCTGTAATCTGGGAGGCTGAGGCAAGTGGATTGCCTGAGGTGAGGAGTTCGAAACCAGCCTGGCCAACAACCTGAAACCACATCTCTATTAAAAATACAAAAAATTAGCGGGCGCCTATAATCCTACTAGGGAGGCTGAAGCAGGAGAATTGCTTGAACACAGGAGGCAGAGGTTGCAGTGAGCTGAGATAGCACCACTGCACTCCAGCCCAGGCAACAAGGACTAAACTCCATCTCAATAAATACATAAATAACAGAAAGAAAACAAAAAGAAAAATAAATTCCTTTGTATCTCCTAACACACTGCTCTCACCCCTGAGATCTGCATATCCACACGATATGCCTAGTCCTTTAACTGCCTCCCCACTCAGTCACTGGGCTCTGTGAAGGCATCTGGCACATGGCAGCCACTCCCGTGGTCAGCAGACACATGCTGGCTCAAAGAATGGCCACTGTCAAGCCCTGCAAGAGTCCCTACCCTAAGGAACACCTGTTTTCCAGCAAAGGATATTCCACCATCGCCTGAACTCCATTCTTCCTGAAAATGACAATTCTCTGGACAGGGCCACAAGGATTACAGATAGTGTAAAGAACATCCTGCAAAAGCAAACACAGGCAAGATGAAGGGGCACTGGCAGATCAGTCTGGCTTGGGGGAGGGAATAAGGGGAGAAAAGGAAGGGAGACCTCACGAGAAATGCCTGCTGGCACGTACCGTGGTGATCGAATAAATGGGGTTCAGGATGGTAAAGAGAAGCACACTGTTCACGCTCCGGGAGTCATCCGAGTCCCCAGGGCGGGAGATCTTCTGGCTGGTAGAGTAGTTGACAAAAGCTGGGTGACCAGCAATGTATATTTGGTTGTCGGCTGCGTAGTTCACTGCGTTGCAAGCCCCCAACACATCTTCAAACTCCACCAGTGCTTGTCTCTTTTTAGGCATTACCACCACATAGCTGGCAGAGAGAACACAGGTTTCAATCCTCTCAGGAAAATGTAGACAGGAGGAGGGTATCATTTGATTTTTTGAGAACTGACTCCTCCATGGCCTCTGGACTCCTCTGCAACCCTATCATGGTTCCCCGACCTGAACACCCTGTGCCACAAGTAGTACCAAAAGCCAAAGAGGTCTAGCTGAGCCATCATGTCCCTCTGGGAAGCCTTCCTGACCTCTCCTCACCAGACTGTCAGATGCCACCCACAGACGGCTTCTTGAGCTTACACTATCACAGTGCAAATCACTCTAGGAGGGCAACTTTCTAAGAGAAGCATCCAGATACAGCTCACTACTGTATTTGCAGTATATAGCATGCACCAAATATTCAGTAACTACTTGCTGAATGAAAGAACACTGGCCAAGAGCAGTAGCTCATGCCTGTAACCCTAAAACTTGGGAGGGCTAGGTGGGCAGATTGCTTGGGCCCAGGAGTTTGAGACCAGCCTGGCCAACATGGCAAAACCTCACCTCTACAGAACAACATAAAAATTAGGCCGAGCGCAGTGGCTCACGCCTGTAATCCTAGCACTTTGGGAGGCCGAGGCGGGCAGATCACGAGGTCAGGAGATTGAGACCATCCTGGCTAACACAGCGAAACCCCGTCTCTACTAAAAATACAAAAAATTAGCCGGGTGGGGTGGCCAGCGCCCGTGGTCCCAGCTACTCGGGAGGCTGAGGCAGGAGAATGGCGTGAACCCAGAAGACAAAGCTTGCAGTGAGCTGAGATTTTCACTGCACTCCAGCCTGGGCGACAGAGCGAGAGACTGTCTCAAAACAAACAGACAAACAAACAAAATATATATATATGTAAAAATTAGCCGGGCATGGTGGCACATGCCTATAGTCCCAGCTACTCAGCAGGCCGAGGCAGAAGGACTGCCTGAGCCTGGGTGAGACTGCACCACTACACTCCAGCCTGGGCCACAGAGCGAGACCTTGCTCTGTCTGAAAAAGAGAACACTGACTAGAAACTACAAGGCAGAGGAAAAACGAAGGAAGGAAAAAGGATCATGGAACTTGCTGTAATCTGACACAAAGTACAATGGCCAACCCAAAAGCAGAGGGGCCACAGAATCTTGACCAGGATGGCAACGAAATCACTATTTCCAACCAGAAATCGTGGACACACAAGGACACCCAGGAGTCAACTTTGGAAGCCCAACACCTGGCCTCTGAGCCCAGTACCTGATGGGTCCAAACTCCTGCAAGGCCTCCACAAGGTCTGCTTCCACCACGCCGTCAATCAGGCCCCTGATGTGGACAACTGGGGAGGCAGGGGTTTTGTGCGGGTCATCGTAGTTCTCCTGAGAAAGGAAGCAAAAACAAGAATTCTTTTCTTGCTGTACAAGATGACGCCCCACTGGCCTCTGTGCTGTTGTAGACCCAGTCAGATAAAACAGTTGGAGGTCATCCATGAAGGATGCACAGGAAAGACTAGGGGCAGCAATTGAAGCCAATCAGCCCAGAAGGATTCTGGGTCAGCAGAACAGTGGTCCTGAGTGGGTGATCACTTGCCCACTGGCTCTTGCTGTAGCTTCTGAGGAAGGTAGAACGGAGGGAGGGCCACACAAGTCCCAAATCTTACGTTCTTCCAGGGACCCCCCCCCCCTTCCCACTGGTCCACTCGACCAAGGAAACATGGGAAAAGAGTAGCTGGAAAAGGAGACACACTGGCAGCAAGGGCTCTAACAGCTATCTGCTACAGTTTGAATGAGGACATCCCCTTTGCATGTGCCCCAAATTCCCTGCCCTTTAACTGGCTGAGCCACCATCATCTAGCTAAGCACACCTGTTCCCCACCACTCACACCCAGGTTCAGTCAGGGCAAAAAACAACACATGCCCCAGAAACTGGGGCAGCCAGGCCAGTCTTGACCCCTTCTAGTCTTGAATCACCCTTCCACCAAAATCTGCTTTGGAAATTACTGCCTAGGTCAGACTAAGAAAAACCAGACAAGAAAGGTCTTTTATTTATTTTTTGAGATAGTCTCACTCTGTCACCCAGGCTGGAGTGCTATGGCGTGATCTTAGTCCACTGCAACCTCTGCCTCCCAGGTTCAAGCGATTCTCCTGCCTCAGCCTCCCGAGTAGCTGGAATTACAGGCCCTCGCCACCACACCTGGCTAATTTTTTTGTATTTTTAGTAGAGACGGAGTTTTGCCATGTTGACCAGGCTGTTCTCGAACTCCTGACCTCAGGTGATCTGCCTGCCTCAGCCTCCCAAAGTGCTGGGATTATAGGCATGAGCCCCCACTCCCGGATGGAAAGTCTTTTAGAAAGACCAGAGACTCCAACCCATACCATTAAGAATCGACTGCTCCTTCCTAAGAGAAGTATCTTACACCCACCGACAAAAGCCTCTGGTCATCAGGAGAAAGATTAACTCTCTTCCGCCTCTCCTGGGCTCTGGGGCCGGCCCCCTGTCTGAGAATCACTGGGCAGAAGTGCGTGGAAGGGGGGTAGAATTGGATTCTATTTCAGGAGCGATCCACCCGAACCACAGGGTGAGGCACTCCCGCCAGGTTAGCAGCTCCCACAAATGGGAGTTCTAACTCCAGCCCTGCCCCTCACTAGCTGTGCCACCTACAGTAATTCACCTCATCTCATCTCTCTCCTGGCCCATTTCCTCCTTTGTAAATCGGGAATCCCAGTATCTCCCCCAACCTCAGGAAGCGTTAAGGATTTTCAATTAAGATGTCTTTAAAATGTGTGAGACAAGGCCAAGATTAAAACGCTAACAACTCGTAACCCCTAAACCCTAGAAAACCCTGCAAATAGGCGGCCCTGTAAGACTTCAAGATTTTGGAAAGAGTGGGGACTGGGCCCCACTCCAAAAGCAACGACTGGTGTTTTCGGAGGGACTGATTACAGAGGGTCGAAATGCTTCCAGCATGGCCAGGAAATAGTTTGGTTTATCAAATCCTCGGTACCCAGTGAATCCCCGGAAACTGTAAGCAAACTTGTGATGGTTTCAAGGCTTCGCTCAACTCCTAAAAGGGTAAAAGTGCATTTCACAAGTCCTCTTCCCATTTTCAATGCCTACAAAAATGAGAGCATCTAGGCTCAAACACATCCATTTCTGTATAGAGACAAGACTGGGCCTTAGAGATTAAGCTGCCATCAGACGGAATTCCCCACTCCAGAGGACAAGGCCGCCGCCCACCCGTTCCCGCTCACCAGGCGCTCCCCTAACCGCCCACGAGGCCGGGCGGGAACACTGCGCCTGCGCATGGAGTCAGCGAAGAAAATGATAAAGGGGAAAAAAACCGGCCGGGCCGCGTGCCCGGCCCCCACACGCCAGCCCGCGGCGCCTGCGCACTGGGCCATTCCCCTCACAAGCTACTTCCTCTGCGCTCCCCCACACCCCGCTCCGGACCCTGCGCACGCGCAGGCGCCTGTCCTCGCGCAAACCCCGCCGTTTGCCCAACGGCCGCCCCTCCCCCACACCGTCAACGACGCGATGGCCTGGGCGCGTGCGCAGAGGCCCCCCTCAAAAAATAAAATGCCCTCAAGCTGGGAAATTGTCCCCCAGTTCCCGGCCTTCCCAGCGCCTAGGGCCCTGGCCTCACCCCGCCGCCGCCGCCGCCCGCCGCCCCGGCTCCTCCACCGCCACCGCCGCCGCCTCCGTGCTGGTCGCCGGCGTTGTCAGTCTTGAGCCGCTTAGGGGCCCGGCCGCCCTCACTGCCGCCGCCGTAGTAACGGCCACCGCCGCCTCCGCCGCCCGCCGCCGCCATCTTCACCATCGCTCCCGAACGCCTCCGCTGCTCGTCCGGCTGCTGCCTCTGCTCCAGCCGCCGACGCCGCTTCTCCGCCCGGGGCAGCAGCCTCCGCGACATGGCGGCGCAGAACCCGCCTCCCCCCGCCTCTCATTGGGGGAGGGACACGCCCGTCACCCGCCGCCCCCACCCGATAGGGGGAGCCACTGGTCCCCACACGCCTTGCGCGCTTATTGGACATTGCCCACGCCGTTCTGCAGGAGGGCCCGCCCTTGTTTGTCTGAGACACTCCTTATAGGTGGTCGCTTTCTGCCAGTCATTCCGTCGACCCCGCCGCCTTAAAATAAAATCCAATTTGATAGGTCGGATTTCTGGCGCTGCTGGCCTCCCTAAAAGCACCTGATAGGAACGGCGCTCTAAACCTCCCAAAAATCCCCGCCTCCCTCCCACTTTCATTGGTCTCCTCGCTAATCCGTCAGCACCAGTCACAATGACTACCTTCCCGCGCCATTTCGCAAGGAGACAAGGAAGTCCCGCCCTTTTTTGGTCTCTCTCCAGTGGTTACTACAGATGCCCATTCTTCTGCGTCTCCACTGATTGGTCAATGGAGAGTGGAGCGCACCCTCTCACCAGATGGTAGGACTATTGATACGCTCTGATTGGATGAAATGGGGAGCCCTACCCCAGGGTAGGCGCTCTTTGGTGCAGTATACGAAACGAGCGAAGGCGAGAACGCATGCGCAAATACGCTTTCAGGCGCCGCCCAGAGGCGGGGCCCCCTCTCAAGAGAGTGACAGCCTGGAATACCCGGAGTATTTATGGAGCGACCGCTGTGTGTGCGCCGGAAGGCTAGACCAAGATTGACAGGAACTCCCAGGGTATCTCTGTCGCCATCACTATACCGT
Organism: Pan troglodytes; assembly: GCF_028858775.2. Classification (NCBI taxonomy): domain Eukaryota; kingdom Metazoa; phylum Chordata; class Mammalia; order Primates; family Hominidae; genus Pan; species Pan troglodytes. Next base: position 41,991,412 of record NC_072418.2, read on the forward strand.
GTTCATTTCTATCTCTAGGAGGAATTCTTAAAATCCCAAATCTGAGCCTTTTCCTCAGTAGAAAACCACTCGCTGCTGCCGACTGTCTTCGGACCCTGTCCAGTTCTAAATTCAGCCGCAACCCTTTCAGTTTCCCTTGGGAGAAGGCTCTTCCGCGCACTCTCCATCTGTGCCCGTGCAGTCCCTTCCACCTGCAATAGTCCACTACCCCTCCTGCAGGAGCTAAGGGCCAAGTCATCTTGTCCGTGCGATCTAAATTCACAGGTCCCTGCCATCCCAGACCCCCAGGATTCCCTTCAAAGCCATAACTCGGGCCAGTGGTTTTCACCTGACAGCTCGACCCCTATGAGCACCACAGGAGGTCCTAGCCCCGACCCTGGAGAGGCCACCTACCAAGCGCCCAGTACAGCACCTGGCACAGTGCAAGCCCCCTGCACAGGGGAGGCGTTCTTGTGATCTGTGCTTGCGTCGGGCCTTTCTTCCTCAACGGCGGGGTAAGACCACCCGCACTGCACCAAGAGAATGTCGGAGGGTATCTCCAGACTCCAGCGAAGCCCAACTGGCGGAGCCTGGGGGGTGGAGAGGAGCGCGCCCCAGTTATCACGCGCAGCCAGCGGGGTCAAACGGGGATTAACCTGGGATCCCGTCCTACGGCATTTAACATTATGGGGCTGCCCGCGCAGGGTGTGGGGGGGAACACCTTAGCGAAGCTATTGGCAAGTGACGATATCGCCAAAGGGGGGAAAAGAAATAAAAGCGAAGCTAGCGTCGTGAGAAACGCGGCGGACGCCCCAAAAGTGCTCCAGGACCTTTCTGCCCGGCTGATGGGGGATTTCGAGTTGAGGTCCGGGTGGAAACTAAGTTTGAAATGGAGGCCGTGTGTGGTGGCTCACACCTGTAATCCCAGCACCTGGGGAGGCCAAGGCGGAAGGCTCGCTTGAGCCCCGGATTTCGAGGTTGCAGTGAGCCGTGATCGCGCCCCTGCACTCCAGCCTGGGCGACGGAGCGAGACCCTATCAGAAAAAATGGGGTCTATGGCAATACAAGAGGGGGACAGGCCTGGTGGCTCTGCCGGTGAGGGGAAATAAAGTTAGGGGAGGGGGCCTTGCTGGGGACCTCGGTCAGCTCCCCCGGACACCAGGAAGATCCGACCACGCCAACTGAACAGAGACGGGGGCGGGGCCGCGTCTGAAGCACGTGACCCGCGTGACGGGAGGAGGCGGGGCCGGTCGCGACGAAGGGCGGGGTCGCTCCGTCCCAACGTCAGAGGAATGCGGTGGGGGGAGGGGGAGAGAGAGGGCCCCTCCCCTCCCCGCCCCCGCGCCCGGCCCGGACGCCCCTCGCGCCGGCGCGCACGGCCGGAGCGCGGCGGAACGGTCTACCCGGCGCCGCACGTTCTAGGCCGCCGGCCCGGCCTGGTGACCCGCACCCCCCCGCGCTCCCGGCCACCGCCCCGCCCCCACCCCGCTGCTCGGACCCTGGCCCCCGGCCGCGCGCGGCGCCGCCCGCCGGTGCCCCAGTCACCCTCCCGCACCCCTCGCCCCCAGCCCCTACCAGCTCGGCGGCGAGCCTGACCGGCCGTCCCGGATCGAAAAGAGCAGACACTGGGAAGTTTTGGGAGAGGGAGGGGCGGGCCTTAAAGGGACCACGACCTTTTTTCAGCCCCGTGGGGGGAAGAAAAATTGGGGGCAGGGGGCGCGGGAGCGGGGACACGGCAGGAGACCGAGGGTCGCCCCGCGGGGGAATGGAGGAAACCAGGCGAGAAAGGAGCGGGAAGACCTTGGAGCCGCGGTGTTCGGGCTCCGCGTCCCTTTTCCCCAAAAATCCACCCCCGCCCCCCGCAGACGGAAAGTCAAGCAGTTGTTTGAGACTCGTGCATCTTGCCTCCTGGTCAGGCAAGTGTTGTCTTGGCTGAGGCAAGTGTTTGGGGTGTACATTGCTCACATAAGGAAATGGGCTGGAGGGACGCAAGTGACTAACCCAGGATGCCACAGCTTGCAAGTGGCATGGCGGGGCTGGTCTGACGCCGGAGCAGACGCATCACCACGGCACTGCAGGGCTTATTAGGGTGATGGGGTAGGCTGTAGAGATGGGGGGTTCAGAGCAGGGGACTGGAGCCACCCTACCGGGGTTCCAACGTAGAAGCTGCATTTACTGTCTCTGGCCTTAGGAAAGTAACTTAGCCTTCCTCATCCGTTAGGGGGATGGCAGTAGGAGCTTCGTCTGGGTGGTCATGAGGAATGCAGAGAATGGAAACGGGACCTTAGAGGCCTACCCCCATTTCACAGTTGAAGTAAAACTGGCCCAGAGAGTGGAAGAACCGCGAAAAATTACCACAGCTCGGCAGCCTCTGAAAGAGCAGGTCGCTCCCGTTCTTAATCCACACAAAGCTTAATCGGACCCTTGCAGATCCTTGTAAACCCATGCCAGCCGGGCACGGTGGCTTCCCCTGTAATCCCAGCACTTTGGGAGGCCGAGGTGGGCAGATTGTTTAAGTCCAGGAGCTCGTGACCAGCCTGGGCAACATGGTGAAACCTTCTCTCTACATAAAATACAAAAAAATTAGCTGGGCATGGTGGCGTGCAACTGTAGTCCCAGCTACTGAGGAGGCTGAGGCGGAAGGATCACTTGAGCCCAAGAGGTGGAGGCTGACAAAGCGAGACCCTGTCTCAAAAACAAACAACACCCCAGAAAAATATGGCTGGGCGCCGTGGCTCACGCCTGTAATCGTAGCACTTTGGGAGGCCGAGGCAGGAGAATCGCTTGAGGTCAGGGGTTCGAGACCAGCCTGGCTAACATGGCGAAACCCGGTCTCTACTTAAAATACAAAAATTAGGCTGGCGTGGTGGCAGGCGCCTGTAATCCCAGCTACTCAGAATGCTGAGGCAGGAGAATTGCTTGAACCCGGGAGGTGAAGTTTGCAGTGAGCCGAGATTGTGCCACTGCACTCCAACCTGGGCAACAGAGTGAGACTCTGTCTCAAAAAACTAAAATAAATAAAATAGGCCGGGCACGGTGGCTCACGCCTGTAATACTAGCACTTTGGGAGGCTGAGGTGGCTGGATCACGAGGTCAGGAGATCGAGACCATCCTGGCTAACACGGTGAAACCCCGTCTCTGCTAAAAATTAAAAAAAAAATTAAAAAAAAAATAGCTGGGCATGGTGGCGGGCGCCTGTAGTCCAGCTACTGGGGAGGCTGAGGCAGGAGAATGACGTGAACCCAGGAGGCTGAGCTTGCAGTGAGCCGAGATCGCTCCACTGTACTCCAGCCTGGGCGACAGAGCGAGACTCCGTCTCAAAAATAAATAAATAAAAGTAAAAAATAAATAAAGAAAGAAAAAATAGTAATGCTGCTGTGACCATTCCTAGTGATATCTTCTTGTGTCCATGTGTGAGAGTTTTAAGGGCATGTAGGTAGGAGTGGGATTGCTGGGTCATGTAACATATTTTGACATTATTGGGTAGTAACAAATTGTTATTCAATATATCTGTACCATATATTCCCACCAGCAGTATATGAGAAGGTCTCATTCTTTTTTTTTTTTCTTTTGAGACAAGAGTTTCAATTTGTCCCCCAAGCTGGAGTGCAGTGATGCATACACAGCTCACTGCAGCCTCGACCTCCTAGGCTCAAGTGATCCTCCCACTTCAGCCTCCTGAGTAGCTGAGACCGCAAGCACATGCCATCATACCCTAATTTTTTTTTTTTTTTTTTTTGAGATGGAGTCTCACTTTGTTGCCCAGGCTGCAGTGCAGGGGTGTGATCTCCACTCACTGCAACCTCTGCCTCCCAGGTTCAAGCGGTTCTTCTGCCTCAACCTCCTGAGTAGCTGGAATTACAGGCACACGCCGCCATGCCAGGCTAATTTTTGTATTTTTAGTAGAGACGGGGTTTCACCATGTTGTCCAGGCTGGTCTTAACTCCTGGCCTCAAGTGATCTGCCCACCTCGGCCTCCTAAAGTGCTACTAGCATTACAGGCATGAGCCACAGCGCCCAGCCACCCTAATTTTTTTTAATTTTTTTAATTTTTTTATTTTTATTTTTTTGTAGAGGCAGGGGTCTCACTATGTTGCCCAGGGTGATCTTGAACTCCTGGGCTCAAGCAATCCTCCCACCTCGGCCTCCCAAAGTGTTAGGATTATAGGTGTGAGCCATGGCACCAAGCCTAGGTTTCTTCTGCTGTTCTTTTCCAAAACTTCTTAAATTTTGATACGTCTTTCTCCTTTTCTAATATAAGCACCGAGGCTCTGAATTTCCCTCTCCATTTTAATTTGGCTGCATTTTACAGAAAGGTGTTTTGGAACTTCCATTCTAATTTCTCTCAGACAGATGGCATTTTTAACTTATTTTGTTGTGGTGGTTTGCTAAAATACTTGCAAGTTGGTACATTTTGCATTTTGAAAGATTTTGCCAAATTACCCTCCATTAGCACTGTAACAATTTGAGTTCTCAGCATTTCTATGTAAAAAATGAATTTTCCCCACTATCTCAAAATACTGCACATTTTGTTTTACATTTGTCAATCTGAGGTAAAAACTGGTTTTAATTTTCATTTACTTTATATTTACCTTATTGAATGAATCGTGTGTGTGTATGTGAGCGTATACCATATGTGTTCACATGGGAATTGGAACAGCTAGAGAAAAAACATCCCAGGGAGAAGAAACAGCAAATGCAAAAGCCCTGAAGTCGGCTGGGCATGGTGGCTCACGCCTGTAATCCCAGCACTTTGGGAGGCCGAGGCGGGCAGATCACGAGGTTCAAGACCAGCCTGGCCAACATGGTGAAACCCCGTTTCTACTAAAAATACAAAAATTAGCTGGGCGTCGTGGTGGTTGCCTGTAATCCCAGCTACTCAGGAGGCTGAGGCAGGAAAATCACTTGAAACCGGAAGGCTGAGGTTACAGTGAGCTGAGATCACACGCCACTGCACTCTAGCCTGGGCAACGAGCGAAATTCCGTCACACACACACACACACACACACACACACACAAAGCCCTGACATGAGAACTGAAGACCTCTGTGGCTGGGCAGAGGGAGTGACAGGGTGAGTCTGAGGGGACAAGGTCAGAGGGGTGATGGGGGCACGTTATGTGGGGCCCACTGAGACGGGCTGAGGATGAGGACTTTGGTCTTATTACTAAGTGAGAAAAGAACCATGAGAGGGTTAAAAACCAGAATGACAGGCTGAGCATGGTGGCTCAAGCCTGTAATCCCAGCACTCTGGGAATGTTAAGGCAGGAGGATCCCTTGAGGCCAGGAGTTTTAGATGAGCCTGGCTAACATAGTGAGACACCATCTCTACAAAAAAAAGTAAAAGGCCAGGTGCGGTGGCTCATACCTGTAATCCCAGCACTTTGTGAGGTCAAGGTGAGTGGATCACCTGAGGTCGGGAGTTTGAGACCATCCTGGCCAACATGGTGAAACCCCATCTCTACTAAAAATACAAAAATTAGCTGGGCATGGTGGTGGGTGCCTATAATCCCAGCTACTTGGGAGGCTGAGGCGGAAGAATCAACTTGAACCTAGGAGGCAGAAGTTGCAGTGAGTCAAGACTGTGCTATTGCACTCCAGCCTGGGCAACGAAAGTGAAACTCCATCTCAAAAAAAAAAAAAAAAGGAAAAAAATTAGCTGGGCATGGTGTAATGCCCCTAGTCTCAGGTCCTCAGGAGACTCAGGCAGGAGGATCACTTGAGCCCAGGAGTTTGAGGCTGCAGTGAGCTATGATTGCACCACTGCACTTTAGCCTGGGCAACAGAGTGATAACTTCTTTCCAAAAAACTCCACAAAAAACAAAAGACTGATGAGATCAGATTTTCTTTGGATTAAAAAATATAACATCTTTATTAAGCTATATTTCACATACCATAATATTAACTCTTTATATATTTATTTATTTATTTGAGACGCAGTCTCGCTTTGTCACCCAGGCTGGAGTGCAGTGACACGATCTCATCTCACTGCAACCTCTGCCTCCTGGGTTCAAATGATTCTCCTGCCTCAGCCTCCCAAGTAGCTGGGATTATAGGCACCCACGACAATGCCTGGCTAATTTTTGTATTTTTAGTAGAGATGGGGTTTCTGCATGTTGGCCAGGCTGACCTCGAACTCCTGACCTCAGGTGATCCGCCTGCCTCAGCCTCCCAAAGTGCTGGGATTACAGGCGTGAGCCATTGCACCCAGCCAAATATTAACTCTTTTAAAGTGTATGATTGGCTGGGCTGGTGGCTCACACCTATAATCCCAGCTATGTGGGAGGCCGAGGTGGGCAAATCACTGAGGTCAGGAGTTTGAGACCAGCCTGGTCAACATGGCGAAACCACATCTCTACTAAAAATACAAAAATTAGCCAGGCGTGGTGGCGCACGCCTGTAGTCCCAGCCACTCTGGAGGCTGAAGCACCAGAGTCACTTGAACCTGGGAGGAGGAAGTTTTTTTTGTGTGTGTGTATGTTTGTGTATATGTGATTGAGTGTTGAGTGGTTTTTAGTATGCTCACATAGTCATGCAACCATCATCACTGTCTGATTCTGGAATATTACCCTCAAAAGGAACTCCATACCCTTTTTTTGTTTTTCGAGACAGAGTCTTGCTCTGTCGCCCAGGCTGGAGTGTAATGGCGTGATCTCGCCTCACTGCAACCTCCGCCTCCTGGTTCAAGCGATTCTCCTGCCTCAGCCTCTGGACTAGCTGGGATTACAGGCACCCACCACCATACCCCGCTAATGTTTTGAATTTTTAGTAGAGATGGGGTTTTGCCACGTTGCAATCCACCCACCTCAGCCTCCCAAAGTGCTAGGATTACAGGCGTGAGCCACTATGCCCAGCCTCCATATCCTTTAGCAGTCACTCCCCTCAGCCCCTGGCAGCCACCAATTTACTTTCTGTCTCTATGGATTTGTCTAGTCTGGACATTTCATATTGTAGGGTCCAGCCCTACGGGGCTTAGCAGGTGTTCTCCCCGTGTGCAGAGATGAGAGATGGTAATAAATAAAGACACAAGACAAAGAGATAAAGAGAAAACAGCTGGGCCCGGGAGACCACTACCATCAAGTTGTGGAGACTGGTAGTGGCCCCGAACAGCTGGGCACGCCGATATTTATTGCATACAAGACAAGGGGTGGCAGGGTAAGGAGGGTGAATCCTCTAAGTGATTGATAAGGTGAAGCAAGTCACGTGATCATAGGACGGGGGTGGGGGGCCCTTCCCTTTTAGGTAGCCGAAGCAGAGAGAGAAGGCAGCATACGTCAGCGTTTTCTTCTATGCACTTAAAAGAACGATGAAAGACTTTAAGACTTTCACTATTTCTTCTACCGCTATCTACTACCAACTTCAAAGAGGATCCGGGAGTACGGGAGGAACGTGAAAGTGGACAAGGAGCGTGACCTTTGGAGCACAGCACCACAGGGAGGGGTTTAGGCCTCCGGTGACTGCAGGCAGGACTGGATAATATCCAGCCTTCCCCAAGAAGCTGGTGGAGCAGAGTGTTCCCTGACTCCTCCAAGGAAAGGAGACTCCCTTTCGTGGTCTGCTAAGTAATGGGCGTCTTCCCAGACACTGGCATTACCGCTTGACCAAGGAGCCCTCAAGCGGCCCTTATGTGGGCGTGACAGAGGGCTCACCTCTTGCCTTCTAGGTCACTTCTCACAATGTCCCTTCAGCACCTGACCCTATACCCACTGGTTATCCTTAGGGTATATTAGTAATGCAACAAAGAGTAATATTAAAAGCTAATGATTAATAATGTTTATAATAATGATTGATAATTGTCCATGATCATCTCTATATCTAATTTGTATTATGACTATTCTTATTCTAACTATTTTCTTTATTATACTGAAACAGTTTGTGCCTTCAGTCTCTTGCCTCGGCACCTAGGTAATCTTTCGCCCACATCATATAAATGGAAAAATATAGTATGTAGCCTTTTGTGTCTGATTCTCTTAGCATGTTTTCAAGGTTCACCCATGTTTTTTAAATTAAATTAAATTTTTATTTTTGGGGGACGGAGTTTAGCTCTTGTCGCCAAGGCTGGAGTGCAATGGTGCAATCTCGGCTCACTGCAACCTCTACCTCCAAGGTTCAAGCGATTCTCCTACCTCAGCCTCCCAAGTAGCTGGGACTACAGGCGCCCGCCACCATGCCCGGCTAATTTTTGTAATTTTAGTAGAGACTGGGTTTTGCCTTGTTGGCCAGGCTGGTCTCTTATCTCCTGACCTTACGATCCGCCCGCCTCGGCCTCCCAAAGTGCTGGGATTACAGGCATGAGCCACTGTGCCCGACCTGCTTTCTTCTTTTTTGTTGTTAAGCCTCCTCCGGCTCCAAGCAGAAATAGCTTCACGGTCTGCTGTGCTTCAGATTGAAAACTCAGACACCCTCAGGGACCAGTGGGGAAAGCCACCCCTTAGAGGAAAGTTTCTCATTTGCATTACGCAGTCCTGACCCTTTCCCTACCTTTCCCCGCCCCCAGCTTCAATCAGGTCTAACTGATATGTGAGAAACCAGACCTTTAAAGTGTACAATTGATGAGTTTCAACTTACATATACACCTGGGAAACCATCACCACAAATCAAGATAGTGACCACAAGGTAAAAACAGTATTCATCATCCCCAGGAAGTGTTTTTGTTTTTTTGTTTTTTGTGTTTTGTTTTTTTTTTTGAGATAGTCTTGCTCTGCTATCCAGGCTGAAGTCCAGTGGTGTGATTATAGCTCACTGTGGCTTACTCCCAAGTAGCTGAGACTACAGGTTCCTGCCACCCCATGGCCATTTTTTATATATATATATATAAATATATATATATAAAATATATATAGTTATATATATACACACTATATATACTATATATTATATAATATATACCATATATTATATATACTATATATACTATATAGTATATATAATATATACCATATATTATATACTATATATACTATATAGTATATCATATATAGCATATATTATATATACTATATTATATAGTATCTCATATATAGCATATAATATGTACTATATTATATATAGCATATCATATATAGTATATATAATATATACTATATTATATAGTGTATAATATATACTATATTATATATAGCATATCATATATAGTATATATAATATATACTATATTATATATAGCATATCATATATAGTATATATAATATATACTATATTATATAGTGTATAATATATACTATATTATATATATATTATATATATAACTGGGTTTTTTTTGTTTGTTTTTTTGGTAGAGATGGGGTCTTGCTACATTACCTCGGCTGATCTCAAACTCCGGGCTTCAGGCAATCCTCCTGCCTCAGCCTCCCAAAATGCTGGGATTACAGTAGTTAGCTACCACACCCACAGAAGTTTTCTTTTCGTTTTTGAGACGGAATTTTGCTCTGTCGCCCAGGCTGGAGTGCAGTGGCATGATCTCAGCTCACTGCAGCCTCCACCTCCTGGGTTCAAGCAATTCTCCTGCCTCGGCCTCCCTAGTAGCTGGGATTACAGACATGCACCACCATGCCCAGCTAATTTTTTTTTTTTTTTTTGAGATGGAGTTTTGCTCTTGTTGCCCAGGCTGGAGTGCAATGGTGTGATCTCGGCTCACTGCAACCTCCATCTCCCAGGTTCAAGCGATTCTCCTGTCTCAGCCTCCTGAGTAGCTGGGATTACAGGCATGTGCCACCGTGCTTGGCTAAATTTTTTTGTATTTTTAGTAGAGACGGGGTTTCTCCATGTTGATCAGGCTGGTCTTGAACTCCTGACTTCAGGTGATCCGCCTGCCTTGGTCTCCCAAAGTGCTGGGATTGCAGGCATGAGCCACCACACCCAGCCGCTAATTTTTATATTTTTAGTAGAGACAGGGTTTCAACATGTTGCCCAGGCTGGTCTTGAATTCCTGACCTCAAGTGATCCACCTGCCTTGGCCTCCCAAAGTGCTGGGATGGGTGTGAACCACCACGCCTGCAGAAGTTTTCTTAAGCCTCCTTGTAAACCCTCTGTTTTTCACTGTCCCCCGCCCAGTGTTACAGACCACAAGTTCTTGGGATCTGAATGCAACTGAAATTGACTTGAGGCCAAAAGAGTTTTCCCAGACAAGACTTCATTGGAGTTTATGCCTGGGTATGAGGGAGACAGCACAAGAGAAAGAGAGCAAATTTGCTGGCTGACTCTTGGAAAAGAGCCAGTAGGGCTTTTTTATTAGGCAAAGCTCTGGAATTGACATTAGCGGGAGGATATACAGGCTGAGCTGGGCAAAACATGTGAGGAGTAGAGCACTCATGAGGACACTTGTCTGGCTGCGATGGTTATCTTGAGTAATGGGCCACATGGTGTTCTGGCAGGTGCAACAAGGCTGTAAATCAATTGTTCAGCTTTCCTTCTGGAGCTGGGACACTCACACCCTCGGTTACTTCCTAAGGCCAGTTCCTGAAATTCTTTGTTTTTTCTTTTGTTTGAGACAGAGTCTTGCTCTGTTGTGCCCAGGCTGGAGTGCGGTGGTGCTATCTTGGCTCACTGCAACCTCCTTCTCCCAGGTTCAAGCGATCCTCCTGACTCAACCTCCCGAGTAGCTGGGATTACAGGCGCCTGCTACCACGCCCGGCTAATTTTTATATTTTTAGTAGAGATGGGGTTTCACCATGTTGGCCACACTAGTCTCGAACTCCTGACCTCAAGTGAGCCACCCGCCTCGGCCTCCCAAAGTGCTGGGATTACAGGCGTGAGCTACCGCGCCCAGTCTCGCTATTGATTCTTTTTGCTTCCACGGACAACTTTTTATTTCCTATCTTCCATCTGTGAGGGCGTTCAGGACTTTTGGGCCTTTGTGTGTAAACAGTCAACTCTGTGGAGCAGAGACCCTAGAGAATATGGCCAGAGAGAAATGTGAGCTGTACTCCATTGGCAGCTAGCAAAACTTTCCTTTCTTTGAGCTGTCTTTGCAGTGGTTCTAGATCTTGGGAGGACGGCTGTAGATGCCCTGCATCCTTGGTTAAGTCATACTTGGTTAAGGCTTATAGGTTTCACTTCGGAGAGTACCTGTGGTGAAGAAGTTCACAAGCCAGGAATACCACCTGTTTGTCCCAGCTAAAAGCTGGTAATACGGCTGGACACTGTGGCTCTCACGCCTGTAATCCCAGCACTTTGGGAAGCCAAGGCGGGTGGATCACCTGAGGTCTGGAGTTCGAGACCAGCCTGACCAATATGGTGAAACTCTATGTCTACTAAAAATACAAAAATTAGCCGGACATGGTGGTGTCTGCCTGTATTCCCAGCTACTTGGGAGGCTGAGACAAAAGAATTGTTTGAACCCAGGAGGCGGAGGTTGCAGTGAGCTGAGATTGCACCACTGCACTCCAGCCTGGGCAACAGACAGAGACTCCATCTCAAAAATAAAATAAAGAAAGAAAGAAATTTATTTATTTTAATAAGAAATTTAATCTGGTAATAAGAAATTTAAGAGTATTTATTTTGAAGAGCTTTATAGTTAGAAGTCAGCTTAATCAAAAGCTAATATCCAAGTTTTTTTTTTTTTTTTTTTTTTTAAGACTGAGTCTTGCTTGTCACCCAGGCTGGAGCGCAGTGACACGATCTCGGCTCACTGCAACCTCTGCCTCCTGGGTTCAATGAAGCCATTCTCCTGCCTCAGCCTCCCCAGTAGCTGGGATTATAAGGGCGCACCACCACGCCCAGCTAATTTTTGTATTTTTAGTGGAGACGGGCTTTCACCATGTTGGCCAGGCTGGTTTCGAACTCCTGACCTCGCGATCTGCCCGCCTCGGCCTCCCAAAGTGCTAGGATTACAGGCGTGAGCCACCATGCCGGGCCCCAAGTTATATATATATATATTCAACAGGACTTTCTGACTTTTCTCTTTGAATCTTTTTTCGTGGACTAGAACTTTTTTTTTTCAAACACAGAAAAACCCTGTGTGCTTGGTATGACCACTTCCTTTGTTCACTTCCTCCCTTTTTCTTTTTTTCTTCTTTCTTGAGGTGGGGTCTTGCTCTGTTGCCCAGGCTGGAGTGCAGTGGTGTGATCACAGCTCTGCAGCTTTGACCTCCTGGGCTCAAGCAATCATTCCACCTTCACCTCCCAAAGTGCTGGGATTACAGACATGAGCTTCTATGCCCGGCCCACTTCCTTTATTAAAAATTATTTTTCCATGATGTGAGTGAGAGCCCAAGGGGAGACTTCTAGCATGAAGCCCAGAGCTCCACAGCAAACAGGAGCTTGAGTTTGACCCTAAGCCCTCAACCAGCGATACCCCAAACAGCTGCCATTTGAGTTTCACGTCCCTTTTTTTTTTTTTTTGCCACACATTCATGCATCACCTGCCCTCTTCACTGCTTAATAATTTTCTTTAAATCAACCCACTCTTTTGTTTTTAATTCAACACTTTATTTAAACAGGAGATGTCATTTCACTCCAGGAAGTGGAAAACCAGTGTCAGTTGGCACACATAGACTCTAATAGTACAAATAAATCCAATGATTCAGCAACAACAGAGAAGTGCTAAAAGCACTGGGTGAAAGGTGTTGGGGAACAGGTTGGTCACCAGGTCTCAAGGTGACACCCACAGATGATGCAAGAATTCAAAGGTTCACGCCTATAATCCCAGCACTTTGGGAGGCCGAGGCGGGTGGATCACTTGAGGTCAGGAGTTCAAAACCAGCCTGGGCAACATGACGAAACCCCATTTCTACAAAACATACTGAAAATTAGCTGGGCATGGTGGTGGTGTGCACCTGTAGTCCTAGTACTACTAAGCTGAAGTGGGAGGATCGTGGGAGGTGGAGATTGCAGTAAGCCTAGATCACACCACTGCACTCCAGCCTGGGCGACAGAGTGAGACCCTGTCTCAAAAACAAACCGACAAACAACAACAAAAAATAAAACAAAAAACAAGGGGAGAAGATGGCCATCTGCAAGCCAAGGAGAGAGCCCTCAGAAGGAAGTCTATTGTGTTGACACCTCGAACTGGAACTATTGTAACTGCCCAAGGGGTTCACGTTTCCTGCTGCCTAGACAGAGCCCATACATCAAAACAGGGGAATTGCAATAGAGAAAGAGTAATTCCCTGGGCGCAGTGGCTGACGCCTGTAATCCCACCACTTTGGGAGGCTGAGGTGGGTGGATCACGAGGTCAGGAAATCGAGACCATTCTGGCTAACACAGTGAAACCCTGTCTCTACTAAAAACACAAAAAATTAGCCGGGCGTGGCGGCACGTGCCTGCAGTCCCAGCTACTTGGGAAGCTGAGGCAGGAGAATGGCGTGAACCCGGGAGGCGGAGCTTCCAGTGATGCAATGAGCTGAGACCACGCCACTGCACTCCAGCCTGGGCAACACAGCAAGACTCCGCCTTAAAAAAAAAAAAAAGAGTAATTCACGCAGAGGAGCCAGAGCCTGCTGTGTGGGAGACCGGAGTTTTATTACTACTCAAATCAGTCTCCCTGAGCATTCTAGGATCAGAGCTTTTAACAACAACGCGGTGGGTGGGGGGAAGCTAGTGAGCCAGGAGCGTTGATTGCTCAGGAATGAAATCATAGGGAGTCGAAGCTGTCTTCTTGAGCTGAGTCAGTTCCTGTATAGGGGGCCACAAGATCAGAAGAGCCAGTTTATTGATCTGGTGGTGCCCACCGATCCATCAAGTGCAGGGTCTGCAAAATATTCCAAGCACTGATCTTAGGAGCAGTTTAGGGAGGGTCAGAATCTTGTAGCCTCTGGCTGCATGACTCCTAAACCATAATTTCTAATCTTATGACTAATGTTAGTCCTACAAAGGCAATCTAGTTCCCAGACAAGAAGGAGGTCTGCTGTTGGGCGCGGCGGCTCACGCCTGTAATCCCAGCGCTTTGGGAGGCCGAGGTGGGCTGATCACAAAGTCAAGAGATCGAGACCATCCTGGCCAACATGGTGAAACCGTGTCTCTACTAAAAATACAAAAATTAGCCAGGCGTGGTGGCACATACCTGTAGTCCCAGCTACTCAGGAGGCTGAGGCAGGAGAATTGCCTGAACCCGGGAGGCGGAGGTTGCAGTGAGCTGAGATTGCGCCACTGCACTCCAGCTTGGGCAACAGAGCCAGAATCTGTCTCACAAAAAAAAAAAAAGAGGGAGGTCTGCTTTGGGAAAGGGCTGTTTTCAACTTTGTTTAAACTACAAACTGTTTCTCTCAAAGTTAGTTCAGCCTACATCTAGGAATGAACAAGGACAGCTTGGAGATTAGAAGCAAGATGGAGTCAATTATGTTAGATCTCTTTCACTGTCTCAGTCATAATTTTGCAAACGCAGTTTCACTGTGAGGAAATAAATTTCTGTTGTTTAAACCACACAGTCTGTGATCTTTTTTTTTTTTCTTTTTTGAGACAGAGTCTCGCTCTGTCGCCCAGACTGGAGTGCAGTGGCACAATCTCAGCTCACTGCAACCTCCACCTCCCAGGTTCAAGCGATTCTCCTGCCCCAGCCTCCTGAGTAGCTGGGATTATGGGCGCGCGTCACCATGCCTCAGCCTCCCGAGTAGCTGGGATTACAGGCGCGTCACCATGCCCGGCTAATTTTTTTTTTTTTTTTTTTGTATTTTTAGTAGAGACGGGGTTTCACCATGTTGGCCAGGCTGGTCTCGAACTCCTGACCTCGTGACCCGCCTGCCTCGGCCTCCCAAAGTGTTGGGATTACAAGCGTGAGCCACCGCACCCGGCCATCTGTGGTCTTTTTGATGGCAGCTCTAGCTGACTAGCCTATCTCCTTAGCTCAGTGGTCAAAGTTAGCTTTACCAATCACGGCCCCTGATGGGATTCAGGTACCGAGAAGGACACAGCGTCCCTGCGGAGTATTCTTCCCCACAGCTGCAAGACCAGATTTTAATCATGAGGAAGCAGCAGACGAGGCCAGAAACTGGGACTGTCCACAGGACAACTGGCCAGGGCTCTTTGAACAGCCAGGGTCAGTCCAGCTGCTACACATGTGAGGTAAGAAAAAAAAAAGCCAACGTCAGGAGCCTCTCTGAACCTATTGTGGTTTGGAGGCTGTCCAGTTTATTTACAAATTGAAAAAAGTTATATATATAAATTATTATATTATTGTTTTATAATATTTATATTATTTTATAAATTAATATAATTATGATTATAAATTAAATATTTTAATTTATATATAAATTATATATTTTAATTTATATATAAATTATTTTTTATTTTTGTAAATATATAAATCTATCTATATATAGATATATCTATACGTATAGATACAGATAGATACCTCATGTAGCTAGTGCATACTTGAAATGTGACTAGTCCAAACTGTGATGTGATTAAGTGTAAAATGCACAGTAAATTTCAAAGCTTTAGCATACACACACACAAACATACAAAGTTTTAAATATGTCAGTAACTTTTTAATATGGATACATGTTGAAGTGATAATATTTGGGATACATTGTGTTAAATCAAATATATTATTATTAACGTTAACTTCACTTGTTTCTATTTATTTATTTATTTATTTATTTATTTATTTTTGAGATGGTGTTTCACTCTTGTTGCCCAGGCTGGAGTGCAATGGCACAATCTCGGCTCACTGCAATCTCCGCCTCCCGGGTTCAAGCCATTCTCCTGCCTTAGCCTCCGGAGTAGCTGGGATTACAGGCATGCGCCACCATGCCCGGCTAAGTTTGTATTTTTAGTAGAGACGGGTTTCTCCATGTTTGTCAGGCTGGTCCTGAACTCCCGACCTCAGGTGATCTGCCCGCCTTGGCCTCCCAAAGTGCTGGGATTACAGGCATGAGCGACCGCACCCGGCCTCACTTGTTTCTTTTTAGTTTTTTGAATTGTAGTTACTATGAACAATGAAATACATAAATATATGGTTTGTTAGCATGTGATACATTCTTTGGGAAAAACGATCACATCTGGGCATGGTGGCTCACGCCTATAATCTCAGCACTTTGGGAGGCCGACGTGGGAGGATTGCTTGAGGTTAGGAGTTTGAGACCAGCCTGGGCAACAGAGAGAGACCTCATCTTTATAAAAAATTTTAAAAATTAGACAGGCATGGTGGTAGGTGCCTGTAGTCTCAGCTACTTGGTAGGCAGAGGCAGGGGGCTTGTTTGAGCCAGGAGGTTAAGGCTGCAGTGAGCCGAGATCATGCCACTACACTCCAGCCTGGGCAACAGACAGAGACGTTCTTTCAAAACAAAACAAAACCCCCTGTTCCTCAAGCAAGATGCCAGACGTACCTGGGTCAGTCCAGACTCCTGACCTATGTGGTTTAGGAGCAGCAAGGAGGAGGGAGGGGTCCCAGGAAAAGAGAACAGCCTACCTCTGGGCCTTTGCACTGGCTCATCCTGCTTCCCGGAATGCTCTTCCTAATACCCACTCTGCTCCTCCCTTCCCCTCCCCTCCTTCAGGCCTTTCTGCAGATGTCACCTCAGTGAGGCTTTCTCTGATACCCCTGTCTAAAACTGCAAAGCCTCCTGAGTAGCTGGTACCACAGGAGTACGCCACCACGCCCGGCTAATTTTTGTTTATTTTTTTTTTGGTAGATGGGGGTCCCACTGTTTTGCCCAGGCTGGTCTCAAACTCCTGGGCTCAAGCAATCCTCCCACCTTGGCCTCCCAAAATGTTGGGATTACAGGCATGAACGGAGGGGTGTGAAACCCCTAGTTGTCACTGGTCCCTGTCACAGTCTCTTCTGCCCATGGCTCCTTAAAGGGCAGGTTGGCCTGTGGGGAGAGGTGGGAGCTGGGTCAGAAGGGCACCAGGTCTCACCCTCCCTTCTACTTGCAGCCAGATGGGCAGTCACCTGGGCTCTGGGATGATCCTTTCTGTGCAGCGTCCGCCTGCGGTGCCACTGGTGCAGGGAGGCGCGGGCCTCGGAGCTGAGCCCCCGGGGAGCGCGGTCTGTTTCGGGCTGGTAGTGGGCAATGTGGTGCAGCGCCCCAAACCACGTGGTCAGGTAGTACCCAGCTGGGGACAGAAAGGGAAGTCAGTTCCGCCCTCTCGGCTTCCCTGGTCGCCCCAAATCCCCCTGCAGTTTGCCTGCCGTCCCTCCTGCTGCGGGGGGAGGCTGTTTGGGATCCCGGAGGTACTGGATCGCTGGGTTCCAGCATTCTGGAGTTGGGGGCTCACCCTCTCCCTGCAGCTCATCTGGATCTAAGAGCTCCATAAGAAACTCTACGTCCAGCTGCGTCTCCCCAATGTCCGGGCTCCAGATGAGTTCCTCGGTCAGCGCCGGCAGGAAGGCGTCGGCCCCCAGGGGATCTGGGAAAACCCGAGGAAAGGTCTTGAGATGGATGGGGGCGCGTAGACACCTTCCATCCGATCCCCAGGACCACGAGGGCTGGCTGCCCCTCCACCTTGTCGGGCATGACAGCGCCTCCTACCAGAATCTCCAGGACCACATAGATTCCTCCCACCAGTGCTACCCTCTCCCTCGACGTGCGCCTGCATACTCGCCTCCCGCCTGGCTCCCTCAACTCTCAAGGCTCTCCCCACCACGCTAGACGTTGACCCCTCCCTTACCTTGGTTCTCGCCTCGAGCCAGGCCCGCATAGACATCTCTGCACACCTCCAAGAGGAGCGCCACCTTGCGGCGCGGGGCGCAGGCAGCGTGGAGGTGCGCAAGGCGCTCGTGGATGCGGCTCCGCAAGGCGGGGGCGGGGCTCTGCCCTTCCGGTCCCGGCCCCTGTGCCCCCGGAGGCCCCGCCCCCGCCCGCAGGGCTGTTTGTCGCCGCCGCAGCCGCCGCAGCTCCGGTGCTCGGAGTGTGCGGAGTCGTGTCCACAGGGCCGGCTTCAGGGGCGCCAGCACCGCCTGGCACACCGCCGTCTCCAGCGCGGGGCCTGCGGGGTGTGGGGGACGGGTGAGCACAGGAGCGCCAAGTTGTCCCACGCCCACCCACGCGCTCCAACAACCCACCCTGGCCCACAGCCACCCCTGCCTAGCTCTGGTCCCCCGTGAGTGTAGACATGGTTGTGAACATGTGTGGAAGAGTTAGCCTGGGTGTGAACTTGCGCGCATACGTGGGCGATAGAACGCGTGGGATGTGTAGGAAGGGCGTGTGGGTGCAGAAGGAAACGTGTGCGCACCGATGGAGAGGACGAAGTTGCACACTTGAACCCGTGGGGGCTCCCTTCCAGTCCTCCCATTACCTGGATCCTCGTCCTTCTTGGGGAGCCCAGGACCTCTGCTTCCAAAGACAGCCCTGATGTAGGAGTCCTTTGCCAGATGATCCTGGAGGTCAGTAAGGAGGTGCCGCACATCCTGAAGCAGCTCCGTGGCCGGGTCCCCAGACCCGTGGGGACCCCCAGAATCTGAGGCGATGCGCACCCGAAGGCTTCGGTATTGCCTGGCCACGTAGCTGCTCCGGGCCCTGACCAGAGACTGGACGTGAATGGTGAGCACGTCCTCAGGGCCTTCCTCTTCCGGGTCGTCCTCCCTTCCTTCCTCCTTTCCTTCAAGGTCTTCCTCCTCCTCTTCCAGGAGGCTGGCGAGAGCCGGCCCAGGATGGTCCACTTCCGGGCTGAGCGGGCCTTTCACCCAGGAGACCCCGTGAGGCGCAGGGTTCCTGGGGGCTGGAAGTGAGGAGGGCGTTCGGTCGCCTAGAACAGGGGCAGCAGCTCCCTCCCCCTCAGAGGCCCAGGGCCCCGCCCAGCTAACCTGGATCATGTCTCTGAGCAGCCTCTGGCTCTGTTTCTTGAGGGGTCTGCTCCCTCCCCCAGCCTCTGTGGGTCTCCAGGTAGAGCTGGTTCACAATGGAAAGCACCTTCCCTGGGGTGTCCTGTTGGACCCTGCCGATCTGCACAGGATCTGGAGCCAGCAGAAGTGAGAAGGTGTCCTAGGTATCCAAGGGACCAACCTTGGTCCCCTCAAGGCGCCAGGAGACTTACTTCCCAGCTTCATTGCTGGAGGTGCTGAGGCTTAGCTCCTGGCCCCTCCTCAGTCAGACCCAGGAGTCCAGGTCCCTAGTCCCCTTCTCACTTAGGCCCAGGCATCCGGGACCCCCAGTTCCTTCCTCCTCCAATCCCCTCCTCTGTTAGGACCTAGGAATACAGGTCCCCATCCCCTCCTCCCTCTGGGACTACAAAGTCCAGGCCCCCAGCTCTCTCTAGTCTCCAGGTCTATATTCCCCTCAAACCCAGTAGTCTGGGCCCCAAAGCCCCATTTATTCCCTTGGAGCAAGGAAATTGGCAGGTTGGCTGTGCCCTCTTTAGAGAACCATGCCTCACCTGTGTGTTCATCTCTGGGCCCTAGAGTGGGAGGGGGCAAGAGCAGGGTTCTGGGCAGAACATCCCTGAGAATAAAGAGGTGGGAGCCACAGTGTCAGTGGGGTGTCTTAGGGAAGGGTCCCCCTTAGTGCCTCAGATGGGTGACCTGTACCTGCTGGCTGATAGAAAGGCCAGGAGATGGGGCAGGTCTGGCATGCAGAGGTTGGAGGATTCCAGGGACACACCTGTGGTGGGGGGAGGAAGAAGGAGAAAGTAAACTCGAGTGGTGGCGGTTTTCTGTCCCCTGGGATGCTCTTGCTCCTCCATTCCTTCAGAATCCCCCCAGGGACCTTCAGAACAGGGAAGTTCCCACTCCTTGGAGTCTCCATCTTTACTCTTGTGTACCACTTATGCCACCAACAAGGATTCATTCATTAGACAAACATTTACTGAGCCCTTAGTCCTTTCCAGGCACTGGAGATACAGTTATCAAAAGGCAGACAAGTTCACTGCCTTCCTGTAGCTTACCTTTTAGCGGGGGGCAGAGGGGGAAAAGGCAGAATATAAATGAATAAACAGTCAGGGTACAGTGGCTCACGCCTGTGATTCCAGCACTTTGGGAAGCCGAGGTGGGCGAATCACCTGAAGTCAGGAGTTCGAGACCAGCCTGGCCAACATGGCGAAACCCCGTCTCTATTAAAAATACAAAAATTAGCTGGGCATGGTGGTGGGCGCCTGTAATCCCGGATACTTGGGAGCCTGAGGCAGGAGAATCACTCGAACTCGGGAAGTGGAGGTTGAAGTGAGCTGAGATTGAGCCATTGCACTCCAGCCTGGGCGACAAAAGTGAGACTATCTCAATAAATAAATAAATAAATAAAAATTTTAAAAAAGAGTCAACAAAGTGGATATTGTATTGAGTGCTATGAAGAAAATGGAGTGATTGAAAGTGACCAAGAGGCCAGGCATGGTGACTTACGCCTGTAATCCCATCACTTTGGGAGGCTGAGGTGGGTGGATCACTTGAGGTCAGGAGTTCAAGCCAGCCTGGCCAACATGGCAAAACCCATCTCTATTAAAAATACAAAAAATTGGGAGGTGGGGGCCTAGGGGAGGGATAGCATTAGAAGAAATACCTAATGTAGATCATGGGTTGATGGGTGCAGCAAACCACCATGGCACCTGTATACCTATGTAACAAACCTGCACGTTCTGGACATGTATCCCAAAACTTAAAGTACGATAAAAAATAAATAAATAAAAATAAAAATAAACCAAAAAATTAGTCATGTGTGGTGGTGTACACCTGTAATCCCAGCTACTTGGGAGGCTGAGGCATGAGAATTGCTTGAACCTGGGAGGTAGAGGTGGCAGTGAGTTGGGATTGGGCCACTGCACTCCGCCTGAGCGACAGAGTGAGACTCTGTCTAAAAAAAAAAAGAAAAAAGAAAAAGAAAGTGACCAAGGTGCCATCTTTTAACTATGATGGTCAAGAAAGTTTATATTTCTGCAGAGGCCTGGAGGATGGAGACTAAACCAGCCCCTCCAGGAAAAGCATTCATACAGGACGAACCCAAGCAGAGGTCCCGAAGCTGGAACACACTTAGCATGCTAAAGACACACAGAGGGGAACAGTGTGTATGGGGCAGAGTGAATGAGGGGCAATAGATAGAGAGACAGGAAGGAACTACATCACACAGCACCTTATAGATCATGACAAGGAGTTTACATTTTGTATCTAAGGACGTTGCATGCTCTTTGCAGGATTTGGGGTAGGGGTGTATAACATCTGATTGATACTGAAAAATATCTTGGGCTCAGAATGGATTGCGGGAAGGAAAGGGAGACAGGATTGGGAATATTCATCACATATTTTGGAAACAAAGCTGACAGGTGTTTTTGTTTTGTTTTGTTTTGGCAGGGTTTCCCTCTGTTGCCAAGGCTGGAGGGCAGTGGTGTGATCTTGGCTCACTGCAACCTCCGCCTCCTGGGTTCAAGCTATTCTCGTGCCTCGGCCTGCCAAGCAGCTGGGATTACAGTCGCGTGTCACCAAGCCCGGCTAATTTTTGTAGAGACGGGGTTTTGCCATGTTGGCCAGGCTGGTCTCGAAATCCTGGCCTCAAGCGATCCACCCGCTTCGACCTACCAAAGTGCTGGGATTACAGGCGTGAGCCACCGCGCCGGTCCAGCTGATAGTTCTTAGTGATCAATTGACTGTGGGCTGGAACCTCAGGGGAGGTGCCTTACCTCTGGGAATCTTCTGGATCTGGTAGGTGTTGACTTCTCCTGGTAAAGGTCCTGACCTCAACACCAGGGCCTGGCTGGGGTCACGTCCTGTGACCAAGAAACTCTGGGGGATAGAGACAAAGGCCAGCGTGACAAAGGTGTGCGCAGATGTCTGTTGCTTTTGCCTGACTAGCATCCATTTCCCTTATTTTGGGTTCCACACCCCAAATTTCCTTTAGGGAAACCCTCTCCCTACTTTCGGTCCATGTGTGTTGGGCTGACTTCCCCCAAGCCCTGGCGGGGTGGGCCCATGACCTGATCTAGCCAACAGGATGAGGGTGCTCTCGGCCCACTGTTTGGTTCAGGGAACAGGCATATGACTCAAGCTCAGCCAATGGACATCTTCCACAGGATTTTTTTTTTTTTGAGAAGGAGTCTCGCCCTGTCGCCCAGGCTGGAGTGCAGTGGCACAATCTCTGCGCACTGCAACCTCCGCCTCCCGGGGTCAAGCGATTCTCCTGCCTCAGCCTCCCAAGTAGCTGGGATTACGGGCGACTGCCACCACGCCCGGCTAAGTTTTTGTATTTTTAGCAGAGACAGAGTTTCACCACGTTGGCCAAGCTAGTCTTGAACTCCTGACCTCAAGTGATCCGCTCTTCTCAGCCTCTCATAGTGCTGGGACAACAGGCGTGAGCCACTGCGTGCTGGAGCTCTTTTGGAAAGACTTCATTTGTTACACTGGTGTTGCTAAACTGGTGGGATACAGCTCTGAGCTGGGAAGGATGATACCCTCCTGAGGAGGAAGCTGTGGTAGCCCCCGTTTGCTGTCATCTCCAAATCTATTCCACATTCCTTGCAGAATTCCTTGTTCACGGCATTAATATATCCAGCCATGAGTAAGATTGATATATGGATCATGATTGATATAGGTGGTGGTTCTTAGCTCTGGCTGTATACGTCCCAAGAGAGCTGTTAAAAATATTGCTACAGCCGGGCACAGTGGCTCACGCCTGTAATCCCAGCACTTTGGGAGGCCGAGGCGGGTGGATCACCTGAGGGCAGGAGTTCGAGACCACCTTGGCCAACGTGGTGAATCCCAGTCTCTACTAAAAATACAAAAATTAGCCGGGTGTAATGGCGGGCGCCTGTAATCCCAGCTACTCGGGAGGCTGAGGCAGGAGAATCGCTTGAACCCGGGAGGCAGAGGTTGCAGTGAGCCAATATCGTGCCACTGCACTCCAGCTTGGGTGACAGAGGGAGACTCCATCTCAAAAAATAATAATAAAAATAATAAATAAAAAATTAAAAATATTGCTACCTGGGCCCCATCCTTTTTTTTTTTTTCTTTTTTTTTTTTAATAGAGACTGGGCCTTGCTCTGTTGCCCAGGCTGGTCTTGAACTCCTAGGCTTAAGCGATCCTCCTACCTCAGCCTCCCAAAATGCTGGGATTACAGGCGTGAGTCACCACACCCGGCCAGCCATCTATATTTTCTGAATCAGTTGTGAAAACCTTTATTTTGGCCGGGGACGGTGGTTCACACCTGTAATCCCAGCACTTTGGGAGGCAGAGATGGGTGGATCACCTGACGTCAGGAGTTTGAGACCAGCTTGGCCAACATGGTGAAATCCCATCTCTACTAAAAATACAAAAAATTAGCCACGCGCTGTGGCAGATGCCTGTAATCCCAGTTACTCAGGAGGCTGGGGCAGCAGAATCGCTTGAACCTGGGAGGCAGAAGTTGCAGTGTGCCGAGATCATGCCATTGCACTCCAGCCTGGGCAACAAGAGTGAAACTCTCAAAATTAAAAAAAAAAAAAGAAAAGAAAACCTTTATTTTTCCTGTAAAATAAACAGATGCAAGTGGTGCCTCTGTTCTCCCTGCCTGGAATGCACGCAGGTGCTTGGGCCTGGGGCAGCCCCCGGGAAGCTGTGAGAGAAGTCCAAGAGAATTATAGCTATGCTGGCCTCAATGTCACTGCGCTGCTGATCTAAAGCCAGCAGCTGCCTTTTTGGTTATGTTAGGAAGATAAATGCCTATTTGTTTAAGCCGCTGTAGGACAGGTGTTTGTTATATTCAGTCCCAAATATCCAAAATTCCCCGCAGTTGAAAGCAAAGCCAAGAAATGGGATGAAGAGGAATTTATAAGTGTTCTGAAGTTCAGGATCCAGACCTTCCTGAAATTACATTTTTTTTTTTTTTTTTTTTTTTTAGACAGGGTCTTGCTCCATCACCCAGGCTCGAGTGAAGTGGCATGATCTCAGCTCACTGCCGCCTTGACCTCCTGAGCTCAAATGATCCTCCCACCTCAGCCTCATGAGTAGCTAGGACTGCAGGCGTGAGCCATTGCACCCGGCAAGAAATAGCCTTTTTGGTTTGCCCAATTTGTGTCGTGTTTGTCGCTAGTAACCAGCAGAGTCCTAATCTAGGGTGTCAGGATGGGTCCCCAGCTGTGAGTACTCACCCCTAGTGGCCACAGCCCCACAAGGGCCTCCGCATCCTGGGTATCCAGCTCTGGCACATGCCACACCCCCCATGTCCTCTGCAGGCGAGTAAGTGGCTCTAGGGTGCTGAGGACCCCTAGAGGGGTCCTGTCTGCTTTGTTCACCTGTGGTGGGACCAGCCTGGGATGGACAGTGCCCAGGGAGTCAGGGGTCAGAGGTGGGCAGTGGGACAATGAGGTGAGGTCAAAGGTACAGGAAGGGGCAGGCCCAGGGCAGAGGCTCAGAGATGTGATTCAGGATTCTGTAGTGAGGGAGGTATTGGATGGAAAGGGTTTCTGGATGCAGGGGAAGGAGGGCATAGCCTCAGCCCTAGTAGCCTCACCTCACCCCCTCTGTGGGGACTTCAGGTGCCTTGTCTTCTGGCTGGGCCATCCTCAGGTTGCAGGAAGCCAGTGAGTCATGACCTGGCCTCTGGCAGGGAGAAAGGTAAGACTCAAGGCTGCTCTAGCCCTCGGGTCATGTTCAAGATATTTACAATCAATATGGCAGAGACCCTGACCAATCAGAATGGACCCCAGAGGCCGCTTGCCGTGGCAGGGGTTAATTCTTTATTTTATTTTTGAGACGGAGTCTCACTGTATTGCCCAGACTGCAGTGCAGTGGCACTATCTCAGCTCACTGCAACCTCCGCCTCCTGGGTTCAAGCGATTCTTGTGCCTCAGTCTCCCGAGTAGTTGGGATTACAGGCGTGCACCACCACGCCTGGGTAATTTTTGTATTTTTTAGTAGAGACAAGGTTTTGACGTGTTACCCAGGCTGGTCTCAAACTCCTGACCTCAAGTGATCCCCCCGCCTCGGCCTCCCAAAGTGCTGAGATTACAGGCATGAGCCACCACACCCGGCAGGCAGGGGTTAAATCTTTAGTACCGGATGGTGGGGAATCTGGGGATCCCAGGAGAGAGGCCAGTGTGTCTTGCGGTGTGGGGAGAGGACTCAAAACAATAGCTCTTTACTGAAGTGGTAGGAAATATTTTAAGATTTTTAACAGCCATGGGGGCTGTGTGAATGTGGGCCAGCCCTTGGCAAAACCCAGTCAGCGCCTGGAAAAGTTTTTGGCCCAGAGTAGGCAGTCCATATATCTGGAAAGGTAATAACATCCCCTCTTCCTCCCTTCCCACACCATGGAGGGGCCACTGAATCTCTTCCCCCAGCATTTTATTATGAAAAATTTCAGACATAGAGAAAAGCTGAAAGAATTGTACAGGAAACATCCATATGCCCACTACCAAGATTCTACCATGAACATTTTACTCATCTTGCTTTATCACACATCTGTTCCTCTCTCTCTTCATCCACCCATCAGGCCCCAGCTCCTAACCAGGTACAGAGTCCTACGTAGGTTATCACTTAGGGTGGCACTTATCCCAGCAGCAGTCCCAGGAGCAGGAGACCTGGATCGGGGGAGGATCCATCCTCCCTCCCTCCCTCCCTCCCTCCCTTCCTTCCTTCCATCCATCCAGTATTTACTGAATACAGGCTGGAATTAGGTGCCTCTGCCCTGGAGAGAGGGTGATGAACAGGACAGGCTCCTCCCCTCAGGGCCTTCCATTCTTGTTTGGGGCAGGTGTAGCATATGGATAATAGGCAGCTAAACAAATACATTAGGCCATTGACCAGAAGGCCAGGGTGTTATTAGGAAGGAGGGAGGTGGGCAGGGAGGCGCAGGTGCCCTGCCCAGGCAAGAGCAGGAAGGAAGGGAGGGGAGGGTAGGGGAGAGGGAAGCAGATGCCTGCTTGTGTACCGTGGCAGGGGAGGCGGCTGTGGGCAGTGCATGGCAGGGGTGGGTCAGGGCAGCTGCCTCATACCAAAGGGAGGCAGCAGGGGCTGAAGATGCCAGATGCTCGGTCCCTGGGGGCCCTACCTGTTCTCGGAGGAGAGGCCTGCAGTAGCAGGAAGTGGAGAGAGGAAGCTGAGCAGGCAGGGGGAAGAGGCGGGGCTGGGGTATCTGAAGTCAACTTTCCTCCCTCTTTCTGGGGCCTCAGGCCTTCAGTGACGGGGCTTAGAGGAAGGGACACTGGCAGGCTGGAAGTCCAGGGGTCAGAGCCACGAGGGCCCCCGTGAGGACCCTCTTGTTACCCCTCACTCTGGATCCCGGAGACTTTCTGGTTCCTTAGTGGCCCAAGATCTAACCCCCTCCCTCCAGAGATTTCCCTGGGTGCCCACAGAAAGAAACAGGAGGCCAGACCGGATTGTTAGTTGTTTTTGTTTTTAATTTGTCTCCAATAAGCAATGTCTTCTGCCCATCCAGCATGGGAAGTGGGTCCCACGTGAAGGGGGCCCACCACCCACTTTGGGAGCTGAAGGCAGAGACTCGGGAGCCCTCCCGGCTCAGACTCCCCCTACGCTGGGTATGGGTTATATTCAGAGGCCCACACCCACACTGGGGTAGGTTAGGTATGGTTTACTTAGCCACAGGCCCCTGGGGGCAGGAGACAGAGTGGGGGCCCGAAGCTCCCTGTCCTGGAAGAGTTAAAAGTTCTGGGGTAGCCCTGGCCCCGTGGGGGCAGTTAGAGATGAGGGAGGTTACTCCTTAGCCCAGGAGTGGTTAGAGACAGCGGGGCTGGTAGAGATGCCTGTTTAAGCCTTGGCCTCTAGGAGGTGTTAGAGATTTGCTGGGGTTGGGGGCCAGGGTTGCTGGGACCCCAGTTTTGGGGAGGGAGTTGTAAGAGATTGGGGGATGTTCTGAGCTCCCCAGACAAGAACTGCTGGTTAAGAAGGGGCCAGGCCTGGTTGGGGCTCAGCTGTCCCTGAGGAGCTCGGCATCCCGCCTGGGAGATGCAGCTGTCACTGGGGTTTCTCCCTCTCTGTTGTCCTGGCCTCGTCCTTGGCAGGTGGCGGGGACTTCTTGGGGGAAGCTGAAGTGCTGGGGTTGGGGACCCCCGCCCCCGACTGGGCATCTATGCTGGCGTGCTCCCTCCGGACAAGGTCCTCCAGCTCCTTCTGCAGGAGCAAAGGTCACAGAAGTCAAAGGTCACTGTGCATCATGGGGTCAGAGGACCCATGGGGTGGGGAGAGGGTCCAGGGATGGGGCTCAGGACAGGCTGGGGTTGCTCAGCTCACCTTCCATCCAAGGAGCTCAGCAAGGGCCAGGCAGCCCTGGTCGCATTCACCCAGCCAGGCCACGTCCCTGCGGTGCAGCAGGAGATCAGAGTTCCCAGGCGGGCTCGCCCCTGCCTGCTCCTCTCATCTGCCTTCGTGCCCCCGCCCCCGCCACCTCACCCTGTCCCTTCCAGGCTGCCCCAACCCCCGGTGGGGCCTCACCTGTAGGCCTTCTTGGAGTCAAAGTCCATGCCTCCTCCGAGGCCCATAATCATCCCCAGGAAAGGGTCCGACTGTCAGGGAGGGGGTGGGGCAGGGGCAGGAGCAGGGAAGGGAGAGCTAAGAGCACAGACCCTGGAGCCAGGTGGCCTGGGTTTGTATCCTAGCTCTGTGACTTTGTTTTTTTGTTTGTTTTTTTGGTTTTTTTTGAGACAAAGTTTCACTCTTGTTGCCCAGGCTGGAGTACAATGATGTGATCTCGGCTCACTGCAACCTCCACCTCCTGGGTTCAAGTGATTCTCCCGCCTCAACCTCCCGAGTAGCTTGGATTACAGGTGCCCAGCACCATGCCTGGCTAATTTTGTATTATTAGTAGAGACGGGGTTTCACCATGTTGGTCAGGCTGGTCTCGAACTCCTGACCTCAGGTGATCCACCCGCCTTCGCCTCCCAAATTGCTGGAATTACAGGCATGAGCCATTGCGCCCAGCCAGCTCTGTGACTTTGGTCAAGTGACTTGTCCTCTCTGTGTCTTAGTTTCCTGTAGAATAGGGGTGATCACAAAACCGCGATGGGGTTGTGGCGTCAGTGAGTTCACGCAGGCTAAGGCTTGGGACAGTGTCTGCCCACAGTGTGCGCTGCTTGCCCGGTGACCCTGCCTACTTCCCCTGAGGGGAATACCCAGGAGGGAGCACCTGCCCTAGAGTGAGGCTGCTCAGGAAAAACAGACCTGAGAGACCCGGAGCGTGGACCCACCCCCCCGCCCCCCCGCACTGTCTCTCCTGACCCCTGCACCCCCTCCCACCTCCTCAGTCCCTGGAAGCCCGGCCTTCCTATCTGGCTTCAGCTGGTTTGAGTTGGAATTCTATCACTTGCTCAAAAGGGCAGTGAATGTCCCAGAGGCCTGGAACCCGACCCCTCTGGATTCTAGAGCCCCAGGTTCTGAGCTGAGGAATGCAAAGTGCTGGGGTTCCACAGTGGGGGTTCCCTCTGAGGAAAAGGGTGAGAGGGAAGGGGGAGCCTGTGACGAGGGGGGCTTGAAGAAGGGCTCTTACCTGGCCAGCTTTCTCCTTGTTGATGAGCAGGCGAGGGGTGGAGAGGGGTGCCCTGTGGGGAGGGGGAGCTAAGGGGTCAGGGTCTGTCCTGGCCCTGGGTGCCCAGCCGTCCTCCCAGCCACAGCCCCCAACCTACTTGCTGATGAGGGAGGCAAAGGGCTGCACCTGCAAGGAGGTACCCATGACCAGCAGGAGGTCCACCTTCAGGAAGTCCTGCGGGGAGGGGCGTGAGCTTGGGAGCCTCCGCCCAGGCTGCGCCACCGCTCCCTCCCCCGCCCCCAGCAGCAAACCTCCCTGCCGCCCCCCATAGCTGGGGAGGTGACCTTTCCTGAGGCAGGGCCCAGGCTACCCCCATGGGGCCCAGCACAGGTGGAGGCGGCGGTTGGGGATGCGGGGAGGCTGGGGGGCCACTTACTGACTGCATACAGGAGAAGAAACGCGCTGGGAGGCTCTCACCAAAAAAGACGATATCTGAGGTGGAGACAGATGGACGGACAGAGACAGTGACATGGGGAGGCAGAGAGGACAGGTGGGAGCAATGGCAGACCCGGAGGCCACGGTGGGAGTTGGAAGCAGTGGGGACCGGCCAGGGGCACAGACCCCATTCTCCCCAGGATGGATCTGGGGCACTGTTCAGAGAGACAGAGGTGGCCAGATGTGTGGGGGTGTGGCCTTTGGGAAGGGGTCAGGGGGAGGAGGGGACCCCCACCCAAATCCACCTGGGCAGGTCCCTGGCCCGAGGCTCACCAGGCTTCACCAGGCTCTGACAGTCTTCACACTTGGGCGTCACCTCAGAGAAGATCTTCTCTGGGTGTGGCGAAGGGGAAGAAAGAGAAGGCAGTAAGAGGATCTGGGCCGGAGTCTGGAGGTGCAGCACCCCCACCCCTCTTCCACTGTTAACATGAACACACCTCCATCACTTGGAGTGTGATGGGTGTCTCCTGAGGTGTCCACTCTGCTCAGAAAAGACCTCTCTTCTTGTTGTTGCATTTTGTTTTTTGTTTTTTTCTTTCTTTTTTTTTTTTGAGATAAGGTCTCACTCTGTTGCCCGGGCTGGAATGCAGTGGCACGATCATGGCTTACTGTAGCCTCAACCTCCCAGCTTCAAGTGATCCTCCTGCCTCAGCCTCCTGAGTAGCTGGGATTACAGGTGCATGCCAGCACGCCCGGCTAAATTTTGTATTTTTTGTAGAGACAGGGTTTCGCCATGTTGCCCAGGCTGGTCTCAAACTCCTGGGCCCAAGCAAATCTGCCCACTTTGGCCTCTCAAAGAGCTGCAATTACACGTGTGAGCCACTGCGCCCGGCCTTATTGGTTTGTTTGTTTTTTTGAGACAGGGTCTCACTCTGTTGCCCAGGCTGGAGTGTGGTGGTGCAATCATGGTTGAGTGCAGTGGTGTGATCATAGCTTACTGCACCACCGACTTCCCAGGCTCAAGTGATCCTCCTGCCTTAGCCTCCCGAGTAGCTGGGCTCACAGGCATCCACCATCGCACCTGGCTACATTTTATTTTTTTTAGAGATGGGATCTCCCTATGTTGCCCAGGCTGTTCTCAAACTCCTGGGCTCAAGTGATCCACCCACCTCGACGTCCAAAAGTGTTGGGATTACAGGCATGAGCCACTGTGCCTGGCCTTATTTCTTATTGATTTAGGAAGCTTGAAAGCATTTCTGGCCGGGTGTGGTGGCTCACGCCTGTAATCCCAGCACTTTGGGAGGCTGAGGCGAGTGGATCGTTTGAGGTCAGGAGTTTGAGACCAGCCTGGCCAACGTGGTGAAACCCCGTCTCTACTAAAAATATAAAAATTAGCCAGGGGTTGTAGCACGTGCCTGTAATCCCAGCTACTTGGGAGGCCGAGGCAGGGAGAATTGCTTGAACCCGGGAGGCGGAGCTTGCAGTGAGCCGAGATTGCACCACTGCACTCCAGCCTGGGTGACAGAGCAAGACTCCATCTCAAAAAAAAAAAAAAAAAAAAAAAGAAAGCATTTCTGTCACTTGCAACCCACTGAATTCTAAGTCATTTGCTCAACTGTCCATTCATTCATTCAGCACACATTTAGAAAGCATTGTTTCAATGTCAGTAGTCGGTAATTTTCTTTAAAATATTTCTGCATGGACAGCATGACACCGTGGGTGCTGCCTGTGACGCTGCTGTCAATGACACATAATGGGGGTAATGTGAATTGTAGACTGCCCCCAGCTGCTTGCAGTTGGGCTATTCAGGAATCCTCAGCCCAGGGGCACTCAGCTGGCATTTTATCAGAACGGCCACACTCCAGAGGCCCTTCTGCAAATGCTGCAGCTGTCCTTATCTCACAGGGACACCAGAGGCTTTGTTAAATCAGCATAAAGAATGTCAGAAATGGCTTTCCATGAGTGGAATAAGTGACTTCTTGTTTTTTTTTTTTTTTTTTTTTTTTTTGAGACAGAGTTTTGCTCTTGTTGCCCAAGCTGGAGTGCAATGGTGCGAACTCAGCTCACTGCAGCCTCCGCCTCCCAGGTTCAAGCGATTCTCCTGCCTCAGCCTCCCGAGTAGCTGGGATTACAGGCGCATGCCACCACACCAGGCTAATTTTTTATTTTTTTTTGTATTTCTAGTAGAAACGGGGTTTCACCATGTTAGCCAGGCTGGTCTTGAACTCCTGACCTCAGGTGATCTGCCTGCCTTGGCCTCCCAAAGTGCTGGGATTACAGGTGTGAGCCACCGCTCCCGGCCTACTATCATCTATTAAAAACAGCCAAAGACAGGAAATCAGGCAGTTGGGCTGCAGTGAGCCATGATCACCCCACTGAACTCCCCGCGTGGGCGACAGAGTGAGACTCTGTCTCAAAAACAAACAAACAAAACAAAAAAAACCCCAAAGACTTGAGCAGGACAGAATGGGTGCCCACTGCATGGAGACACTGCTCCTGGTGCTGACAGGAGGCCTGCCCTCAGGATGCCCTCCAGCCTCACCTTTCATCCAGCTTAGCGGGTATTCGTGCCGGCAGCTGGCGCTGACGCAGTGTGATGTGTAGAAGGTGCCATGGGCCTCCACCAAGTCCTCCTGTTCCAGCCCGGCTATTCGCTCCAGGGTATCTATGTTCTAGAGGGAGAGATGGAGAGAAGAGGGGTGAGGAGTGAGCCACCCCTTGTAGGCCAGAAGGCACAGTAGGGAGTTGAGGGCCACGAGGAGCAGTGAGGTGGTGGGGACAGGTGGAGAAGGGAGGGAGGAGAAGCAAGTGGCAGGGTTTATCTGAAGACTCTTCTGTTCATCCCAATGGTGCCACTTAAAGGGTGACAGTCAAGGCTGCTTAAGGGCAGGGGCCAGGCTGGGCATGGCGGCTCACGCCTATAATCCCAGCACTTTGGGAGGCTGAGGTGGGAGGATCACTTGAAGCCAGGAGTTAAAGACCTGCCTGAGCAACATATCAAGACCTTTGTCTCTACAAAAAATTAAAAAAAAAAAAAAAAGGGGGGGCCCAAACCTAAGTATCTATGAGGCCAGGCCCACAGCCACTCCACAGCCTGTGTGGCTTTTATTCTGCAAATTCAGGCCATCTGCTTCCATTTTTCAGAAAAAAAAAAAGTTGTTTTATTAGAGCCAGATGCTTTATTTCCACCTGTCATTAATTACTGAAATTAACATACATTTACAATGTCTCTGTTATTAATGGAGCCCCCTCAGATGTGGCATCCTTGTGCAATGTGCACCCTGCACAGCTGCATGTGGCAGCTCCAGGCAAGCATTAACATAAATGAATCAGGAGGGCTTACTAGGTGTGGTTTTTTTTTTTTTTTTTTTTGAGATGGAGTCTTGCTCTGTCACCCAGGCTGGAGTGCAGTGGCACAATCTCGGCTCACTGCAACCTCCGACTCCCAGGTTCAAGAGATTTTCCTGCCTCAGTCTCCCAAGTAGCTGGGATTACAGGCACGCACCACAATGACCGGCTAATTTTTGTATTTTTAGTAGAGATGGGGTTTCACCATGTTGGCTAGGCTGGTCTCGAACTCCGGACCTCGTGATTTGCTTGCCTTGGCCTCCCAAAGTGCTGGGATTATAGACATGAGCCAATGCGCCTAGCCATGTTTTTTTATGTATTTGAGACAAGGTCTCACTCTGTCGCCCAGGCTATAGTGCAGTGGTACAATCATAGCTCACTGCAGCCTCCAACTCCTGGGCTCAAGCAATCCTCCCACCTCAGCCTCCACATCTGGCTGATTTTTAAAATTTTCTGTAGAGATGGGGTCTCACTATGTTGCCCAGGCTGGTCAGCGAGCCTTCTGCCTCAGCCTCCCAATGTGCTGGGATTACAGTGTGAGTCATCATGCCTGGCCCTTCCTTGGCTTTAATCACTATCTTCCCCTTTAGTAGCCAGGGTCCTTTCTTACTATGGCCTGTTTCATAGATGGCATATTCACCTGTATTCTTTTCTTTTTTTGGAGGCAGGGTCTTGCTCTGTCACTCAGGCTGGAGTGTAGTGGTCTGATCACAGCTCACTGTAGCCTTCACCTCCTGGGCTCAAGCCATCCTCCCACCTCAGCCCACTGAGTAGCTGGGACTACAGGCAAATGCCACCATGCCCGGCTAATTTTTTATCTTTTTAATTATTTTTGTAGAGATGGGGGGTGGGGTGGTCTCCCTATTTGCCCGGGCTGGTCTTGAACTCCTGGGCTCAAGTGATCTTCCCACTTCAGCCTCCCAAAGCGTTGGGATTACAGGCGTGAGACACCATGCCCAGCCACTGTTTTCTTTTCTTTCTTTCTTTTTTTTCAGATGGAGTTTCACTCTTGTTGCCCAGGCTGGAGTACAATGGTGCTATCTCGGCTCACTGCAACCATTGCCTCCTGAGTTCAAGCAATTCTCCCTGCCTCCGCCTCTCAAGTAGCTGAGATTACAGGCATCCGCCACCACGCCTGGCTATTTTTTTTTGAGACGGAGTCTTGCTCTGTTGCCAGGCTGGAGTGCAGTGGCGCGATCTTGGCTCACTGCAAGCTCCGCCTCCCAGGTAGCTGGGAACACAGGCACGCGCCACCATGCCTAGCTAATTTTTGTATTTTTAGTAGAGACGGGGTTTCACCATGTTGGTCAGGATGGTCTCGATCTCCTGACCTCGTGATCCGCCCACCTCAGCCTCCCAAAGTGCTGGGATTACAGGTGTGAGCCACTGCGCCCGGCCACTGTTTTCTTTTAAGACAGTGAGACTTTCCATATTAAACAGGTGGGAATGTTCTTTTCTGCACAGACATTTGTGCGCGCTCATTTTTCTTAAAACACCCACCCGCGTTGGAGCAGCTGTTGTTTGCCTGTGAGGAATGCCGCTAAAGCAGGTGCTGACAGAGGACACTGGCAGAGGTTACGCAGAGATGGCTCGCATGTGTGGCCCAGGGCCAAACTGACAGCGTTTCCCAGGGACTCCAGAAACAACGGGAAGGGTTTGTTTCCCTTCAAGGGCAGAATGAATGCTCTAACTGCCTTCTGGGCTCCCTACCAGCAACCACCTTATCTCCAAAGCCTACAGACAAGAGTCACTGTCACTGTTCCCACACGCCCTGTAACTTTCCTCCCTTGCCCGCTATTCTAAATCTTGGTTTTGCCTTTGGTACTTGACTCAGTCTACCCACTGACTCCCTCACATGTGAGTGAGCAATTTGCAAATAACTGAACAGTAAGCAAATAACAGCGTGGAAAAGAACCACCGAAATACCTCTACGTTCTGTTATTCTTTGACAACATGGTTTTTTTTTTTTTTTCTTTTGACAGGATTTTGCTCTACTGGTCCAGGCTGGAGTACAGTAGCTTGATCATAGCTCACTGTAGCCTTGAAATCCTGGGCTCAAGCAATCCTCCTCTCTCAAGCTCCCAAGTAGCTGGGACTACAGGTGTGCACTACCATGCCTGGCTAATTTTTTTTTTTTTTTTTTTTTGAGACGGAGTCTCGCTCTGTTGCCCAGGCTGGAGTGCAATGGCGTGATCTTGGCTCACTGCAACCTCTGCCTCCCAGGTTTAAGTGATTCTCCTGCCTCAGCGTCCTGAGTAGCTGGGATTACAGGCACGCACCACCACACCCAGCTAATTTTTGTATTTTTAGTAGAGACAGGGTTTCACCATGTTGGCCAGGCTGGTCTTGAACTCCTGATGTTGACTTTGGCCTCCCAAAGTGCTGGGATTACAGATGTGAGCCACCGCGCCTGGCCTTTATATAATAGTTTGTATGTGATGTGTCATTTTTTTTCTCTTTTTGAGACGGAATCTCTCTCTGTCACCCAGGCTGGAGTGCAGTGGGGCAATCTCGGCTCAGGGCAACCTCCACCTCCCAGGTTCAAGCAACTCTCATGCCTCAGCCTCCTGAGTAACTAGGACTACAGGCATATACCACCACGCCTGGCTAATTTTTGTATTTTTCGTAGAGATGGGGTTTACAACAGCACCCCCCTTCCCGAACACATACACCGTTTCTGACTCCCCTTCCAGCTTAACTGTGTTCCAGGGACCCATGACCATCTTATATGCTCAGTATATGATGTCTCCATCTTGTCCATCACCTCCCTCCCTGCAGTAGGGAATCAACTCAGTGAACATTTACTTTGACAGAAGCTGACAAACAAGGGCCAGCGGGTTCTTGGAGTGAGTGTCATGACATCAACCACAAAAAGCACTTGGCTTCAAGCAAGCTGTTATCATATCTGAGCCACGTCCTGGAATAATGGTGACTCTCTGGGCAGAAGGTTTATTCTGAGCCCGGAGTCTCCCTATGTTGCCCAGGCTGGTCTTGAACTCATGGGCTCAAGCGATCTCCCACTTTGGCCTCCCAAAGTGTGGGGATCACAGGACTCCTCCTCTTGGAAGGAGGAGGCCTCCGCTGCCCTCTGCCTCCTACCAGCCCCAGGTGGGAACACCTCGCCCACCTGAGAAATCTGAACTTAAAGCCAGTTGTTCCTCCCCCTGGCGGTAGCTTTTGGGGCTGCAGGTGCCAAACTGCCAGGTACAGGGAGAAAACACTAGAACACTTATTTATTTTCAATGTTACCACTCTTTTTTGTTTGTTTGTTTGTTTGTTTAAATTGAGATGGAGTCTTGCTCTGTCACCCAGGCTGGAGTGCAGTGGCACAATCTTGACTCACTACAACCTCTGCCTCCCAGGTTCAAGTGATTCTCCTGCCTCAGCCTCCCGAGTAGCTGGGGTTACAGGCACCACCACACCTGGCTAATTTTTGTATTTTTAGTAGAGACCAGATTTCATGATGTTGGACAGGCTGGTCTTGAACTCCTGACCTCGTGATCTGCCCACCTCGGTGTCCCAAAGTGCTGGGATTACAGGCGTGAGCCACCGCGCCTGGCCACCTGTTTTATAATTCGGGGTTCTGAGGTGTGATCTAGAGCTTGAATTAATACTGTTGTAGTGCCTCATGTCATTTCTATACATATTCATAAAACAGGTAGAGGCAGCAACATTTTGTTGTTGTTTTGATTTGTTTTTTGTTTCTTTGAAACCAGGTCTCCCAGGCTACAGTACAGTGGCACCATCATAGATCACTGCAGTCTTGACTTCCTGAACTCAAGCAATCCCCCTACCTCAGCCTCCTGAGTAGCTGGGGCTACAGGCACACGCCACCCTGCCCAGCTAATTTTTGTATTTCTTGTAGAGACAGGGTCTCCCTATGTTGCCCAGGCTGGTCCCGAACGCCTGGGCTCGAGCTATCTCTCACTTTGGCTTCCCAAAGTGCTGGGATTACAGGTGTGAGCCACTGTGCCCAGCCCATCAAGATTTTTTTACTGTTAGGGGTATGAGACTCTCCAAACCAGAAGCCAACAATGTGAGCCATCCTTGCTTGAATGCCCCAGGGAGAGGCCCTTGGCTAAGCACCTGACGTGTACGAGACATGTTTATAATTGGGCAAAGCACAAAAAACTATAAAAAGGTGCCCCTTCCTTAAGGCACAACATCTACTTGTTGGACATGTGTCATAGTGTATGGATTTTGTTAGATGAAGTCACTTTGGAAACTCGCTCATAACCAATGTGAAATCTGGGGTGCCTATAGTGCACACAGAGTCCCTTCAGCCATAGGCTCCTTCCACATCACACATGGGATGGCCCTGAGAGGAGGTCACTGCCACCGCACTGCAGACCTGTGAGGGCAGACCTGAGAGGGCAAACCTTTTCTGGCCCCTGTTTGCCGGAAGGGGAAACTGAGGCAGAGAAGACGTGACTCACGGCAGGTCATGCAGCAAGGAGGCAGTAGGCCAAGCCCTGGCCCCGCATTGCTGGAGTCCCCGCCTGAGCTCTTGGGCACGCAGCTCTGCTCCTCCGCTGAGGACACCATGCCCGTTCCACCCGCCCATCCTCCTCCCAGGATGCTCGCATCCGCCTACCTGCGTGTAGCAGCGCAGGAGTAGCCCCTTGTCCTTCAGCAGGCGCATGAAGTAGTGACAGATGGTCGGCTGCAGGGGAGAACGACAGCACTGCTGATGACTGTAGGGAACAGCCACAGGCCACTGCCACATGCCAGGAACTGTTCTAGGCACTGCGACTGTTTTACCCCCAGGGAACCATCACAGCAGCCGCGTCGGGGAGAGACCACCGCTATCCCCAGATCACAGATGAGGAAACTGAAGGACAGGGAAGGGGATTGTGTTGCCAAAGTCACACGGTGGGTAAGCTGCAAAGCTGAGATTCGCGCCCAGGCAGCCCGGCTGCAGGTTCCCGGGCTCTCAACGGCATCATTAGTCAGCTAAGCCTCGCAGCAGCCCTCTTCAGACAGTACCATCAGCTTCACTTCACAGGAGGCAAATCGGAGGCTCAAGGTTGTAAGATGAAGACATGAGGAACCAGGACTTGAACCGAGGCAGTCTGGGCCCAGCACCCATGTACTTAATGGCTACATAATATTTGTCTGCAGGGCCTTGGGGGGGCTTCTCATGCGTGCCCTCCCCCAACCCTTCCTGTTTCGCGCCCTGCAAAACAAAGATCTCACCTTGAACTGCCCAGGATAGAGTTCCTTGGCGAGGGCGAAGAAGGGTTCCGGATGTTTCTGTAGGAGAGACAGCCAGAGGGCCAGATGCCCCAGGTAGCATGAGGGTTGGAGCCAGGTGACCCCATCCCCACCCCTCACAGACGCCCCTTCCTGGGGGAGCACAAACCTTGAAATAGCTGATCTCAAAGATGGCCTCTGGGTAGGGAAGATGGTACTTCTCTAGGTTGTCATAGAGGCCGGTGGATGGAGAGCGAAAGTCGGGGATGCCTGCGGCTAGGAAAGGGGGGTCAGGGAGCAGTTGGTCTATACCATACTAACCCTCCTGGGACAGGGCTCAGATAGGGCTCCTCCCCAGCCCTTGGGAGGGACTCCCCAGTTCCTGGGGGTAGCTGCTGGGGGAGAAGGGTTACTTACATGTGGAGATTCCAGCTCCCACCAAACAGATGACTCTGCGACCTGGAGGAGAGGAACTTATGCACCATATGACACCGTTTGCTCAGTCCCTACGATAGCACCACCCATCACAGCCCCTGACACCGTTTACTCCATGCCAGGCTCTGGGGCAAGCATCTCAGATGCATGACGGGCCTTCCAATCATCTAGACGGGGATGGTGTTAACATCCCCATTTTATAAATGAGAAAACTGGGGCTCAGACAGGGGAAGAAGTCACACAATCAACTGCGGAAGAGCCAGCCAGCGGATAAAGAATCCAGTGTTGGGCTGGGTGCAGTGGCTCATGCCTGTAATCCCAGAACTTTGGGAGGCTGAGGCAGGCGGGTCATCTGAGGTCAAGAGTTTGAGCCCAGCCTGGCCAACATGGCAAAACCTCATCTCTACTGAAAATACAAAATTAGCCAGGCGTGGTGGCACGTGCCTGTAATCTCAGCTACTTGGGAGGCTGAGGCAGGAGAATCACTTGAACCCGGGAGGCGGAGGTTGCAGTGAGCCGAGATCATGCCATTGCACTCTAGCCTGGGTGACAGAGCGAGACTCCATCTCAAAAAAAGGAAAAAAAAAAAGAGAATCCACTGTTGGAAATCACACCAACTTGGACTTGAGAAAAGGCCACTTGAGGATAAGAACCCTGGGCTGAGCAGAAATAGCTAGCTACTGGCTGGTGAGTAGCCACCAGGCCATAGTACCCTGGCATCTGCCCATCAGCTGATAGACAGGCACAAGTGTGATATGCTGTGGATCAGATGCCTCTGGGATGCCCTGTCCAAGGGAGGACAGCAAAGGTGAACAGAGCACAAAGCCTGCCACAGCTTCAGCCCTGAGCTTCAGCTCTGAGATGCCATCAGGCCAGGCCTGGTTGAATCCAGTGGTGGCTACATGTGGTCTGGATTCAGGGGACCTAGGGTCAAATCCTGGCTCTGCCACTTGGCAGCTGTTTGACCCTACACTGAGTCGTGACCTTTTTGTGCCTCCTTTTCCTCCTCTGTTCAGATCACTTCCATAATGATCTTACAGGTATAATGTGAAGATCAAATAATAGGACACTTGTAAAGTGCTGAGCCCAGTGCCTGGCAAATAGTGAAGGCTCAATTAAGTGGTTAAAAAGAAATTTTTAGGGCCGGGCCCGGTGGCTCACTCCTGTAATCCCAGCACTTTGGGAGGCCGAGGGGGGCAGATCACCTGAGGTCAGGAGTTCAAGACCAGCCTGGCTAACATGGTGAAACCCCGTCTCTACTAAAAGTACAAAAATTAGCCGGGCGTGGTGGCACGCACCTTTAATCCCAGCTACTCGGGAGGCTGAAGCAGGAGAATCGCTTGAACCCGGGAGGCAGAGGTTGCAGTGAGCCATGATAGCGCCACTGCACTCCAGCCTGGGTAACAGAGTGAGACTCTGTCTCAAAATAATAATAATAATAAATTTTTAGAGCAGTGAGGTGAGGGTTGGAGCCTCACCTTTAAATTTTTGCAGAGAGGGGGTCTCGCTTATTGCCCAGGCTAGTCTTGACCTACTGGCCTCAAGCGATCCTCCTGCTTTCAGCCTCCCAAAATGGTGGGATTATAGGCCTGAACCACCACTCCCGGCCTCAACTAATTGTTATTTTTCATTACTATCTCCTCCTGGGCACCCTCATGAGCCAATTACCCCAGAATCCAGGTGCAGGAGGACACAAGGAACAAATGCTTTGTTGCCACTGCCTGTGTTGTCTTTGGGGCCTGCCCAGGCTAAGACAGCTGCTCGCCTGCCGCAGGAGAGGGAGGCTCAGGGCAGCAGGCCTGGCTT
Organism: Pan troglodytes; assembly: GCF_028858775.2. Classification (NCBI taxonomy): domain Eukaryota; kingdom Metazoa; phylum Chordata; class Mammalia; order Primates; family Hominidae; genus Pan; species Pan troglodytes. The sequence goes on from NC_072418.2 coordinate 42,030,860, forward strand.
CCCGAGGAGGGAGACAGTGGCAGCTGGAGGACAGGGACACAGGAGAAGACGTCCTCAACAAAAGGCTGCTCAGGAACCACAAAGGGTCGATTGTTCTAGTTGAGGACTGCCAAGGGCCTGGTTTCTCAGACTTTGGTGACCTCAACTTGTGGCAAGAAATATAAATTTCAGGCCGGGACGGGTGGTTCACGCCTCTAATCCTAGCACTTTGGGAGGCTGAGGAGGGTGGATTGCCTGAGCTCAGGTGTTCAAGACCAGCCTGGGCAACATGGTGAAACCCTGTCTCTACTAAAATACAAAAAATTAGCCAGTCGTGGTGGTGTGCGTCTGTAATCCCAGCCACTCGGGAGGCTGAGGCAGGAGAATTGCTGGAACCCGGGAGGTGGAGGTTGCAGTGAGCTGAGATTGTGCCACTGCACTCCAGCCTGGGCAACAGAGCAAGACTCCATCTCAAAAAAAAAAAAAAAAGAAAAAGAAATATAAATTTCATGGTGACTCAGTAAGTGGACACCTATCCACCACATCTGAAATAAGCCTCCTGTAGTAATAACCACGGCACACCCTGCCACAGCTCTCGCTATGTTCCAGGCCCTGCTCTAAGCATTTGCATTTTTATTTATTTTTAAAATTTTATTACTTTATTTTTTTTTAGAGTCAGAGTCTCACTGTGTTGCCCAGGCTGCAGTGCAGTGGTGCCATCATAGCTCACTGCAGCCTCCAATTCCTGGGCTCAAACAATCCTCCCTTCTCAGCCTCCTGAGTAGCTGAGACTACAGGCAACGCCCCCATATCTGACTATTTTTTTTTTCTTGTAGAGATGGTGGGGCGGGGGGGGGGGGGTCTCACTATGTTGCCCAGTCTGGTCTTGAACGCCTGGCGTTGAGTGATCCTCCCGCGATGGCCTCCCAAAGTGCTGAGATTACATACATGAGCCACTGCACCTGGTCCTATATTAATTTATTTAGCCCCGCCAATAACCTTATGAGTTAGATACTATAATCATTATCCTCATTTTATGAAACAGGCCTGGTCAATCAGAGTGCAGTAATTCACTCAGCAATGGAGAAGCGACCCAGGTCTGGCCAATCAGAGGCATGGGGGCAGGCATGTGACTCAACCGGGACCAATGGGAGCCAATCTCTGCTGTTTGGTTTGAACTACTGGGAAAAGGTGCTCTCCGGTGGCAGCTCCTAGGCTAGTGGAACATGCATTTGCAGCTGCCAGGAGTTACCTTTACCCCAAAACAAGAAAAGCAGCATCAGAGAGAGTTATGATTTTTAACAAAGTGGAAGCACCTGGACCCAGCCGTGCTTCAAGCTGGATTAGAGCCAACACACTCCTTTTTGGCTTAAGCCAGTTCCAGTTGGGTTTCTTGCTACTTATAAAGAAAAGATTTCAATAAATGGTTCAAGTGGCTGGGGATGGGAGGTCACTTGGGGCCAGGAGCCAGGCAAAGTGGCCCAATCCTGACAGGGGACTCACAGCGTTCGCTCTGCATGTACCGGGCCACCCCTTCCAAGGTCAGCTCGTCCAGCAGACGCTCCTTCTGGCTGCCCAGGCTGAGCGTCTGGGAGAATAAGTTGCGCAGGAAGTCCACTGACCGGAAAGAAGAGAGACAGCGGCACGACGGGCATTCAGCCAGGGGGCATGGATGTCTCCAGCACCCTGGCCCCAGCCCTGGGGTCCCCGGCCTCCCCACATCTAAAGGCACAAGGCCCGGCCCAGCCAGGGGCCTCCAGGAGCCTGCTCTGGCACTGGTACCCAACCCACTGCTACATACTTTGAATGTCACTCCTGATGGAGTTGAGGAGGTATCACCCACACCCCTGCCCTGAAATCCCCCGCCCCACCGAACCCTGCTCCCTGTCCCTCCAGGAAGATACTCACTGTCTGCTTCTCCACCAGCGGCTCCTCCCTCAGAGTCTGAATCTGAGTCCTGGAAGGGGTGGGGTGGAGTGGCCAGGCCCGAGAGGTGGGATTAGGGAGGGAGGAGAGGGGGTGATACCAGGTTTGGGGAAAAGGCTGTGGCAGGAAGGTGGCCTGAGGAAGTGCGAGGTGGTGGAGAGACTGCACTGGGGCTAGCGCCAGGGCTCTGGGACAGGCTGCCGGGGTTGGAGTCCTGGCCATGCCAGTCCCCAGGAGCAAGACCTCATGTGAGTGGCTTTGCTTTGCTTTTCTTTTTTGAGACAGTGTCTCGCTCTGTTGCCCAGGCTGGAGTGCACTGGTGCAGTCACAGCTCGCTGCAGCCTCAACCTCCCAAGCTCAAGAGATCCTCCCACCTCAGCCTCCCAAGTAGCTGGGACCACAGGCATGTGCCACCACGCCAGGCTAATTTTTTGTTTGTTTGTTTGTTTTGTAGAGACGAGGTCTTCCTCTGTTGCCCAGGGTGGTCTTGAACTCCTGGGCTCAAGCAAGTCTCCTGCCTCGGCCTCCCAAAGTGCTGGGATTACAGGCGTGAGCCACTGTGCCTGGTTGTCACTTTGATTTTCTAAGTCTGGGTGTCCCTCACCTTGGAAAGGGAGCTTGGGTGCTGGGCGCAGCACCAGGGGCGGGGGAAGTGCTCAGTAAGCACTGGCTGTTGCTGTTATTATCACAGCCTGGGGTCTTCCCTTTGTTCCCGGGTCCCCTGGAGCATGGGCCTGCTGTCCCCTCCCAGCAGCCCTGGGGGCCTCTGAATAATGTCCCAAGTCACTCTGGGAATGATTCCAATGCAAAGCCTTGGTGCTCACTTCAAGGACCTATGTGCCCCCTGCTCGAGGCCTCAGACACTCTGCCCACCTCTCCAGCGACCTCTGTCTCCTTCCTCGAAGCCTCCCCTCAGCCCAGCTCCAGACTGGCAGGTCTCTGGGACTCTGTCCAGGGCCTCTCTGCTTTCTCTTTCCACTTTCCTGGGGTTACCTGTCTCATCCATGCCAATGGCCTCTGCCTCGTCACTCATGATACCATCTCTCTGCCCCCAGATCCGGGGTTCCCTGGCTTCCTGGACACCTTGCCCTAGGTGCCCCCCAGCCTCTCACTCCTACTATGTCCCAAATGGACCCTGGGATCTCCTCCAAGCCCATCCTCCTCCCAGGCCTCATCTCAATGCGATCGTACTGTCCCCCCCATCAGCCAGATGTTTCCTGCCCCCGCCTCCCTCCTCGCCCTCCTGCCACAGCCCTTCAGCTCCAGAGCATGTACGCTGAGCCTCCTAAGGGTCTGTCCACCAACCCCCTTTCCCTCCCCGGGGCTCCACCTGGTCCAGCCTGTCCTCTCCTCCGGGGGTCCTGCCCCAGCCTCCTCCCCCAGCCTCCCAGCCTCAGTCTCCACCTCCCATCCACCCTGCTGCCCTGCATGTGAGGCTGTCTGGGGCAGCTCGCCCCTCTCCACTTCAAAGGCCCTTCTCTCTGGCTTCTCCAGTCTTCCCAGACATCTATGGAATTGCCAGGATGTCCACAAGGGCAGGGACTTTGTCTGGGTGCCCAGCACTGAGAACAGGGTCTGGCTCCTGGCAGGAGCTCCAGGAGCTCCTCCACCTTGGAATGAATGCCTGCTTCAGGCTGGACCACGGCTGGGCCCTGCAATGGATTTCACCAAAATGCAGTTCTGACCAAGCCACCACCTCAGACAACTCCCTTCCCCGGATACTGACTGCTCTGCGTCCAAGTCTTTTTGAATAAGACCCTCCCTTCCAAACATACGACAATTTAAAAAATTGCTTTTTAAGACTGTGCAACTCCAGCTGGGCGTGGTGGCTCATGCCTGTAATCCCACCACTTTGGGAGGCTGAGGCAGGAAGGTTGCTTGATGCCAGGAGTTCAAGACCAGCCTGGGCAACACGGTGAGACTCTGTCTCTATTTAAAAAGAGAGAGAAAGGCTGAGCACGGTGGCTGACGCCTGTAATCCCAACACTTTGGGAGGCTGAGGTGGGTGGATCACGAGGTCAGGAGATCGAGACCATCCTGGCCAACATGATGAAACCCCGTGTCTAATAAAAATACAAAAAATTAGCCAGGCATGGTGGCACATGTCTGTAGTCCCAGCTATTCAGGAGGCTGAGGCAGGAGAATCGCTTGAACCTGGGAGGTGGAGGTTGCAGTCAGCGAGATCACCCCACTGCACTCCAGCCTGGGTGACAGAGCGAGACTCCGTCTCAAAAAAAAAAAAGAGAGAGAGAAAGAGAGAGTGAGAATGAGAGAGAGAGAGAGACACAGAGAGAAAGAGAGATTGGACAACCTCTGCCAAACCTTGATTATACTCATGTATACTTCAACAACATATAACTTGCGGCACTCGCCTTGTAATTGCCCAAGCCCACCCTTATAAAGATAACCACTGTTAGCTAAGCTTAATGGAAATTACTCCAGTTTTCTCTGCATAAAACTAATTACTTTTTACAGAAATAGGTCATAGTACAATACAACATCTTGAGTTTTCGGCAGAACAATATGCTACAGACCCACCTAATTTAAAAAATAATTTTTTAAAAAAGAGACGGCATCTTGCTATGTTGCCCAGGCTGGTCTCAAAACTCCTGGGCTCAAGTGATCCTCCTGCCTCCCAAAGTGCTGGGATTACAGGTGTGAGCCACCGTGCCCGGCCTCACCTCGTTTTTCAGAGCAGCTACATAGTATTGGATTGTATGGATGAACCATAGTTCATTTAACCCATCCACTGACAGCCATTTGGACTGTTTCCAGTTTTGCCCTGTGACGGACAATGCTGCATTTTACATCCTCGCATCTCTCTCTTTGGGACTGAGGATCCTTTTTAACATTCAACCTTTTTCTCTGACAGTGGTCGTGCTTTGGGAGCCAGGCGAGTGAGTTGCCACGGCCTAACAGGAGGCTCTTATATCCTTAGCAAAGCTCCACTGTGCATTTGTGAGGTATTCTGATGCCCGCTTCTGCACCACCCCACGTCTGAAAGGCAATCTCAGGGGTGTGGGTGGGCTGGCACTCTTTCAGGCTGTACACAGTGAGGCTGTGTGGAAGGCCTGTGCCCAGCATGTGTCTGCAGCTTGGCCTAAGGGAGAGCCGGAGGTGCTGACGGGGGCCTTCAAGCTCCTAAGAGACTGCCTGTCCACCTCTCCTGGCAGCCTCTGACAGGTGGTGTGCCCAGTGCTGGGGGACTCAAACCCTTCCCTGCTGCTGTAGCCGAGGGACAGGGGATAAGTGACTTAACAACTCTGCCTCAAATTCTGCATCTGTAAAATGGCCGTGATAGGCGTTCCTCTTCACAGGGATGCCAGGAAGATGAAATTGAGATGAGGCACGTTTGGCACTAAACAGTGGGCCCAGCTTTAGTAAGCCGTCAGTAAATGCTAACCACGACTATAACAAGCTGACCACCACCAGCCACCCAATTACGGAACACATCACACTCCTTCATGCCCCCCAGGTCTTTGCACAAGCGATACCTGTTGTGTGGATCACCATTTCTCACCTTGTCTAAGAAAATTCTAAGTCACTCTTCACTTATGCTGTGTCTGTATCTTGGTCTGACAGCTAGACCAGCCTGTGGATTCCTCCAGGGAATGGCCTGGCTAGAATCTTCTTTGACCCAGAAAATTTTCTCTGTGCTCCCACAGTACCCTGAGTTTCTTTACTTTTCTTCCTTTTTTTTTTTTTTGAGACCGTGTTTTGCTCTGTCACCCCGGTTGGGGTGCAGTGGCACAGCCATGGCACACTACGGCCTTCACCTCCTGGGCTTAAGCAATCCTCCCCCAACTCAGCCTCCTGAGTAGCTGGCAATGCAGACATGCACCACTACACATGGCTAATTTTTAAATATTTTGTAGAGGTGGGGGCCTCCCTATGTTGCCAAGACTGGTCTGGAACTCCTGGGCTCAAGCGATCCTCCTACCTCAGCCTCCCAAAGTACTGGGATTACAAGCATGAGCCACTGTGTCTGGCCCTGAGTTACTTTCTTTCTTTCTTACTTTTTAGAGAAAGGGTCTTGCTCTTTCACCCCGGCTGGAGTGCAGTGATGCAATCATAGCTCACTGCAGCCTCAAACTCCTGGGCTCAAGCGATCCTCGCGCCTCAGTCTCCTGAGTTATTGGAATTACAGGCATAAGCCACTGCATCTGGCCCCCTGAGTTACTTTCATCATCACGCTGTGAGATCATTTTTTCCCATCACTTGTCCACGAGATCTGTGCGTTCCAAGACCAAATGGGACACCTGTCTCTTCCAGTCCCAGGACAAATGTGGTTCAGAAGGGATGGCAGGCAGTGGCAAGGAAGAAGGAAAGTTTGGGAGGACAGGCCTGGACTTGAGGCTGGAAACTCTTCTCTGACAATCCCCAGAATCTGCCTTTCCCCAGAAAGCCGCACTGGGTGGTGTGAGGGATTGGGGCAATGAGCCGAGGGCCCTGGGGTGACTGTTTCCCCTTTGCCACCTCCCCCCAGTGTGGGATGTGGAACAAGTCCGTCTCTCTCCTCCCCTCCACCCTTTCCCCCATCTCACCTGAGCCTCCTGCACCTTCCCTGCCTGGGTCTCCAGAGGGTGAGAGGCTGGGGGAGGGGAGCAGAGGTGGTTACAGTGGGGAGAACGATTAAGGGGGGAATAAAGGGGTTCAAATGGTCAGTGAGGGGGCAAGAACACCCACCAACCTAATTACACTGGGATGGGATGGTGGTAAAAATGGAGCAGAGGGAGGGAGGGGACGGAGAAAAGATCTTATCTACATGCAAAGTGATGCCGGGAGAGGTGATTAGTGAGGGGCAGAGAGGCTGGAGAGGAAGATTTAGGGGGACAGGGAGAAAGTAGGGGCTTTTGCCCAGGCTGGTCTTGAACTCCTGGGCTCAAGCGATCCAACCACCTTGGCCTCCCAAAGTACTGGGATTACAAGCATGAGCCATTGTTTCTGGCCCTGACTTACTTTCTTTCTTTTTTACTTTTTAGAGAAAGGGTCTCGCTCATGTCACCCAGGTTGGAGTGCAATAGTGCGATCATAGCTCACTGCAGCCTCAAATTCCTGGGCTCAAGCGATCCTCCTCCTCCTACCTAGGGGATTCAGGGCATGAAGGAACACTCAGGAGGAGTTAGGAAGGACACGACAGTGTGTGAGTGTGTGTGCGGGGAGGGTTAGATTTACAAGGCAGAGGGAAGTTTAGAAAGGAAGAGAGAAGGGAAGAGACGCTTTGGCTGGGAGGCAGGTTTAGGAGGGAGGTGCAGTGGTGCAGTGGAGGCGGTAGGTTTAGGAGAGGCGCGGAACAAGGGGAAGCCATAGGAGGGGTCAGCAGGGGTCCCTCAGCATCCTCTGGTTGCCTCTAACAATCAGGTACCCATAGCAAGCGGGACCGGGGCAACTTATGTTCTTTGCAGCGAGGGTCCTTAGCAACCAAGGTGCGAGAAACACGCGATCATTGGCAACTTGGCAAGTGGATGTGGTAAACGAACCCTGAACACACAGCGACCCAGAAACCCACCAGCCTAGCGATACAGATCGCTTAGCAACAGCCCTCAGAATCCCACTCCCCGAAGCGCTCCCTACTTCCCGCCCCACCGTGGCCACCCTTGGGCCCCGGGGCCTGCAGCATTCAGCCAGGCCCCGGCGCGGCCCGACCCTCCTACCCGGATCCCCGACTCACGGTCTGGTTCTGCCATGGGCGCGGTGCTGAAGCCCTTGAGGCTGTCACCGACCGCTCTGTCCCGTCACCAACCACTGTGTCCCGTCACCGACTGCTCTGTCCTGTCACCGACTGCTCTGTCCCGTGACGGCACCAGAAATGGGAGTGGCCGTGATAGGGCACAGAACTACAACTCTCAGCAGACATTGCGGCCGCAGACGCGCTTTCGTACAACACCCAGAGCGCCCCAGTTAGGTAAGAAAGCGCGCGAGGACCGGACTACGAGTCCCAGAAGGCGTGGCGTCAGCAGCCATGTTGGTAAAGGGCGCCCGGAAAATGTGGGAACGGCTAGAGAGTTGTAGTCCTCCCGAATACTCTGATTGGTCAGGATGCAGTACGAGGGCGGGGTGTGAGCGGTTCAGCATATTATCATTGGGTGAATCAGGGGGCGTGGTGGGGAATTTCCCGCAGGGCGGAAGCTCCAGAACTCCCGGCAAAGCCCAGTTACAGGCGGGCGACTGCGGGGGGCCCCTGAGGCGGCGGGGGCCATGGCTGGGGTCGCGTGCTTGGGAAAAGCTGCGGACGCAGATGAATGGTGCGACAGCGGCCTGGGCTCCCTGGGTCCGGACGCAGCGGCCCCCGGAGGACCTGGGTTGGGCGCGGAGTTGGGCCCGGGGCTGTCGTGGGCTCCCCTCGTCTTCGGCTACGTCACTGAGGATGGGGACACGTGAGTGAACCTTAGGCTGCCAAACGGAGCCCTAGGACCCGGCGTCAGATTCCTCATTAATCTCTGATCCCTGAGGCTTCCTAACCTCATACTCCTAAATCTGACTTCCGATGCTGAACTTCCTGACCTCTGACCCCCGAGTCCTAACTTTTAACAAAACCAATCTTCTATCTAGCTATGATCCTAACCCAATCATTTCTTACCTTCTTTTCTTGAACTATGATTCTCAGCTCCTGGAATCCACATTGTATCCACTGATACCCAAACCTGACTCCAGTCCTGAGACTTTTGTTAGAACTGTGGCTTCTCCTGACTTCTAACCTCCAAATATGATCTTTGATTCTTAGTTCCCGATTTGAGCCCTAGAGTTTGATTTCCGAAATTAATACTTGGTCCCTGACTCTAAGATCCTGTCTTCTGAGCAGTGTTCTTCAAATCTTAAATTCAAAGAGAGAGAATGTAAGCTCTTCTATGTTGAATTCCTAATTAAAGTAAAAAAATAGGAAAATTAAAAAAAAGAATGTAAGCTCCATGAGACCAAGGATTCATCTGTTAAACAAATATTCTTTACACATTACCACGTTCCAGGCTCCGTTTAGGTGCTAGTGATAAAGGCAGTGAAGAAAACAAACAAAAACTTAAGCCCTTGTGGAGCATACATTTTAGTGGAGCTAAATAAACAGATTGATAAGACCGCAAGGAAGGAAAGAAATGGAAAGACAGGAAGAAACAAAGAAAGACACGCAGAAAGAAAGAAACATAGAAAGTAAGAAAAGGAAATAAAGTCAGAGGTAGTAAGTACTTTGGAGAAAAATAAAGCAGGAAAATGAGGCAATAGATAAACAAGATAAGAGCATTTTAAGGAGAAGGAACTGCAGTTGCAAAGGCCCAGATGAGGGATTGTACTGGGTTTTTTGTCTGTTGTGTTTACTGCTGTATGCCCAGTGATGCAAGCAGGGCCTGACCCAGGAGGCACTGAATAAATATTGATCTCAACCAGCTTTATAGTCTCGTTAATTTTCATTAAATTTCATTAATTAATTTTGGTTTCATTAATTTTTTTTTTACTTCCTATTCAATTGGTCTCTGTTCTGACTTTTTTTTTTTGAAACGAAGTCTCACTCTGTCGCCCAGGCTGGAGTGCAGTGGTACCGTGTCGGCTCACTGCAACCTCTGTCTCCTGGGTTCAAGCAATTCTCCTGTCTCAGCCTCCCGAGTAGCTGGGATTACAGGGGGGTGCCACCATGCCCGGATAATTTTTGTAATTTTTTGGTAGAGACAGGGTTTCACCATGTTGGCCAGGCTGGTCTCAAACTCCTGACCTCAAATAATCTGCCCACCTTGGCCTCCCAAAGTGCCGAGATTATAGGCGTGAGCCACCACACCCGGCCTAATTCAGTATTTTTTTTTCTTTTTTTTTTGAGACTGGAGTCTTGCTCTGTCGCCGAAGCTGGAGTACAGTGGAATGATCTCAGCTTGCTGCAACCTCTGCCTCCCGGGTTCAAGCAATTCTCATGTTTCAGCCTTCCACGTAGCTGGGATTACAGGCATGCACGACCACATCCGGCTAATTTTTGTATTTTTAGCAGAGATGGGATTTCACCATGTTGGCCAGGCTGGTCTCAAACTCCTGACTTCAAGTGATCCACCCACCTCAGCCTCCCAAAGTTCTAGGATTACAGGTGTGAGCCACCATGCCCGGCCTAAAAATATTTGTATTTCTATCTGTCTGTGTGTCTGTGTGTGTGTCTGTCTGTGTGCCTGTGTGTGTGTCTGTCTGTCTGTCTGTCTATCTATCTATCTATCTATCTATCTATCTATCTATCTATCTATCTATCTAATCTATCTATCTATCTCTGTCTATCTCTACCTGCCTGCCTGCCTGCCTGCCTGCCTACCTATCGACAGGGTCTTACTCTGTCACCCAGGCTGGATACAGTGTCTCAATCACAGCTCACTGCGGTCTTGAGCTCCTACCAAGCCATCCCCCTACCCCATCCTCCCAAGTAGCAAGGACTACAGGTTTGCCCCACCATGTCTGGGTAATTTATTTATATCTAAAGGGTATTTCTTGTAGACAGTGTATAATTGGGTTTTGCTTTCTTTATAATAGAGGCGGGATCTTGCTATGTTGCCCAGGCTCATCTTGAATGCCTGGGCTCAAGCAATCCACCTACCTCAGCCTCCTAAAGTGCTAGGATTATGGGCATGAGCCACCACCCCTGGCCTTTGCTTTTTTATTCAATCTAACAATCTCTACCTTTTTTTTTTTTTGAGGCAGGGTCTTGCTCTGTCACCCAGGCTGGAGTGCAGTGGCATGATCATGGCTTACTGTAGCCACAACCTCCTGGCTCAAGTGATCTTGCACCTCAGCCTCCTGAGTAGCTGGGACCACAGGCACATGCCACCATGCCTGGCAAACTTTTAAATTTTTTTGTCCCCCTATGTTCTCAAACTCTTTTTTTTTTTTGAGACAGAGTCTTGTTCTGTCACCCAGGCTGGAGTATAGTGGCACTATCTCTGCTCGCTGAAACCTCTGACTCCTGGGTTTAAGCAGTTCTACTGCCTCAGCCTCCCAAATTTGGGATTACAGGCGCGTGCCCCCACACCTGGCTAATTTTTGTATTTTTAGTAGCAACAGCAGTTTCACCATGTTGGCCAGGCTGGTCTCAAACTCCTGACCTCAGGTGATCCACCCGCTGTGGCCTCTCAGAGTGCTGGGATTACAGGTGTGAGCCACTGTGTGCAGCCGTGGTCTCAAACTCTTGAGCTCAAGCAATCTTCCCACCTTGGCCTCCCAAAGTGCTGGGTTACAGGGATGAACCACTGTGCCCAGACAGTCTCTGCCTTTTAATTAGTGTTTAGACCATTTACATTTAATTTGATATTGATGTGATTGTGTAAATTTATCCCATGTCTATTATATATATTCTACTTACCTATGTTTTCTTTTTCCTCCCTCCTTTTTGCCTTTTATTGGGTATAGTTTTTGTTACTTTTTTTCAATCCTGCTCCTTCTGTATACTGTTTTTCATTTTATTTCTTTTTTTTTTTTTTTTGAGATGGAGTCTCGCTGTGTCACCCAGGCTGGAGTGCGGTGGTGCAATCTCGGCTCACTGCAAGCTCCGCCTCCCAGGTTCATGCCATTCTCCTGCCTCAGCCTCCCGAGTAGCTGGGACTACAGGCACCTGCCACTTCGCCTGGCTAATTTTTTTTGTATTTTTAGTAGAGACGGGGTTTCACCGTGGTCTCGATCTCCTGACCTTGTGATCCGCCCGCCTCGGCTTCCCAAAGTGCTGGGATTACAGGCGTGAGCCACCGCGCGGGGCCTCATTTTATTTCTTTTGTTTGCTTATTAGATATTCCTCTTTTTGTTATGTTAGTGGTTGCTTTAAGGTGGGGGTTGGCAAACTATGGCCTCCAGGCAAAATCTAGCCAGCCATCTGCTTTTGTATGGTTGTGAGCTAAGAATGGTCTTTACATTTTTAAACAGTTTCTAAAAATCAAAAAAATAATAATATTATATGGCAAGCGAAAGTGTATGAAATTCATATTTCAAGCTCCATAAATAAAGTTCTTTTGGAACGCAAGCAAGCTCACTCATTTACATATGGTCAGTGGCTGCTTTTGCACTGACACAGCAGAGTCGAGTAGTCAAAAGAAACCGTACGACTGCTGGGCTCAGTGGCTCATGCCTGTAATCCCAGCACTTTGGGAGCCAAGGCGGACGGATCACGAGATCAGGAGATCGAGACCATCCTGGCTAACATGGTGAAACCCTGTCTCTACTAAAAATACAAAAAGTTAGCTGGCAGTGGTGGCGAGCGCCTGTAATCCCAGCTACTTGAGAGGCAGGAGAATCGCTTGAACCCGGGAGGCGGAGGTTGCAGTGAGCTGAGATCACGCCACTGCACTCCAGCCTGGGCAGCAGAACAAGACTCCATCTCAAAAAAACAAAACAGACAAACAAAAAAAGAAAAAGAAAAACAAAACCAAAAAGAGAAATATGACCTACAAAGACTAAAATAGTTATCTGGCTCCTTACAGAAAAAGTTTGCTGACTCCTGCTGTAGGGTTGATAGTTTACAACTTTATCATAGGCTACCTTAAAGTGATATTATGCCATTTCACATAGAGAAAAAGAAATTTATTTTATTTTATTATTATTATTTGAGACGGAGTTTCACTCTGTCGCCCAGGCTGGAGTGCAGTGGCACGATCTCAGCTCACTGCAACCTCCATTTCTCAGGTTCAAATGATTGTCCTGCCTCAGCCTCCTGTGTAGGTGGGATTACAGGTGCACGCCACCATGCCTGGCTAAATTTTTTTTGTATTTTTTGTAGAGACAGGGTCTCATCATGTTGGCCAGGTTGGTCTCAAACTCCTGACCTCAAGTGATCTGCCCGCCTTGGCCTCCCAAAGTGCCAGGATTACAGGTGTGGGCCACCGTGCCCAGCATAATGAACTGTTTTAATATTCTTGTTTGCAAATTCTAACATCTGTGTCATTTCTGGGTCAGTTTCAATTCATTGATGGTTCCTATTATGGATCATGTTTTCCTGCTTCTTTACATGCCTGATAATCTTTGGTTAGGTGCCAGACATTGTGAATTTTACCTTGTTGGTCTGGAGAATTCTGTATTCCTATAAATATTCTTGAGGCCGGGCGCAGTGGCTCACACCTGTAATCCCAGCACTTTGGGAGGCCAAGGCGGGTGGATCACGAGGTCAGGAGTTCAAGATCAGCCTGGCCAACATGGTGAAACCCTGTCTGTACTAAAAACTACAAAAATTAGCCAGGTGTGGTGGCACGCGCCTGTGGTTCCGGCTACTCGGGAGGCTGAGGCAGGAGAATTGCTTGAACCCAGGAGGTGGAGGTTGCAGTAAGCCACGATCGTGTCACTGCGCTCCAGCCTGGGCGACAGGGCAAGACTCTCTCTCAAAAAATAAAAATTAAAATAAATAAATAAATAAATATTCTTGAATATTATTCTGGGATGGAGTTAAATTACTCGGAAGTAGTTTGAGTCTTTCCAGTTTTGCTTTTATGATTTGTTAGGTGGGTGTTGAGCAGTGCCCCATCTACAGTTAATTATTCCCCACTATTGAGGCAAGACCTTCCTGAGTATCCCACCCGATAGCCTGTGATGATGTTTTTCCAGCCTGGCTGGTGGGAACACTCACTATTCCTGGCCCTGTGTGAGTAACGAGCACTTTTCTGAAATCCTTTTGGATGGTTTTCCCATCCCCACAGACTCACAGGCATGGCTGATCCGTATTCTCCGGAATACACAACAGAACCTCCTGCAGTTCCCCAGCAATCTCTCCTTTGGCAACTCTTTGTTTTGTACTCTGTCCTGTGACTCTAGCCACGCTGGCCTCCACAGACTCTTCCTCCATATCCATCTCCTGACCTCAGACAACCTGATGGGCTCTGCTTGGATTCCCCTCTCTGCACCGTGGCTTTGAAACTCTCTCAAGACAATAAGCTGTGGCAGTCAAGTGTGGGGCCCACCTCGTGTTTCCTGTCTTTCAGGGGTCACTGTGATTCATTGCACGATGTCCAGTGTCTTCAACACTGTTGCTTCATATACCGTATTTCGTCTGACTCTTGTTTGTTTGTTTGTTTCACGTGGGAGTGAATTCTGGTCCATGTTACTTCATTTTGGGCAGAAGTGGAAATCCCACTGAATAAACATTGATTCCACGAATTTGCTGATGAAACTCTGACCTCTGACCTCCCAGATAGCTGACAGGGGGTTCCAGAACTGTGGTCACAAGGCCTAGCATACAGTAGGCGCCCCATGTTTGTTGAATGAAGGAATGCAAGAGGATTTGAACTTTGCCCTCTGACCCCGGTCTTTGTCCCCAGGGCACTGCACTTGGCTGTGATTCATCAGCATGAACCCTTCCTGGATTTTCTTCTAGGCTTCTCGGCCGGCACTGAGTACATGGACCTGCAGAATGACCTAGGCCAGGTGAGCCACGAGGGATGGTGTAGGGCTTGGGGTCCAGGGTTCCCAGTGTGACTCCCTACCGCCTGTCCTCTGCTTCTGCAGACAGCCCTGCACCTGGCAGCCATCCTGGGGGAGGCATCCACGGTGGAGAAGCTGTATGCAGCAGGCGCCGGGCTGTGCGTGGCGGAGCGTAGGGGCCACACGGCGCTGCACCTGGCCTGCCGTGTGGGGGCACACGCCTGTGCCCGTGCCCTGCTTCAGCCCCGCCCCCGGCGCCCCAGGGAAGCCCCCGACACCTACCTCGCTCAGGGCCCTGACCGTACTCCTGACACCAACCACACCCCTGTCGCCTTGTACCCCGATTCCGACTTGGAGAAGGAAGAAGAGGAGAGTGAGGAGGACTGGAAGCTGCAGCTGGAGGCTGAAAACTACGAGGGTGAGGGTCGTCACCAGGGAAGGACTCAGCTCCTGGGCTAGGCGAGAGCACCTGGCCCTGGGCTCAGCTTCCCTGATTTGAGACCGAGCTCCTTGGGAAATCATGCCTAGGCTTCAGGAGCCCGGACATCGGGACCAGGGACCTCCACTCAGGGCCCAGATGATTGAGAATTGGATATGTAGGACCCAGGACCCCCACCTGGAGGCCCCAGGTCACTTGGGATGCAGACCTGTCACCCACAGACCCAGAGCTGCCAGGATCCAGTTGTCGGGCCCCCGGGCTCCCCACCTGCAGAGTGTATTGCAGACCCCTACCCTACCCAGGACCGGGTAATGCAGAGCTCAGGCCCTCTGTGAAACTCTGGCACCCCAGGTTCCCAGCAATGGGCAGCAGGGTTCAGAGACAGCCCTCCTCAGCCTCATGGGAAGAAGGGCTCATCTGCCCACAGCCCTGACATCCAAGTTTCTGCTCCCCTGCCTATAAGCCCAGCCACCTGAGACCAGACCCCTCCTCAGATGGACTGACGTCATTCAGGACCCAGTGTTCAGGGCCTGCCTCTCGCCCCCAGGTCACAGGCTTTTCAGCTACTTGGTACCTTTTTTTTTTTTTTTTTTTTTTGAGACAGTCTCACTCTGTTGCCCAGGTTGGAGTTCAGTGGCGTGATCTTGGCTCACTGCAACCTCCACCTCCCAGGTTCAGGTGATTCTCCTGCCTCAGCCTCCCGAGTAACTGGGATTACAGGAATTACAGGCACATGCTACCATGCCCAGCTTATTTTTGTATTTTTAGTAGAGACGGGGTTTTACCATGTTGACCAGGCTGGTCTTGAACTCCTGGCCTTAGGTGATCTGCCCGCCATGGCCTCCCAAAGTGCTGGGATTACAGGTGTGAGCCACCGTGCCTGGGCAGGAACCTTAATTTAAGGTTTTTTTTTTTTTTTTTTTGACATGGAGTCTCACTCTGTTGCCCAGGCTGTAGGGCAGTGGCGCCATCTCAGCTCACTGCAAGCTCCACCTTCTGGGTTCACGCCATTCTCCTGCCTCGGCCTCCCGAGTAGCTGGGACTACGGGCGCCCGCCACCATGCCCAGCTAATTTTTTGTATTTTTAGTAGAGACGGGGTTTCACCATGTTAGCCAGGATGGTCTTGATCTCCTGACCTCATGATCCGCCCACCTCAGCCTCCCAAAGTGCTGGGATTACAGGCATGAGCCACTGTGCCTGGCCTTTATTTTTTATTTTTAGTAGAGACGTCTTGCCATGTTGCCCAGGCTGCTTCTTGAACTCCTGGGCTCAAGCGATCCTCTTGCTTTGGCCTCCCAAAGTGCTGGGATTACAGGTGTGAACCAGCGTGCCCGCTCAGGTCCTTTGAGTGATAAGAGCAGAGACTTGGGTCTCCTCCTGGCCCCAAAATCCAGGCTCCCAGTCCACAGACCCCAGGCTCTTTACCCACGGGCCCCAGGCTTCAAACAACTCAGGCACTAGCACTTGCCAGCAAGCTCAGGCCATCTGAGACAGGCATTTGGTACCCAGGCACCTCTTTGCCATACCCAAGAATTCAGGCACCAGCCCCCAAACCTAATCACCCTCACGCCACATGACCCTCTCCCAGGATCAAAGCACGGTGGGGGGGGGGGGACCCTCACCTCATCATCTGACGCCAATCACTCTGTCCCCAGGCCACACCCCACTCCACGTGGCCGTTATCCACAAAGATGTGGAGATGGTCCGGCTGCTCCGAGATGCTGGAGCTGACCTTGACAAACCGGTGAGCCCCAGCCTCGGGGAAGGTGCCGTCGGCGGGAGGGGGCTTGTCCCCTCTTCGGGCCCTCTGACCTTTCTGTTGCACCCTCACAGGAGCCCACGTGCGGCCGGAGCCCCCTTCATTTGGCAGTGGAGGCCCAGGCGGCCGATGTGCTGGAGCTTCTCCTGAGGGCAGGCGCGAACCCTGCTGCCCGCATGTACGGCGGCCGCACCCCACTCGGCAGTGCCATGCTCCGGCCCAACCCCATCCTCGCCCGCCTCCTCCGTGCACACGGAGCCCCTGAGCCCGAGGGCGAGGACGAGAAATCCGGCCCCTGCAGCAGCAGTAGCGACAGCGACAGCGGAGACGAGGGCGTGAGTCAGGAGGAGAGACAGGGCAGCCCAGCTGGGGGGTCAGGATAGACCGGCAGGCAAGAAGCCCAAGAAGATAATTAGGCACCGACCTTGGGCTGCTGTTAGAGAACTCAGGCAGCAGCGCCAGTGACACGGGGCACTAGTCAGGAGAGACCTGGACAGGGGTGGTGGGAAGAGCTTGGGCAGAAGTGGCTGAAAAACTAAGGCAGTGGCAAAGGTAGAACTCAGGCAGGGGTGGAGAAAAGACGTTGGTCGCAGTGATTGGTGAACACAGCGGGGGTGGGTGGCAGCGCTGGGGGTGATTTTAGGCAGCAAGAATTGGAGAACTCACACTGCGAAAAGAAAACCTTGGGTGGCAGTGATTTGAACACCGGCAGTGCTGGGGCAGGACCCGAGCCAGCGGTGGGGAGAGATATAGTCAGAGAACCCAGCAATACAGATCTGTCCTTGGGCAAGGCGCGGTGCTGAATGATGGGTGCGGAGGAATTTGGGTAAAGGCAGAGGGAAGGGGTGGAGGAGGCCCAGCTCAGTTGCCGAAACTCTGGAGTGGCGGCTGGCTAGAAATTGGTCTGTAGAAATGACCTTGAAAATGGAGTTCTGGCCAGGTGTGGTGGCTCACGCCTGTAATCCCAGCACTTTGGGAGGCCGAGGCGGGCGGATCACGAGGTCAGGAGTTCGAGACCAGCCTGGCCAACATGGCAAGACCCTGTCTCTACTAAAAATACAAAAATTAGCTGGGCGTGGTGGCGCATGCCTATAATCCCAGCTACTTGGGAGGCTGAGGTAGGAGAATTGCTTGAACCTTGGAGGTGGAGGTTGCAGTGAACCTAGATCACGCCACTGCATTCCAGCCTGGGCGACAGGGCGAGACTCCATCTTAAAAAAAAAAAAAAAAAGAAAGAAAGAAAAGAAAAGAAAATGGAGTTCTGAGAGCTAGGAAACTGGGAGGTTGAGCCAGGAGCAGGGGAACTTGGGCTTTGAGGCGAGACCCAATTCTTAGGGTGCTCTATGAGGACATGGGTGGTGGGCAAAGTGACAGCTGCCTGAGCCCCTCTGCCTGGTCCCCTTTGCCCCCAGGATGAATACGACGACATTGTGGTTCACAGCAGCTGCAGCCAAACCCGGCTGCCTCCCACCCCAGCCTCAAAACCTCTTCCTGACGACCCCGACCCCGTCTGATTTGTTTCATTGTTAATATAATTTCCAGTTTAATAAACAAAACCCTAGTTCTGACAACCAGAGACCAGACTGATCTTGTCTTCCCAGTCCTCCGGGTCCTTCTGGGGCCCGTCCCTGTCACATCAAGTGCTGTTCACAGAGGCAGGGTGCGTTTCTTTGTGCTTTATTCACTCAGAAGGGTTGGAGTGGGAGTGCATAGGTGTGGGGGTGCTTCCTGTGTCAGGGCTGAGCCCAGCCCCCGGCCCAGCTCAGACTCACCTCCTTGGGTGTGGTTCCAAGGCACGTCCGCCTCCTCCCCTGTTTGGGTAGGGGTGGCGTGGGGTGCTAGGTGAGGTGGAGGCTTCGGGGTCAACAGTCCTAAGCCACAGGGTGTGTCAGGAGGAAGGAGGGAATGAGGTAGGGGTCAGCCCTCCCTCCTGAGCTGCTCCCCCAGCGTCTCTGTCACCTTCTTCAGTTCGTCTCTCAAGTGCTCCAGCTGCTCCACCTCCTTTTCCTGGTGGGGTCAGAAACGGGGTAGTCAGCACCCACCTTCAAAGGCAGGCCACCTCAGTCACTGTGATTGTGGGCCATGTCGGTTCTCATAGTGGCATCCAGCAGCGGTCGTTCTGATCGTCGTGGACCACGATGATGACCATGCTGATTGCCATAACCCTGGAAGAGTGGTGCTGGCTAACGCGACCACAGCCAACAGCAGTGGCTTGGGACTGGCAAAGGTGCCTGGGATGAGCACCTCGTGATGGGGCTTTATTTTTATTTTTAAGATGGAGTCTCGCTCTGTCACCCAGGCTGGGGTACAGTGGCACGATCTCGGCTCACTGTAACCTCCACCTCCCGGGTTCAAGTGATTCTCCTGCCTCAGCTTCCCGAGTAGCTGGGATTACAGGCATGCAACACCATGCCTGGCTGATTTTTTGTATTTTTAGTAGAGACAGCGTTTCACCATGTTGGCCAGGCTGGTCTCGAACTCCTGACCTCAGGTAATCCTCCCGCCTCAGCCTCCCAAAGTGCTGGGATTGCAGGCGTGAACCACCGTCCCCAGCCCTTTTTTTTTTTTTTTTTAAGATGGTTTTGCTCTGTGGCCCAGGCGGGACTGCTGTGGCACAATCATGGCTCAATGCAGCCTCAACCTCCCGGGTTCAAGCAATCCCACCACCTCAGCCTCCTGAGAGCTGGGACCACAGGTGTGCGCCACCATTGCTGGCTAATTTTTTAAATTATTTGTAGAGTCACGGTTTCACTATGTTGCCCAGGCTGGTCTCAAACTCCTGGCCTCAAGGGATTCTCCCGCCTTGGCCTCTGAAAGGATTAACCCTCCCTAGGATTACAGGTGTCAGCCACCATGCCCAGCCTGTTATGGCACTTTTGGTGCCACCAATCATGGTGACACCTTGTTTTCCATGACCCAGCAATGGTGTCTGTCACCTAGTGAAGTAGGCACAGCAGCCACTTTTCACAGTGGCCAACTTGCTAGTGATGGTGGCTTGCTTCTGTGCAATGGCGCCATCTTGGTTGCTGTAGTCCATACGGTAGTGTGGAAGTATAAGGTAGAGGCCTTGCACGGAAGTTGTTAGCCAGTCGTGGTGTCAGTCTTGGCCACTGTGATCCACTAGTGATGGATCTGGTGGTGTAGGGCCAACACCGGTGGCTGTGAGTTGTGACTCCACTGACCATCATCAACCCTGCCTCCAAACTGTGTTGGTGTTCCTCCTTCATCCCCCTACTCACCTCTCTCTCCGAAGCCGCCTCCTTCTCCTGCCTGGGCTCAGCCTCTGGCTGGTGGTGGTGGTGGTGGTGGTGGTGGGGCGAGTCCTCGTGCCTCTCTCCTCCGCCTCTCTCGGCCCCCTGCCACAGGCTGCGGTCCCCGCCCAGCACCCGCACCCCCTTCTCCTCTGCCTGGAACTGGGCCGTCTCTTTGTCACTGGCCTTCTCTGCCACCCGCTTCTGGAGGTCCCCTCCATTCTCTAGATGCCGCTGCCACAGGTCCTCAAAGGTCTCCATGGGCCCCCTCTTCCTCTCCTCCTCCTCCTCCTCCTCGTCCTCCTCCTGGTGGAGCTGGCGATGCCCTTGCATGCGGATGGCTTGTTCCTGGACCTCGGACTTGTGGGTCCTCTCTGCTACCTCCTCCTCTTCCTCATCCCTCACCTCCTGGCTGGACCTCATCTTCCCAGCCTCTTGCTTCTTGAAATCCCCAAGCAGCAGGCCTTTCTCCTCGGTGGACGCACAGCCGTGGGGCTCTGTCCCGCACAACTCTGGCAGAAAGGGAAAGGACACTCTCTAAGCATCCAATTGGGAAACTGAGGCCGGGTATGGAGGCTCACGCCTGTAATCTCAGCACTTTGGGAGGCCGCGGCGGCCGATCACCTGAGGTCAGGAGTTTGAATTGGGAAACTGAGGCCTTGAGGAGTTCTGGGCCCTGCCGAAGGTCTCACAGGGGGGCTGCCCAGACTACAAGGGGAGGGTCCTATTTCATCCCACCTGGGAGGGGATGTTCCCTGCCCCATCCGGCCCCTCTGCAGGGAACCACAAGGGTGTTGCTGGTGGCCAGGCTCTGTCAGGTGTGAATGCTGGGCAGTGCCCCGCTGGTCCAGGCAACAGGGCTCTGGGAATGAGGACCTCTTCCTCCAGGTAGCCTGGGTGGGAGAGCATGTGGGCACCTGGGCAGGACCCTGGGTGGGGTAGGGTAGGGTCCCATGGGGTTGTGGAGGGTAAGTGGGGCCTGGGGCCTCCTTACCCTTGTGGAGAAGAGCAGTGCAGGGTCCTCTCTGGACCTGGCCCACGGTCAGCACCTCTGTGACCACCTCTGCCAGACAGCGGGTCAGCTGGGGGGCAGGGGTGCCGGGTCAGAGGGGAGGTTGAGGGCAGGGGAGATGGGGAGGAGAGCGGCTGGTTTGAGGGCAATGAGGATCATGGGGCAGGCTGTGCAGGGAGGGCAGGGCCCCAGCTAGGTGAGGCAGGGCAAGGCCTCCACACTCCTCACCTCCTCCTTGGAGGGTCTCGGTGCCAAGGGAGCAGCGGTGGCTGTGGAGAAAGGAGATGGCACTGGGCTTCGCCGCCCTGGCTGCTGTCCCCGGTACCGACCCCAGCTCCGTGGGCGTCCCGGTCCCCACACATCCCCTCCCCATCCCACCCGGCGGGTGTACTGTCCCCAGCTGGAGGCTCGGCCCCTGAAGCCTCTCCACTGGGTGCACTGCCTGCCCCCTCCCACTGGAGTCGCCGCTCCCTGGCCCCTGGCAGGTCCCGCACTCAGCAGGTCCCACACTCACCCGCCCCCAGCAGGAGCAGCCGCAGCAGCAGCAGCTCAGAGGCTGGCCCTCGGGGCGGCATGGTGGGCGTCCAACGGGTCCAAGGCGCTCTGCGGGCCAGGGTTGCAGCGCCTTATAACCCACGCGGGGACCCCGCAGGGGAGGAAATGATGTCACCGCCGCCCCCTCCCTGCCCGCGGCGGGGCGACATCTGCGGGGCGGCTGCCTGCCTGAGACCCTCAATTATTCATGAGGCCTCCGCCCTGCACGCGCTCCCCTCGAGGCTTCAGGCCAGGAGCGCAGCGCAGCGCAGATGGTGGAGGCCTCCCTTTTTTTGTTTTTTTGAGACAGGGTCTGGCTCTGTCACCCAGGCTGGAGTGCAGTGGCGCCATCACAGCTCACTGCAGGCTCCTGAACACACTTGATCCTCCCACCTCAGCCTCCCGAGTAGCTGGGACCACAGGCGTGTACCACCATATCTGGCTAATAATGTTTATTTTTTGTAGAGGCAGGGTCTCACTTTGTTGGCCAGGTTGGTCTCAGACTCCTGGGCTCAAGTGATCCTCTCGTCTGGGCCTCCCAAAGTGCTGGGATTACAGGCCTGAGGTGCCACACCTGGCCTGGGGGGATCTCTTCCCAGAGCAGCAGGGTCTGGTACACTCACCCTCCACGCTGGCAGGTGGACCGGGGTGGGAACCCAGAAGCAGCCACTCACAGATGGTCCCCAGGCAACTCCTTCCCTTCCTGGGCCTGTTTTCTCATCCAGAGAGTAGGTCTTTTTCTTTAAGAGACAGGGTCTTGTTACAGGCTGGAGTGCAGTGCCTCAAACTCTCACACAAGAGATCCTCCTGCCTCAGCCTCCAGATCAGTTGGGACTGCAGGCTTGCATTATCATGCCACAGTAATTTTTTTCATTTTTTGTAGAGAGGGGTTCTTGCTATGTTGCCTAGACTGGTCTCAAACTCCTGACCTCAAATGATCTGCCCACTTGGGCCTCCTGAAGTGCTGGGATTACAGGTGTGGGTGAGCCACTATGCTTGGCTGAGAGTGGGTCTCATAAACCTGCTTCCTCAGAGGCTGCAGTTGGCTTCTGGCCTAAGCCCCAGCTCCACCACGTGCCAGCTGTGCAGCCCAGGACAACCACTTAACTTCTCTAAGACCTGTTTCCTCACTGTAAATAGGGTTGGTGACAACCTACTCTACAGTTGGACAGTGAGGATTAAATAGTTGTGTGTACAGTGTTTAGGGAAGTGCCTGGTACTGGGAACTGCACACGTCCAAGCATCTTCAGTGCAGTAATTTTTGTTGAGCATCTACTACATGCCAGGTCCTCTTTTAGACCTGAGGCTACAGCCCTGAGCCAATGGGTGGATACCTCTGCCCTCCTGGAGCTGGTATTTGACACACATCAATACATATTAAGGAAAGAAGGCAGAAATGCATCAAAAATATAGTATCTCAGGCTGGGCGTGGTGGCTCATGCCTGTAATCCCAGCACTTTGGGAGGCCAAGGCAGGTGCATTACCTGAGGTCAGGAGTTCAAGACCAGCCTGGTCAACATGGCGAAACCCTGCCTCTACTAAAAATACAAAAAATTAGCCGGACATGGTGGCACCTCCCTGTAATCCCAGCTATGCGGGAGGTTGAGGCAAAAGAATCTCTCAGAGGTTGCAGTGAGCCGAGATCACACCACTGCACTCCAGCCTGGGACAGTGAGACTCAATCTCAAAAAAAAAAAAAAAAAAGTATCTCAGATGTAGGTACTGAGTGTTGGGGGAGTTTTACTGTGGTCACGGAAGACTTCTTGGAAGAGGTGACATTTGAGCTAAGGCCTGAATGACAAGATGGAGGCCAGCACACACCATCTAGGGGAGAGACAGCCAGACACCAATGTAAATGCACGAGTCAGGAAGGAGTTTGGAGAGTTTCAACGTCAAGGCGGGTCGGGTGGACCAAGCAAGACAGAAAGATGGGCCGAAGAGGAAGGTGGAGCAGCTCAGGTGGGGTCTCAGGGGCCTCGATGACCACTTTACCCTTTTACTCTGAGACGAAGCCACAGGAGACCTCTGAGCAGGGGTGGGACACCCAGCTGAGGCGCTCACAGGTCCCTCTGGCTGTGTGGCGAGGATGGAGAGCAGGGAGCCAGTGAAGAGGCTTCCAGGGTTAACCAAAGGGGAGGGATCGGGGAGCAGGAACCAGGTGGGGTCAGGGAGGAGAGAACAGTAGGCAGAGTCTGGAAATCTTTTTTGAGACGGAGTCTCGCTCTGTTGCCCAGGCTGGAGTGTAGTGGTGTGATCCCAGCTCACTGCAACCTCTGCCTCCCGGGTTCAAGAATTCTGCCTCAGCCTCCCGAGCAGCTGGGATTACAGGTGCCCGCCACCACGCCCAGCATTTTTTTTTAGATGGGAGTCTCGCACTGTAGCCCATGCTGGAATGCAGTGGCACGATCTCCAGTCACCACAACCTCCGCCTCCCAGGTTCAAGCGATTCTCCTGCCTCAGACTCCCGAGTAGCTGGGATTACAGGCGTGCGCCACCACGCCCAGCTAACTTTTGTATTTTTAGTAGAGATGGGGTTTCACCATGTTGGCCAGGCTGGTCTTGAACTGACCTCAGGTGATCCGCCTGCCTCAGCCTCCCAAAGTGCTGGGATTACAGGCGTGAGCCACTGTACCTGGCCAGATTCTGGAAATATTCTGAAGGCGGTGTTGCCAGGGTTGCTAATGAAGTGGAGTGGATATGAGATAAAAGTCGAGGCTAACCCGAAGGGCTGTGGCCTGGGCAGCCGGGAGAATGTGCTGGGATGGGCATGCCTGAGGAGGAGCAGGTGCAGGCCAAGTGATCAGAGGACCAGGTAGCTTCCCTGAGTTTGGGATGCCCACTGGGCCCCTACCTGGAGCTGCAGAAGGGACAGCTGCATGGGGAGCTGGGGACTGAGGGGTGAGGCTGGGGCTGGGGTCAGCTCGAAGGAACCCTCAGAGGGTGACTCTGTCCTGGCTTGTCCCAGAGGAAGGGGAGAGAATTCAGCATCCTCTCAGCAACCCTGGTGGCCCCTAGGCCAGCCTCCATGTGCACTGGGGGGTGGCTAGGCACTTCCAGCCATGGTCTTTGCAGCCACAGACCCTTTGAGGACAGTGCCTCCAAGCGGCTGCTCAGCAGCTCCTAGAGAGCCAGGCATCTCCCTTTTTCACAGATCCACAGAGGCCTTTGTCCTGACCATTTATTGGGGACTTTTTGCTCAGCACTGTAGGAGGAAAGAAGGCAGGAGGGATGGAAGCCTCTTCCTCTGCTTCTCCTGTCCCTAGAACCGTAAAGCCCAGACGTCCTGCTTCCCACTGGGACCCTCAATGATAACAGGGTCAGTGACTGACTCTGAGGCAGCAAGGACAGAGAAGAGGTGGACCCCGTGGTCCAGGGGCCCGGGCGTGGAGCTGACAGGAAGAACACAGATGTCAGGACGGGCTCAGGAACACAGGTCCCAGGTGTCCGGGGTCTCCTGAACTCCAGGAAGCAGTGACACCCCCGAGGGCTGCTGTGGGTGGGTTCTTAGCTTACAGCAGGCTGGCCAGGCAGCCCAGGCTTCCGGGGCTGGTTGGGGCCGATGTACCGGAGAGGCACGTGGGTAGGGGCTGTGATCCGATCAGTGCCGAGGTAGGACTGGAGGGCAGGGGGCACGAGCACTGAGCCGTCCTGGGGACAGAGCAGACCTCAGGACACTGCAGATGCCCCAGCCCTCCCCGGCGCTGAGCTGCCTCTCGGGTGGACCCCTCAGCCCCTCACCTTTTGCTGGTTACTCTCCAGGAGCGCGATGAGAAGGCGGGGGACAGCACAGGCGGTGGCGTTCACCTGTGAGACAGCCATGCTCGGAACTAGGCGCCCACCCCAAGGTGAGCCCGGGGAGGAGCCAAGGTGGGTGGGTCTAGGGCAGCAGAGGCTGCGGGCGAGGGCACGCGGGCAGGAGGCTGTGCGGGCCTCACCGTGTGGGCAAACTGCAGCTCCCCAGCCTCGGTCTGGAACATGATGTGGAGGCGGCGGCTCTGGAAGTCTGTGCAGTTGGAAGCACTGGTGACCTGGGGTGGAGGAGCGGCAGGCTGAGCGGATCAGGGATGGGGGGCAGGCCTGTCCTCCTGCCCACCCCGTCCCCAGCGGCACAGGGCTCACCTCTCCAAAGCGGCCTCGGCCTGGCATCCAGGCCTCAATGTCAAACTTGCGGTAGGCGGGGAGGCCCAGTTCCTGGGTGGGCATATCCAGGACCCTGCGGTCAAGGATGAAGGTGTGGGGAAGGTCAGCGGGTGAGAGGAGGAGCAAGAGGAAGAAATGGAAACGATGGAAGAGAAGGCAGCCAAAAAGCAGGAAAAAGCCCAGGAGTTTGAGACCAGCCTGGGCAACATAAGGAGACCTCATCTACTCAAAAAAAAAACAAACAAACAAAAAAAGGAGACAATAGTGCCAAAGGAGAGAGTTGTGAGGGCAGGGGTGGTGATGGAGAAGGTGGTACATGGAGGGGGAGGCACAAAAGAGGTTGATGGGAGGGGAAAAAGGCACGTGGCAGGGTCCACCGGCTCTTCACAGTGGCCATTCACACATTTGCACCTTCTAGGCACCCTCGGTTTTTTTCTTTTTTTTTTGAGACGGAGTCTGGCTCTGTTGCCCAGGCTGGAGAGCAGTGGCGCGATCTCGGCTCACTGCAACCTTCACCTTCAGGGTTCAAGTGATTCTCCTGTCTCAGTCTCCTGAGTAGATGGGATTACAGGTGTGTGCCACCATGCCTGGCTGATCTTTATATTTTTAGTATAGATGGGGTTTCACCATGTTGGCCAGGCTGGTCTTGAACTCCTGACCTCAGGTGATCCGCCTGTCCCGGCCTCCCAAAGTGCTGGGATTATAGGTGTGAGCCACTGTGCCTGGCCTTTATTTTTTTTTTTAGAGACAAGGTCTCACTCTGTTGCCCCAGGCTAGAGTGCAGTGGCATGATCACAGCTCATTGTAGCCTCCACCTCCTGGGTTCAAGCAATTCTCCTGCCTCAGTCTCCCAAGTAGCTGGGACCACAGGTGTGTGCCACCATACCCGGCTAATTTTAAAAAACGTAAAGACGAGCTCTCGCTGTGTTGCCCAGGCTGGTCTTGAACTCCTGGCCTCAAGCAATCCTCCTGCCATGGCCTCCCAAAGTGCTGGAATTACAGGCGTGAGCCACCACACCCGGCTTACGCTCCCAGTTTTTTACAATGGGTCACCCAGAAAAGAAGTCCACATTTCTCAGCCTCTCTTGAAAGCTGCGTGTGACTGACAGGGTGAGAGGAAGTGGGGCTCGCAACCTCTGGCTCCCCCTTTTCCCACCCCCACTCTCCACTGGGAGGTGAAAAAGTATCTTGGGCTGCACAGATGAGGCAGCGGCCCAGAGAGAGGGGGAGCAGCAGGAGGAAAGGGGCCCGGGTCTCCACTCTGGCACACCGTGCACTGTTCGTGCTTCTGTTACAGTCCTGTGAGGGGCGACCGGCACACGGCAGACAGACTGGGATCCTGTATATGCTCCTGTAATCCTTGTACAGGAAAATGGGGGCAACGAGGGGGCTGGAGAGGTGGTTCCAGAGCGAAGAGCAGCTAGCCAGCCCCTCGTCCCTCCCCTACCCCACCCCTGCCATCCCTGGATCCCTGGCCCCTCTCCGCACCGGAAGTGCAAGCCCAGCTCTGTCAAGATCTCCATCTGAAGGGACAGGAACTCCTCCAGCAGCTGTGAGCTCTGCTCCAGCCCAGGGCCTGTCACCCCAAACATCTCCACCTGGGACAGAGGGCACAGGAGTCAGGAGGCTCTGAGCTCTTCGGGTGGCCCCCCACCCCAGCCCCGTTTAGTCCCAGCGACACCAGCCTTGGTGAAGTGGTGTACTCGATACAGCCCCCGGGGTTCCTGTCCCGTGTTTGTCTCTGCCCGGTAGCAGGTGCTGGAGCAAACCATCCTGGCAGAGAGCAGGGAAAGTCGGGTCAAGGAGGGAAGAGTGATTGTCACAGGTAGGGTCAAGGTGTAAGGAAACCAGGTGTCACCTGACTGGCAGGTCCCTGAAGGCCACGGTGTGGTCCATGAAGTAGCCTGGGAGGAGAAACCACAGGGTGAGCCAGGGCTGCCAGTGCCCAGAGGAAGCCTTTGGAAGATTAAGAGGCACTCTCTCTGGTGGATGCAACCCCAGGTCAAGGCCCGGGGCTGGATTATCACTGTACTGCTGTACAGTAAACAACCTACACAGCCGTACATGTTGGCCCTGGGGCTGCTGAGCTGCTCTGGGCAGGTGATCCCCCCCAGCGCTCCCTGGACGCTCCCAGTTGTCTTTCCACATCCCTCCTGCTCCTCCCCACCACCCACACAGGTCCTCACCTGCAAGCCCCACCTCCGCTGTTCCAGCCAGGTTGAGATCTTTGAAGCGGGCAGGGTCGATGTTGTAAATTTGGGATGGGTTGGCATTTGGTGTCATCCCACAGCCTTCCTGGGGGAGGAGGCCAGGCCACAGGGATCAGGGGACAGGTAACCCTGGCCTCTCGTTTTAGTCACAACCCCAGCTCCTCCCCTGAAAACATGTGGAGCTGCCCTGGCCTCCCTGGTATGGCCTGGCCCCCTCAACCCAGCCCCAGGGCGGTCTCCTCAGGTTTCCCTGCCTCGGGCACCCACGGCAGGGCCTGACACCCAGGTGGGCGAGGGAAGCGGAGAGGCCTCACTCACAAACACTGCTCCGCGGAGAAGGTCTGGCACCATCATGGGGGTGAAGCCCTGTTCAGGGGAGAGGATGAGTGAGCAGAGCTGGGACCCCTACCAGACCCCAAGCTCAGCCCTGAAGAAGGGGTGCTGCAGAGCCCCTTCCTCCTCAGACGAAACTGAGGCAGGGGCTGGCGCAGTGGCTCACCCCTGTAATCCCAGCACTTTGGGAGGCTGAGGTGGGCGGATCACTTGAGGCCAGGAGTTTGAGACCAGCCTGGCCAACATGGCAAAACCCCCTCTCCACTAAAAAGACAAAAATTAGCCGGCATGGAGATCGTGCTACTGCACTCCAGTCTGGGTTGACAGAGCGAAACTCCGTCAAAAAGAAAAAAAAAAAAAAAAATTAGCCAGCATGGTGGCATGGGCCTGTAATCCCAGCTACTCAGGAGGCTGAGGCAGGAGAATTACTTAAACCCGGGAGGTGGAGGTTGCAGTGAGCCAAGATTGCACCACTGTACTCCAGCCTGGGTGACAGAGCGAGACTCCGTCTCAAAAAACAAAAAAGTACAGATTTGGCCACACCCTCCCCTGCTTAAAAGCCTCCCATGGCTCCCTAGTACCCTCTGAAAATGTCTGAGTTCCTCACCGTGACCAGTGCTCCATGCAACCAGTCCCTGCCATGTTTCAATGGATGCTGTGATTCCCAAATGCTCCCTTTATACCGCAAGCAGGCAGTGAGGTGCAATGATTACAAGCACAGGCTCTAGGCCCAGCTCCAGACTGGCTGTGAGACCTTGGGCTATAGGTACCTCCCCTCTCTGGGCCTCAAGCCCTCTCTGTAAAGTGGGGATGATGACAGCACCCACTTCATAAAGTTGTCGTAAGGACTAAATGTGTCAATGATACACATGAAGCTCTGAGAGCAGTGACTAGGGCAAAGCAGAGGTCACTCCCATCCCCGTTGGGCCCTCTGAGCTCAGCTTTGATGCCACCCCCTCCAGGCAGCCCTCCTATCTTGGCCCATACCCGGCGGAGAAGCTTGTTGAATGTGAAGTTGACCAGGCCGTGCTGCAGGAGGGCTCCAGCCCCGCGCAGATAATAGGAGCGGTGGCCAGACACGTGGGACAGGCGCCTGGGAGACAGACAGACAGGCGGGTGCACATGGGCCAGGCTGGCAGGGAATGTGGGGACGAAAACACCCAGGGGAAGAGGCCCGGCTGCTGGGTGGGGCTGGGGCATCAAAGATTCATGGCATTTCCACATCTCACGCTGAGGCCAATGAGGCAGGAGCCAGCTGTTGGGGTGCAGGCAGCTGGGAGAGGGGCGTGGGGAGCCAGGGGAGGGGCTCACTTCTGACGGATGATGTCGAGTTTCTCGCCAATTTCCAGGTGGCCCCGAGGTTGGAAGGAGAAAACTGGATGTGGGTGAAAAGCACCGGTGTAAGGCAGCGGGGAGAGAGGGATGGGGCCCAGATAGAAGCTTCCAGAGACAGCAGAGAGGAGGGACGGTGAGAGAAAATAAAGGAGGGGCAGGAGGAGAGAAGGGAGAAGAAGACACGGAAAGGGAGGGAAAGGGAAGAAAAGACAGACAGGAAGGGAGGGAGAGAAAAGCAGAGACAGGGAGAGGAAATGAGAGGAGGCAGAGAGGGAAATAAGAGGGCGCGGGGTGGGGAAGGCAGAGTTAGAAACAGAGGAGAGAGGCCAGAGAAGGAAACACCACGAGGAAGGGAGGAGGAGAATCAGAGAGAAGGAGGCACAGAGTTGGGGAGAAAAAGCCCCGGAGACAGGGACCAAAGCAGGGGGGTCAGAGAGAGAGACAGAGACACACACACACTCACACACACACATACACACACAGAGATACACACAGAGGTACGAAGACACACACACATACAGACACACAGAGACAGACACATACACAGACACGCAGAGACAGACACACAGATACACACAGATACAGACACACAAAGACAGACACTCACACACAGATACACACAAAGACACAGATACACAGACACAGATACAGACATACACAAAGAGATACACGGAGATATGCAGATACACACACAGACACACAGAGACAGACACATACACACAGACACAGAGAAAGACACAGATACATACACACAGATACATACACACACACACACAAACACAGATATACACACACAGAGATACAGACACACACACAGATAGACACACAGACACAGATACAGACACACACAAACACAGACACACACACAGATACAGACACACACAGATACAGACACACACAGATACAGACACACACATACAGACACAGACACACAGATACACAGATACAGACACACATGACACACACGTCACACAACACATACATACACGACACACACTCACACACATACGATACAATCACACAACACAGGGTGAGACTGCCCAATGGTGAAGGGGGAGAGAATGAAAACCCAAGGACCGCCTCTCAGAGATAGCTCGAGCTCGGCCAAGGCAGGAAGCTGGAGCCACCTCCTGTACCGCCAGGAGTTCTCCAGGCTCCAGACATGTTCCCAGACCCCAGGGGCCCACACGCCGAGACCCCAGAACCCCCACACCGCAGGGCTTGTCAGCTCCCAGGCCTGGGGTGTGGCCCACCTGGCTTGTCTCCGACCACGTGGAGCACTCGAGCCTGGCTCTCATCCCCGACGGGCTGCAGGGAGACAGCAGGAGTCACGGAAAGGTGGCACTAGGTGGGCCCCTGGCCTCCCTGCCACCCAGCACGGTGCTCACCACGTCTGGGTGGGTCTGGTTGGGCAGCTTCAGTGCCTGCAGGTAGAACTGCTCCTCAAGCTGGGCCTCCCTGGGGTACAGGTGAACAAGCTCCTTCCGGATCTCCCGGCCACGTGCCCGCAGACCCTGGTACTTGGGGTCCTGGGGGCAGCACAGGTGGGTTCAGCCCGGGAGAGGGTCAGGACTCCCTCATCCAGTGTGACCTTGATCCTGACCGGCAGAGCCCCTGTGGTGGACATTCATGCCTCTCCTGAACGTCTTTGCAGAACTTCGCTTACCACCACATGGCAGGTTTGTGGGGAAAAGAATCAGGCCTGGCCAACTAGAACGTTCTATTGCCAACTAGAACGTTCTATTGCCTTGGCCACAATGACTGGCTCAGAGATAGGCACCTGATGTCACCTGAACTCATGAGAATCAGCCCCAGGACTTTAACTGGAACTATCAGGAAAGCCTGCTTGACTTTGCCTCCTACTTTCACAAGGAGAGAAAGCTGGCCCGGGAATGGGAGGAACGTAGGACCAAATATGGAGCCAGCACCTGGATCCAGCCACACCTGAAGCCAGTTTTTCATGCATCAATAGAGCCTATTTTTTTTTTCCCCTTAAACCTGTTTGAGTTGTTTTCTGTTACAATAGTAGAATCGTGACTGGCAGGGTATCCTCCCTGCCCACCCCCAACCCTGGATAGGACATCAACTCTTCACAGTACCTGCTGCACTTCACCACTGTCCTGGTTTGCCTGGTAGAAAAGAGACAGGGTGGGTGATTAGGTTGATAAAGTCAAGGGTGGGGAAGAGAAAAAATGGTGAAAGGTCAAACAAGGCCAGAGGATCTTAGTCTCCTGCTCTGTCAGTACCTAGCTGGGTCCCTCTGCAACTCTGTGTTTCTGTTTCTCTATTGCTAACGCTACAAGGAGGCAAGATAATTAACAGTAATCACAGCCGCAGCTCCGTGTAGGAAGTGCTGCCTCCATGCCAGGCTCTATGTACAGTGCTCTCCCATGCCATGATTTCTTCAAAATCCACTTTAGGAGGTAGGCATTCGTGTAAACCCTGTGATATGGTTTGGCTGTGTCTCCACCCAAATAATATCTCAAATTGTAATTCCACCTGTTGTGGAAGGGACCTGGTGGGAGGTGATCGGGTCCTGGGGGCGGTTTCCCCCATGCTGTTCTCCTGATAGTGAGTTCTCACGAGATCTGATGGTTTAAAAGCATTTGGCAGTTACCCCTCTGGCTGTCTCCAGCTGCCATGTAGAAGGGAAAGTGCCTTGCTTCCCCTTCCGCCATGATTGTAAGTTTCCTGAGGCCTCCCAGCCATGTGGAACTGTGAGTCAATTAAACCTCTTTTCTTTATAAATTACCCAGTCTCAGGTATTCTTTTTTTTTTGAGACGGAGTCTTGCTCTGTTGCCTAGGCTGGAGTGCAGTGGCGTGATCTCGGCTCACTGCAAGCTCCACCTCCTGGGTTCACGCCATTCTCCTGCCTCAGCCTCCTGTGTAGCTGGGACTACAGGTGCCCGCCACCACGATTGGCTAATTTTTTTTTGTATTTTTCGTAGAGACAAGGTTTCACCATGTTAGCCAGGATGGTCTCCATCTCCTGACTTCGTGATCCACCTGCCTTGGTCTCCCAAAGTGCTGGGATTACAGGCGTGAGCCACCGCGCCCAGCCTGATCTCAGGTTTTCTTTATAGCAGTGTGAAAATGGGGCCAGGCGTGGTGGTTCACAACTGTAATCTCAGCACTTTGGGAGGCTGAGGTGGGCAGATCACCTGAGGCCAGCAGTTGGAGACCGGCCTGGCCAACATGGAGAAACCTCATCTCTAAAACCTTGTACTAAAAATACAAAAATCAGGCCAGGCTTGGTGGCTTACGCCTGTAATCCCAGCACTTTGGGAGGCTGAGGCGGGCAGATCACGAGGTCAGGAGATCGAGACCATCCTGGCTAACATGGTCTCTACTAAAAATACAAAAAAAAAATTAGCTGGGCGCGGTGGCGGGCGCCTGTAGTCCCAGCTACTCGGGAGGCTGAGGCAGGAGAATGGCGTGAACCCGGAAGGCGAAGCTTGCAGTGAGCTGAGATAGTGCCACTGCAGTCCGGCCTAGGTGGAAGAGCGAGACTCAGTCTCAAAAAAAAAATTAGCTGGGTGCGGTGGCACATGCCTGTAATCCCAGCGACTCGGGAGGCTGAGGCACGAGAATCCCTTGAACCTGGGAGGTGGAGGTTGCAGTGAGCCGAGATCGTGCCACTGTACTCCGGTCTGGGTGACACAGTGAGACTCTGTCTCAAAAAAAAAAGAAGAAAATGGACTAATATACCCTGTCTGTAGATTCGAAAATGGAAGCTCGGAGAGGTAAAGTCTATCAGTGTGCATTTGAGGGCCTGCAACCAAGGCCCCTTGACATTCTGAACCTTCCATGATCCTAAGCAGCTGAGGGAATCGAACAGCCTGGGTCTGAATGTTGGGCACCTACATGCTGTGAGCCCTTGGGCAAATCTCTGCCCCCTCTGAGCCTCAGTATCCCCATCTGTGAAGTGGGATGATAACAGGACCTCCCTGGGCAGGGCTGTTGTGCAGCTTCCCTGAGATGAGTTAGCACTCAAAGAACATTAAATGATCCATTGTGTTGCTTTCATTGGTTGTCCATGATGTAGAGAGCCCGAGGCTGGCCACTCAGTAGGTGCTGGGAGATGTGATTCTTGGTGGCAGAGGCCTCCAAACAGAGTGGTAAAAACCAACTGCCTAGGTGCGAACCTTGCCTCTCCCACTTCCTGGCTGTGAGACTTACGTACTTTTTCTGGTTGTTTTTTCTCGGAGACAGGGTCTCACTCTGTCGCCCAGGCTGCAGTGTGATGGTGCGATCATAGCTAACTGCAGCCTCAAACTCTCGGACTCAAGCGATCTTCCTGCCTCAGCCCCAGAGTAGCTGGGACTACAAGTGCATACCCCCATACCCAGCCATTTAGGCCCGTTTTAATCTCTTAGGGCCTCACTTTTTCCCAGCTGTAAAATTGGGTTTGTATTGTTCCTGTGTGACAAATGGCTGTGAGGATTAAGAGTATGGAAAGCACCTGGTATGGTGTGTAGCGATTTCTACATAAAGGTCTGCTGTTGTTTTTATGATTGTTTTTAAGCCATCTGTGGCAGACACTGTTGGTTGTATAACCCAAGATCCCTCCTTCCAGGCCAGGCGCAGTGGCTCACACCTGTAAGCCCAGCACTTTGGGAGGCCAAGGCGGGTGGATCACCTGAGGTCATGAGTTTGAGACCAGCCTGGCCAACATGGTGAAACCCTATCTCTACTAAAAATACAAAATTAGCCGGGCGTGGTGGCACATGTCTGTAATCCCAGCTACTGGGGAGGCTGAGGCAGAAGAATCACTTGAACCCAGGAGGCGGAGGGTGCAGTGAGCCCAGATCATGCCACTGCACTCCAGCCTGGGTAACAGAGTGAGACTCGGTCTCAAAAAAATAAAAACAAAATAAAGATCCCTTCTTCCTCCTTCCCCACAGAACTCTGACTCAGTTCACCCTTCCCTGGTAGCCTGTAGTTCAGGGGAAGCGGGCCCAGGTGGAGGATGGCCTCTCATCAGCCTATGCCGGCTGCCGGAACTCCATTCCTCCGGCTGACAACTGGAGTGTGGTGGGGGTCTGGGCCCAGGGGACACGAGGGGACTCTGCTGGATGCTTCAGGAAAGGTGTACTTGCTCCTGAAAAAGGAACTCAAGCCAGAGAAGTCTCTGTCTCCTTCCCCTGGCACAGTCATGTGAGGAGATGCTGCACTACAGCAGCCATCTGGAAACCCTGATGGGAAACTGAGGAAAGATCAGTGCAGTGAAGTTGCTGGTGCAGAGAGAAGGAAAGGACCTGGGCTGGGGATGCTGGAAGAACCGCTAATTAATCAGCCCTAGGGATGCCAGGGTCCTGCACAGCTCGCTATGTGAGGTAATGCATGTCCACGTTGTTCACACTTGCTTATTTATTTATTTAGGGAGTCTCGCTCTGTCGCCCAGGCTGGAGTGCAGTGGCGCCATCTCAGCTCACTGCAACTTCCGCCTCCTAGGTTCAAGCGATTCTCCTGCCTCAGCCTCCCAAGTACCTGGGATTACAGGTGTCCATCGCCATGCCACCTAACTTTTGTATTTTTAGTAGAGATGGGGTTTCACCATGTTGCCCAGGCTGGTCTCAAACTCCTGACCTCAGCTGATCCACCAACCTAGGCCTCCCGAGTAGCTGGGATTATAGGCGTGAGCCACCGTGCCAGCCTGTTCAAGTTCTTTAAATTCAGTTTCCTGTTACCTGTGTCTAGAGACACCCTCGTGGCCACTCCCCACCTACTCAGGGCGCCATGCTCACCAGCAGGGCCCGCACTGCCTCAGTCACAGCTGCCTTCTCTTCCTCCAGGCTCCGGATCTGCTCCTGCAGCTGCCTCAGCTCCTGCCATGTCGAGATCTGGGGTGGATATAAGAGAAAAGGAGATGAAGCAGCCATCGCCCCTACCCTTCTCTCTGGAGCCCACTGGCCACCTGGACCTGCGGCGCAGTGAGGCAGAGATCCCTACCTAGCCCTCAGTGGCCATCCTCCCCTCCTCCCCTTCAGTACTGGAATGCCCTGAGGTTCAGCTGGCCACACAGATGCCCAGAATTCAGACACACTGGCCGAGCATAGTGGCTCATAACTATAATCCCAGCACTTTGGGAGGCCAAGGTGGGTGGATCACTTGAGATCAGGAGTTCAAGACCAGCCTGGTCAACATGGTGAAACCCCATCTCTACTAAAAATACAAAAATCACCCGGGTGTGATGGCAGGCACCTGTAATCCCAGCTACTCAGGAGGCTGAGGCACGAGAATCGCTTGAAACCAGGAAGCGGAGGTTGCACTGAGCTGAGATCGTGCCACTGCACACTCCAGCCTGGGCAACAAGAGTGAAACTTTCTCAAACAAAAAAAATCTCTAAACTAGCACTTTAAAAAATCATGGCTGGGTGTGGCACTTTGGGAGGCCTAGGTGGGAGGACTGCTTGAGTGAGCCCAGGAGTTCCAGACCAGCCTGGGCAACATAGGGAGACCTGCCTCTAAGAAATTTTTTTTTTTTTTTTTTCTGAGACAGAGTCTCACTCTGTCACCCAGGCTGGAGTGTAGTGGCACGATCTTGGCTCACTACAACCTCTGCCTCCCAGGTTCAGGTGATTCTCCTGCCTTAGCTTCCTGAGTAGCTGGGACCACAGGTACGCGCCACTGCACCTGGCTAAGTTTTGTATTTTTTAATAGAGGCAGGGTTTCACCATGTTGGCCAGGCTGGTCTGGAATTCCCGGCCTCACGCAATCTGCCTGCCTTGGCCTCCCAAAGTGCTGGGATTGCAGGTGTGAGCCACAGCACCCGGTCTCTACAAAAAAACTTTAAAAAAATTAGCTGGGTGACAGATTGACACTTTGTCTCAAAAACAAAAAAAATTGTTAAAATGTACATAACATGGGAGGCTGAGGCAGGTGGATCATTTGAGCCCAGGAGTTCGAGACCAGCCTGGGCAACATGGAGAAACCCCGTCTCTACAAAAATTAGCTGGGCATGGTGGCACATGCTTGTAATCCCAGCTACTTGGGAGGCTGAGGTGGGAGGATTGCTTGTGCTTGAGCCTGGAAGTCTCACGGAGCCTGAGAGGCTGCCATGAGCCAAGATCATGCCACTGCACTCCAGCGTGGGTGACAGAGTGAGACCTTGTCTCCAAAAAAAAAAAAAAATTTATTATGTTTTTGAGGAACTGCCATACGGTTTTCCATGGCAGCCGTACCACTTTATACACATTCCCAACAGCAATGCACAACGATTCTGACGTTTCCACAACACAATTCTTGCCAACACTTGTCCTTTTCTGTTTTGTTTTTAATAATAGCTACTTGAGGCCGGGTGTGGTGGCTCACACCTGTAATCCCAGCACTTTGGGAGGCCGAGGCAGGTGGATCACAAAGTCAGGAGTTCGAGACCAGCCTGGCCAAGATGGTGAAACCCTGTCTCTACTAAAAATACAAAAATTAGTTGGGGGTGGAGGCGGGCGCCTGTAATCCCAGCTACTTGGGAGGCCAAGGCAGGAGAATTGCTTGAACCCGGGAGGCAGAGATTGCAGTGAGCCAAGACTGCACCACTGCACTCTAGCCTGGGCGACAGAGCAAGACTCCATCTCAAACAAACAGCTGCTCAAATGCACGTCTAAACTACTACTTTGAAAATGAAGAGAACAGCCAGGCGCAGTGGCTCATGCCTGTAATCCCAGCACTTTGGGAGGCCGTGGCGAGTGGATCATTTGAAGTTAGGAGTTCGAGACCAGCCTGGCCAACATGGCGAAACCCGTCTCTACTAAAAATACAAAAATTAGTTGGGTGTGGTGGTGCACAACTATAACCCTAGCTACTTGGGAGACTGAGGCACGACAATCACTTGAATCAAGGAGGCGGAGGTTGCAGTGACCGGAGATTGTGCAACTGCACTCAGGCCTGGGCGACAGAGGAAGACTCAGTCTTAAAAAACAAACGAACGAACAAACAACAAAAACACACCCCTGGCCCCCCCCCCGCAAAAAACAACAACAACTAGCACTTTACAAATGAAAGAGAATATAATTAAAGAACAAGAATGCATCACACGTGGCAAAAGCAATAATTGTTAATGAAACTGGTTTCAATTTTGGGTGTGCGTACTGGGTCAGGATGTGAAATGTATTTCCTACTCTTGGCCACAAACTTTGAAAAAGCCTGCTAAAGGATGTGACGCTCTAAATTATCTACATGGCCATCAAATGGAATTTTCCATCCTACCGCCAGGCTTTTGTATATTCTGGTCCCCTACTTGGGATACTCGTCTTCCCTCTTCCCTGGTAATTTCTCAATCCACAGATCTTTGTTTAATGCCACCTCCTCTGAGAAGTCCTCCCAGGCTGTCCTCCACTTTGCCTTCACAGCATTTACCACAGATTATAATGAGTATATCTGTCTGTATGAATTTGATTACTCTAGGTAGTCAAATTTACCAGAAATTGTAATTAGTATATATGTAGAGTTGTATATGTTAAATGTCTTTTAGTGGGGCATGGTGGCTCACATCTGTACTCCTAGCACTTTGGGAGGCCAAGGCGGGTGGATCACTTGAGGTCAAGAGTTTGAGACCAGCCTGGCCAACATGGTGAAACCCCGTCTCTACTAAAAATACAAAAATTATGCAGATGTGGTGGCACGTGCCTCTAATCCCAGCTACTCGGGAGGCTGAGGTGGGAGAATCACTTCAACCTGGGAGGCAGAAGTCGCAGCGCACTCCAGCCTGGGAGACAAGAGCAAAACTCCATCTCAAAAAAAAAAAAATGTCTTTTACTAGACTGTGAACTCAGATCATGAGAGGGCACAGCAGGGTACTTAAGATTGTGGAGTCTGGGTGTGGTGGCTCATGCCTGTAATCTCAGCATTTTGGGAGGCCAGGGTGGGAGGATGACTTGGGTGCAGGAGTTCAAGACCAGCCTGGGCAACATAGTATGTCCCTGTCTCAACAAAAAATACAAAAGTTTAGCCGGGCGTGGTGGTGTCTGCCTGTAGTCCCAGCTACACGGGAGGCTGAGTGGGAGGATTATTTGAGCTCAGGAATTCAAGGTTCCAGTGAGCTATAATTGTACCACTGTACTTCATCCTGGGCGACAGAACAACACCCTATCTCAAAAAAAAAAAAAAAAAAAAAAGTGGATTCTAGGCCAGAAAGCACAGGTTAAAATTCCCACTCTGCCACTTCCCAGTTGCATGACCTAGCGCAAGTGAATTAGCTTCTTGAAGTCTTAATTTCCCCTCTGATAAAATGGGAGAAATAATGGCACCTACTTCATAGAGTTGCTGTGAAAATTAAACGAGGTTAAAGTGAATAAAGCACTTCAAACAGGCTGGGAGGGGAGTCCAAGAGAGGAATGGGAAGACGTGGGGACCCCACTATCGTTAGCACCTCAACACAGAGATATTGTGAACCCGGTCCTAATTCCCTTTTATAAGTGCTAGCAATTTTATTATTATTCACCGCATATTTGCAACATCTAGAACACCGGAATATAGCAGTTGCACCTTAAGTATCAGTTTAATAGAACCATTCATTAATGGATTCATTCATTCATTCATTAACTCTATTTAACTGCCTGCTATGTGTGGCGGAGGTGCACAGCTCTCCCTACCTCTCTCTCCAAACGCAAGAGCTCCACCACACCCCAGGCCTGACCCCGTCCGATTCACACTTGGCTCCCCATTTTCCTTTGTGGTCTTAGGGAAAGGCTGGCATGAGGTTGCAGCACGGAGGGCAATGTCACATAGCAAGTTCCTAGACGACAGTAGGTACCCAGCAAGCAGTATGAAACAAGCGCATAATGGGTGTCCAGGACACAGTAGGCATTCTTGGCACATGGTAGGGCCTCAGCACTCACTGGACAACTGGCACATAAGTGGGTGCCATGCACAAGACGTTGGCTAACTTGGGAAAGAACTAAAATTCCTACTATAGGTTCGCCCCCTGCCGGAGGACATCTTGCAAACCCAATTCTTCCGTAAAGCAAACGCCTGCGCCCCCCGGCCGGCGCAGGCGCACTCACGATCGCGGGCAGGTCTGCCGAGCGCAGCTCCCCCTTGCGGAGCTCCAGGGCGTGTGCGGCCTCTTCTGGGCATGCGCAGAACCGCTCTATGTCCAGCTGAGGGAGTGCGCTGTAGCCCTCGCGCGCATACTCGTACAGGAGGTTCCGGTTTCGTTTCTCTGTAGCGAAACTTCTCCTTGGACTATCGTTGGAGATGCAGCCTCCCCGGGGCCGGAGCCCCCGACGAGTCAGCAAAGGCCACAAGCGCCGCGCCATGGACGCAGCCATCTTGGACCGGGGACAAGGCGGCACTTCGTCCCGCCCACTCCGCGTTTAGACCAATTGCAAAGCAGCGAACCTGACCGTGACGAGCCAATCAGATCCTGAGGAAAGTTGACCGCGATAGAGTCCTTCGTCGCCCAATCGTCGTCTGTGTCCCGCCTCTTCAGTGACGCGAGGCAGAACCAGCCAATCCCTGCACGGATAGCGCCCGGAAGAGGCTAGAAGCTGGATTCAGCGTGTCCGCGACCTCACCTTTAGGTCCTGTGAGGTCGGTGGAATCCTGGGGTCCTCCAAATCTACCAGGCCATCTCCCCAATTTCCCAGTTCTTCCTTTGTGCGGGCGAGAGTGGTTGGGCCCTCGGGAACCCACTCAGAGCGAGGCTAAATTTACGGAGGGACTTTCTGTTAGCAGTATGAGGGCCTGTGGTTAGACCTATAGAGGTATTTCCTTTGATTTAAGCCAGAAAGTCCTGAGAGCGGATCGGGGAGCATTTGCGGATCGGCCACTTTTTCCTCCTTTCTGAGTCTTTTATCCCCTACCACAGGGACGGCCCAGGCGGCAGGATGTCCTGGTCTGGCCTTCTCCGTGGCCTCAACACGTCCCTAACTTGTGGTAAGTGGGGGACTTGGGCTTCAGGGACGAGGCTAGAGGGGGAGGGTTATTCGCTCTTGGACTTGTGTGCCTCTGTCGGAGCCCCGAGGGAAACGGGGGTGGAAAAACACGGTGGGGTTTTGGCAGAGCTAGGGCTGCTAGAGCAAGAGGTGGGAAGCAGCTGCATGGAGGGCTACTGCGTGTCAAGCGGCGTTTGGGTCAGTTTTATTATTTATTTATTTAAGATCTCCCTCTGTCGCCCAGGCTGAAGTGCAGCGGTGTGATCACAGCTCACTGCAGTCTCGACCTCCTGGGCTCAAGTGATCCTCCCGCCTCAGCCTCCCAAGTAGCTGGGACCACAGGCCTGCAGAACCACAACCAGCTAACTTTTTGATTCTTTGTAGAGAGGGAGGTCTCCCTGTGTCGCCCAGTCTGGCCTTAACTCCTGAGCTCAAGTGACCCTCCACAGCCTCCAAAAGTGCTAGGATTACATGCATGAGCCACTGAGCCTACTATTATTTTAAACAGCATTAAAAATAATGCTTCCTGGCCAGGCGTGGTGGCTCACACCTGTAATCCCAGCACTTTGAGAGGCCGAGGTCAGGAGTTCGAGACCAGCCTGACCAACATGGTGAAACCCCATCTCTACTTTAAAATACGAAGATTAGCCGAGCGTGGTGGTGGGTGCCTGTAGTCCCAGCTGCTCAGGAGGCTGAGACAGGAGAATTGCTTGAACCCAGGAGGCAGAGGTTGCAGTGGGCCGAGATTGAGCTACTGCACTCCAGCCTGGGCGACAGAGTGAGACTTTGTCTCAAAAAAAAAGAAAAAAAAAAAAAAAGGTAATGCTTCCTTGAAGAATAAAGAGTTACTTTTGTCTGTAAATAACATTAGATGTGAACAAATGCATCCTTGTAAGGTGCTTTAAACAATGCCTAAAACACCAAAATTGACTTGCTACTACACTAAGATCTGTTCTCTGGGATAATAACCCCTTTCGGCCCTCTCCAGGCCCAGCTCTGGTTCCCCGGCTCTGGGCCACCTGCTCCATGGCTACCCTGAACCAGATGCACCGCCTGGGGCCCCCCAAGCGGCCGCCTCGGAAGCTGGGCCCCACGGAAGGCCGGCCGCAGCTGAAGGGTGTGGTCCTGTGCACGTTCACCCGCAAGCCGAAGAAGCCCAACTCGGCCAATCGCAAGTGCTGTCGAGTGCGGCTCAGCACTGGCCGCGAGGCGGTCTGCTTCATCCCCGGGGAGGGCCACACCCTGCAGGAGCACCAGATTGTCCTTGTGGAGGGCGGCCGCACCCAGGACCTGCCAGGCGTCAAGCTCACCGTTGTGCGTGGCAAGTACGACTGTGGCCACGTGCAGAAGAAGTGACGGCTGGGGGCACAGTGGGCTGGGCGCCCCTGCAGAACATGAACCTTCCGCTCCTGGCTGCCGCAGGGTCCTCCGATGCTGGCCTTTGCGCCTCTAGAGGCAGCCATTCATGGATTCAAGTCCTGGCTCCGCCTCTTCCATCAGGACCACTATTAAGCCATAGGAGTCCTGGGGGTGCAAAGGGTGCCCCTCTGTCAACACCCTTGGCTCCTGTGTTTAGAGGGGTGGCCTGAAGGACCTTTTCTGCTGGGACAAGACACTGTACTGCCCTCTGCTGGGAAGGGGTTTTAATAAACAGACCCTGGCGCTTGTGATGTGAATCCCCTTGTGGAGTATTTGCCCTCTGTGTGGCTGTGGCAGTGGACATCTCTGAGCTTCAGTTTCCTCCTCCAGAAAATAGCTCCATTGGTGGTATCTCCTTTGTTTGGTTTGGGGAAGATTAAATTCGATGCTCTATGTGCATAACACGCATGGAGGGCTCCTTTTTTTTTTTTTTTTTTTTGACAAAGTCTCGCTCTGTTGCCCAGGCTGGAGTGCAGTGGCATGATCTCAGCTCACTGCAACCTCTGCCCCCCAGGTTCATGTGATTCTCCTGCCTCAGCCTCCCGAGTAGCTGGGA
Organism: Pan troglodytes; assembly: GCF_028858775.2. Lineage (NCBI taxonomy): Eukaryota > Metazoa > Chordata > Mammalia > Primates > Hominidae > Pan > Pan troglodytes. The sequence continues at coordinate 42,072,979 of NC_072418.2, forward strand.
TTATAGGCACACACCACCAGGCCTGGCTAATTTTTGTATTTTTAGTAGAGACAGGGTTTCACCATGTTGGCCAGGCTGGTCTCAAACTCCTGAGCTCGGGTGATCTGCCCACCTTGGCCTCCCAAAGTGCTAGGATTACAGGCGTGAGCCACCATGCCCGGCAGAGGGCTACTGTATTTTAAGCTTAGGAGTCAGGTAGGTGGCACAGAGGCCCAGGTCTCCTTCCTGCAGGCCATGGGTTCTGGGCACATAAACTCTGCCCTCAAGCATGGACATCTGGAAAATGGCAGTAATTGTAATGTTGATGTGGAAGGGGTGTGGAAAGGATTCAATGGGGTGTGCTGCTCCACACATGGGAGCTGTTCTTTTATACGTGTGTGTGTGTGTGTGTGTGTGTGTGTGTTTGTGTAGAGAGAGACAGAGACTCACTGTGTTGTCCAGGCTGGAGTGCAGTTCTATGATCAAAGCTTACTTCAGCCTTGACCTCCTGGGCTCAATAGATCCTCCCGCCTCAGCCTCCTGAGTAGTCGGGACCACAGGTGTGTGCCACCACACCTGGCTAACTTTTCCATTTTTTTAGAGTAGGAATCTGGCTTTGTTGTCCAGGCTGGTCTCGAACTCTTGGCCTCAAGAGATCCTTCCACCTTGGCCTCCCAAACTGCTGGATTATAGGTGTGAGCCACCATTATATAATAATATAAAATTATTACTGGGTTCACCTGAGCTCAAATCCTGCTCCCCATCATAATTGCTATGAGACCTGGCTATGTTGGTTCCCCCTATGGGCCTCGGTTTCCTCCCTTGGAAAATGGCACTGATGATAATGCTGACTGCACCTGATCATGTTTTTGGCCACATAAGATTTAAGAAGTGGGGCCAGGTGCAGTGGCTCATGCCTGTAATCTCAACACTTTGGGAGGCCGAGGTGGGCTGACCACTTGAGGTCAGGAGTTTGAGACCAGCCTGGCCAACATGGTGAAACCCTGTCTCTACTAAAAATACAAAAATTACCTGGGCATGGTGGCATGTGCCTGTAATCTCAGCTACTCAGGAGGCTGAGGCAGGAGACTCGCTTGAACCTGGGAGGTGGAGGTTGCAGTGAGCCGAGATCAGCACCACTGCACTGCAGCCTGGGTGACAGAGTGAGACTCTGTCTCAAAAAAAGAAAAAAGAAAAAACGATGTTGGAACTGTGTTTATATCATTGGGCTCTGGAGCCCAGCACTGCTCCAAGCCCTGCCTCCCCTACTTACTGGCTGGGTGACCTTGGGCAGGTCGTTTACACTCTGAGCCTGGACCAAATGGTGCTGATAAGGGTGCATGCCTGAGAGCTGTTTGGCGCATCATAGCTGTCTCCGAGTTCCTCTTGGCGCTCAACACACAGCCTCCTGAGGGTCTCCTGATTGTAAACATGAGGCCACAAGGTCTTTTAGGATCAGAGCTGGTGGCAGATAAGTGCACTGATTACAGATGAAAATTGCCCATCCCCTCATATTTGGCACCAGTTTTATTGAGCTAGTTTGTTGGCCATGCCTAGCTGAGAAATAGAGAAGTGGAGGGAGATGGGGGGATGGGAGAGCTTTTCCTCATGGCACACTCTGCTCCAGGAGTCTGTATACAGGAGTGTGGAGAAAAGGAAGTGTTACCTTGCAGGAAGTTGCCCCCAAAGCAAGGGCAGGAGGTGGGGGTGGGGGACTTGGCCTCTGATGGAATTCTGGAATTCTGATGAGAGAGGTGCTAGCCTGACCCGAACAGGAGATGCTGACGGGCAGTGCTGGGCATGTTGCACAGAGATGACTAGTTACACAGCCCCGTGGCGGGATCCCAGAGTGCCGAGACCAGCTGGGTCGTGGAGACCCTAACCCAGCGGTGCTAGAGGAATTAAAGACACACACCCAGAAATACAGGGTGTGGAGTGGGAAATCAGGGGTCTCACAACCTTCAGAGCTGAGAGCCTCGAACAGAGATTTACACACATATTTATTGACAGCAAGCCAGTGATAAGCATTATTTCTATAGATTATAGATTAACTAAAAGCATTTCTTATGAAATAAAGGGATGTGCCAAAATAAACGGATGGGCTCTGGCTAGTTATCTGCAGCAGGAACATGTCCTTAAGGCACAGATCACTCATGCTATTGTTTGTGGTACAGGAACCCCTTTAAGCCGTTTTCCGTCCTGGGTGAGCCAGGTGTTCCTTGCCCTCATTCCGGTAAACCCATGACCTTCAGGGTGGGGGTCATGGCCATCATGAACATGTCACAGTGCTGCAGAGATTTTGTTTATGGCCAGTTTTGGGGGCCTGTTCCCAACACCAGAGATTTCCCCAAACAGCAGATGACTTTGTTAGTCTCAAGGACAGACTGCCTCAGCGGACCTCTGCTCCCTGCCCACGATCATTACCCCCAAAACATGCCGGCAAGTCTCTGCTCCCTGCGTCGGCAGAGGGATTTATAAGCCCTCTCTTATAAATCCTGGTTTAGCATTTGTTTTGTGACTGAGTCCATCGAGATCCTTGCAGGAGAAGAAAATTTGCAGGCAAATGAACTAAATGTCTCTTCCTGACACTCCCCTTCTGGGGGGCTGAGGAAGCTGTGAACAGCCTGGTTTGTCACACAGCACGATGGCCACCACACTGAAGCAGCAGCAAGCAGATTCGTGGAAGGTGTGCTGAGAACCAGCCACCTGGGAGCGCTACTGTCCCTGGGTATCCTCTGGCTTCTGGCTGCAAAGCTGGTCTTTTTTTTTTTTTTTTCATTGATATAGGGTCTTGCTTTCTCACCCAAGCTGGAGTGGTGGTGAAATCACGGCTCACTGCAGCCTCAACCTCCTGGTCTCAGGCAATCCTCCCACCCAAGCCTCCTGAGTAGCTGGGACTACAGGCGGCACCACCATGCCTGGCTAATTTTTTAAAAATTATTTGTGGAGACGGTTTCACTATGTTGCCCAGGCTGGTCTTGAACTCCCGAGCTCCAGTGATCCTCCCACCTCGGCCTCCTGAAGTGCTGGGATTCCACAGGTGTGAGCCACTGCACCTGGCTGCAAGTCTGGTCTTGACTGACAACGTCAGGCAGTAGTCCAGTCGCTAAGACAGACGGATCCTGACCCTCACACTGGAGTGGGTCACAAGGGCGCCGTAGTGCCCCACCCAGGAACTCACGTCTCTCCCGTACTGCTCAAAAGATACGTAGCGGATGCCCTTGCCAAAGTTGGTGAAGACGTGGGAGACCTGCAGGGGGAAGGGGAGTGAGAAGGTGAGGGCCTGCGGGCCCCTTCTCTTCCTCCACTTCAACAGATAGGCCCGAAGGACTGAGGAGGTGCCAGTCCTGCGCTAGGTGCTGGGGACGGAGCAGTGAATAAAACCGGAAAAGGACCTCGCGCTGGTGTCAGTGCCATTCTAGCAGGGGGCCCGGACATTGGAGATAGGTGGGGGTGAGGGGCCAGGGGCATTCTGCCAGGAAGGTGGCAGGAATGTGAGTAGAGTGAGTTAGCAAAGGCCCCACAGAGGTGACACCTGAAGGAGGAGAGGGAGCCAGGAGGGGCTCTGGAGGGTGTCCCAGGCAGCAGGAACGGCCTGCGCAAAGGCCCTGAGTTGGAGAATGCCTGGAGCTGAGTGAGGGGAGAAGTAAAAGAGGGGTCAGGGAGGTCATGGGCAGATCATGGCCTTGTGGGCCACAGGAGGACTTTGGCTTTTTTTTTTTTTTCCAATTTAAAAAAGTTGAGATAAAATTTTCGTAAAACAAACTTTTTATTTATTTATTTATTTTTGAGATGGAGTCTCACTCTGTCGCCCAGGCTGGAGTACAGTGGCATGATTTTGGCTCAATGCAACCTCCACCTCGCAGGTTCAAGCGATTCTCCTGTCTCAGCCTCCCGAGTAGCTGGGATTACAGGCGCGCACCACCATGCCCGGCTAATTTTTGTATTTTTAGTAGAGACGGGGGTTTTGCCATGTTGGTCAGGCTGGTCTTGAACTCCTGACCTCAGGTGATCCACCCGCCATGGTCTTCCAAAGTGCTGGGATTACAGGTGTGAGCCACTGCGCCCAGCCAAAATTCACCATTTTATTTTATTTATTTATTTTGAGGCCAAGACTCGCTCCATCGCCCAGGCTGGAGTGCAGTGGCATAATCTCAGCTCACTGCAACCTCCACCTCCCCCGGTTCAATAAATTCTCCCGCCTTAGTCTCCCCAGAAGCTGGGATTACAGACGCCCATCACCGTGCCTGGCTAATTTGTGTATTTTTAGTAGAGACGGGGTTTCACTGTGTTGGCAGGCTGGTGTTGAACTCCTGCCCTCAAGTGATCTGTCCGCCCTGACCTCCCAAAGTGCTGAGATTACAGGCATGAGCCACCACACCCGGCCCAAAATTCATTTTTTAAAGTGTACAATTCAGTGGTTTTTAGTTGATTCACGATATTATGCAGCCATCACCACTACCTAATTCCCATCACCCCAGGAAAAAACTCTGCATCCATGAGTTGTCATTTCCAAGACCTCCCTCCCCCAGCCCCTGGCAGTCGCCAATCTTCTTAGTGTACATTTCATATATGTGGAATCATACAGTATTTGTCATTTCATGTCTGGCCACTTTCAGCATCATGTTTTCAAAGTTTATCCACGTTGCAGTGTGAATTGATGCTTCATTTCTTTTCCGTGGCTGCATAACTTTGGCTTTTACTGTGAGATGTAGCCACAGGAGCATTACAAGCAGTGAGACTTCTGATCTGACTCATTATTATTATTATTATTATTATTATTTTTAGTTAGGGTCTCAGTCTGTTGCCCTGGCTGGAGTGCAGTGGGACCAACTGGGCTCCAACCATCCTCCCACCTCAGCCTCCTGAGTAGCTGAGACTGCAGGTGCAAGTCACCATGCCCGTCTAATTTTTAATTTCTTTGTAGAGATGGAGGTCTCGCTATATTGCCCAGGCTGGCCTCAAACTCCTGCCCTCAAGCTGTCCTCCCATCTTGGCCTCCTAAAGTGGTGGGATTACAGGTATGAGCCACCGTGCCCAGCCGAAACATTTACTTTGGTAACTGAGATGTGAGGATCAAGACAGCATAGTCTTGGTGCCAGATTGGTCTTGAGTCCAGCTCTGCACTGGACCAGTCACATAACCTCCCTGTGCCTCTGTTTCCTCAACTCTAGAATGGAGATAGGATTTTGCTTCACTGCTGCATTTCCAGCACATAGAGTGGTGCCCAGCACACAGTAGGTGCTCAATCAGTGTTTGTTGAACATTAAGGGGTTTTGCTAATGAAATGAATCGATATGTAAGCGTCTTGACACAGGGCTTGGGATGTAAGAAGGGCTCAATACTTCTTAGCTGTTATGATTATAGATATCCAGGAGTGACAGAAGGGAAACCGAGCAGACGAGAGGCTGGGCGTGTGTGCCTTTAGCGGGTCGGGGGGAGCTGGAAGCTAGTCTGGACCCACCTGTCGGCAGCCCCTCTCAGTCCACTGAAGGACCGGGTCAGGTGAGGCTGAGAACTTGACCACTTCCTTTTCATACACATCCAGAAGGCGGACCCGGAGCTGGTAGACGCAGCCGCAGTTCTCTCGAGCGCCCCACCTGCCAGGCAGCAGTCAGCCTCTATGCCCCCGTCACCCAGCCAGCTCTCTGGGTTTCGGGGCGGGAGGCTGAGGGCTGGCTCCATCTTGATGAAGGTCCTGCACATCTGGACCACATTTGGAGACGTCCTGGCCTGGGAACCTCTAGGGGAGGAGCCTTGGTGGTTCTGGGGTGGAACCAGAGCCTGGGGGAGGAGCCTGGGTGGTCCTGGCGTGGAGCCAGAGCCTGGGGGAGGAGCCTGGGTGGTCCTGGGGTGGAGCCAGAGCCTGGGGGAGGAGCCTGGGTGACCCTGGGGTGGAGCCAGAGCCTGGGGGAAGAGTCTGGGTGGTCCTGGGGGAGGAGTCTGGGTGGTCCTGGGGTGCAGCCAGAGCAGGGGAGGAGCCTGGGTGGTCCTGGGGGAGGAGCCTGGGTGGTCCTGGGGTGGAACCAGAGCCTGGGGGAGGGGCCTGGGTGGTCCTGGGGGAGGAGCCTGGGTGGTCCTGGGGTGGAACCAGAACCTGGAGGAGAAGCCTGGGTGACCCTGGGGTGGAGCCAGAGCCTGGGGGAGGACTCTGGGTGGTCATGAGGTGGAGCCAGAGCAGGGGAGGAGCCTGGGTGGTCCTGGGGGAGGAGTCTGGGTGGTCCTGTGGTTGATTCTGGAGGCTTTTGGGTAGGTAGTTGGGGGACGGGAAAGGATGCTCTGGGGAAGAACCACAATGCAGGGCAGGTGCCCGATGACTTCAGGGAAGAGCCAGAGCCCCAGGGAAGAGACCAGATTTTCTATGGAAGAGCCACAGCCTGAAGGAGGAGCTGGAATGCTTTGGGGCAGAACCTGGGTGTTTTGGGAAGAAGGCATTCATCCTAAGCCTGTAGGCTCTGAAGCCAGTCCTGTCCCAACTATGCTCCCTGAGCCTCAGCTCACAGGGCACCATGCTCCCACCCCTTCAGAGACCCTGGGCATCCACAAGGTGGTCAGGGGAGGTGTCTCGTTTCAGAGGGGTATCAAGCCAGTCAGTGGCCCCCTGTGGACCACCCCAGCCTGCTGGGATGAGGGTGGGCAGGAGTGCAGAGTGGGGGCTCTGGCTTCTCCAAAGCTCTACCTTCCCCAGCTCTGCATCACTTCCCCTCTCAGCCTCATCACAAAGGGTGCACAGTGACAGCCGCTACCCGTGGGGTTGATGGGGCGGGAAATGAGCCCCTGCTGCAGAGCCGCTGCCAAGCCTGCTGCTGCTCTGGGGCAGGGTGCCGCTCCTCACTCACCAGTCAGCCACACAGATCTCAATCTGGGCGCTGTCCAGCAGCTCCTGCCACACCCCTTCCATCACCAGGTCCACAAGCTGCCTCTTGGAGCACCATCTGGGAAGGAGAGATGGCAGGGGGCAGGGCAAATAGTCCTGGCATTCAAGTCACAGTCAGAAACCACCTCCTCCAAGAAGTCTCCCTTGATAACCCTCTCTAAAGCAGCCCTCAGGGTTTGCTCTAGCAGACCTGAAGATGCATGATGGGCTACACATCTCTCCTTGGCCTCTTGGAGTCCCTTTGCCATTCTCCACCCTGCTGCGGGCTCCAGGCAGCTGACCTCTATGAAAGCCTGACCCTCATCTTTGTGGGACAGGACATGACTACAAATGAAGGCCACATACTAGACATGTGAGCGGGGAGCTCTGTGGCCTCCTAAAGTGCGAGGGCCCCGGGTCTAAAGCTGGACGGCCTTGTCTCTGTCACCCATTGCTTCCTGTTGGATCAGCCAATGGGATGCTCCGGCAGGGGATGGAAGTGAAAGAGGTGACTAAAATCAGGGTATTTATCCTCTTAGGTCCTTCTCAAGGGACTGCCTTGTTCCCCAAGGAAAAAGCAAAGCTCCATGGCACTGTCTCCTCATTTTCCAGTAACTGTTTCCTCCCCTCACCTCTAGCAGTCTAGGGGTGGTAACGTTCCTTTCCTAACTGTTACTAGCTCAGGGGCTCCTGCCTACAACTTTGTAAACAGTCCTTCTCCTCAAACTAGAATGTGCCATAATAACATAAATTGCGCAGTATTGGTGGAAGGATGGGTAAGTTGAGCAATGGAATAGAACAAAGTGCCAGGAACCGGCTGAGTGCGGTGGCTTAGACCTGTAATCCCAGCACTTTGAGAGCCCGAGGCAGGCGGATCACCGGAGGTCAGGAGTTAGAGATGAGCCTGGTCAATATGGTGAAACCTCTTCTCTACAAAAAATACAAAAATTAGCCAGGCATGGTGGCGCACCTCTGTAGTCACAGCTATTTGGGAGGCTGAGGCAGGAGAATCATTGGAACCCAGGGAGGCAGAGGCTGCAGTGAGCCAAGATTGCACCACTGCACTCTAGACTGGGCAACAAAATGAGACTCTATCTCAAAAAACAAAAACAAAAACAAAAAAAACAGAGTGCCAGGGACAGACGTAGGTATACACAGAAACTTCATAAACTGTAGAGGTGGCACCATCATTCCATGGAGAACAGATTCTCATTTTTTTTTTTCTTTTGAGTCAAGGTCTTATTCTGTTGCCAGGCTGGAGTGCAGTGGCATGATCCTAGGCTCACTGCAACCTCGAACTCCTGGGCTCAAGAGATCCTCCCACTTCGGCCTCCCAAAGTGCTGGGATTACAGCTATGAGCCACCGTGCCCGGCCTTCAGTTTCCTGTTATAAAGTGGGGGCAATAATAGTATCTATGTCACAGGGTTGTTGCCAGAATTATATGTAAAGTGTCTAGTATAGAGTAACTCCTTGTGGAGGCAAAAGCGACTCCATCTTGGGTGCTAATCTGCCATGTTCCCTTTTTTTTTTTTTTTGAGACAGAGTCTCACTCTGTCGCCCAGGCTGGAGTGCAGTGGTGCAATCTCGGCTCACTGCAACATTTGCCTCCTGGGTTCAAGCGATTCTCCTGCCTCAGCCTCCACGTCCAGCTAATTTTTGTCTTTTTAGTAGAGACGGGGTTTCCCCCTGTTGGCCAGGCTGGTCTCGCACTCCTGACCTAAAGTGATCTGCCCAGCTCGGGCTCTCAAAGTGCTGGGATTACAGGCGAGAGCCACCGTGCCCGGCCCAAAACCCTGTCTTTAGATCAAAGCTGTCTTGCTGTTGTCTCACAAACTGCAGGCGATGATGCACAGAGCATTGCTGCCTGTGGTTGCTAACCTTCCTGATCTTTCCTTGTATCCCTGGCATATGAAACAGTACCCTCAACAAGTATTTGTTGATTGATGGAATGAATCAATGAATAAATAAATGGGGGAAGGAGAGGGTGAAGGTGACGATGAGGACAGTGTGGGGGGTAGGGTCCCTTTCTTTGGGGCCCTTGCCCCAGGGATCAGGGCCTCTCACTTGGGCCACTCACTCGAAAGAGGTCACGAAGCAGGTCTGCGAAGGAGCCCCAGGCACCGGTGTTAGGTTCTTTTCTATGGCCCAGCCATTCCCTCCATGCTCCACCTCCCAGCCTCTGAAGCCCTCTGTGGGAAAACAAGAGTTGAACATATGGTTCACCTGCCAGCCTGCCCAGAAGAGACCCCGCAACCACCCAGCTTGTGCTGTCCACCAGCCTCTCCCTCTTGTGCTCCAATCCTCCCTGGTTTCTCCTACCGACTCCTCCTCCCATTATTCTGTATTCCTGGTCCTACCCCACAACTGTGACTCTCAGCCGTGCCCATCCACTCAGCTTCTCTTCAGCCACCCTTACTTGCTCTTTCTCCTTCAGTCCTGCTCTTCATTGTGTGTGTGAGAGACAGGGTCTCACTCTGTCGCCCAGGCTGGAGTGCAGTGGCTCCATCATAGCTCACTGCAGCCTCAAACTCCTGGGCTCAAGCGATCCTCCCACATCAGCCTCCAGAGTAGCTAGGACCACAGGTGCATGCCACCACGCCTGGCTAATTTAATTTTTTAATTTTTTTTTGAGATGGAGTTTCAATCTTGCTGCCCAGGCTGGAGTGCAATGGCATGATCTCAGCCCACTGTAACCTCCGCCTCCCAGGTTCAAGCAATTTTCCTGCCTCAGCCTCCCAAGTAGCTGGGATTACAGGCGTGCACCACCACACCTGGCTAATTTTGTATTTTAGTAGAGATGGGGTTTCACCATGTTGGTCAGGCTGGTCTTGAACTCCTGACCTCAAGTGATCTGCCCCCTCGGGCCTCCCAAAGTGCTGGGATTACAGGCGTGAGCCACTGCGCCTGGACTAATTTTTAAATTTTTTAGAGACAGAGTCTCACTTTGTTGTTCAGGCTGGTCTCAAACTCCTGGCCTCAAGTGATCCTCCCACCATAGACTCCCAAAATGCTGGGATTACAGGCGTGAGCTACTGCACCCCACCATTTTTTTTTTTTGAGACAAGGTCTCTGTCACCCAGGCTGTAGTGCAATGGCATGATCATAGCTCACTGCAGCCTTGAACTCCTTGGGCTTAAGCGATCCTCCTGCCTTGGCCTCCCAAAGCATTGCCATTCCCACCGCGCCTGGCCCCTGTCCTGTTCTGCATCTCCTCTGCATACCAAACTACTTGCTTTCTCCCCCGGTCCAGCCAGGGTCTTCCTGCCTTGCCCCGCCCACTCGTTCGGATTCCCGGCTCCACCTTCTCCAGCCCCGCCCACCGGGCCTACCGCCCAGTCACTGCGTCCCTCAGCCCCGCCCCCTGGCTCCTCCAGCGGTCTAGCCAATTGGCTACATCTCTCAGACTCCGTCCCGGCCCCGCCCCCGCCTCGCTCGCCCCGCCCCCCTCAGCCTACTGGGCCCCGCCCCCGTCACCCACGCTCTCCACAGGAGTTGAAGATGAGATTGCGGCCGAAGGGCGCGCGCAGACAGTAGCGCGCCAGGGCGCACAGCGGGAACTCCTCCTTGTCTTCGTTGCTGGGCAGGCAGCGTTGAGCCACTGCGTAGAGTGCGCGGCCCTCGGCGCTGCGGTCGCGGGCCAGCTGCAGCAGCCACACAGTGGGCCCGTCCACTATGTCGCGCCAGGCGCGGCACACTGGGCGGCATCGCGTGACCAAGGAGCGTGGCGGCACGTGGCTCAGCACCTGCACCAGCAGCTCCGGGGGCAGCGCGTCCAGGGCCAGGGACGGGTCCGCCGGCAGCCGTCGCCGCGATAGCCGGGCGCCCATCTCCAGCAGCCAGAGTCCTGCAGGTCGAGAGGGGTCGGTAGGCGGGTCAGCGCAGCCAGGCCACCCCCTCCCTACCTTGCCCCCCAGGGCGCAAGGCCCCGGTCCATGGGCAACCAGGGACCCATTTCCCTCTCTGATCCTAGGCCTCTCCCAATCTTCCCCACTTGGGTAAAAGACCCCTGGTCTGACTCTGACCCCTGTCAGGACCGCTGATCACGGCTTCCGTCTGGCGTTCACTTGTGTCAGGCTAAGCGCTTCACGTATATGACCAGTGGAATGGCAAAAGAACTAACATAACTAACCCCATTTTTGTTTAAGGGGACTTTACCCATTCCTGCACATGGCTAGGTTAATTTTAGACCGCTGAGATAATATGCAAAAACAGCAATCATGTAGTTTTTAAAACTAACTCTGGGATTAAAGAAGTATGTAAACAACTATGTTTTGTCAAAGATTTTTTTTTTTTTTTGAGACACAGTCTTGCTCTGTTGCCCAGGCTAGAGTGTGCAGTGGCACGATCTTGGCACATTGCAACCTCCGCTTCCTGGGTTCAAGCAATTCTCCTGCCTAGCCTCCCGAGTAGCTGGAACTACAGGTGCCTGCCACCACGCCCGGCTAATTTTTGTATTTTTAGTAGAGACGGGGTTTCACCATCTTGGCCAGGCTGGTCTCGAACTCCTGACTTCGTGATCCACCCACTTCGGCCTCTCAAAGTGCTGGGATTACAGGTGTGAGCCACCACGCCCAGCCTGTTTTTTCAAAGATTTATAGGGGCATTGTGACCCAACCAAGGACAAAGAAGTCACCAACCTCCTCGGACCCTAGCTGGCACTCAGATGTCTGCAGTGGTCACCTCCTTATTTTTATTACTTTTTTATGGAGCTAGAAACCAGGACTATAGCCTCTACCTCCTGGGCTCGAGTGATCCTCCTGCCTCAGCCTCCCAAGTAGCTGGGACTATAGGTGCATGCCACTATGCCCAGCTAGTTTTTTATTTATTGTTTTGTAGAGATGGGGTCTCACTACATTGCCCTGGCTGGTCTTGAACTCCTGGGTTCAAGTGATCCTCCTGCCTCAGCCTCCCAAAGTGCTGGAATTGGTATGAGTCACTGCGCCTGGCCTGTTGGTCACCTCTTGATCACAATGCCCTTCTCTTCCCTCTGCCCCTAAAAAAAAAAATTGTACTGATTTAAGATGGTACTTTAGGATGATAGTCCACTGTGTTCTCGGTTTGCTGGCTCTCCAAATAAACTTGCTTTTCCTCCCACCAACTGTCATCTCTCTTGAGTTTGGCTTTCTATTTTTTTTTTTTTTTTTGAGGCAGCCTCACTCTGTCACCCAGGCTGGAATGCAGTGGCCCGTCTCGGCTCACTGCAACCTCTGTCTCCCAGGTTCAAGTGATTCTCCTGCCTCAGCCTCCCGAGTAGCTGGGACTACAGGAATGCACCACCACACCTGGCTAATTTTTGTATCTTTAGGAGAGACAGTTTCACCATGTTGGCCATGCTAGTCTCGAACTCCGGACCTCAGGTGATCCACCCACCTCGGCCTCCCGAAGTGCTGGGATTATAGGCTTGAGCCACCGCGCTCGGCCCGAGTTTGGCTTTCTTTTCTGAAACTGAGTCTTACTCTGTTGCCCAGGCTGGAGTGCAGTGGCACAATCTTGGCTCACTGCGACCTCCGCCTCCCGGGTTCAAGCGATTCTCCTGCCTCAGCCTCCCAAGTAGCTGGAATTACAGATGTGTGCCACCACACCGAGCCAGTAATTTCTGTAGTAGAGATGGGGTTTCACCATGTTGGCCGGCTGGTCTCAAACTCCTGACCTCAAGTGGTCCACCTGTCTCAGCTTCCCAAAATGCTGGGATTTCAGGCGTGAGCCACCACGCCTGGCCTGAGTTTGGCTTTTGAGTGTTGAGCAGCCAAACCTCAGTTGGGTTACAGACCCACAAGGAAACCCACTGCGGAAGAAACCATTTCTACCCCATACCCCAATGTGTTCCAGCTACTGTGAGCTTTGGAACCCATGACCCATCTTCAACAAAACCTCTTCTTGCCTCAGTTACTTCTCTGAACATTCCTACCACCTTCTTGCTCTAACTGGAACCCAGCTCTCCTGTGGGCCTTCCAAGTGGGGAGGTCTCCGTGCTCCTGGGAGCTACTTCCTGACCATTCTCCCTCCACCCTCCCCAAAACCCCCAGCGATGAATCTCATCACTACCTTGCTTCGTGCGTCATCTGCTGACCCAGATCATGACTCCTCTCTTCTCCCTAATTTTAGCTCTGGGCTCACGGCCGCTCCCGCTGCTCTTAGCATCATTCTCAGTGATTTCTATAACCAGATAGTTCTTCCGCAGCCCCAACCTCTCTGTTCCCTGACCTCTCTCTAGTGACTTTTTCCTTCCCCAACATCTCCCTCTCGTGGTCAAACCCAGACCTTGTTTGAATAACAGCAGCCTCTTCAGAACCTCAATCTCACACACTCACTCTCCACCCATCACTTTTTCTTTCCACCTCATTCCCTCCAGTGCCCCACTCGCATGATCCTTCCAACCCACTGTGATCTCCCATCCGTTGTCCCTTTCATTTTTTACTCCCTCTCACCCTCCCATGCCCTCATTTCTTCCTTAGCCAGCTTAAATTCCATGGTTAATCATTAAAAACATTCTTGACCTGGCACGCTGGCTCATGCCTGTAATTCCAGCACTTTGGGAGGGCAAGGTGGGAGGACTGCTTGAGGCCAGGAGTTTGAGATCAGCCTGGGCAACACAGCGAGACTCCACCTGTACAAAAAATAAAATGAAAAAATTAGCCGGGTGTGGTGGTGCACACCTGTAGTCCCAGCTACTCCAGAGGTTAAGGTGGGATGATTGCTGGAGCCCGGGAGTTGGAGGCTGCAGTGAGCTATGATTGTGCCACTGTACTCCAGCCTGGGCAACAAAGCGAGACCCTGTCTCTAAATAAAATAAAAAGAATAGCCAAAAAAGTGGGGCTGTAGCTAGAAGGGGAGGTGAAGTCAAGAGAGGGTTTGGGCTGGGCACGGTGGCTCACACCTGTAATCCCAGCACTTTGGGAGGCCGAGGTGGGCAGATCACTTGAGGTCAGTAGTTTGAGACCAGCCTGGCTAACATAGTGAAACCCCATCTCTACTAAAAATACAAAAATTAGCTGGGTGTGGTGGCGCACCTGTAATCCCAGCTACTCGGGAGGCCAAGGCAGGAGAATTGCTTGAACCCAGGAGGCAGAGGTTGCAATGAGCTGAGATCGCACCACTGCACTCCAGCCTGGGCGGCAAAGTGAGACCCTGTCTCAAAACAAAACAAAAACAAAAACAAAAACAAAAAAAGAGAGAGGGTTTGTTTTGAGATGGGAGACAGGACGCTGTGTGGGCTAACAGGAGATCCAGTGCATGGGGGAAACTGAATGAGCAGCAGAGAGAGGTGAGAACCAGGGACGGTGGCTGGAAGTGGGCGGGAAGGTGGGAGCAGGTGATGGGACAGTCACAGCAGGAGAATGGGTGTGGGCAAGGGTGCAGGTAGGTGGTAGAGGCGGGGGTGGCTGTGGAAGTTCACTTCTCATCTCTTGCATTTTCTCTGCAAAATAAGAAGCCAAGGGAGAGTGAAAGGGGGGGAGGAGGTGTTGGAAAGGATTAGAGGAGAAGGGAAAAGGTGTGAATTAGTTGTCTAGAAGACAGGAGGAAGGAGGGGATCAGAGAAATGTCATATGGCTGCCAGGCAGCATTGGGGTCCGCCTGAGGGTCAAGTTCACAGACTTGAAATTAGCCTGGCCAGGGGGCTGTGTTGTTTTTTAGCTCACTCAAGCTGTGTGGGTGCAGGCACGGCAGAGAGGAAGGCTGGATTTAACCAGGGTCTCATGCAGGAGGAAGCCAAAGCGGGCAAGGGTGTGTGCAGAGAATGTGTTATTTTTTATTTATTTACTTTTTTGAGATGGAGTCTCGCTCTGTCGCCTAGGCTGGAGTGCAGTGGTGCGATTTCAGCTCACTGCAACCTCCACCTCCTGGGTTCAAGCGATTCTCCTACCTCAGCTTCCCAAGTAGCTGGGATTACAGGCCTCTGCCACCACGCCTGGCTAATTTTTATATTTTTAGTAGAGACAGGGTTTCACCATGTTGGCCAGGCTGGTCTCGAACTCCCGAACTCAGGTAATCCACCTGCCTCAGCCTCCCAAAGTGCTAGGATTACAGGTGTGAGCCACTGCGCCGGGCCGAGAATGTGTTTTTTTTTTTTTTTTTTTTTTTTGAGACAGAGTTTCACTCTTGTTGCCCAGGCTGGAGTGCAATGGCGCGATCTCAGCTCACTGCAGCCTTCACCTCCCAGGTTTAAGCAATTCTCCTGCCTCAGCCTCCTGAGTAGCTGGGATTATAGGCGCCCGCCACCACACCTGGCTAATTTTTATATTTTTAGTAGAGACAGGGTTTCACCATGTTGGCCAGGCTGTTCTCAAACTCCTGACCTCAGGTGATCCGCCCACCTCAGCCTCCCAAGGTGTTGGGATTAACAGGCGTGAGCCACTGCGCCTGGCCTGAGAATGTGTTATTTTTTATTATTATTATTATTATTATTATTTTTGAGACGGAGTCTTGCTCTGTTGCCCAGCCTGGAGTGCAGTGGTGCGATGTCAGCTCACTGCAAGCTCCGCCTCCTGGGTTCATGCCATTCTCCTGCCTCAGCCTCCCGGGTAACTGAGACTACAGGCGCCCGCCACCATGCCCAGCTAATTTTTTTGTATTTTTAGTAGAGACGGGGTTTCACCATGTTAGCCAGGATGGTCTCGATCTCCTGACCTCATGATCCGCCCGCCTCGGCCTCCCAAAGTGCTGGGATCACAGGCGTGAGCCACTGCAACTGGCCTTTTATTTTTATTTTTGAGACAGGGTCTTGCTTTTTCACTCGGATGGGAGTGCAGTGGTGTGATCACGGCTCACTGCAGCCTCAACCTCCCAGGCTCAAGTGATCCTCCCACCTCAGCCTCCCAAACTGCTGGGATTAGAGGCATGAGTCACCGCATGCAGCGTCTTTGTTTCTCTTTGTGGTAAAACTTCTCAAAAGAGCTGTCTACCCAGTATTTTCTGCTTCCATTCTTTCTAAAACATTTTCTTTCTTTCTTTCTTTCTTTTTTTTGAGACAGAGTCTCCCTCTGTCACCCAGACTGGAGTGCAGTGGCACAATCTCAGCTCACTGCAACCTCTGGCTCCCAGGTTCAAGTGATTCTCGTGCCTCAGCCTCCTGATTAGCTGGGACTACAGGTGCGTGCCACCAGGCCCTGCTAATTTTTGTATCGTTAGTAGAGACAGGGTTTCACCATGTTGCCCAGGCTGGTCTTAAACTCTTGGGCTCAAAGGCTCCTGCTGCCTTGGCCTCCCAAAGTGCTGGGATTGTAGGTGTGAGCCACTGTGCTCGGCTCCAGCTCCACTTCTTGCTATAAATTATATGACCAATGGCAAGTCACTTAATCTCTTTATACCTCAGTTTCCCTTTCTGAAAATGGGGCTGCTAACAGTGCCTCCATCATAGGGCTGTTGTGAGGATGAAATGAGTATTTTAAAGCACTTAGGAAAAGCCCCTGTAGGCTCCTAAATAAGAGTGATATTAATTTAATATTAGTCCAGGCATGGTGGCTCACACCTGTAATCCCAGCACTTTGGGAGGCTTAGGTGAGCGGATCACCTGAGGTCGGGAGTTCAAGACCAGCCTGGGCAACATGGCGAAACCCCATCTCTACAAAAAATACAAAAAGTAGCGGAGCGTGGTGGTGGGCACCTGTAATCCCAGCTACTCGGGAGGCTGAGGCAGGAGAATCACTTGAACCCGGGAGGTGGAGGTTGCAGTGAGCTGAGATCGTGCCTCTGCACTCCAGCCTGGGCGACAGACTGAGACTCTGTCTCAAAAAAATAAAAAGATGATGTCAGGAATTTTTGCTACATTCATGGACTACTTGCCTGACACAGGCTTATTTCTTTTTTTTAAGTAAAACCTTAATTTGTTTAAAAATGACAATAGCTGACATGAATTGAGCACTTATTGGGCACATGAAGATAACAAGCATTAGATCATTAAAGCCTCTTAACCAAGGGCACCCTCAAAGGAGAGTTTTGCCCATTAAACAAGATGATAGAATTCATGAGCTGATCCAGCTTAAATGCTCAGCACCGTGGCTTAATAAGGGCCAATAAATGCCGCTAAATGAAAATGTCACAGCTAAAATAGTTGCTGTCAGCCAGGCACAGTGGCTCATGCCTGTAATCCCAGCATTTTGGGAGGCGGAGGTGGGTGGATCACTTGAGGTCAGGAGTTCAAGACCAGCCTGGCCAACATGGTGAAACCTGTCTCTACTAAAAATACAAAAATTAGCCAGGCATGGTGGTGGGAGCCTGTAATCCCAGCTACTCAGGAGGCTGAGGCAGCAGAATCGCTTGAACCTGGGAGGTGGAGGTTGCAGTGAGCCAAGATCATGCCACTGCACACAGCGAGACTCTGCCTCAAAATAAATAAATAAATAAAATAGTTGCTGTCACTTTTTAAAAATGATGTGTCATAATAATGGCAACTAACATAATTTAGTGTTTCACATTAATTTTTAAAATATTAATATTAATTTTCACAGGTGTGAGCCACCATGCCCAGCCTCTGACATCATCTTTATTCCTACTGCAGAAAGAATGAAGCTGTGGAGACAGACTTTACAAAGACCAAGCTGTGCTTTTCTCCAGGTGGTTCTGAGTTGCATTAATAGTTCACTGAGGCCCGGCGCTTGAACCCGCGAGGTGGAGGTTGCAGCGAGCAGAGATCACATCACTCACTGCACTTCAGCCTGGGTGACAGAGCGACTCTGTCTCAAAAATAAATAAATAAATTCCCTAGGTTTATAAACAAGTCTACCAGCCTGCCTGGCATGGGTGTGATGTTCACCAGAGTTTAGTTTCCTGGAGTTCTTCTTAGGAGGAGTTCTTAGTTCCCACTCTTCTTCTTTTTTGTTTTTTTGACACGGAGTCTCACTCTGTCGCCCAGGCTGGAGTGCAGTTGCACGATCTCGGCTCACTGCAACCTCCGCCTCCCGGGTTCAAGCGATTCTCTGCCTCAGCCTCCCGGGTAGCTGGGATTACAGGCACCTGCCACCACGCCTAGCTAATTTTTGTATTTTTAGTAGAGACAGGGTTTCACCATGTTGGCCAGGCTGGTCTCGAACGCCTGACCTTGTGATCCGCCCGCCTAGGCCTCCCAAAGTGCTGGGATTACAGACTTGAGCCACTGCGCCCGGCAGTTCCTATTCTTCTTAGGAGTGTGTTCCCACTGGCAAAAGGAGGATCTCTGGGGCTGGGGGTAGGCCCCTCGCCCAACGAGGACAGCCAGACTTCACCAAGGAGCAGAGATGTTCAAGAAATGTACTGTATGAGCCCTCAGCTATACCACACAAACCATATTAAATGCTTGTATGGGGCCCCAGTGTGGTGGCTTATGCCTGTAATCCCAGCACTTTGGGAGGCGGAGGCGGGAGGATTGCTTGAGCCCAGGAGTCCAAGACCAGCCTAGGCAACATGACGAAACCCTCTCTCTACAAAAGAAATACAAAAAAATTAGTCAGGCATAGTGTCATGCACCTGTAGTCCCAGCTACTTGGGAGCTGACGGGGGAAGGATCACCTGAGCCAGGGAGGTTGAGGCTGTGGTGAATCGTGAAGGGGCCACTGTATTCCAGCCCAGGCAATAGAGTGAGATCCTGTCTCAAAAAAAAAAAAGAAAAAAAAAAAGTTTGTGGCCAGGCACGGTGGCTCATGCCTGTAATCTCAGCACTTTGGGAGACCAAGGTGGGTGGATCACCTGAGGTTAGGGGTTTGAGAGCAGCCTAGCCAACATGGTGAAACCCGTCTCTACTAAAAATACAAAATTAGCCAGGTGTGGTGGCATGCTCCTGTAGTCCCAGCTACTTGGGAGACTAATGGGAGAATCCCTTGAACCTAGGAAATGGAGGTTGTGGTAAGCTGAGATTGTGCCACTGCACTCTAGCCTGGGCAACAGGGTGAAACTGTCTCAAAAAAAAAAAAAAAAAAAAAGGAAAGAGGAAAGAAACACGAAAAGTGGCTCAACAGTCAAAGACAGGCTTATTTTGGAGAATAAGCCTGAGAGGGGCTTCTGGCCAATTTTGGGAAAGGTTGAAAAGTACCCACTGCAAGATTGAATGCCAACTACTGGCTGAGTCACAATAGGACAAGTAGGGCCTAGTACTGCCTGCTTCCAGGGTTTTTGGGAGAGTGTGTGTTTGGAGGAAGGTTACTGGCTGTCAGAGTGACTGGGGAATGCTACTGGTACTCAGCTACCCAAAGGGACCCAGGATGCTACTACAGCAGACTGTATTTTTCAAAAGTGGCTATGAGAACATTTCCTATCTGACATGCTTTTTCAGTTCACCACTGCTCGTGAAGCTGTGGGGTCCACATTTCTCTCCTGGGCACGTGCAGGCTTTTGCAACTGCCTCAACTTTCAGAGCACTGCAGAAGGGAGATTGCTAAGGGATTTCATTCTCTCTCTCTTTCTCTCTCTCTCTTTTTAAGAGACAAAGTCTCACTCTGTCGCCTGGTTGGAGTGTAGTGGCGTGATTATGGCTCACTGAAGCCTCGAACTCCTGGGCTCAAGCGATCCTCCCAACTCAGCCTCCTGAGTAGATGGGACTGCAGACACATGCCACCATGCCCAGCTTAGTTTGTTTTATATTTTTTTTTTCTAGAAGTGAGGGGTCTCCCTATGTTGCCCAGGCTGGTCTCTTCCTGGGCTCAAGTGATCCTGTCGCCTCGGCCTCCCAAAGTGCTGGGATTATAGGTAGGAGCCACTGTGCCCGGCCTGCTAAGGGATTTCTGAGGCTGGATCATAAAAGAGTATGCAGCCTCTGCCTGTCTTTCTTTCTTTTTTCCTTTTTCTTTTCTTTCTTTTTTTTTTTTTTTTGAGACGGAGTCTTCCTCTGTTGCCCAGGCTGGAGTGCAATGGCCCTATCTCGGCCCACTGCAATCTCCACCTCCTGGGTTCAAGCAATTGTCCTGCCTCAGCCTCCAGAGTAGCTGGGATTACAGGCACACGCCACCATGCCTAGCTAATTTTTGTATTTTTGTTTTTTTTAGTAGAGACGGGATTTCACCATGTTGGCCAGGCTGGTCTCGAACTCCTGACCTTGTGATCCGCCCACCTTGGCCTCCCAAAGTGCTGGGATTCATTAGGCTGTGCAATTTGTGCACTTTCTATAAAAGGTTTGCTAAAAATGGGCTGGGTACCATGGCTCATGCATGTCATCCCAGCACTTTGGGAGGCTGAGGTGGGAGGATCGCTTGAACCCGGGGGTTCGAGACCAGCCTGGGCAACATAGTGAAACCCCATCTCTAAAAAAGTAAACATTAAAAAATTAGCTGGACCTGGTGGTGTACACTTGTAGTACCACATACTCGGGAGGCTGAGGTGAGAGGATAGCTTGTGGCCAGGAGTTCAAGGGTACAGTGAGCTATGATTGCACTACTGCATTCCAGCCTGGGTGACAGAGTGAGACTCTGTCTCCAAAAACAAACAGATAAAAAACACCACCACCACCACCAAAACAGAACACATACCCAAAACCCTCAACGTTTGCTAAAAATGATGAAAACAAGAAAAACAGATATAGCAGTCCATGGAAAGGAACAAAAAGATGTCCAAAAACTTTCCTCAAAGCCATCAAACAAAAGATGTTACTATTTTAAAATAGAAGAATCTGTGAAAATGATTAAGAGTTAGCTTATAAGTATCTCCTCAGCAGATTCTCAAATTGTATAGTTTTTTTGAGGCCAGAGACCTTTTTATACTGACTGGAAAATTCTGCACAAAAAATACCTCTGTGAATCATGATACCAGTTTGTTTTTGGTCTGTCCAGAGTATAATTTTGCCAGAGTATATTTATAATAAGCCATTATTCCTTTTTTTTTTTTTTATGGCTCTGGGGACTGGGATCAGCTATGCGGTCCTCACTTAGGGAACTTGTGCCTTTGCCGTCAGATGGTGGATGGGGCTGGGTCATCTGAGGCTTCTTCCATCCTAGTCTAGCAGCTGAAGTGAGGAGACCCGAACAGCTGGCGCTCCTTAGACATTTCTCTCTATTTTCACCTGGTCTGTCCAGCTACTTTCGGAAACAAACCAAATAATATCTTTTTTTTTTTTTTTGAGACAGAGTCTCGCTCTGTCCCCCAGGCTGGAGTGCAGTGGCACGATCTCGGCTCACTGTAACCTCCGCCTCCCAGATTCAAGGGATTCTCCTGCCTCAGCCTCTCGAGTAGCTGGGATTACAGGTGCGTGCCACCCACACCCGCTAATTTTTATATTTTTAGTGAAGACAGAGTTTCACATGTTGGCCAGGCTGGTCTTGAACTCCTGACCTCAGGTGAACCACCTGCCTCGGCCTCCCAAAGTGCTGGGACTACAGGCATAAGCCACTGCACCCGGCCACTTTTTTTTTTTTTTTTTTTTTTTTGATATGGAGTCTTGCTCTGTCGCCCAGGCTGGAGTGCAACGGCATGATCTCTGCTCACTGCAACCTCCGCCTCCCAAGTTCAAGCAATTCTCCTGCCTCAGCCTTCTGAGTAACTGGAATCACAGGTGCGCACCACCACACCAGGCTGATTTTTTGTATTTTTAGTAGAGACGGGGTTTCACTGTGTTGGCCAGTCTGGTCTCGAACTCCTGACCTCAAGTGATCCTCCCGCCTTGGCCTCCTAAAGTGTTGGGATTACAGGCGTGAGCCACTGCGCATGGCCCAGATAATATACTTTCATCTTCAAGGTTCATTGTATTGAACAGGTTTTACTAACACAGCAGCAGCCTCAATTAACTGTGTTCATTTTATAAAGTATTATTTTTACTTTATTAGTTACGTTTTATTAATTGTATCTGTTTAAAATGTAGCAATTTTATTTCAATTGATTTTAAATCTTTTTTTTTTTTTTTTTTTTTTGAGATGGCGTCTTACTCTGTCACCCAGGCTGGAGTGCAGTAGCATGATCTCAGCTCACTGCAATCTCTTCCTCCCAAGTTCAAGCAATCCTTCCGCCTCAGCTTCCCAAGTAGCTGAGATTACAAGCGTGCGCCACCACACCCAGCTAATTTTTATATTTTCAGTAGTGATGGGATTTCACATGTTAGCTAGGCTGGTCTCAAACTCCTGACCTCAGGTGATCCACCCAACTCGGCCTCCCAAAGTGCTGCGATTACAGGTGTGAGCCACCGCTCCCAGCCGATATGGAACATTTCTATTGCCCCAAAAGGTTTATCCCTTCCCAGCCAACCTCCCCACTCCCACCCAAAGTCAACTACTATTCTGTTTTGTTTTGTTTTTGAGACGTAGTATTGCTCTGTCCTCCAGGCTGGAGTGCAGGGGCGCGATTTCGGCTCACTGCAACCTCCGCCTTCCGGGTTCAAGAGATTTTTTCTACTTCAGCCTCCGGAGTAGCTGGGATTACAGGTGCGCACCACCACACCCGGCTAATTTCTGTATTTTTAGTAGAGACAGGGTTTCACCATGTTGGCCAGGCTGTTCTTGAACTCCTGAACTCAAGTGATCCGCCTGCCTCGGCCTCCCAAAGTGCTGGGATTACAGGCGTGAGCCACCGTGCCCGGTTGCTTTCTGTTACTATAAATTCAATTTTTCTTTTCTATAATTTCACGTAAATGGAATCATATAGAGTGTCGGCTATCAACCTACGACCTCATTGTTCTAAGCTGCGAAACTGGAGTTTGGTTCTAGCCCACCCAGGGACGCTGTTAAAAAAAAAAAAAAAAAGCTCCGGGAACGGTGGCTTACGCCTGCCTCCTGCCTGGACAACAAGAGCGAAACTTCGTCTCAAAAAAATAAATAAATAATAAATAAATAATAATTGGAGTTTGGCCCTTTAAATCTTCTTCCTTTGCTGACTGACATGATGCTAAGTTTTTTTCAGTAGAGGGCGCTGGAGAGACGTTGTAGGAAGAAAGGGTTTGGCTTCCAGTTTCCAGACTTGGCTCCTGCAGGGCAGCTACTCCTGCAGCGAGCATGCTTCTCCAGCCTCTGACTCCTACATGCGTGCGGTTTCTTTAGTGTCAGGAAGTTTCTCTGGCACATGGCTCCTGAAATATGGCAGTCAGCAGCACCCACCTCAGCTGAGACACTTCCCTGTCAGCTGCTTTCCCCACCATCTTACTGGATGGACTTCTGCCGCATTCTACTGGTGCCGCACCATAGGGATGCCTTTGTCCTTCGGTGAGCCATGGCCAAGACTACTCCAGCAAGGTCGGGGTCTCAGCCTGGGGCTCTCATCTTTCTCGGGCTATCTTAGACTTAGGAGGAGTGGTTGCTCCTTGTATCTGCTATTTCTTTCTTTCTTTTTTCTTTTTCTTTCTTTCTTTCTTTTTTTTTTTTTTTTTTTTTTTGAGATGGAGTCTCTCTCTGTCACCCAGGCTGGAGTGCAGTGGCAAGATCTCGGCTCACCGCAACCTCTGCCTCCTGGGTTCAAACTATTCTCCTGCCTCAGCCTCCTTGAGTAGCTGGGACTACAGGCACATGCCACCACGCCCAGCTACTTTTTGTAGTAGAGACGGGGTTTCACCATGTTGGCCAGGATGGTCTCGATCTCTTGACCTCGTGATCCACCTGCCTCGCCTCCCAAAGTGCTGGGATTACAGGTGTGAGCCATTGTGCCCAGTCTATTTCTACATTTGTTAGCATTCTCTTTATTTCTTAGTAACCAGTTCCTCTTACTCAAATCCCCTATTATAGTTAACAATTCTGTATATTAAACAATCACTGTTTAAATTACTGTGTGGTTTGTCTCCTGGTTGGATCCTGACTGATACACACAGTATGTGTCTCCTTGTGAAGAAGGCATCTGGGCCAGGCACAGTGGTTCATGCCTGTAATATTCCTTGAGTTGTAGGCATGGCTTAGGGTTATTTGTCCTCTCCTTCAGCATAATGTCCGTGTGATTCACTCATACTTTTTTTTTTTTTTGAGGCAGGGTCTCACTCTGTTGCCCAGGCTGGAGGGCAGTGGCGCCATCATAGCTCACTACTGC
This sequence comes from Pan troglodytes, assembly GCF_028858775.2. NCBI lineage: Eukaryota > Metazoa > Chordata > Mammalia > Primates > Hominidae > Pan > Pan troglodytes. Next base: position 42,096,714 of record NC_072418.2, read on the forward strand.
CATGACCTCCCAGGCTCAAGCAATCCTCCCATCTCAGCCTCCCAAGTAGCTGGGACCACAGGTGCACCCCACCATGCCTGGCTAATTTTTAAATTTTTTTTGAGACAGGGTCTTGCTATGTTGCCCAGGCTAGCCTTGAACTCCTGGGCTCAGCGATCTTCCCAGCTTGGCCTCCCAAATTGCTGGGATTACAGGCATGAGCCACCGCGCTTGGCCCATCCACTTGTTGTGTATCAATCGGTAGTCTATTCCTTTTTATTGCTGGGTAATAGTCCACTGAACACATAATCTACAACCTGTTTATCCACTCAGTATGATGGACATTTGGGTTGTTTCCAGCTTAGGGGTATTATGAATAAGGCTGCTATGAATATTCATGTACAAGTGTTTGTGTGGACATATGTTTTCATTGCTTTTTTTTTTTTTTTTTTTTTTTGGAGACAGAGTCTTGTTCTATCACCAAGGCTGGAGTGCAGTGGTGCAATCTCGGCTCGGCTCACTGCAACATCCACCTCCCGGGTTCAAGCAGTTCTCCTGCCTCAGCCTCCCAAGTAGCTGGGATTACAGGTGTGCGCCACCACACCTAGTTAATTTTTATATTTTTAGTAGAGACGGGGTTTCACCATGTTGGCCAGGCTGGTCTCAAACACCTGACCTCAAGTGATCTGCCTGCCTCGGCCTCCCAAAGTGCTGGGATTATAAGAGTGAGCCATCGCGTCCAGCCATTTTCATTGCTCTTGAGTAGATACTTAGGAGTAGAATTTTTGAGTCACATGGCAGGTGTATATTTAACGTTGCAAGAAAATGCCCAGCAGTTTTCCAGCATGATTGTGCCATCTGCATTCCCAAAAATTCTATATGCATTGCAGTTGCCAGCACCTGGTATTGGTATTGTCAATCTTATAAAAAGTTTACACAGAATGGTTTCCTTTTCATACCTTCAGAATACTTTCCTCTACCCGATTCTCCCTTATTAATTTTTGTTTGTTTGTTTGAGACGGAGTCTCACCCTGTCACCCAGGCTGGAGTGCAGTGGCGTGATCTCGGCTCACTGCAACCTCCGCCTCCCGGGTTCAAGCGATTCTCCTGCCTCAGCCTCCCATCCCTTATTAATTTTTAACTCTTTTGGCCGGGCATGGTGGCTTATGCCTGTAATCTCAACATTTTGGGAGAATGAGGCAGGGGGATTGCTTGAGGCCAGGAGTTCCAGACCAGCCTGGGCAACATAGCAAGACCTCCATCTCTACAAAATATAAAATTAACCAGACATGGTTGCAAGTGCCTGTAGTCCCAGCTACTCGGGAGGCTGAGGTGGGAGGAGTGCTTGAGCTCAGGAGGTGGAGGCTGCAGTGAACTATGATCACACCACTGTGCTCCAGCCTGGGTGACAGAGTGAGACCCCATTTCAAAGAAAAAAAGAAAAGAAAAAAAAATTGCATGCAGCCCCTGGGAAGTGTGGATGCTGCTGGTGTTACTGAGTAAAGCCCTCCCCATCTGGCATCCGGGAGTGAGCTCCCAGCACAAAGACTGTTTTCGTCCCTGCTAACATGATCAAGTGCTGTCCACAGAACACAGAGTTCACAGTCATCCATCCAACTTGACCAAGAGGCCAGTGGGAAAGGACTGTATTTATAACAGCCCCAAATGTCATACCAGTGACTTAAAAACAAGCAAACAAAAAACCACAATCAGTCACCCAGCCTCTTGTTTGAAAAAGTGACGGGATAGCAAGGACCATCAGATGTTTAAGAAAACTAGCAGCCTGAAAGAGAAACATTTAAGTAAACAAGCAGAAGGAAAGTGAACTGACCCCAGAGGAAACAGACAATTCACAGGACCAAAAGAACATGGAGGAAAAGAAAAAACCCTAACTGGTACACTCAGGGCTGGCTTCATGGGCATGCAACCTGTGCGTTCACATGTGGCCCACCCTCTTTTCAATGCTCCACTGTGGCCATCTCAACATTCTTTTTCTTTTCTTTTTTTTTTTTTGAGATGGAGTCTCTCTCTGTCGCCCAGGCTGGAGTGCATGACACAATCTCAGCTCACTGCAACCTCCGCCTCCTGGGTTCAAGTGATTCTCCTGCCTCAGCCTCCCGAGTAACTGGGACTACAGGCGCCCACCACCACATCTGGCTAATTTTAGTATTTTTATTTTTATTTATTTTTGAGATGGAGTTTTGCTCTTGTTGCCCAGGCTGGAGTGCAACAGAATGATCTCAGCTCACTGCAACCTCCACCTCCTGGGTTCAAGCGATTCTCCAGCCTCAGCCTCCCGAGTAGCTGGGATTACAGGCACAAACCACCAAGCCAGGCTAATTTTTGTATTTTTAGTAGAGACGAGGTTTCGCCATGTTGGCCAGGCTGGTCTTGAACTCCTGACCTCAGGTGATCCACCCACCTCAGCCTCCCAAAGTGCTGGGATTACAGGCATGAGCCACTGTTCCCAGCTAATTTTTGTATTTTTAGTAGAGACGGGGTTTCACCATGTTGGGCAGGCTGGTCTTGAACTTCTGACCTCAGGCAATCTGCCCAACTCAGCCTCTCAAAGTGCTGGAATTACAGGCATGAGCCGTTGCTCCCAGCCTCAACATTCTTTTTATTTATTTTTATTTATTTATTTATTTATTTTTTGAGATGGAGTCTTACTCTGTCACCCAGGCAGGAGTGCAGTGGCGTGATCTTGGCTCACTGCAACCTCCACTTCTGGGTTCAAGCGATTCTCCTGTCTCAGCCTTCTGAGTAGCTGGGACTACAGGTGTGCGCTACCACGCCCGGCTAATTTTTGTATTTTTAGTTGAGACAGGGTTTCACCATGTTAGTCAGGCTGGTCTCGAACTCCTGACCTCAGGTGATCCACCCACCTCGGCTTCTCAAAGTGCTGGGATTACAGGCATGAGCCACCATGCCCGGCCAACATTCTCTTAAATTAAAAATTTTGTGTGTGTGTGTGTGGAGATGGGGTCTCACTATGTTGCCCAGGTTGGTCTCAAACTCCTGGCCTCCAATGATTCTCCCGTCTCAGCCTCCCAAAGTGCCAGGATTACAGGCCTCAGCCACCGAGCCTGGCCTCAACATTCTTAATTATTTCTGAACAAGTGGCCTTGCATTTTCATTTTGCAATGGGCCATGCAAATTATGTAGCTAGTCCTGGGAACACTTAGATTTGCAAAGATGTTCTAAACAGAGTAAGAACAGGATACTATAAAAGGAAGAATGTCTACAAGAAGAAAAAGAAATCCAAAGAAATGGATTGGATGAGTTACTAACAGAAAAACGCCTCTGTCAAAATGGAAAAATTAAAGCTATGAGAAATTCTAGGAAAAACATAAAACTGTATCTGTGTTACAGCTATTTGATAAAGTTCACAAAAAAGGAATCCTTTTGACCTGGAGGCTAGGGGCATTCTCTTTACATTGGCTTTACTTACGGGTTGTCTTGGGAAAAAGACTCTTTTCAACAAATGGTGCTGGGACAACTGGAAATCTATATGCAAAAAGATGAATTTAGACTATTACCTCATACCAGAATCAACATGAAATTAATCATACATCTAAATTTAAGAGTTAAAACTATAAAACTTTGAGAAGAAAACAGGAGAAAATCTCATGATCTTGTGTTAAGCAGAGATTTTTTAGATCCAACACCAAAAACTATGATTCATAAAAGAAAAACTGGATAAATTAGACATTATCATAAGTTAAAACTTTTGTACTTGCACATTATATATCTGATAAAGCACTTGTGTATAGAATATATAAAGAACTCATAAAACTCAGTGAGATAAACCAGTTAAAAAATGGACAAAAGGCCGGGCGCAGTGGCTCACGCCTGTAATCCCAGCACTTTGGGAGGCTGAGGCAGGTGGATCACCTGAGGTCAGGAGTTCAAGACCAGCCTGGCCAACATGGTGAAACCCTGTCTCTACTAAAAATACAAAAAATTAGCCTGTAATCCTAGCTACACAAGAGGCTGAGGCCGGAGAATCGCTTGAACCTGGGAGGCAGAGGTTGCAGTGAGCTGAGATCACGCCATCGCACTCCAGCCTGGGCAACAAGAGTGAAACTCCGTCTCAAAAAAATAAAAATAAAAAAGAAAGAAAGACAAAAGATTTGAGTAGACATTTCACCAAAGAACATATACAAATGAGTAATGAGCACATGAAATGATGCTCCACTTCATTAGTCATTAGGAAAATGCAATTTTTTTTTTTTTTTTGAGATATGGTCTTCTCTGTTGCTCAGGCTGGAGTGCAGTGGCACGATCTTGGCTCACTGCAGCCTCAACCTCCTGGGCTCAAGTGATTCTCCCATTTCAGCCTCCCAAGTAGCTGGGACTACAGATGCACCCACCACCACATTCAGCTAATTGTTGAATTTTCTATAGAGATGGGTCTTCCTATATTGCCCAGGCTGGTCTTGAACTCCTGGGATCAAGGGATCCTCCTTCCTTGACCTCTCAAAGTGCTGGGATTATGGGCATGAGCCACCATGCCCAGCTGGGAAATGCCAATTAAATTCACAATGAGACACCACTTCATACCCACTACCCTGGCTATTACTCAAACTGACGATACTGACAGGTGTAGTCGAGGATATAAAGAAACTGGAACCCTCAGGCATCGCTGGTGGGGATGTAAGATGTACAGCCAACCTGGAAAACCATTAGGCAGTTTCTTTAAAAGTTGAGGCCAGGCTCGGTGGCTCATACCTGTAATCCCAGCACTTTGGGAGTCCTGAGGTCAAGAGTTCGAGACCAGCCTGGCCAACATGGTGAAACCCTATCTCTACTAAAAACACAAAAACTAGCCGGGTATGGTGGTGGGCGCCTGTAATCCCAGATACTCGGGAGGCTGAGGCAGAAGAATCACTTGAACCTGGGAGGTGGAGGTTGCAGTGAGCCAAGACTGTACCACTGCACTCTAGCCTGGGCAACAGAGCAAGACTCTGTCTCCAAAAAAAAAAAAAAGTTGAACATGGCTGGGTGCAGTGGCTCATGCCTGTAATGTCAGCACTTTGGGAGGCCAAGGTAGGAGGATCGCCTGAGTCCAGGAGTTCCAGGCTGCAGTGAGCTATGAATGCGCCACCACCCTCCAGCTTGGGAGACAGAATAAGAGCCTGTCTCTAAAAAAAAAAAAAAAAATTAAAAAAAAAGTTAAACATAAACTTATATGAGACCTAGCAATTCTACGACTAGATTATCTACCCAAGAGAAATGAAAATACACCTTCTACCTCCATGCAAACTCTCATATGCTAATGTTCATAGCAGCTTTATACATTTGGAAACACTCCAAATGTCTATTAGCTGATGAATGGATACATAAAATGTGCCATGTCCACAAAATAGAATATTTTTAAGCAATAAAAAGGAATAAACATGCTATAGTATGAATAAACTCCAAAGCAATATGCTACATGAAAGAGGCCAGATGCAAAAGGACACATATTATATGATGTGCTTCTATGAAATGACCAGAAAAGACAAATCTTTTTGATCAGAAAGTAGATTAGTAGTTGCCTTGGGCTAGGCTGGGAACAGAGTGACTACAAATAGGCACAAGGGATATTTTGGGGGTGATGAACATGCTTTGTTACGGTGGTGATGGTTGCACAACTCTGTAAAGTCACTAAAAGCCACAAAGTTGTCCACTTTAACAGGGCTGAATTTTTTGGTATGTAAATTACACCTCAAAAAAGCTGATTAAAAAAACACAGCAAACTTTGCAGTTAAAGCATGTAGGGCTTAAATATGGAAACAGAACAGACTGTAGATGTTTCTACCTTGACAATGTAAAAGCAAATGTACAGCCGGGTGCGATGGCTCACGCCTGTAATCCCAGCACTTTGGGAGGCTAAGGTGGGATGATCGCTTGAGCCCACGAGTTCAAGACGAGCCTGGGCAACATAGTGAGACCCCCGTCTCTACAAAAAAATTAGCAGGGCATGGTGGCGTGTGTGTGTAGTCCCAGTTATTAGAGAGGCTGAGGTGGGAGGATCGCTTGAGCCCAGAAGTTGAGGCTACAGTGAGCCGAGATCCCGCCACTGCACTCCAGCCTGGGTGACAGAGTGAGACCCCATCTCCAAAAAAAAAAAAAAAAAGAAAGAAAAGAAAAAAGAAAATGAGCAAACACAAAACAGTGCAATGTTACTGCAATTCACTAAAAATACTATCAAAGAGAACTCCCATACATTCCTGGTGGAATCCATTTGGAATCACTTTGGAAACCACTGGGCTTTTTTTTTTTTTTTTGAGACTGAATCTCACTCTATCGCCCAGGCTGGAGTGCAGTGGCATGATCTCGACTCACTGCAACCTCCACCTTCTGGGTTCAAGTGATTCTTGTGCCTCAGACTCCCAGGTAGCTGGGATTACAGCTACTCTGCCACCATGCTCTGCTAATTTTTGTATTTTTAGTAGAGACAGGGTTTCACCACGTTGGCCAGGCTGGTCTCAACCTCCTGAGCTCCTGCCTTGGCTTCCCGAAGTGCTGGGATTATAGGCATGAGCTATTGTGCCTGGCCCACTGGACATTTTTTACTGAAGTAAAAATGAAAATGTGCCTGCCCCATGACCCAGCAACTCCACCCCAGAGCCAGAAAACACATACAAGAATATTCATGGTGGTGTTGTTCCTAACAGCTTCAGATTGGAAAAGTCCCAGATGCCTGTCCACTGTAGCACATACAAATAAGTCATTAATAAGATAAGATGGACTACTATATAGCACAATAATACAAATATTGCAAATACAAATATTATAAATAATACAAATACAAAATAAGGAATAAGCCACAAGTACCCAGAACATGAATGATTATCAAAAGCAAAAAAAAAAAAAATTTTTTTTTGAGACAGGGTCTCACTGTGTTGCCCAGGCTGGAGTGCATGGCCGCGATCATAGCTCACTGCAGCCTCCAATTTCTGGACTAAATCGATCCTCCTGACTCAGCCTCTTCTGGACCTGGGACCACAGGCACACACCACCATGCCTGGCTAATTTTTGTGTTTTTAGTAGAGATGGGGTTTCACCATGTTGGCCAGGCTGGTCTAGAACTCCTGACCTCAAATGATCTGCCCACCTCAGCCTCCCAAAGTGCTGGGATTATAGTCGTGAGCCACCACGGCTGGCCCTTTCTCTCTTCGTGTGTGAGGATGTCCCCTCTGCAAGATGGGAAATATGCAGGTCCACATCTGTCATCCACAATCTACATGTTCAAAAGCTCAGAAAACCAACAGTTTTTCCCAGACCCATTTGGTGGCAGGAGCTGACTTGAGCTGTCATGAGGTTTTGTATAGTCTTTAGTTACTCCCCTGAGAATGAACGTGCATTTCACTGAAGGTCTATTAGTGTTTGATTACACAAATGCTCCTCAGCCCTACTAGGGGACTTATGTAACATACCAAATGGGCTCCATATGACTTGCTTAATATTCAAAGTCTAGGCTGGGCATGGTGACTCACGCCTATAATCCCAGCACTTTGGGAGGTCAAGGCAGGCAGATCACTTGAGGTCAGGAGTTCGAGACCAGCCTGGTCAACATAGTGAAACCCATCTCTACTAAAATACAAAAATGAGCTGGGTGTGGTGGTGCATGCCTATAATCACAGCTACTTGGGAGGCTGAGGCAGGAGAATGGCTTGAACCTGGGAGGTGGAGGTGGCAGTCAGCCAAGATCACAACACTGCACTCCAGCCTGGGTGACAAAGGAGAGTCCGTCTCAAAAAAAAAAAAAAAAAAAAAAAAAAAAAAATTCAAAGTCTAGATTCCCAAATGCATCCGGCCCCAAGAGCTTTGGATCAGAGATGATGGACCTCTAACAACCCCTGCCCCTCACGGTTGTAGGGAAATTTCATGAGATCAGGGCCTGGCCCTCAACAAATGTTTGCTGCCACTGTGAGGAGTTACTATGATTAGCAGCAAACACCCAGCTATGGGATTGGAGGAGTCCACGTGGGCACCTCCATATGCTGCCATCAGAGACTAGAAGAATGTGGGATAAGGACAGACACGCTTAGGAAAAAACAAGGCGAAACACAGCAGGACAAAAACTGAACCTCTGGCACGATCATTCGTTGAATTTGCAAAAGGAAAAAGAAAATACCAAGTTCCAAATCTATCCCTAGAAAAATGAGTGGTGACTGGGTGCTGTGGCTCACGCTTGTAATCCCAGCACTTTGAGAGGCCAAGGCAGGAGGATGGCTTGAGCCCAAGAGTTTAAGACCAGCCTGGGTAACATAGTGAGACCCCTGTCTCTACAAACAAAATTTAACAATTAGCCAGGCATGGTGGTGTGCACTTGTGGTCCCAGCTACTCGGGAGGCTGAAGTGGGAGGATCACTTGAGCCCAGGAAGTTGAGGCTGCAGTGAGCCAAGACTGTGCCACTGCACTCCAGCCTGGGTGAGAGTGAAACCCTGTGCCAATTAAAAAAAAAAAGAAGAAAAGAAAAAGAAAGGGCCCAGCTGCAGCAGTTATGTTGACAGTGTTAGTCATAGGTGAACAGGCTATAATAGTTAAGGAGATGCCTTCACAGAATACTAACAGCTACTGTTAACTGAGCACTTACTTTCCTCTAGGCATGTGGGAATTGCTTTACAAAATCTCACAGAAGCCTCAAACCACCCCATGAAGTAGGCACATGGGGAAACTGAGGCTTGGAGGATGACAGCAACGTGCCCAAGGTCACCCAACAAAGAAGCAACAGAGCCATGTCAAAAGACAAAATTACAACAAATTTAGTTATAGATCTAATGGGCTTTTATTCAAGATTCTTGAATGGGGCAGCCTCCATTCTACGAAACAGACTGAGACCCCCACTGGGTAGTAAGAGAATGGTGGGTTTTATAAGCTGGGACCAAGGGAAAAGAATGATAGAAAAAAACAAACAAACAAACAAAAAAACTAGGCCGGGAGCAGTGGCTCACTCACACCTGTTATCCCCAGCACTCTGGGAGGCCAAGGCAGGTGGATCACCTGAGGTCAGGAGTTCGAGACCAGCCTGGCCAACATGATGAAACCCCATCTCTACTAAAAATATAAAAATTAGCTGGGTGTGGTGGCACACACCTGTCATCCCAGCTACTCAGGAAGCTGAGGCAGGAGAATTGCTTGAACCCAGGAGGTCAAGGTTGCAGTGAGCTGTGATTGTGCCACTGCACTGCAGCCTGGGCGACAGAGTGAGACCCCATCTCAAAGAAAAAAAAAAACCTGCTGGGATTTGAATCTTGGTATATTGGACTCCATAGTTTGTGCTACTGTATACATGTCTTCTCTCTCTTTCTTTGTTTCAAAATAATCTTACTTTATTTTCTCCCAATTTTTACTATGAAATTTCATTCTATAGACAAGTTGAAAGAGTAATCAAATGAACATCACTATCTGCTCCACATTTTGCCATATTTGCGCTCTCTCTTTTCTTTTTGGACAGAGTTTTGCTCTTGTCGCCCAGGCTGGGGTGCAATGGCGCGATCTCGGCTCACTGCAAGCTCCACCTCCCAGGTTCAAGCTATTCTCCCGCCTCAGCCTCCTAAGTAGCTGGGATTACAGGTACCCGCCATCATGCCCTGCTACATTTTTATTTTTGTCGAGACAGGGTTTCAACACGTTGGCCAGGCTGGTCTCGAACTCCTCAGCCTCCCAAAGTGCTGGCATTACAGGCATAAGTCACCGCGCCTGGCGGCCTTGATGAACTACTCTTCAGTACTTCCTAATGAATCTCCTAAGATTAAGGGCAACCTGGCCAGGCGTGGTGGCTCACGCTTGTAATTCCAGCACTTTGGGAGGCCAACGCGGGTGGATCACGAGGTCAGGAGTTTGAGACCAGGCTGACCAACACGGTGAAACCCCATCTCTACTAAAAATACAAAAAAATTAGCCAGGCGTGGTGGCACATGCTTGTAATCCCAGCTACTAGGGAGGCTGAGGCAGGAGAATCGCTTGAACCCAGGAGGTGGAGGTTGCAGTGAGCCGAGATTGTGCCACTGCACTCCAGCCTGGGCGACAGAGAGAGATTCTGCCTCAAAAATTCATTCTGCCCTCAATACCCACTCCGTGAACAATTTCCCCTACTGTCTCTAGCAGGTCTTCTGTGGCTGTTTCCTCCTAACAAGATCCCCGTGGGGGCTCAAACACCAGTGGGGGTGGCAGGTCTCACTCATCTCTTTTAATCTAAAACGATTCGTTTTCCAGTTTTCTAAAAGAGATTACATTACTTTTATTATAGAAAAAAATTAAGGCAAACTTTTCTATTTGATTTCTAAGCCATATGTAGAATTTGATTAGAATTGAAGAAATTAATATTTACATAAATACAAAAATGTTATTTTAAAAATATATCTTTTTGTTTGGGCACCGGTGGCTCACACCTGTAATCCCAGGACTTTTGATGGCCAAGACGAGCAGATGGCTTGAGCCCAGGAGTTCGAGACCAGCCTGGGTAACACGGCAAAACCCCGTATCCACAAAAAATAAAAAAATTAGTGGGGTTTGGGGCGGGGGGCGTGCACCTGTAGCCCTAGTTACTCAGGAGGCTGAGGTGGGAGGATCTCTTGAGCCCAGGAGGTTGAGGCTGCAGTGAGCCATGATTACGACACTGTACTCCAGCCTGGGCAACACAGTTTTGATTTGATTTGATTTGATTTGATTGAGACAGGGTCTCAAATATATATGTGTATACACATATATATATACACACACATATATATACACACACATATATATGTACATATATAGTTTTTTTTTTTTTGAGACAGAGTCTTGCTCTTGTCACCCAGGCTGGAGTGCAATGGCACAATCTTGGCTCACTGCAACCTCCACCTCCAGGGTTCAAGCGATTCTCCTTCCTCAGCCTCCTGAGTAGCTGGGATTACAGGCGCCTACCACCACGCCCAGCTAATTTTTGTACTTTTAGTAGAGACGGGGTTTCATGTTGGCCAGGCTGGTCTTGAATTCCTGACCTCAGGTGATCCGCCCGCCTCGGCCTCCCAGAGTGCTGGGATTACAAGCGTGAGCCACCGCGCACGCCTGGCCTAAAAATATATTTTTTAAAAAGAAGCTCCTTAGCCAAGCCTTACAAAAAGAGAGTCAACAGATACTAGGTATATTTAATGGAACAATAAATACAAGTTAAAAAAATTATTTTATGTTAGAAAAGTAGCCAATAGAGAAGCCGAAAGTAATGTCCTGACTATACAAGGAGGTGATTATATAGGGAGGAGGAAAACCACGGAGATGATCAAAGTTGTCTCCTATTTTTAGCAAGGGATCCATGGACGCGTTGTCTAAAAGTTGATGAAATAAGAAATAACAATCCAAAAATATGCTGTAAAGATTTGGAAATAGATACGAGGAATAAAAAGTGGAAAAAGTTAAAAACGAGGCACCAGCGATCACGAGTTACTTCTTGCCATTTTTGAAAAGTAATGTAGTTAACAAAAAAATGTATTTGGCCGACAGGGGTTGGGGGCGGTGGTGAGGGAGAGGTTGTTGTTTAAAGGCGTGTTGTTTTCCATGCAAAGCTCTGTCCTGTCCTACGTGTCTGAGTGTCGTGTATTACTGGAACATTTTTAAAGAAGTATTATTTATTTTACAACTAGGCTCCCATAATATTTGTCTTTCAAAATATGGAGTAAATAGACGCTGTCTAAAGTTGAAGAGGCAGTATACAGAGCTTTAGAACATATCACTGAACATTGCAAAAGTAACTTGGCAGAACAAAATTTAAATTGAGGGTTGGGGCCGCAGCGAAACACATAATGTGCCCAAGTTGCTAAATCGAGAAACCGCCCTCCAAGGCTTCTGATTCACAGATTCTGCGAAGGGACTGACGGCCAGAAGACAGAAAATCCAGCAACGGTAAAAAGCGGCCTGGCCTTCCCCGGGCTGTTGCGCCCACGTGTTGGTTTGCAGCGTTTGGCAGGGGTTTTGGATGGTGGCCTCCGCGGACGAGCGCAGGGATGGAGAGGCCTGGGCGTTCGAACACCCACGTTCAAAGCAAAGCCCTTCCAGATTTAGGGCTTTCTAACGTGCATTTGTATAACTTTGGGTTTAAAGGAGCCTCAGGCCGAGGGAGGGCCCGGGGAAGCGACGCTGCGGGTTATGGGACTCCCAGGGACCCGCCCCTCCGGGCAGGGCCTGGCGCGGGAATCCTTCCCGGGGCGCCCCAGCTGTGGGCGAGAACGGGACTGACGCTTGGGTCCCGACCTGGGTCCCCTACCTGTCCCGGCGCTCACCTGGCGGGCTGCTCGGAGGCGGCAGCGGCGGGCTAAGCTTCCCTTTCCCACTTTGCTCTGGGAGGCAGTCGAGGGGCTCCCCGTGATCGGCGTGGCCCAGGGGGCCCCGGGACCGGCGGTCTGGGCGGTCGGTCCTCTCCCGGGGCGTGGCGGCTGCAGCCCGGCGCCGGGGGCGGCGACTCTGAGATCCAGCGGGCGGGGGCGGGAGGCCGCCCCTCCTCCGGCTGCGGGGCCCAGCGGGAGCGAGGGCGGGCGGGGGAGCTGGGAGGGCTGCGTGCAGCGAGGGGGAGGCCCAGTTGCCGCGAGGCCGGCGGGGAGCGGGGCCAGCCCCGCGCCCCTAGGATCCGGGGCCCACCCCTGGGAGAGCCACCTCCTCTGGGTGTGCGAGTTCCACATCCCCAAGACGCCCCCGCGGGGGGACTGGTCCTAGCTCCCCACCCCCACCCAAATTCCGTTTCCTTCTGGTTCTGGCCTCCTGCTTGCGGCCGTCTCCACCCCTCACATCTATGGGATCCTGCATAGGTCCACGGTTGGTAAACCGCTTAGCTGTGAGCCCGACCCAGGGCCTGATTCGAAACACTTGGATCAAAGTCCCTGGCCACAGGGATTTTCTTGTATTTACGTTGCTTCCCAGGGCCAGATTCTCAGAAGCCCGGGGCTGATCTTAAATTAAATCCCTTCACCACACGCACTCTCTGTGGCAATGACAAACCTGTACCCTTCCACCTTAGGACTCCCCTGTCCTCCCCATCCCCCCAGCTATAGACAACTGAATTAATCCGGAGGTTCAGTTTCGGTCAGGCTGGGGCCGCGACCCATTTTCTCCCTTTACCTCTGCCCTTGGGTCTTTGCAGTCCCTTCTGATGGCCCTAGATTGCACCAGGGACCTCAAGGTGACTGATCTCAGACACCCCAGAGCTAGTTTTCTGGAAGCCAGGCCTCCCCCACGCTGGTAAATCATTCTCCAGGCCCACTGGCTCATATCTGCCACTGTGCTAAATGCTTTGTATGCATGACCTCCTCATGGACGCCTCTCCCGAGAAACTGAAGTCCAGAGATACCTGGTCTGTTGCACGTAGTCCAAGTCGCTAGCTTGGAGGGGTCACACAGCCAGAGAGCCTGGATTCCCTAAAGCCCCTTCCCCTAGAAACCTCAGCCAGGCCCCACAGCGCCATCGTGAGGACGGCGTGAGACTGCGTGTGCAGCGCGGAGCACAGTGCTGGACTCAGAGCCAACGCTAATTTGACTATTACATTATTTGTAACAACCGCCTTTGAAAGCATTTTCTGCTGTGGGTTGTAAAATTACTGTATTATTGGTAGAGTTTTTAGCACAGATCCACACGCAGTTCCTTATGTGAAAGGCGTAGGCCTAGGTTTGTTTTGCATTCCGGATTTTGGGGGGGTTATTTATTTTATTTTATTTTTTTGAGACGGAGTCTCGCTCTGTTGCCCAGGCTGGAGTGCAGTGGCTAGATCTTGGCTCACTGCAAGCTCCACCTCTCGGGCTCAAGCAATTCTTGTGCCTCAGCCTCCCGAGTAGCTGGGATTACAGGAACGCGCCACCATGCCTGGCTAATTTTTGTATTTTTAGTAGAGAGGGGGTTTGGCCATGTTGGCCAGGCTGGTCTCGAACTCTTGACCTCAGGTGATCTGCCTGTCTTGGCCTCCCAAAGTACTGGGATTACAAGCGTGAGCTACCACGCCTGGCCGTAAGTAGCCATTTCTTCATGCTGCTCAATTCTCTGACATCCAGGGGCTTGTGTATGTAGGGACGAGAATACTAACTAATCTTTGTTCTTTGATAAAACATTAAACAGTTGTTCCTCTAAGTCTTCCTCGAAACCAGATTTCCCTAATCATTTCAACATTCCTTCCAAAGGCCATCGCTTAAAGCCTTCCCAAATCTAATGTCAGATGTTTGCGATTGTTGTAAATACCTTAACAAATAGACAAAGCAATTGTGTGTTATTATAATGATTACAAAGCTAATGCATACTTGTGCTGACACATGTCACCAGTGTGCTGATACCCATGGATTTGAGCTTGTTTCTTTATTATTGTTATTATTACAAAAAGTGGAATTGTTTATTTTTCATTTATTGATTTATTTTTGAGACAGCGTCTGGCTCTGTTACCCAGGCTGGAGTGCAGTGGCATGATCACAGCTCACTGCAGCCTTGATCTCCTGGGCTCAAGTGATCCTCCCACCTCAGCCCCTCAAGTAGCTGGGACTACAGGGGCACGCCACCATGACCGGCTAATCTTTGTATTTTTTGTAGAGATGAGGTTTCACCATGCTGCCCAGGCTGGTCTCGAACTCATGAGCTCAACAATCCGCCTGCCTTGGCCTCCCAAAATGCTGGGATTACAGGCATAAGCCACTGCATCTGGCCTTGTTTCTTTATTATTGGTATTCTAGTTTTTAGACTCCTTTCCTGCAGGGAGTGTGATTTGACTCACCCAATATAAGGAGCCCTGGTAACCGCCTCGGACCTGCTGAGGTTTCGGCTTTAGGTCAGAGCCAGTTTCAGGAAGGCTGATGATTCAGGACCGGTGGAGAGGCCTGGGGAACCTCTAGCAGGGCAGCCCACTGAATGCGGTTGTCACTCAGAGCCTGTCCATGTGCTTGGATCTGAACAGGAAGAGAGGTTTTATTTATGGTCTTGGTCGTGCTTTCCCTCGGAGTCACATTTGTTCCTGGTGTCTCCTCACATGGTGCAGGCTGATGTGCCTACTTTGCAGCTCTTTCTGCTGAGCAAGGCCTGTTTCTACCCAATTAAATCTAAAGCCTTCTATCACAATAAAACCTCAACTGTCATTCCCATCAACCATGAAGAACTGAACTAGGAGGCCCTGACATTTGCCAATCTGATGTGTTATCAAATGTTTACATTGGCTGGGCACGGTGGCTCATGCCTGTAATCCTAGTGCTTTGGGAGGCAGCAGGATCACTTGAGACCAGGAGTTCAAGACCAGCCTGTGCAACACAGTGAGACCCCCATCTCTACAAAAAATTAAAAAATTACCTGGCTATGATGGTGTGTGACTGTGGTTCCAGCTACTTGGGGGGCTGAGGCAGGAGGACCGCCTGAGCCTGGGAGGTTAAGGCTGCAGCGAGCTGTAATGGTGCCACTGTACTCCAGCCTGAGTGACAGAGCAAGACTCTATCTCAAGACAAATAAACAGGCCGGGCGCGGTGGCTCACGCCTGTAATCCCAACACTTTGGGAGGCCAAGGCAGGCGGATCACCTGAGGTCAGGAGTTTGAGACCAGCCTGGCCAACATGGCGAAACCCCGTCTCTACTAAAAATACAAAAATTAGCTGGGTGTGGTGGCATGTGTCTGCAATCCCAGCTACTAGGAGGGCTGAGGCAGGAGGATTGCTTGAACCCGGGAGGCGGAGGTTGCACTGAGCTGAGATTGTGCCACTGCACTCTAGCCTGGGCAACACAACAAGACTCTGTCTCAAAACAAACAAACAAACAAACAAACAAACAAAGTTTACATCTTTGCCTATCTAAGAAGTAAAAAGAAAACAAAACAAGGTATTGCCCTGGTATCTTCCTTCGCATTTCTCCTAAGATGAGGACATTGGTCATCTTTTCATGTGTTTAAGAGCTATTTGCATTTCTTTCTACATAGTTTGTCATTAATCACCTTTGCCCATTTTTCTGCAGTTACTGGTCAGGTGTTGTGTTTTAAAAATGGTGCAATGGGCCAGTGCAGTGGCTCACTCCTGTAATCCCAGCACTTTAGGAGGCCAAGACGGGCGGATCAGAAGGTCAGGAGTTTGAGACTAGCCTGGCCAATATAGTGAAATCCTGTCTCTACTAAAAATACAAAAATTAGCCAGATGTGGTGGAGGGCACCTGTGGTCCCAGCTACTTGGGAGGCTGAGGCAGGAGAATCACTTGAACCCAGGAAGCGGAGGTTGCAGTGAGCTGAGATCGTGCCACTGCACTCCAGCCTGGGTGACAGAACAAAAGTTTGTCTCAAAAATAAATAAATATAAAAAAATACAAATATAAATACAAAAATTAGCCTGGAGTGGTGGCACATGCCTGTAATCCCAGCTACTTGGGATGTTGAGGTGTGAAGATCACTTGAACCCAGGAGGTAGAGGCTGCAGTCAGCTGAGATTGCTCCACTGCACTCCAGCCTAGGCGACAAAGTGAGACTCCGACTCAAAAAAAAAATGGTGCAATTATTGCAAACAGTGAAAAATGGATGGATGTCACATACAAATCTAACTTTCCAGCCTCTGGAGAGATGGCCTACACTATAGGGCACGTGTTCTCACAGTCCCTTACCTTGTGCAGTGCATTGCCTGGGCCCATCATCCATCACATTAATATCCTGGCTTGTGGTTATCTGTGGTGGTGATAGTGGCAGGAGGCAGTCAAATCCCTTGGCAGATAGGGGTGGTTCCCCAGTGAAACCTCATCTTCAAGCCAAAGACAGTTTTAAGCCTGAAGGCCAAGCTGCAAGTCTCAGATAAATCCACAGACCAGATTGAGAACTTGTCTTCCTGTTTGGTGCACTTTCCTCTGATTCCTCCCCACCCTTCATCTATTTTACATGTACCTACCCTTCCCTAATTTTTTTTTTCTTTTCTTTCTTTTTTTGAGATGGAGTCTCGCTCTGTTGCCCAGGCTGGAGTCCAGTGGCATGATCTTGGTTCACTGCAACCTCTGCCTCCTGGGTTCAAGCAATTCTCCTGCCTCAGCCTCCCAAGTAGCTGGGATTACAGGTGCCCGCTACCATGCCTGGCTAATTTTTGAATTTTTAATAGAGACAGGGTTTTACCATGTTGGCCAGCCTGGTCTGAAACTCCTGACCTCAGGTGATCTGCCTGCCCTGGCCTCCCAAAGTGCTGGGATTACAGGTGTGAGCCACCGCACCCAGCCCGTAATTGGTTTTTTACACTGTCATGCCCATCTTTGAATGGTGCTTTTGTTTTAGCCTCTTTTGCATACTCACAAACCAATCAGCATGCACTCCCCCATTCTAAGTCCATAAAAGCCCCAGACCCAGCCACACTGAGGGAGAGACCACCTGACTTCAGGTGGGGGACTACCCTCACATCCCCTCTCTGCTGAGAGCTTTTACGTCACTTAATAATAAAACTCTTCTCCACCCTTCTCACCCTTGGATTGTAAGTGTGATCTCGTTCTTCTTGGACGTGGGACAAGAACTTGGGACCCTGCCGAATGTAGGTACGAAGAAGGCAGCAGCACCATAGCTCCCCCCGATTGGTGCCTAGCGGCCACCCCATGCAACAGAAAGCAGTGTCAAGACCAGGCCAGCCCTGGAGCTACAGGCCAGAGTGGGGCAACATGACAGAACTACTAACATGCCTCCATTCGTCAGGCTGTGGAGGGACTAACAGAGCTGTTATCATGCTATAACACCACCTCTGGGACTTCAGGGTCATGGGCTTCCCTGTTTGGGTGCCGCTGTGTTCTCCTTGTCTGAACGCCAGAGTACACAGTGGGAGCCGCTTGCAACACACCTGGTCCAGCCACAAACCCTACATGGAGCCTGCCCCTGTGTCAGTGCTTGCAGGGGCCAGTGGGACCCCACACTTGCTGGCTCACACACCCCCTCCCACCAGGGACTGAGCACAAAGTCACGGTGGCTGTGGGATCCATGCCAGAGTGCAATCTAGCTGTGCCCTGGTGGGCTGAGTGGGCAGGGTGCCTCCTGCAACAAACCTGGGAACAGTGCAAGGCCTGGGCAGTGGCATTGCTGGCCAGAGGTCTCTGGCCAGCAATGTGGCTGAGAAAAATCCTGCGTCGGTGGCAACTCCTGGGATGATCCTCTCGAAGCACTCAGCTGGGAGCCTGGCCCTGCAGACTCCTACATTATGAGCCTTTAGAAGACAAAAGAAATGCCCAAAACAAAGCAGTCCAGCTTTGCCTTAGTGATGGCTGTCAAGGGACCCAGTTAATCAATTAGAGGTACATCTGCACTGTGAAGATGTGCATAGTTGGAGGGCAGAAAGTTAAAAATTAAAAGCTTACCAGATAGAGGAAAATATTTTTTTTTTTTTTTTTTTTTCAGGCAGAGTCTTTCTCTGTCGCCCAGGCTGTATGCAGTGGCGCCATCTCAGCTCACTGCAACTTCCGCCTCCCGAGTTCAAGCAATTCTCCTGCCTCAGCCTTCTGAGTAGCTGGGATTACAGGCGCCCACCACCACACCTGGCTAATTTTTGTATTATTAGTAGAGATGGAGTTTCACCATATTGGCCAGGCTGGTCTCAAACTCCTGACCATGTGATCCACCTGCCTTAGCCTCCCAAAGTGTTGGGATTACAGGTGTGAACCACCGCGCCTGGCCAGGAATATCTTCTGAACAAAAAAGGAAACTTGCAAGGAATCCTCTTGGAAAATGTAGGGCACAAAAAATATCCATTTAGATATAAATAGAGACATAGAGACACAACCCCTGGTAGGGATAGAGACAGGTACACACACACACAGAACTGAAGGCACACACACACACACACACACACACACACACTTTTTTTGTTTTGTTTTGAGACAAGGTCTTGCTCTGTTGCCCAGGCTAGAGTGCAGTGGCATGATCATGGCTCATGACAGCCTCGACCTCCTGGGTTCAAGTGATCCTCCCACCTCAACCTACCAAGTAGCTGGGACTACAGGTGTGCACCACCACACCTGGCTTTTTTTTTTTTTTTGGGTAAAGATAGGGTATCACCATGTTCCCAGGGCTGGTCTCCTGGGCTCAAGCAATCCTTCCGCCTCAGCTTCCCAAAGTGCTGGGATTACAGGCTTGAGCCACCACACCTAGACAGGCACAGACTCATAGAGTAAGCTCCAAAAAAATTCTCAAGCCACATGCCACCTGGAGAGACTACTGTCTGCAAGGGTGTCACAGGAGGCCGTGTGGGGGTCTGGGTTGCCTCCCACCTAGATACTCCAGGATAATCTTCTTGTCTCAAAACCTATAACTTCGGCCAGGTGTGGTGGCTCACACCTGTAATTTCAGCAGTTTGGGAGGCTGGGGCAGGAGGATAACTTTAGCTTAGGAATTCGAGACCAGCCTGGGCAACGTAGGCAGACCTCGTCTCTAAAAAACAAAGATCCCCCCACCCACCTTAACGTCATTATATCTGCAAAGTTATTTTTGCCATATAAGGAAACATTCACAAATTCCAGAGGTTAGGACCTGGATAATTTTGGCAGAAGGGGGGATTATTCAGTCTACCATACACCATAGTTATTTATTTAAATTTTTTTTGAGACACAGTCTCACTCTGTTACCCAGGGTGGAGTGCAGTGGTGCGATCTTGGCTCATTGCAATCTCCACCTCCTGGGTTCCAGCAATTCTCCTGCCTCAGCCTCCCAAGTAGCTGGGATTATAGGTGCACTCTGCCACGCCTGGCTAATTTTTGTATTTTTAGTAGAGATGGGGTTTTACTATGTTGGCCAGGCTGGTCTCAAACTCCTGACCTCATGTGATCCACCTGCCTTGGCCTCCCAAAGTGCTGGGATTACAGGTGTGAGCTACCATGCCTGGGCTTTTTTTTTTTTTTTTTGAGATGGAGTCTTGATCTGTTGCTCAGGCTGGAGTGCAATGGCATGATCTTGGCTCACTGCAACCTCCATCTCCCAGGTTCAAGCAATTTTCCTGCCTCAGCCTCCCTAGTAGCTGGGACTACAGCCATGTACCACCACACCCAGCTAATTTTTTTGTATTTTTAGTAGAGATGGGGTTTCACTGGTGTTGGCCAGGCTGGTCTCCTGACCTCAAGTAATCCTCGGCCTCCCAAAGTGCTGGGAATACAGGCATCAGCAACCACGCCTGTGGTCTTGCTATGTTGCCCAGGCTGGTCTTGAACTCCTGACCTCAAGTGATCCTCCCACCTCGGCCTCCCAAGGTGCTGTGATGACAGGCGTGAACCACCATGTCTGGCTCGGACCATAGTTCTTTTATAATAATAGTGGTCATCATTCTAGTAGTTGTTATCTAATCACATTTTATAATTATTAGTTCTAAAATATTAAGTGCCAAAATAAATAAATAAAAAAGAAAAAAATAAAAATAAAATAAAATCTTAAGTGCCAGGTTCTGGGCTAAGAGATCTAGGTACAGTATCACATCTAATTCTTCCAGCAACTCTCTGGAATAGGGACCTTTGCTACCCTGAAGAAACAAGTAGAGACAATAGCGCTAAGAAACAGAGAAGCCTAGGCCGGGTGCAGTGGCTCATGCCTGTAATCCCAACACTTTGGGAAGCCTAGATGGGTAGATCACCTGAGGTCAGGAGTTTGAGACCAGCCTGGCCAACATGATGAAACTCCATTTCTATTAAAAATACAAAAAATTAGCCAGGCGTGGTAGCAGGTGCCTGTAATCCCAGCTACCTGGGGGACTGAGATAGGAGAATTGAGGTAACGGTTGCAGTGAGCAGAGAGAGTGCCACTGCACTCCAGCATGGGTGACAGAGCAAGACACCATCTCAGAAAAATAAATAAATAAATAAATAAATAAATAAATAAATAAATATAAAAATACAAAAAATTATCCAGGCATGGTGGTACATGTCTGTAATCCCAGCTACTTGGGAGGCTGAGGCAGGGGAATCACTTGAACCTGGGAGGTGGAGGTTGCGGTGAACCAAGATCGCACCACTGCACTCTGGCCTGGGTGACAGAGCAAGACTCTGTCTCAAAAAAAGAAATTATATATATATATATATGTGTGGAATGAATGAGTAAATTAATATGTGAAAGAAGCTGTGGTGTTAAAAAATATTTTAAACAAAAACGATGGCCGGACACGGTGGCTGACGCGTTGAATCCCAGCACTTTGGGAGGCTGAGGTGGGTGGATCACTCAAAATACAAAAATTTACCCGTCTCTACTAAAAATGCAAAAATTAGCCTGGTGTGGTGGCACATGCCTGTAACCCCAGCTACTCGGGAGGCTGAGGCAGGAGAATCGCTTGAACCGGGCAGGCAGAGGTTGCAGTGAGCCGAGATCATGCCGCTGCACTCCAGCCTGGATGACAGAGTGAGACTCCATCTCAAAACAAAAAAAAAACCTCGGTGAAGTCTGGTCTGACCCCGGAGCCCTTAATCACCACCCCAGGATACCCCATTCACAAGCACAAGAAACACAGTTACACTCAGATGCCCCCTTCTCTGGGCAGAGGTTTCCTAAGACTTTGTATATATTAAGTTTTGTTAATTGCACCTCACTGAAAGGTGTTGGCCCTCTGTGCTCTCCGCCTGCCATGATTCTGGGATTTTGGTCCTCCCTGGCATCGACCCTGCTGAATCCAGACAGTAGAGACTGGGGAGTTGCTTGTTGGTGTCAGGGGATGTCTGAAAACCATGGGCTCAGGTCATGACTTTGCAAATAATACTTCCCGGGGGAACACTGGGCATAGCATTTTTTTTTCTTTTTTTGAGACAGAGTCTTGCTCTGTGGCCCAGACTAGAGCTCAGTGGCATAATCATAGCTCACTGCAGCCTCAACCTCTTTGGCTCAAGTGATTCTCTCCTCTCAGCCTCCCGAGCAGCTGAGACTACAGGCGTGTACCACCGTGCCTGGATAATGTTTTGTTTATTTTTTGTAGAGACGAGGTCTCACTAGGTTGCCCAGGCTGGTCTTAAACTCCTGGCCTCAACTGATCCTTCTGTCTTGGCCTCCCAAAGTGCTGGGATTCCAGGTGTGAGCCTGGGCATAGATTTTTTATAAGTCAGTGTTTGCCAGATGTCAAATATTTGTGCTGTGGCCTGAATGTTTGTGTCTACCCAAATTTCTGTGTTGAAAGCTAATCCACAGTGTGATGGTATTAAAAGGTGGGATCTTCAGGAGGTAATTAGCTCTTGAGGGTGGGCCCCTCGTTAATGGGATTAGTGCCCTTGTAAGGGATTGAAGAGACCAGAGTTCTCGCCTTCTGCCACGTGAGGACAGAGTCCAAAGGCACCATGGGCTGGGCACCGAGGCTCATGCCTGTAATCCCAGCACTTTGGGAAGCTGAAGAGGGAGCATCGTTTGAGCCCAGTAGTTCAAGACCAGCCTGGGTAACAGTGTGAAACCCCATCTCTACAAAAAATATAAAAACTAGCCAGGTGTGATGGTGGGTGCCAGTAGTCCCAGCTACTCAGGAGGCTGAAGTGGGAGGATCGCTTGAGCCCGGGAAGTTAAGGCTGCAGTGAGCTGAGATCGTGCCACTGCACCCCAGCCTGGGGGACAGAGCAAGACCCTGTGTCAAAAAAACAAAAACAAAAACAAACCAAAAAAACCCACCATCTATGAACCAGAGAATGTGCCCTCACCAGACACCAAATCTACTGGTGCTTTGGTCTTGGACTTCCCAGCATCCAGAACGGTGAGAAATACATTTCTGTTGTTTATTGAAATACCCAGCTTATGGTATTTTGCTACAGCAGTCCAAAGGGACTAAGACAGTTTGTAAGTGGATCTCCTTTGAAGATCCAGGCTCAAAAAGAAAGGCAGCCAGTGGCTTTGGTCTAGCTGGCCAGCTGGGGCACCAGGGACCTGTGCATTCCCAGAGGGGCTAGCCCATGGGAAGAGGATTTGAAAAGAAATGTGAGAATCTTGCTTCACAGACAATATTTCCCTGGGGGAGAGAAAGAGAAGAGCATGTTTACATGACCAGTTTCATGTGTATTAGTGGTGGGTTGCCCTACCACTAGAAATACACATTCCTAGGAGAGAATGTAAATTTCCTTCCTTCCTTCCTTCCTCCTTCCTTCCTTCTTTCCTTCCTTCCATCCTTCTTTCCTCCCCCCTCCCTCCCTTCCTCCCTCCCTTCCTCCCTCCCTTCTTTTCTTTCTTTCCTTCTTTCTCTCTCCTACTTTCTTATTTCTTTCTTTTTGAGATAGGGTCTTGCTCTGTTGCCCAGGCTGGAGTGTAATGGTGCAATTATGATTATGATCTTTCTTTTCTTTTCCCTCTCTTTCTTCCTTCCTTCCTTTCCTTCTTTCCTTCCCTTCCTTCCCTTCCTTTTTTTTGAGACGGAGTCTCGCTCTGTTGCCCAGGCTGGAGTGCAGTGGTGTGGTCTTGGCTCACTGCAACCTCTGCCTCCCGGGTTCAAGCGATTCTCCTGCCTCAGCCTCCCGAGTAGCTGGGATTACAGGTGCTCGTCACCACGCCCGGCTAAATTTTTTTTTTTTTTTGAGATGGAGTCTCACTCTGTTGCCCAGGCTGGAGTATAGTGGCATGATCTTGGCTCACTGCAAGCTCTGCCTTCCAGGTTCCTGCCATTCTCCTGCCTCAGCCTCCCGAGTAGCTGGGACTACAGGCACCCATCACCACGCCCGGCTAATTTTTGTATTTTTAGTAGAGACGGGGTTTCACTGTGTTAGCCAGGATGGTCTTGATCTCCTGACCTTGTGATCCACCCGCCTCGGCCTCCCAAAGTGCTGGGATTACAGGCGTGAGCCACCGCGCCCGGCCAATTTTTTGTGTTTTTTGTAGAGACAGGGTTTCACCATGTTGGTCAGGCTGGTCTTGAACTCCTGACCTCATGATCAGCCCATCTTGGCCTCCCAAAGTGCTGAGATTACAGGCATGAGCCACTGTGCCTGGCCCAAATTTTTTTATACATTTCAAATACTTAAAACACCAAATAGCCCAGATGATTCTTTTTTTTTTTTTTTTTTTTTTGAGATGGAGTCTTGCTCTGTCGCCCAGGCTGGAGTACAGTAGTGCAATCTTGGCTCACTGCAACCTCCATCGCCTGGGTTCAAACGATTCTTCTGCCTCAGCCCCCCAAGTAGTTGGGATTACAGGTGCACACCACCACTCCTGGCTAGTTTTTATATTTGTAGTAGAGATGGGGTTTCTCCATGCTGGCCAGGCTGGTCTTGAACTCCTGACCTCAGGCAATCCACTCGCCTCAGTCTCCCAAAGTGCTAGGATTACAGGCGTGAGCCAACGTGCCTGGCC
The DNA here is from genome assembly GCF_028858775.2 of Pan troglodytes. Lineage (NCBI taxonomy): Eukaryota > Metazoa > Chordata > Mammalia > Primates > Hominidae > Pan > Pan troglodytes. Next base: position 42,120,896 of record NC_072418.2, read on the forward strand.
TGATGATTCTTAAATATAACATAAAAGTCTTAATTCTGGGGCTTTGATTTCCTTCATCTCTGTATTCAATTTTAAGCCTTCCTGGCTGAACATGAAAAGACACATAAGAAAACAATTTTATTGGCCAGGCACAGTGGCTCACGCCTGTAATCCTAGTACTTTGGGAGGCCAAAGTGGGAGAATCACTTGAAGCCAGAAGTTTGAAATCAGCCTGGGCAACAAAGCAAGACCCTATCTCTGTTCTTATTTGTTATTATTTTATTTATTTATTTATTTATTGAGATGGAGTCTTGCTGTATCGCCCAGGCTGGAGTGTGCAGTGCAGTGGCGTGATCTCAACTCACTGCAACCTCTGCCTCCCGGGTTCAAGTGATTCTCCTGCCTCAGCCTCTGGAGTAGCTGGGATTACAGGCACCTGCCATGACGCCCAGCTAATTTTTTTGTGTATTTTTAGTAGAGATGGGGTTTCACCATGTGGGCCAGGCTGGTCTTGAACTCCTGACCTCAAATGATCCATCTGCCTTGGCCTCCCAAAGTGCTGGAATCACAGGCGTGAGCCACCACGCCCGGCCTCTTATTTATTATTGTTTTTTTGTGGTGGGGACAGGGTCTCACTCTGCAGCCCAGGCTGAAGTGCAGTGGTGCAATCACGGCTCAGTGCAGCCTCAGCCTCCTGGGCTCAAGTGATCTTCCTGCTTTCGCCTTCCGAACAGCTGGGACTACAGGTGTGTGCCACCACATCCAGTCAATTTTTCTATTTTTTGTAGAGACAGGGTTTTGCCATGTTGCCCAGGCTGGTCTAGAACTCCTGACCTCAAGTGGTCCACCCACCTTGGCCTCCCAAAGTGCTGGGATTACAGGTGTGAGCCACCTCCTGTCTCACCTCACAGGAGTGCTGGCCTCCTGTCTCTATTCTTAAAAAAAAAAAAAAAAAAAAAAGAAAGAGAAAAGATAACAATTTTGCTAGCTAGGTGAGATTAATTCTTGGCCAGATAATTTATTATTGGAAAGGGAGTTCTGACTTTCTAGTTATGGAAAAAAAACCTTAGCCTGGCATGGTGGCTCACACCTGTAAGCCCAGCACTTTGGGAGGCTGAGGCAGGAGGATCACTGGAGCCCAGGAGTTTGAGACCAGCCTGGACAACCTAGGGAGACCCCCGTCTCTACAAAAAATTTAAAAAATTAGATGGGCATGGTGGCACGCACCCATGGTCCCAGCTACGTGGGAGGCTGAGGTGGGAGAATCGCTTGAGCCCAGGAGATCAAGGCTGCAGTGAGGTGTGTTCGCACCATAGCACTATAACCTGGGCAACAGAGCGAGACCCTGTCTCAAAACAAAACAAAACAAAACAAAACAAAACAAAACAACCTTTTCAAAAACACTGCTGAGCCCTTCTAAAATTGTTACCATAACAAATGGGCTTCATGGGCTACAAAGGTTTGGTCCTCTGGCCTTCAGTCTGGGTTCATGGTGTACCATCAGCTCACTTTCCTAACCAGTGACATTAGAGGAAAGTCTGTAGCTACCCAGGTGGCTCGCGGCTGGACTGGCATCAGCCGGTCTCTCTGTCGCCCAGCTCTATTCTGCATTCTTTCTGCATTCCATCTCACCGTCTGGCCTGGCCATGGCCCCTGAGAGTAGTTACATGATGCCTGGCAGGCCGATGATATTGCCTGTCACCCCTTCGGCCAGCTTTCCTCCTGGCCAGGCTGATGTTGGGGTTGTGACCCAGAGATGAACAGGCAGGTCTCAGGGGGCCCCTTGGGGAGGCTGTAGATTGTTCCTGGGAGGGATCAGCTCTCATAATGTCAACAGAGTGCAAGGGGGATGCAACTCATCTGTCATCTACCAGCCCAGGGGCGGCACCGTGTGTGGCTGCTGGGCTCAGCTTACAAACCTCAGAGTCTGGAGGCTTGGAGGAGGGGAGGCGAGGAGCCCATGTTGGGGGAGGTCAAATAACAGGCTCTGGGCGGCTGGAGGGGGACAGAGGGAGGAGGCTGGCCAAGCAATCTCCAAGCCCAGCCCTGCCACCAGTCAATCCACAGATGAGCGCCTACTGCATGCAGCCCTCCCTCCCTCCCTCTCTCTCTTTCTCTTTCTTTCTTTCTTTCTCTCTCTCTCTTTCTTTCTTTCTCTCTCTCTTTCTCTCTCTCTTTCTTCCTTCCTTCCTTCCTTTCTTTCCTTCCTTCCTTCCTTCCTTCCTTCCTTTCTTTCTTTCTTTCTTTCTTTCTTTCTTTCTTTCTTTCTTTCTTTCTTTCTTTCTTCTTTCTTTCTTTCTTTCTTTCTTTCTTCCTTTCTTTCAGACAGGGTCTCACTCTGTTGCCCAGGCTGGAGTGCAGTGGTGCCATCATAGCTCACTGCAGCCTCCAACGCCTACACTCAAGCATTCCTACTGCCTCAGCCTCCTAAGTAACTTGGATTACAGGTGCACACCACCACACTCAGCTAATTTTTTTATTTTTATTTTTTTAATAGAGACAGAGTTTCACTATGTTGCCCAGGCTGGTCTTGAACTCCCGGGCTCAAGTGATCCTCCTGCCTCAGCCTCCCAAAGTGCTGGGATTACAGGTGTGAGCCACCACGCCCAGCCTAACACCTGTTATGTGCAGTGCGCTCTCTTAGGGTTCTGCTGTCTCGAAGGTGGAGGAGTGATAACCTAGCTGCGGGGTGATGGCAGAAGTCAGGCGTGTTCTGAATGTCCTTTGAAGGAAAGATAAAAGGATTTGGTGCTGGACTGGATTTGGTGTGAGAAATGGGGAGAGACAGGAGTCCAGGACAAGGCCAGGCTCTTGGGTCTGGCAGCTGGTGAAATGAGAGTGCCGCTCCCTGAAGATGGCGTGCGGAATCTGAATAGGTTCAGAAGGTTGCAAAATCTTTCTGGGTATGTGCTATGAACTTCAAGGCCAATGTTTCTGTAAATTTTGTAACCATAGCCTGAGTAAGAAATGCATTCTGGCCGGGTGCGGTGGCTCACACCTGTACTCCCAGCACTTTGGGAGGCCGAGGTGGGTGGATCACCTGAGGTTAGGAGTTCAAGACCAGCCTGGCCAACATGGTGAGACCCTGTCTCTACAAAAATACAAAAATTAGACAGGTGTGGTGGTGGGCGACTGTAATCCTAGCTACTCGGGAGGGTGAGGCAGGACAATTGCTTGAACCTGGGAGGCAGAGATTGCAGTGAGCCGAGATTGTGCCATTGCACTCCAGCCTGGGTGAGAGAGTAAGATTCCATCTAAAAAAAAAAAAAAAAAAAAAAAAGAAATGTATTTTACACAACAATCAATACACCTGAAAGTAGAATTTCTGCAGCCATGTTTACCGCTTGCTGTGTGCAGTGCACTCTGATGGTTTCTATTGAATTTCATTTTTTAAAAATTGTGCTGGTTGTGACTTTTATCCATTGGTCATGATCTAAAAATTGAAAATTATCATTCTAGGTTCTACCTCTTCAAGACTTAGCTTGAGTTCTTTACTGCCCTGGAGAAGTCTGGGAGTGTGGCCGGGTGACCAGGGGCAGCTAGGGCCTGGCAGGGATGACTGGAAGGAGGGGAGCCAAGACTTTGCAGTGTTCCTCCAGGGATGATGATGTAATCATGGAAGGGCTCAAAGCCTTTCCCAAGGACAGGGTCAAGGCTACTAAGTCCAAGTAGCAGGGACAGGCACAGCCCGGCCAGTAAGGGTGTGTGGCCCAGGGCTGGTGCCTCCCTTACTCCCTGGTCCTGCAGAGGACGCCTGGGATCTGCAGCACTGTGGCAATGACATGTTGGGGAGAAGGGACCCTCGCAGGCTCCCAGACCTGCTTTGTGACTTACTGAGTGAGTGCCCGACCCCTGCCTCACCAGCCCTGGGCTTCAGAGCCTGAGAATGAAGCCCGCCCTTCTTCCACCTCCTCTCCTGCCCATCTCCTTCCCTCCTTCCTCTTCCCAGCTGGTGCCACGAGGAGCTGGCGGACCTCCAAGAGAATTGGCCAAGAATGCAGCCTCTGGACAGTGACCTGGGTGAGAATCATCACAGTGGCTCACCCCGGACCCAGGAATTTCACTTAGTCCTTGTCATCATCCACCAGTGCGGGACAGCTCGGCCCAGATTGTTCATGGCTCAAGACCCCCACCCCACCCCATTCTGCTTGGTTGCGTTGTGTTGTTTATTTTATTTAATGAATTAATTTATTTATTTGAAACAGAATCTTGCTCTGTTGCCCAGGCTGGAGTGCAATGGCACGATCTCAGTTCACTGCAACCTCTGTCTCCCGGGTTCAAGTGATTCTCCTTGCCATGGTCCCCTGAGTAGCTAGGATTACAGGTGCCCGCCACCACACCCGGCTACTTTTCATGTTTTTAGTAGAGACAGGGTTTCATTGTGTTGGCTGGGCAGGTCTTGAACTCCTGACCTCAGCTGATCTGCCTGTCTCAGCCTCCCAAAGTGCTGGGATTACAGGCATGAGCCACCATGCCCGGCCGCACTGTGCTGTTTTTAAGCCTCTTGAATATCATCACCTCTCTTTGTTTACAGATGGAGAAACAGTTTACAGATGGGGAAACAGGCTCAGAGGGGAAAAATACCTTTTCAGGGTTTTCCAGGCAGAGAGTGGCAGAGCAGAGACCAACCTCCGCCTGGCCAGAGCCCTTCTCTGCTTCCTGTCCATTTGTGGGTGATCTGGTGGTTTCTCCTTTTCTTTCTTTCTTTCTCTCTCTCTCTCTCTCTTTCCTGACAGAGTCTTGCTTTGTCGCCCAGGCTGGAGTGCAATGGTGTCATCTCGGCTCACTGCAACCTCTACCTCACAGGTTCAAGCGATTCTCCCACCTCAGCCTCCCAGGTAGCTGGGACTACAGGTGTGTACCACCACACCTTGCTTTTTTTTTTTTTTTTTTTTGTATTTTTAGTAGAGACGGGGTTTCACCATGTTGGCCAGGCTGGTTTCGCACTCCTGACCTCAAGTGATCTGCCCACCTTGGCCTCCCAAAGTGCTGGGATTATAGGCATGAGCCACTGCTCCCGGCCAGATCTGGTGGGGTTTTTTTGAGACACAGCCAGATCTTCACAGTGCCAGGTGGGGCGATGTGCAGGACTGCAGCTGTGTCTGGATTCTGGACAAGGCTCCAAATGATCACCACCATATCTTGGCTGTTCAGTTAGGTGGGTCTGGGCTAGAGATGAGAAAGGAGGAGTGAGGGAGGAGGAGAGGAATCTGAGCCTCAGATCTGAGGCTGCAGGCCTCTCTGCATCATCTCCTCTTCCACATGGTACCCACTTTTGGGAAAGGCATCCAGATGTGTGCATTGAACAGTACACAAGGGCCTGTGGTCCTGGGACAATATTTTAACACAGGCTTTATTATTATTTGGGTATAGTAAAACCAAGAGATCCTGAGATGACAGTTATTAGAAAGATTGTTGTACTTACAAATTCCAAGAGGAGGGGGCATGCCATACCATGGGGGCCACACAGGGACTCACCAGGGTAGGTCAGGAGGCAGAGGGAACACAGGGAGCTCTGGGCAAGAGCGTTTACTGTGGGCAAGATGGGGACACACAGTAAAAGCTTACTTCTCATTCCTGTTATTGCCCAGGCTGCCTGGGCAGATGCTCTACTCCATGCAGTCATTTAGGGATCCAGGCTATTTCCATCTAGTGGCCCCACCATCCTCCCGGGCCTCATAATATTCCACTGGATCAGTCCAGCAGGTGAGAGGGATGAGGGCATGGAGAGTTATGGGGGAGATATTTGTGGGTCAGCCCCAGAAACGTAACACGTCACTCCTGCCCACATTCTCTACTGAACTGCAGAGGAGGCTTGGAAGTGTAGTCAGGCTCTGTGTGCCCAGAAGGAAAACAAGACAGGGCTTGATGAACACAGATCCCAGTCCCTGCATTGAGAGCATTTCCCAGAAGCCACGGTAAGGGCTTCTCCTTTTGAGTCACGGATCAGAGCTGAGTCACATGCACACTGGCAAGAGGAACCAGGATCACCCTGATATCCAAACCATCAGGATTTCCTTCCAGACTTGGGAATGGAAGGAGATGCCAACAAACTCAAGGCTGTATTAGACAGGAAGTGGGGATGGCTAATGAATAGGTGACAGACAGTTTCAGCCCCTTCTTCTCACAGCTCCCTGCCATTTCTCCTCACCACTCCACAATCCCCATCCTTTTTTTTTTTTTTTTGAGACGGATTTTTGCTCTTGTCACCCAGACTGGAGTGCAATGGCGTGATCTCAGCTCACTGCAACCTCTGTCTCCCGGGTTCAAGCGATTCTCTTGCCTCAGCCTCCTGAGTAGCTGGGACTATAGGCACACGCCATCACGCCTGGCTAATTTTTGTATTTTTAGTAGAGACATGGCAGCAGGCAAGAGAGAAATGAGAACCAAGTGAAAGGGGTCCCCCGTTATAAAATCATCAGATCTTGGCCAGGCGCGATGGCTCATGCCTGTATTCCCAGCACTTTGGGAGACTGAAGCAGGCAGATCACCTGAGGTTGGGAGTTCGAGACCAGCCTGGCCAACATGGAGAAGCCCCGTCTCTACTAAAAATACAAAAATTAGCTAGGTGTGGTGGTGCACGCCTGTAGTCCCAGCTACTTGGGAGGCTGAGGCAGGAGAATCACTTGAATCTGGGAGGCAGAGGTTGCAGTGAGCTGAGATCACACCATTGCACTCCAGCCTGGGCAACAAAGCCAGCTCAAGAAAAAAAAAAATCAGATCTTGTGAGACTTATTTACTACCATGAGAATAGTATGGGTGAATCGGCCTCCATGATTCAATTATCCCCCCCAAGTCCTTCCTATAACACATGAGAATTGTAGGAGCTACAATTCAAGATGAGATTTGGGTGGGGACACAGCCTAATAATATCACCCCCTCCCTCACTAACCTCCATTAGTTCTTCTTCCGCGAGGGTTGAACACAAACCAGCCTTTTGTGTTTTGTTTTTTATTTGTTAGTTTATTTTTGAGACAGTCTCGCTCTGTTGCCAGGCTGGAGGGCAGTGGCATGATATCAGCTCACTGCAACCTCCGCCTCCTGGGTTCAAGCGATTCTCCTGCCTCAGCCTCCCGAGTAGCTGGGACTACAGGTGCGTACCACCATGCCCAGCTAATTTTTGTATTTTTAGTAGAGACGGGGTTTCACCATGTTGGTCAGGATGGTCTCGATCTCTTGACCTCAAATGATCCGTTCGCCTCTGCCTCCCAAAGTGCTGGGATTATAGGCATGAGCCACCATGCCCAGCCAAATCAGCCTTTTTGAAAGCCTCATTCCACTGTTGATATCAACCAATTGCCCGATGCTACCTGTTTTGTGATTTTGACACAACTGACCAGCATTCCTTCGTGATAAGATACTATCAGTCACAGAGTGGTTCTGGCCAGTCTACAGAGTTTGCACACTGAGGGCCCTCATGACCTCGGCTTCGCCTTTTGTTTTTGTTTGTTTGTTTTTTGAGAGTCTTACTCTGTCTCCCAGGCTGGGGTGCAGTGCAGTGGTGCGATCTCAGCTCACTGCAATCTCCGCCTTCCAGGTTCAAGCGATTCTCCTTCTTCAGCCTCCGCAGTAGCTGGGATTACAGGCACCTGCCACCATGCCTGGCTAATTTTTGTATTTTTAGTAGAGACGGGGTTTCATCATATTGGCCAGGCTGGTCTTGAACTCCTGACCTCAAGTGATCTGCCTGACTTAGCCTCCCAAAGTGCTGGAATTACAGGTGTGAGCCACTACACCCAGCCCTCTGCTTCATCTTTTGATGTATAGGGCCTAATTGTAATGTGTTTAAATGTTAAATTGTAATACATTTAAATATTCACCCCAGATGAACATGGGATGCATGTGCATATGTTGGCCTACTATGCATGCACACGTTTCCCCTTTGTGAATATTCATAGCTCCTCCTGTAACCTGTTGAATATATATATTTGGCCACCCCATTCAGCATAAACCCCTGTCTTCATCTTCCCACCTTCAAAGTGCCTGTTTTTGGCTTCTGGCCAGAGGCTACACTTCCGAGCTTGTCAGAATAGACCACCTGCAGGCTACAACCCCTTATGAGAAATAAAGTTCTCCTTTCCAAGTGTATGAACCTCATCATTCTTCAGCTGACACAGCTAAATTTCAGGGAACACTACAACTAAAGGGAAGAAGGGAAGAAAGGCGGTGGGGGTGCTGCTTAGTTTCTACCATGACATGATGGCAGGCACAGTGCTAAGCTTGCTCATGTATCTTTTTTTTTGAGACAGAGTCTCACTCTGTCACCCAGGCTGGATTGCAGTGGCACAATCTCAGCTCACTGCAACCTCCACCTCTCAGGTTCAAGCAATTCTCATGCCTCAGCCTCTTGAGTAGCTGGGACTACAGGCGCCCGTCACCACACCTGGCTAATTTTTTGTATTTTAAGTAGAGGCAGGGTTTTGCCATGTTGCCCAGGCTGGTCTCGAACTCCTGAGCTCAGGCAATCTGCCGCCTTGGCCTCCCAAAGTGCTAGGATTACAGGCATGAACCACTGCACCTGGCTGCTCACATATCATTTAATTGAACCTCCCGCAATCCTATGAGGATGCTGGATCAGGGAAAAGGACTTTGGTTACAAGCAGCAGGAAGTCCAGTTAACATTGGGGCCTGCTAATAAAAGGGTACTTATTGTTTATTTAACAAGCACTCTTGAGATAAGCTATCTTGGGATCTTGGGGTTGGTCTAGCAGCTCAGTTATGTCTTCAGGGAGCCAGCCTGCTTCTCTTCCTTTCCATCACCCTCAGCATGTTGGTGTTTGTCTTAGAGGTTGGCAGCCTCAGCGGCTGGGACCATAACTTCACACACAAAGGCAGGAAGACATAGGAAGGGAAGGGCGCCCAGCACACTTCCCCTGATGCCTTCTTGAGCAGAACTGGGTCAAAGGGCTACCTTTAGCTGCAAAGGAGGCTGTGAAAGCAAACATCCAGCAAAGGGGAACAAGCTAGCCACATCTGGTGTATTCTTTTTTTTTCTTTTTTTTTTTGAGATGGGGTCTCGCTCTATTGCCCAGGTTGGAGTGCAATGGCACGATCTCATCTCACTGCAAACTCCGCCTCCTGGGTTCAAGCAATTCTCTTGCCTCAGCCTCTCAAGTAGCTGGGATTACAGATACCCACCACCATGCCTAGCTAATTTTTTGTATTTTTAGTAGAGACAGGATTTTGCCATGTTGGCCAGGCTGGTCTTGAACTCCTGACTTCAGGCGATCTACCTGCCTCGGCCTCCCAAAGTGCTGGGATTACAGGCGTGAGCCACTGTGCCCAGCTACGTCTGGTGTATTCTAATTCATCATCCACGGCTGGGCACATGGCTGCACCAAAAAAAAAAAAAAAGAAAAAAATAGCTAGGTTCTGTTAGCCAGGAAGTGGGGGATGGCCTGCAAGTAACAGAATCTGCCACAGTAGGAACAAGGTGACATCTACAATGTTTAATAATGGCATGGTATGGCGGTGGCCATCATTGCTGACATAGGCTGGGGCACCTGATTAGGGTCTCAGACACTCCCTTGTGTGCCCCTTTGATTATGGAGAGACAAGGAAACTCCAAAGAAGGAGCAAAAGAAAGGAGGGCACTTGGCAGTGAACACTCAACAAGCAGTGTAGAAGATTTTAACATTTACTGCAATCCCAGCACTTTGGGAGGCTGAGGCGGGAGGATCACTTGAGGTCAGGAGTTCGAGACCAGCCTGGTCAACATGGGGAAACCTCATCTTTACTAAAAAAAAAAAAATACAAAAATTAGCTGGGCATGGTGGCACGCACCTATAATCCTTACTACTTGGAAGGCTGAGGTGGGAGAATTGGTTGAATCCGGGAGGTGGAGGTTGTAGTGAGCTGAGATCGTGCTGCTGCACTCCAGCCTGGGCAACAGAGCGAGACTCCGTCTCAAAACAAAACAAAACAAAACAAAATTAACATTTAAATGACCTGTTCGGCTGATGGAGAGTTCCCACTCCAGACCCCCATGAAGGCAATCAAGAGCCCTCTGGTTGCTCTGTGGCCCCCTAGGAATGTTCATAAAGGCAGAACATCACTGTCTTAGTCTGTTTGTGCTGCTGTGACAACATACCTATGACTGGGTAATTTGCAAAAAACAGAAATTTATTTTCTCACTGTTCTGGAGGCTGGGAAGTGCAAAATCAAGGTGCCAGAAGATTCAGTTTCTGGTGAAGATCACTCTCAGCTTCCAAGATAACAGCTCTTTTTTTTTTTTTTTTTTTGAGATAGGATCTTGCGCTGTCACCCAGGCTGGAGTGCAGTGGTGCAATCATGGTTCACTGCAGCCTTGAACTCCTGGGCTCAAGAGATCCTCCCCTGGCCAGGCACGGTGGCTCACACCTGTGATTCTAGAACTTTGGGAGGCCAAGGCAGGCAGATTGCCTGAGCTCAGGAGTTCGAGATCAGTCTGGGCAACATGGTGAAACCTCGTCTCTACTAAAAATACAAAAATTAGCCAGGTATGGTGGTGCATGCCTGTAATCCCAGCTTACTCTGGAGGCTGGGGCAGGAGAATTGCTTGAACCCAGGAGACAGAGGTTGCAGGGAGCTGATATTGCACCACTGTACTCCAGCCTGGGTGACAGAGCGAGACTCTGTCTCCAAAAAAAAAGGTCCTCCCATCTCAGCCACCTGAGTAGCTAGGACTACAGGTGCATGCCACTGGGCCCGACTAGTTTTTTAATATTTTGTAGAGACGGGGGTCTCACTATGTTGTCCAGGATGGTCTCAAACTCCTGGACTCTAGTGATCCTCCTGCCTCAGCCTCCCAAAGTGCTGGGACTACAGGTGTGAACCACCATGCCCAGCCAATAAAAACCACAAGAATCTAATAGTCATCCCCTGGGACAGACCTTGTTCTAAGCACATTGCACATATTAATACGCAGCTTGTGCAGGTATATACGGTTATATTATATGGGTAGGTAGAATATATAATATATATAGAATAATAAGTAGATACTTTATTGGCACTATTATGTAGAGGAGAAAGGTCTTAGAAATTAAGCAGTTTGTAGCCACGCGCAGTGGCTCACGCCTGTAATCCCAACGCTTTGGGAGGCCGAGGAGGGCGGATCACTAGAGGTCAGGAGATCGAGACCAGCCTGGCCAACATAGTGAAATGCTATCTCTACTAAAAATACAAAAATTAGCCAGGCGTGGTGGCTGGCGCCGTAATCCCAGCTACTTGGGAGGCTGAGGCAGGAGAATCACTTGAACCCAGGAGACAGAGTTTGCAGTGAGCCGAGATTGCGCCACTGCTCTCTAGCCTGGGCGACAGAGCAAGACTCCGACTCAAAACAAAACAAAAAAAATAAGTGGTTTGCCTAAAGCAGTGGTTTTCAGTTGGGAATGATTTTTCCCCCTGGGGATATTTGGCAGTATCTGGACACATTTTTTGGCTCTCACAACTGAGAAGCAGGGGTGCTATTGGCATCTAGTGAGTTGAGGCCAGAAATGCTGCTAGACATTTTCCAATTCCCAGGGTGGGCCCTTCCAGCCAGAATTATCCAGCCCCAAATGTCACCACTACCAAGAATGAGAAACTCTGCCCTACAGACATTGCTGCCCATGGCCCCTGGAGGAAGGTAGATAATGTTCACAGCAGCATGGGTGAGAAATAGTCCCCAAACTGGGGGCACTAGCACATTAAGGACACAATGATGCATAGATTGTAGTCCACTCCCATAATGGACAAAATTAATGAACAGTAGTTATCTTCATCAAAATGGATGAATCTCATATTAATGTTGAATGAAAGATGCAGGTCACAGAAGAATCCAGGTGGTATGCTTTCATTTGTATCATTTATAACATTTATATCAAACACAGGCCAGGCACGGTGGCTCATGCCTGTCATCCCAGCACTTGGGGCGGCCAAGGTGTGTGGATCACTTGAGGTCAGGGGTTTGAGACCAGGCGTGGTGAAACCCTATCTCTACTAAAAATACAAAAATTAGCAGGACGTGGTGGTGGACACCTGTAGTTCCAGCTACTCGGAAGGCTGAGGCAGGAGAATCGCTTAAATCCAGCAGACAGAGGTTACAGTGAGCCAAGATCACGCCACTGCACTCCAGCTTGGGCAACAGAGTGAGATTCCATCTCAAAAAGAAACAACAACAACAACAACAAAAAACTACACACACACACACACACACACACACGATAGATGGCCAAACACTAAAAAAAAGCCAGCAAGAGATTATTACAAAAAATTAGGATATTACCAAGCATAGTGGCTTTCACCTGTAATCTTAGTGACTTGGGAGGCTGAGGTGGGAGGCCAGAAGTTTGAGACCAGCCTGGGCAACATAGTGAGACCCCATTTCTGCAGACAAAAAATAAAAAGTTAATTAGGCATGGTGGTCCACACTTGTAGTCCCAGCTACTTGGGATGTTGAGGTGAGAGGATTGCTTGAGCCCAGGAGTTTGAGGCTGCAGTGAGCCATGATTGCATCACTGCACTCCAGCCTGGAAAACAGAGTGAGGCCTCCCACTCTAAAAAAACAAATCAGGCCAGGCGTGGTGGCTCAAGCCTATAATTCCAGCACTTTGGGAGGTCGAGGTGGCCAGATCACTTGAGGTCAGGAGTTCGAGACCAGCCTGGCCAACATGATGAGACTCCATCTCTACTAAAAATACAAAGAATTAGCCGGGGATGGTGGCACATGCCTGTAATCTCAGCTACTCGAGAGGCTGAGGCAGGAGAATCATTTGAACCCAGGAGGTGGAGGTTGCCGTGAGCCAACCTTGAGCGGAGGTTACACCACTGCACTCCATCCTGGGTGACAGGGTGAGACTCCATCTCAAAAAATATATATATATACATTATTATATATTTTATATATTATTATTATATATTATATATTATATTTTATATATTATATTTTATATATTATATATTATATTTTTAAAAATATATATTATATATTTTAATATATTATACATATAATATATTTATATATTATATATTATATATATAATATATAAATAAATAAAAATTAAAAAACAAATGAGAGGCTGGGCATGGTGGCTCACGCCTGTAATCCCAGCACTTCGAGAGGCCAAGGCAGGAGGAGCACTTGAGCCCAGCAGTTTGAGACCAGCCTGGGCAACACAGTAAGACCCCGTCTCTATAACAGCAAAAACAACAACAAAAATTAGCCAGGTGTGCTGGCTCACACTTGTAGTCCCAGCTACTTGCGAGGCTGAGGTGGGAGAATCCCTTGAGCCCAGGAGACGGAGACTGCAGTGAGCTGAGATCACAGCAGTGCACTCCAGCCTGGGTGACAGAGCAAGACCCTGTCTCAAAAAAAGATCAGATTATTGATGATCTCTGAGTATGATGGAAGGGAAAGGAAAGCAGGTTTCTAAAGCACTGGTAATATTCCATTTCAGAACTTAGTTGGTGGACAGATAAGTATTTTATTATTGTTTAAAAATAAATACACAAGCACACACACTTTTTTACTTATGTAGGGTTTCCTGGGAAACAGATTCTGAGGTGGAGATTTGCAGGCAGATGGTTTTGGAGGAGTGCTCTGTGGGGGAAACTTCTAAGGGAGAGAGGAGCGCAAGGTGGGCAGAGGGAGATGTGGAAGTGTGATGTGCTTGCCACCAGAGCCTCAGCCAGGATGGCAGAGAATGCGGAGCTGGGGTGGCCTGTCCGAGGGATCCCCGGCTGAGGCATGGAGCCAGGCCTTTGTACTTCCTTATGAACCAGATATAGAATGTGGGCTGCCCCTGGGGATTGGGGATAACCTTGGGCCAGATGGCTTTCTTCAGCTGAAGTCCCAGAGAGAGGTGCAGCTGTAAGCCATCAGCTACCAACACCCCAGGCTGCTGGCAGAAAGAATGCCTCAGTCCTAAAGAGGGGGTGTGGGTGGCATATTACAGCATCCAGCACGCCTTTGTACCTACGATGTATTTGACAACAAAAATTTAGAAAGAGGCCGGGTGCAGTGGCTCACGTCTGTAATCCCAGCACTTTGGGAAGCTGAGGCAGGTGGATCACTTAAGGTCAGGAGTTCAAAACCAGCCTGGCCAACATGGTGAAACCCCGTCTCTACTAAAATACAAAAATTAGCCGGGTGTGGTGGTGGGCGCCTGTAGTCCCAGCTACTTGGGAGGCTGATACAGGAGTATCACTTGAACCCAGGAGGCGGAGGTTGCAATGAGCCAAGATCTTGCCCCTGGACTCCAGCCTGGGTGACAGAGAGAGACTCCATCTCAAAAAAGAAAAAAAAATTTAGAAAGAAAATATATTCATGTAATACATCATATTAACAGATGAAAAGATACAAATCATTTGATAGAATTTGACACTCTAGGCTATGCACAGTGGCTTACGCCTGTAATCCCAGCCCTTTTCAAGGCCGAGGTAGGAGGATCGCTTGAAGCCAGGAGTTTGAGACCAGGCTGGGAAACAAAGAAAGACCTTGTTTCTACAAAAATTAAAAAATTAGCCACACACTCCTGTAGTGCCAGTTAATCAGGAGGCTGAGGCAGGAGGATTGCTTGAGTCCAGGAGTTTGCGGCTACAGTGAGCCATGATAATAGTCTTCAATCTGATAAAAGGAACCTACCAAAATCCTATAACAGGTATCCAACTTAATTAGAAAAATTACCTTTAAAGAACTGTCTTAGTCCATTTTATGTTGCTGTGACTGAATACCTGAGACTGGGTAATTTATAAAGAAAAGGGGTTTATTTCTTACAGTTCTGGAGGCTGGGGAGTCCAAGGTTGAGGGTTTTTTTCTGATCAGCCTCTGGGAGGGTCTTGTACTATGTCATAATATGGCAAAAGGCATCATGGCCAAGAGGGGTGCACTGAAGTCCAAACTGGCTTTTTATACCAAACCCACTGTGGCGATAACTCACCCACTCCCATGATAACTCATTCAACCATTAATTTTTTTTTTTTGAGAAGGAATCTTGCTCTGTCACCCAGGCAGGAGTGCAGTGGTGCGATCTCAGCTCACTACAACATCCGCCTCCCGGGTTCAAGCGATTCTTTTGTATCAGCCTCCTGAGTAGCTGTGATTACAGGTGCGTGCCACCACACCCGGCTAATTTTTGTATATTTAGTAGAGACAGGGTTTCTCCATGTTGGCCAGGCTGGATTCGAACTCCTGACCTCAGGTGATCCCCCTGCCTCAGGCTCCCAAAGTGCTGGGATTACAGGCGTGAGCCACTGTGCCTGGCCAATTTTTATATTTTTAGTAGAGATGGGGTTTAACCATGTTGGCCAGACTGGTCTCAAACTCCTGACCTCAAGTGATCCACCCGCCTCAGCCTCCCAAAGTGTTAGGATTACAGGTGTAAGCTACCGTGCCCAGCCTCACCCCCGGTCTTTCATTTGATGCCTGACGATGTCCAGGCAACGTGGTAATAATCATCCAGTTCCATTTTCCTTGTATTTAGTTTTCCTGCCGTACATCTCAAAAGGCTGAATCAACTCATTTGCCCATACATCTCCTCCACCAGCACATTCTCCCAAGCCTCCATGGGTGACAGTTTCAACAACTGGACTGTCACCTGTGCCAGGGACTGTGCTTCCCCTACCCCCTGGGATGGTGTCCTCATTGTCAGCCAGGCACCGAGAGATTTGGTTCCCAAGCCTCATGTTACCATCTGCTTTCTCAGACCACTCCTGGTAGAAGCTATGTGGTTCTGCTTCACTAGGAAGCAATCCTGAGATGGATTTTGAAGTGCAGGCCAGAGACGCTGCCTCACACTTATAATCCCAGCACTTTGGGAGGATCACTTGAGGCTAGGAGTTTGAGACCAGCCTGGGCAACATAGTGAGACCCTGTCTCTACAAAAAATAAAAAATTACCTGGGCATAGTGGTGCACATGTAGTCCTACTTACTCAGGAGGCTGAGGCAGGAGGATCACTTGAGCCCGGGGGGTTGAGGCTGCAGCAAGCTATGATTGTGCCACTGCACTCCTGGGCCTGGGCAACAGAGCAAGACCTTGCTTCCAAAAAAAAAAAAAAAAGTGCAAAAGCATTTTCAAGGAGTAACACTTGTGAAATGAAAAGTATTGACCGGGTGCTGTGGCTCAAGCCTTTAATCCCAGCACTTTGGGAGACCGAGGTGGGCGGATCACCTGAGGTCAGGAGTTCGAGACCAGCCTGACTGACACGTTGAAATCCCATCTCTACTAAAAATACAAAAAATTAGCCGGGCGTGGTGGCACATGTCTGTAATATATATATATGTAAAGAGTTAGATAAATAAATATCTTCTGCAGTAGGACTGTTGAAAGAAAAATTAAAAAGAAAAAATAAAAATAAATATAGATAGAATGTGTGTTTATCTCCATCTATCCATGTATTCATCTATCAACATTATACACACACACACTCCCTAGTTCTGTCCACTGAGAGGTCCTGGGAGTGGTGACACCCCAGTAGTAATGAATACACCAAGCACCCAGATATGGTGTGCTTGGTGTATTCTACATCCCTCCACTATGGAAGTATGACAGGAACCTGGCACATATCGTTGTGCCGGAAAAGTAAGGAAGTGCTTGAGGAATGATGAGGGCATATTAAAATGACATAGGAATCAGCCTGAAGGATCTCTCAATGGCCAAATCTGGGGCAATTTTATTTATTTATTTATTTATTTGAGATGGAGTCTCCCTCTGTCACCCAGGCTGGAGCACAATAGCGTGATCTTGGCTCACTGCAACCTCCGCCTCCTGGGTTCAAGCAATTCTCCCACCTCAGCCTCCCGAGTGGCTGGGATTACAGGCATCCGCCATCATGCCCAGCTAATTTTTGTATTTTTGTAGAGACAGGGTTTCACCATCTTTGCCAGGCTGGTCTAGAACTCCTGACCTCAGGTGATCTGCCCTCCTCGGCCTCCCAAACTGCTGGGATTAGACGCATGAGCCACCACTCCCGGCTAATTTTAGAACCAAAATAAATAAGAAGAGTGTGATGAACGGAATTGTGTCTCTGTCCCCAGATTCATATGTTGAATCCTAATCTCTAGAGTGACTGTATTTAGAGACAGTGTCTTTAGAGAGGTAATTAAGATCACATGAGGTCATGAGGGTGGAGCCCCACCCCATTATGCTTTGGGTTTTTTTTTTTTTTTTTTTTTCTGAGATGGAATCTCGCTCCATCACCCAGGCTGGAGTGCAGTGGTTTGATCTTGGCTCACCGCAACCTCTGCCTCTTGGGCTCAAACGATCCTCCCACCTCACTCCCTGAGTAGCTGGGGCTACCGGCATGCGCCACCATGCCTGGATAATTTTTGTTTTTTTAAGTAGAGACAGGGTTTTGCCACGTTGGCCAGGATGGTCTTGAACTCCTGACCTCAGGTGATCTGCCCACCTTGGCCTCCCAAAATGCTGGGATTACAGGCGTGAGCCACAGCACCCGGCCAATTATGCTATGTCTTTATAAGAAGAAGGAGAGAACAAGGATGTGTGCCCACAAAGGAAAGGCCATGAGAGAGAGGACACAGCCAGAAGGTGGCCATCTGCAAGCCAAGGAGAGGCATTAAGAGAAACCAAGCCTGCCAGGCTGGGCACCGTGGCTCATGGCTGAGGTAGCAGGATCACTTGAACCCAGGAATTCTAGACCAGCCCGGGCAACAAAGAGAGATCCCATATCTACAAAAAATTTTTAAAAATTAGCCGGGCGTGGTGGTGCACGCCTTGTAGTCCCGGCTACTCTGGGAGGCTGAGGCAGGAGGATGGCTTGAGCCCAGGGAGCCCGGGAGGTTGAGGCTGCAGTGAGCTATTGTCGCACCAGTGCACTCCAGCGTGTGTGATAGAGCATGACACTCAAAAGAAACAAAAACCAAAAAAGACATCAATCTGCCAACACCTTTTTTTTTTTTTTTTTTTTTGACAGAGTCTCGTGTTCTCCAGGCTGAGGCTGGAATACAGTGGCTTGATCTTGGCTCACTGCAACTTCTGCCTTCCAGGTTCAAGTGATTCTCATGCCTCAGCCTCCCAAGTAGCTGGGATTACAGCATGAGCCACCATGCCCATCTCATTTTTTTGTATTTTTAGTAGAGTTGGGGTTTCACCATGTTGGCCAGGCTAGTCTCAAACTCCTGACCTCAAGTGATCGCCCACCTCGGCCTCCCAAAGTGTTGGGATTACAGGCATGAGCCACCACGCCCGGCCATGCCAACACCTTGATCTTGGACTTCCAGCTTCTAGAACTGTGAGAAGTAAATTTCTGTTGTTGAAGCCCCCAAGTCTGTGAATTTTGTTACGGGAGCCCAAGCCAATGGATACAGAGAGTAACATTGTAGCCCACTGAATAAAATAGGAAACCACAAGTCAATACTGATATATGTAGATAAATGAATGAATCCAAAGGTTGATGAAGAATGGGATATTTACAGTGTTTTAAAGAACTTATGAAACACTAATTACAAAGAGGAAAGTAACTTGACAGTGAAGGTTGGCTGACACCACTTTAAATCAAGTGATCAAGGTGAAATGTCATCAATACTGGGACAAATTGAAATTGTGCAGCACATGAAAGATGCAGTGGGGACACACAGAAAAGTCTCTTCTGTGATATTCTTGCCAAAGATGTATAATCTGAATCTAATTATAAAGAAACATCAGACAAAAGCAAATGGAGAGACACTGTACAAAGTAAAACTGGCCTGGCCAGGAGTGGTGGTTCATGCCTGTAATCTTAGCACTTGGGGCTGCCGAGGTGGGCGGATCACTTGAGGTCAGGAGTTCGAGACCAGCCTGGCAAACATGGTGAAAAACCCGTCTCTACTGAAAATACAAAAATTGGCCAGGCACGGTGGCTTACTCCTGTAATCCCAGCACTTTGGGAGGCCAAGGTGGGTGGATCACCTGAGGTTGGGAGTTCCAAACCAGCCCGACCAACATGGAGAAACCCCGTCTCCACTAAAAATACAAAAAATTAGCCTGGCGTGGTGGTGCATGCCTGTAATCCCAGCTATTCGAGAGGCTGAGGTAGGAGAGTCGCTTGAACCCGGGAAGCAGAGGTTGCGGTGAGCCTAGATCACGCCACTGAACACCAGCCTGGGCAACAAGAGTGAAACTCCTTCTCAAAAAAAGAAAAAGAAAAAAGAAAAAAGAAAAAAAAGCACAGCCCGCTAACCACAGAGATCTATCTTCGAAAGCCAAGTGGCTTCCTCCTTGTTGTTTTATGTGGTTCAAGACATTGACTCAGGCACAGCAAGTACAGCTGACCAGTAAGTTGAAGCTGATCTGAACAGTGTTCAGGGCTGAGACAGTGTCCTAATAATCAGGGGACAACACACACACGAAATATAATCCCAGGCCAGGTGCTGTGGCTCATGCCTATAATCCCAGTACTTTGGGAGGGTAAGGTGGGAAGATCACTTGAGCCCGGGAGTTCAAGACCAGCCTGGGCAACATAGAGAAACCCCATCTCTACAAAAAATGCAAAAAAGGCATGGTGGTGTGCGCCTATAGTCACAGCTCCTTGGGAGGCTGAGGCGGGAGGATCACTTGAGGCCAGGAATTCGAAGCTGCAGTGAGCTGAGATCACACCACTGGATTCTAGCCTGGGTGTCTCCAAAAAAAAAAAAAAAAACAAAAAAAAAAACAGAAAAGTACAATCCCAGAGGGCACACGTGGTGCCCCCTGGAGACGGAGAGTTTACAGTTTTTAGGGAACGCCAGGCAGGAGGTGCATTCATAAGAGGTTCAGGGGCCCCAGTGTGGTGTTCCAGCCTGGGCCCTCCAGCCCTAAAGTTGCCAGACCAGTCCAAACAGATCTGCTCAGTCCTTGCTGTCAGAGGGAATGCCCAAGGCAGTCAATTCCAGATGGGTTTTGCATGTCCATGACAACAGTGTCTCTGCCTGAGGAGTGTGGACAGCAACCCCAGCTGGGCGTTCTGGTGGAATATCCAGGAGCTGGGCCATCCCCAGGTGGCAGGTGAGCAGGTGGAAGTATAGGGATCAAATGGAGGGTCACAATCAATTTGAATTCAAATCAGTCCAGCAGCTTGGAAAGGCAAGACCGGGTGTTTCTTCTTATGTTTCTTTGGGAGGAGGGGAAAGTTCCCGGGAGTAGTTCTGAAAGACAGAGGTCATTACTGCCCATCCCCAACTCTGCACCTCCCCAGATGCCAAGTTTGTGTTTGGGCTATTTTTCAAACATTAATTAATTAACTAGTTAATTTTTAGAGACAAGGTCTCTCTCTGTCACCCAGGCTGGAGTGCAATGGCGCGATCTCAGCTCACTGCAACCTCCGCCTCCCAGGCTCAAGCTATCCTCCCACCTCAGCCTCCCAAGTAGCTGGGACTACGGGCGCATGCCACCACACCTGGCTAATTTTTGCATTTTTTGTAGAGATGGGGTTTCCCTATGTTGCCCAGGTTGCCCAGGCTGGGCTCGAACTCCTGGGCTCAAGAAATCTGCCTGCCTTGGCCTCCCAAAGTGCTGGGATTATAGGTGTGAGCCACCGCACTCTGCCTGTATTTTGGCTATTTAAAAATGTTTTATTGGCTAGGCACGGTGGCTCACATCTGTGATCCTAGCAATTTGGGAGGCTTAGGTGAGCGGTTGCCTGAGCTTAGGAGCTCGAGACCAGCCTGGCCAACATGGTGAAACCCCCATCTCTACTAAAAATATGAAAAATTAGCCAGGCATGGTGGTGCACGCCTATAGTCCCACTTACTTGGGAGGCTGAGGCACAATACTCACTTGAACCTGGGAACCAGAGGTTGCAGTGAGTGGAGATGGTGCCACTGCACTCCAGCCTGGGCAACAGAGTGAGACTCTGTCTCAAAAAAAAGAGAAGGTTTTATTTATTTAAATATAAATGGGGTCTCACTATGTTGCCCAGGCTGGACTTGAACTCCTGGGCTCAAGCGATCCTTCTGCCTCAGCCTTTTGAGTAGCTGGGATTACAAGCATGTGCTAATGTAACCGGCTCTGTTTTTGCCTTTTTGTTACAAAATCAGTATGTCTCATTCGGTCATTATAACTTTAGATTTTTTTTCCATTTTTACGGAGGTAGAATTCATACAATATATAAATCACTATTTTAGCCATTTACAAATGTATATAATTCAGTGGTTTTCGGTACATTCACAATGTTGTACAACCATCACCACCATCTAGTTCCCAAATCACCCCAAACAAACCGTGTACCTGTGAGCAGTCACTCTCCATCCTCCCTCCTCCTCCCTGGCAACCGCTAATCTATTTCCTGTCTCAACAGATTTTCCGATTCTGGGCAATTCATATAAATGGATTCATAAAATATGTGGCCTTCTTTCATTTAGCATGTTTTCAAGGTTCATCCATAGTGCAGCATATATCAGTATTTCATTCCTTTTTTGTACGTTTGTTTTGAGACAGAGTCTCGCTCCATCGCCCAGGCTGGAGTGCAGTGGGGTGATCCTGGCTCACCACAACCTCCGCCTCCCAAGTTCAAGCAATTCTCCTGCCTCAGCCTCCTGAGTAGCTGGGATTACAGGCACCCGCCACCATGCCCAGCTAATTTTTTGTATTTTTAGTAGAGACGGGGTTTCACCATATTAGCCAGGCTGGTCTCGAACTCCTGACCTCAAGTGATCTGCCCTCCTTGGCCTCCTAAAATGTTGGGATTACAGGCATGAGCCTCCACGCCCAGCCTATTCCTTTTTATGATGGAATAATTTCCCATTGTATGGATGGACCACTTTTGGTTTATCCATTCATCAGTTGAAGGACATTTGCTTGTTTCCACTCTTTGTCTCTTATGAATAATGCAGTTATGAACATTTGTGTATAAGATTTTATTGAACACTTGTTTTAAATCCTCTTGGGTATATATGTAGGAGTGGAATTGCTGTGTCATACAGTAGAATTCTACGTTTAGCTTTTTGAAGAAATGACAAACGGCTTTCTAAAGCAGCTGCGCCATTTTACATTCCCATCAGTAATGTGTGAGGGTTGTAATTTCTCCATATCATCACCAACACTTGCTGTTTTCTTCTTTTTGCTCATATTCATCCTACTGGGTAGGAAGTGGTATTTTACTGTGGCTTTGATCTGCATCTCCCTAAGGATTAATGCTGTTGAACATCTTTTCATGTACTTACCCAACACTGGTATATCTTCTTTGGAAAAATACCTATTCAAGTCCTTTGCCCATTTGAAAACTGAGTTGCTTATCTTTTATTGTTGAGTTGTAAGAGTTCTTTATATTTTTTGGATACTAGACCCTTATCAGATATATAATTTGCAAAACATTCTCTCCCAGTCTGTGGGTTGTCTTTTCATTATTTGGTTGTGTCCTCTGATGCACAAAAGTTGTGGGGTTTTTTGTTGTTGTTGTTGTTTGTTTGTTTTTGAGACAGAGTCTCACTCTGTCCCTCAGGCTGGAGTGCAGTGTCGTGATCTCAGCTCATTGCAAACTGCGTCCCCTGGGTTCAAGTGATTCTCAGGCCTCAGCCTCCCGAGTAGCTGGGATTATAGGCAGCCGCCACCACTCCTGGCTAATTTTTATATTTTTAGTAGAGGCGGGGTTTCACCATGTTGGCCAGACTTGTCTCGAACTCCTGGGCTCAAGTGATCCTCCTGCCTCAGCCTCCCAAAGTGCTGGGATTAGAGGTGTGAGCCACTGCACCCAGCCTAAAAATTTTAAATTTTGATGAGGTTAAATTTACTTTTTTTTTCCTATTGTTGCTTGTGCTTTTAGTGTTATCTAAAAATCAATTACCAAATCAAGATCATAAAGAGGTATCCCTGTATTCTTCTAAGAATGTTATAGTCTTAGCTCTTAGTGTTTGAGGCACTTTGACTTAATTTCTGTAGATGGTGTGAGATAGGGGCCCAGTTGCACTCCTTTGGATGTCGTTATCAGGCACCATTTGTTGAAAATATGATTCTTTCCCCCACTGAATGGTCTTGGCACCGTTGTTGAAAATCAATTGATCATCGAGGTATGAGTTTATTTCTGGACTCTCGATTCTATTCCATTGATTTATGTCTATCCTTATGAGGTAGGAGGTGGGACTTGACTCCAGAGGCAGGGCTCGGACACTGGACCAAATTGAGGACTAGCTGAAACAGGGCTGGGGTGGAATGAGCTTTCTGTAAGACACGCTCATCAGTTGCCATGTCAGTTTACCGCTGCCATCGCAACACCAGGGGATTATCCCCCCTCTCTTCCATGGCATTGACTCGATGACCCAAAAGTTATTACCCATTCCCTAGAAATTTTTGCACAAATCACCCCTTAATCTGCATGTGTTTAAAGTAGATATAAATGACTGCAAAACTGCCCTGAGCTGCTAGTCTCTGCCAGAGCCCTGCTGTGCAGGAGTAATCAGAGTTGTAACAGGGCCGGAGCTATAACACTGCCCCTTCAATAAAGCTGTTTTCTTCTACCATTGGCTTGGCCTTGAATTCTTTCCTGGGCAAAGCCAAGAACCTCAGGGGCTATGTCTCACTTTGGGGCTCACTTGTCCAACATTACTTATGCCAGGACCACAGTGTTCTGATTACTGTAGCTTTGTAGTACGTTTTGAAACTGGAAAGTGTGAATCCTCCAACTTTGTTCTTTTTCAAGATTGTTTTGGCTATTTGGAACCTCTTGCAATTCCATGTGAATTTTGAGATCAGCTTGTCCATTTCTGCAAAAAAAATGGCTCTTAAAATTTTGACAAGTGGCTGGGTGCAGTGGCTCACACCAGTAATTCCAGCACTTTGGGAGGCTGAGGCGGGCGGACCACCCGAGGTCAGGAGTTTGAGACCACCCTAGGCAACATGGTGAAACCCCGTCTCTACTAAAAATACAAAACATTAGCCGGGCATGGTGTCACCCGCCTGTAATCCCAGCTACCTGGAAGGTGGAGGCATGAGAATTGCTTGAACCTGGGAGGCGGAGGTTGCAGTGAGCTGAGACTGTGCCACTGGACTCCACCCTGGGCAACAGAGCGAAACTCTCTCTCTCAAAAAAAATTTTTTTTGATAGGCATTGCAACTGAATCTGTAGATCAATTTAGGGAGTATTGTCATCTTAAAAATATAAAGTCTTCCAGTTGATGAACATGGGGTATCTATTTATTTAGCTCTTATTTAATTTCTTTCAGCAATATTGTAGCTTTCAGTGTAAAAGTAGAATTGTTTTCTTAATTTCATTTTCAGATTGGCATTGCTAGTGTATTGAAATACAACTAATTTTCTTTTCTTATTTTTCGCAGAGATGGGGGGGGGGGTCTCCCTTTGTTGCCCCGGCTGGTCTTGAACTCTTGGCCTCAAGCAATCCTCCCACCTCGCCTCCCAAAGTGTTGAGAATTATAGGCATAAGCCACTATGCTGAGCCCTGATTTTCTTTTCTTTCTTTTTTTTTTTTTTTTTGAGACGGAGTCTCTTTCTGTCACCCCAGGCTGGAGTACAGTGACGCAATCTCGGCTCACTGCAAGCTCCACCTCCTGGGTTCACGCCATTCTCCTGCCTCAGCCTCCCGAGTAGCTGGGACTACAGGTGCCCGCCACCATGACTGGCTAATTTTTTGTATTTTTTTTTTGGTAGAGACGTGGTTTCACCATGTTAGCCAAGATGGTCTCGATCTCCTGACCTCGTGATCCGCCCGTCTCGGCCTCCCAAAGTACTGGGATTACAGGCGTAAGCCACCACGCCCGGCCGAGCCCTGATTTTCAATATTGATTTGTATCCCAAAAATGTCCTGAATTTATTAACTTTTTTTTTTTTTTGAGACAGTTTCGCTCTTGTTGCCCAGGCTGGAGTGCAATGGCGCGATCTTTGCTTACCGCAACCTCAGCCTCCCAGGTTCAAGCAATTCTCCTGCCTCAGCCTTCCGAGTAGCTGCGATTACAGGCATGGGCCACCACGCCCGACCCATTTTGTATTTTTAATAGAGATGGGGTTTCTCCATGTTGACCAGGCTGGTCTCAAACTCCCGACCTCACGAGATCCACCCACCTCGGCCTCCCAAAGTGTTGGGATTACAGGCGTAAGCCACCGCGCCCAGCGTCATTTTCAAATTCTCATCTAAATGTTTCATCCAGAAGGGTTGGATACAAAAGGGATGGAAGCATTTCACAGAAGAAACATTTTTATACAAGTTGAC
This sequence comes from Pan troglodytes, assembly GCF_028858775.2. Lineage (NCBI taxonomy): Eukaryota > Metazoa > Chordata > Mammalia > Primates > Hominidae > Pan > Pan troglodytes. Next base: position 42,145,965 of record NC_072418.2, read on the forward strand.
TAGAAACACACATCACATCCAGGAATTGGTCAGGATGAAATTCTAAATTTTCTTCTTCTTCTTTTTTTTTGTTTGTTACCAGCTTATATATCAAGAAAAGAAGCGGGGCACGATTGCTCATGCCTGTAATGCTAGCACTTTGGGAGGCCGAGGAGGCCGGATCACCTGAGGTTGGGAGTTTGAGACCAGCCTGGCCAACAGAGTGAAACCCCGACTCTACTAAAAAAATACAAAAATTAGCCAGACGTGGAGGCGCGGGCCTGTAGTCCTAGGTACTTGGGAGGCTGAGGCAGGACAATTGCTTGAACCTGGGAGGTAGAGGTTGCAGTGAGTCAAGATGGCGCTACTGCACTCCAGCCTGGGCAACAGAGTGAGACCCTGTCTCAAAACAAACAAACAAACAAACAAACAAACAACAGAAATCCTAAATTTTCAAAATGGTTTTCTATAACCTCTTTCCCGATCATCATCCAATGAACTTCCTGCAAAAGCTCAATCCCTTTCTGGGGACCGCTGCATCAGTAATCAAACTGCCTTCCTAAGGTGTGTGTTGTAGCAGGAGAGAAGTGGGGAAGTAGAGTCAGGCTACAGGCCACAGTTGCAACCTACAACTAATCCAGAAAGTTGAGCACAAGGCAACAGAAATGAGGCGTCTCCCAAGTGTCCAACCTGTCAGAAGCAGCCAGAGGGGTCACAGTCCCTGAGAGGTGCCCTCCTTGAACTTACAGCTTTTGGCAGGAATCACAGGTTAGAAATACATTCAGTGGCCAGGCGCGGTGGCTCATGCCTGCAATCCCAGCACTTTGGGAGGCTGAGGCGGGAGGATCACCTGAGGTCAGGAGTTCGAAACCAGCCTGGCCAACATGGTGAAGCCCTGTCTCTACTAAAAATACAAAAATTAGCCAGGCGTGGTGGCATATGCCTGTAATCCCAGCTACTTGGGAGGCTGAGGCAGGAGAATTGCTTGAACCCAGGAGGTGGAGGTTGCAGTGAGCTGAGATCACACCACTGCACTCCAGCATGGGTGACAGAAGGAGTCTAAAAAAAAACATTAAAAAAATAAAAGAAAATAAAAAGAAAGAAATATAGAGCCAAGAAGCCAGTTGATCGTAGATGGTTTCCTCAAAGAAGAAGCCCTTTCCTTGGCCTGGCGTGGTGGCTCACATCTGTAATCCCAGCACTTTGGGAGGCCAAGGCAGGCGGATCACGAGGTCAGGAGATCGAGACCATCCTGGCTAATACGGTGAAACCCCGTCTCTACTAAAAATACAAAAAATTAGCCGGGCGTGGTGGCGGGCGCCTGTAGTCCCAGCTACTCCAGAGGCTGAGGCAGGAGAATGGCGTGAACCCGGGAGGCGGAGCTTGCAGTGAGCTGAGATCGCGCCACTGCACTCCAGCCTGGGTAAGAGTGAGACTCCGTCTCGAAAAAAAAAAAAAAAAAAAAAAGCCCTTTCCTGTGGGCATTTTTATGTGATCCAGATGGTCCGGTCAGCATCCATGATGTTTTCAGTTTAGGTCCCACTGAGGGTGCCCTAAGTCTGCAATGGTCTCATAGTCGAAGTCCTGTTCCTGGCGTGTGCGCCCGTTTTTAATTTAGCACAGCACATGCTGAGACTGAAACAGCACAGAGCAGACAGCAGTATCAGGTTTTGGCTTACAGTCAGGTCCAGGCCAGTAGGATCTGTGAATTCAGGAAGCCACAAGTCAGTGGCTGTTCTTTGGCAGCAGCAAAGCCAAGACGCTGCAGGCTAGAAGGTTCTGTTTCAAGTGCAAGTGACAAACAAGGCTTTCCTAAGCCCTTTTACCTCGTCAATCTTAGAGCTGGAATTGGTGCACTCAAAAACACTCATGGGCTGGACGCAGTGGCTTGTGCCTGTAATCCCAGCACTATGGGAGGCTGAGGCGGGAGGATTGCTTGAGCACAGGAGTTCAAGACCAGCCCAGGCAACATAGTGAAACTGTGTCTCTACAAAAAAAAAAAAGAAAAAAAATTAAAATTAACTGGGCATGGGGGTGGGCACCTGTAGTCCCAGTTACTTGGGAGGCCGAGGTGGGAGGATTGCTTGAGCCCAGGAGGTTGAGGCTGCAGTGAGCCATGACTGCTTCATTGTACTCCAGCTTGGGTAACAGAGTGAGACCCTGTCTAAAAAAAGAAAAACAAACAAACAAACAAACAAAAATGCATACCTTCAAGAAAAAGAGAAGACAACCACAGACCGGGAGAAGGGATTTGCAGAAGACATATCTGATAAAGGACTATTATTCAAAATGTACAAAGAACTCTTAAAACTCATCAATAAGGGTGGTGTGTGCCTGTAATCCCAACTACTTGGGAGGCTGAGGCAAGAGAATCACTTGAACCTGGAAGATGGAGTTTGCAGTGAGCCGAGATCACGCCATTGCACTCCAGCTTGGGCAACAGAGCAAGACTCTGTCTCAAAAAAAAAAAAAAGGTTGGGGGCAGTGGCTCACACCTGTAATCCCAGCACATTGGGAGGCCAAAGTGGGTGGATTGCTTGAGTCCAGGAGTTTGAGACCAGCCTGGGCAACGTGGCAAAACCCCACCTCTACAAAAAAATAAAAAACATTAGTTGAATGTGGTGGTGTGCCCTTGTGGTCTCAGCTACTCGGGAAGCTGAGGCAGGAGGATGGCTTGAGCCTGGGAGGCAGAGGTTGCAGTGAGCCATGATCACACCACTACACTCCAGCCTGGGTGACAGAGCAAGACTCTGTCTCAAAAAAAAAAAAAAAAAAGGCTTAGTGTGGTGGCTCATGCCTGTAATCCCAGCACTTTGGGAGGCCAAGGCGGGCGGATCACTTGAGCCCAGGAGTTTGAGACCAACCTGGGCAACAAAGCAAGACCTCATCTTAAAAAAAAAAGTATTAGCCAGGTGTGGTGGCATGCGCCTGTAGTCCCGGCTACTTGGGAGGCTGAGGCAGGAGGCTCGCTTGAGCCCAGGAGTTTTAGGCTGCAGTGAGCCATGGTCTGATCATGCTACTGCACTTCAGCCTGGGCAACAGAGTGAGACCCTGTCTCTAAAAGTGATCTATCAAGCCATGAAAAGACCTGGAGGAACCTTAACTACATATCACTAAGTAAGAGACCAATTAGATAAGGATACATACTGCATGATTCCATCAATATGACATTCTGGAAAAGGCAAAACTATGGAGTCAATATAAAAATCAGTGGTTGGCCAGGCGAGGTGGCTCACGCCTATAATCCCAGCACTTTGGGAGGCTCAGGCGGGTAGATCGTTTGAGGTCAGGAGTTCGAGACCAGCCTGGCTACATGGTAAAACCCCGTCTCAACTAAAAATACAAAAAAATTAGCCAGACATGGTAGCAGTCACCTGTAATCCCAGCTACTCGGGAGGCTGAGGTGGGAGCATCTCTCGAACCCAGGAGGCGGAGGTTGCAGTGAGCCAAGATCATGCCACTGCACTCTAGCCTGGGTGACAGAGCGAGACTCCATCTCAAAACAAATACAAAACGAAACAAACAAAAAGACCAGTGGTCATCTGGGGTTGAGGGAGGGAGGAGTGAATTGGTAGAGCACAGAGGACTTTTAGGGCAGTGAAACTAGTCTGTGTGATACCACAATGGTAGATACGTGTCGTTACACATTTGTCCAAATCCAGAGAATGCACAACACCAAGTGGGACCCTAATACAAACTATGGAGTTTGGGTGATAAGGATGTGTCAACATAGGTTCATTGATTATAACATGTACCACTCTGGTGGGGGATGTTGATAGCGGGAAGGGTGTGTGTGTGTGTGTGCGTGAGGGGCTGGGGGAAACAGGGGATATAGGAGAACTCTGTACTTTCTGCTCAATTTTGCTGTGAATCTAAAACTGCTCTAAAAATAAAGTCTAGGCTGGGTGCGGTGACTCACGCCTGTAATCCTAGCACTTTGGGAGGCTGAAGTGGGAAGATAACTTGAACTCAGGAGTTCGAGACCAGCCTGGGCAACATAGTGAGACCTTGTCTCTAATTTGGAAAAAAAAAAAAAAAAACCCAAAAACCAAAAAAACAAAAATTAGCTGGGTGTGGTGGCACACGCACCTGTAATTCCAACTACTCAAGAAGCTGAAGTGGGAGGATTGCTTGAGTCTAGGAGGTCAAGGATGCAGTGAGATGAGATTGCACTGTTGTACTCTAGCCTGGGCAGCAGAGTGAGAACGTCTCAAAAATAAAAAGTATATTAAATAAACGAAACTTTTTCAGACATACAAAAAATATGCACACCAGGCTGCCTCATCAGCTGCCTTTAAGGGTCCGGCATTTGATTTTAACAAGGGCTTATTAGCAAACTAGAAAGTGTTTTTTAAAACTCTAAAAGTAGCTGGGTGTGGTGGCATGTGACTGTAGTCCTAGCTACTCAGGAGGCTGAAGCAGGAGGATCATTTGAGCCCAGGAGGTCGAGGCTGCAGTGAGCCATGATCGCGCCACTGCACTCCAGCCTGGGTGAGACTGTGAGATCCTGCCTCACCAAATAATTTTTTGCTTTAAAGTGAAACTCCAAAAGTTTATTTCCATCCAGAGATTGCGTCGCTCTTTTTACTGCTTCTTACTTTCTCCAAAGGCTCCAGTAAGCCAAAATCATGGCAGAAATCATCGTTTACAGACACTGTACTTGTTCTGTTTCCAATACTCAGAGAATTTAAATTCCAATCCTCCCATTGTTGGCAAAAAGCAAGGGATTTGTTTTATACACACACAATGATTTTTGCAGCTTTCCCTAATCCAGATGATCCTCATAGTGTATAGTGCAAGCATAAACATTTTACATTGATTTTAAAAAATCATACGTTTAGGCCAGGTGTAGTAGCTCACGCCTGTAATCCCAGCACTTTGGGAGGCTGAGGAGGGTGGATCACCTGAGGTCAGGAGTTTGAGACCAGCACAGCCAACATAGTGAAACCCTGTCTCAACTAAAAATACAAAAAATTAGCTGGGCATGGTGGCACGTGCCTGTAATGCCACTTACTTGGGAGGCTGAGAATCACTTGAACCTGGGAGATGGAGGTTACAGTGACCTGAGATTGAGCCACTGCACTCCAGCCTGGGCAACAGCGAGACTGTCTCAAAAAAAAAAAAAAAAAAATCATATATCTAGATGAAACAGTCACAAAACACAAAGGAGCTTTTCAAATTTCTCTCTTTTTTTTTCTCTTTGCAAACCTACTCAAATGTCTATCAATAAATTCAACACTTAATAGTTGGAATAGAAGGCAGGGTTGCTGCAACCTGTGGGCTGAAGAAATGGGTAGAATCTACAGTCAGCCTTTGGTATCCACGGGATTGGTTCCAGAAACTCCCACAGATCCCAAAATCCACAGATACTCAAGTCCTTATATAAAATGCAGTGATATTTGCATATAACCTCCACACATCCTCCCATATACTTTATTTATTAATTATTATTTTTTCGTGATGGAGTTTCACTCTTGATGCTCAGGCTGGAGTGCAATGGTGCGATCTCGCTCGCTGCAACCTCCACCTCCCGGGTTCAAGCGATCCTCCTGCCTCAGCCTCCCAAGTAACTGGGCTTACAGGTGCCCACCACCATGCCCAGCTAATTTTTTGTATTTTTAGTAGAGATGGGGTTTCACCATGTTGGCCAAACCTTACACACATAAACACAGACTTTGCATGGTACCATTTGCAGTTGAGACAAATGTAAATCAATGCAAAGAGGCAGTGTGAAATCATAATTGCACAAAATTAACTGAAGTAATACTGTACTACTGTAATAATTTCATAGCCACCTCCTGTTGTTATTGCAGTGAGCTGAAGTGTTGTATCAGCTTAAACACCATGTGATGCTAATCATCTCCAGGAGTTCGTTTCTCCAGTAAATTGCATAGCGCAGTAAACAGTGATATCTTCCGGTTCTCGTTCATTTTTCATCTTGTTGAGTGCAATATCGTAAACCCTGAATAACACCACGGGACCCATACAAAGTGCCACTGATGAAACTGACAGTGCTCCCAAGAAGTAGACAAGTCATGACATTACAAGAGAGTTGATTTGCTTGATATGTACCATAGATTGAGGTCTGCAGCTGCAGTTGCCTGACATTTCAAAATGAATTCAGCATTGAGAAGCATTGTAAAAAAAAGAAAATGAAATTCCTGAAGTGGTCACAGTTATGCCGGCAGGCAGGAAATCCTTGCACTTTTTGTGAAATACCTTTTTATCTCATACTGAAAATGCAAAGCCAGGTGTGATGGCTCATGCCTGGAATCCCAGCACTTTGGGAGGCTGAGGTGGGTGGATCACTTGAGGCCAGGAGTTTGAGACCAGCCTGGCCAACGTGGCGAAACCCTGTCTCTACCAAAAATACAAAAATGAACTGGGCATGGTGGTGGGTGCCTGTAATCCCAGCTACTTGGGAGGCTGAGACACAAGACTCACTTGAACCCGGGAGGCGAAGGTTGCAGTGAGCCCAGATCATGCCACTGCACTCTAGCCTGGGTGACAGAGCAAGACTCTATCACAAAAAAAAAAAAAAAAAAGAAAGAAAGAAAATGCAGTTTTTCTGTGGGTGCAGAATTGCTGTAAGAAAGGCATACCTGCTGGGCATGGTGGCTCACGCCTGTAATCCCAGCACTTTGGGAGGCCAAGGTGGGCGGTCATGAGGTCAGGAGATTGAGACCATCCTGGCTAACATGGTGAAACCCTGTCTCTACTAAAAATACAAAAAAATTAGCTGGGCATGTTGGTGGGTACCTGTAGTCCCAGCTACTCGGGAGGCTGAGGCAAGAGAATGGCGTGAACCCAGGAGGCGGAGCTTGTGGTGAGCCAAGATCGTGCCATTGCACTCCAGCCTGGGCAACAGAGTGAGACTCTGTCTCAAAAAAAAAAAAAAAAAAAAAAAAAGAAAGACATACCTATAGACTCTAATATAATTCTAGAAAAGTGTAGCCATTATATGACAACTTAAAGCTAAAGGAAGGTGAGGGACATAAATCTGGAGACTTTAATGCCAGCAAAGGATGGTTTGATAATTTTAAAGAGTTTGGCTGAAAAAAATATCAAGGTAACAGGAGAGGTGGCTTCTACCGACCAAAAGGCAGCAGATGGGTTCCCAGGTGCCAATGAGAAAATCATTGAGGAGAAAAGTTATCTGCCTAAAGAGGGTTTTTTGTTTGTTTGTTTTGTTTGTTTGTTTGTTTGTTTTTGAGACAGAGCCTTGCTCTGTTGCCCAGGCTGGAGTGCAGTGGCTCCATCTCAGCTCACTGCAACCTCCGCCTCCTGGGTTCAAGCGATTCTACTGCCTCAGCCTCCTGAGTAGCTGGGATTACAGGTACCCGCCACTATACCCAGCTAATTTTTTGTATTTTTAGTAGAGATGGGATTTCACCATGTTGGCCAGGCTGATCTCAAACTCCTGACCTCAAGCGATTCTCCCCACTTGGCCTCCCAAAGTGCTGGGATTACAGGCAGGAGCCACACCTCGCCTGGTCATGAAGAGGTTTGTAATGCAGACTAAAGTGCCCTATTATGGAAAAAATGCCTCAAAGGACATTTATTAGTAAGGAAGAGAAGCGAACACTTAAGGCAGGTAGGGATATGCTGACTCTACTGTTGCGTGCAAATGGTGTCAGATTTATGATGAGGCTGCCCTTACATAGAAAACTGCTAACCTCCAAGCCTTGAAAGATAAAGCTGCCAGTCTTCCAGTTGTACAACAAGAAGGCCTGGACAACAAGAACCCTTCTTCTGGATTGGTTCCACCGACGCTTTGTCCTTGAAGTTAGGAAGTACCTTGCCAGTTAGTTACTTTGATATTAGACAGTGTCCCTGGCCACCAAGAACCCCATGAATGCAACAATGAAGGTGCCGAAGTGGTCTCATTGCCCCCAAACACAGCATCTCTAATTCAGCCTCTAGATCAGGGGGTCATAAGGACCTTTAAGGCTCATTACACACTGTGGAAAGGACTGTCAACACTATGGAAGAAAAGCCTGATGTAGAGAACATTAGAAAAGTCTGGAAGGATGACACCACTGAAGAGGCCATCCTTGTTAGAGAAAGGCTACAAATGCCATTGAGCCAAAATAATAAATTCCTGCAGGAGAAAACTGTGTCTATATGTTGTACATGACCTCACAGGATTTATAACAGAGCCAATCAAGGAAATCATTAAAGAGATTGTGGATATGGCAAAAAAAAAAAAAAAAAAAGGTAGGGGGTGAAGGGTTTCAAGCTATGGATCTTGGGGAAATTCAAGAGCTAATAGATACCACACCAGAGGAATTAACAGAAGATTTTTTTTTTTCCCCTGAGATAGAGTCTCGCTCTGTCACCCAGGCTGGAGTGCGGTAGCAAAATCTCGGCTCACTGCAACCTCCGCCTCCTGGGTTCAAGTGATTCTCCTGCCTTAGCCTCCTGAGTAGCAGGGATTACAGGCACCCGCCACCACGCCCAGCTAATTTTTGTAGTTTCAGAGACAGGGTTTCGCCATGTTGGCCAGGCTGGTCTCGAACTCTTGACCTCAGGTGATCCACTCCCATCCCAAAGTGCTGGGATTACAGATGTGAGCCACTGTGCCTGGCCAGAAGATGTTAACTGAAGATGTTTTTGACTTCTTTCACAACATGGACCCCTCTGTGATACAGGAACTGACACTAAAGCAAACCGTGGAAGAAGTTTTGGTGCCATATAGAAACATTTTTAGAGAAATGAAAAAGCAAAAAGTCAGACAGAAACTATGATGTATTTCTGTAAAGTACCTGCCTGTCCTGCCTCCCCCTCCACCTCCATCACCTCATCCACTTTTGCCACCTCTAAGACAGCAAGCAAGACCAGCCCTCCTCTTCCTCCTCCTCTTCAGCCTACTCATTGTGAAGATAACAAGGATGAAGACTTTTATGATGACCACCTCCACTTACTGAATAGTAAATGTACTTTCTCTTCCTTATAATTTGCTTAACAACATTTTCTTTTCTTTAGCTTACTTTATTGTAAGAATACAGTATATAATATAATAACATACAAAATATGTGTTAATTGACCATTTATGTTATCAGCGAGGCTTTGGTCAACAGTAGGCTATTAGTAGTTAAGTTTTGGGGGAATCAAAAGTTATACTCAGATTTTTTTTTTTGAGATGGAGTCTTGCTGTGTTGCCCAGGCTGGAGTGCAGCGGTGCGATCTCGGCTCACTGCAACCTCTGCCTCCTTGGGTTCAAGCGATTCTCCTGCCTCAGCCTCCCGAGTAGCTGGGATTACAGGGGGGTGCCACCATGCCCGGATAATTTTTGTAATTTTTTGGTAGAGACAGGGTTTCACCATGTTGGCCAGGCTGGTCTTGAACTCCTGACCTTGTGATCCACCTGCCTCAGCCTCCCAAAGTGCTGGCATTACAGGTGTGAGCCACCACATCCGGCTATCCTCAGATTTTTAACAGCAAGGAAGGTCAGCACCCCAACCGTCACGTTGGTCATGGGTCAACTATATAATATTTGCACATCACTTCATTCTCATGGATTCAACATGGTACTTGGCATGGGGCAAATTCAAGTTTTTACTTTTTGAAACTTTGTGGAAGTTTTTTTCCCCAAATATTTTCTATTCTTTTTTTTTTTTTTTTTTTTTTTTTTTTTTTTTTTTTTTTGAGACAGGGTCTCACTCTGTCTCCTAGGCTGGAGTGCTGTGGTCTCAATATCCGGGGCTCCAGTGATCCTCCCACCTCAGCCTGTCAAGTAGCTGAGATTACAGGCACACGTTCCCCCCCCCCCCACACCCAGCTAATTTTTAAATTTTTTTGTAGAGATGGGTCTCACTATGTTGCCTAGGCTGGTCTTGAACTCCTGGGCTCAAGCAATTCTCCTGCCTAGGCTTCCTACAGTGTTGGGATTATAGGCGTGAGCCACCACATCCAGTCTTTCCCGAATATTGTCTTTTGTTTGAGACAGAGTTTTGCTCTGTCACCCAGGCTGGAGTGCAGTGGTGTGATCTTGGCTCACTGCAACCTCCGCCTCCCAGGTTCAGGTGATCCTCCCACCTCACGCTCCTGAGTAGCTGGGACTACAGACGTGTGCCTCCATGCCTGGCTAATTTTTTTGTTTGTTTGTCTGTTTTTGAGACAAAGTCTCTGTCGCCCAGGCTGGAGTTCAGTGGAGCGATCTTGGATCACTGCAACCTCTGCCTCCTGGGTTCAAGCGATTCTCCTGCCTCAGACTCCCAGACAGCTGGGATTACAGGCACCTGCTGCCACGCCTGGCTAATTTGCATTTTTATTTTATTTATTTATTTTTTGAGACAGAGTTTTGCTCTTGTTGCCCTGGCTGGATAGCAATGGCGCGATCTTGGCTTACGGCAACCTCTGCCTCCCAGGTTCAAGCAATTCTCCTGCCTCAGCCTCCCAAGTAGCTGGGATTACAGGTGCCCACCATCATGCCTGGCTAATTTTTTTTTGTATTTTTAGTAGAGATGGGGTTTCGCCATATTGGCCAGGCTGGTCTCGAACTCATGACCTCTGGTGATCCATCTGCCTCAGCCTCCCAAAGTGCTGAGATTACAGGTGTGAGCCACCATGCCCAGCAATTTTTGTATTTTTAGTAGAGACGGGGTTTCACCATGTTGGCTAGCCTGGTCTCGAACTGACCTCAAGTGATCCACCTGCTGCGGTCCCCCAGAGTACTGGGATTACAGGCGTGAGGCACCAGGCCCAGACTCCCGAATATTTCCAATCCAATTTCCAATCTGTGGTTGAATCCACAGATGCAGAAGCCAGCCACATGGAGGGCCAACTGTGTATGTTTATCTCATTCTTTTTTTCCCATCTGGCTTATCGAAAGCTTTGAGCTGGCCGGCAATAGATTTAATTTCTTTTACTCCCAGCTGGAGGAGAGAGCACCTATAAACTGTTTACTGTCTTTGACCCACCAAAAACTCATTTTGGGAAAGTCTCGGCCCTTTCTCTTGCAGCCTACAGAAGAGAGGGAAAAAAGCCAAAGGTGTCACTTGGGCCATGCTTTTCTTCCTCATTGTAGCCAGCACTCACCAAAATCAGCCAGGGGATCCAGGGAGTCAGCTCTCCAGAGGCTGGACCTATTGTCTTTTTTTTTTTTTAATTTGAGATGGAGTCTCGCTCTTTCGCCCAGGATGGAGCGCAGTGATGCGATCCTGGCTCACTGCAACCTCCATCTCCCGGATTCAAATGATTCTCCTGCCTCAGCCTCCCGAGTAACTGGGATTACAGGCGCGTACCACCATGCCTGGCTAATTTTTTGTATTTTTAGTAGAGACAGGGTTTCACCATGTTGGCCAGGCTGGTCTTGAACTCCTGACCTCAAGTGATCCGCCCACCTCGGCCTCCCAAAGTGCTGGGATTATAGGTGTGAGCCACTGCGCCTGGCCTCAGCTGGTGTTTGCTTTCGTACAGTTTTCCCTCCTCAACTGGTACTACTTATGATTCTCAACCAAGGCAGTAACTCTGCATTTCTATTAAAAAGATCTGAAGTGGTTTTGGCAAAATAAGAAATTTATTACATATGATTGGCAGATACATGCTGCTGATATATTATTCTTACTGTTTGAAAAAAAGTCAAAATGAAAAATAATGTTATTTTAATTTTAAATACCACACAATTACAGGTCCTTGAGGATCAGGGTTGGGCTTAGGGAATTACCTCATTTTTTCAGAGAAATCAGAGTGGGCAGAACCATCTCCAAATTCTTTTTTTTTTTTTTTGAGACAGGGTCTCGCTCTGTCACCCAGGCTGGAGTGCAGTGGTATGATCATGGCTCACTATAGCCTCAACCTGGGCACAAATGATCCTCCGACCTCAGCCTCCCAAGTAGCTTGGACTACAGGTGTGTACTACTGCACCTGGCTAACTTTTGTATTTTTTGTAGAGATGGGGGTCTTACTACATTGCCCAGGCTGGTCTTGAACTCTGGGACTCAACTGATCCTCCCACCTTGGCCTCCCAAAGTGCAGGGATTACAGGTGTGAGCCACCATGCCTGATCCAAACTTTTTCTTTTTGAGATGGAGTCTCGCTGTGTTGCCCAGGCTGGAGTGCAGTGGCATGATCTTGGTTCACTGCAGCCTCTGCCTCCCGGGCTCAAGCAATTCTCCTGCCTCAGCCTCCTGAGTAGCTGGAATTACAGGTGCACACCACCATGCCCGGCTAATTTTTTGGATTTTTAGTAGAGATGGGGTTTCACCATGTCGGCCAGGCTGGTCTTGAACTCCTGACCTCAGGTGATCCGCCTGCCTCAGCCTCCCAAAGTGCTGGGATTACAAGCATGAGCCACTGTGCCCGGCCCAAACTTTTTTTTTTAACATAGACTTTCAGCTGCATGACCTGGTCCCAGCCCTGTAGCTCGGAAGCCCCAGGAGGTGAGGTTCACACCCTTAGGGCTGGGACTCTCTGAGCCCTAAGGATGAGATTCTAAGTTCAGAGATGAGTTGAGGGCTTCCCTGAAGGGACCAAGGAAGTCCCTGTGGCAGAAACAATAGGAGACAAGAGGTCAGTGGTGCGGAGGGGAGGGGATGGTACAGAGGGGCCTGGGGCTGGATCGGAGGGTTTTGTTTGGGAGGAGAAGAGAGGGGAGGGCAAGAATTCTTCTCCAGGATGGGCATTCCCACATGCTCACTTGTGGGTTTCCCCTCAGTACAGTAGGGCCCCCCCCAAAGCAGCAGCTGCAGTAGGTAGATAAGATGGAAGAAGCTTCTTCTGGTAGTTTCTAGAACCTGAAGACAGGGCCCGTCAGGGCCTTTGATTGGACCCAGGAATTCCCAGTATGCCAGGGAGGTACAAGTGCTTGGGTGGTTAATGAGGGGTCCCAGCCAATGGTCCCAGGCCCTGGAAGGCACAGTCAGGCTGTCTTGCAAGAAGGGTAGTGCTGGACTAGGACAGACGGACTCGCACGATCACACTGGAGTTGGTCACACGGGCTCCATAGTGGCCAGCCCAGAACTGTGTGTCCTGGCCCCGGTGTTCGAAAGACACAAAGCGGACGCCCATCTTGATGTTGGAGAACACGTGGGTGACCTGTAGGCAGAGGAGGGGCTCAGCTCCATTGTGCCACAGCCTCCCCTCCAAAGCTGAGGTTAGGGCCTTCTGGAAGATGGTTATTTTCCAAGGATGGCTATAAAATCTCCAATTGGGCCACATGTTCTTCTAGAATCTTATAGAATCTTCCACTCCCTCATTAAAAAGTAGAATCTGGTCGGGTGCGGTATGGCTCGTGCCTGTAATCCCAGCACTTTGGGAGGCCGAGGCAGGTGGATCGCTTGAGGCCAGGAGTTCGAGACCAGTCTGGCCAACATGGTGAAACCCTGTCTCTACTAAAAATACAAAAAAAATTAGCTGGGCTTGGTGGCACGTGCCTGTAGTCCCATCTACTCGGGAGGCTGAGGCAGGAGAATCACTTGAACCTGGCAGGCGAAGGTTGCAGTGAGCAGAGATCATGCTACTACCCTCCAGCCTGGATGATGGAGCGAGACTCTGCCTCAAAAAAAAAAAAAGAAGTAGAATCTAACTCCCTTCCCCATGAATCAAGGTGGGTTTGCTTGTCACCAAGAATGTGGTGAAAATGATGCTCAGTGACTTTGGCCAAGTGACTTTTTAAGGCTAGGTCAGAAAAAGCAAGGCAGCTTCTACTGTTTCTCTGGAACCCTCCTCCCTGAGCAACCACATGAGCAATCTGACTGCCTAGGAGCCGCCATGGTGTGAGGAAGCCCAAAGGAGCCCAGAGAGATCCCATGGAGAAGCTCTGAGAGTAAATGAAGAAAGAGATGTTTGGCCAGCCACCAACAGCTACACACATACTACCCACCACCCTGGCCTGCAGCTCCAGGCATCATCAGAATGTCACTGTCTGAACGCTGAAAGACAGGAGCCAGAACTGCCCAGGTGAGCCCTCCTGAAATTACTGACTCACAGAAATCACGAGAGGTAGTCAAATGACTGTCATTGATTTTTTTTTTTTTAGACAGAGTCTCGCCCCGTCACCCAGGCTGGAGTGCAATGGCGCGATCTTGGCTCACTGCAACTTCTGCCTCCCAGATTCAAACGATTGCCTGCCTCAGCTTCCCGAGTAGCTGGGATTACAGGCATGTGCCACCACGCCCAGCTAATTTTTGTATTTTTAGTAGAGATGGGATTTCACCATGTTGGCCAGGCTGGTCTTGAACTCCTGACCTTGTGATCCGCCTGCCTTGGCCTCCCAAAGTGCTGGGATTACAGGTGTGAGCCACCGCACCCAGCCAGACTGTCACTTATTTTAAGCCACTAAGTTTTGGGGTGATTTATTTCGCAGCAATAGGCCCCCAGCATCCTTTCCCCAAACCCCCATAGGAGACTCACGTGAAGGCAGGCATTGTTGTTCCACTGCGGGATGGGATCAGGCACAGCAGAGAATTTATCTAGAACAGTCTGGTTGGCATCTAGAAGTTGGACGAGGAGTCTGTACATACAGCCGCTGTCGTGTCGGGCTCCCCACCTGTGGGAGGAAGGAGCCATGAAGGCTGGACCTGCCACCCCATCTCTTTGGGTGTCTGCCTACCTTGTCCTGCCTTGTCCGAATGCCCTTCCCATGTGTGCAAATCCAGTTCCTCTAAAGAGACTCCTGGGAGGTGATCTCTGGACCCTTGGAATGTTGTGTCAGACAGGAGTGTCTTTGATGGGGACCCAGGTGGTACTGGATAATCTACCAATATGATTTAGGGCAGGGGCCAGCCACACTCATATAAATAGTCTCAGTGGGGAGTCTCCGGAAAGACCCACAATGTGACTTTCGGTGGGGGCTGGGAGTCGGGGAACGTCAGTTGACCTGGAGGCTGAGATTAACCACGTGGGCAATCGATCAATCCATCAGGCCTTGTGATGAACCCAAGAAACACTCTGGACACTGAGGCTCAAGTGAACTCCCTTGGTCAACAAAATTCCATGCATCTTGTCACACATCAGTGCCAGCATGGTAACATGTCCTGATGCCATGGGAGAAGGACAACAGAAGCTCTGTGTTTGATCTTTTCCCTGGATGCTGCTCTATGCCCTCCTTTTCTTGGCTGATTTTAATCTGTATCTTTTCCCTGTAATAAACCAGAAGTGTGTAGTAGCTTTCTGTGAGTTCGTCCAGTGAATTATTGAATTGTGAAGGTGGTTTTGGAAGTCCTCCAAACTTGTAGTTGGTAAAGATGTAGAGATGGGGTTTTGCCATGTGACCCAGGCTGGCCTTGAACTCCTGGACTCAGGCGATCTTCCTGCCTCCGCCTCCCAAAGTGTTGGGACTATAGGCGTGAGCCACCATGCCCAGTCAGATTTTGTTTTTAATTATTATTCATCAAACTACATAACATATTTGTGTTGTTGTGACATGTGTCAGAAGCGAGGATGGTCTTAGGGATTCCATCCCCGAACTTTGTAGCGAGCTCTAAACTTCTCACAAATATTGATGCCTGTCCGGGCGAGGTGGCTCACGCCTGTAATCCCAACACTTTGGGAGGCCGAGGTGGGTGGATCACTTGAGGTTAGGAGTTCGAGACCAGCCTGGCCAACATGGTGAAACCTTGTCTCTACTGAAAATACAAAAATTAGCCAGGCGTGGTGGCAGGTGCCTGTAATCCCAGCTACGAGGCAGGAGAATCACTGGAACCCAGGAGGCAGAGGTTGCAGTGAGCTGAGATCGCGCCATTGCACTCCAGCCTGGGCGATAGAGGGAGACCCTGTCTCAAAAACAAAAAACAAACAAATATTGGTGCCTGGCTCTCACCCTCAGATGCTCAGATTTAATGGGTATGAATGGTGCCTGGGCATTTTATGTTTTAAAAGCTACCTTTATGAGGTGTGGCAAAATTTGGGAGCCACTGATTATCACAATCAAATAGTACCCACTGATCAAAACAACACAAATATGTTACATAGTTTGATAAGTAATAACAAAAAATAAAATCTGGCCAGCCGTGGTGGCTCACACCTGTAATCCCAGCACTTTGGGAGGCAGAGGTGGAAGGACTGCTTGAATCCAGGAGTTCAAGGCCAGCCTGGGTGACATGGCAAAACCCCATCTCTACAGAAAATATGGCTGGGCGTGGTGGCTCACACCTGTAATCCCAGGACTTTGGGAGGCAGAGGCGGGCAGATCACCTGAGGTCAGGAGTTCGAGGCCAGCCTGGCCAACATGGCCAGACCCCGTCTCTACTAAAAATACAAAAATTAGCCAGGCCTGGTGGTACACACCTGCAATCCGAGCTACTGGGGAGGCTGAGGCAGGAGAATCACTTGAATCCAGAAGGCAGAGGTTGCAGTGAGCTGAGATTGTGCCATTGCACTCCAGCCTGGGTGACAAGTGAAACTTTGTCTCAAAAAAACAAAAAATTCAAAAATTAGCCAGGCATGTAAAATTAGCCAGTATGCACCTGTAGTCCCAGTTACTCAGGAGGCTGAGGTGGGAGGATTTTTTGAGGCCAGGTGGTGGAGATTGCAGTGAGCCGAGATCACGCCACTGCACTCCTGCCTGGGTAAAAGAGCAAGACTCTGTCTCTAAAAAAAAAAAAAAAAATCTTATTGGAGATGTATCTCTTAATGAGATGGAGTTGGGGAATAGGGTTATGGTGCCTTGATTAAGAGTGAATTTGCTGGCCAGGCACAGTGGCTTATGCCTGTAATCCCGGCACTTTAATAGGCTGAGGTGGGCAGATCACCTGAGGTCAGCAGTTCAAGACCAGCCTGGGCAACATGGTGAAACCCCATCTCTACTAAAAATAAAAAAAAATAGCCAGGTGTGGTGGTGCACACCTGTAATCCCAGCTACTCGGGAGGCTGAGGCAGGAGAATCACTTGAACCTGGGAGGCAGAGGTTGCAGTGAGCTGAGATTGCACCATTGCACTCTAGCCTGGGCCACCTAGTGAGACTCTGTCTCAAAAAAAAAAAAAAAAAAAAAAGTGAATTTGCTAAGGCCCCAAATTTCCAATGGCCACTTTGCCTGGCTCCCCAGTCAGTAGTCCTTACATCTGGGGACCACACCTTAGTGAGGGGCTTTTTTCCTATAAAACTAGAGAAGGGGGACACTGAGAAAGAGATTGGGGAACGAGAATCATATGATACTTCCCACACAGATGTAACCTATAGCAGATTAATTTTGTAATAGGGGGCTCATGGCTGTAGTGGACCTGGAATTTGACTCCCATAAAACCATCTGGGTCATATATCCCCTGGAAAGTCTTCATGCACCCCAGTTTCAAGACCATCACTACAGAGGACAAGCTCTGGAGTCAGAATCTGACTCTGGGCCTTATGCCAGGTTCTGCCAAACCCAGGCTGTGTGACCAGACCAGGGCAAGTCATCTCCCCTTTCTTTTTTTTTTTGATGGAGTCTCACTTTGTTGCCCAGGCTGGAGTGCAGTGGTGCCATCTCAGCTCACTGCAACCTCCACTTCCCGGGTTCAAGTGATTCTCCTGCCTCAGCCTCCCGAGTAGCTGGGACTACAGACACGTACCACCACGCCCAGCTAACTTTTTGTATTTTTAGTAGAGATGGGTTTTGCCATGTTGGCCAGGCTGGTCTCGAACTCCTGACCTCAAGAGATCTGCCCACCTCAGCCTCCCCGAGTGCTGGGATTACAGGCGTGAGCCACCGTGCCCAGACTGCCATCTCCCCTTTCCCAACCTCTCAATTTCCTGAGAAGCTCTGAATGATCTGAGGGCTTGAAATACACCTTCCCACAGGATCAAGGTTCAAAAAAGGTGCTCACATAAAGTACTTGCTATGTGTTTGCCATATAATAATTGTCTTTGCAAGAGCCCTATCTTGTAAACAGGGGAAACAGAGGTATGCTGTGACTTGCCCAAGGCTACAAAGCCACAGAGCTAGGGTTTGAATCTGGGAGGTCTGGCTTCAGAACCTAAGCTCTTGGCTAACTATGCTGTTTTCTCCTCCTAAGGCAAGGAGCATCTCATTCATTCACAGACAAGACTGAGCTGGGCCAAAGGTCTCTGTACTGGATCTCATTTTCTGTCTTCCAATCCACATGCTTTTGGGCATGAGCAGAAAGTGTGTACTCTGCTAATTACTAGAACTGTGAGTGTGTTTTTCACTTCACCTCCCTGAACTTCAGTTTCTTTTCTTTCTTTCTTTCTTTTTTTCCAGGACTGAGTCTCACTCTGTCATCCAGGCTGGAGTGCAGTGGTACAACCTCCGCCTCCTGGGTTCAAGTGATTCTCCTGCCTCAGCCTCCCAAGTATGTGGGACTACAGGTGTGCACTACCAGGCCCGGCTAATTTTTTTTTTGTATTTTTAGTAGAGACGAGGTTTTGCCATACTGGTTGGGCTGGTCTCGAACTCCTGACCTCAAGTGATCTGCCTGCCTCGACCCCCCAAAGTGCTGGGATTATAGGTGTGAGCCATCATGGCTGGCCTGAACTTCAGATTTTTTATCTGTAAGGAGGGGTTAGGAGGCCTAAATTAAGTCACCCATAAAAAGGCCATGTCACATGCAGTCAGTGCTTAGCAAGGGGCTATTTTAATCGTCACACTCACCAGTCAGAGACACAAATCTCAATCCTGCCACTATCCAGCAGTTCTGGCCACAGACCCTCCTCCTCTAGGTCCAAGACCTGCTTCTTGCAACACCAGCTGGGAATGCAGGAGACAGGGGAATGAGAACAGGCAGGCCTTTCTCAACAAGGGGCCGGACCTTTGGATAGCAGGGGCATTCACCTGAATGAAGTCACGAAGCACGTCTGAGAAGGGGCCCCAGGCACGGTTGTCCTGTTTTCCTCCACCACCCAGCCGTCCCCACCGTGCTGCACCATCCACTTTCGGAGGCCTTCTGTGAAATAAAAAAGGCTTGTGCCCAAGTTCCAGTCGTCCGCCTGTTGGTTCCTAGTGAGACCCCGCCCCTAGCCCCTCCCACGTGCTCACAGTGCAGCTCACTCACCTGACCCTTCCCACCGAGGCCCCGCCCCCTTCCCCTCCCACCAGCTCAGGGCAAAGCCCCGCTCCTCTGGCCCTTCTCGCTGATTTGCAGCAAAGCCCTGCCCCTCCAACCCCTCTCTCGGGCTCCCAGAACTGCCCCACTCCCACCCCTCCCACAGGCAACCGGTGAAGCCCTGCCCAGCCAGCCCTGCACCCTGCGTGCCAATGCTGCCTCGTCCCTCCGACACCTCACACCTGCTCCCAATGCTGCCCCGCCCCTCCGGCACCTCCCACCGGCTCCCAACGCTGCCCCGCCCCTCCGACACCTCACACCGGCTCCCAACGCTGCCCCGCCTCTCCGACTCCTCCCACCGGTTCCACTGCGGCCCTGCCCCTGCGGCCCCTCGTACCGGTCCCAGTGCGGCCCCGCCCCTCCGGCCCCGCTACCGCTCCCACTGTGGCCCAGCATCCTGGACTTCCTCTTCCGAGATCCCACCTTGGCCGCAGGGGTTGCGAATAAGGTTGCGTCCGATGGGTCTGCGCGCGCAGAAGCGGCCCAGGGGGCAAGGCCTGGCGTTACGGGCGGGAGACTGGCAGCTGCGGGCGAGGTGCAGCAGCGCGCGGCCGGTGGCGCCGTGGTCGCGGGCCAGGATCAGCAGCCACAGGGCCTGGCCGTCCACCAGGGCTCGCCAGCCCCGGCACACTTGGCGGCAGCGCCCGAGCAGCGTGCGCGGGGGGACGTGGCTCAGCACCACCAGAAGCAGCTCCGGGGGTAGTTGGCTCAGGTCCAGCGCCTCTTCGGGTTCCGGCTCCGGCGCGGGGACCCGGGCGGCCCGGCCCCTGGAGACCGAGGCGCCCATGGTCCCCCCGCCAGGCCCGGCTGTGGCTGCGGGAGAGGAAGGGTCAAGGCGTCAGGGACCAGCAGCCTCCGCGGCGCGCAGCCTATGCCTGCCCTGATTCTGCCAGCCGCACCCCTATCTTCACCATCCCTGGGCCCCGTCCCCAAGTCCCCATCCCCCAGCCCGTCCTTGATAGCCCCGATATCCCGGAGACCCCGCGGTCTGTGTGTATGCCCCGAATTGCATGCAATCAGCCCCCCTCGGCGGCCGCACCGACACCCCACCCCAAGTCCTACCCCGGGGCCTGGCGGCGCTCCTCGCCGGGATGCCCTAGCTGTGCCGCAAGCTCCCCACGCCCCTCTGCGTCCTTTTTACTCGCCGGCCCCTCCCCTCTTACTAGCCAGCTTCACCCACCCCTGCATCCTCTTTCTTACTCGCCAGCCCCTCCCGCCTGCTCCCTCCCGCTCTCCAAACCCAACCTGCTTCCCGCGACGGGGCCAGGTGCAGCCAGGAGCCAGGGTCTGCCGCTCACAGCCGTCCCCTCCAGCTGGCCTCCAGCCGGCCCCTTGAAGTGTCCCTAATTCGTTAGTGGCAATGAGACGTCTGGCTCTGAGCAACCATTGTTATTTTGGTCAGGCTTCTGAGTGGGAGGCCTCGTATCCGTTAACGTGTTAAAAAATTTCCATCACCTTTAAGGTCGGGCATAGTTATCTTCATTTCACAGGAGAAAACAGGCTCCGGCTGCTAAAAATTAATGCAACCAATAGTAACACCAGCCAACTTTTATGGACGGTTTTACTGCCAGCCAGGGTGGCAACCCCATGAAGTAGGTGCTGTTATGCCCTTTACTTCACAGGTGAAAAAACTGAGACCAGCAGAGGCCAAGTGGCTTGTCTATGATCACCAGCTAGTAGGGATTTGAATCCAGCCAGCCTAGCTCCGGAATTCCTCATTTTAACCTCTAGATCAGCTCTGTCCAATAAAAATACAATTGTGGCTGGGTGCAGTGACTCATGCCTGCAATCCCAGCACTTTGGGAGGCCAAGGCAGGCGGATTGCTTGAGGTCAGAAGTTCGAGACCAGCCTGGCCAACATGGTGAAACCCCGTCTCTACTAAAAATACAAAAATTAGCTGGGCGTGGTAGCACGCGCCTGTAATCCCAGCTAATTTGGAGGCTCAGGCAGGAGAATTGCTTGAATCCGGGACGGGGAGGTTGCAGTGAGCAGAGATTGCACCACTGCACTCCAGCCTGTGCAAAAGAGGGAGTGAGACTCCGTCTCAAAAAACAAACAGAAAAAAAAAATTGTGAAAGTTGATCATCTGAATTGGATCCTTCTTGTCATATCCAACTAAAACAAAGTTGAGAGGCCGGGGGGAAAAACACTTAGGGCAGATACCATTGCTCCAAGAATGTGATTCTCTGCAAGCCTGGCTGTTAAAACTGCCTGTTGTAACCTGGAAGCAGTCTAACTGGTACTGAAAAAACCTGCCGTGACTCTAAGACTAGTTTTTCCCTCTGCTGTCGCTTACCAGTCAGAACTTGCCAGCTCCCCAGAACGTTGCTAGTGTCAATGAACTTTCTTGCAAAACAATACCTAACATTTCTGTTTCTTATAAAAACCTCTAACCTCTTTGTTCTTTGAAAGTTCTGAAGACCGCCTGGTCTGTGTGGATGCCTCGAATGTCAATTCTTGCTTCCCAAATAAAACATTTTATTATTTTTTTGAGACAGAGTCTCGCTCTGTCGCCCAGGCTGGAGGGCAGTGATGCAATCTCGTCTCACTGCAACCTCCGCCTCATGGGTTCAAGCGATTCTCCTGCCTCAGTCTCCCGAGTAGCTGGGATTACAGGCGCATGCCACCATGCCCAGCTAATTTTTGTATTTTTAGTAGAGATGGGGTTTCACCATGTTGGCCAGGATGGTCTCAAACTCCCGACCTCAGGTGATCTGCCCGCCTCAGCCTCCCAAAGTGCTGGGATCGCAGGCATGAGCCACCGCGACAAAACATTTTAAATCGAGAGATTTGTCTCTATATCTCTATATTTTATTTGGCTTCGACATAACGTGAGCTGTATACATAGTTTAAGACATCAACAAACAAAACCAGACATGGATTCTTCCCCACAAAGAACTTACCTTCTAGAGGGAGAGACATGATAAACAGTTGGCATAATGAGCAAATTACGTAGTATCAGGGAAATAATTAAATATAAAACCTCCAGGCTGGGCATGATGGCTCACGCCTGTAATCCCAGAACTTTGGGAGGCTGAGGCAGGCAGATCACTTGAGGTCAGGAGTTTGAGACCAGCCTGGCCAAAACGGCGAAACTCCGTCTCTACTGAAAATACAAAAATTAGCCGGGCATGGTGGCGCATGCCTGTGATCCCAGCTACTCGGGAAGCTGAGGCATGCGAATCACTTCAACAAGGGAGGCAGAGGTTGCAGTGAGCTGAGACCTCACCACTGCACTCCAGCCTAGGCGACAGAGTGAGAAGCTGTCTTAAATAAATAAAATAAATAAAACCTCCTTTTGACCCTCTTAGGATCCTCTCCACAAATGCAGAAAAGAATTAAATGGGTCCTGGCATGGGGGCTCACACCTGTAATCCCAGCACTTTGGGAGGCCGAGGCAGGAGGATCTCTTGAGCCCAGGAGTTTGAGACCAGCGCTGGCAACACAGTGAAACCCTGTCTCTACAAAAAATTTAAAAAGTAGCTGCAAATAGTGGTGTGCACCTGTAGTCTCAGCTACTTGGGAGGCTGAGGTGGGAGGATGGCTTGAGCCTGGGAGGTTGAGGCTGCAGTGAGCTGTGATCATGCCACTGCACTTCAGCCTGGGCTACACATTGAGACCCTGTCTCAAAAAAAAAAAAAAAAAAAAAAAAGAGAAAAAGAAAAAGAAAACAAGAAAAAAAAAAGAATGAAACGGTTGTATTAGTGTATACACTTTAAACTAGCCTGTAATGTGCGTCTGCCATGATGAACAGTAAACATAATAAGTGTGTGTGTGTTAAAAAGTGATTAGTGCTGTGAAAAATTAGAGCAGAGAAGGGAAATGGGGCATAACGAGGCTGGGTTGGGTGGATAGGAGAGGGAGACCCTGAATTAGGAGAGATGGATGAACTATTATGCTGGTCTAATTTCTTCTCAATATGTATATTTTCATTTTTAAAATTTTGTTTCAACTGGACACGGTGGCTCACACCTGTATCCCAACACTTTGGGAGGCCGAGGCAGGTGGATCACCTGAGGTCAAGTGTTTGAGACCAGCCAGGCATGAACCACTGCACCTGGCCTGATTTTGAAGCGGAGGTTGGAGTAAGTTGAGATTGAGCCACTGCACTGTAACCTGGGTGACAGAGCAAGACTCCATCTCAAAAAAAAAAAAAAAAAAAAAAATTCCAAGTAGGTCAAAAGGGCAGATACTGAAAAGTCAGTGTCCTTTTCCAGTCCCTGGTTCTCCTCCCAAGGGCAAGACTCTTGGTGTCCACCCCAAAGACACCACACCCAGACAGGATTCACCCATCTCTCTGAGGGCTGCTACCTGAGAGACTTTATCTGCAAATAAGATGACCTTTGTTCTCAGTGCAGTTCTGCCCCTCACCCTACCTTAGCTTGTCACCACCATGGTCCAGAAGCCTCCTAGCCCCTATCTATTTCTGTATCTCAAAATGCTATTTAAGCTTCAACCATCTGGACCTTCTTTGAATCTCATACTTTGTGGGGTTTCTCTGTGTGTGCACATAATGGATTTGTGTGCCTTTTCTCTGGTTCATTTGTCTACTGTCAAGTTTATTTCAGAGACTCAAATTATCAAGCCTTCAGAGACGGTGGATGGAAAGTTTCACTTGTCCCTTCACTTGTTAAAAATTTTATAAAGTTCTTTTGAGATGAAGTCTCACTCTGTCACCCAGTTTGGAGTGCAGTGGTGTGATCCTGGCTCACTGCAGACTTGACCTCCCAGGCTCAAGCCATCCTCCCACCTCAGCCTCTCAAAGTGCTGGGATTGCAGGCATGAGTCAGGTCACTGCAGCTGTGACCTCCCAGCCTCAAGTGATCCTCCCATCTCAGCCTCTCGAATACATGGGATTATAGGCACAGCTATAGTCCCACCATGTCTGGGTAATTTTAAAATTTTTTTTGCAGAGATGGGGTCTTGCTACAATATCCAGTCTCATCTCAAACTCTTGGCCTCAAGTGATCCTCCTGCCTTGGTCTCCCAAAGTGCTGGGATTACAGGTGTGAGCCATCACACTGGCCTTGTCCCTATACTTTATAGCCAGAAAAGGGCTGAGGAAAGCAGAAACAGAGAACAAAAAAACGGATCGGCACTTTCAAAATTACCTTCCTTGTAATGGATAAAGCAGAGTTGTTCTTCAGTTCAGCAAACCAGGAAATCTCTTAATTCAGGAGGGCCAGCTGTGGGTTTTATGGAGCTGTTGCTTCAGAGACTCCACACAGAGGGGGAAATGTTCTAGAGATATACCAAACCCCCTGGGGATTCCAAATCATCAGGTCCACATTTGTAACAAACTCCCAGAAGATGCCAAAGCCGATGCTCCCAGGACGAAGCATTGAGTAGCTGAATCTTACAGGAATCAAGCCAAACATCCCTTGCATGTTGATACACATTTTTTTTTTTTTTTTTTTTTTGAGATGGAGTCTCGTTCTGTTGCCCAGGCTGGAGTGCAGTGGCACGATCTCGGCTCACTGCAACCTCCGCCTCCTGGCTTCAAGTGATTCTCCTTCCTCAGCCTCCCGAGTAGCTGGGATTGCAGGCACACGCCACCAGGCTCTGCTAACTTAAATTTCTCTCCTTTTATTTCCCCTTTACCTTATAGTTAGGGCATTTTGGAGCTAGGTTTTATTATCTAAGTGTTTCATTTCAAGGTAAGAAGTTATTTGCTATACATCGGGAGCACTGGCTCTGATGAGGTTGAGCAACACTGATGCAAAGCAAACGTGAGTGGGGGCTGCAGTCTTCTCTCTCTGCTAGGGGTGTGGGTGGGAAGCTGGGGAAAGTCCTGCTGGTCCAGTTTGCAGAAGTAGAAATGTCATGGACCTCCGGGAACAGAGAAGTGGGCTGCACGAATAATTCCAAGGGTGTTAGAGGTTCCACCAATGCGGCTTTCTGGACTACAGCTCTCCCCGGAGGCCATTGTTAACAGGATTAGAGTGAGGTAGGAGGCGGGACTCGACTCCAGAGGCGTGGCTTGGACACCAGATCAGACTGAGGACTTGGTAGAACAGGGCGGTGGAGGACAGCAGGAGGGTGGGAGGGTGGGAAGCAGTTTTATTTATTTATTTATTTATTTATTTATTTATTTATTTGAGATGGAGTCTCGCTCTGTTGCCGGGCTGGAGTTGCTCGGCTCACTGCAACCTCCGCCTCCCAGGTTCAAGCGATTTTCCTACCTCAGCCCCTCGAATAGCTGGGACTACAGTCATGTGCCACCACGCTCGGCTAATTTTTTGTGTTTTTAGTAGAGACTGGGTTTCCCCGTGTTAGCCAGGATGGTCTCCATCTCCTGACCTCGCAATTCGCCCGCCTCAGCCTCCCAAAGTTATGGGATTACAGGCGCGAGCCACGGCGCCCGGCCAGCTTTCTATTATTATTATTATTATTATTATTATTATTATTATTATTATTTTTGAGACACAGTCTTGCTCTGTCGGCCAGGCTGGAGTGCAGTGGTACAAGCTCAGCTCACTCCAACCTCTGCCTGCCAGGTTCAAGCGATTCTCCTGCCTCAGCCTCCCGAGTAGCTGGGATTACAGGCACACCCCACCACACCTGCCTAATTTTGTATTTTTAGTAGACATGGGGTTTCACCATGTTGGCCAGGCTGGTCTCGAAC
The DNA here is from genome assembly GCF_028858775.2 of Pan troglodytes. Taxonomy (NCBI): domain Eukaryota; kingdom Metazoa; phylum Chordata; class Mammalia; order Primates; family Hominidae; genus Pan; species Pan troglodytes. Next base: position 42,171,551 of record NC_072418.2, read on the forward strand.
TCCAGACCTCAGGTGATCCACTCACCTGGGCCTCCCAAAGTGCTGGGATTACAGGTGTGAGCCACTGCGCTCAGCCGGAAGCGGCTTTCTATGAGACAGGCCCACCAGTGTGCCATGTCAATTTACTATCGCCATGGCAACACCACGAGTTACTGCCCCTTTCCACAGCAATGACCCAATGATTACTCTTCCTTCCCTAGAAATTTCTGCATGAAACGCCCCTTAATCTGCATGCAAAATTAAAAGTGGGTATAAATATGACTGTGGAACTGCCCTGGGCTGCTACTGCCTGCCTATGAATAGCCCTGCTCTGCAGTAGCGACCACCGAGCTGCGACACTGCCACTTCAATAAAGCTGTTTCTTCTACCTCTGGATTGCCCTTGAATTCTTTCCTGGGTAGGCCGGGTGTAGTGGCTCATGCCTTATTCCCAGCACTTTGGAAGGCTGAAGGGGAGGTGGATCATTTGAGGTCAGGAGTTTGAGACCAGCCTGGCCAACATGGCGAAACCCCATCTCTACTAAACATACAAAAATTAGCCAGGCATGGTGGTGCACACCTGTAGTCCCAGCTACTCAGGAGGCTGAGACAGGAGAATCGCTTGAACCCAGGAGATGGAGGTTACAGTAAGCCGAGATGGCGTCACACTGCACTCCAGCCTGGTTGACAGAGCAAGACTCCATCTCAAAAAAAAAAGAAAAAGAAAACCTTGACAAGTAGAGCCAGGGAACGCCATAAAGACAGAGTTCTCATGTTTATACGCCTGATAACAAAAATCATTACAAAAGACTCTACAGAAACCATAAACTTGCCCAAAGGGCATTACAACTTTACACAAAAAATGGTTCTACAAAGCCCTCCGTGGAAGAGCTGCCTGTCTGACCTCGAACGGGCATCACCCTCGATCTTGATCTTTGTAGTCAAGGATAATTATTTCAAAACAATTATGTACTCCTCCTCATTTTTTCTTGTAAGAGCCTTTGTCTTCCTTTACCTTCCTGAATCTGCACATAGTTCACTATGGCATGCAGATTCTCATTGCAGTGCTGTATTCCCAAACAAACATCTTTTCTCTCTTTTTTTTGAGATGGAATCTGGCTCTGTTGCCCAGGCTGGAGTGCAGTGGCGCAATCTCGGCTCACTGCAACCTTTGCCTCCCCAGTTCAAGTGATTCTCCTGCCTTGGCCTCCTGAGTGGCTGGGATTACAGGCGCCCACCACCACACCCAACTATTTTTTTTTGTATTTTTAGTAGAGATGGGATTTCACCATGTTGATCAGGCTAGTCTTGAACTCCTGACCTCAGGTGATCCGCCCACCTCAGCCTCCCAAAGTGCTGGGATTACAGGTGTGAACCAACGTGCCTGGTGCAAACATCTCTTCTTTTATAGAACCTCTCTCTGTTTGTTAATTAGGTTCACACTGCAGCCTCAATCTCCCTGGGCTCAGGTGATCCTCCAGCTGAGCCTCCCAAGTACCTGGAACTATAGGTGTGCACCACCATGCCTAGCTAAGTTTTTTATTTTTTGCAGAGACAAAGTTTTGCTATGTTGCCCAGGCTGGTCTTGAACTCCTGGGCTCAAGTGTTCTGTCTGCCTTGGCTTTCTAAATTGCTAGGATATAGGCATGAGTCACTGTGCCCAGCTAGCTTCTTTTTCTCTTCTTCTTCTTTTTCTTGTGATGGAGACTCACTCTGTCTCCCAGGCTGGAGTTCAGTGGCATGATCTCAGCTCACTACAACCTCTACCTCCTGGGTTCAAGAGATTTTCCTGCCTCAGCCTCCCAAGTAGCTGGGATTATAGGCACCCACCACCGTGCTGGGCTAATTTTTGTATTTTTAGTAGAGATGCGGTTTCACCATGTTGGCCAGAGTGGTCTCAAACTCCTGACCTCAAGTGACCCACCCACCTCAGCCTCCCAAAGTGCTGGGATTACAGGCATGAGCCACCATGCCCAACTCCAGCTGGCTTCTTATAATTATAAAAACTAAATATTTTGGAGTCTATTAATACACGAAAATTATGGGAAAACATGTTTGTAAAGTTATTAAATGATTTTCATTTATAAAATACTCATATGTGACAGGCAATGCAATATTTCTTGCTTCCCAGGTTTTCACTAAAATTTAAGGTTACTGTATTAGTGCGTTCTCAAGTTGCTATGAATAAATACCCAAGACTGGATAATTTATAAAGGAAAGAGGTTTAATTGACTCACAGTTCTTCAGCATGGCTGGGCAGGCCTCAAGAAACTTACAATCATGGCAAAAGGGGAATCAACATGCCCCTCTTCACAGGGCAGCAGGAGAGAGAAGTGCTGAGCAAAAGGGGAAAAGCCCCTTATAAAATCATCAGGTCTTGGCCAGGCGTGGTGGCTCATGGCTGTAATCCCAGCACTTTGGGAGGCCGAGGCAGGCAGATCACTTGAGGTCAGGAGTTCGAGACCAACCTGGTCAACATGGTGAAGCCCTGTCCCTATTAAAAATACAAAAATTAGCCAGGCATGGTGGGACACACCTGTAATCCCAGCTACTTGGGAGGCTGAGGCAGGAGAATCGCTTGAACCCAGGAGACAGAGGTTACAGTGAGCCAAGACTTTGCCATTGCACTACAGCCTGGGTAACAGGTGATAGAGCCAGACTCCTCCAAAAACAACAACAACAACAACAAAAGGTGAAAGCATTTGCTTTTTCTCCCCACTCGATTCCTCCAAAATCTGGAAACTCTTCGTGAGTATTCTTATTTTTATTTACATAAGTTCAGAAAAAGTCTGCCCTTTCTTTATAAGCAAGATACAATAGAAAACACTGGCTATATCACCAAGGCTTTGACTGAAGTGTCATATTTTATTTTAATTATTTAATTAATTTATTTATTTATTGAGACCAAGTTTCACTCTGTTGCCCAGGCTGGAGTGCAGTGGCACGATCTCAGCTCACTGCAACCTCTGCCTCCCAGGTTCAAGTGATTGTCCTGCCTTAGCCTCCCGAGTGCTGGGATCACTGGTGTGCACCACCATGCCCAGCTAATTTTTTTTTTTTTTTTGTATTTTTAGTAGAGACAGGGTTTCACCATGTTGGCCAGGCTGGTCTCGAGCTCCTGACCTCAGATGATCCACCCACCTTGGCCTCCCAGAGTGCTGTGGTTACAGGTGTGAGCCACCATGCCTGGCCTGAAGTATTATATTTTAAAATATACATAAATGCCTGGCTTCAAGAGTTCCCAGTCTTACAATGAATGAGTAAAAATGGCCCCTTTCTGGCAGGCCCGAGAACCTTAAGAACCTGTTGGTAAAATCTAAAGTCTGCCTTGGTTTGGCTTCTGAGCCTCAAGAGGTTTCTAAATCTGAGATTCCTATATGATAAATGTGGAGAGAAAAAGTTACGTTTCTAAAGAAAAACTATAATATACCTATTAATAGATTGCAGCCCTGTGCACTGTTTTTAAGTTCTTGTTATCTACCTATAGACTGGACGAGTTCCTGAATTCTCCTGACTTCCTCCAATATATTGCTACAACTCTCCGACTAAAAGCAACAGCTGGATGGGCGAGGTGGCTCACGCCTGTAATCCCAGCGTTTTGGGAGACCGAGGTGGGCAGATCACTTGATGTTGGGAGTTCGAGACCAGCCTGGCCAACACAGTGAAACCCCATCTCTAATAAAAATACAAAAATTACCCAGGCTTGGTGGCATGTACCTGTAGACCCAGCTATTCGGGAGGCTGAGACACGAGAACTGCTTGAACCTGGAAGGTGGAGGTTGCAGTGAGCTGAGATTGCACTGCTGCACTCCAGCCTGGGTAACAGAAAAAATTCTGTCTAAATAAATAAATAAATAAAGTAAAAGCTGCTCTGTTTCCAAAGCCCTATACGCTGAAATGAGACCAATTTTAAGGAACAAACTTTGTGCCCAATGTATGGGCCACACAAAAGCTCACCAAACTGTCTGACATCATGACCAAAGACACACAAACTGAAAATCAGAAGTTGATGTTTTCACACTGCAGACAGCTTTTCCCAAGACATTTGGAAGAAGACTAACTCATAATAAGATTTTTACCCCCTTAATGCTATCTTTTTCATTTGGCAGGATAATGATGTAGTTGAAATTTCATGACCAATAGCTTCCACTGGCAACTTAACAAAACCTAACTTAAGAAATCCTTTAGTATCCATTGGTTAACTAAGACATGTCTGCGCTATTGCTAATACTACATGCTGTACCTGTAGTACAGGCCAGTTCTTCCGGGAAAAGTTGAGATCCATATACATAAAAGAAGAAAACAGATCACTTGGTTACAGTTGGTCTCACCTAATTTCCTAAGGCCTTTTGATTCATTCAATTCATTCTGTAAGCCTATGAAGTTGTCTGAAAGCATTATGAAGACTGGAATTTTCATATTACTACTAATTTTACTTTGTATTTCTCCATTTTAAAACCCTGTATGTGTAATTCCAGCACTTTGCGGGGCTGAGGTGGGAAGATTGCCTGAGGCCAGGAGTTCGAGACCAGCCTAAGCAACACAGCCAGGCCCCATCTCTAGAAAGAAAAAAGAAAATTAGCTAGGTATAGTGGCATGGGCCTGTAGTCCTGGCTACCTGGCAGGTGAGCAGGAGGATCACTTGGGCCCAGGAGTTGGATGCTGCAGTGAGCTAGGATCATACCACTGCACTCCAGCTTGGGCAACAAAGCAAGATCCTGTGTCTAAAAAACAAAACACAAAACCAAACAAAACAACTTTGTATGTTGTTAAATTTTTGCATTAAGTACAACTCCTAACAAAATAATGTTGGCCCAACATTTTGAGATGTTAATAAAAGACTACAGAACAGATAAAACTGAACTTAATAACGGACACCATGAAAACTTAGTCTGAGAGCCACTCCCGTCACACTTCCCTTGTTGTTCAAATATGTTGTTTCTTTTCAGTTCCTTCTCAGGCTTTAGATCAAAAGGGTTTTGAGGCTGGGCGCAGTGGCTCATGTCTGTAATCCCAGCACTTTGGGAGGCTGAAGCGGGCGGACTGCTTGAGGTCAGGAGTTCGAGACCAGCCTGGCCAACATGGTGAAACCCCATCTCTACTAAAATTACAAAAATTAGCCAGGTGTGGTGATGTGCGCCTGTAATCCCAGCTACACAAGGCTGAGGCAGGAGAATCGCTTGAACCTGGGTGATGGAGGTTGCAGTGAGCCAAGATTACATCACTGTACTCCAGCCTGGGTGACAGAGTGAGTGAGACTGTCTCAAAAAAAAAAAAAAAAAAAAAAAAGGAGAGGGGTTGATAGGGTTTTGATACTGACTTCTAGACACCAGTCACTCCCCCACAATATGCATTGAGATCAGCAACTGGGACAGGTACATCACAGCATCAAGATATATCAAAACCCAAATACAGGATGATCAATCAGTGATGCTTTTGGAGAAAGATCTTAATCAAAAAGGGGAAATGTGAAAGTTGTCAGAGTCACTATGGAGTCACTAATATTAAGAAAACCCTGAAAAACAGAGCTGGCGAAGGCCATGAAGAGAGGGTTC